>NC_088884.1:140141668-141341668 GCF_037157495.1 Lathamus discolor | reverse complement strand
ATGAGCCTAGCAAGCAAATCAACAGAGCAGAGAGTGAGTGCATTGCAAATGCAGGTATAAATAACCAAAACCAACACCTTACTCCCATAAACATCCACGCTAATACAGCATGCTTCAGGAGGATTAATTAGCAAGGAAGAAAGAAGCAGAGATGAATAAATGAATGAAGATTACATAAATCCGAACAAATTTTAAGATTAAATTCATGAAGTATGTCATGAATTCTTCAGATCTGAGCAAGCTGGGGGAACGTGGGGAGCACTTGGGCCCAGCTGGACTCAGACTAGCGCTTACTCCACCCTGTAAAACAGTGCCTTGCAGAAGAGTTGAAAGCAAGAAGGGATTCAGCTAAAGAAGCTGAAAAGTATGAAAATTTATTCTAGATTGCAGTGTCAGCTATATTTCAAGCTTACATTAGATTCCTTTGAAACGTTTATTTTTTTATTATGTTTTCAATCTTGTAAGGAAGAATTTAACCTTTTGCTTTGCTGAAAGAAGATTTCCATTTTTCATTTTGAGACTGATGACTAAGATAGTCTGAACTGAAACAGAACTGAAACCATTCGGCTTCCCTCAGTGCAGTGAATCAGAGCAAAACATTACGGAAAACTCTGAGACATCTGTGACCCAAGACAAGGCCAGTGATTGTGAATGTTTCTCAAGAAGCAGCGAAAGTCTGCTTGTCAGCTGATAGCATTTTGTCTTCAAGCTAAAGGAGAAGTTCCCACTGCTGGGAACTTCTGTAATCCATGAAAAAACTTTGCCATATGCACAAAATCAAATACAAATCAGCTTTCACCAGAACTGACTCCAGTGCACACACACCTGTAAAACACAAAAGTATCTACACCTTTAATCATAGTACGTTTCATTTCTTTACCACCCTTCTTTATGAGACTTCAAAATACATCCAAATAAACAGTTTGACATAACAAAAAATTTGCAACTGGGTAAAATAAAACTCATACTCTTGAATACCTCTGTTAAATCATTAGGAACATTGCATGTTATTTTTACGAATCAATTCAGCAAAGCTGTTTGGGGCTGCTTGCAGTTTACTTGATTAAGTCATTTTGTATGATAGGCAAAACCTAAAAAGTGGTGTATTTCTATTTGTGCACCCTGAAATGTACCAGCTAAGTATCATCCTTCCCATAGTTGGTATACATACGCTTGTGTAGAGACCTTGTTCCATTTCTGAAGTTTATACTGCTTGAGGGTTTGCAGCTGATTCTATCAGTGAGCACCTATCTTCACAAACAGCCTTTCCTCAGGGTACATTTCATACTTCAGCCTGTATGTTGGGATTACCCACCCAGAGAGAAACCGCAGCTACATTTGACCGGGTATCATAAGCTATTCGGAACCATGACTATGCCCAAAGTGTAAAGAATCTCTTCAACTGGAACTGCAGAAGAGAACTTACATGTACAAAACACTGAGTTAAAACATGGCTGGAGCACTCATGAAAAGTTAATAAAATTAATAAATGTTGCAAAACCAGTGTTTGGTCATATCAAGGACCTTACCTTCAACTGCAACTCTCACTATCACAACTTCACCCTGTGTGTCAAGGGCTAAATGCCACCACAAGTCAAAGTGAGCAGAAACTGTACCGCATTTATGCCCAAGCCTATTTTGCTTGGGTGTAAATAGGCACAAGGATCAAAGCTGTAGAAATCAGACTGATAATATGGAGTGACCATGCAGAATACAGAATTTTCTTGCTTATTGGCTTATTGATACAGCTTCCTCTTGACCAAAGAGTGACTACAAATGAGTATTAGAATCAAACTCAGCAAATGTTTCTGAAAGAAACAATCAGACAAACGGAAGCCCTGAGTGAAAACACAGGTTTCACAGAGATTTTGAATCTTCCCCTCAACAGAATGCCTTCACCTCTCACAGAGTGCCTTTCTTTCCCCTCACGCACCTTTCCCTGCTCTAACCCTTTGTAAATAACTTCACTGCCAATGTTTTGTAAAATTTCTAAAGCTAAAAAAGAGCCAAGTTCTAAGCAGGGCAAGCCACAGTGTGTTTCCTTTTTACTACACACTACTTAAATATACATAAAAGCATTTACTTTCACTTAATTCTTCACATTTTCTAGGTTTTGGAGGGTATTTAACCCCTATGTTATCAACCTTAGATTTACCACGCATGTAAAAATAGCATTCCTGTTAGTCACTGAGATGACTAGTCAAATGCCAAGAATCTGCTTCAATATGGTATCTGACACCTGAATATATTTACACACTCCCTTTTCCTGATAACTGGCATGCATTAGCAGTTATAAATTTCAGTGCAGAACTACTTGCACATTCGTATCAGCAGGGTGCACAGAAATGGGCAGCTACTTTTCAAAATGTGCAGATAAAGTATCTGACATGGGCTGTGAGACTACACATGGCCCCACGTATGGGGAAAACTTCTTTGTGGACTGGCACTGGTTTTATCAAAAGTGTTCAGAGTATAGAGAGGCTAAAATAATTCTCTGAAATACTCTGATATGTATAATTTGAGAAACGTATTCTCTCCTGGGGAATCAGAGAAAACTACATGTAGTACTTCACTGCCTTGTTTTATCAATTATTCGGCACATAGTATGGACAAAAATCAAACACTATGTGGGCTTCTGGTTCTGACCTAGAAGTTTTAGTTGCTCCCCATGCTCATTACAAACCTCCCTTTCCAACATTATTCACTGGAAGATTTTGGACACACCAGAAACCTGTAATTATGTAGCTCTGCTTATGACTGCATCAGCTACATAGCCAGAGGTCACAGAGTTCCTAACTTCCTTCCAAAAAGTAAAACCCTGCCCAAACCTTCTACTCCTGAAAGAAATAATTTTTGGCAACAGGAATGTGCTCCCACCTGAGTAACAGGAAGGATTCCTGGTGTACCTTCTGACTTCCAGAGGGTTTCTCTGTCCTCCAGCCAATAGAAGAAGCCATAGGAGCTCTTGAAGCTTCACATACAAGAGGGGATGTTAACTGTATTACAGAAGTTTCAACTCTGATGTTTTTGAAGAACATTTTCAAGTCAGCCACCATGGAACAATCCAGGTGTCCCTGGCTGTGTGAAAGGGATAAGCAAACCAAGCTACCTCTGTTCTTCTTCAGTTTTCTAAGGGTTAAATAAGTCATACACTGAAGCATTAGTTGGAGAGGAAGGAAGAAGCACAGAAAACATTTGTTTCCACAGTACTGAATGAAATGCCTGGTTATTGCCTTTCTGATCGTAACTCATAGCTGGGCTGCAAAAGGTAGTGTTTCAGCTGAAAAGGCCAAATTCTTTCCATACACAGCATAATGTAAGATACCTGGGTGAGGATTAAAAAAGTAGAAAACTAAAAAAAAGCATGATTAGAGAAGTCAAGAGTTTCTCAAGGTATAGCTAATGGTGATGAAGGCTGTTCTGTTACTGTAGATATCCTCTCAGTCCCTTTAGTCAGGGTAGCGCTCAGTATCAAAAAGGTGACAGGACTCTATCAGAGGATGGGAATCCTAACTCCTATTGCCAATTCACTCCTCCCTCACAGCAGTACCAAGCTATGAGCACCAAGAGGTGAAGTAGCTCATCTTCCCTTTTTATTTCTATTCTGCCTTCTTTGGAAAAAAAAAATAAAAATCTGAAACCTTTTTTCCTCACTCAGTCCTCTTTGGTAGCATGGCCAGTTTTGATCACCTGTGCTGGATGTTCACAGAGTCCTGTATCTTGGTCCTATGCTTTTAAGCTTCACTGAATCTGAGAAAACACTACCCAGGCACCATCCCAACCTCTGGACTTCTAGACATCTCAGGGTGCATCATTTTCTTTCTTGCAAACTCATTTTAGCAAAATCGGTCCTGTGACCAAACTGCCTCAGTTTTGTTATAAATGCAGCTCTGCAAACTCTCCAGCAACTCAAGCACCCTTCAATGTGACTATACCAACTGCTCTAGATTTTATTATGCTGAGAAAAATTCACTAGAGTATTTCACGCTGTGTTTCAAAACCCATATATAAAACTGATTTGTCATTTGCTATCTCTGTATCCATCCCAAGAGACTTCCAGCAAGGTGAGTTGATTTTGCCTACAGTTAGGAGGCAAAAATTCAACTCACTAAAAAAATAGCATAGACAGCTATGTAGAAACAATGTTCTGTAACAAAAAGTTAAATACATTGACAACCAATGGAAATGATAAGGTATTTATTGCTTCACCAAGAAAAATCAGAAGAAACTCCATTAGAAAGATTCTTAATCTGCTTCCTCACGCCTCCTTCCATCAGCCATTGGCAGGTTAATGTTAATAGCTGCCCTCAGGTTAGCCCAGAAAAGGGCATGCTTGCTCCTCTCCTTCGGCCACTCCAGGTAGGTCCGCTTTGCCATCAGAGCCCTCAGCTTGTGATACCTGGCAGGGATAATGTAGGGAGGGATCGGCTCCAGTAAAATGAGGATTAAGCTGTCCGAATTCTCACTGAACAGCTTGTGATGGGCAAAGTACAACTCATAGTGACACCACTCGCTCTGCACAAAGTTGGGAGACAGCACAAAGATCGACTTGTAGCTCTTCTCAATGCAGTTAATGATGTTCTCCACAATGCTCTTGCCAGGGATGAAGTTTCTCTCATGCTGGCACAGTTGGACGCAGCCCTCGCCCTTCTCCAGGTTCGGGATCAGTTCGTCCTTCACCCACAACGCGTCACGCTCGCTGTATGAAATGAAGGCGTGAAACTGCAGAACGGTCTCCTGCTCTGCAGGGTGGTTGTGCCAAGCTCTCCGCTTCGTCTGCGTCCACTGCCACGTCATCCGCACGTACCACGGCACGTCCAGGTAGATGCACAGGAAGGCCTCGACAGCCACCAGCACCAGTGTCAGCAGCAGAGCTGTCACAAGGAGCAGCACTGTGTTGCAAGCCAGCTCGCTCAGGTGGAAGTCCTTCAGCTGCGTCCCTCGCAAGTCCTCCGGGTACTCGCACATGTACGCCGCCGGCCAGCCGAACAGCCTCCCCCCGGACTGCTTCTCCGCACGGATAAAGTCTCGCAGTTCACACGAGCATTTGAATGGGTTCTTTCCTGCTTTGAGCTCCCTGACTCTTGGGCAGCTCTGGAAGAAGTCGGCAGACGGCGTGAGGATCGAATTCATCTCTACGTTCAGGAACTCCAGGGCCGTAAAGCCGCCGCAGCCCGGCAGGTCAGCCAGACGGTTCGATGCCAAGTTCAGCTCTTTCAAGGCTTTCAGCTCGGCCATTCCCCTGGGGACACTGCTGATCTGATTGTTTTGGAGGTTGAGATTTTGGATGTTGACTGGCAAGCACTCGAACACAGCATCCGTCAACTGATTTGAGGACAGGTCCAGCTCTGTCAGAGACTCAGCCCATTGGCATTGCGCGTCAGCTCCCTCATGACGCAGCAAGTTGCTGCTCATGTCCAGGTATTTTAGTGATTTCATATGGCTGGTCATGAAGCTAACCTTGGGGAGGCTCTCAAATTTATTCTTCTGCAAGATTAATGTCTCCAGTTGATCTAATTTGTCACATTTTTCATAGAGAAGATCTGTTAAATCATTCTTTAAAAAATTTAAGTATCTTAAGGGGCTGTCAGATGAAGGACACAGCATATGTATCATCTTCGAGTCAGCTATTGTCAAGGCTGCAATATTCATGTCTGCAAATATTTTGTATAGGTCATCCTGTGAGAAGTACAGATCTGTGATTACAACTTTCTCCATTATCAGTGCCTTCAAGGAGGTACCTGAATAGTCGAAGTCATATCTTTTAATGTCTGACAACTGTCTTACACTGTTAATACTTAAGTATTGAATGGATGAGTGCCATACAGTCTGAAGAATTTGAATGAGAGCATTCCAGTCCACTGACACATTTGTCAGTGTCAGATTCTGTAACCTGGAGCCTTGTCTAAAATTAGATAATAAAACTACTAATTTTTTTACATTTTTATTTGTGATTTCCGACAATGACAAACTTTCTGTAGTATTTTGTATCACAACCCAGTCAAAATTAGCTTTGGACTGATGACTTTTTGCATACAGGAGCGGCAGGCTATTGATTTTTTTGTCTGAACCATCTTCTGGAGAATTGTTGGAAACAGATGTAAAGATTTCATTTCCCACAGACAGGCTGACATGGTTCCAAAATGTTAATGCAAACAAACACTTGTAAAGAAAAAGGTTTCTGAGAGATCTCATCTTTTCTGTCACATTGGCTTCTTCTTCCTTGGAGATGCTCAATAACTTTCTTATCTGTCCATCTTTGTTCTAAGCCTGTAGCAAAACAAAGAAAAAACAGGTTGTACCATGAAGTGGCTACGCAGTGACCATCATAGAGAATGATTTTTTAAGGTTTCAATTTCTCATCTCTCCCTTCAACTCAAAAAGCAATGAAGGCACCTATTATCATTCAGGAGAAGCATTCTTTACTAAGAGAACACCACTGATGGTTCTATTTGGTAAATATGCTGTATTTAATATATAATGAGTCTGTCTCTTAAAAAACATGTCTGATTTCATAGGTGACTAGCATTTGCTCCTGACTTAGCAGCAATTACTGCTTTTAACAGAATTGCTGCTGTGATTCAATATATTATGAAGGCTTCCCACAACTGCGTAATACACTTTGATCAGAAAGTACAGTATTTGAGGTCAGTATGGTTATCCTTATATTCTCTACTGAAGGATATGAACTAGACTCAGAGATATTTTTTTAAATGGACTTGTGACTATAAAACCTGGTTTGAAAGATAAGATGGGATTTCAAGAGAATGAATCAAAATCTGCATATCTTTAAGCAGCTGAGATGAGTCATTAGTGTTTATTGTAACTGGGCAGACTGGGGCAGGGTTAGGAGGTTCTATATTTATGCAATGGGAAATTCCACAAATCGCTTCTTGTCTGGGCTTGAGCACCTCATGAATTTAGAATCTGAAAGTGGGGTGTCCCCATGTCTGATTTGTTGTACAAAGAGGACACCAAACACACACCGAAAATACTTGCATGCTACACAAAAAAATACTAGTTGTAGAATCTGGGCACAGAAAAACTTGCCCTGATCTAAGGAAGCTGACCTCAAATGTCTCTGGTGTGAAAGAGAGGCTTATCTAAACACAATTTAAGAAAAATGGCCTTGCTTTGATTTTCCCTAATGGAGGACACTTTGCTTTTCTGAATGTAGGATTTTGGGCTAGCCAGCCTCCCTTTGTTTAAGTCAGCCATTGTGAATACTGCCTTAAATCTCCTTTCAGATATTGCCATAAATCCATTAGACCGCTCTTCTGAAAGAGGAACTGGTAAGAACTTAAATCGGTAAATCTTGATTTAAAGTTGCCTTCCAGATTTAAGAAAACTTTTTGTATCCTCAGAACATTCTTCCCTCTTCCTCCCATTACCTGTAAATTTTAGTTGTTGCCTGAAGCTTTCCATAGTGCTTATTCATGACTGCACTGGCTTTCAGCTTTCCCTTGATACTGAAATGGATAAATTCTGAGTGGATATTTCTATTGACTCTACAATGATTTCTATTGGCTCTACAAAGAGACAGTAATAGCTGGCACTTGTTGGACTAAGGCTACAACCTCGAGGACTACATCCTCTGTACCATTAACCATTCCACAAGCTTTCTTAGAATTATATTCTCCCTGATCTAACACAACCTATATTATGAAATCTTAATAGTACAACAAAAAACAGTCCACTGAGTTCTTTTGTCAAGAATGCATGAAACTAGGCTTGGAAATCACTTGGAAATGGTGGGGCAATACGGCAAAACCTTTCCACCCTTTTTCCAGATTTTCATTTGTAAAGATTATCCCGTTTTACCATCATAGCACTCAAAAGACATTTAGGCATGTACAGAGAACAGAAGATAATTAGCATCCTCTATCCTGTTCTCCTTACTACTAATGTGTATGTAAATCAAACCAAATATGTAGCTTCAAAAGAAATCTGAAAAAGAAAAAAAAAAATTTACTTTCCAACCACTGTTTCTTCTTAGACGAAAATTACAGCAATATCCAGGGACTAGATGGAAAAGGGATATGATTCTTCCACATGTGCTTAATTTTTCTTCTCATTCCTATATCCTGGCATTCAATCAAGTTATTTACGAGTACCTTCAACCTTTATTTAGAATATCCTATGAAATAATAAAATTAGCAACTGTTACAACACATGACCCCTGACTTGGGGTCTAACACTGGGGAAATCATCCTTTATAGTGATATCCCTTTTAATTCAGAAGTATTGCCAAGTCTCCAAACTTGACAAAAAGCAAAAAGAGCATTATCAAAATATAAGCAAAGCAAGATCATAACAAGAAGTTGTCCTATTGTATAAAGAGCAAGAAAAAATATCAAAATTTAGGTTTTAAAAGCTTTTCCAATATAAACTTAGATTAAACTGACTAAACTTCCACTTAAGAACTGTACAAAATATGTAATTGTTATTGTAAATTATTATATATTAATAATTTTATAATTATTGTAAAATGAAATGTTAAAAATATGTCTTCCACATGAATGAAAGATATCATCAAGTTAGACCCATTCCTGAACTGTAAAAAATCTACTTCCATTAAATTATCGTGACTTCCTTAACTGTGGATGCAGTGCTAATACAAAGAGCTGCTATTTGGCCAGCTTCTTTGGATAAATTTACTGAACATAAGCAACTTTACTCTTGCTTCTTACCCCCATATTTGAAAGTATGTAATACATTGCCTAATAACCCTCTATGGAAAACATGGCTCATTTACAAATAAGATGCAGAATATAAATCAGTCTTACCTAACTAGCAACTAATTATAATCAACAAAATGAAGAGCTTCTCACCAGAAATCCCCGCTTTCCAAAAAAGCTGAAAATGCACTCGGGAAAAGACAAACCCAAAACTTCCTGTAACTCTATCCTACTGTGTGACAATACCTAGAAACGCCCAAACTTTTTATATAAATATTTATGCCGTCTACTGGCAGCTTATGAAATAGCATTTGCTTTCCTCCAGATGTATTTTCCACATATAACATTACTGTAATTTCCCCTTTATTATTGAATGATGTGTTTTCATGCTTTGCAATAGATTAAGCAGAGTAAAAAAGAAAAATAATCTTTTTACCAACTTTCTGTCTTCATCAAATTCATATGAAAGTACTTCTTTTGAGCAAGTTTTACACTGGAATTGATACATTTTCCTCTCTGAACTTAATAATGATCTAACATCCTTCTGCCCCAATAGACTACATATTTACACACTTAACAATGTTAATTTCACCGTGAAGAAATAACTTTAGATTACAATAGTGATTAATACTGTCTTGCAGGTCTAAAACATGCATGGCCTTGAACAGAATCTGCAAAACTGGCAGTGTGAGGCCTAACTTTCAGTCAAAATTACTGTTCATCATGGATAAAAACAATCTCCAGCTATTGAGCTTTATCTATCGTGATTCCTACTCAGACACTACCGTTACTCTTTCATAAAATCCACTGAAAAGCAGAGGGAAATCCTCAGGGCCACTCTAGATTTCATTTTCAGTAAACACATCTAAATTAACTTAGAACCACCAGCATGCCCAGATACTTAAATTCGTATTGAAACACCTTCAAAATAAGCTTATTACTTAGTGATACAAACATTTATTGTACTACCACATACCTTCATGGGAAACCTCAGAGGCTTGCCTGGGAAGTGTGTAAGTCACGTAGCATGATCCGTATTTGTGAAGCTCACTTCTGAGAACTGGGGCTTTATTTTGTGACCTCCCATAGCAGTTCTCCTCAAGGATTCACAACCTGTGTTATTTTGCTTCCTGCAGCAACAGTATTTCTACAGCCAAGGAAGATGAGTGACAGGATGCTATGATAAATGGTGGAACTGCCTTTTATCACAAAGAACATACTTTGCCTTTAAATGAAGCAGCAAAAGGAGTAACGGGTATGGGTAATTGGAGGGAAGAACCGCAGGTTGTTGGGCAAGAGCCTGCAATCCTTGTTTAACCACGTCCTTCTCGAACGGCTGTGGGCACCCAGTACTAACACTAACTTACTGGCAATATGCGTACACATCCTCCCGCTTTCTTTCAGCCGCAATTGCTGTGAACGCAGATATAACGAAGGTGCAAAGTGGCATTTTAAAAGCTAAATCTCAGCTGTTTAACTCCTCAGCCCCGCACTCCAGCAGGTGGTTAGCTGCAGCTCGCTTCGAGGAACTATCAAACTTCCTAGCACAGAACACGCCAGCTCAGGGACCCGTTAGTACTGAAGCCGCCCCAGTGTGAACGTTACCGCACCACCGCCGACAAGCCCACACCTTTTAGCTTCTCAGCGCACTCAGCCCTCCTCCACCCGCACCCGGCGGGTCCCCACCGCCGGCCCGCCTCTCCCCGCCGCGTGACCCCCGTGTCCCGCAGGGAGCCGGGGGCCGTGAGGGGCAATAATGGCCTCCGGGCAGTGCTGTCACCCCGGAGCCTGGAGGCGGCCGGGCAGCGGCCGGGTACAGCCCCTTCGCAACAGGCAGCCCTCTCGGGGAGCGAGAGAAGCCGAAGTACACAGCCCGCCCTCTTCCCTCCGCCCTGCGGCCCGGCCTGCTCTTCCTCCTCCCCCCGCTGCTGCCGACGTGGCGGGGCGGGGAAGGAGCTGGGGGTGCGCTGGCCGGGCACTGCTGAGCGGTAAGGAGCACGGCGGTTTCTGCTTTTCCTGCCGCCTTTGAAAGTGGCTGCGGGCTCCTCGCTAGTAACTGCCCCAGAGGGGATCTCCAAAGGAGAAGTTCAGCAAAAGGAAAGGGGAAGTCGTGGCCGCTGCGGGTTGAGGGAGCGCCTGCTCCTGCTCTGCGCTGGGCGCGGTGGGGGGCGACCTAGGGCATCGCCTCAGCGCCGCGCCCGCAGCTTCCCGCAGGAGGGAAAAGCGGCGGCGGGCGTCGAGCGGCAGTGGGGCGCGGCGCCGAGAGCCGGCGGAAGGTGCGCCTCATGGAGGCGCTGGGTCGCGCCTGCCGGCGCCCGCTGCCTCCGGGTTTTGTTCCGAGGCGGGACTAAGCTCCTCGGCGGCGGGCCGGCAGGTGCCACCGAGGCCGTGAGGGGCCGCCGGTTCCGCCGCAGGGCGGCTGCGGGCGGTGTGCTCGCCTGGCTCCCGCTCCGGGGCTGGCCTCGGCGTCTCCCTCGTGAGCTGTCTGTGGGGTCATTCTCCTTGGTAAGGAGTCGTCCGGGTTGGGTTAGATCAGAATAGCCTCACGGATGGCGGCTTGAGTGGCGCCTTACTCCCGGGTCAGGCACGGCGCGCCTTTCCTGACAGATGCAGGAGTTCGCTTTGCTCCAGTAAGGAAGGTTTAGCAGACAGCTGCAGGAGCCGTGGCCTGAGTGGTTCCCCAAAGATGACTCAGTCCTGCGCGGTACATGTGATCTTCTAAAAGTTGTACCAGCATTGGGCATTGTTTTATTCCAGTCCAATCCCTGTCAAAATTATGATGCATGTGTGTACTGAAATTACAGGCTTCGGAAAAGGATCCTCTTATCTGACAGTGGAATTTGTTTTCCAAACACAAAACCTTTCTTTGGGTGATGTTGCCCATCACACAGTGAGTACTGTTAAAACAATGGCAATATTTACCCACGCTAAAGCATTTTATGGTATTTGCTATGTTTGTGATGGAAAACCGCAAATACTTGTGGCAAATGCAAAGGTTCTGACTTGTAAATTGTGTTTTCTGAAGGTAACTAAGTTACAGTGTAAGCTAAAGTAATACGAGTGGTACCAAGTGCCTGTTTGTTTGTTTATGTTTGTTGTTCACTCATCCCAAATGCTATTCTTGAACCTGTTCAAACAGATGATCTACATCAGTTAGATACAGGCTGCTGAAGCCACAGATGTACATGATTCTATAGACTAATAAAATACAACTAAGGGCAGATATCTCTTAAATCTCAGTTATACGTTGCTTTTTACCTTTCTTTTTTTCCTGTTCCTCAGTTTCTCTTAGAAGCTCAGTCCTTCCTAAAAGTACAGAGCTTTGAACCATATTTAATATGGGAGTCAATGAAAAGACAACAGCTACAGAGAGGGTTGTGTGAGTTTATTTTATGCTGTGCAACTCAGCATATAGTCAAGAGCTAGCAATAACAACTCTTTGTCAAGGCCTGTCCTCACAGTGGCAGGCATGCTGTTGATGCCAACAAATAGGTGGTAGTAATTACTGTAGAGTAACCCTTTTGGATTCTGTCAGTGTCACTCCTTAATCAGCTGCTCAATGGTCGTTTCTTTCCCTTTCCTGAATCCTCAGCCTGCTGACTGCACAGTGGTGGAAAATACTTAGAAAAAATAAGTTACATTGGATGATAAAGAGTAACTAAGAGAAAACTGGTTTGTAATGTACCAGAAAAAATAAAAATCAATAACTGTACCACGTGCAAGCTTACCTTGGATTCAAAACTGAAGTTTAATCACACACATGGAACTTTAGGAGCAGGTGAGAAGCATTGCAATCCCCAAACAGTAAGCCTTTGAGACAAGTGATGTAGAAAACAGTGTAAGCAACGAATGCTTCCTATCTGCGAAATGGCTGCAGGGACCACGGCCTGTCATGTTCTCAAATTACGCCCTTTCTCCAACGCATAAGTACCACCACTGTGTTTGTCATCCTCCTCTCCATCAGTCAGTAGGCTATAGGAACACGTTTATGTGGAAATGATGACAAGGAGAGCAAGAGGTTCTTGGCTATTGCAGTTCAGATTATCCTGTTCACCAGTGGCCTTTCATGGGTAATAGGGGACATCTAACAGAGAACATAGGAATTAACCATGTGGAAGCTCTTATCTTTGACTCTTACAGATAAATGAGCATCCTTTCTCCTTCACCAAAGCATATTTTGGAGAACAGTGATGCCGCTCTTCATACTTGAGTGAGATCCTGCAAGATGAATAGTGCTGTATGTGCCACAGGGCTCCATGCTTCAGGAGGCCTTCCATCAAGGCTGTAGCGTTTTCCAGCAATAGCTTGTAAATGCTGCATATTTTATAGTCATTCAAACGTTTATGGAACCTAAAAGATATAATTTATTTTCTGTATTCAGAATTGAAAATGTCTGAAGACATATGTGATGGCATCCCAGCTGAAGAAAAACCTGAAGTAATGGAAATGCCCAGCAAGGAGGTGTTGCCTCATGAGTCAGTACCACACCTTGTGGAAGCTGAGATCTTGCATGAGTCTTCACAAGATGAACATGGACAGGCTGCTCAGAGTGGCAGTAATAAACAGGAAGGAGAAATATTTATTAATGAAAACCCTTTGACTGAAAAATTAAATGAAAGTCTGCCTTCCAGTGGAGAGGCAACTGAAGACATGCTAGCTGAGTGCAGTGAGACCGTAAGCCTTGATGCGGAACCTGAATCTGAAGAAACACTGAATGAACAAAGCAGTCCAGTAAGTAATGCCTTTTTTTTCCATAAAAGCACTCCCCTCCCTGCTTTGTAAGGACAGAATGTTGTACAGTGCACATACTGTTTTTCGCAAAAGCCTAAGGAGTTACATACAAAAAACCTGCATGGAAACTACGAATAGTTGAATTTCTCTTTGCCAGAATGATGTTAATTTGGTCTTTCTTGCTTGGTTGCAATAAAACTATACCAAGAATCTAACTGATTTTGTGTAGAAATAATACCATGATTTTGTTATGTGATTTTCTGTACAAATCTACTTAATTCATTTCACAGAATGAACCTAGAAGAGGACAGAATTTAAGTTGCATGTGAAGCACTGAATCTTATGGGTGCTAATTTTCAAGTCACTGACTTTACAAAAACCATGTATGATTTACAAGGCTTGGTGAAATGGCCAGTGGTTTTTTATTTGTTCTAGGCCAATAGGTTTTGATCTGTGGTCCACAGGTCTTCAGGAGCCCTGTGAGTAACTGCTTAATAATAAATAAAAGAAATAAAAATTAAAGAAATAAACCCCCCAAAATTCTAATAATAAAATAAAAGAAAACAAACAAACAAGCAAACAAAAAACAAAACCAGGGCTTTTTTACGGTCTATACAGCTTCCAAATCCAATGCCTATGACATAGCTGAAGATATTCTTGTCTCCACTGAAAAATTTTCAGGAATCCACAAACTGGACAAGTTTTAGTCCTTCCACCAGTGATCCCCCTTTCATAGGGGGAGATCACTGGTGGATGCTGTATTCTGCACAATGCAGAGCTATCTTGGCATACTTCAGCTTTTGGTTTTGAATTGATTGTGTAGGGATGATACATTACTGAAGACTTTCTTGAGACAACAGTTTCTTAATATGATTTAAATATGGAATACTGGTAACCACTTAATGCCACACAGTAATGTAAAACATGGGCAGCACTTTCTATGTCTGTGTTTTTACTGAACTCAGTTGTTGAAGTTCCAGGTGCACATTTACTGGCTTACCACTCTGAGGAGACTCAGGCAGAGAAGCCTTTAACTCTGGCTCCTGATAGAACTCAAGGAAGGAGATGGGTTCCTGCTTCTTCCTAATAATAGCTCTAATAAACTTATATGGCTTTATAGAATCAGGTATCTGAAGAAATATTAAGATGCCTGGTGTTTTAGGTGCTTTTAAGAATAGGTGGTCTTAGCTGAGCTTCCCATTCTGCTTCCTTGTGCACAGAAGCTTGAACTCCACATAATACCCAATTTATCATCACTTATTAGATGCTGGACTTTGTTACCTGACAGGTTGTGTTTTCTCCTGTCTTTGGGAAACATGGGCTTTAGACAATGGAGTAATATGTTTGTTCTTACAGGCCACAGACTCTTCATCTAAAGCAAGTAGATGGGGAGCTTGGGGTACCTGGGGAAAGTCTCTCCTGTCATCAGCTTCTGCCACAGTGGGTAAGTGTTCAATCAGTAAAGTTCATGGAAATAAATAATGATCTTAATGTGTCGTTAGACACATTACTGTTGTATCTTCATAGACAATTTTGTCCTGATATGCTTGGCAAGCATCATTTCTTTTTTTTTTTTTTTTTTTAGTCAAAAGAAGGACCTTCCTAAACTGTCAACAGCATAAATATTTCTTGGTGTCAGATTATGGAAAAGTTACTAGGGTTGTTTGTAAAGTTAGTGAATGACCTCATTGCAGCTTCTTCACAGAAAGGATACATAATTTGATACAGTTACTATCAGCCAAAGGCTTATAGTTTTTGAATCAAAGCGCTCCAGCTCAGACTCAAGCCTGTAGCTGTTTGTGGTTTATACACGATGACTTCTATCTCTACAATATGAATTCGCCTCTCATAAATCATTCCAGCTTTCAATGACACCCAGTGAAACTGTTAAGCTATCACACCATGCTTCAGAGAGTAGAACAGCCTACTGAACCATGGATCCTATACTCCCTCTCCCTATACTCTCATTTCCAGTAGTACGTCTGTTCAGTATGTCCTTGCGAAGACTTTTGGTAGAACTTGATCATTATACATTGAAGCTTACAGACAAAAAGTGAAGCATGCAAATACCTAGTTACCAGCGGGAAATCATTCCTTACAAAAAAGCTACTAAGCTGTTAACTAACCAGTTCTTATAAAGGATCCACAAAACACTTTTGAAAGATGAAACTAGTAATTAAAATGAATTGCTAATTACTAAAAGTAACAGATTCAACAGAGATACTGTTTTTATAATCCCATATAAGGGTAAATAATTCTCCTTCTTATTGTCCGCTGTTCCATAGCAATAAATTATTCCTGTCTTTCTGGGAGAAGGAAGGAGCTTCCCCTCTCTTCTCTTTTTTTTCAGTAATACTCACACTCAGGAGTTCCTAGCTACCTTTTCTTTCAGACAGTCCAACAGATGAATATATCTTATTAAACGCAGAATCAGCTTCTGAGATGTCTTTCAATTGGCATAAGTGATGGTTGCTGCTGAAAGGAGCAGGCCTGTCTTGCCCCAGCAATGTATTTCTTCCTTCTCATATGCTCACAGTAGTGTTCATGTAGTGATGTGGGGAGCTGGTTTATGAGACTGATTTTTGAAAAGTACAGATGAAGTAAGAGCTGGATCTTCAGCTGGATCAGTTGTAAATTCCCTAATCTGGTTTACCATTTGATGACCTAAATGCTACTGAATGGGGAATGATAGGAGCACGGGGAACATGCTGATGGGGACAGGGACAACTTAGCTGTGGAACTGCATGAGCATTCTCAACTTGTATTTAACCTTAAAGCTAGCACTTCTCTTTCAAATGTGAAGAAGGGTCCTTGTGTTGAAAATTTTACCCACCTTTTTTCTAGCACTATCAGTAGGTCTAATAAAAGGTACTGCTTTCACAGACATCCACGAGCCTTGCCTCTCTTACATCCTCAGACTATTTAATAACAGCATTCTGAAAAGAATCTGGCTTAGTGTAAATAACTAAAGAAGAAAATTTATGTGCATAAAAGTAATTTTACTGTTGAGCAGTTGGAATTGTAATGCTGATGAATTACTCAGTTTATTTTTATAGTTGCAGCAGTGGTTTCCTCAGAACAGAGCTTTTTCAGGTCATTCAGTTTCTGCCTGTGAGATAGCCGTATTTATATTCTGTTTAGCTTTTGCAATAAATAGTATTTCATCAAATGGCCATTCTAATATTGTTTGTGAGAAATAAGATTATTTGTTACAAAACAGTAACTATGCTTGCAGGCTTGCAGCAGCAATCTGCCTTACAGTCTTCTGTTGCTTTGAAGTCTCGGCCTCACTGAGCAATAAGTTTAATGTCACATAGTGCATACATTTTCTGTGGACAGTATGGCCATAGATATTTTTTCGCCCAAATGACCTGAGCTTGCCTGAAAACGATAAATGGTGTTGGAAAAGCTTTGGGAGACAAATGTTAACATACCATCTGACTGTATTTGCATCATAACCATCTTCACAGAGTGCAAATATGTGAAAAAGTTTGTTGCCTAGGCAGCCTGACTTGATAAGGTTGTGCAATGGTGAGTATTTTGAATATATATATTGTATATATATTTTTAGAATTATTTAATGAGCACAGTTGGAACAGGTCAGGTTGCCTTGGCAAAGCAGCATCTGAAACATGCAGAAAAGGAGAAAGAAAATTTAAAAATTATTTTAATTTTACATGAGAATGGTTGCACTGTGTCACACTGAAGACCCATCTGTTATCTAGCTCCTGGCAGTGGCCAAGAGCAACTCAGAGAGAGCCTAAACTCAGATGTATGTGAAGCAGCACTTCCTCAGTTTTATGTTCCCATTTCGTGGAATCTACAACCTAGACTTTCTGACCCTGGGATTAGGGTAGGGTTGAGTTCAGATATTACTATCTAATAATTTTGGATCTATGTTTTCTCTGTCAGTTTATTAAATGAAATAGACTTTGAATTAACCAGAAATCAAATGTACATTATTCCCTGTTCTGACGTAACTTGAGAGACCACATAGATAATCTCAGATTTGTTGCAGAAAATCAATGCAGCAGGTAATAGTTTATATTCCTGATATAGAGGGCTGATTTCCTTGTTGCTTGTTATGGAAATTCATGCTTGATCCTGTGAAGTATCTGTCTGTCACTGTCATAGACAGGGTGTGGAATGGCATATACCATATATCTGCTTCAGTATGATAATTCCTAGTAAGAGACAGAGAGAGGGGAAAAAAAAAAAAGAGCTATTTTGAATTTCTGTAAGCTTTCTTCTTATTATTAATTATTTATTATTCCCCTTCAAGTTATTCTACTTAATATCTGAGCAGTTCAACCAACACTTCATCTCCTATTCTTCTTCAGAAAATGGGTTTGCCACAATCCAGTCCATTTTAATGTTGTTTATTCCTTCAGTGTGATAAATGGTATAAATAAAGCTGCTTTCTTGGAATTAGGCTTATTGGCAACACCTTCAGTATGTGATTTTTCTTTTGCTCTGTCATTATCTTTGTACAACAGAGCTGCTTGTCTGGTTAAGTATGACAAATACTTACTGTTCCTTATATTTTTCTTCAAAATTGTCAAAATAGCAGAAACAGTTTGAGGTAGACTAGATAACATCTTAAAGGCCTAAGCAAATACACTGAGCTTTTAATAAATAGTATCATAGAACAGCCTAGGTTGGAAGGGACCTTTAAAGATCATTGACTTGATTGACAAGGGGTAACAGGTTAAAACTTAAACAGGGGAAGTTTAGATTAGATATAAGGAAGAAGTTCTTTACTGTAAGGGTGGTGAGGCACTGGAGTGGGTTGCCCAGGGAAGCTGTGAGTGCTCCATGCCTGGCCAGGTTGGACAGAGCTTTGGGTGACATGGTTTAGTGTGAGGTGTCTCTGCCCATGGTAGGGGGTTGGAACTAGATGGTCTTAAGTTTCTTTCTAGCTCTGACCATTCTGATCATCTAGTCCAGGCTTTTGTGGGAAAGGGTGCCTAGATGAGATTATATAGCATCTTGTCCAGTCACATCTTGAAAACATCCAGCAGTGGGGAATCTCACATGTTCCTGGGGAGGTTGTTCCAGTGATGATTCTTACTGTAAAAAATTTCTTCGTTACATTCCTTTCTGTTTAAGACTGTCCTGAAATGGTTGTTTCAAGGATTTTGGTTTCATAAAATCATCACAGAATGGGTTGGGTTGGAAAGAACCTTAAAGTCATGTAGTTCCAGCCACCCTGCTATGGGCAGGGACACCTCTCACTAGACCAGGTTGCTTTAATGGAAAGTGTCATTATGTCATTCCATTATTCTTCAAAGCCTGATTTATTGTTCCCAAACAGATTAGCATTTTTACTGCATGGCTGTACTTTGTTTAGCATAGCCGATTTTAGTTTCTAATAATAAGGTAGTTTCTGTATAATTTGTATCTTATTTCTCTTTAGCTAACTCTGCACATACAGCCAATGATTGTTCTGGAGATGGTTTTGGATTCTAAAGAAAAGATTTGTGTCTTTGAACTGATTTTGACATTACTTGGATCAAGGTCCCAGCCACAAGGCATGTGTGATACTCCCCTACACAACAGAATCTGTAATGCCTTTGGATTAGTAATCACTGCCTGAACCATGCTTCGTGTCTAACACTAGATGTCACACTAAGAAAGTTATTGAATCTGTCTCATTAATGAGGTGAAGTTTTCTTTTGTTTTTAAAAGGTACAAGAAGTCTGGTTTCCCTCCTTGTGGAACGACAATAGAGTAGATCCACTGAAATAGTTGCTAGGATGATGAGACTGGAGAAATAGCATCACTATGATCTGGAGACACAAGTTCTTGTACTTACCATTACCATTTTACTCTCTTTTTTAAACTGAATCTTTTAGTAAATCGGCAATTACACCATCCAGTCTTTTGTAAGAGTGTTGATAAAACTCTGCTCTAACAGTGGGTTACCATTACAGCTAAGCCAATCTAATGGGTAGCAGCCACTGCAATGTGCAGTCCTGCACTTCTTTTCCTGGCATATTTCTTCCTCCTTCCTGTGCCAGCATTCATGCTCCTCTGAGCTCCTGGTAATGCAGTCAGGAAGCTAAACTGACATAAGAATAACTAGAGGAAAGAAAAATCCATTTTCTGCCTCTTCAGTTCATTAAACTAACTCACTGAGAGAAGTGCCAGGGCAAGCAGAAGGGATAAAAATGGAAAATAGGAGCAGAACTTCCCATACCAGCACCAAGAAGCCGTTAGGTCATCTTAGCTGTAACAGCAAACCTTTTATCCCCAGGTGATAAAAAAGTGAGGAATAATATATTCTCACTCTGTACTTGAAGCTCGTCACTTCCATTTTTAAAAACAGCTTGTATACTTGTAGCAATAGTACAATTATATACAGTAGTCTATTGCTATTATTAAAACATTTACCATTGCATTAAGGAGATCTGAAACTAGTCTCATTTACTAGCTGAATTGGAGTTACTTCTGATTTACAGACTGGATAGCATATGAATAATCAGAATCTAGTCCCTGGTTTTGTTTTAACTACAAGGAAGAGAATTTTTCTAAAGCCTTGAAGTGAATGGTGTGCCAATAGGGTAGCCTCAAAGTGAGCATAATGGTGTCCCATTTTTTAGTGTACAGAACTAGAACACAGCTGACTTTTCCACATATGTATGCTTCATATAGTGGAGTGATTCCCCCCCGCCAGCCATCTTTCACATTCATCAGTTTCTCAGTGTCAGATACTAATTTAAGGCCTCAATCTTCATCTTTAGCTCAAACCAGCTGAAGCTTCATTCATATTACTTGACTGAAGTTTGATCACTTGCTTATCAGAAGTGCCCTTGTGGTGCAAGACAGGTTGTGAAGACTGTGTGGTAGCTGGGGACAAAATCTCAAAGTCTTCTCCATATCTACCATTGAAGCAGGGCATCCAATAGCCTGGGAGTACTGGATTAACAAGGGACAGCGATTCCTTCTGAGAATGGTTTAGATTTCAGATGTGCTGAGCTGCCTCCAAGGTGTCTGTTGGCCTCTTTCAGCTTCGCAGGGAATCCAAAGCTACTAAGCTGGGAGGTGGAAGTGGGATGTATCTGACTAAAACATTTGTGAGCGCTGTAATCTGGCCTTGGGCAGATCAGGCAAACTCAAAGGCCGGCCACATTTTTAGGCACTGCTTGTAAAATCTTCCCTTTCAAGTGAAAGATTCCAGCTAGCAAGGTGAACAACATCATTCTGCAGAAATCACCATCCAATAGAAGGAAAAGAAATCATGTAGGCAAGAAAAATGAAAGCAACAACACAGGGAAAAAGTCATGCTTTCTTCAAAAAGTATGCAGGTAATATCCACTGCATAGCTATTCTGTCCCTGCTGCCACAGATGAGTAAATGGAGGCTTTGGAGGTGTTCCTAAGTCTACAATATCAGCTCTGTTGTGTGATCACACCCAGTGTAACAAAACCAGTGCACTTTCATCTCTAAAATGTAGCCTCATCTCCCATAACTTCTTTTATTTCTGTGCCTTTTTAAATTACAAATAATAATTTTAATTTCGAAAGCAACATGAGCTTCTGCTGTGTTTGTGCATGTATGTCTGTCTAACACTGATGATATGCTTCAGTTGTGGTCTTCTGATCTCATCTAGTTTTGTTGTTGTGGTCAAACATATGTGCCATCCAGCTTACTCCAGCAAAACTAGTCCTAGTTGACCTGAGGTATTTTCTTATCATTCTAGTGCATGTAACCACAACCCTGAAAATGCTACCTATTGTAAGTCTGTAAATATCAGTACAGCAACCATGTGCCTCCTTTTCTTGGAAGTATGAGCTCGTCTGCAGAACTATGAGAATCAAATTACAGAATATTAAAAACAAAAACATTTTTAGGTACAGGAAAAAAAAAGGGAAATTAATCTGAAAATCCGTAACTTTCGTACACAGCTAAAAACAAATTTAGGCTTAATGTTAATAGTTATTTTTTTGTATAATTACGGGACAATAGCATTTTATTAGCAAGTCAAGACCACAAGAAAAATTAAGTCAATGGAAAGAATAGAACTCTTTTGCTCATTTAAAAAGTTGTGTGCAAGAGAAATAGAAAGGAATGTGATATGGAGCATCTATTACATGAGTTTAAAAGCACAATTAATAATTATTTGAGTCTCAAGAATATTTAGAGTAAATAAATGGCTCGATCTATTCATGCTAATATTTTCACTTAATCAATTAAAATGTGTAGAAGATTGAGATTAGATAAAGTGGTACTCTGCTCTCCAGTATCTGCATTGGAACAGATTTTGCAAAAGGCCTGGAGTTATCCATCAAAGAGTTAAATCGCTGTGGTACATAATCTGGTATGTCCTGTACAATTGGACGGACTGCTACATTTTGTAAGACATGAGATAATGTAGACAAAGGTCATATTTTTTTTTTAAACAGGTAAAAGCATTTACCTGCTTAGTCTTTCTGTTTCAGTGTAAAACATCAGGACCCCATTTCTGTTGTACAGAAAATTACTTGTTTCTGCTTGTGTGTTCCTTAGGGGACATCTTCTTTGTTCTTTGTATTTACCTCCAGATACCCCAGTTTTCTTGTATGTGATCTTTCAGTAGTGTTGCTTCACGTATGTTTTCTAGAGTATATTTATTACTGAATTCACAGAGCACCTGACGTGCAGTCCATCTGGAAATCAGATAATCATAAACCTAAGCTTTCCTTCTTCCTACTCCATTTCAAATAGTTTTGCTGCATTTTTCTTTGATCAGATGTTGAAAAGCATATTTGTATGTTTATGTGTATGTTTATTAGAACACTGCGGAGCACTGGCAAATGATAGCTTATTTTGCTGTAGTTAATATAACTCAGAAAAATGCTTTGAACTTTCCTAACAGAAAGTGCCCCCAATTGTGGGAAAGTATGGACAACATTTAATTAATTGCTGTGCTTGACTTTGTGCCTTAGACCTCTAGGTCTCTGCATGAGCATCTGCATTAATGCCTTTTCTGAAATCATTTCTCTATTAGTTCAGCTTAAGGTAACAAAGCAAAGAAGTATGAAATTGTCATTAATACTTCTTACAAGTATTTAGGCAGATAGTTATTGCCCTGCTGCTAGAAGGGATAAACTTTATGTGTGATGCAGTAATAGTGTACTGAGCAAGAAAAAATAATACAGGGTAGCTGAAGCCATTTCATTTTGTGTTGGAAAGAAATACTGCTTGCTTGGTTGGTTGTTTACTTCTTGCGTCTCAGCTGATGTGCAGAAACTTACAACTAAGGAAGATGTACTAGCTGGATCATTTGTAATGGGAGAAGCATATCAGGAACATACTTGTAGACATACCCAGAGGCAATTTGAGGGTAGTCTTTTTTTAAGGGCAGCATTTTTCAACTACATCTGATGCAGGTTAGGAAGCTATTGCCTCCTTTTGCAACTACAGGCTACAGGCAATCCACCCTATCCTATAGTGGGATACTACCAGTCCATGGGATCTGCTAGCATAAATTAACTCTATATAGAAAAGCAGCAAAGCAATCCTATTCTGTCAAAACTATTCAGATATATTCAGATAGAAACCCTAATAATATATATTCTATACATTAAACTAGACCATTTTAATAGAACAGAGACTTAGGGAGTTGCTATGTTAGGTAAAGGTCAGGTAAAATCTCTGTGGAAGATCAGCTGCCACTGGAACAATAATTTTGTCTGTCATCTGACACCAGCAGTTTATGAAGTATATTAAAGTAGCAGCTTTGAGGTGAGACACTTTAGAATTTGACTTCAGGTGAGCAACTGAGGAGCTTAAATCCTGAAATAACTTTGAGGACCTGGGGCAGTATTCCTTAAACACCTAACACAGCACCTATGCAGCAGACTGAAGAACGGATTCCTTACCTCAGCCCTGCAGTCACCCATAGACCATTAATTGTGGGTTAGTTATTCCAGAGTTCTGAAAACTAAATGAGGCCAAAACTATGGCATCAGGAGGACCATCAATTTCTGTTTAAACTGCTTGCAATAGAATATTTAGCATTTTGAAAAGCAGAGAACTAAACTTACATGTGCCAGTGAAACAAGTTTTGCATTTCAGATCCAGTGTCATCTGTAGGATATTTCAGCTTTATCATTTCTAGTCAGAAGAACAAGTGAATTATTAACCTATTAAAAAATTGAGCAATGGGGTAAGTTTAATAATTACTCTGATTGTCATCATTCATGGGGTATAAAAATACTAGGCACTGTTAGTAAAATATTTTCAAATAATATAGTCTAAAATATGCTCTGCTGCAGGTCATGGGATAACAGCAGTAAAGGAAAAAGCAGGATCTACCCTAGGAATTCATAATACAGGGTCAGCATCTTCAGAAACAGCAGAGTCTCCTGCAGCTGAAACACCAATTACACGTAAGTTCAAGTTCACTGAATTTTGACAAAACTCTTTGACATGATCAAATTAGTGCAATTTACAGACTTTTAATGTTTTGACCACAGAATCTAGTTTACTGTAATTTGTGACTTGTAGAGTTGAAAGTGCTATATGCTTGCTTTTTTCCTTTTGTTAGAAGAAGAAGATACTCTGGACCAAAGCTCTTCTGAGAATATTCCTTCTTCTTCATCTGGATCTCGTGGCATGTTGTCAGCTATCACTAATGCTGTTCAGAACACAGTGAGTCATTTTAGCTGGCCGCTCTGTTCTAGTTATTTTTCATCATTTTTAGGTGCAACTTCACTGCAGATCACATTGGTTAAGCTGTAGGTCTTTGTAAAAGCAGTTGTAAGTCTGTTTAGAGTCTCTTCCATGGCAAAATAACAGTATCAAATAATAATAAAAAACCCTGTTCAGAGCAATTAAGTTACTACTTTGTCACCAAAGTAGTAACTACTGCAAGTACAGAGGAAGTCTCAGTGAAAACTATGGTCTTCTCCTAAACTATGTCAGATTTTTCCAGTCCTTTATAAATCATTTTTGTAGTTGTGGTACCATCATCTGGTTTTCTTTTACAGTTAAGTCCTTCCAGAGGATGTTACCAGGAGATATGTTATCATTTCTGAAGGCAGGTCAAATAAGAAAATACTCTATCTGCTTATTTTAAGGCTTTTACTAAACTCTACTGTTAGTCCCTGGCCCTTGCCTTCACCTCTCTCTCTAGTGTCTCATTTCATATTAGTCTTCACAGAAGGTGGTCTGATTGCGGACTCAGTGAGGCAACATCTTTTGTCCATGGTTCTTCCCTATTACACTCTCCATACATTTTCTGTGTGTTGCACTTCATCCTTTTCTGATTTTCTGTGTTGCAGCTTTTGCAAAATCCTTTACCATACTGTTTCCAAATCAATTTTTGTGTCATTTTCTTCCCCAATGTTTTTGCACACATTATCACAGCAAATGTTTTCCTCTGATCTTTCCCGTATGGTGTTTCCCTTGAAATTTTAAGAGACTTTAAGCATTGGCTAAAAAAGCATAGAAGACTGACACCCTATTGAGCATGTTTTACAAAGCGCAATTCCTTTATTAGTGCATATCCACTTCACTCTGAGTGCCTCATCACTCTAATATCAAAGATTTTGGGAGCAGAAGGGGATTCCTATAGATTGTTCCAAAGACTGTTGCTACATAGTCTGGAGCATTGTAGGGCTTGTGAGGGCTGAACACCAGTAAGATCACCTGAGCATTGTGGAAGATTGGCAAATAAGAGAAATGTTCTGGTATGCAGTAACCTCTTAGAGAGGTTGCTGTACCACAGTGATGAATGTCACCAAACAAAAAGAATAACTTAAGGTCTCAGTAAGTTGCCTGTAATGCCATTTGAGACTTTGGTAGGGTTTTCCATAATATATCAGGAGCATCTGACAGATGCATGATCAGATTGAGGTTGAAATCTTTGGCCAGTGAAAATTCTTCAGTACATGAAGGACTGTGAGTGAGGGCTAATGCTCATATGAAGACGCAGGAAAAATGACTGTATTTCAATAGACAGTTGCAGAGTCATTACAAATGACAAAATTTTAGAAAGCAGTTAGGTATGGCAGGATCATCCTGTTCATGATAGACTTTGGCTCCATATTATTCATATGTAAAATACGTTCACAAGGACTAGATGCTACTTCAGATAAAAATTAAGGTGGCATTATTCATGATTATTTTATTGGCAATAGGTGTTACATTTTCTCCAATATGAGTCTTTTAATTAACCAGAAATACTTGCATAGTTCATTTATTGAAAATGTATTCAGAAAAAAAACCACAACCATAATTTAATAAATGTGTTGATCCTATTGTAAGTTAAAGCATAGAAAATCTAGGGACCTGAATGTTCAAAAACAGTGTTGGCAAAAACAATACTCTTACAGTTCATATTAGCATAAAGTGGAAAGAAAATAACCACATTGTGTTATTTTGTACAGGGGAAAAGTGTTTTGTCTGGAGGCTTAGATGCTTTGGAATTCATTGGGAAGACAACCATGAATGTCCTTGCAGAAAGCGATCCTGGATTTAAGAGAACCAAAACACTGATGGCAAGAACAGTTTCTCTCTCTCAGGTTGGATGTATTTAAATGCAGCTCTGTCAATTCCTCTGCCGTAATTTTAGATGCCTCAGGGAGAGGCTTTATTTATTGCAGTAGATACTGGCTAAGCTTATGGAAATAAGTATTATGCTTTATATTTGCTTCACTTCAGTTTTCTCACAAAATCACAAAAGGTAATGTAAAATCGTCTTTTCTGCATAATCACGTGTGCAATAGCAGATTTTAATAAGATAGTGTATGTGGTGATAAATGGAGACAGAAACAAATTGTTCATGTTTTTGTATCAGCTCTAGACAGTTACCTTCCAGCATAAACATCAGTATAGTACTGTCCTTGGAAATGAGTAATACTGGAATATGACATATGTTTCATTATGAATTAAAGCTGTGAAAAGTTGTGTCTTAATGTTCATCTAAACTAATAGTACCCTGACACAGTTGTGACTCATATGTTTGAAAGTTCAAGGACATGATAAAAACAGAATGAAAGCATAAGTGCTGTCAGTACAAAATTATTTTAGCTCTCCAGACACTGAGAGGAGGGAGGCTGTGGAAATCAATAGACACTGAAAAAACCTGTAATTTTACTACATGTTTACTTCCTTGTAGGGAGAAGTAAGATATTTTTCTTTTAATGAGATGTTTTATCTTTAGTGTTTATCATTCTGAGTGTGAGCAGGCTGATACTTTTGTAGTAGGCCAAAAGCAAGTAACTCCTGTTAAGGCCTACAGGGTTAAAATGAGCTTTTAAGGATGCCTTCCTAGACAATGTGCATGAATTCACACATAAAATCTGAGGCAGAAAGTGACATGAATCAGTTCTCATGGGTAGCATAACACAGTGCTTCCTTCTGAGTGATTTGTACATAAAACTTTGTGAGTGATCTTTTGAAGGTGGAGACTGAAAAATCTGCCATCATACATCTTTTGTAACAAATTAAAAACAGTATCTTAGAAATTCTGAATTGTGGACTAGTGTAAGTGGAAAGAGTTTACCTGCATCCAGAGGCTTACATGTGACCTAAGATGCAGTTCAGATGTATTTATCAGCTTTACTGTAAATTCATACAAGAGGCCATTTCTTACTGGGACTAGAAGGAAGGAATAGGAGATCCTATTCTGTACAGTAGTCTATCCTTCCTATACACTAATAGCAGTGTATAAGAAGACCACTCTAAAACATCCCCATTTGGTAAAAGTCATACCTTACTAGGCCAATCTCTTTTGTCAGTCCTGCTGTCACATAAAACTGACTTCAGTACGTGCTAAAAATATTTTATAGGAAATATTTATGTAGGTGCATTATTTATGCAAGTAGGTCCTAAAAATACTATTCTTCCCATTTTGTGGCCTGTGGAATGGACTACCTGACTCTTTAAAGCTGTGTATGGAATTGTCCTTCTTATTTTACTTTTGTTGTAATTGGTGGCAAAATTCATTATATGTATTTGTAGCTGATGTTGGTTTTGAGGATATAAGCAAGATTATTTGATGATTAGCAATTACCACTGGGAAAAACACACTTAGAATACTACTGAAATACTTTATTAGAGAAGTTCATCAAAAAAGAAGTTAGATATTTCAGCTCTAGAATTTCACCTCTGCACGTGTGATGTAGTCCCAAATGTTATTACTTTAGACCTGCAGGACCAGAAAGTAATAAAACCTGTCATACCTACAGCACTACCCACAAAACAACAGAAAATATGTGTATTTTTGCAGCTGTTGCGCGAAGCTAAAGAAAAAGAGAAACAGAGGAGGGCCCAGCAAGTTACAGTTGAAAGAACAGCCCATTATGGACTCCTCTTTGATGAATTCCAAGGTTTGTCTCATCTTGAAGCTCTGGAAATCCTGTCAAATGAAAGTGAAGCTCAGGTACAGTATGCAGACAGCATAAATCAAAATGGTTGGGAAAAAGTAGATCTTTACATTAGTTTTACTCTGCAGCTGCATGTGAAATGAACAGTAAGTTTTCCATCAACTTCAAAGAAAGTTGGATTGGTCCCACAGGCCAGTCTTTGGCTTCAGGAAATCAGTCTAAATACATCTAAAGTTTAAATCCAAGATTAACTGGAACAGCTTCCTAACTTAAAGTTATTTTTGTTAGGATCACATTTAGTGTATATTTATCAGCTTGTGACATTATGCAGATGTTTTCAGAATTTGCAAGGAGGTTGAAGTCATTTGGTTTTGTATCAGGCAGGAATTGCAGACCTACTACACAAGTCCAATTCCCTGATAAATATTCCAAAAATCATACACACATGCACACATGCACAAAATGCAGTTCTGTAAGTGTGAGACCTATACTGACATCCCAAAAGCCGCAGGAGGAGTGCAAGGGACTGAAGGCACTGCTAATGTCCTATGTGTTTCTAATAGCAGGGATTTAAAAATATTTTTAAGCTTTTATTTTAAAAGTTTCTATTAAAAAAAGTTCCTAATGAACCCTATAAAATGGGTAATGTTATAGGGAGGGGCCAAAAAGTCGTTCACAGTCTGAATAAGGTCTTCCAGCTTTACCTTGCATTTAACCCTGGGCATATGAGCTGGACACATAAAGGAGCAGTAAGAAGTTAACGTAAGATAATAATATCTTCATCCAGTCTCTCTCCCAAGCCAGTCTGCACATCTGTCAAGCAAGGTCTAAAAAAAAAAAAAACAACAACCCTTGAAACAAACCCAAAAGTAACATTCTGTATCAAATGGGAGAAGGCATTTCTGTTGGCTTCCATAGGCAGAGACTGTGATCATGGGATTAACACCATGTAACTGTAGTGCAAACATACAGCGATTCAAAGAATGTCTTTCCATCCCTCTTAGGCATGCATACCTATTAGATATGCAGGAACTTGCAGGTCCCTGAGACATGCAAAGACCTGTCAATACGTTCTTCAGAACTGGTAGACTGTCAATAATTTTGGTTGCATTTTGAAGGAAGGGAGACAGGTTTCTTTTTCCAGCTCTTCCTGTGACTGCTCAGACTAACCATGAACTCTGCCTGTGCTGGTTTTGCTTGCTGTCTTCATCCAAGCAATCCCCAAGTGCTTATTGCAGTTTGCAGTTACACCATAAATTTATAGTTCAAAACTAATATTCTGGGAGAAGGTAGAGACCTGATGATCTTGCAAGGCTGGTATGGTTTTTGTGATACTCAACAAATCTTGTTGATGGGAACTAAAAATGTGTCTACAGTGGTAGGTTTGAGCATAGTGGAAGTTTCTGTTTCCTAGCCTGTTTTGCTATCAGGCTCCAAATTAGCACTAAAGAAATGCTCTGTTTTGATGGGGAATGCTTACTTTTTCTTTCAAAATGTCCTTTCATTTACAGATTCAGTCATATTTAGCAACACTTGATGGAGAGCAGTTGGAGACTGTGAAAACTGATTTAATTGGTATAAAAGAGATCTTTGTTCCAAAGGAATCAGATGACGAAGTGGTGCACGCACAGAAGGGTAATTAGAAATAGAGACTTAACCACATGGATAGTTGTTACTTCTGTATATAGTAA
The DNA here is from genome assembly GCF_037157495.1 of Lathamus discolor. Lineage (NCBI taxonomy): Eukaryota > Metazoa > Chordata > Aves > Psittaciformes > Psittacidae > Lathamus > Lathamus discolor. The sequence continues at coordinate 141,312,253 of NC_088884.1, read as the reverse complement.
TTTAAAATGCTACAATCCAAAATATAATTTCTGATATCTAATACTCTTCATAAGGTAGTCACTAAAATTAATATACCAGAAGTTCTAGAAGCTAATCAATGCTTCATTTTGAATTTATATGGTAATTGAACAGTGGGATGTAGAAAATATAACATGAGGAACTATTATATTACTTTGCTTTGTTGTCAGTGAAAGCAAAACAAAAATAAGAAGGGAAAATAATAACCTTTTGGATAACTGAGTTTTTCTTACAGATTCTGTTTATGAAATTGTGTAATCTGAAAGTTTTGAAGTCTTTAGCAATGCTTTTCTGTTTAGCAGCTTCATCCTCACTTGGCACCCTCCCTTGCTAGATAGGGAAAAAATTGGGGTATAATAAAGAGACTTAATAATCCTGAACTTTTTGAGGGGAAGTCACTTTGAAACATAGTGGCAACACTGCTTTCTAGGTATTGTTTGGCAAGACATGGGGTGTGGAGTGTGAAAAATAAGGCAACAGAAGCATACTGTAACTATGGCCTAGTACACAGCATTGAAGGGAACAGGACTGGCATGACTGTCTGTAGATCAGCTTACAAAGGTTACAGTAAAATCGGTTAGGAGCAAAATAGGTGTCTTAAACAGGTCAGGAATGTTGGCATTCCCCAGAACAGAAGGATAAAAAGTTAAATTCACCATAGTTCACATCTACAGGCCTGTGAGTTCCATACCAAACCTCTTCCAGCTGATAGAAACAACCCCTTTGATCTGATTGAGGACTGGCTTATGCCATTGGACACTATGTTGGTGTGTTTCAGAAACAAAAAGATATCTCTTCCACATCTTCTTGATCTTCTCAGGGGTCCTTTGCCCTTAAAACCTACATTTTGCAAGATGGTGAAGTGTGGTTTCTCTAGCCTTCAGAAAAGTTAGAAAAGATAGAGATTAACTAATGGTGTTTGAAAATGTTAAATCTTATTTAGCCACTGAACAGTATTTGAAAACAAGCTAATTACCACTTATTGCTAATTTATTACCACTTTCTCATCACCCAAGTAATGGTATTTGTATGGTGTCAATTGCTAGTGCTATACATACTCAGCTGGGAGGAAGACTGGTACTTTTGCATTTCCATGTTTGGAAAGGGTACCCTAGACTCTCAGAATCTCATTCAGAGATGGTAGTGCTGCTTTTAGTTGCTACTCTAAACTCTTTCAGTCCTGCAGAAGGAGAAATAACTGCAGCAATCTTCAGAGGAGTGTTTTGCAAAAAGGATTTGGGCTTGTTCTTGGCAACCTTGAAACTGGAATTTTGAGGGGTTTTTCTTTTTGCATCTTTGCTTAACAGCCAGACAGGTACTAAATCAATATGAAAAGACTGAAAGGAAAAGACATTTTCTGACACAAGTAGGAGAAAGCCAAATGTATACCCTTCTCTCTGATGTTTCCTCTTTGATTATGCAACCCTTCCACATATTTTTCACTGCAGCTTCTTTTCCTTTCAGTTGCTTATGAAATAACGAGAGGAGAATATCTGACAAAGTAGTTTTTCCTACACACTGAAAGCCATTAACACCAAAAATTTCATATGTGAGGTTAAGGGAACCAAAGTGAGTATTAAATTAAATATGCCAGTTATCAAAAATTTGGGTAAGTTTACATTGGTCCAGTGAACTGCTTACCAGTTTTCATCATGCTGCAGTTTATAAAATGATTTGGCATTGTTCAAGAGCAAGTGAATTCAATGTATCCAAGAGGTGCTGTGTTGTAAAAGCTGAAAAATCTTATTGCCAAAATTTACTGATAAGGGCAGCAATGAAACGAACTCTGTGCTTCTCTTCGGCCTGCCAGAATACAACCTTCTTGGCCTGTTCCCCTGTTGTTAAGAGGAAAGCTCAGTCTCTTGGTCATTGCAGGTGAGCAGTTCTTCATGCTAAACTCTAATTTATTTTCTAGCACCAAAGATGTCCCTGTCCATGGCAGGGGGGTTGGAACTAGGTGATATTAAGGTCCTTTCCAACCCTAACCATTTTGTGATTCTATAGGCACTCTCTTTACAAGTACGGGTGAGATGTCCTTTGTTCTAACAGAGTATAATCTGAGCATCAGATTCCACCACCTTTCCACGTGTTGCAAGGTATTGTGGATTGTAGACAGTTCTACCAAAATCCCTAAACTCCTTGGAGAGTAATGGCCTTCCACTTTTAAGCCCAGTACTGATGATTTGCATAAATCAAATCGAATTTGCATGCCAGTTGGAAAAACTGGCCCTCCCTAATAAATAAAAAATAGTCAGAATATGGCAAGACATGAAATTAATTTTTGAAATACCTAGACTTTTACCAGGCTCAGTATGGGGACTTTGAAATTTTAGTGTCATGAAGCTAAAAAGATGGATTTTATATATTCCTTCAGGAAATGTTAATTAAGAATCCAAACTCAGTAAGTGCAGGTGAACAGAACCAACTAAAATCCCAACTTTTAGGAACTTTGAGTGTGTTAAAATATGGCAACTGTAAGTAGTCAAAGGAATATATGTAATAATGATGAAATTCACAGAACCAACTAAAATCCCAACTTTTAGGAACTTTGAGTGTGTTAAAATATGGCAACTGTAAGTAGTCAAAGGAATATATGTAATAATGATGAAATTCAAACACTAATGATATTTATCTTTGCCCAAAAATCTTGTGGAATTAAAGTGCAGATACTTTAAGGCTCATTACTCCGAAGCAGAAGAGAAAACATTCTTCATTGAAGCAAATCTCAATCTTAAAATAGAAAGAAAAGACATCTCTAGGTGTGGTTTGCAGACAGAGCAGTAGGGAAAGTGTTTTCCAGTATGTTTTCTCTGAAACTTACTTGTATCTGGCTCTGCTGCAGTTTTTATTCCTTGGTTTGAAAGAATAGGTTAGTATCTTCAGTTATTTTGTGGGTCATGTATTGTCAGATAACTAGGGATCATACAGCTTCTTCTCCTCTTTGCTGCAGTTTTTATTCCTTGGTTTGAAAGAATAGGTTAGTATCTTCAGTTATTTTGTGGGTCATGTATTGTCAGATAACTAGGGATCATACAGCTTCTTCTCCTCTTACCTGTTTTTGTGAAAATTAGTGGAATTTAGAATGGGGTAGAAAGAGTAGTGGAAGAGCCAGGATAGCATATCATATTTTGGAGGTATCTCTTTTTCTTTTTCTTTTCTTTGTTTGAGCATACGCACGCACACACCCACACTCCTCTTTCTTTCACCACAGTCACTGTTTTTCAAGTGCCAGAGTGCCTGGGGAAACTATTTGACTCGATGTATTTGATCATGTAAAATATTATAGTGATAATACCCTAACAGAAATTGTCTTGTTTTTTCTTGCAGCAGATATGGGAGAAGAGTTTGTCAGCATGCTCACTGAACTGCTCTTTGAATTGCACATTGCTGCTACTCCTGACAAACTCAATAAGGTTAGCACCTGTTAAGCGAGCTGCCCTCTCTTTCTTCAGCAAAGAGAGAAGGATTTGTTCTCAAATCTGACACAGAGCAGTACCTAGCTCAGTGCAGACAGTTCAGAAAGAAAAGTACAGGAGGGTGGGACTAAAATGATGAATACAGAAAAGCTTTCAGAGGAGAAGAGAGATTAGTGAGACAATACAGTCAGAGTGACTAGCTAGCACAATGGGCCCTGTTAGAAAGCCTTGACCCAGGGATGTCTCAGCAGAACAGAGTTCATGAGCGCAGCAGATTTGGTCTTACGTACTGGGATCAAAGGTCAGGTTCAGAATTATTTTTCTTGCTCATTGCGTTTATTCTTCTGAGGGACTTCTCCAGACCTTATTAGCCGGAAGCAAAGTCTTGACTTTATCCCATCTAGCTTCAATCATCTAAAAGTTAGACAGCTAGAAGCTAGTCACATCTAGTCACATTCGTACTATCAGGCCCCTTTAAAGGTGATTCACCTGCTTATCTTAGGCTCAGATGAATCTTTATCTCTAGCTGCATATATAGACTCTGGATAACTAGCTTAGGCTTAAGGCATAACATATTTTAATTTAACTTCATGTTAAAAAAGAGACATCATAAATATCCTACTAACCTTAACAGTAGCCTGAAGTGGTGTAGAACTTCAAGGCTTTTCCCACTTTGATCTACTTTCATGCCTGGCAAGGCAGCTGAAGATACAGTAGTTTCCTATTTCTTTTTCCTTTAAGAATTTAGTAAATCCTTCTTACCTCTCCAGTATTTTTTTTTTCTTTTTTTGTACGACCTTCTTATTTTCATTATTTTGGAAAATTATTCTTATGTAAATTCCTTTGAAAGATGCCTCCTAAAGCTGAAATATTAGTGACTTTGTTTTTCATGCCAGCTCTATGTGCTGGTTAGGAGTATCATACCTGTAGAGGACTTATCCCTGACTGATCCATCTTTAAACAGTCAGAAATGCTTTTCACAGAATCACAGAATCACAGAATCCCAAGGGTTGGAAGGGACCTAAAAAGATCATCTAGTCCAACCCCCCTGCAAGAGCAGGGTAACCTACAGTACATCACACAAGAACTTGTCCAGGCGGGCCTTGAATATCTCCAGTGTAGGAGACTCCACAACCCCCCTGGGCAGCCTGTTCCAGTGCTCTGTCACTCTTACAGTAAAGAAGTTCTTCCTGATGTTAACGTGGAACTTCCTATGTTCCAGTTTACACCCATTGCCCCTTGTCCTATCACTGGATATCACTGAGAAAAGCCTAGCTCCATCATCCTGACACCTACCCTTTACATATTTGTAAACATTTCTTAGATATACACTTAACTGAATTCCACACAGAGGCTTGGTATGTTTAAACTTCTAAATGTAAAAAGGAAGCATTAAATATATTGTAAATTAATGTTCAGGACCATAATTTGATATTCCATATTTGAACTGAACTTTGGGGTTGGGTTCTTTGTTTGGCAGGCTAGGAAAAAAGCTCATGAGTGGCTAGAAGAAGCCACTGTTTCCACACCAGTAGACATAGAGGAGAAGGTAAAAGAAGAACCGGGAGCACCTGGTGAAGAAAGCACTGAAAAAGAAGAGAAAACTGGCAGTGATAAACCAGAAATAAATAAAAACAAAACTGTGGAGGTAATTAGCTTTTAGAGGATAAGTTTCATGAAGCAAATTGTTATACTTTGATAAGATTATTTTTTTATCTTTGTGTGTCAGTGTTATGCGTTGTCCTTATTTTTTAAACTCATGGAAGTATTAAGAAATACTAACATATAACTACTCACTGTAAACCCAATAGGAAACTAACTTACATTAGTATTTTTACTGTTAGTCTGTTCCTATAAGAAAGTATCAAAGTAGCAGGTCCTCTGCTTAATGCATTGGTTTAATTTTTTCATATCTGTGCTTTTGTGTGTATGCATGTGTATGCACAACATACAGCACAGCAAGCTGAAAGATTCTGTGGTGTAACGATGATAGCATATTGCACTCTTTGGCATCTCTTTTTCCCAGTGACAGTACATGGAAGAAGTTCTCCAACTATTTAAACTCTTGAGCAGTTTAAATAACAAGCAGACAAACCAGAAGTATTCCTTAACCAACTCACAAGTGTTCATTCTCTTTAGGAAAAATAACTCCTAAGGCTAAAAGCATTGTGTCCGTTTAGGTAACCCCTCTTGTTGATAAGGTTGATTTTGATTGAATATTTTACACCAAGTTATTAAATATGGTTGGTATATTAAATGTGGTTGGTATCTTTGTCAAGATCTTTTTGAATTAATTCTAATAAAGAAATTATCTCTTACGTTTTCTTACAAAAAAGACCCAAAGAAGGAGGCAGAGTTACACTGTATATATTACTGATTTTTACGTGATTGCAGATTTCCAGCTGGCATCATCTTGTGAAAGGTGTAGTGCCATAGTGCTGGGTAGAATTTTCATCATTAAGGAAAAAAGCCACTTTCTTACTGGGAATATTATCCATTTCTACTCTGGAGAGTGATATGAGGGATGACTAGTACTTTTCACTCCAGATGAAATTAATTATGACTTATTCTAGACTTAAGGGATCTTTGTATTTGTTAGGACTAAGTTTAAAAGTGCTATATTAGAAAATCTGAGAGCCTGACCTAGTTTCCATACAAATAAATGGTTGACTTGTTCTTATTAGTTTTTCAGGACGAGGATAAGGTCCGTGTTTTATAATGTGTGGATATTTAGTTTTTCAGTATTGTTTGTGGGAATGACATTATAGCTGATACTACTTCACTGTGTTTGTGGCCGCATTTCCAGTTGGGGCAGGGAGGGCTCTGATGTTTCAGATTCTTTCCTATATATATATATACACACATATAATTGCCAGTGTTGTTATTATTGGTTATATTGTTTCCTGGTTTTAATTTAAGGAAATCTACATGCTGTCCATTGAAAGTCTGGCTGAGGTAACTGCTCGTTGTATTGAACAGCTTCATAAAGTAGCAGAATTAATTCTGCATGGGCAGGAAGTGGAAAAAACAGCTCAAGATCAAGCAAAAGTACTGACAAAGTGAGTAATACAAACATTTGCTTAAAACTCACGAAGGTCTGTTCAGTTTTTGGCACCTGAGGCACACTAAGTTCATGGATCAACAACAGCACTGGCTTTAGGGGTCCTGGTGATACATTTTCGTATGTAATCAAGCTATGTAGGCTACCTGTCATTTTCTGACATGGGCAACATATGTATGTTTACAAAACCATGTCTTGTTCACAGTCTGAAAGTTGTTTCTGCTCCAGCAAGTGAAAGTACATGCTAATTTGGGTTGCATTTCCTATGCATACAGTTTGCTTTTAGAGTGTACAATGCAGTCATCTTATTTGCCAATAAAGTTTCATTATCTATGGTTTATCTGCCAAAAACAGAAAAGTCAGTCTGCAGCTCTACTAAAGACCACATTTGTCAGCAACTTTGCAGTAAACCATGACAAAACATACATTAAATCGAAGAAGCCGGTTTATCCGTAGTAATCAATTCTACTGATTTCAGTGGGTTTTGACATTAAGGTGTGGTAAGCACTTGAGTTAAATTATTAAACTCAAATTACTTAAATTATTAAAGTAAGTAAATTATTTAAGCATTTATCCTCAGGAATGCTAGTAACAATAAAGGCCGTAAGAAACACTTCAGTCTAAAACAATGTACTTGAGCAAGTATTTTTCCAAATTAGAGCTAAGGTATGGTGCACTTTGCAGGATGAGGTTCTAGGTGATGTGTTTTGTGACTGTTTAACAAAATAGTGAAACGTCTAGGAACAGAACTAGATCTCCTTGTTTGCTTATATTTTAACCACAAGGGTACTTCCTTTTTAGTACATTTAGAGTAGATATTTTATTGCTTAGATAGGAAACTTCTCACTGTTCTCATTAAAGTTTGATTTATTTCCAGTAGAATTTCTAGGAGTTGTATTGCTGCAATCATCATGAAAACAATAGTTAAACTAGAAGTTTGGACTTTAACAAATGGGAACGTTGCCCTATCAAAAAAGACCAGCGTTTGAGCCAACATGACATCAGTTTGCTGCTGTAGTCAGCCATGGATTTTTCAGCGGAGGAATATAAAAGCTATATCATGACAAAGTCTACTCCAAAATATTTAAAACTTACTAGAAGCAAAATTGCCCTAACATTCTTGGCTTCTAAAATGAAGTGTGTGCCTGGGACAGTCATAGGGGGTTTATCCATTAACTGGACAAGGATGTATTTTTATATTTGTCTCTCTTTTTTTAAACCAGCTTAACAAATGCCATGTGCAATGAAGTTTCATCTTTATCCAAGAAGTTTTCCGATTCTGTAACAGCAGCTGGGGTAAGATAAAAGCAATTTTTTTGTAGCCTATGGCCTTTATTTAGCATAGTTCACTTCTTGAAACAGAAATTGTTACCTGGGTCTGGTGGCTTTACCTGAGGTACCAGCAAAATGGGCACGTATTTCCTCAGATCAAGAACACAGAGCATTTTTACAGCAAATTCCCAGTTGCAGAGAGTTTATAAGCCTCGATAGACGGCAGTGTGTCCCCTGCCTTCTAAAAACTCTCTCATTTTCCCCTGTAACCACTCAGAAACTCTTACCTTCTTGCAGTGAAAGGGCCCCACATTTGAAGTCCCACAGCTTGATGATATTTTCTTCTCCTACTCAGCCTATCCCTTTTGAATACATTTGTGTAAAAGTCATTAACAGATTCCAGCACCTTAAGATGGCTTCATTAGCCTTTGCTAATTCCCCTGTACTAGGGCCACTTGTTTTCGAATGGTTTAAGAGATTAGAAAATCTCTTTCATTGCCCATCTTAAAAAACCAAAACCAAAACCAAATGACTCCAGCTTATATGTCAGGATACTTCACTTAGGAACATCCATTTATCTGTGAACAGCTTTGCTAGAAATGGTATCCTGCCTTTCAAGACGTTTCAAAGATGAGTGACAGATATCTGAGTATTTTAGCAGGATCCAGAGGGAAAAACTGTGCTGTTGCTGAAATTGTTCTGTAAATATCAGAGAAAAACAAACTCTGGCTCTTCTGATTGCTCCATGAAAATGTGAAAGTACATCAAAGGAAATTTTCCTAGTTCTCCCATAAACTCTTCCAGCACATCTCTGAGCATTTTTTCTGAGTTATTTGTGGAGAATATGATTTATTGGGTTGCTTTCATTCTGAATAATTTATATTCCTTCCCATTACTCTGGAAGAAACTGCTTATTTTGCACTTTAGGATTGTATTTTAGCATATCTTTGTGTGACAGTTGCAATAAGTACATGCACAGACATATAGAAATAAATTGCTCATGAAATATTAAGCTGGTCTAGCTCAGAAAATTGGAACCTAAAGCTTTTGCTAGCACTGCTTTGGGGTTTGTTCTTGTCAACTCTGTACTGAATTTTCAGTTTTAGGACCAGATTGTTTTTGTGGACATTTGTGTGGACACAAAAAAGATTGAGCACACAGACGTTTTCCACTGCTAAAATACTCTCTAGAAGATACTTTTAGAAGGGCAGTCTGATGATCTTCATGTGCTGTCCCATCCCTGTAAGCTTTTGGAGGAAGATGTGGGCCTTCTGCTCATAAGGATCAGTAGGAAAGCAAAGAGCACCTGTCACACTGTAGGACTGTAGAAAAACCACATCTTCCTGCACGTCCCAGGGTTTCAGTTTCCTCCTTAGGCTGCCAACAGCACCCAGGTTTGCAAACACATTCCAGTATCCTGCAAAGTGCAGTGACTCGTGGGAAACTGAGAAATGGCTTAGAATGGGAAGTACTGTTTTTTTCAGACATAATACCATCCTTATGGCTGTGTAATAGAGGCAGTAGCTGTAGTGGTGGTTGTACGCATGATCTATAATGTTGGCAATACTGCTGAGTGAGTAGTAATGCAGAAGTAAGAAATAACAGCTTTGATTGCTTGCTACACAAGATTTCTTTCAAATTTCAACTTACTGATTCATGCAATCAGTAGTATTTAACTGATGCTGCTCTCTATCTGTTTCAGTTTATTGACAATCAACTAAACAGTGCACTTCATAATGGATTTTCTAATAACTGACAGTAGAATTGCTCTTCTTTTCTCTTAACCGTCTTCCCTTTGATTCTGCAATCTTTCTCCAAGCTAAAACTAAGGTGTTTCATGTTTTTTTAAATCTGTAATATGAAACCTACAAGGTTGTAAGGAAATCCTTTGGTTAAATTAATTAGTATTGTGTTTCCTTTGCTCTAATAAAGCCCACTGTGTGGTATCGAAAGAAAGCAGATCTTGCTGGAGCTGGAGGTTACCGTCTTTCTCATAAAAAGTGGAAATAAAGAAAGGAACAAACTTTTGCCATTTAAAAAAGCTGAGAAGTTGATGAATCCTGGTTTCCTAGCCTCTAATAGTGTTACTGCTCATTCTACATGCATTGTGCATACCTTACAGGCAGGTGTCAATAGGATGGGGCCAGACTCTATTCTATGGTTCCCAGCGACAGGATAAGGGGCAACAAGCACAACCTGAAACACAGGAAGTTCCATCTGAATATAAGGAAAACCTTCTTTATGCTGAGGGTGACATAGCACTGGAACAGGCTGTCCAGAGAGGTTGTAGTCTTCTCTGTAGATATTCAGATCCCTCCTGAACGAGATCCTGTGTAATCTGCTTTCGCAGGGGGTTGGACTAGATCATCTCCAGAGGTCCCTTCCAGCCCCAGACATTCTGTGATTCTGTGTACCCATTGTTATTCCTATCTACTGGTTGAGAAAATGTTTTGGCCAGCCGGCATTGTCCAGCTCAACATACACTGAGTTCCACCTGGTTTTCCTCCTGTAAGGGAGCTGCTCTGGGCCTTTCATTTCCTCCTAACCACAGATACTTGTGAAATTCCTAAAAACTTCATTTTCTTCCTGACCTGTATTTTTCCTTCTTGTTTCCTTGAAAATTAAAAAATTTTGGGAGAGTTGAAAAGGGCACTGACAGACACATGAACAGATAATGTCACATAAATCTCACATCCATAGGAAACCAGGCAATTTCAAACTCCATGAATTAATAAAAAAGTAAACCCCTCAGCCTGTTTTAGTTCATTGTACTCAGTGATAGAAATATGCAGGGTCTACTGAACTGTGTATGAAATGTAGGTGTGGTTATCAGGAATACTATGATAAACAGCATGAATAAGAATCAAGGTGAAGCAAGACCTTTATAGAATTCATAAAACCACTTCTCAGATATCAGTATATTTCTGTTAAATGTATTTCATGTCCTGTCATTTCATTTTATTTTTCGGTTTACAGAGCAGCATGAAGGCAGAAGTTCTTAACCCCATCACCAATAGTGTGCTATTAGAGGTAAGTTTTCACTCATTTCATGTTGGGAAATGTTCTAGTAAAATGATTTTGAAATGAAAGAGTCACATTTGTATCTGAAGAAAGAACTATATAAACAGTAACGACAGTATAATTCTGGCTGTTCAGTGCTAGGTCATACATCTCTTGATTTTGTGTTTAGCCTCTCCCACAAATCCTATATGAGTAATATTGGAGATATTTCATTTAGGAACATGATTTTAGTGAGGATTCTAAAGAACTGTATGACTAAAGTGAGACTGGCCAGCTCTGAAATTCTGCTGCTGTCAGAGCTCAGCAGACACTTTGTGTTGTGCTTTTTAGCCCTTTTCTAACCTATTCACAAGTTGCCTGGAATAAGTGTGTTCTTACTATTACCTGCTTCAAGCATTGCAAAGTATTTCTGATTCACAGACAGTTTCAGGCTATTCTTTTGTTTAAATTTGTATTGCAGGTGTGCTCCAGTGCTTCCCATCCACGGGTATTTAGATTTCTAGAGAGTCACAATCTAGCAGCAGAGCAGGCTTTGGTCAGCACAGGGATGTGTCAGACACCACCACAGTGTTCATGAGTAATTTAGTTTATTAGATGCCATGATCTATGAGTGACCTCTTCTATTAGACACATCAGAAAAGCACAGTGAGTAAAATGTGCCTCAGTTTTACTGAGAAGAGAGGTCAAGAGAGAGTAATATGCTTATGAAGTACTAAAACGTATATTATCTGCAGCACAAATTCTTTTAACTCTGCTAATTGGATCACACTTCTCTTCAAACATAAACATGAAGTAGTGACTACAGATTGTCATTCTGTATCTAATAGCTGTGTTCCCTTAACAATGAGGAAAAGATTATTTTACAATAAGCGATTTTACATTGAATTAACAGTACCTTTAAGAAAACACATGGAAAGTCGAATAGAGCTGTAGCAAAGATCACTATGTGGTTCTTCTTGTTACAGGCTAAATTTGCTGTTGCAGCCTCAGGAACTGCAAAATCTGGGAGTGTCCAGAATGTGGGATATGATGTTTTGTACTTCTTACATCTTATATTTGTATACAAATACATATTAGTACAGCCTAGGGTCATGGGAAATTACAAACCGCTTAACTGCTATAATGCCAAAAATAGCACTGTGTGTTAAAACCAGTACAATAATTCAAACTTCATTTTAGTATTTCTTCTTCCACCTACGGCAAATTCAAACTTAGTTCTGTTGATGGAGAGACTAACTGGTTTGTATTTAAAAAATCAAATCTACTTCTGAACACTGACATTTTAGTCTACTCACATTACAAACAAAACTGTCCAAGAGTTCAAACTGAGGGGAAAAATCAGATTTTTATGTAGTGATTCAGGCTGTCCTTTTTAGCTGTATTTTGTTGTAGTTTATCATTTTTGTTATCTGCAGAGTCTAAAATCTTGTGTGAATCCATATGCTAATGTAGCATGATGCCAATGTAAAACAAAAAATAATGTAATTTAAAATGTGATTCCTGAAGTACATGACAGCTCTACTGATGAACCACGTTTTCTCTCCCCATTAGGGTTGCAACAGTACTACTTACATTCAGGATGCTTTCCAACTATTGCTTCCAGTTCTGCAAATTTCCCATATCCAGACAAGTTGTTTGAAAGCACAAGAGTGACAGTTTCCCAGCAGCTGTCACCATCGGGCTCAACAGAAACTGCAGACCTGATGTCTTTTAATATATGCAGGTAGAAGAGATGGTACAAGAGATGTCTGGCCGCTTCGAGTCCTTTGAAGACTCTAAATGCAGTTTTGCACATACAATATTGAACAACATTTTGAAACTCGTCAGACTTTTAGACTTCAGAAGTAGTTAGTAAAGGGAGTAATTTCTTTTCCATTAGAGTATATCCTTTGCAGGAATTTAAAATGTTTATTGATATTAGCATTGACATAAACACAGTTTCTAAAAGTTGACCATTTCAGTTGTGTTCCATGTATGAAGTGAATTGGAATGTAAAGTTTAAAACATTTCAGCCCAAAAGACCATTTCTGTTGTTTGCATCCTGTCAGTTAAAATGTGTATTTCAAAAGTTGGTTTCATTATCTAATTTGAGGCAACATGAACAAATTATCATAGTGCTGTGCTAATTAAATATTGCTTACAGTAGCAAACAGTAACATCATAATAATATGTACCACCTACATAGCACTTTGTATTGAAAGAGTTATACAGTAATAGGTATGAACTTTTTAAAATGAAAGTTATGGAGGATCTGCATAAAGAATTATACTGAAAAGAAATGTTCTGAGCCAGTTAAGAGTGCTAAGCTCTATATTTGCTGACCCATAATTTTTTGTTTATGTCTGTTTCTTCATTCCAACAGCTGAACAACATTGCAGTCTGAAGTAATCTTTTTAATATGCAAGGGATAGAAAATTTCCCTTTTGTTTGGCAATTGAAACACCCCCAAAATAATCTCCTCTCAGATGCATCACCAGGTTAGCACTTTGGGGTTTAATTTAGGTTTTAAACATTGTGAACCTTTTATCAAATGGAGTTACTGATACCAACAATTCAGCTGTACAGGTTTTGGGCACAGAAGAGAAGTTGTGAAAACAAGTTAAGAGAGAATTGGTTTGGGTGGGGAGGTCATAAGTCAGCTTTTCTCTGGGGCAGTAGTTACACAGAGCATAAATGAGCAGCAAGAATGATGTTTCATGATAACATCAGTAACCGTGATAATTTGTCTATATCCTTACCTTAGAATCCTGAGCTAGGAACCTCAGAATTTGTTCAGGTTAGTTTACCTCGTAGACAGGAAGAACATCCCAGTATTTTATGTAGCATCTTCTCCTGGACTGTCATTGTTTATTATGATTCTTTCAGCTATTTTGTATTTTTTTCCACTTGATACACTCATGGGTTGTATTTAAATGCTATTTAATTGTAGTCAACATCTGAATATTTTTTACAATAGAAGTAAGTTCATAAATCATAAAAATAATGAAATGGAGAGCAAGGAAATACTATGCTGTTTTTTAAGAGAGAGAAACCATGCTTCTGCTTTGCACATGATAACTTTTTTGACACCAAATAAGAGAGGACAGAAAGGTCTCTGTGTGTCTTACAGTATTGTGGTTCCTGTTCTGCTGTCACACACATTGTGGCTTTTCCTTCTTTTGTTACTTAGAGATGGACTTTTCAGTATCCCCGAAGTAAGGTTTGTTACATACAGTCTATTTTCTGCCACCCTGTAATTGAACAGATTTGAGATATCTTTCTGGGTAAGTAGAGGGGGTGCAGACTTCAAATCCACTTGCCCAAAATGTGAAAAAACCACCTTACAGCAATGTGAACAAAAATAAGAAAAAGCCCCTTGGCAGCTGCAAAGGCAAACAAAGCTTGACATTCATTGGTATTTATGCCATATTGAACAGCTAACGTTACCTTAACATGTGGGTCACAGGACGATGCAACCAGTCAGCAGACTCACTAGCCCAGAGGCAGGATTCAGCTCCCACCAAACATCATACCCACCACACTTCTATCTGGCATCACTTTATTTCTGAAAGCGTCACTTCAAAAATGTATTACAAAATAATGTTTAGTTGATACAAAACATTTCACCTCTGACTTCTACACTTTGAGGGGAATAAGCAGACTGTTCTCTAGTCGTCCTGCCTGGCAGCTGGCAGGCACACACACCTGTGCTTGCTTGGCCAGAGGTCATTCTGTACACACTGCGACCCAGGAGAACAGCTCCTCAGTGCTGTTCGTGAGGTTATTGTATATGGTGTGTGTTTCTGTTGTTCTGTACTGGCAAGCAGAATATAATACCTGGCTAAAGCTTGTTTATTTTTTCAAAGACAGTTTTCACCTATCAATCATTACGACCTGGATTTATTTTTACTTTAATTTGATCGTGATTTTTCATCAAGAATCCTTTCTGTTCACTTTGGAGTACTGCTCTACATTAGGTATCTGCAAAGATCATATTACTGCCAAATGAGTCACAGAACACGGCAGTAGCTATTCTGTATCAGTCCTAATCTGAGTTAGTGTTTTCTGACATAAATTGATTTACTTACTTTTTATATGGATCTTTTTTTTGTTCTCTGAACTGGAGCGCAGAATATATAGTATTAAGCCTGTCAGAAAAATGTGTTGACTAGTGGTGGTGCCTTTCAGCAGAGCCTGAATAATATAGTATTAGAAGCCTCAGGGGATAATGTTTGCAGTGGTTGAGGGGCATTCATAAGACAAAGATCGCTTGTCTGAGATACTGCTTAGTAGAGGTTTCACTGTCTTGCTTAAATTAGGTATGTATTGAATAAAGTACCTTACCCTGAAGTAAAAGAAGCCATAAAAAATAACATGGAAACTTAAAGTATTTACATCCATACAATGTACAAAGGAAAATAGGGCAGAATATGAGCATAGGGTTACTCCATCTGATCTCAGACGCAGTCGTCTTGCCTTAGGAAAACTGAATGTTGTATCTTTACATCAGTTTTAGGTAAATAACATTTCAGTAGAAAGGTACTGTGTGGATGTAACCAGAATTTTTTGTTTACACAGATTTGTATTTTTCCATCGGTCAAATAAATGATTTTAGAGACTGAACTGAGACAGTATACCAAAAAAAGAATGTTTTGAAGAATAATGTGGTGGAAGGATGCACTCAGTGAAGCCTTTCACTTTGTGATTTACCTTTGGAATGATGAGTGATTTTGCTGAGAGTCTGGCAAAACCAGATGTTGCCTTAAGCTTTTAAGGGACAGTGTTCTTTCTTTCATCACCACCTTTTCCCAGGTCAGTATGCTGAGTGTGCCTTGGCACTTGTCAAAGTACAAGATTTTAGATAGTTATTTAAGAAATAACCTAGACTCTGAAGATCACCTGTTCTTTTGAGCAGCTCTGGGGTTTGTGGCATTCCGTTCACTTTTGAGCACACCTTTTGATGCAGAGACAAAGGAAGCAGGCTTTTGCACTCGCTAAGCTGAGAAATTTATCAAGATGAAACTTAAACCAGTGTCTGCAGACCTGCAGCCTTGCAGATGATCCACTGTTATAGTCCTCACTGAAAGATGACCTAGAAGTAAACTGTTAGACAAGTAATTTGCTCTGTTTGTATATTAGAGGTATTTGCTATTTTATTTTATTTTAGGCAGACAAACCAAAGCAAGCTGTAAGTTGTTTGCTGCTCTTTAGGTATGGTCTATTCATGTGTAAACATCTCTTCCCCATGATTTGCTCCTCCACCCCAGCATCCATTGCTTGTGACAGCTAAACAAAGGAGCTGTCTCTTCCACTTTTTTCATGCTGTTTAGATCATCCACTGAAGCCGTTAATATCTTCCTCTAAAATGTGCCTCAATCTTATAGTACAACATCGCAATCATTACAAGCTGAGATGCTTTTTAATGATGTTTCCAGAGTCACCCACTAGTCAGGCTTCATAAATACTTTAATGACGCTGAAATGCCACAGTGTTTGGAGTGATAAATACAGATTTCCACCATTTTTCTGATTCCCAGAAGTATTTTTATTGCGCAGGCAGTCACCCAGTGTACAGGATTATCTTTGAGACATAGCAGTTCTATTTCAAATGACAGCCCTGTCCTTACTGTTAGTCTCAAAGAATGTAGACAGTAGAAAAGGACTTTCCTAAGATCTTTATAAAACCTCTCATAGCAAGGCTTAGCGTGTCAGACATCAGCCTGTCTGACCTACTTTGGAATTCTTACAGCCTGACTGGAAAACCCCCTGGATGTTCAGCACTCTTTTTCTGTCTCTGGTCAACCTGTGTTGCTGAAGCTGTTTTTAGTGTGTGACCTGTATATTTTCCATGCTCTGACTCCTACTTCAGTATTCAGTATTGACAATGGTGTGTAGTTATAGAATTTAAAAAAATGAAAATAAAATGTCAAAATGGAGCTGTTCAAAAGATGGGGGAAGGAAAATGCTTTTCGAAGGAAAAGAAGAAAAAAAAAAAAAAGGATGTGCTTCCTGGAAATAGAAGCAATTTTCAAGGTTGGATTAGAGAAAAGGCTCTCTCACAGAATTTTTCAGCATTGTTCAGGATAAACCAGAGGTGGCACCTGATTAGTGTCAGGGCACTTCTGCAGTAAAATGAAAATCTGCATGAACTTGAAGGAAATAAGTCAAAGCTCAGAACATTCAGGGAGAAAGAGCTCGAAGGAAAGGTGATGGCTAATTGCATCACTGTGGACCAGGAGTGTCCATTCTTCTGCTGCCTGCACCCCAGCAGTCCCTGGGCACACATCTGCTGAGAACTCCCATCAGTCTCTTTCTCTTTGCAGTCTTTTTGAGGAGGAGCTGTGCATTCTGCCTTTAGAACATTTTACCCAAGCAGTGAAAGAAAATTTCTTATGTAACATGATAACGTGCAAAAACACTGCAGTGAGGACTACTCATGATTCTTAGTGAGCTGGATTTGCTGCTGCTGTAAAGAGGAAGACATGAGGATGTTGCTCACACAAATGTGTGCTATTTCTCTCCCGCACTGCTGGCTCCTGAGGTTCTTCCCTCCTGCCTATCATCTTGTGCTTGAGAGGCTGCACCAGGATGTCCTTTCTCTCACATCTTCAGTTTTGAACAGGCCAGAGATGAAGACAAGGGGCTAAGATGACATGGGAAGAGAGAAACCAACCGGATCTCAGGAGAAAATGGGAAGACACTACACTGGTTGCTTTTTTAGCCCCCTCATTCCTTCTCCAGTGTAAGGAGGTTGGACTAGAGACTGCCCAAGGTCCACTTCAACCTGAATTACCTTAGGATTACTTTTTTTTCTCACCATTCTTGCCAATGTATCCCCATTCTCCCACTGCTTCCTGTAGTTTGGGTTATACTTGCAAGACACAGTGCTTTCTATTCAACAGATTAAAAGCTTGTAGGAGCATTTTGGGTTTACTTGTTCTTGGTGTTTTTAAAGGTAACTTGGAAGATGGAACCTGCCAGGGTAGTGAAACCAAACACTTGTAGAACCGGAGGGTAACTGAGGGTGATACGCTAGTTAAGTCACAATTTAGCTACCCAAGGAAAAGGATAGAGAGAGGTTGTAGTCACCAAGAATAATAGAGTTAAATTATAGGAGAAAGGGAAATAAATTGGGGTCACGAGAGCAGGGCTGTCTCTATCAACAAGGTCTCTGGGTTACCAAAGGGGAAGACTGATAGATAGTGCCATGCTTTGACATATTCAAACAGTGACTAAAGTAGCCTTAGCAGTTCTGCAGTGTACTGAGGTAGATACGTCTCTTCATCTGTAAACTCCTGTTTCATAGTTAGAAAGGAAGGAAAGAAAAAAACCCAAACCAGAAACAAATTGTGAGGTTTATTTTATAGACTGTATTAAAAAATCCATTTCTGAAAAGGTTGAAGTTATCACCACATATAAGCAATAAAGCCTCAAAAGCCCCCAAATCAAAGAAGTCAGTATTTTTCTCTGATTTTTTTATGAGATGGTAACAAACAATAGAAATGGATGCTTCAGACTTATCCAACCAAATAGAAAAAATTCCATATGGCATCAAATCACTCAGAAAGCTAATGTTCACAACTACTGCTATTAAATCAGAGCGGTTTGGTGTGGTACATTGACGGGAGAAGCAATTTCAGAAAGCTTCAGGAGGGAAAAAGCTATATAAATGTAAGGGATGGAGGTTATGAAGTATTAACATGGTGCTAAATTGCTGCATATCGTATTTGCAATGGGCAGTTTACAATCTGTTCATCCTGATGGATTTAGCTCAGGGGAGTCTCAAATCCTGGCTCTGCAATTTCTGTCTCTGCCTTGTAATTGATGTACGCACAAATTGTACCCACAAATAACGCGTGTGTGTGTGTGAGCACCAAATGAGTCTGGACCCCGCACATCCCAAAAGATCTGTCGCACTCAGAGGAGCAGGAATAAATGGAAAGGAAGGAAAAGTTCCAGGAAATAATGAGTCTGAATACTAATGACCTCAGCCAGTACAAAAGATAGAAATGAAATCTATGAAAAAGTACAAAACCTATTTGTGTCTTAATGTGTTATTAAAAACAATAATAACAGTTTTGTGGTTTGAAGCCACATTATTGTTTTTATGCATTTATTTCTTTATGATCTAAAATGTTGCAGAATTTCCAAAGGTCTCCTGGTTTACAGGAGAAATTAAAACGTAGTGCTCAATACCCTCCTGTGATCTTTTAGCCACCTTCCTCAACAGCCAGAAATTGTATCTTTTAAGCATGTTAATCATCTAGAGTATTAATTATGCTGAAAACTGTGCTTGTTTCATGAAAGTAGAGGATAATTTCTGTCTTTAAACAGATTTTCTTATCCTATGGAGAATATAAAATATTCTCTGATAGAAAATGAAATAATGGCAAGGTTTCTATCACAGCAGTAGGATTAAGTATAAATCCCGAATGAACTGAAAATAGATGTAAAATCCATACTCTCCTACTGAAGTTGTTTCTACAGCAAAACATGTTTGTCCCTCATATTTTTTTAATACCAAATAGTTTTGGTGATGGACAAAATGGAGCTTCTCAAGTAAAATGCACAGTTGGCATTCTCATGAAAAGGCAGGTAGCGGCTCCCCAAACTGGAAATAGAGATGCTTTTCTCTGTGGTGCGTGTATGATGTGTCTTCTTTCATCACACAGTAATGATACTTCACATGATGATATCTGAAGCTAAAGAAAATATTATCAGAAAAAAAGCGGATGTTAATCAGGTCTTTCCTAATTTATCCTAAACGTTATTCTTTTGACTTTCACAGCAACGAATTCCCCTTTTTCTTAATAAACAAAACAACATTGTAACTAAGAGGCAGACAGAATAGATGGTACACATCAGATTGGAACAGAAGATCAGGGAATGATACCTGCCAGCAGAACAGTGGGTTAGGTACCTACCCCTAGAGAGCATAATAGTGGAATCGGAGTGGGAAGCACTGGATTGTACTCACTTCCAGGTAAGCGTGGCAATGTCGGAGTGGCAGAGCCAAAAGCTGCCCTAGAGAGCACACATCCCATCCACCTGGTTGGAGTGCTCCAGAAGGATGTCTGTCCCTCAAGTGTCTCAGGCTGGCTTTCTGCAGCACATCCCCAACTACACACACCTCAGTCTGGAACTGTCTTTTAAAGGTAGGTGGTGACTGGTCTTGTGCCTTCAAATAACTAGCAGGCTTCACTCTTTTCCTCCTTCCAGGCAGCTAGATGAGGGGGGAAGTTTTGTGTGAGATCTGCCTCCACTCCCAAGTCTCTTGCTCTATGTCAGCTCCGGGGCATCTCTTCATGAGCTGCTGTTTCTGCAGCTGAGTGTTCAGAAGTGAATCTGGGGTATTAACAAGATGTCTGATCCAAAATAAGCTAAGCTGTCCTAATGAGGGAAAATAAAAATAGACCCATGCAAATCAACAGCTGGACAAAAGAACTTGCAAACCTGTGCCCAGCTCCATTTCCCATATTGTATACCGTGGGACAAATTTGGAGGTAAGGAAATAAGAGCAGCTTTCTCCACATCCCTAAGGGAAAAATACTCCTTAGTAATCATCATTGAGACTTGGGAAATTTAGACCACAGCTCTCACAGTAGCATGTGATGAGGAACCTCGACACATGAAAATGTCCAGATCCCAGTCAAGCTCGTCTTGGTTTTTAAGGAATTATGCAATGCCAGGTGGTGTGGGGGGAAGTACAGGATTTCGTTACTTCTTACTCTCACACCAAGTGAAAAAGCAAATGTAGTTTGTCACCCATTCTGATAGTTCGTGTAGCTGCAAGCCCAATAACATCTGTCTCCCTTTTCCTTTACATCATAAGAACTGGGATAAGAAGGGTTCCTTGGCTGTAAAATCATACTGGGGGCAGCAGCTGCTGAAGTGAGCTAGAAAATGACAAGCGTAGGCAGGATACAATGCATCAAAAATTGATGCTGGCTGATGGAACAGTGGGTTTAAACAGCCTGCACAGTGCCCATTACAGCCCAGTTCTGCGAGCAAGCCAGAGTGCTTCCCTTCAAAAACCTCCCAGTGTCTGTTCTGGAGAGAAACACAACCTGGCGTGCGTTTCCTGCAGAGCCCAACAGCTGTGCCAACTGCCCTGGAATGCGCTCGGCAGTCTGATTCTGTGAGCTCTTGAGTACTGAGAGGAGTTTTCATTTTAGTGCCTGATTAAGACTTGAATCTAATGGAAGCAGAAACAGAGGAGGAAGTAACTTTCATAGCGTTAAAAAATAAACATGTAATTGAGTGACTGCATACAGTCCTGAAAACAATTTAAAGCTGCATATGGACATAAATCTTTTTTCATAGTTATCTACAGGAATTCATGAAAGCATAAAAAATGATGTCTTATTGTAATGGCCAACTGGCAAACCCAGTATGCCAGTACTAGCAGGATCTTCTGCCTGCAGCTGCGTCCCTCCCCCTCCATTTCCTGATGATTTTAACCACAGTACTATCACTTCTGAGCACTGAACTGATGCTTTTCAGAAGAAGCGTCAAAAGCATAATTGGAAGGGTCCCAGCAATTTCAAAGAACACCTACTGTTCTTCACAGATCCATGCATGATTTATAAACACAGCTTAACTGTAGTCTTTCTCATGCTCCTGAGTACACTTGGCATGTACCTCTGCTAGAATGTTTTGAACTGTGAGTTCCACTGTTTGCCTTGCACAATTTGTTTCTTCTGCTGTTTCTGTGGGCATCTTGCTTGAAGACAGATGAGAGAGGGATTATTTTAAATACAAAAACATTTTTGTAAAGCCACAATCACACAAGGAAAGGCAGGCAGAGAATATTTCTAGTTGCCTTTTCTGTTTGTGCTACTCAGTTCTGCAATGATGGCATTTAAAGACCTCTGCAGGAATGCCACAGGGCCTGAGTCAAAGCCCAGACAATATCTCACGTGGACCTGCACTGAATTTTCATAGAGTCATAGAACAGTTTGGGTTGGAAGGGACCTTAAGGATCATCTGGTTCCAACCCCCTGCCACACAGAGGGATACCTTCCCCTAGACCAGGTTGCTCAAAGCCCCATCCAATCTGACCTCAAGTACTGCCAGGGATGGGGCAACCACAACTTCCTTGGGCAGCCGGTGCCAGTGTCTCACCACCCTCACAGGGAAGAACTTCTTCCTAATGCCTAATCTGAATTTACCCTTCTCTAGTTTAAAACCACTCTTCCTTGTCCTATCACTACATGTCCTTGTAAAAAGTCCCTCTCCAGATTTCTTGGAGTCTCCCTTCAGATACTGGAAGCTGCACTAAGGCCTCCCCCGAGCCTTCTCTTCTCCAGGCTGAACAAGCCCAACTCTCTCAGCCTGTCTTCACAGGAGAGGTGCTCCAGCCTCTGATCATCAGTTTTGCTGGTATTAGACTGGCATCTGCACAGTTAAATTTCTAAATTCTAGGGGAGGGTATCCTCAGAGAATGACAGCAGTGATGTGAATTCCAGATGTGAATGTAGCTGGATATGAATCAGCCCCTCATACACTTACTGATGTCTTGTGTCAGTCGCCCCACATGAGATATTTTGTGCCCATGGGCTTTTAGGTTGTAAGAGAGGAAAGGGACCCTTCAACTTCTTTTATTTGACAATTTCTGTGAAAGAGGTTTTCACCTTTTTAGCCATACACATGCTTCCCCTGTGCGTCATCCCTGTCAGCTACCTGTCGTATACCTCATGTTCCAATTTTGTGATCCATTTCACCTGAAGGTAAGATTGTGCATTAAATTCTGTATTCAATGGGAGATTAACTTGCCTTATCCAACTATGCCACTACACTGTCATTCAGGAAGAGATGCAGAGATGTGAAGCACCTTACGTGTTCAAGGATCTCAATGCTCGTCACAAAGAGAGATGATGGCGAAAGGCGGTGTGCTAAAAATCGTTGTCAGTTGCTGATGTGGAACTTTCATTAGCTTTTATGCAGCCTTTGACACATCCACCAATTTTATTAAGAGAATTAATGGGAGGCAGGACACTAAGATTTTGTCATCTTGTCCTTGGGGCATTCACTGTCAAAGAGATTGATGCAGTAAATAAAGCGTTCAGTCTAATAGAAGTTTGTGTGAGTTTGATGCAGCAACAGCTCAGGGCAGGATACTAGAAGCTTTTTACAACAACAAAAGTCCACAACAGTTGTCTTTAAGACACTGAGTTTTCCTTCTTTCTTTCCTCATAAAATGGCAGCACTTCATCCAGAAACTGTCAGGTCTGTATCTGTCTCTAATTCCCACAAATAAGAGAATACTGCTCTGTTCCCAGTCATTCATGAAATCTATTAACACTCGTTTTGATTCAGAGAATACAGTGTGCTCCTCCCCAAACGGGCAGAGCACGGAAGTGCTGCAGGAGAGGGCTCACAGTCACCCTGCGTGCCATACACATGATGTTCATTCTGCCCTGAGCACTTCAAGAAGAAGTGCACCTCTGGTGTGTTAGAAGCCCCGAGACCTGCCCAGCCAGCCTGCCCAGACTCCACTTGGCACCACTACTGGGAAAGATGGAGTGCCACAAAGGCAGGACACAGTCATGGAGGGAAGTCACTCCTTAGGACAGGCTTTCTTAAGCCTCCAAGAGCAAGTTTAGCTGAAACCTTCCCAACATGACAATGATTTCAGGGCTAACCATCAGCAAAATCATCTCACTGAATGCTCCAACACCTTCAGATAGGCTGTTCGTCATATACAGGAGCGTTTTAATGGGCGTGGTGATTTGAGTCTGTCTTGTCCACTTTTATTTCTTACTCCCCACTTATTCTTTGTCCTCCCTGTTTTAGGGAACAGACACTGAAATGTGTTCAGAAATGCTAGTCCTCTTGCAGTTTCTCATGCTGCATTTTTTGCAGTAAAGGGAGCTAGTAGCCTCACTTCAATAGACAAATTCAGTATTTGTCCTTATGATCTGCTCTCCCAGATTTCTATCAGTCTATCAGTCTATCAGACTATCAGTCCCGCTTCCTTTTTCTGTCTTTTTGTCTGTCACAGAAAACGGTGTTCACTGCTGGCACACCAGACCCAGATATACCCCCAATAGCATTTTAAAGATGGTAGAAATAATAGTTGATGCAAGTAGTGCTCAGAAAGCTGTAAATACCGGTTGATGCAAGTAGTGCAAGTAGTGAGTAATGAGCACTACACAGCCTCTGTTTTAGCTGAGGAGAAACAGTTCTTACCATGGGGCAAATATGTAATGACGTGTCATTGGCAGAGACAGAAAAGTCTGATTCTAGCAGGCTGTCCCCAAACAGCATTGCCTCCAAATGCAAATATTTGCCCTGGGTAAAATGTTTGTGTTCCCTATCTTCCTAACATCAGCCTTATGGTAGTTAATGTCACCTCTTGACAGCACTAAAGAAATACGTCTACAGCTGTAATATGTAAAGAGAGGACTGTCTTAAAGCTCTTGAGAGACTTGGCTCATTCCTTTTTTCCAGGACAGTTGCTAATACTTGCTCTTTGGCAAAGGTACAAGTCCAGAAGTTGGTGAATTTTTTACTAGCTGAATTAACTGTCACTGTGATAGTAAACAATGGAAAAGTAACAGAGCACATGCATGCATCTCTGTGACCACAAACACAAATACACACACAGACAGATGTGCAGATACACACACATGTAAGCTATAACATTACACACAGAGGAACATGGCCACATGTGTGTGGCCATATGTATATCAATATACTTACACTCTAAAATCAACAGTATTGTCTTCAATATAAAGATATTAACAAGATATTTATAGAAAGAAATGTGTCTTTTTCTGACATAAAGAGAACCATTCAGCAGAAAGCAGCAATCTGTGATGGATTATTGGTCTCTCTCCATCTATTAGCAAAACAAATATTTCCTTATTGCAGTCTGAAGCAATAAGCAAATAATATGCCTTATACTTTGCTGTCCTGCCTGACCTGGATTTTTAACTTATGAAATTGCTGTGGCTGAAACCAACATTGTCAAACCTTTCACCTGCCAGTGTGTTGGGTTAAGGGCCATTTCTGAGGCCATCACCAATTTCTCCATCCAGCTCAGTAGCAACAATGGAGGTGGCAGGAATGATCCTTGGTTTTCCATTTCCTCCTCTCTACAGCTGCTGTTAGACATGCCACACCTGCTGCGCAGTGAGCCTCCTCACACAGAAGTCAAATAAACACTCTGTGCTGTGGTTAATGCCTTCTCTGAGTGCAGCTCCAACTAGCTGGAAATGAGAAAAGCATAACTCGAAAGTGGCTTGCCTGTCCCTCTCTTGCCTGTTTGATGCAGGGCAGGCACTGACCTAACTCTTACCCATGAGTCTGAAGCCAGATTTGCAGCAGAAGAGGGCAGATATTAGCGCTATCTGCAGTGGAGCTCTCCTGGGTTTCTAACTCTGTCTCCAATCCTTCCTTGTTTGAAGCTTTTGTGTGTGTGGTCTGAAAGGGGGTTGCTTCAGGGGAGCAACTGGTAGTGTGATACAAACATGATGCTTTTTGATCAAGAAGCTCCTGATACACACTTCTTATATACATCCCACCTCCTTCTTGGGTAAAAAACCCCAGGTTTTATCAAGTTGATGTAGTCTGTAACTGTCATTGTCAGTTCTGGGAATTTAATCATCTTAGTGTTTTTCAGTCTCAGTGCTAAGCCGTCCATGTGTGGCACTTCTGACACAGCCAGCTCCTCCCTGCTGAGCAAGCTAGTCTTTAGTAGCACCCTAGAGATTTCATAGAGACAACCTTTGTATTTGTGAGAAAAGCAGACTGCAATCTCCTCCCACAGCCTTAGTAACCAAAAGGACTTGTAGTTAGCAAGTTTTCTTGTAACTGCAGTGTCAGTTACAGTGTTAGCCACAGAGCCACCCACGAACACCCGTAGTAACGAGTTGAATCCGACCTTAGCAGATGGAGGGGGAAGGGTTTATTTGCAGGAAGTGAAGCAAAAATAAAGCAGAAAGTGCTTTTATTATTTTCACACAGTAGCTTTGAGACATTATTCCTTTGAAAAATGTTATTCAAGATCTAATATGGTGAAAAGCAGGATCTAGATCTAAGTTCCTGCCTCTCCAGCCACATCTTTTGAAAAGCTTTCACAGTGTCACATAATATTACAATTCCAGGTATTTGGCATTAATCCTACGTCTTACATCCAGTTTTCACCTCATTGCTGGCAGTTTTTCTAGCAGGGAGACTGTGTTATGACCTGGAAAGCAAGCCTGCTTCTACAGCTCATCACTGAAACAAAGTGTTTGGGGGTTCTCAAGGTACCTAATCTTCTTTCAGTCACTGACCCCAGAGATTAAGGAAATGGATAATGCCAGCCCAAAGTGTCCTGGATCTCATGTTTTGTCTCACAGAGCAACTAAAGAATGTGCAAAGCTGTTCCATTTTTCCTTTCTACTCTTTAATACATAACACTTAATATAATGAATCCAACAGGAGTGCTGGCAGGTCGATTCCAATGGATACTCCCACCTCTAAGAATACAAAAGTCAAATTTTTATGGGAATGGGCCGTGACATTTTTTTCCTCCCTCTAAAAGATCACTTTTGGCGAATCCAACATCCAGGAAGAACAAAGCATGCTAGTGATCAGCCATAGTACTGTATAAATCCAAGCAGTGGATACCAATGAGAACCCGCTTAGCAACACATCCCATTACAACCTTAGAAATATCTGGGGTTTAACCCCTGGGTAAATGTTCTCAAAGGAAACAATGAAGGTGGGCAGGTACGCAGCAGACAAGGATGTGGGAAGATAAAGGTTTGCCTGAGAGACAGTGGACATACAGTTTGATATTGAGTTTCCAATAAAACTCCATCTGATTTAAACAGATGTAAAAAAGGAGCTTCTTAAGCTTTTAACCTAAAAATTCCCCATTAACAGTAATATAATCTGTGCAAAGAGTCCTAAGCTTGTCTATGCAATTGATATATTAGTCTCTATTATTTATTCAAGTAGCATCTGTTTGTATCTAGGCATTACAAACATTGCCAGGAAGTGCTATCACTTACTGCACATTACTTTTCAGACTTGTTTCATTACCTCTGGACTTCCTGAAACAATTACTGGAGTAATAGGGCTCAAGAAACTTAGATTTGGGAGACTAGTTTTAGTTCCAAGCTGAAGCCAACTTCTTGTCAATCCTTCTGACTGGTATAAAAACAACAGAGCGATATACGTCTTTTGTCTGGGGAGTTTGATCGGCAAACTATTCATTTAAAACACGTTTTCCTTCAGAGATCATTTGTAAATTGCTTCTTTCCTCGGCACTTGTCAGAAACAAATGTCAACATAATGCTGAAGTCCAGGAAACAATATTCTACACCACGAAAATAATGTCAGAGTTTGCACTGAGGCCTTCAGGGACACAGGTTTAAAAGGCTAACACATTAGATTATAGATTACTCTCGGTACCAGAAAGAAAATTGATCTTGTTTCCCTGCCTCCTAGCTCTCACAAAACATATTTTCCAGTTTGTCATCTAGCATACTTGGCTAGAAGAAGCAGTAAGTTATTACGAGCAAATATTGCATACTACTAATTCTAAAAATACAAGGAAGAACAGTAATTGGAGTTGTAAGCTATTTACTCATCTTCTACAGTCGCAGCCACATGACAGTGCTCTCTTTCAGGAATTATGGGCAGTATCTTTGTGGTTTGTGCAGTCAGTGGCATTTGTTGTTTGCTGGGTTTCACTACTGAAAGTTGAAATAATTTTTAGACATATTATTAAACAGCAAATACATCTGCAGAGTGTTAAACACTGAATCTACAAGTCTGAAAGTAACCAAGACCTATCTGCACAAGAGGCAGAGCTAGGTTTTCAGTGGGATTTCAGTGCCTAGAGATGCAGATACATGACTTTTGGGAACTCCCAAAAGCCCTAACCATGTTTTGTCTTTATGGTGGGACTACACCATGCTGATCCTAAGTCTCCCTGGGAAGCAGCTTGAATTAATTTGCTCTTGGAAATTTTAGTGGTAATGAAAATACAAAAGCATGCAAATTTGGGGTTATATAAGAATATCCCAAAATACAAAACCCTACAGGTGGCCAGTTAAGCAGAAACAACTAGAATTTGGAGTGTGAACTTTCAGATACATTTTCACATAAGCGCAGCACAGATTGCTGCTCAGAAACACGATTTAACTTTGCAACCCTAACCCTAACTTGCCGTACATGCAGGGAGAGCTACTGGGTGTCATCCAGTTGCTAACAAAGATGACAGCATGCATCTTAGAAGCAGGGAAAGGCCGAGTGATGCCTTTAGCATGCTGGCAACACAGATCCTGATATGATAGCTTACTGGGATGCAGATATAGAAAGGAAGAAATAGCATTGTTGGGCAAATTAACTCAGCTGTTGATCCAATGCATTTTTCAAAGAACTACTGTAGAACCCAAATAATACTTTAACTCCACCCTGTCCATCCTGTCCCTGACCATCCATAACCTCTGTAAACCTATAAATGGGTTTCTACTGAGTTTATAACAAGAGGATGATCTGTGCCACTTATATTTAGCTACCGCTCTTCTCCATTGACTTCATCATTTGAGCTTCTCCCTTTATAAATGCAATCAAAAAGTAGAGTTTGGATCTGGTAATTTAACCAATAGAATATGAAAAACAAGTTAAAACAAAACTGGGGTAGTTTTAAAAATAGCAGTGGGTCTTGTTTTACCCTCAGGATGAACCTGGAGAGAGTGGAAATGTAGGCTGATAGTCCCTTCAGAGCCTGTGTGTAGCACTGTTCTGCATTCATGCAAACTGAGCAGAGAAAAGGCCCCTTGTGCATCAGTGCTCTATGGAAAGCTTGCAGGGACTATAAAAAGCTCCATAAAATTACCTGCATCCTATGGATTTTATGCTCCTGTCTGAAAAATAAAAAAAGCTCCAAAGCCTTATTAGTTTCACATTTTTCTCTGGAAATGTTGCATCTCAGAAACACATAAATCTGTGTTAAATACTGAATATTATGACAAGTTTTGTTTTTCCCAGCATTTTTCATATAAGTTGCAGAGGAAGAGGCAATTACTCATCTATGTCAGGAACTGAGAAGGATCAGAATCAAGCATGTGATGTGTCACTTGGCCAAGATTAAACAAATTTCTCCTTTCTTGGCTTTGCATCTATTTCCTGCTGTAAAAGCAAGGAGCAGTGAATCTGAACTCACTGGGATGCCAGCCCTGACACTACTGAGCCAGTGTTTGCTTCTGTTTTTAACTTGTCAACTAACCTGAAGCTGTAGAAACACATCCAAGAGCTGGCAGAATTTTGCCTATTTCCTCTAATCTTATAGGAGAGGAACTATTATTTTAATAGGATAGCACAGAAAACAATACAGGAATTCAAATGACTGGGAGGAAATTTGTCTTATTGTTTCTTATGTGCAAATTACAGCTATCAAGCCCACTTATATCAAATTCTATGAATGTCACAAATTCTGAACAGTCCAGAAAACAATCGCAGGCCAGAATCCCTGAGGTTTTATTCTCTGAGTCTTGGTTTTCACCATGATCCTGCAATGCCCTTCTTTCAGGATAAGTTATAAAATTACCATCCATCAGAATTAACTTTGCATTACTGTGAGCCAGATAAATGATCCAAGGAATCCTGTATCTGTATCCTAAAATGTAATGAACCAAACTTGAGCCTAAAAATGAGAATATTATTCCATTTGAGCAACATAGAATAAGGCATTGTGTTTGAACTAAAATTGCCCACACAGACTGTAGATAACAGTATGAATAAATAAATAACAATATGCTTTCCTGTCTGCACAGTCCCATTCTAACATAGGAATGGGAACAAGCCTTTTTTCTAATATACCTTATGCTGCTTTCAAAACAGGATAAACATAAACAAGGAATGTCATTCTTATGCTAGAAAAAGAAGTTCTAAATGGGAGTTTATAGTGATAGATTTCTAGTAATATAAATTCACACTTAAGCATAACCCATAGAATTATATGAATGAAACTTCCAGTATGAAAAGGTCCTGCTAGGCAGATTCAGTCTAGGTATTAAAACACTCTGATGTATGCGATGTTTACTGTGCAGGTTCTCTTGGATATTTTTTCACAGTTCATACACACCGGCCTGCTGCCAACAAGTAATTCTGTGCCATTTTTTCAGGTTACAGCTATATGAGAATATCTATTATCGCTTACTAGAGTGGAAAAGGTACTACAGGGGTTCAAGAAAAGCAGGCTAAGGAAAACGTATAATGATAGGGTAAGTATAGCTGCCTTCCCCTTCTCTGGAACTGAGGCTGATTTAAGCAGTAAGCTGTGCATGACAGTTTAGCAGCTTCTGAGTTCTTTTAAAACACTGTGAACAATACTGTCTAGTCCTTGTAATTGCTAATATTAATTTATTAAGTTGTTCCAAAACCTCTTCTACTGCCTCTTCAATTTTAGAAAGCTCCTCAAAGAAGGTCTTGCCAGAAAAGTCTCCTGTGTGGAAATCTCTCTCTAAGAGTCTGTGTCATGAACACGAAGCAAAGAATTGACTTTTCTTCATGGATTATTTTCCATGTGCTACTACTGTTAAGTTCTGTTTGGTTTGAAAATGCTCTGTGTTTGAACATACAGATCAGCCACTTAAAGAATACTTACTTCTTGGGCTGAAAAAAAAGCACCCTCTACTCTTTCCTTTCTTTTGTGGCTGCATGTAAGAGAAACTGTTTTGTCAGTTCATACCATTCAAGACACTGATTTACACAAATGCAATGACAGAACCAGATCCGAAGTCTAGAGAACATGCTCTGTACAGCCCACATTGCAGTGCATACTTTTTTGGCTTAACAGCACAGACAATGTTTAGTCAAATTCATGACCACAATGCTTCCAAGCTCCCCTATCCTCACTATATGTGCATAATCCTTTCTAGTACCATGAATTCAGAAGGCTGAAACTTTAATCCTACCTTAGAGAATATACTATAATTTTCCTCCTTCCACTGGCCATCAGACTTAACAGTTATGATTCATGGCCACAGAGCCACTAACAGTTTCACAATACTTGCATCCATACTGTAAATTACCTTTTTGTAGGACCACAGTGATATTAAGACATTAATTTCCTGAGCCTACCTAGGAAATCATTCTCATTTTCAAAGCATAGGCTTCCTTCTTTTATTTCCCTTAGCCATCTTGAACTTCCAATAACCTTTCAGTAGTAGCTATAGATCTTTTCCTCTATATGATACATTGTCATATCCTCTCAGATACACAGTTATTTAGTCTCATCATGGTGTTTCCAGGTGTCCTAGGTTTAACAGTAGCAGTCTGGTTTTGTGCCAAAAACTAACACAGAATGCACTGTCATCATATGCCCATTCATTGGCGGGACAGCCATGAGTGGCAGGGTGTGTGGGATAGTATGGGCAAGTATCTAGGTCAGTGGGCCCCTCCAGTACTTTGGAATTTCACCACCAAACAAGTGCAAAATCCGGAAGAATTAGTAAAACACTTAAATGAGGTTTGTGGTCAGTCTGGCCATACCAGAGATGGACAAATCATCAAGAAGAAGAGGTGACTTCTCAACCTCGGACCTCAACCGAGCTGCGGAATATGAGAAAGGATTTTACCCGTCAAACAGGGGAGCACATCATCACCTGGTTGCTCCAATGCTGGGACAATGGGATCGACAGTCACAAATTAGAAGGTAGGGAAGCCAAGCAGCTGGGATCACTTGCTAGAGAAGGGGGAATTGACAAAGCAATTGCAAGAGAGAAAAAGTCCCTCAGTCTTTGGAGGCGGCTCTTGGCAGCTGTGAAAGAAAGGTTTCCATACAAGGACGATGTTATGAGTTGTTCAGCCAAGTGAACTACTTTAGACAAAGGCATCCAGTCTCTGAGGGAATCAGCCATCGTAGAGATGATGTATCACATCAAGCCAAATAATGGGGGTATACCCATAGACCCAGATGAAGTCGAATGTACACAACCCATGTGGCAAGATATCGCTGCCCAGGTGCAGAACCTGGCGGTGAGGGTACACCATGTAGATGCCCATGTACCCAAGAGTCGGGCCACTGAGGAACACCAGAACAAGCAACAGGTGGATAAAGCTGCTAGGATTGAAGTGGCTCAAATGGACTTAGACTTGCAACATAAAGGTGAATTATTTTGGGCCCGGTGGGCCCATGACACTTCAGGCCATCAGGGCAGAGATGCAACATAGAGATGGGCCCGTGACCGAGGGGTGGACTTAATAATGGACACTATTGCCCAGGTTATTTATGAGTGTGAAACATGCTGCAATTAAACAAGCCAAACGGTTAAAGCCTCTTTGGTATGGAGGACGATGGCTGAAGTACAAATATGGGGAGGCCTGGCAGATTGACTATAGCACACTCCCACCAACCCGCCAAGGCAAGCACCATGCACTTGCATGGTGGAAGCAACCACCAGATGGCTGGAAACATGCGCTGTGCCCCACACCACTGCCTGGAACACTATCCTGGGCCTTGAGAAACAGATTTTGTGGCGACACGGCACCCCAGAGAAAATTAAGTCAGACAATGGAACTCATTTCTGGGATGACCTTATAGACACTTGGGCCAAAGAGCATGGCATTGGGTGGGTATATCACATCCCATACCATGCACCAGCCGCTGGGGAAATCGAACGGTACAATGGGCTCTTAAAAACCACACTGAGTGCAACGGGTGGGGGAACTTTCAAGCATTGGGATACACACTTAACAAAGGCCACCTGGTTGGTTAACACTAGAGGATCTGCCAACAGGGGTGGCCCAGCCCAGTCAGAACTTTTACATATTGTACAGGGGGACAAAGTTCCTGTGGTGCACATGAAGAATTTGCTGGGGAAGACAGTTTGGGTTATTCCTGCTTCAGGTAAAGGTAAACCCACTCGTGGGATTGCTTTTGCTCAGGGACCCAGATATACTTGGTGGGTAACGCAGGAAGATGGGGAAGTCCAATGTATACCTCAAGGGGATTTGATTTTAGGGGAAAACAGCCAGTGAACTTAATTGTATGCTGTTGCCTGCTGTGTAATACTTTTATAGCCCCCCAACTAGATGTCTTCAGGTCACCAGTGACTGGCCCTGACTTCCGTCCGACCATCATCCCAACAGAGAATGAACTTTGATAGAAGCAGATAAGTTCTGCAGTGAAGGAACGATCAGCATCAGCAGGAAACAATCCAACACTGCACACAGCCTTTCCTGCCCTGAAAGACTGTTACAAGGGATGGAACTTGACATCATGGACCGAATGGACTCGACAGCATTATAGGGATTGGTCCATACACTAAGAAATTATTTTTTTCTCTCTGTCTGTGTGCGTATGTGGATGTATATATATATATATATATAAGAGAGATGGTATATTGAAAATGTGGGATCTGAGCATCACGTGAATGGTATGGAATAAGGGGTGGATACTGTCCTGGGTTTAGCAGTAGCAGTCAGTTTTTCTCCTTCTTAGTAGCTGGTGCAGCACTGTGTTTTGACTTTTAGCCTGGGAACAAAGGTGATAACACCAATGTTTTCAGATGTTGCTAAGTAACGTTTACCCTGGCCAAGGACTTTGTGAGTCTCATGCTCTGCCAGGGATGAGGGGAGGCTGGGAGGAAGCAGAGACAGGACACCTGACCCAAGCTAGCCAAAGAGGTATTCCATACCACAGCTCATCATGCCCAGGGAAGTAACTGGGAGTTACCCAGAAGGGCATGGGCTCTCTTCGGGGGGTGTTGAACTCGTTCAGCATTGGTATTGTATTCTCTTCTCTTGTTATTTTCTCTTATCATTATTATCATTGGTGGTAGCAGCAGTGGTTTGTGTTATACCTTAGTTACTGGGCTGTTCTTATCTCAGCCCGTGGGAGTTACATTCTCTAGATTCTCCTCCCCATCCCTCCAGGAGTGGGGAGGGGAGGGGGGTGGGGATAGAAAGAAAGAGGGAGAAAAAAGGCGAGGGAGTGAGTGGACATGCTGTGTGGCTCAGTTTGAACCACGACACCAGGGTACTGTCTTTGGTGGATCTCAATGTTTTATTTCACGACTCCAAGCTATGCATTAGTGATAGTGAAAATATTATCAAGGGCTGTCAAAGAAGTCATCTATGGCTATTTATAATCCATTATAACAGTAGTAAATCTTGAATTTAGCAACTGTGAACAGAATAAACTCTTTTCATATGGTCTTGATTCCACTTTAAATTATACTGGTATAAACTGGGAAATTGACTGGGTTGAATGGAATTATGGTGTGTGAAATCAAGGAATTTAATATTAAAATAGACCCCATTATAGCAGTTCATACAACTAAGCACCTATCTGGGTTAAATGGATAAATTCGAGAGGCACATAGAAACAAGAATGACAGACTAGTAAGGGATTCCTACTCTTGCCAGTAAGATCTAGTAAAACTGTATTTGAATTTTCATAAAACATCATAATCAAAAATGCCTTTGGATATACAACATTAAAAATGCCGTCGTGAACATGCTGATAAAACAGATATGGTACCTGTGAAGCTACCTAAGACTAAAGACGTCAGAAAGATCATTCTTTTCCTGCAGGATAAAAATAATGAGCTCATAAATATATCTTAGCGGCAGCCACTGCTGTAAGAGTGAGAGGCATAAACTGTACTGGCAAGAGAATTCAGACAAAGAGCTATTCACTCTTTTCTAGGTGAAACTGAAATGCCATGAGTTACTGAGTTGTAGAGAGATATTACTGAGTCTCTTCTTTCTCCTCAAGAACTAACAAGACAAACAGCGAAGTACCCAAGCCCAACCAAATTCAAAACATGTTTTCATTTGCTGGCTTAGTGTTTGTTTTTGTTTGGAGCAGGGTTGGTTTGCTATTCAGAGATATAATTCTATAGGTTCATGCTTATCTTTTTAAAGGTAGAGCTCTATGAAACCCGAATCCATGGAATTTATTAAAGCATATGACTCTCTGAGCAATATCAGTAACACTAAGAGCTATAGCTGTTAACTTCCTCTCACACAGAGACTTGCCACCAAATCATAATTTCTGGAACTAAAACTTGGCAGTTTAGCCATGCCATTTAATTTACCTGTGCTAAACATACTACACTCTTAGAAGACCATATTTTAATTCCTATCTGAAATGAGAAAATTGTAGTTTGGGGGAATTTTTATCTAGAAATAGGCTACATAGTGCCAGCAGAGCCATTCTCTGAGTCCTCCCACACCCATCCATTCCATCCTTTGGTAGTATATTTTATCAAGAGTCATAAATCCACAGCACACACATACATGTACGTGTCTGTACTTTTCATACAAACACAAAGCACTCAGCTGCCAAACCTCAAATGTGGCACACAACAGGACCTAAAATTAAAAGTCAGTAAAAACCCAGAAGTCATTAATGCAACACATTCGAGACTGGGAGAAGCATTCCCACATGATATGTGTAAGTCTTCTTACAGTTTTATTGCTGGAATTATTTCTTTATCTTTTGTGTAGGATCAAGGTTACTCTGAAACAAACCTGAAGCCTTCCTTTGCAGGAAAGACTTAAAAGGTCTCTCTTGACCTTCTTATGCCTGAAGATTTGTTAGGGTTTTACTTTACTTTTATATCACTTACCAGGAAAAGGATGAATTCTAGTAGCAGATATGGTTTTTCTTGCATGTCTGGAACCATTTCTTCTTAGAATAGTAGAAACTGATGCTGTTACTCTTTGTTTACAACCTGTTTTAAACAAAATGTGTTAGCTATAGAATTGCATTCAGCTCTGATTGGAAGGAAAGCTGGTAAAGCCCTTATTAAACAGTTTAACACCTTCCATAAAGAAGCAGGAAGATTTTGAAATAAGGTTATGAGGAAAAGCAAGGGCCAGATGGTTTATATTATTGTGAATGAAATTTTCTGGAAATTCCATTCAGGTTTGCCCCTTTCAAATTATTCTTTCCCAAATTGTACCATGTACCTTGGAGAAATTTTGGGAGTTTATAAAAATGTACATGTTCCAGCACAGGTTTGGACTCACACTGTTGATAGTGGAATAGCAAGGATGGAGAGCACTGGCATCCTAGGAAGCTGACTGATTCCTTTTAAGTGTGGGGTGTTTATCCTAGGAAGCATGGTTTGAGAGCAAGCTCTATAGCACTCAGAGAGATACAGCTGAGTTGAGCAGCTCTGATTGCTCCTCAGCACCAAGTTATAGTTAAACCTATTCTACCATGGCAGCAGTTCAGGGCCCAGCAAGCTTCTGACATGCTCACTCCAATTCTACAGAATTGATGTGTATCTTTTTCTTTTGGGAACACTGGAACACTTCAGCTTTAAGAAATTCATGAAATTATCATTATTTAGGTCATGATTTTTTTATGAATAGCCACTGGAGATCTAATGCACTGAAGCCCAAAGCATGCACTGTAACAATTAATGTCAAAGAAAGCTCTGGAAATGGTTGCGAGACGAATGGAAGAGAAAAAGCAAAAAACCTGCTTCTAATTTAGCTCTTTTGTCATGGATTAGTTGTAACCTCCACCAAGTTTATTTGGATATTTTATTTTATCCCCTCATGGAAACAGTGTTTCAGACAGCCTCAGAGCCTGCCTCGCAGAATGTCTTGCAAGGTCTCAGGACCTCGCATATTTCTGAACAGCTTTCAATGGTGCTTGGAAAAGGGGAAAAATACTAATTGAATTATAACTGGAAAAAATCCTAGCAGCTGTTTTAGTCACATAGTAATATTCTGCTGCATTCTTTGGACACCACTGAAAAAAGCAGCGTGTATACTTGCAATTAAATGTGGCATCAAAACATATACATAAAAGGAATACAACCCTAAAATCTGCTTGGTTTTTTATCAGTAACAGTTTGACATTGTTTAGAATGTTATATATGATAAATTTAACCAATAAAACCACACTATTCTTCTATCAGCAGAAAATGTATTCTAGAAGCAAGTCAGTGATTAAAAGCCTCAAAAGGGCATCTTTCTTCCCTGCTTGTGTCCATGACGATTCTGAAAAACCTGCATTTAATAGAAAACTGATGTTTAAGAATAAAGGCAGTAGATCATTAATCATCACTACTAATAGTTCTGCATTTAAAATAGGATGTTATGACTCAAAGAACAGAAAATCATATTCATTATATTTATAGGTAGCTTTCAAATTACAAATAAAAGTTCTTTAAATTGCAGCATATAATAGCCTACTTATAGAGACCTAATTTATGCTTTATGGGTATTTATATACATAACAGAGGTCTCAGAATTTGGTTCTAGCAATAAGTAAAAGATGATGTATTTTAACCAAGATAGCCTGGTAAGGCATTTCTTTAACAATTTGGGGGGGTGAGTAGGAGGGAGGCTCATGGATCTTGCCATTTTAAGCAACAGTTTTGCTTATTCCTTTAAAATATATGCATAAAATATTTACATTATGTTAAAATAATCATAGAAACATTTTGTGTGGGGGCACCCTTCTTCCTTCTGTTGTGATTAAATCTAGGCTCCTACTGCTCTTTCATTACAAAACTGCCTGTCACTACAGGGAGGATGATCAGGGGACTGGATATGGCTTATCATTTTGTTATTACCACTGCAACCAAGGTCTCCATTCAGCAGCTCTGGACTACAAGGGGAATGGACATCTGCTTGGTAATAGCAACTAAATACTGGTTGCCTAGAGGCATTCTGTGCCCTTAGGGCTGACAGAGCCCAGAAAGTCTCAAGAAAGTGCTATGAAGATCATCAAGAGCTATCTCAGGTACCAGGTTAAGTAACACTCTTTTCACACTGATGAAAGGAAGCATGCTCCCTGTGCCACCTATCTCTGACTTGGGATAAAAACCAAAGACCAGCAGCTCACAAGCCTTCTATTTTCTGCACTTTGTGCAGAAGACTTTCCTCGGATTGCTCTGAAGTCTCATGTTCAGAGTACTACAACACTTTTATTCTTGCTTTCTTCAATGTATATTGCTAGCAGAAATACTGTAAATCTGGTTTCAGCCTGTAACCCAAGTGAATTGCATAGGAAGAGCCTGTTATGGCTGTTGAAAACATTGCAGAATGAAACAGTTGCTTCAGTCTCTGAACTAGCAACAAGTTCTTTTGTAGGAAAGTTTTAATCACTTGGAATAGTCAATACTGCTGATTCAGAAATCACAATAACTTCTTTGCTGAAATAACAGCAAAGATAAGAAATGCTATCTGGGCTTAGTTCAGCTCTGGGGATAAGAAGACACAGTTTGGTTCACCTGCATGGGATTACACCACTGCTGAATTTAGACAACCAGTTTTTAGGACAGAGAATTGAGTGCATATCACCACATACCTAATTTTCTTGTCCGTGACCTAGATGAATCATCTTCAGGAAGGAAAGGGTATTTCCATCTGCTTATATTTGACATTGCATTTCTGCTTAAGACCTTCGTCAAGGTTCAACTGTAATTGTTTTACCTACTGGAATCAGGCTGAAACCAGAAGTTCAGATCGCTAAGGATCAGAGGCCACCAAGTGTCTGTCAAAACCCTTATATTTTATTAACCATCAATAAGCTTGAGCTTGCATCCACAGTTCAGAGGTGAGATTTGATAGTATCAATCATCAGAGTCTTTCAGTCCCCAAATAAGAAACTTTTACTATTTACATTCACAGCATTTTTGCTTTTTCAGCGTTTTTGTTATTGTGAATTAACACATTTTCATTGCATAGAAACTTAAATTCACACAGATTAACTTTTTGTTACTTACAGTGTTGTTCATTTTCTTGGACTATTTTGTAGATGACAATTGAAACCATAAACACAAGAACTACTACAATCATGGTGAGCCAAATGATCTTCGTCATACACATTGGATCTGTCCATAAAATGTAAAAGAGACAAAATGAAGCAGCAAATCACTGGCAAAAAAAGCAGAACATTAATTCTTGGTAAATTTTTGGACCATGCCTATCCCCACAAATAAAGCTTTAAAAAGATAAAATTATGCTTTTTCTTTTTTTTTCCTGCCTTCTTTGTTGTTTGACATTAAGTTTCCCATGTGGAATTTAGCTTAATTTTCACATCTATCTATCTCCCCATGTCTAAACTAATTATAGGTAACTAAGTGAATGAAAACCTTTCCTATTTGTATAAACATATGCAACTCAGACAGGAAAAAAATGTTTCAAAGATCAACATTTATACTTAAGGTAGATCAAGGGTAATACATATTCCCTTTTTGTTTGGATGGAGCAAAGAAGGAACTGGTCCACTGTCCAACACTGGTTTTCACTGGCATTCGCAACCTCCTGGTCCCTTTCCATATATGAGAGAAGGTAAGATTCTCCATATAGAAGTTTTCTTACCAGGAAGTGAGGAAATGCCACTAACAGGACCCCTCTGGGAAGTTTTTTAACTAAGGCTGCCTTAAGGGAAAGTCAGCATGGGACTGGATGTAGGAGGCAGGCTGCTGTTTTGGACAACAGCTGCTGCAGAATGCACCCACATTCCATGGGTAATTAGCTCAGTAACTAGTGCAAACCAAGACTATATACCACAGAGAAAGGATGTGGGGAAGTTTCCTCCCTAGTGATTCAAATGTCCTTTCAAACTTCTTTGGCAGCTGCACGTTAATGCATACCTTTGCCCTGTCAAATAACTATTAAAAAAACCAACTATATTACTATGACTCATATACAATCAAATTACAGACTACAGCCAAACCACTGTTTTCCTTTCCTTGACTTAGAATAGCATAATTAGACCTACATCAACTTCCCCTGTGTATCTTCTCCATTGAGAAGTCATGAGGTAACTGCCAATAACCCCATGGCACTTGGAGGCAAGCAAAGCTCATTCCTCCTAATTCAGAACTAAAAATATCTTTTATATTGTCCTCCAGGCTCCTTTCAAGCAGAGTACTCTACCCTGTCTTGCATGACTTGTAATGAGTTGAATGTCAGCCTTGCTTTGCAAAAGCCATGAGCACCTCTTTAGCTTTGTTTTAAATAGAAAAGAGATGTGTTGTTAATTTTTATTGTTAATTTGAGATAACCACTTCCCAGAAAAACATCATTAGCAAAGGGTGGTTAGCTTATAGTTTTAACACAAGCTAGACAGGCAAGTTACAAACTATACTCCTCTTGTAGCTACACCTATATATCTTTTTAAAAAGGAACTAAGCTGCCCTCTCTTTTCTAAGATCTTACCTGGTTTTATTTAATACAGGTTTAGTCAAGTCCAAAACACATAATTTTTTTCAGCAAAACTACATTATAAAATGCATTTGCCATACAAACCAAAATGAATGTAGTAATTCATCAATTCCCAGGTGGCAAGTGTTGCATATAGACAGGCTGGAAGCCACAGTCAGGGAATCTGCCAAAAAACTCCTGCAGCACAAAGAGAAATTAAAAAAGCTGACAGGCTGTCCTCCGGGAAAACTAAGTCTAGTTCAGCTAAAGGTTTCTCTTCTAAGTGTGCTGTAGTAAGGCCTTACTAAGTATACTATGGGAGGATATTGCAGTACAATGGTAAGAAAAATTAAAAACATCTCCTGGTTCTTCTGCCATGGAAGTTAACAGGAATTATTCCATTTACCTCCAGAACAACAGGGTTATGCCATTATCAGGGAGAGGTGAGGAAAAAATGCAATTCCAGTTATTGTGATATATGCAATTTGCGAGTCTGTCACTGCTAAGCAAAAAACTGTACAGACACTTCCTTTGCTGTGTTGCTTCTAGGGGAAAAAAAACCCCACAGCTAAACCTGCTTTAAATCACTATAGAAACCTTCAGTTGGTTACGAAAGATGATCTTTTACTAAGGCATGATCAAAATTGTATTATCTTCTTGTGAAATACCTAAATACTTTCAAACAGTTGCTGAAAGCAGAGAACTACGTACTGCAGATTTTTTGCAAGAGTGGTATTGTTTCTGGTTTGATTTCTATTGTGACTCTCCTTTGTAACTTACATTCCACATAAGTCTTCAGTTGCATTGAAATATTTATACAGTCATTTTGGTCTTCCATCATGGCCACCAGACAGGAATGATTTAGGTATTCTTCAGCTGCATTTCCTCCTCCGACTGTAGAATCGTTGATGTGGATTTCCAGCAGGTAGTAACTATTATGCTCTACTTCTTCCTCAGAAGCCGTAGTGAAATTAAAATATTTATACAAATAAGTAACATTTTCCGTTTTCACTTCAAGCGAGCCTTTTGCTTTTGGAAATAAAAATTAAAACTGTTATGTAGCATGTGGTAGACAAAGAGACAACTCTCAGACAGAACAATAAACTGAGTTTTCACTCTCATCTGCAAAACATACAGTAGGCTTTTACATTACTGACTTAGATAAAATGGAAAAAAGGATACCATGTAAAGTTACTCTGAACAGATCTGAAAAGTATTGATTAGCTATACAAAGTGTGTTTCCCCTACAAATTGTAGCCTCTTTTTTGCTTTACTATCAGCCTCTGAGCTTTTCATTTTTGTGTGGTTGTCACAGGTAACAGACAAAAATCAGGCTATGAAAAAAATAAAAACCAAATAAAAGCCGTATGATGATAAAGATTTGAAATATACATCTAGTCTATCTGCTACCAGTTGCAGAAGGTCCTTGTTTCATTTCACACAAGCTGTGAGACTTGCAGAATGCTAACGAGAAGCATAGGT
Organism: Lathamus discolor; assembly: GCF_037157495.1. Taxonomy (NCBI): domain Eukaryota; kingdom Metazoa; phylum Chordata; class Aves; order Psittaciformes; family Psittacidae; genus Lathamus; species Lathamus discolor. Next base: position 141,270,877 of record NC_088884.1, on the reverse strand, counting down.
AGGTGAGACATTGTCAGAAGTCATAAAGTTGTGTAGGTATGACTGAGAACAGTTTGTCCACACATTTTGTTTTGCAATTTTCCATACTTGCTAAGACAGCTATTTTGTAATAGGAAAATGAACTGCATTTCTTATATTCAGGACTTGGCCTGTGGCCAACAATGTTAGGAAATGAAAATTCAGAGGCATTATCTTCCCCAAAAGTTTCCAGATACTTTGCAAGTATCTGTATACAGCACAGAAGGAATATGCTGCTGCTATTGAAAAGAATGTGGTTGTTGCTGAACTCTTCCCTGTATTGCTGTGCCAGCCCTTATTCAGTGCTGCCTTCTTTGAAACATGCAAGGCCATTTCCGATACAACACAGTTGTGGCCTGTCGTAGACTGCAAGCACAAAAATGGTTATTTCCTGTATAGCTGCCATAAGAATAGTTACTATCTTTGAATTAGTTCTTCAGATCTATTGTAGATAGTAGAAGTAGATAGTAGAAGTAGATAGTTCTTCTATCTACTATGAATTAGTTCTTCAGCTCACAACCTATCTTCGTATAAGGCCTAGTGTGAGGTGTCCCTGCTCACGGCAGGGGGTTGGAACTAAATGATCTCTAAGGTCCCTTCCAACCCAAACTATTCTATGATTTTATGATTCTATTATAATATCAGCATGTACAATATCTACATGTAGAGTTCCACAGTGACATTTAAAAGTAAATTCAGTGTGAAAACTGATCAGAAACTACAATTCCTTAAAAAGAAATGAAGCATCTTAGAAAATTTAGCAAGTTCAAAAGAATAAAGATGGGACTATCAGAGCATTTGTAAAAGCCAGATGGCAGAGGTCAAATTTACAAAGAAATATTCCAGGTGGCTGTGATTTTATACAAGATCCTCCAAGAAAATAAATCAGCGTTTTGCTATTGGCATGTTTCACTAACAGTGAGGAATGAATGCCACTGAGAATTTGACATAAAATATGCATCTTCTAGCCATACAAAGTCAAGCTAAAAACTCCTATTGTTCATAGATGTGCAAAGACCATAGAGAACCAGCAGCAGATTAATTTTTTTTTAACTACCAAATAAAACCATGTCATTCATGTTGTAATTAGTTACTGCAAAATTAAGTATTTCACTTCCCCTACTTACATTTTTCAGCTCCTAACCCTGATCCTTGATGATCAACATTCACGTCTCCCTTGGATTCACACTCTCTGTGTTTAGTATGGAACTGTTCCATCCTGGAAGACTGGCAAATACATGGAATATTTTGGAAACTTGAATGATTTACAATGGCCTTCAGTAAAATAGTCTTGTTTTCTCTTCTTTGTTGCATTGATGATTTGCAAGAATTGTTAAATGTACAAAGTGGAAAAGTGGTGTTATTTGATGAGCAGGTGTCCATGCATGACACAATTACAGTGTTAACTGTGGAAAAAAAAAGAAAGAGCACTGTGTTAGAAAGACAGTCATATAGGACACATGAACAAATATGTAGCATCATGTAAGAGACCTTTTAACCATTTTATGATGTAACGCTCTTTCTTTTTTGAGGGTAATGGCAGCATGTTGAATGCATCAAGTGAGAGAAAGCAAGGACGGTGTTCCAAAATCTAGATACTGGATTTTGTTGCTGAATTGTATAAAATCTCTTGTAATACTAACTTGAGTTGGTGGTGGTATCTAGTTGCATTCTGTTTCAAAGCTGCCCCAATTTGATTGTACTTGAAAAGAGGATGAAAGCACTCATGTTTGGAGGGGGGACTTCGCCCTGGAACTGTGCAGCAGCAATGCACCAGTGCAATTATGTTGTAAAAAAGCTATCAGAACAAAAACTTTCTTTCCAGTGATATTGAAACCACACAGTGAAAATACACAGAAATGCTGCTGAATCCTCCAACCACATCCTTCATGTTCTCTTATATTCAGTCAACAAACATGAATCTTAATTAGGACCATTGGTTTTGTAGTCATAGTCAAATTTCAGTATCAAATTACTGTAGCTAAAAGTACATTAATGCAGTTTCAGTAAGTAGCAAAAAACCCCACATAGAATTAATTATTAATGAGTGTTATTTTAACTCTCTTCCACATTAAAGTAGGGCTTTATTGTACAAGTCTTGCATTTTTACTTGAGTTAATGTTGAATTGTTTTTTTCAGTATGAAAAAAACTCTAAGAACAAAAAACTTCTGGAACCTCAACACGGATGGCATGTTTATGAATAGAAATAACCACATCCTGGAGTTGGTGCAGCACTAACCTACAGTTTTGCAGCTGAGCTTCCACTTCTAGTAGTATGCTTGCATCTCTATGAAGAGAAAATTTTCCATCTAACTCCCATTATGAGTAATTGGAAGAGTATGTTCCTAAACCCTTATGTATATATGCCCCCTATGGCAGGGAGGTTGGAACTAGATGATCTTGAGGTCCTTTCCAACACTAACTATTCTATGATTCTATGATTCTATATAGAGAAAAACACAGTCTTTGTTTGCTGCAGTGCTGAGCTGCAATCTGACAGCTTCAACGGACCACCTGTACTCACATAGCAGCAGGCTGGCCTCAGAAACCATTCAGTGAAGGATTTCAGATAGGATGCAGAAATTAAATCCAAAATTCAATGCCAAAATCAATTATCTTCACTAACACTACATCAAAGAGTCATAAACTCCATATAAAACATAATAAATAGAAATGCAAACCACACATCCTATGCAGGCAGAAGAAGAATTCATTTTAATGCAAAAAGGAAAACCATCAGACAAAATTTAGGGCTCGATCTTTCCCTGAGGCAAGACACAACATTTTCTCTAAACGCTTATGATCTGACCAATGCAGCCTGAAGTGGAGCAGGCTCCTGAGGTCAAATTCTTCCAGCTGAAGGAGGCATTTTGCGTAGAGCTTCTCTCTGGAGATGAGTCAGGAGCAGGAACTGAATGCTTACTCTGCTCTCACAGCAAGGTGTGCGTGCATCAGTTTAAAGGTACTGCTGCAGCTTTCAAGGTCATCTGATGGTAATTCACTAACATACCCCTTCACAGGGAATCTGTAAGCAGACTTGGGAATCCACACGCTGTGCTGTGACATCAGTCTATCTTCAGCACTATGAAGTCCATTTTGGACTTCACACCACACCTAATCAGGCTCCAGAACTGCCTGTGAGCTGTGTTATAGATAGGTAAATGCATGTTATCCGAGTGAGAAAAGTTTGATTGCTGTCCTGTGTCGTGGTTTAAACCCAACCACAAACCTCGTCCACTCACTCCCCCCCTTCTTGCCCTCCCCCTGCTCCTGGAGGGACGGAGAGGAGAATCAAAAAGAATGCAACTCCCACGGGTTGAGATAAGAACAGTTTAGTAACTAAGGTATAACATAGATCACTACTGCTACCACCAATAATAATAATGATAAAAGAAATAACAAGAGGAAAGAATACAACACCTTAACACCAGCCGACCAATAACTCGCCCCACTCCCCCCAGCCGAGCACCGACCGATACCTCGTCCAACCCTGCAGTCCCAACCCTTCCGGGTCACTCCAAGTTACATCCCTGGGCATGACGTGCTGTGGTATGGAATACCTCTTTGGTCAGTTTGGGTCAGGTGTCCTGTCTCTGCTTCCTCCCAGCCTCCCCTCCTCCCTGGCAGAGCATGAGGCTCACAAAGTCCTTGGCCAGACCAAACATTCGAGCAGCAACTGAAAACATCCACGTTATCAGCACTGTTCCCAGGCCAAAAGATCAAAACACAGCACTGTACTAGCTCCTAAGAAGGAGAAAACTGACTGCTGCTGCTCAAACCAGGACATTATCCACCCCTTATTCCATACCATTCACGTCATGCTCAGATCCCACATCTTCAATATGCCATCACTCTTACATATATATATACATCTACATATACACAGAGAAAAAGATCATTTCTTAGTGCATGGACCTATAAAGCTGCTGAGTCCATCTGGTCCATGATGTCAGGCTCCATCTCTTGTTACAGTCTCTTAGAGCAGGAGAGTCTGTGTGCAGTGTTCACACTCATGAATAACCTGGGCAATAGTGTCCATTGCTAAGTCCACACCTCGATCATGAGTCCATCTCTATGTCGCATCTGCCCTGATGGCCTGAAGTGTCATGGCCCACCAGGCTCGAAATAATTCACTGTCCCCTTCAGCAGTTTCTGCAGCTTGTTGCTGGGGACTCCATACAGCTGCCTTCCATCTCCAATGCTTCCAAAGCACTGGAGGGGCCCAGTGGACCAGGTACTCGCTCATACTGTCCCACACACCCTGCCACTCACGGCTGTTCAGCCTTGGGGAAGATCTCTTGGTCCTCCCATATTGTTGTCTAACCCCAGACAAGAAGCAAACCTGACTCTGCTTAACTTCTGAGATCAGACAAAATGGCCGTGGGTTGAACACGCTCTGTGTATGTGCCAGCATGCTGATCCCCATCACAATCAGCAGGCAGGTCCCAAGGGTACCCACAGGCCATTCAAACCCTTCAGAACTCTCCAGTGATGCTGCTGTACTTGTCCTTGGGGCTGGTGCAGCTGCTGTGCCTGCCGGCTCTCCCACCACCAGCTTCTCTTTCCCTGGGTGCAGCTCTTCCTCCTCTGCCGTGCTGGGAAATGCTGCCGGGGCTCCTGCATCCTCCTGCGGCTCTGCGGGCGGCTGCCGAGGGACGCTCTCGGCCGCCACGAGGCTCGGCTCCTCCGCTGGGCTCGGCTCCTCCGCGGGGCTCGGCTCCTCAGCGGGGCTCGGCTCCTCGGCCGCCCCCTCCCGCTGCTCAGCAGCCGCCTTCCTCCCGGGCTCGGGCCCCGCTCCCGCCGCCGCCTGGTCCCCGGCGCCGCTCTCCCGGGCCGCTTCGGCCGCCGCCGGCTCCCGGGGCCGCTCCCCCTCGGCTCCCCGCAGCCTCACGAAGACGGAGGCGAGGACAAGGGCCAGGGCGGTGAAGAGCAGCGGGACGGCCGGGTACAAGTCCACGGCCACGTCCATCTCTCCCTGCTGCTGGAGCCCAACCGTATTACAAGCCATTGCCATAAAGTACAGTGAAACAAAAACCTTAGCCCAAGCCCCACACTTGATAAACACGAACACAGGGAATACCGGCTCTATATAATGTACTACATTCTGAAGCGCTGAGAGCAAGAGAAACAACTTTGAGAGCCAATAAATCAGCACTGTGACGACTATTAATCTGATCATCTCCGTCGTTATCTCAACACTTCGTGCCCCACGTTGGGCGCCAAAAAGAACTGTCGTGGTTTAAACCCAACCACAAACCTCGTCCACTCACTCCCCCCCTTCTTGCCCTCCCCCTGCTCCTGGAGGGACGGAGAGGAGAATCAAAAAGAATGCAACTCCCACGGGTTGAGATAAGAACAGTTTAGTAACTAAGGTATAACATAGATCACTACTGCTACCACCAATAATAATAATGATAAAAGAAATAACAAGAGGAAAGAATACAACACCTTAACACCAGCCGACCAATAACTCGCCCCACTCCCCCCAGCCGAGCACCGACCGATACCTCGTCCAACCCTGCAGTCCCAACCCTTCCGGGTCACTCCAAGTTACATCCCTGGGCATGACGTGCTGTGGTATGGAATACCTCTTTGGTCAGTTTGGGTCAGGTGTCCTGTCTCTGCTTCCTCCCAGCCTCCCCTCCTCCCTGGCAGAGCATGAGGCTCACAAAGTCCTTGGCCAGACCAAACATTCGAGCAGCAACTGAAAACATCCATGTTATCAGCACTGTTCCCAGGCCAAAAGATCAAAACACAGCACTGTACTAGCTCCTAAGAAGGAGAAAACTGACTGCTGCTGCTCAAACCAGGACATCCTGTTACGGAGGGTGCTTACCTCCTGTTCCTCTTGAAAGATCTCTACTGAGAAATTCAACCAAATTGCAACCCAGCATCAGCATTTATGTCCTTCCAACTCACAAGATTATGGACTTTCTAAGAAGTGATATATATTATTGATAAAGACTGTAACCTGGGCTGAAAGACTAGACTTTCCCAGTGGATAACATGGCAGACAGATTGCTGTACCCACAAGAGGCTTGCTCCTTACTTCAGGACTGGAGAGCACCCTCCCAAACGTAAACATCACCAGAAAAGTGGAAGGGGTCTTGTGAAATCTGAATGCAGACAGCCAGAGGAGTTAAGAGGATCAGTGAGATGAAACCATGCAAAGTATCTCTAGGAACAGCTTTGTATTCAAAGATCTGTAACCCGCATGCCTAATATTAAGAAGTTCTGTGATTATGAAATTCTTTTAGTAAGCCTCATTTTACAGGGTGTTCTTCCACAGAAAATCCAATTCCATTGAAAGGAAATTATTCACAGGGAAGATACGAATTTGTAAAAAACTTGCTTCCCATTAAAATGAAAATCATAAATATTTCATTTTGGATTGCCTTTTTTTTTCATTTGATCTATGATGTTCTGTTTTGAATCAATTCAGCAGTATATGAAATTGTGATTTTTATCACCTCTTTATGGAAGTTATTGTCATCAACATAATACTGTAGAGATACAAGGCCTACAGTACAAATTGGGGAACACATCACTGATAGATTTAAAGAGATACAATCCCTCAAGTAGCTGGACCCAGAGGACAGGACTGGAATTGAGAGCACCACACCCCAAAAATACAACCTCCTGCTCTAAAGCAATCTAGTTTAAAGGTTCAATACCCTGTGTCCAAACAAGTGGGTTGCTTTACAAATATAAAGGAAACATTTCACTTTTGGCAAGGGTGAACTGTATTCTTTTGATAAATTTTTAAAGGTTTAGTATTTTTGTAAATTGATTTCTCCCTACATTTCTTTTTAATGAGAGATTTCCATTCTTATTCCCTCTGCAGAATGAAAATAAATGCTGGAGCATCCCCTGGGATAAAACCTCCAAGTTTCACTTCTATCTGTATACTTTGCTTGTCTGCAATTTCACAGGTTATATTAAAAACTTGAAGTACGCACATTGTTAACATGATCCTGGAAAAGCCTGTGGAATTAGGAGGTCTCTGAAACACATTTAGGAACCCTTCACAGAGAAAGATACAGTGACTATGTTTCACACCTCAAAGACGCCCAACAACAGCTCTGTGTGGCGAAGCCTCATGGGGTAAACAGCAATTTGAAACACCTACAGCAGCTTCTGTACATTTTGTGTTTGCCACAAAATCTGACACAAAACCAGTTTCCAACAGAAGGTTTCCAATGAACCAGAGACCCAAGTTCCTTGGAATTTTCAAAATGAATAGTTCAAAATATTTACCTTCTCACGTAATTCAGATGTTGTTATACCATCTGCTATAGTCATATAGCATTTAGAACATTCAAAATATGACAATGATTCTAATTTTCCAAACATAATTCTGTGCTGTATTCTGCTCATGTACTTCACAATCTTAATTTAGACACTCTGTGATTAAGATCATATGCACATATCATAATTGCAGTGATCATGCTATTGCAGCATAACGCATCTCCAATAAGAGCAAACTAGGAAAGCAATCATGGAAAATCGCAATAATTCTTTGATGTTTGACAGTAGGGTCAATGTTTTCTTCTGGTAAAAAACATGTCATTGTTTAATTGCATAGTCTGTGTTAGCAAATACTTTTGATTACTTCTGCGTGGAGATAGAATATTAATTATTTCAATATCTGAAACTGACTCATCAATTTTATATTTGAAACTTCTGACAGCTTACCAAGTTTGTTCATTTATAAACTATAAAAATCTATTGAAATATTCTAGTTACTGTCATGCTTATCCTTTGTGGCTAATAGAGATATAAATGTAAATATAAATAACCCAATCTGGACTTTTTTCTTTTTTTTCCAGGAAATTATGCTTCATAAACAATTAATTGCACGATGCCTGAGAATACATGCCATTTGTCAAAGGGATGCTTTTTATTATAACATTTATGTATTCAAAAACTTGAGAATGGATGTGACAGAACTATTTTAATATTAATTTATTTATGGATTTTTAAGAAAGCATTGAATGTAAAACTTATACACGTGTATTTCACATTCATCCTAAATCCAGGGTTGACCTTTAGGATCACAAAGATGTAACTGGCATTTATGTTACATGATTTGCTTCACTCAGTTACGTTTATGCCACTTTACTTTTTGTCAGGTCAGCACTGTATGCCTCTTTCACAGACAGCATCTCCTACCAGACAGAAATTGTACAAGGTATTATAGGCATTTAAGTGTAGGAACTTAAAAAACAGTTATTTTTTAAGACATGAGTGCCTGCTATAAAAGAACATACGTGCTTTAACTACTCTCTTCATGAGGAAGATAGTAAAAGCACAGTTGCATGGAACTGGTTACCAAGAATTTTGCAGTGTAGATAAATGAATCACAAACTCCTTTCAAATTGCCACAAATAATTAACGTTCTTGGTTAAAAATCTAACAAAAAAACAATCTATATGATTTGCATATGAGCACGGCATTCTGATGGTAGCTTTTAGGAAAGCATGTACCAACTTTTCAATTGCAATCAGAGTTTCAAATAAAGAAAAGGCTATTTTAGAAGCTGCTCACTCACCTTCATGGATTTTGAAAAATTCAGGTAAACATAAAATGAACATGGTAATTATTCCTAGGACTAATCTGAAGAGTTCTGATTTTCCCCAAAACAAGCACATGTCACTGAAGCACTCCCATCTAGCATAGTGGTGGTAACTTCCTTCCTGGTTTAGCTTTTAACTTAGTGCAGACTTTATGCAAAATAGCGTCTATTCATTTCCTTTTCTCAATATGAGCTTTCTTTTTACTTCTGGTGACGTTAAATTGTAGAAAGCCAAGTTTTGTTCTTACAGTGACATAGATGAGGATGACTCAAATGACTACACTGAAGATAAAACTCATGTACCAGGATGAAAATAGAAGAAAAAACAAACATAGGAACTATTTTATTCATTTGGGGTAGTTTTGTTTTAGGAACATCACCCCCTAATGGCTACTTCCATATACCTTCTCAACAGTAAATGAATCATCTCTGCGAAGGAATTTTGTACTTATTTGGCTAAGCAGGTTTAAAAAAAATTACTCAGACCCTCATTACAAAGATGAGTCAGAACCACATGAGTCAGATATGGAGATTTTATTGGTTTATTTATATACATATGCATTGGGGCTAGGGGAAAGATAATTTTATCTAATACAGAATCTTCAAGACTTTAATAGACTATGAATTTGTTCATTATGACCTAAAGTTTCTGATCTGGCAAATAAGTGATGTACTAAGTATAATGAGATGTTCATACTGTCATTGCTGCTGTATTCTTAAAAGACAACAGATGTTTTGACAATCTGTTGGGTGTCTTCAGTGTGTGTATTACTGTCCTTTACACCACAAGAAGACTGCATAGAGCCACTGCTATTTCTATACATTGTAGTCCAATTATTCAGCTAAACTTCCTAGTTAAAAGTGTGAAGTCTTTCATTCTGACAACCACCATATTCCATGAATTTTTCTTACTGATAAGATTGTAAAGAACATTTCTGAAATGTTCCAAATAAAAGTACTCTGAATAATGCATATGCAAAAACAAATAATTTGACTCAAATATAAAGTATATGCAGTATGAAAGATCTGATTAATTCAGAAAGCTCTCTTCTGATGTAGTATTTTTCACACAATGCATTAAATATTAAGTACTACCAAAATGAAGCAATGCTGCTGAAGTAAAAGAAGAAATGTCCCATAAACCTGAAATGCCCTTCTTGTCACCTAGTTATCTCACAAGATCACTAAGGCAGGTGGAAGCAAATACAGCATTCATTCTGTAGAAAGACTCTTTATGGAGCTGTAGTGGATGTAAAATTGTTAATATGATATTTTAAATGTAGCAGGTTTATGCAATGAAAGCAATGAACCCAAAGCAAAAAGAACTGATTTTTCTTTTTGACAGTATGGTACAACAGCAGTAATAGGGTACAAAATAATCACAAGTATGAATTTTAAAAGTAAAATACAGAACAATTTCTATTTGTCATGTTAGCAATTTCTATTTGTCATGTTAGCAAATTAGGTCTTTTTTGTGAGAGACTATTGCCCCTTAAGTATCTGTTGTATCATTTCTTTGTATTTTTCTGTTTTCAAGGTTATATGGTGCTCACCCATCCTTTCTGCCCTTTGGAAATGGAGAAAATACTGGAAAATAACTGGAGGACTTTGTCAAGCAGTATGTGTATCTATCCCTTTCTGGTACATTCAGACTTTCATCGCTGTTGGTAATGCCCAAGGTCAGACTAGAAATTGGCTATAGTATCATGCCCAAGTTCAGCTTCGTACAGTAACAGCCCGTGGAATACTTTGGGTTTGAGATTCTGCAGAAGATTTTCACAAACTCTGCAGTAAGCAGATGGGGAACATCTATTCTGGGGCTATTGTGGCGGCACATTTTAGTTTAGTTCCCGAGTTCAGGAGGCACGTATGTGATCTGTCCACTCATCCCCCAGGGACACCCTAAGTTTCAGACACAATTACCCTCAGGCAGCTCTGTGTGTGTAACGTAGCTGAATCATGTGCATGTGTGTGGCTTCACCCTCCAACTGACCTCAAAACCATGAGTTTTCCTTCCTGGGAACATGCTTCCCTCCACCTAGCTAATAATTTTTTGCCCAGGTGGAAGAATTAGTACTTTCAAAAACCCTGTCCTGAGGTCAAATTTAGTTAAGGTCAGCTAAATTGCTTAAAGTCAGCCAGGAGGAGAACTGGTAGGCGAAGCACGCAGCATGTAGACCACATTTCCTTACAGAATTAGGCAAAGCAAGCACTATATGCCTCATTACCGCACCCAACTGACACCGCCACGCCTCAGCAATGATCTTGGGCGCCCTTAGATCGGTTTGATCAGTTGGAGGCACATCTGAGTGTCGCACAGCCTATTAATTCGGAAAATTATACTTTCTTTGCAAGGCAGAGGTCATCGGTAAGGCGCTGCATAACAAGGCTGGCAGCGGCTCGTGTGTACGTGCCCACTAGATGCAAGGACAGGCCGCCTCAGCACCACACGGTGCCAGGGGCCGGAGCGGGGGGTGTCACCGGCTGCCTCGTGCGTCGCCGCAGGTTTATTTCACCTCCGTGTGACAGCCCGGGCCAGGGGAGTGCCGGGCTTTACGGGTCTAGGAGGCCCGCAGGGGTGCCCGTCCGGGCCGAGGCCTTGGAACCCGGGGAACCAGACGGGACCGTCCTGGCCGCCGTTCCACTGCCCCGCCGGCAGAGGGGGCGCGGCGCGGGGCGGCGGCCACAGCCTGAGGGGAGCGGCCGCGGCCACCGCCCCGCCACGCGCGGCCACGCTCCGGCCCTGCCCTCGGGCGCGCGGAGGCCGCCGGTTGGCTGGCGGCGGCGGCGCGCGCCCCCCGCGCCGGGACAGGAGGCGGGGCCGGCGGCCAGGCGGGCAGGGGGCGTGTCCCAGCGCCCCGCCCCGCCCCTGGGGCCCCTCTCTCCCCGCCCCGCCCTCCCCGGAGGTGCCCGCGCGCGCAGGGGAGGGGCCGGGGCCCGAGGGGCCCGGTTGTCGGCGGGGCGGCATCGCCCCAGTGCGCGGGGCCTCCCGCCTTGGAGCGGGCGCGCTGGCTGCTCCCGGGCCGGGGCGGAGCGGGAGGGGCGGGGGTGGCGGCGCCTCCATCGCCCTTTTTCCCTTTCCCCGCCCTCTCCCAACCTCGCCCCCCTCCCGGACCTTGAGAGGTGAGGAGGGCGGTCGGGGCTCCGCGGCGAGGGGAGGGGGCCTGGCGCTGCCGGGAGGGGGAGGAGAGAGCGGGGAGGAGGGCGAGGGGCGAGCTGGTGAGGGGCGGGCTCCCGCCCTGCTCCCTGCTCCGCCGGGCTCTGTCCTGCCGGCTGCCGCCGCGAGCAGCGCCCCGCGGCGGGGGAGGGGAGCGGTGCCAGCGCCCGCCGCTGTGGCAGCCCCGCCGGGCGGGGACGGGGTGGGAGCCTGGGGCCGAGCGGGCAGCGGGGGGGAGCTGGCTGTCGTAGGGGGCTCCGCCGGAGGAGCGGGGTCTGTGTCCGCCCGATCGGGAGGCGTTTGTGTCCGGTGCGGGTCAGAGCGGGGACCCGGTAAAGTGCGGTTAACACTGCGCTTTCAGGTGTTTGCTCGTGTGTTTGTGTCCTAACCGTCGCGGTCAGAGTAGGAAGCAGTGGGAAACTACATTTTGTTGTATTTTAAGACTAGTCGGACAGAGCAGAGCAGCGACCACCAAATCGGCGTGATGGGGAGTGGTGGTGTTACACGGGGAAGAAAAAAGAAGTATAAGTGTTGAACATCAAACAGCTGCTGTTTATGCGTATTATTGGCTCATGGTTTTCCTTGAAGCCTTCTTGTGGCTTTGGGCTTTGAACTCCCTTGGCTCAGCGGTGTGAGCTGTGATGCAGCGTGGCAGTCCGGCCGCAGCGGGGCCGTCCGCGGCTCGTCGTCACGGTGGTTTAGCAGCAGTGCCTGTTTGTATCCAGTAATGCCACAGCGGGGAAAAAGGGACGCTCGGGCTTGTTCTTTGCTTTTACTTAAAAGTCAGTAATGAAATTACACAAGCTAAACTCCAAGTGCAGTCCTGTTTTCAAGTAAAAATACCACTCAAGTCTTCTTACGAGCATGAATAGGAATAAAACTTTGAACTCCTGGTTTTGTCAGTGTAGCTTTTGTATCTAAACAAACTATGTATTGTGGGGATGGGTCCTTTTTAATAAAACGGATCACAAGATGTATTTTCATGGGCAGTTCACCAGTTTTGACAGAAACGGTATCTGATCGTTTCTCATGAAGGTGTTTTTGCGCAAGAATTTCCAGAGGTGATATCTACAAAAAAATAAAAAGCCTTGTTCTGAAACTCCGTAGGAGACTGTGTTCCCATCTTGTGTTTTTCCTGTTTTCTCCTTGCTGAACAATGGTAAGGAGCGGGATAGAACCAAAATAATAATGATAATAACAGTAACCCTGATCTAAGTCAGATAGGGTTTTCCTTTGCCCTGCGTCAGCTTCACTGACCCGTCCCTCAGCATGTCCTCTGGGTGGGCAGGTCCGCTACCGGAGCCAGCGTGTTTGCTTTGTGACAGTAGTTTTTAACACATTGTGTTTCACAAATTTGCGGTGACTGCAAATTTAAAATATAAAAGAATTTGTGTGAAGATGAAAAAAATCTTCCATTAGACCCTTATGGTCGAGCAGTGATTGCGAACTGTTGCAAACAGTGACAGTTCATATTGGTGAACTTATTCCAACTCTCTGGACTTTTGTATCACGAGCACTTCTAAAAAGCTTGTTCTTTGGTTGTGTCAATCAATGTCTTGTGCTTTTTTGTTGTAATTCAGTGTTTCATGATGTGGTAAAGATGATTACCTAATTAGACATAACATGACCCATAATGAAATTTTCTACAGGTCTGAAGAAACTGCAGTGTGATTTTACATTGCCCTTACAAAACTCTTACAATGGGAAAGCTTGCCTCAATTAAATTGCCTTTTATGATAGTAATCTTACCAACTAGAACACATTAATTACAAACCTAGCTATCCACTGTTTGCTTTTTTTCATAAGAAGAATATCTTTTATACAAATTTACCAACAAAGCAACTGCTGACCATAAATACATGTGTTCATTGGTTGAATAGCCTTAAAAAAACAATTATATAGGAGAGATGAGGCTATGTGCTCCAGGTGCAAGAATGAGGTGATGCCACTATTCAGACAGCTAGAAGTGTTTTGCAGCTAGTAAAACACATCAGACTATAAGAGGTCAAATATTAGGTATTGTGTTATGCCTGTAGGTGTTCTGTGGGGCTATGTTTTCTTTCACTTTAAAGTGAAAACAATCATTGCGTGTAGTCCATTTGTTTGGTGCTGAGCCCAAAGTAGACACATGCTGTTTCAGCAGGCTAGGGGTTTTTGAGTAGAGGTCTTACTTCGGCTAGAAAGTTTATAGTGGCCTGTAAACAGGAAAAGGGTTGAGAACCATGGTAACAGTAAGCATAAGTACATTTATTGAAGCATGATTAGTGGTGGTACTTAGCTTTATTCAGTCAATGTTACTCTTTGGCAACAGTGTCCAGTTTAAGTGCTTGGTATGGCAGAGCAGTTCATCTGCTCTTTCCTTCATGGAATTGCAGCTAGCTGAAGATAGCGGTGAAAATGCACTGGGAGTCTTAAAAACAGATACTGCCTTGCAACCCAATATTTCTTTAGAGCTTATATATTCAAATTTCATACTAATTTCCCCTCTTTCTTTGGAGTCTTTGTTGATATGTGTTAAGTTGTGGAAGGAACTAATGTGACAGTTGTATAGTGACATGCTTGTATTCCATGCCTCAGAAAGTTTAGGAATCACAGGATGAGTGGAAGGAAGTTGTATCTGAATAGAGTAAATCTGCTTTCAAGATTTATTCTCCACCCCCCAAATGGCTGGTTCTTATTTGTTTGCACTGTTATTTTTCTGCCTCTAGATTTTTTCCTGCTACCTCAAATTTTTGAAAAGAGGAAAACAGATGGAACTACGTGACTCTTGGAACACCTAGAGATCAGTGTGGTTTTATAGGTAATTATTGTATTTACTCAATTCTAACAGTAAGTTATGCTACAAGGAAGATGACTTTAGCCCATAAAGGTACTAGGTTTTACTTACACCAGAAATTTCATCTTTTTTGTGTTATGTGTCTTGTGAGGGCTTTCTTCTGGTAAGGGTACACAAGCAGGACTTGGTTTTGCATTTGTGGACTTCACATCCTAGTGTTTGGAACATTTCTATGTGATTTCATCACTTTTGCTCTTTATCACAGCATGCTTTATTGAAGACTGATGGTATTACTGTAAAGTTCAGTTTTCATCTTATCAAAATGCATGAGAAACCTCTTAAGTTTGAATCTTTTTATCATTATAAGAAAAGCAGGAAAAGTTGATACTGAATCTGTCAGAGAAAATAATTGCTTTAGAGAACTGCTTATGAATAGAGGCCCACCAACTGCACAGTCAAATCTTATTGCCAGTAATACTGACTGGCTTTCACTTTCTTTCTTTTTTCTTTAGGAGGAAAGTAGTAGGACTGTTCTAAGTTAAAGCAATTTTCAAAGGGAATAGCTTTGACATTTACACAAAGCAAAGGGATAAAAGAATGTTGAAAACATGAATACATGCACAAATCTAGCTTTATCTGAACTCTATGTAAAGTAAAATACTGCTGAAAAAACAGAGGTGAGGGTGAGAAAAGCAGTTAAATTAATTTAGGAATACTGGGTTTTACCAAAATGAAAAAATTTGCTTTCTTGACCGCGAGATCTCTCTGCTTTGGGAATGTTGATAAAGAAACATACACCTTTATTGCCTACAATTTATTCATGTTGTGTTACAAATATAGAAGAAAGATGGTCTTTCTCGCTGTATCATCATCTGTTACATCACGGGAAAGTTACCATGTACCATTTTTAACAGCAGATGTTATTTTCCTGCATGATATCCTTGTCTCTAAACTGGAGAGACATAAATTTGATGGATGGACCGCTTGCTGGATAAAGAACTGGCTGGATGGCTGCATGCAAAGAGTTGAGGTCAATGGCTCAATGTCCAGCTGGAGACCAGTGACGAATGGTGTCTCTCAGGGGTCAGTGTTGGGACCGGTCTTGTTCAACATCTTTGTCGCTGACATGGACAGTGGGATTGAGTGCGCCCTCAGCAAGTCTGCTGATGATGCCAAGCTGCGTGGTTCAGTTGATATGATGGAGGGAAGGAATGCTATCCAGAGCGACCTCAACATGCTTGTGGGGTGGACTGATGCCAACTTGATGAAGGTTTAACCATGCCAAGTGCAAGGTCCTACACCTGGGTTGGAGCAGTCCCAGGCACAGCTATAGGTTGGGCAGAGAAGAGATTCAGAGCAGCCCTGTAGAGAAGGAGTTGGGGGTGTTGGTTGATGAGAAAATGAACATGAGCCGACAGCGTGCGCTTGCAGCCCAGAAAGCCAACCGTATCCTGGGCTGCATCAAAAGGAGCGTGACTTCTACTACTCTTCTACTCTGCTCTCGTGAGACCTCACCTGGAGTATTGTGTGCAGTTCTGGTGTCCTCAACATAAAAAGGACATGGAGCTGTTGGAACAAGTCCAGAGGAGGCCACAAGGATGATCAGGGCACTGGAGCACTTCCCGTATGAAACTAGGCTGAGAAAGTTGGGATTGTTCAGCCTCAAGAAGAGAAGCTGCATGGAGACCTCATAGCAGCCTTCCAGTATCTGAAGGGGAGCCTATAGGGATGCTGGGGAGTGACTCTTCATTACCCCTTGTCCTATCATTACAGTCCCTAATGGGTTAAAACTTAAACAGGGGAAGTTTAGATTGGATATAAGGAAAGAGTTCTTTACTGTGAGGGTGATGAGGCACTGGAACAGGTTGCCCAAAGAAGTGGTAAATGCTCCATCCCTGTCAGTGTTGAAGGCCAGGTTGGACAGAGCCTTAGGTGATGTGGTCTAGTGTGAGGCGTCTCTGCCCATGGCAGGGGGGTTGGAACTAAATGATCTTAAGGTCGTTTCTAACCCAGACCATTCTGTGATTTTATAATTTGTTCTGTTTTGTATTTTTCCCGCCTCTCTGGTTCTTGTTAAACTTACTGGCATAGTGTATTATATAATTACATTCAGGGGGGCTGTAACCTTTGACTACCTTTCCAGGAGCACAAGTCTAGAGGAATGTTGTAGTTCTACATGCAGGAATAACAGGAAGCCTGTTTAAAATAAATTTAGCCCAGAGTAATAGCTGAGCACCAGCTGCAGTGTCCTTGTAACTATCTGCTGGGATGGTTCTAGCCTGGAAGTACCCAACCCTTGAGACATGATTTTCATTACTGATGATGCCAAAGTACTTGAAAATTCTGTGTGTAGTTATTACAAGCTCTTGCTTTTCTATGGGCATTTTTGATGCATGGCCATCACATTCATGAGTTTGGGAAGTTTAGAATTTTAGTCCATTGCTGCGCTCTCATTTCTTTGTATTGCTCCTTATTAAACTGTTGGAAGAAATTTCAGTATTCTTATTTTATTTGTATAGATTAATTATAAATTTCTTTTATATTTCAGCTATTTATTTCTACACCACCACCACCACCCCACCACACCACCCCCCGCTTTTAGTTAATATAGTGACGATTTGGGCTAAATGAAATTCATCCTTATAAGCTTCTTATACTTAGATACAAAAATAGCACTTTGGTATTTTTATTTCTCTGGTCCCAAAAAGCAACCTGATCTAGTGGAAGGTGTCCCTGCTCATGGTAGGGGGGTTGGAACTTGATTTTTAAGGTCCCTTCAAACCCAAACCATTCTATAAGAAAATGATTGCAGGATACCTAAGGAGCCTGTTCAAAGTTTATGGTTGCTGAGGTGGTACAGACTTTGGTAGTCAAACCACTGCCACTAGCAATAGTAATCATCAGTACCAACAACAGGACAATATTTCATGTTATATTAGTCCACTAATGTGGGTTTTCATTCAGTGTGGGCTTATATAACACCAGAACCTGTTTATTACCCTGCATTGCTCTCATCAATACCAGGTATTTTAGTATTGGATAGCAGAATGACGCATTTGGTACCTGATGCCACAAGCTCAGTGCCTAGATAGAGGTTGAGAGGCACCTGCTTGTCTTCTGGCTTTACTCAAGTCTGATAAAAGCATAGGGTTAGGACATAGGAATGGAACTCAAACAAGTGTCACTTGGTCTTCCTTCAGGTTCCCTGACATGCGTCTCTGTCTGCAAGGTGCTAACACCATTTTATTTATCCTCTTGCTTGTCTGTTTAGAAGCCTTTCCCAACCAGCCTGTTAGCCCAACAGCAATGATAACCAGAAAATTATTATCACTGAGTCACATATGTATGGCATCAAGCAATTGGGGAAAACAGTCCTTTGTGACTGCCATGTGTTCTAGGGAACAATAGGCTTTATTTAATTTCTGGTCATGAAGGATTGACCTCCAGTCAGGCTTTTTTTTTCCCCCCCTTTTTGTCTGTTTTCCATTTCTTTCTCTCCTCACTCAACCTATATCCTTGTTGGTACCTTCCACCATAGGTAACATCAACACTTTTCTGAGCTTTAAAGATTATTAGAACTGCTAAGTTTCCTCAGAATTTGCTTTGAGAACAGACTTTTGGGTTTGCGTTTTGGGGGTTATTTTTCTATTATTTTGCAGTAGTTCAAAATGCGTTAGCTCTACTTACCAAAATAGCCGGCCTCTTCCAGATTGTCAGAACTTTTAGGCTGGGTCTGCACCTTTGGTTGTGGAAGTTAAAGAATTTGAAACAAATGTTAAGTGTACTCCGGAGAGAAGGAACTGAAAAGGTCGATCACTATGGGAGAAATCCTTATTCCTGTTGTACTGCAAGGTAGAATGACTAATTACCAAGCAGAGATGCTGATTAATAATTACGTCTTGTGGACTTATCCTGGCATTTTTCCAGAGGATGAATTTCTGTAAAGATGAGAGTGGTATTGATTTCAATCTGTTCAGAGGAATACTTTGCCAATTAATTACCTCAATTCTAAGTGATGTTAAAAATCCTGATGTCTTCCAGAACAACAGGATATACTTGGAAGAATAGTTCTTAGTTCTTAGTAATTTGGATTCTTCCAAGAGCATCCATCAGATTGTCAGAAGTAATAGAAAACTGTTTATAAAATTGTAGAAGGCTGTTTTTGTAAAACAGTAAAATTTAAGGTAGAACACTGGCTTCATCTCTACGAAAATGTGTCTGGGATAGACTTGTCCCACTGCCTTAGCTGATACTTTTGTCCATATAGTCAATATATGTTGTATTGACTCTACTGCAAAGAACTGAACTTCATTTAAAAATTAGTAATACTTTAACCAACTTGCTTAAAATTTGCAATGCTTTCCAGTTCAAGAAATTGACATTTAAATCAACCTTCTACTGTATTTTGTGAAAACTCCTATAGCCCTGTATTACACATTCAGTGGTGGGAGCAGTTCATGAAAGACTGTATCAATTGTTTAGGCATCCTTTTAGATATACAATGTAAGCCCTTTCCTACCTAAGGGATAAAGACCTTTTTAACTTTGAGAAATGTCACCCCTTACAGTTTCAAAAAGCCACAGCTTGCCCAAGTGTTTTGCATAATTACAGCCTTTTAAGCCTTTGAAAAACGTCTTGAAAATATAAGGTGTTTCTCATGCCCACACTTAATGGATTTTGTATGGTGGAGAGGAGGAGCAGAATGTGTCTTACCTAAAAAGAATGAAAGCCTAAGCAACTAACAAGAGTGCTGTGGATAATGTTCTTAGACCTGTTTCTAATAGTCTTTCGTTAATTATTTCTTGTGGGTTGCAACTGAAGACTTTTTGTTCAGCTAGGTAGGCTGGCTGTCTCCAACAACAAAGCAATTGTCACCTTGGCAAAGCATTACACCAGTAGCATTGGAAAGGATGATATTAAATGAAAAAGCAATTCATTTTGTGAAAGGCTGGGTATTATGAGGCCAGAACAGTGATTATTATTTCTTTCATTGCTCTTTGTTTTGTGATTATAGTATTATGTGTTTGTTTAAAAAGGAATCCCTCCCCTCCAATCTCTGTTCTGATTAGAACTTAGCTCTGTAAGAACAGCAGCTCTGCAGGAAATGCTTTCTTCAGTAAATAGTGCCCGAGGTCCAACTTTATTCTGAAATGCCATATTAATAGCAATTACTAAAAAAGAAAACAAAAAAGACCATTTTTTGAAGACCTAAACACAGAACATAGGAAACAGTTAGACTTTGCGGTTGTAAGTTTTCAGTTGAGTGAAATGTTTCTATTTTTAAACTATTTCTGCTGTATCTGCTTCCAGATAGTTTCCCAGAAGTTCTTTCTTCTCACCTTTGTTTTCTTTTTTTTTAATCAGTTTAATTAATGGACAATATATTTTAAAAGGTGGACTTAGATGGAGCAGAATGTATTTCTTATTCTTCCTTCCATGTTTCACAGATTTTTTTTTCGGAACAAGTGAGAAAGCGTGGTAGTGTGATCTGCTTATGGTTTTGTAACCCTTTCATGCTCAGTGTAGCTTATCGGTGTCCCTGTTTGCAACTGCAGGAACTGTTTACACATAGCACTTTTGAATATTGACTTTGAATAGGAAGATCTTGCAGCCTATGGAACTACAAGCAGTTTCACTTTCTAAGCACCCTTTTTCTTTCTGGCACTTTTGAATCTGTTTTCAGTATGCATTGCTCATAAAAGGGAAAGAGCAATAAGGGAAGAGAGAGGAAAGAAGAAGGTCTTTATACCCTCATGCTCTCAAAAATTTCTTTCAAAGTATGCTAAGCTATTGTGCAGTCATAGCTATTCAGAACCAAAAGGAGAGAACTGCATGATCTCAAATATCTTTTAGGGGTTTTTTTTAAGTGCTGGTTGTTTCTCTGATGTGTCTTCCGTCTCCTCTAACTCCCTTTCTCCAATATGTTACGAAGCTGTAAGAGGATACAGGTATCAAAAATTACACGTGCTCTATAGGCATGATGATATAATCTGTCTAGTACAGGTCTGAGTTGATTTGGGTGGAAATAGTATCATTCGTTATAAAAAAAAAACCACAATTCACACCATTCTTATGCTTACTCATATTCACAGCCTCAATTTCACAGCCAACAGAACTTGTCAAAATCAGGTTAAAGTATACCCGTAGAACAGATGAAATATTCACAGCACCTGGCTATGTAGTATGGTGCATTTTCATAGTCTACCGTAAGACAAGAATCAAGTCCAGAGAAGTTTACTAACCTGAACAGTAAAGAATACAAATAGTAATATGGCTGAATTACCAAATTAATTCAGCGTTTACATTCAGTATGTATGTGGTGAGGAGACATGGGAGAAGCTCACAGGAAGATGAGGTTTTTGTCAGTGGTTTTGGTGACTGGATTGTTTGTAAGCAAGTTCTTGTTGCCAGAGCAGATGTTTTATGTTGACTTTTGCACAAACAAGCTATTAGCCTGACAGTTGCCTTCCAGATAAGTAAAGCATTCTACATTGATTATTCATTATATCCGCATGCATTTGTCTTGTAGATAATCTAAAATATTCTAATAGTTTGAACAGTTAAGGTGGGGATTAGTATGTCTCTTAGGATAGCTGAGCAGTTAACTCTGCAAGTTCTTCAGTGATTTAAAGGTTTAATAGGTAGTCTAGATTTCTACCATTGTTGCCTTCTTTCTCGAGGTCATTTCAGTTGTACGCAGTTGTGGAAGGGTGGAGCTCATAATTGTTTTTGAACAATCAGATATGGTGATGATTTCTGTTCTACTTTGTTTCTAAATCCTAAACTTAAGTGATACCCAGCCACTCAAGCTAAGGCAGTTGCGCATACTAAGAAGCAAAAATTCTCCAGACAAGGTGGCTTTATGTCTGTTGGTTTATCAGTTCCTCCCTGGTAATATTTCTGTCTACTTGCCAATTCCAGTCAAGCTCTGAGAGAATGGAGCTTTTATTGTGTTTAAATTCCTGACAGGTTTTGAAAATATGGGTAGGTAATGAAGACCAAATAAGCAATACTGCTTGACCTGCCAGCTGATGAACCCATTGCTTCTGGGTCTGGATATGACAAAGGATTTGTCATATCCTGGTAGTTAGTAGGGAGGGGTATGTGTGAGTCTAGGTTAGGGAGACTGTATGAGATGAAGCATGTAGAAGAACTGGAGTTACTGTCAGAAGAGTTTTTGCCATAAGCAACAGTGGGGAACCTATACGAAACTGCAGAGTTGGAATGGAGAATGTTTAAGGATACAAGGTGACTTGAGGCGTAGTTTAATCTGAGATTTGATATTATTAAAATGCAGAATTAAAGGATATTTTTCCTTGTGTGCTTTGGATACATTTTATTTTAAGCAACACTGACCCAAAGCAGAAGACTAGTTTTGTTTTAGAATGAAGGGGATAATTAGATGTACCGTGATTTGTTTTGCCTGTTTTTTTTTGTAATAATATTTCTTGAGCCAAATCACTGGTAAAATCAATGGAAACCTTTAATTAACATCTCTAATTTAATCATGTTGCTTTTACAACTTTGTGACTTTTATTGTAACACGAAAAAAACTATCATTGAGATACAATGTCTGTAACTAAAGCAAGTAATACAAGGCTTTTTATTATGTATTTATAAACAAATATATGTATAATCCAATGTAAGCATCGTTGGGACTATTTGATTATGAATACTGCTGTCTGGTACTGATCTGTCATTTCAGTGCTTAATTTCAGATTTAGAGTTAGTGATGTAAATGTTAGTTGTAATGGAGAAATAAGATGAAAAAGCTGGGTTTCCTACTCTACAAGATAATAATTTCTAGTAATGTGTATCTGTCAGCTGTTAGTGTGTCTAATTATAAACAGGATTTTTAGTAGTGATTGGTGAGGATTCATCTCACAGGTCCTTAATTGGAATATGAACCCTTAAATGTGCTTGTAAAAATCTTTTCTATAATTCATATATTTAGTAAGTAACTGAAATAATTTCTTTGTGTGGCATTTCTTGCATAGTCACTGCTTTATCTGTGTTCAATGGGCTGTATAAGGAGCAATCATTACTGGCAAGCTGAACTGGAAAAATTCTCTTCTGTACCATAGATATTAAAGTAAATAATATATATCTAGAGCTGGCATATAGAAAATCTTAATATCATACTGGAGGGGGAAGAATATGTGCACGTACACATTTTGACAGTGTTCTAACGAAATGCTTCTAAAGTATTTCTTTAAAAAGTAAGACACTTTCTTTCATCTTTTATATATGTAAACAAAAGTAATTTTCATTTAGCAGGGGGGTTAAAATAACCTGATATGGAGCAACATTTCCATTCAGTAGCATGGAATTTGTGCATTGATTTCTTCGTCTCCTGTATATGTACTTACCATGCTTGGCAGTCACCAAGGTCCTTTTCTGCAAAGCTGCTTTCCAGCTGGGTGACCAATAGCATGTACTGGCACATGGGATTGTTCTTCCCCAGGTGCAGGATTTTGTGCTTCCCTTTGTTGAACTTCATGAAGTTCTGCAGCCTGATCTTGCTAGAAAGACAAAGTCAGAGGGTGTTTGGTCTCTCAGCCTTTTCTATGTCCTTTGCCAGCAGGGCCCTGCCCCATTCAGCAGCAGGCCCACATTCCCTAGTCTTCCTTTAGTGTACCTGTAAAAGTCATTTGTGTTGCCTTTGATGTCCCTTGTGAGGTTCAACTCCAGGTTGAGTACAGTAGTAGAATTAATATCGCAAGGATTTGCAGAAGTTCTGTTTGACATCTGGAATGTTATGCATAATTGGGTTCCTAAGATATTCTATGTGCATGTCATCTATAGATGCAACATTAATTTTTAAAACTAAATAAAAGTTCAGTTTTCATAGTAATGAGACATGTTTCTTATAAACATTAGTATGATACTTATAAACATTGAGATGATTCTTATAAGCATCCTACTTTTTAATGTGATGATTGTTGGTTTTATACTTTGATAGTTTGTGTTGCCTTTCTGTGAACCTTCTATTCTGCAACACTATTTTTGAGATGCAGTGATCAATTGCATACAAGGAATTCCAGATGAGGTCACACCATTTGTTTTAGAAATATGTAATAAAATGATATCCTTATATGTTACCTCTTATGCAGCTGAAAATCCCAGTTGGGAGGTGAGGGTTGCTAACTGAAGCTGCTAATTAAGCAGAGGTCCGCATTGAGAGAGAAATAATGAGTCTCTTGAGATGTCTTTTGGTGTTGGATCATTCATTTCGAATGCTCAAGCCTCTATCTTGAAATATGTTGCTTCAGCTGCTGTAGCATTACATAGCTTGACATTTAAATACGGTGTAAACTTTTTGCCCATGGAACTCAATATATTTTTGTTAGATGTTTGCATAGTCTGGCATGGAGCACTATCTTGTATTACCTAATTGCTTGCAAATCTACTTCACGGTTCTTCTACAGTTTTGTAATCTGACAGTTTTCTGGAAGGGCCTTATGCAGACCTGAGTACCTGTAATTTTTTATCAAACAAGCATCCACCCCGCTGTTGATGATGTTAGTAGTGTTTTCCTTTACCCATTTTTCTGTGGGTTTTTGAGACAAACTGAATGCCTCATGGTGAAATAAAGCTGCTGCTGTCTTGTAATAAATGTAAAGATATTTTCTTCAGTTTGCCTGCAGATCTACCTACAAAGGTGTGTTTATATCATCTTGATAGAAGGAAACTATCTCCATGTTACTTTGTTTGGATTTGCTGCAGTCCTCTATATGGCCTTTTGTAGCTTTAATAGTCAATACCTTCCTAAACTGGTTCTAAAACTTGCTTTTCTTTTGGCAAGACTACTTTAAATATCTGCAGAACAGTGGTTTTGTTACCACGCTTCCTTAACAGTGACATTTCTAGAGCAGATGACTTGTGCTGGAGTATTACTGTATTTCTAGTCTGTATGACTTTACGTTGTTTTCATTAGATTCAGCGGTACCAGTATTTGAGTGTATGAACTGGGAACCTTTTACTTGTCTTAATCTTTGTGTGGCTACTTCAGCCTTTTGGAACCAAAAACTGGTTTTGTGATTTGGGGAACTGGCTTTTCACAGTGTTGTCCATTTTGTAATACAAATGAATTTTAATGGAAAAACCACATCTGACCTGATGGACTTGGAGCGCAAAATTTTCCAGGGTGAATAAGCTTCAGAGGACTTACTGTTCTGTTTACTCAGGCATAGCTCTGCATTGCAGTTTTACTTGTAAATGGTGCAATTCCTGATAATGCTTGGATATTACTTGTATATATAGAAATTCAGTGTTAATGTTTTAATGTTAAAGAAGCATAAATGTGTTGGATCACAACTGTTGTTCTGGGTGAACCAGTATGACGCTTGAGCCTAGGATCTGACAGTGTAGTCTTCTATTATATATGGAAATCTTTCTCCCCTTCCCCCTCCTTATCTGAATAAAATAAACAGCAAACCAGGCTGTTGCTTCGTACCGCTCTTTTCATGCTACCGTTAAGCTGACTGCTCTGAAGTCTGTGTTTCTAAACATATGGCTTGCACCTCTCAAGAGAAATGTGCAATGCAAAGTGGCAGAAAGTTGTAATGTAGTGCCAGTAATTTTGCTGCAGCTCATTTCTGCTGGTCAGAACAATGAATTTAAGTTCATACAGTTAGTAACTGTAGGGTGTTTTCCTTTTTTTTCACCTGGATGAACTATGCTGTTTCTGCTGTAAGGGACTATTTGTGTAACTATGAACCAGAAATGTTTGCACTTACAAAAAACTTTGGAATAGGAAATAGTTATTGTTTTATAGAATTGTAGAGCATGAAGGTAGATATCTTCCTGAAGTCTTTGTTGAGGTTATTTCTGTAATCTTGAGGTTGCAACAAAGGAATAGGGAAGCAAAAAGAAAGTAAATCTTTAATATTTCTTTTAACATAGGAATAGTTATAAGCAGAATTGCAGTTGGGTTTTGGCAATAGCAGTTTTCCTTGAGCAGTTATTTTAATATCTCAAGTTAATATTTTAAAAATACGTTTTTTTTTTTAAGTGTTAAATATTGAATGCCTTTTAATGCTGTAAGTATGCATTTGATTAATTGATAAATATCTTGTTGGTCAATGGACTTATGCTTTAGAATACATATCCTGGATCACTGAACATTGACAATAATATATTACTTTATAACATCTTAATGAGTCTAGTTATGTCTAAATTACATCTTTTTGTATTTAATTTTTTTGCTAAGCAGTATTTTCTCAAGGGAGAAGCAACTCTTGCTGTCCAGACACAGACTTCATCTAGTTGTTTTGATATTTTCATTGTTAATTTGCACTTAAAGGATCATTAATATTGTTTAAGGATTGATCCTTTATGCCCCTAGATCTTCAATTGAAAAATGGGTAATTTAAAATCCATTTGACAGAACAAATACCTTGAAAACATTGTATCTGAGTTTGCTTGAAGTTGAGTGGTGATGGTTTTTTTAAGCCAAAACATGGCAGTGACAGTAAAAATATTACCGTGAAAAGTGGTGTTGAGTTTGAAATCTCTAAGTGCCTCAGAAAAGTAATCCATAAATATTTATTTGAAAATTTATGTAACTTCCTAGTGGAAAAGTCATCATGAATAAAACCCTTTAGATCTGATTATTTAAATTATTTTCTATATTTCCCAGTGATGTATCTAATAATATTTAGTGTGTATCTTCCCTTAACATAAACAGTAGAAGTATCTTAGGGGTAAAAATGTTGCCTAAATTTTAACTAGTTATTCTGGATTGCAATCCTCCTTTAACACTTGTGTGAATAACCATTACATGTAATATCAAAGAATGCCAGTGGAGTGATGTTTTGGCTAGTGAAAAAAAAAAAAAAAAGATTTTTATATCTCTGTGGAGAGAAATTGTTCTGAAGATCTTGAAGAGAGTAATTTACAAAGCTGTCATCTTATGTTCTTGGTGTTACCTATTTGCACAATTGCAGATTTAACTTAAGCTGTGCATTTAAAGGTTTTCCTTTAGCAAAGCAGGATTTGGGAAACCGTGCCCCACTGCTAACTGCAGGAATTTATTACTTTGTGGGGCTGCTTGTATGAGAGAAGATTTGTGCTTACATGTTCAGGTGCTCCACTCTTAGGGAATATCAATCTGATCAGTCAAAACCAGAGTGCTCAAAATTGTCTTCAGAGTAAGTTTGCACAACCCCGTTAATGTGAACAGCATTATGTTCCCACAGAGGACAGTGTACCTGTATTCAAAATGTTATGATTCACCACAAAATAGAAATTGTTACTCAGCTGCAACAGTGATAAAAGTCAGAAAAAATCGGTATATAAGCACTCGTGTTTTTTCATTGAATGAAAACTTTTGCCTTAATAAATGAAAAAAATATTTCGGAATCCTTGCAAAGTCTGTGTGGGCTGCATTTGACAGAGATGGCACTGTTCAGCTTTTTCACAGTTTTTTCAGAAACATGTTGGTGCATTAGACATATGACTGGAGGCCATGGGCACGGGTAGGTATTTGGATTTGTGAACACCAATCACCAAACAAGATGAGGTTTGGGTGGTCTTAGGAAGTGGAAGTCCTCATAGTTCATGATTTGAGATTTCAAAAGTCTGTTAATTCCCAGCAGGGGACCTGATAAAAGCTGTCACATTATTCATAGTAATAAAGATTGTCCAGATCAAGAAGAGGCCCTCAAGTATTTCCGAGCAATGCTGTCAATTTAAACTGAAGAGTTAAGTGGTGCTTGTCTCATCTTGTCATTTGTAATACAAGCTTGTATCTAATTTATATGAAAAAGAAGTACTTTAGATATTTATGCAATCTGTGCTAGAGCTGTAATTTGGGAGAGTGTATGGAGGAGAGTTTGAGACATCTAGAAAAATTATAGAAAATAGAAAACAATTTTGTGTTATGGACTCTTAAAACTACAGCACATTTTGTTTTCTAACCTCTCTTGGAGCCCATAGCTTTACAACTGAAGAAAAGCAGTAATTAGGCTGCATTTCCCAGTAAGTAATAAGAAAGTGCTGAAAAAGTGCTAGAATTTGCAGATCTGCCACTAGACTTGTTCTGGGACAGTTTGAATTTTAAATGAGTCTGTTGTACAAGAAAGGGAATCCAGGTCAGTCCTTCTGTATAATGGATTTACTGTACCAGCAGAAATAAACATATTTAAAGTTTACTTTTATAGTTAAATGGGTAATTAATATATTGCTGCTGTGATGAATGTTAACAAATACAATCACTCATCCTGCTTCTCCACCCTTGATGGCCGCCTGACACCAATGCAGAATGTAACGAGAGGATAAATAAAAAGATGCTGTTTTTGTTATTACTTTTTAAGCTATACTGTCATTTTACCCAACTTGCAGTTAGACAAAGTATGTTGTTTAAACACTGCAGTTAAGCTTTTAACAATTAACTGTATGTGTACAAGTTGAGTAGGGTCTGCATGTCATACCATTTTGCTGCAAAGTCCTTGATATATAGCTTATGGTATGCCAGGATGCTGGCAAGGTGTGTGTTCTGCAATGTAGCATCTCTAGAGAACAGCTGGAATGCTGTTTCTGTAGAAATTAGCTTTGCTAGCATTTGTGAGAAGCACTTGAATAAATAACTGTGTTCTCAGCAGTGATGAGTGAGATTTCCAGGTTAAAACTAGCCTTTTCAGCATCATGGTTCCCAAGATAATAGCATAATAGCATGATTTACTCCTGGCACTGGGTATGAAACAGTGTGGGTTTTGGTGGTAAAATTGTGCACTGCTCAAGTTTTCATACAGACTCTGTATAGAACCTCTTTCAAGGAATACTACAGGTGATTACAAGATCACATATACTGTAGCTCATAATGTTCATCTGAAGGATAGTGACTTTCACTTTTGATGAAAACTATAGGTAGAAAAGAAGCACTTCTTTATAACTTTGTTGCCTGTGTATCCTGGAGAGTTGAACAGACTAACAGAACTGTGAAGACTGAAACGTGGATCTGTTTATGAAAGACTGATAAAATCTGGTGCCTCTTTGTTGTTCTGAAATTCTTATTACTATTTGCATGTGATTGGAATGAGTCTCAGCATTTTATACCTAACTAGCTTCATATGTCATAGAGAAAAATAAGCTGGTTTTCATAGGAAATGTAAATAGGTCATTGTCTCTTTTGTCCTTTTGGGCTTTTCTTCTTCATTAAAATAAAAACTTTTGTTGGATATTTTAATACATTACATTATCTGTATAGAGGGAATTCTGTCTGAAAGGTATGCATCTCTCTTTTTCACTGTTCCATCACTGTACTTTTATACTGATCTGGAACAGCTGATTGTGTATGAATAGAAAGAAGCTGTTTGAGAAGTCGTCTTTTGTTGTCTGTTTTGCAGGGGGTGTTTCTGATGTCTTGGAAAATGACCAGTTAGCTTTTTCTTGCTTTCACTTTTAGTGATATATAAGTGAATGGAAACCATTAGCTCGTTTAAGATAAAATTTTCAGCTACTGCAGACCTAGATTTGAATCAAAGCGCATCAAGATGAAAGGCTTTATAACCCCCAGTACTAGTCCCTTGAGCCTTCCAGGCTGTTCTTGTTCTTTTTAAGTTAGTGCATGTCCTATAATGGGGAAAAAAAATTATTTACAGTTGAGTTTCTCCCCAGCATTATCAGTTATCTTTGGACTGGTTTTAAGTGTTTCCTGTAAATTTATTCTGCTGCAGTGCAGGAAGAATTTAATTTGCTTTTTGTGGGATTTTTTTCCCTCTGAGTAGCAAGAGTTAACAGAATAAGAAGCAGTGATTCTAAGATGCAGTACAGGAATTACTTCTCTGTCATTTGTGGTTTAAGAAAAGGGGGTGGTATTCAGCTCTTGAAAGGGCTTTAATGAATACTGTTTGTGGGTTTGAAAGCTAATGGTCAGAAGAGAGCAACAGAAACAGCCTTGGAGCTTTTAGGGTAAACCGATTAGCATTTTTCCTGATTGAGGTGATTGTTTCACCTCCTCTTTTTATCTGAGGATTTTTCACTATTGCCTTTTGTTGATATTCAAATTATATGCCGTTAAAGAAGCCTTTTTTTTTTGTCTGAATGCAATGCTTTCTCCCCTCCTGTAGAAAATCTGCTTGCCACAGACAGGCAGAGCATGTGTTTCTCTTGTCTTGGTTGGGTGCACAAATCTTTTATGTGTGCTGCTTCTTACCCTGTTGCCTAGACGATCCCTGGCTTTCACTAAGGATGTCTGGTTCTCGTAAAGAGTTTGATGTGAAGCAGATTTTAAAAATCAGATGGAGGTGGTTTGGTCATCAGGCGTCAGCCCCTAACTCCGCAATTGAAAACCACCAGGGAGGCTTCTGGAATAGAGGACAAAATGTAACAACTGGTGGCGCAAAGTTTTTAGATTCAGGTAACCTTCCTTTAACATCAGTTGGCTACAGAAGGTCCAGCCAACAGGATTTCCAGTATTCACCTCCTTGGCCAATGGCATCCACCTCAGAAATCTCTACATTTGAATTCTCAGCAGACGACTGTGGAGGTGCACGTTGGCTTGACAGACAAGAGACAGATGATAGAGCAAGTGAAGAAGAAAATGAATCGGACAGCAGTTCATGCAGGTTAATTATTACTTTCCTATTATGAGAAATGTGGTTTCATTTCATGTTTACAGATTGCATGCATATGTAGGCTAGCCTTTTTCTTAGGTTAACATGTTTTAGAAACCTAGCAGCTGCTGTGCACCAGAAACAGAAAATGATTTATTATCAGGCTTCTGAGTGTTTACTAGGACCTTTTTAAAAGGCAACTTTAGTTAATGTGAATAAATAAAGCACAAATGTGGAGGCACTCACTTGTGTTTTAAATAGTATACCAAGTACCTGCTGCTCTGAGCAGGGTACTGTTCATTACATGGTAATGTTATGGGTTTCTTTCTAAATTATTTTGAAGTGACACTAATTATTTAGTTATGCTGAGAATTAGTCCTATGCCAGTGAAGAGAAAATTATGAAAATGTAAGCTTCTTGTGTCTCTTGTCTGGTGCTCCCACATATTTCTAGAGATGAGGGAGATGAAACTGTAAAAAATTATTTAGACTATAAACCAAAGATTGCATTTTCCTCGTGTATATACAACCTGAAGGAAAAATAATATTTAATCTATTGAAAGCCAACTAATTTGTGCTTTAAAGTGATTGCAGTTATCTGTCCAGGTGTCTTAAACTGTGTACCTAGCTCAAAAAGAAAAAAATGGGTTTACTGTGTCTATAAAGGTGTTTTGGTGGTGTTCTTACATATCAGTACTAAAGATGAAACTGTGAAATTCATTCTTAAATGAATGGTGTTTACCAGTTGTAAATTAGGCAAGTGAATAATCTTTCTTGTTAAGTATCAGTTTAATTCTTTTATTTCCTCTTATTGCATAAGTCAGCCATTCATTCATCACTAGAAGTATTTTTCCTGTTTCATAGTGCATGTAGTGCATGATAGCTTACCATTTCAGGTAAATTTCATTGTTTGCTTTCTCAGGTTTAAGATAACTTTGCAGCGATACACATTTCAGAATGTATGGCTATTTTAAGGGGTACGCTGTTTCATAAAGCCAGTTAAGGACAGATCTGTATTCAGTTACAGCAGTTTAGTGCTTTGCATTCACTAGGAGGAAAATTCATTTAGTGTAAGGGCAAAATAGTCCATAATGTAAACACTAAGTATTTATAGTTTATATAACCTTTAAAGATTCAGGGAAGGGAGGGGAAGGTAAAAATCCTTAGTAGTCAACACAGTGTATTTCCTTTTATCATTGAATGGCAAAAGTACTAGAATTACAGGGAAAGGAAATCCTGCATACTGATGCTTCATAACAGCAGTCTTACTGTGCTGTAAAAACTATGTAGCTATAAATTACTATTTTAAGTGATATTCAGGTGTGAAATTTCAAATAGTTGTGCCACTGGATAATATATATGATATAGGCATAACATTACTTTCCATTTCAGCAATGTCTACTTGTGAAATTCTTATATACAACCTTACCACAGATAAGATATTCTCACCATAGCAAGGCAAGCAATCAATTTAGAAAAAACATGTAATTTTAAGAGAGAAATATGTAGATTGATATTATGAATTTGTCCTCAATTGTGGGAGAAGAATTTACACGTGACAGAACTAATTTGGTACTTTATAGAACTGGAGAACTCCAGATATCTATTTAGGGGGTGTGAGAGGTCTCTATAGCATTGGTAGTGTTTGGGGGTTTTTGGCAGGCAGAGCTATATACTACAGGAAGTGAGTGTAGGATTTGAATTTAGTAAATTTGAAGTATCTTTTTAATTATGTGCTTAATCATATATAGCATATATAGTTATTTGTAATTACTCTATTGTCTTGTAATTCTTCCTAGTGTGTTAGTTTTGTGCTTTAAATATTTTAGATAAATTTTGAGTTCAGTGTTCATGCAATTTAATATGTGACTAATGGTAATATAAAAACTTGCTTTATATTGTTGCCTGTATCTCTAATCTCATGGGGGGGCTGTACTTAAACCATATTTTGTTCACTCCCTTTGTTAAGAATGGATAAGCTGTTGGGCAGACTGGGTAAGTCTGCCTGACAGCTGGTATATTTCTGATGTTAAGAAGATAATTAAACAGGGTTTTTTATTAGTGTAAAATATAACTTCTTATGGACTGTGGGAGAGGAGGAATAAGACTACTTTCATCTATGTAGTTTTCAAAGGGCTTTTCTCCCCCCATGTGAAAACCCTGTTACAATCACTAGAAACAAATTGTGTGTATGAAAAAAATCCTTTTTATAAACTTCTTGTAGAAGCTGTGGAGTTACTTCTTCGCTCCTCTGTAACTTACTACCCAGTTACAAGCCCTAAAAGCATGAAGGGATAGAAACAGCTCTACTGTTTTGTGTGTATCAATCATCCTTCCTCTTTTCCGTATCAAATAACACAGGTAGAAAAGAATTTTAATCAGGTCTTTGTCATTATGAAAGCTTTAGATCATTATGTGATTCATTTAGAGGAGAGCCACTGTAGAATTCATCTTAGTATAGAGCTTGGTGGCATAAGGGGTACACAGATTTCAAGTTTAGTATCAGATCTTTCACCAAAGGCTGCATCTGAGATGCAAACAGATTATCTGGATTCAGGGATCAGAGCTAGTCGGCTATAATGCTGTTCACATCATACTCCTGTGTGGTGTTTGTAACCAGCATTAGCTTGAGTGATTGTTTATTGGGCCGGTGAGGTTTGAATTCTTTTGCTGGTTTTCGTCTCCTCGATTTCCTCTACTGCTGCTGTTTAACTCTCCTGCATTCCTGAGGCAATGGTCATCACTTGGGATTGGTACACTCTTTAAAATTTTGGAACAGCTGTGCAGACTCTGGTATAGCAAATTTAAGCCTATTAGCAACAGCTTTCTTTTTCTTGACTTTTTGTGGGTGCCTTAGTAGAAGTCCACAGACCTTGAAGGCACAGTGGGTGTCAGGCTAAAACATACCTAGAGCATACCTAGTGTGTAGAATATTGCATCTGGTTCTTTTCATCCAGGCATGCATTAAAATATTTGAATTAGTTTACTGCAGATTTAAGTATGGAAATTTATTCAAATAAAAAATGTATATTTATATTTGAATGTTAAATACAAACAATATTTCAGAATTCATCAGTTGTGTCCTGAGTTTGAATAGCTTAGTACGGTATCTGTAATTGATTTTAAGACAAGGTCTGAATGTACCATGGGGTAGCTACTTTACAGTACTGCCCTGTATGAACAGCCTTGGAGTAGTACACTGTAAATTCCAACCTAAGTCTGCCCCTCCCCTCCCCCTCCCCAACAGTTTTCAATCTACAGAAAACTTTGGTTATGTCTTTTTTACTTTCACCTCAGTCTTACTGACCTCTGAGGCTGTAAGTTCTTTAGGACTCCTAATTGTGCTGTGTATTTTCTGTGTATCTCCTATCACAACATAATGCAAACTGTAAAAAAGGAGAGTTCATAGATTCCCTAATAGTGGCATGATAGTAGTATGATACTTGAGATTAGCTGAAAAACTGTAAAAAGGACATTTTTGCTAGATACAGGCACGAATTTGATGAAAATAAGAAACTTTGTTATTGAAAGAAAAGTTGTTTTACAGGGGAAAATCTCTAGTCTCTTGTTTTCTTCCATGCTGCTACTAAAATTCTTTCATTTTCCTCGGTGCCTGTTACATCTTTGCTTGGGCTGTCTGTACACATTTGAAAAGGGTTAGTGCAGCACAGTTACATAGCAGAGATGAGGCAGATTTAATGTAGTAAGGTTGGAACAGTAGATGTTGTAATGAACAGGCTTCAGCATGGACTTTATGAAGTCACAGGGGTTTCCATCTATTTGTTTGGAGTAGATGTTTTCCAGACAAAATGCTCATTAGTGGTGACATTTGTATGGGTGTACAAATTCATTGCACTAAATCCAAGACATCTCTTAAAAGTAAGTCAGGGAACATCAGTGCTATAATCAAAGATCTAGCTGTGGTGAAACATACCTGTGTTGTTTCATATTACCAAGTAAAGATGTGGTAGTATTTGTATAGGAGGCTGTACATGTCTTTGAGCTAGCATAGGTAACACTGGAGTCTGTGCTTCAGTTTCTCGTGTCTGTTGTTACTCATGCTAGTTAGATTAAGGCTAATGCAGATACATTTGTGTTTGTTTGAACCTATGCCTTTTGATTGCAAGATTGTAGTTCTGGCAGTTGCTGTAATTCTTTTTAGCACAGAGTAAATCACTAGCCCTCAAATTCACATGCATGTATACCCTTACTGTGCTCTTCTGTCTCTGCAGAGTCACTTTTTTCCTCTTGCTATTGTCTTCCCTTTTCTTGAATTATGATACACATTGGATTTTTAGCAGTCTCTGTTGTCACCCTCTGTGGCTTTCTCCTTTATTTATACTCTTCCTAGCCTTTGGAATAGTGTCCTGGTTTTTACTCTTGCTTACTTTTTCCAAGAATCCTTTTGTAAGCCTTCTTTTCAACAAACCTCATTCTCTGTAGCTGAGGTTCTTGTCTTATTAACTTTGAAGAAGGTAATATTTTACTCCTTACAAAATATAATATGAAATTGTGGAAGCTGGTGTATTGTTATTTTAGCAGGCTTTGTTCTGGTCTTGGTGGGCAGTAAAACATCGGCTAGCTTGAAGACAACAATGTAAACATCCAGATTGTTAAAAAAATAGATTTTAAACTATTTTGAAACACTGTATGTAAAAACTGCAATGCAGGAAGCCATCTTAATGTAGCAAGGAAGTTGTAAAAATGCAATTTATCTTGATATGTAATTTGTTCAAGGGGAGATATGCTCTACCTTCTCTGATGTGTATGACCTAAGCAATTGACTACCCTAGCCTAAAGATTTGAAATTGCAACAGATCTTCTAATTATGTTATTAACAAACCCCCCCCCAAAAAAAACCCTGAGATCTTGTGCTTATTATGCTGTCTAGCAAATGCAGTGTCCTGTCTCAAAGTAGACAATTAGCTTATCTTTTGGCTGCATAGGACTTTTTTGGTTTTAATTAGGAAGTCCAGGTACTAGAGATTCATCTGTTCTAGTCAAAGAACAAATGCTTTTACTGGTTTTCAGTAATAGTGAAATTTGCAGCTTACTGGTGGTTCACTGGAGTAAATTCCATATGCCTCATTTATGATTGCAGAGTTTTGATTTGATCAGTCAAATGCTGGCTTTTGATTTCATTGGCATTATACTTGTGTTTGCATTACACAAATGTGAGCAGGTGGATGAAGAGTACTATGCCTTACTTCTCTTCCTTTTATTGTCTTCTCTTATAAACACAAGGCAGTTGCACCTATTTTCCTGCACACACATAATAATTTTCATCACTTACAACTAGATTGCTTCTATTATTTTGAACCTTTTTGAGGTGTGGATTAATGAAAAAAATAGTACTTTTGCTGTTTTTCTTCATTGAAATTTGGGATACTTACTTTTTTAATACCTGTGTATGTTGAGATGTCTAAATTGCTTTCTTGATTTTTCTGGTTATTTACTTGTCGTATTTATAAAGGTAATATTCTTTATGCTTGCATTCAGATTTAAAATGTCGATGTCAGTTACTTCATTTTCTGTGAAACAAAGTGGTGTTCAGTGGAACCGTGGTAGTGAGGAGAAAACCACGTGTTTGGGGTTTTTTCCCATCTCTACAGTTTTCCCAGTGTTTGCTACTTCTAGTGCTTTCATCCACACTCAGTTTGTGTTAGAGAAACATATGCAAAACAGAATTTAATTCAGTTCTATGCATAAGTTATTCTTGCTCAGTTCCTATTTTGCACTGTTTTCAGTGCATCTGTGAAAGCCATTTGGGTTGGTGTGTAGTGCTGCCCGCAGATTTCAACAGTGTAGATAGAGTATTTGCTTTAGAAACCAAACTAAAAGGTACCATGTTTATGCAGTTATGTTCTGCATCACCTTTGCCATTTCCCTGGTAGCTTTAAAACCCATGGGCTGTTTTCATCTTTTTGTGAGGGTATGCAGAAGTCTCAAAGATAACATCACTCTTTGCAAATGGCAGCTAAGTTAATGGAGAAAAACCCAGCTCATTGCCTTTGCTGAGAAAGAGCAAAAGCTCTGCTGCAGGGCTGGCTGCAAAGCACATCTTCCTGTTGGCCACCTTATTTGCTGTCCCTTTTTAGTGAGACAATGCCTTAAGGAACTAAGGAGAAAGGAGAAGAGCTGGACTTCTGGTAGATGGAGTGGGGAAAAAGAGACAGAGCGTATAAATCTTTTTAAAAACGGACTTCATTTGTTGATACTGTGAACCAGTCACTTGAGTAGACATAGTAGCAGTGTATTTGGGGTATTTTCTCCATCAAAATTTTGCACATAGAAATGCCATTGTAACACTGCCTGTCTGCTTTGTCCAGTTAAAGCTCTAGTAACCAGCTGCACTTCAGCATGTCTAGTCTGGTCTAGTGGAAGGTGTCTCTGCCCCTGGCCAAGGAGGCTGGAAGTAGGTGATCTTTAAGGTCCCTTCCAACCCAAACCATTCTGTGATTCTATGTTGCTTCTGTCAAACAAAATCTGGCATTTTAATGAAAGGAAATAAGCTTTTACTTGCTGCAAGAGGTTAGAAAAGACAAAGTGGTATTGTATAGAAGGCCAGCATCTGTACTACATAGCCTTGATCTAACTGCATCACTTATCATGCAGTAAAAATACATTTTTGCAGATTCATAGGCTGTCAAATTATCTTGTGGAGAAGTTGACCTTTTTTAGAAGTACAGGTGAAGTTACAGATGTATTAGGTGAACCGATTGTGACAGTAGAACAGTGTTAAATACAAGTGAATTTACACAAAATTTTCAGAGAATTTTTTTAGACAATTTTACATTTATTTAGAAAAATTAGAATTCATTTCAAATTTTGGATTTTGTTCCTCTCTCTTTGTTCCAAAATGAATGGCTTGAAATGTGTATTTGATTTTTTTTCTTACTCATAATAAAGTCTTCATGGCTTCATTTTTATTTCATAAACAAGCATAGAGACTTTTAGCCTAGAAGATGCCATCCTAAAAATAATTTTAAATGCATAAAATTCTTGAAAAACACATTTGCAACCTTTGTTATAGCCAAGTTAATACATACTGGAATTCATAGGTTGTTAGCTAATAAGTAATTGCTGCAAAATAACCATTGTAACTCCTCCTTTAGAATGAATATCAATGCTTTAAAATAAGTAAAATAACAAATCCTGTTAATAGGAACAGATTGTGTTTCTCCCCAGTAAAACTGGAAGAACACTGGTTCCTGTCTTGAGAGAGTAAGTTTATTAAAAGTGGGAGGAAGGAAGGCTTGTATATGTTGTAATTTCATTTATTTTTATATTGAAAACTGTGCTGTGGCTTTAAGCTACAGCAATGAACCCTGAAACAACAGCAGGAAGAGAGGTGTATATTCAGCTCTCCAATGATTGTCATCATTAGTGCTTTAACTTTTGAAACTCATTTCTTGGCACTTTACTAGCCCAGTTAATTGTTCCATTTCTCTGCAATGAACTATTAGATTAGGCAGAGCTCTTTATTCCAAACATTCTACTTCAAGAAATAAAATCCTTTAGAAATGAATGGTTTTACAGCATGGCTTATAATTTTGGTTTCAAAAGGCATACTCTTACATAATTCTTAATTAGAGCAGTTGAAGAAAGCTACCATCTTTACTATATGAATCACCAGGGCAGTAAAATGTGTAGCTAGCATGGGAAAGATCTTGTCCTTAGGGTAACTTTATTCTTTATTTTTACAATCAACCTGAAATTGTACCATACTTAAGAAAAATGGGTCAGTGCTAGATGGGATCTTTTTGACATAAATAGGGAAAGGAAAGAAGGACTTAAGAGAAGTGTGACTGAAGTTTAAGACTGCAGAAAGGAAACCCTCCCAACCAACATTCTAAGATATTCTTAACAATATTTCCACTGAACGTTTTAAAAATACTCTCTTAAAGGAATCTGCAGAAAGGGTTCTTTGATACATTTATCTTGTGTGCTGAGAGCCTCAGTCTTTAATGTCATTTTCTTAGTAGTATGTGTGAGGTTCCCCTCTAGCCAGTGTATAGGGGAAATTCATACTACACTCGAGTTGAGGGGCAAATCCAAAAGGAGCAGAGCTGCCTTGATATTCTGTGCTGCAGGACCTCATGGCTGGCGGTTTTCTTAGAGCACGGGATTCACAGGTCAGTTCTAGATACCCAGGTTTCCTCTCTCTGATTGGAAGGGATGTAGGCCAAGAATTTTGGAAGCCATTTCAGTACTACTACTGGGAGAGAGAAAAGCAGGTCCTCCCCTTTCTCTGTTCTTTCCTTGCTGTGTATTTCCCAGAGCTGTCATGGCTGTGGTTAATGAAACTGTGAAACAGATAATAGGTATAAATAGCCTTTGAAGCTCTATCTTCCCTTTTTTGCAAGTACCTCAACTATTGGACTCATCCATGTTCTCTTTATAGACCACTGAAGCTTCATCTTTCCTTCCTTTTTCCTTCCTTGTGGAAAATGATTTGTAAGTTAATGGCTGGAGGACAGGTATGTAGGGTCAGACTTCTTCGGGTGAGGAGAACTAACTCTTTTCTATATCCTGAGTAAGTGCTTTATGGTGAGTAGTGGAAAACAGACATCGCTGCAGTTACTTTTACTTACCGAACAAGAG
This sequence comes from Lathamus discolor, assembly GCF_037157495.1. Classification (NCBI taxonomy): domain Eukaryota; kingdom Metazoa; phylum Chordata; class Aves; order Psittaciformes; family Psittacidae; genus Lathamus; species Lathamus discolor. The sequence continues at coordinate 141,232,190 of NC_088884.1, read as the reverse complement.
TGGTGACTGCTGCTGAGTTCTGTGCAGAACGCACATGTGTGCAGTGTCTGGCAATGGCTCTAGTGAGGGCGCAGTCCAGCAAACGGCAGAGGGCTGGGGTTTTTCCTTCTGCGTGCTAGTTAGTTGCTACTTCAGCTCTGTCTGCACAACAGTTGGTGAGATTGTGATGTAAATCAGTCCTTGATACCTTGTAAAATTCCTTTTATCATTAAGAATAGGGTTAATTTGAGGAATCTGGGTTAAAATATGGTTCAGCCAAAAACCCAACAAAACCCAAAACCCCAACCTTTGCCAACACAATTGAGGATGTGATAAATTGTGATAGGGAACACAAATTTCCTAAGCATTTTCTTGTTGACCGGTTCTTTCCACTTCTTTTTCTTTTGCAGGCCTGGTGGTTTAAGAGTTGCTTTCTTTGCGTACTTGTTGCTCATTCACTGTGAGAATGCCATCCGGTTTTGCCAGCGTAATGTTGTTTGTGGTTGTGTGGGTTACGTGGTTACATTTTTCACATATATGAGTTCATTGATTCACTGTCCAAAATGGCCACAAAGAATACTTGTTTCAGTTTGTCAGAGGGCCAGTGGTGGAGCAGAGCAAGTGACTCACAGGGGCTGAGAAGAAATTGACACAGCTTAAATAAATGGCTGACTGCAACTTCAGAGCGCACATGCAAGATAAAGGGCTCCACGGGAAGTAGGCTCATTTCTGATCCCTCACTAGATACAGGCTTACATTCAGTACAGAACATTTTCTGCTGAAAATTCAGACTTTGTTTTTGAGGAGCTGTCTTGAAATTAGTATCTCAGACTGAGGACTGAGCTAAGTCTCTTGGTAGATTTAGCCCTGAGTGTGCTGCCCGAGTTCATGGCATTGTGAAAAATGTGCCTGCATTGTGGAAAAAGTAAGTAGTAATGAGTTGAAGAACTGTGAGCAAGAAGAGGTGCTTCCTACAGTGTACATGAATAGGATTAATTTCCTTTATGTCCTAGGCCTGTGCATTCCTTTTGCATTTTCTCTGTTCCTCGTTTCTTCCAAGGTGCTGTGGGAATGGATTGGAATAATTTTATTTACCATCCACCCTTGTTTTTCCTGTGTTGGCTTCTAACTATGCGGGGTCTCATTTCAGACACGAGGCTCCATGCAGTAGGATGGTGGCATATTGATGTGTTTCTTGATTATTTCTTTTTCCCCCTGCTGCATGCCCACACACTCTTACTAGCACCATATATACCGAGTTTTGTTCTAGCCTAAGTGTGAAACAAGACTTTAACATACGTGTGAAGTAAGACTTCAACATGTGGCAGTGAGATGTTTGGTTCCTTATTGCATCCTTCTGTTGCTTTTTTAGTTTGCAGGATCTTGGTAGATGTCTGTTCCTTCTTAACCACCTGACAATGCTATAGATACCGTCACTGGACTGATCTTTCTGTGTCTGTTAGTCGAAGAGTACAATATTAAATGATTGTACCTGTTTCACAAGGGTTTAGATTAGGTTTGAAGAGAGAAAGTGTGAAAATGAAGAGGAATAAAATAGCAAGGGAATGGATATTAAGTCATGTACATAATTTTTAAAATCACGTGTTTTTTTTTTTTTTATCATCTGTAGACAGAATCACTGCACCTCAGTATTGTGTGAACTAAGATTTCTGTTATTGTTTCCAGCAGAACCTCCAACAGCAGCCATACCTTATCATCTTGTCAAACTATGGAGCCCTGTACCTCAGATGAATTTTTCCAGGCTCTCAACCACGCTGAACAGACTTTTAAAAAGATGGAGAATTATCTTAGACACAAACAGCTGTGTGATGTGGTGTTAGTTGCTGGTGATCGTAGAATTCCAGCTCACAGGTAAGTTTATTAAAATTTGAAATAAAATTCATATTCATTTACAAATGCACCTTCAAGGTGTGTCCTATGTTTTGTTTAAAGAATGTCAGAACATCCTAAACAGTTTAGAATACTTCAAACACGCTTATGCTTAACGGGTTTTTTTGGAAACTAAAAGTTAATGGGTTTTTATATGTGATACAGCATCAAAACAATTGTGATGTTTTCATGTTCTACTTTTTCTCTTCGAGCATATAGTAATACATTTGTGTAACAAAACCCCAGAAGACCCAAATGCATCCCCAGAATATTGTAAGTAGTAGTGGTTTCTATATCATAGAATGATGTAAAAAAAACATTTTAGATTTAATTTTTTCTTTGTATTAACCAATGAAGTTGTTGGAGTCATAATTAGCAATAAGGACAGTTGTTGGTCCACATAAAGTTTATTTGCTTCTGTAGTAATAGCATACTACTGAACACTGACAGTAAGTGTTAGGTGGCTAAATTAGATCAAACATTGCCCTACCTGTCTGTGCAATTAACAGATCGTATAGCATGCCTCTTAAAAGCTAGGAAAATTCCAAAAATAGTGAAACAAAAGTATGAATAAGTGAAGCACATTACTGTATTTAATGCACAGTATTAATAGCTCTAATAGGACCCTAGGTTTAAGTAAGCTGTCGTTTCACAAGAGGTCCACAACAGAAATAGCAACCTAAAGCATTCAAGTTTTCCATTGCTCATTCCTACCCCCACAGTGAAACTACAACTTAATACTGCAATAGGAAAAAGATGGAAAGAGGTTGCTGGTTTGGGTTTGGTATTTTTCTTAAAAAGCCAGATCACTTCTTTTATTCAGATATCATCCAAACTTTTGTGCTGATACAACTGAGGGATTGATAATACATGGGGATGGGAACTGACTTGAGCATGAAGGCAGTTATACTGTAACTTGGTATTGCTCTCAAAGACTTCATTTTATAAAACTTCATTTTTAAACTGTCAAGACTATCCCTGATTTTTCCAAATTGATTAAAGTAAATATTACTGCAGTTACTGCTAAAATGTGTGGTCCTGCTCTCCTCCCCTCAACACCTGGCTTGAATTCCTTTGTAAACACTTAGAGCCACATAGTTGTGGATGATTCAACCATGACAAGTGCAAGGTCCTACACCTGGGTTGGAGCAACCCCAGGCACAGCTACAGACTGGGCAGAGAAGAGATTCAGAGCGGCCCTGAAGAGAAGGACTTGGGGGTGCTGGTCGATGAGAAAATGAACATGAGCCGGCTTCAGTGTGTGCTCGCAGCCCAGAAAGCCAACTGTATCCTGGGCTGCATCAAAAGGAGTGTGACCAGCAGGTCGAAGGAGGTGATCCTGCCCCTCTACTCTGCTCTTGTGAGACCTCACCTGGAGTATTGTGTGCAGTTCTGGTGTCTTCAGCATAAAAAAGACATGGAACTGCTGGAACAAGTCCAGAGGAGGGCCACAAGGATGATCAGGGGACTGGAGCACCTCCTGTATGAAGAGAGGCTGAGAAAGTTGGGGCTGTTCAGCCTGGAGAAGAGAAGGCTGCATGGAGATCACTTAGCAGCCTTCCAGTATCTGAAGGGGGCCTATAGGGATGCTGGGGAGGGACTCTTTGTCAGGGACTGTAGTGACAGGACAAGGGGTAATGGGTTAAAACTTAAACAGGGGAAGTTTAGATTGGATATAAGGAGGAAATTCTTTCCTGTTAGGGTGGTGAGACACTGGAATGGGTTGCCCAGGGAGGTTGTGAATGCTCCATCCCTGGCGGTGTTCAAGGCCAGGTTGGACGAAGCCTTGGGTGGGATGGTTTAGTGTGAGGTGTCCCTGCCCATGGCAGGGGGGTTGGAACTAGATGATCTTGAGATCCTTTCCAACCCTAACTATTCTAGGATTCTATGATTAATCTTTTTGGAGAGACACTAGTGTGAGCAAGATGATTTGTTTTTCCCTGTGGCTACAGAGTTGCTTAAGATTGGTCTTCAGTTCGTTCAAATTAGTTGCCAAACTGCATTGTCCCTGTGGAGAGTGAATCAGATGAAAACAGGGAATGCACACACCCCTGGTGGATTTGCACCCATGGAAGTAATTTGGAAGTCAAAGAGCTTTGGAGTGCTGTAAACATGAAAAATGGTGATAAGGAATATAATATATTATTAATTAATATTATCAATTTGTTATGAAATAAAGAAATAATTTTACTTTATGTGGCTGAGGTAGCAACTTTGCAGCATACAGTTCTGGAGTATGGTCTGTGTAACAGTTAAGAAGTGCAGAAAGGGTGCAGACGACAGCTGCAAATGTCTGCAAGATACTTCTTTTTTAACTAGAGAAACTGAAAGACTACATGCTGAAAAGTTCTATAATGTGGTTCCTACCTGTTTCTTGTTTACTTAGAGAACTGTCTTTGCTCCTCCAGTTTCCATGGTTGTACCTATTTCTGTAATGCTGTAGGCATACGCTACCACCTGTTGTTTGCTCTGGTCTTAGAAGGAAAAACATCTTGCTGTAATTGGTATTTTGTGTTTTAAATATGCATGAAATTGAAGGCCAAAGAAGAACACCTCGTGCTTGTAGCAGGAGGTGGGAGGCTTATGATTGTCCTTAGCTTACTTCATAAGGTTGGAGAAACTTGGAAATAAGCTTTGCGTTTTGCACAGCAAGTTCTTTCTCTTGCTGTTTTGCTTTCGCAGGGAAACGTAGCAATAACTACAGTCTCCATCTGAGCATGTCCAGAGTACCTCACTGAAAACTGAACTTTTCCTTAGTGGGAAAGATAAAGATGAAAATCCAAAATTTGGTTCAGCAATTATAGGAATTCAGTAAGAAGAATGACTTTATGTATTTGTAGCTGATGTTATAAGAAAAACATTCTGTAGGATTTTTTTCATTGCCTACATCCAAGTTCTGACTTCTTCAGTATTGATTGCAGGCTGGAGCAGTCAGTGTATTTCAGAACACTACTGATTATTTATCTTAAAATATAATAATGAAAGATGTATTAAATACATATTAGCTTAATAGCTTGGTGTTCTAAATGTGTAACGAAATAGAAAGTTAATTTACACTGGATGGCTTTTTCTGTCATTTTTTTCTTTTTTTAAAGAAAAAATGGGTTTTCTTAATATGAGACATTTTCTTTCTTCCCATTGACGCTGAAAGATGGAAGTACAAAAGCTACAGGACTGAAGGAAAGAAGGCAAATGGAAGCTTACGTGCTCTAGGGGTTAGAAAGCTTGTCTGGAAGAGCACAAATCCTGGTTTGCAGACATTTTTTATCTTGAGGCTTACTTATCTTTGTACTTCTTTACCATATGTTTTAATACTTCCTTTCTTTTATAGTCTGTATTGCCTTAGTTTGTAAATCCTTCACCACAGCATTTTCTTGGTTTTAGCTACAAGTTTATAAAAGTTTAACACAAAGTGTCTTCCTAAAAAGTCAAAGTATATAAAACCGCAGTTGTACGATTACGTTAAAAAAGGTGCTATTGCTACTAACAGTGTGGTTGTTCTGAAAAAGTTTACTAAGGGTTTATTATAATCAGCAGCAAATAGAAGCAGCAAATGAATTTTGAAACATTTGATTTCTCTTGAAGAGCTGTAATTGGAAATCATTTTAACATAACCATACTGTGTGTATTTTTAGATATTGCTTGCTCTTAAACAAATTTAATTTAAATAAATAGATAAACATTAGTCGTGTGGGATAGTACCACTTGCATATACTGTTTTTATTACTAACATGCTTTGTTATCAAGAATAGAAACTAGGTGAAGCCACCAGTGTATGGGGTGCTTCATAATAGGATGCATAAACTATTCAGCATCACCTTACATCTTCAGTGAATGCTATTAATGAGTTCCCTATTTTCAGGTGTTATACAGCCACAAACAAGACATTGCCTAGGAAGTGTCCCATTTATCTTTAAGATGTTAAGAAGCTTCACTTCATTCTGTCAGGTGAATCAGGTTGGGAGATACTGAATCTGTAAATTGCCAGGTTTGACAGCTATCAGCATGTTACGTAATAATTGCTTTGAAGACCTAGAAAGCTGTCTAGATGATGCAGCTTGTGGCAGTTCCAACAAGAAGTACAGTATAATTCAGGTGTGCCCCCCTGCTTATATATATTTTACTGTCTTTCAGTAGAAAACTCTTCAAAATAAGTTAAGCTGTTATGGTAAGTCTCTCTGAGTTTGGATCAGTACAAACCACAGAAATTAAAGACAGCAGCAGCAATAGAACCTCATGTTAGAACAGGGGCACATACTGAAACACCCAGATTTTGTCAGTGTTTAGCCCATCGCTGTTGAGTGTTTTTCCAGAGAAACTAATTGTTCAGGCATCTTATGGTCTCCCAGGTGAAAAAATCTGGTATCCATGTGTTCTTTTTTTCTCTCATTTTTCCTGTGCATTGAAAAAGACCAGCCAACCTTCTGCATATAATCCAGTAGCCAAATTCCTGTAATCTTATCTACGCAGAATTGAGTACTTGGCAGTAGCTGGTCATTAGGCAAGAAGGAGAGTCAGGATAATTACGTTCAACATCCACAGTCATACAATGCTAAGTGCGTTAAGGCTTTTTCTTGCCTTTTTGAGTGCATGTTTTCTTTTTGTTTTGGTCTGGTTTGGTTTTTACTGCTAAGAGGCTTCTCTAAGGTCAGTGTATATGGATTTCAAAGGCATTTTAGTTTGGGCCAGTTATGGAAGAAATATCACTCTTAGGTGGGAAAAAAAAAGACCACAAACTCAGAATACAAACCCCTTCAGTTTCTAAACTGAGAAAAAGCACACTTTTGTAGCATCAGGAGTTCCCAGTGAACTCTTAATATGGAGGAATATATTAATTTTAGTGATGAATAAATAACACAGAGGTTATCTTTATGTTAAATATTAACAGAGCCACGATGGCTCTATTTAACAAGGAGATGTAAATGTAAGTGTAGTTTTTACAGTCATTGCACAGATTTTCTTTTGAAAAATCATATTTCTCACTTAGCTCTTTTAGATCTTTTTTTTTTTTTAGCAAAAAGCTCAAGTATAGATGCAGAAAGTCTTCTGTGGATTCTTCAGTTATATGAAGGTATTGGCTGCTTCATGCTGTATAATCTGTATGTAGGAATACACTTTAATTTCAGACAATCAAAAAGAAAGCTTGAAAGAAAAATCAGTTACTAGCTATGAGATTGAAAGATTAATGAACAAGTGGGCGTCAAATATCGTGAGTAAATGTCCTGGGTTTAGGACATTGAGTTACCAGCTAGGCTTAAACCACAGCAGTAAAGTAGTAATGGATTTTTATTGACTAGTGGGAAAACAGGACAAGAAAAGGCCAGTTGGCTGAAAGTCTGCCTTTGTTTTCTTTTACGCTAATTGTGTCACCTTGATATGTTGTCACTGTATCTTTCAATCCGCTTTCTTTCTTCAGAAGAACTTTCTTCGAAGTTAGTTAAGAGAGAAGTGTGGGTACCTGTTTCAAGGCTTTTCATTGTGAACATGCTTCTTGGCTGAAATCATTACAAAATTGTTTTCATTATAATTTATGCTTTGGCATATTACTTGTGTCAGTCTGCTCCTGGGCTGCACACCCTGTTTTGGTGTACAGAAATCACCCTGGAAAGCAGTTAACACTGTGTAGCATGTTTTCCTTCTCATGAACCCAAACATAAGCTTGCAAAAATAGAAAATGGTTTGCATTTTAAACTTCCAGTCACTTCTTTTGGAAGACTTTGAGACTGTAAATTACAGGGAGACATTTGCTGATACCAGACAGTTGGTAAGAGATGTTTGGAGCCTCAGGTTATTGTCATTTCTTGAACAGTTGTTGCTAAGATATGTACAGTCCAGCCTTTTCCTAAATAATGGTGCAGCTACCTGAACCAGGTGCACTGCTGGGGGAAGGAAAAAATAACACCACCACCAAAAACCCCAGCTGTAGTTAAGATCAGGTTTTAGGTTCTGTTTCCTGTCACAGAGACCTTTCTTTCTCAAGCTCTCTTCTGCACAGAAGTTAAAATCTTGACCTCTGGCAATAGTGACTTGAAGTTGTTTGGTTTGGTTTTTTAAAAACAAATTCTGAACTGGACCTACGTCGATATTTGGGGTTTTTGGATCTGCCCATCTACACACTTGCCCTATTTTGTACATACAAATCTGACCTTGTTATCTTACTCAAACATCAAAAACAGTTGCAGAAACTGTCCCTTGATAATGACATGAATGCACTTTCTAATTTAACTAAAGTTGTACAGATCTCTGGGAGGTAGCATTTTCATGCAACTGCAGGTGTCATTAAACCTAAGGTTAAAATGCCTACAAGTGATGCCTGGGTGCTACATTGTCAGAGTGTTCTAATATTTCTGAGTAAGCCAGCTACAAAATAAATCTCATATTTCAAGAACAGTATGGTCTTTAAAAGAACAGAACTTATTTCTCATTACAAAACTTCAATCATGTAAGATGTTAAAGTAAAATTAATCTCTTCCCCATATGCTCTTAAACCAACTCTGTTGCCTTGGCAACTAGAAAAAAAGGATTACCCTACTAGTAGGCCTGACCAAATGGTCAATGGTCAGAAAATCAGCAAGTTCATGATTTATTACTTTGCAGTTAATTAACTAAAAGACAGGTTTTTGTAACTCATTACTTTGTGTACAAGCAAATCCTCCCCACTAATATGCAGTTAAACTTACTCCTAAGCACTGGTGCTCACCTTTTCAATTAATTTGTTTTGTGGTTCCTGACCTCTGTCATCTTAACAAGCCAATGTAATGATTCAGTACAGAATAAACTGACATTTTGTGAAGTATTAGATTCAGTGAATGTATGCAGATGGACTCTGTAGGGTATTTGCAGTAGGCTTGATTCTTGGACTTGCTGTTTGCATAGCTTAGTACGTACGCAAGTACATTTATATTTGAGAATCCCCTGTGAGCAAGGGAACAGCAAACTCCTGCAGCACAAAAGTTGATCCAAACCACAAGAGCTCTTCGGGAGCTCTGCTGGGGAAGAGACCAGCAGACCTCGTGAATAGTTATGGTAGGTTTCATATAATGGAACTGTGGGTTGAATATTCCTGTCCTACATTGATTTTTCTTTCTCTTTCACCTTAGTCCAAGGCATCAAGATTCTTGCCCATTTTGAGGAGTGGCATTATTATATGTACTCAGTGTTTTACTTTCAGATATCCAAAGAAATGTCTGTTGTGCACCAATGTGTTTACTTACTCAGTATCTTGAAATACTCAGAATTATTAGCAAAAGGCTAAATGCATACTTACAAAAGAGATTATTCTGTACCTTCTCCATGTTTACTGTGCCTAGTTCTGTTATAGTATTAGCAAATGAATATATGTGTAAAGCAGTTTAAAGCACTTTGAGAAGGACTAGTCATTCTTTCATGTTTAAAAAAGTAACTGATGTAATATAAATGGAATTAAACTTCTTTTTTTTTTGTTTTATTTCCAAAATGTGTATTTATATTCAGTTTCCAATTCATGTGTGTTTTGTGGGTTGTTTCTGTGTTGGCTATTGAAAGTCTTTGAGCTCTGAAAGGGTAATTCGTTTACTTCAGCAGCAAGTGTAGAATGTACTTCATTATTCCTAGAGGGGACCTAGAGCATGGAGCAGTTTGTCAATTTTAAAATGTTTTTCTCACTGCAGTGTTTCTTCAAAGGGCAAAGTAATGAATCATAAATTAAGAAACATCAGGTTGACTAAGTTGTTTATTTGTTTTTCTCTTTGTCTCCTTTTTCTCCTGCGTGATGTACTCAGATTGGTTCTCTCCTCTGTTTCGGACTATTTTGCGGCAATGTTCACCAATGATGTAAGGGAAGCAAGACAGGAAGAAATCAAGATGGAAGGTGTGGAGCCAAATGCATTGTGGGCTCTGGTTCAATATGCATATACAGGTAATTAGAATGGAAATGGGAATTTCATCTAATGAATTATCCTTCTCTGAGCATTATACTCCGTTACTAGATTTCACACACTCTTTAGAAATTATTCTTCATATTATTTAATGCATTAAAAGTAAAGAAATCATCATTGCTGTTACCTGAGGCAGCCTGGTAGGATATAGTTTCTCTGCTAATACTGTAGTTAGTTTAAAAATTATGTGAGTATCTTAAGTATATCCTGATTGACAAAAAAGGAATCTTACTGGGATTCCCTTTGCTTTCATCATCAAATGTACTAATTTTGAAAGCTGGTTATCTGTTGCTAAGGGTGATGTTTGCTAAGCTTTATATTCTATCATATAATCTGTAAATAATTCCATTGCCTCTGAGTTTTAGAGAATACAACAAAAAAGAGGAAGCTAATGTGATCTCCTTCATAATATTACTAGGTCGCCTTGAATTAAAAGAAGATAACATTGAGTGCCTGTTATCTACAGCTTGCCTTCTTCAGCTCTCTCAGGTTGTAGAAGCATGTTGTAAATTTCTAATGAAGCAGCTTCACCCATCCAATTGCCTTGGAATCCGATCTTTTGCTGATGCACAGGGTTGCACTGACTTGCACAAGGTGGCTCACAATTACACTATGGTATGTTGTTATTTTAAGCATCATCCACTTTATTTAGTAATGAAAATACAGAACGTTTGCCTGAATAAAATACAAATGTTTTTTCCCCCATTTCCCTAGTTCTTGATCATCTTCGAAGAAATAATGCACATATGTTCCCATGATGAGAAATGACAAAAAAACTATGAAGTTGCTAGTTTAGAGTTGGGAGGAGATAGGCAAGCATTAGTGGTTCCCCGTAACAGCAATGGGATCACATGATATGCATTTAATAAAATAATTCAAAAGCTTGTTCTTATTTCTGTCAGTTAAAATCTACACACTTAACAATGGGCAAGCTACCATCATTTAGTGCAAAATTACACATTACTAAAACCGTAGAATTCTAGTTTTGTAGTAAGATGGAGTAATCAGGTTCTAAGTTACATTCATCCGTATAGATTCTGCGTTATCCTTAATTTATTAGTAGTGGGATGTCAGGATGGTATCAAATGATTTAATCTTAGGCTAGGCAATATGTGACTAAATGCAAATTTGCCAATGATCTTTTCAGAATTAACTGATAGAAAGACTGACCTGACAACTTAGATTTCTTCATTTTAATAGTCATCCTTTTATTTTCATGCAAAATGTTCTTTCCTTTTCACGAACACATTTCAATAATGTTATCAGTAGAATAAGGCAGGAGAATTATTTCTGAGGCAAGTCAGTTCGTTTGTTCTCTTCAGTTTTACAAGGCATTTTTCTCTCTTCTTGATGAAATTTTTCCTATGTAAGCCCTTGGGACCTGAATGAAGACATGTAGGTATCACATAAGGGATGTGGGAATGAAGATAGTACTTAATTTGCTTGTTTTGTGGCATTGCATTACCATTAAGATATTGGCTTAGATCCAAAACTGTGTGGTAATTGGTTTTAGAAATCTGTGGCTTTTCCTCTTGCACCTTAGTTTTTGCTGGTTTAAAAACTCCCTGAATTTTTTCTTCTGGGCTTAAAATAACTTAGTTTAGTCTGTACAATGGTTTAAAATAGCTCTTTTTTTCTTCTTACTATATACATAATGCAGTGTTCTTCCTCTGTGAGTGGATCTCTGTATTTAAAATCTTGTATACACTAAAATTCACCGAAACAGGTCAATAAATAGTGTGCGGATTGTAACTTATGTTTTTATTCTTGATCTGCATTATTGCTCGAACAAAAATAAGGAGACTGCAGTTGGGTAGACAGTCAGATGAAACAGTCAAGATAAATGTGGTTTATGCCTTGGAAGGATATTAGAAGTAATGTTGAGCAAGACAGAGATACAAAACATATGCAAAAAGAGTCTGATCCATTTGTTCTTTTTAATGATAAGCATATATTTTGGTTTGTGCTATTGTCATGTCTCTTATAAGTGGACTACCAAGATCAGAATGGTAGTACATGTCAGACTAATACATCTTTGAAGGCAAATGTTAGGGATTATAGTCTTAATATTTTGATTGGCAGTTCAGGACTTGTGGCAGAAAGGGGCTGTGAACTTTCTAAAAGCTGTTCTTTTACAGCACCTATCTTTTCTTTTGCTCAGACCACAGGAAAACAGTTGTATGCCTTTTGGCTGTTGTTCACTTCAGTGGCAAAGTTGTTGCTTTTCAGGCTTCAACTTGGTTGAAATTTAAATTAGGTGGATTTTAAAAAGCCATTTCCAAAACTAATTAGTTGTGGTAGATGGATTCTTCCCAAAGCCTCTCTTAATGTTCTTTAGTTCCAACAGAGAGACGAAATTGAATTTTAGTAATAATGAGTAATAGAGAAGCAGCTTCTTTAGTTTGAAATGAATGTTGCTATGGAAACTGCATAGAAATGTATAGTCTAATTGAATCTTCAATTAAAATAAATCCCCAAGTAATTTCATTTGTTTAGAAGCTGTTGGGGGAAAATAAAGTTCAACAGTAGTAAGTGCCAGCCACTTGATGTGCTTTCCATTACAAAGTATTAGAGTGTAAGACATAAGCACACCTGTAGTACCTGGAAATTCTGGTTGCTGAAACAATGAATTATTTTTATGCTGCAGCATAGAACAATGGGGGATTATACTGACTACAGTGTATATTTCTGTCTTTTCCATGTAATTTTGGTTCTTGAAAGAACTTGAAATAGAAGGTAATGAATAATATGAACCACTTAGATTTTAATTCATATATGTTATTTTCTATGAGTTGTTCTTTCTGTTGGGCTGAAAAAAAATCAGATTGCTGTATAACTGTTTTTCTGCAATTAAAATAACTTACCAGTTTTAAAGGGGTTTGACCCATGCTAGAATTTGATCATCATCATATCTGCTTCTTTAAAAACATTCTTTGCATGAAGACTAGAAATACAGCTGAAAAGAGGATTTGGTTCAACTGAAGGACAATCAGAGTTATCCCAGGAGGCCTACCTCTGTTAATAGACCTGCTCAGTCTGAATAATGTTAATTAGTGTCATTGGAAAGCATTATCATGATCTTATGGCACCATTTTAATTGCATAATTCAGTGTGATAAAAAAAAATAATAGGTATTTGAATGCTGTACTTCATATTAAAGATACAGTTCTTTGTTATGCTAAAAGGATGTAAGTGTTGCATTACTGCTTACTCTGTTGACAGCTGTTGATAAGTTGTTTATTCAGAGGAGAATAATTTTTAAGGTTATCATCAAAATAGGTCAATTTTTGACATTGCAAACTAAAACTTGAAAAATCCTCAGGATGCATTAAGTGAAACATGAGATCAGCTGAAGTGAGAAGTAGTAGATTTAATGCTGTATAAAGGGCAATTCTGATTTTTATGCATCAGGGTTTTAAAATACAGTTGACAGACATGACATGTATCTGGGTAAAGGTTAACCTGTTTTGCTGTAGTCTATGTATTGTACTGGGGCCATACAATGATAAATTTAGGAATTTCATTAGGCTGGCCAGTAGTGTATCTGTTATCTTTAATTTGTAAAGCCTTTTTGCTCAACATGCCTTCTGTAGGGGTTTTTTTGCTGTCTTCACAAAGTGAAAAGAAACACCCCTTTTGTCATCTTGCTTGTTTGGAACAGTTGGTAGTGTACCTTGAATGAAAACCAGTAGCTCCTCTTCCAGAGAAAGGTCAACTAAAGGGAAGCTAACACTTTCAGATGACTAAAAGCTAGCTTGTGTTGTTTCCAGAACATGAAATACCTATAGCAAGTAGTGAGGTGTTCTGAAGTAGTTTCTTCAGTAGCCAGATTTTAACTCTTTAATAACTGAAAAAGAAAAAGCAGACATTCTAAACATTGTATGTGATAGTGCCTGAGTCAATTCCAGTGTCGATAGCTTTGTGATCTTTGTTACTCAGCTTTCCATGCTTAAATCAGAGTGAAAGCTATTTTGATTTTCATCAGAATTCTTCAGAAGCACGTGAGTACAAATGATGTTACGAGATTCAGATAAAGCTAATTTTGGAGTTCGCATGATTTCTGAGCACAACTGAGCACAATGGCTGTTTGTAAGAAAAACTTCGAGGACAGAGTAACCAATTGAGGCCTCAAGCACAGAAGCTAGGAATTTTGCAGAACAAACGATAGAATCATCGAATCAATTAGGTTGGAAAAGACCTTTAAGGTCATCAACTCCAACCTTTACAGTCTTTAAAGTCTAAACCTTTTAGACTTGCTTTCTCCTGTAAAACCAGGAGTTGTGTAACAAACATAGCAATATAGAATTTATGATTTGGGAGGAGGAATCAAAGGGGACAGTTTGTTGTTTTTTCTTGCAACAGCCAGGACTATTTGTTCTTTTGGGTGGGGGGGGGGAACATGGAAAGGAGAGAAGTTTCAGTATTTTGTTGTACACAAAGGACCAGAACCAAGGGTTGTGTCAGTGCCTAAAACAAGATTTTTTTTATTCCTGTATTTGAAATACAGTCCGAACTATCCTTCTCAGTAATAGTCTTGACTTGGAAAAGTCAGTGGCCTTCTTTTCACCTGTGAAGACACAAGATATTTCTGTTTTTCAAGTTCCCTAAGTTCTGTCTAGCATAGTAGATCAGTACTGTCTTGGCAAGACTGAATAGGTTTCTGCATGCTGCCCAGCCTGTTTTGGAATCCAGGAAGGATGGATGCAGAAAGGAGTCAAGCTGCAGTAAGTGTACTCTAAACAAACCTTGGGCGCAGCAAAAGCGTTAGGTTGGGGTATCACTGAACACAGCAGTCAAAAGTGACTAAAAGTAAAGTAGCTGCTATCTGACACTGGTCTATTAATAGTTTACCAGGAGGTCAGAGAACTCAGTTCTTATGAGTTCATACCTGTTGACCAGCTGACTGAAACAGCCGGTAGACAAAATCACATTCACTGTTTGTTCTCATTCAGATCCTGTGAGTCAAGCACCTCTTGCTTTTTAGCTGCCCAGGTTCAAACAATCCTTTGATTACAGCTGCCTATTGGGCCACTTCAGTATACTATCCTTAGCCTACAGGTGTTGTAACCTTCATGCTCTCCAGGGTTCTAACCTTCTTACAAAGTGTAGAGGGCTCCCACCTCATCGAATCCCACTATGGGGATTAGGTGCCACTTAGAAATAAGCATCGTAATGCCTTGTCTAGTGTTCATAATATTTTTCTCTGTATCAAGTCCAAGGGTAGACCTGTGGTTAAGAATATCACTATTACTCGCTTTGCAGTTGATGAAGGGGAACTTAAAGGTTACGATGTGAATGAGCAACACACAGCATTGAACATAGGGACTGTGTGTCGCTGTTTTAGCTAACACATAAGCCTCTGGCTACTCATTTGATAAAGTTTCCAAGCTCTTTGAGGAGCTAATTTTGGGGGTGGGAAACATTTTTTTCTTTCAGGACCAGAAAGTGAGGGACTGAAACTGCAGACCATTTGTTCTCTGAAATATCCTGTTCTTCCACAGAGAGTTCCCATAAGAAGAAGGAAAGAAAAGGCTAATGAGGAGGTTCAGAATGATAGGAGATACACTGGCTCCTCCTTTCTGTCTTCAGAATTTCTGTCTGTAGAGGAAGAGGAATTGTCAGATTCTGATTATAAAAAACCCCAGACATAGGCCAAAGAGTGGCTGTATTCCCAGTGGAATGCTTTGATACTATGCTCAAAAGGAGAGTCTGCTTTAAAAATAGAATGGGAGCAAGAGGAAGTTGAACTTGTTCCCATCAGAAAGCAATTGTCTGCAAGCAACAAGAAGGAAAATCAGACTTTTTATACATAGCAGCTATTGAAGTGGTGCAATCCAGTTGGAAAAAAGCTTTCCAAAGAGGATCCCTGACTTACTCAAGATCGGCTTGTCATTGCCTTCAGAGACAAAGGAAACTTTCCATGCAGGTGCTTTCCCCTTCCTCTTCCTGAGATGCAAATAGACAACATGGAAAGTTTAAGGTAGTAAGTGTTGGCTTTTCTCTTTTGTCAGGACTCGCTGCCTGTTTATTCAGCAAAACTAAAAACAGAGCTCCGGCTGCATGTTCTCTAGGGCAGAGAATCAGCAAAAAACAGCAGTGGAAAAAGTGAACTCGGTGGTATCTGAATTTCTGCTAGCTGCGTGTTTAAACTCTGGAAATAATTTTGATCACTTTTTCAGCTTCAATTTTACTCCCAAGCATTAAAATAAAAAACAAGGCACGTGTAGTGCTACTGGATACTGGTACAGTCCTTTTACTGCTTTCAGTTCCTGTATTTGTTCATTTTTTCTACTTTCATGTTGTGATACAGTGTTAAATGAATTAAAGAGGAAAAGACAATTATCCCTCCCTTCTAATCTACTGCAGTTTTCACTTGGAATCACTACTTTTGTGTAGCCCATTGGATCTCTCTAATAGGAAAGCTTTTCAGATACTAAATGTAAAATTTCCCTTTCCAAATTCTATCCAGGAACAGAGTCTGTGCACAGATAACACTTTCTTTTCCTAATTTCAACTTCAGAGTTACTTATGGATTAGACTGACTTTCATCTTTCCCCTGAGAAATCTTGTAGCCGTGTTATGTATGTGTGGCTTTTGTGTAAGGCAGACTGGTTTACTCTTTACTAGTTTTTTCCTCTTTGCTCAGCATTTTTTGATTAATGCTTTTGGGTACTGAGGTACAGCTTTGAAATGATTAAGCAATGAAAGGGAAGAACTGTTACTTTTTTCACTTTGTCATCATGATGCCTTTTGCATGGGCAATACCAGACTGTATTACCTGGTTTTGTTTCCATTTTGTATGCTAAATTTGTACCTGTTTTGCAGCCCAGGTCCACCTGCTCCCAAGTTTCTCCTTGGTTTTTTACCTAAAATTCCTAATTTTTTCCAACATGTATGTGCTTCTAATCCAGATCTCTCTTCATTAGTGTGCGATTCTTTCTTTTTAAGTTGTTTAGCAAGATACTAAATGAGGCTGATGTTGATATTAGACCTGGTTAGACTTCCCTGTCTAAGGATCAAATGCACTTTATCCTCTGAGTGTTTTGGAGGTACATGCAATGGCAAAGCAAACTCATCATTCTGTTGACGAGCTAGCTAGCAATCAGTAGTGTGTTACTAAATTGATTGTAATACTGTTCTAATGTCATGAAGTTACTCCCATTTCAGAGTACAAGGTTAACTGGGTTTTGAGTTACCAAAGTAAAAGAACATACTGTGATTCATATATTGCCTTTACTGTTCTTTGCTGCCTTGTATGGGGAAAGAGGATAGACCTGTTCTCACTGTTTTGTTACATTGGGTTTCTCCCTGTAAGTTCATAGTGCTGATTGTGTTTCTCTATGCTTTTCTGCTCTTTCTGCATAAGTTCATGAGAATCTTTATAGAATATTCTGCAAGTCCTATTATTATGAAGTAATAGGGTATCAGTGTCGGGAATGATACATATTGTCACCTTCCTATTTTGAAGCAAGGATTTGTTGCTGGAAATGACAGTATGAATGTTAGAAAATTGAATCTTATAAAAATAAATATTGTTAATAAAGCAAGGTGTGTACAGTATTGTGGTTTCTTTGTATGTTTTGCTCCTCAATCAGATCAGCTGTATAAAACCTACAAAATGGATTATTTTATTTCACTATTTTAATTCAACTATAAAATTGTGTTATTTCCTCTGAAAACTTAAGGCCATAGTTTAATCTAGCTGTAATGAAAACAGTTGTGACCAGTAGCTGTAGGATGTTGTGCTCTTTGCTTGTATTCTATGTTTTATGTATCAAGAGGAACAAAGTGAATCTTTTTCATCCTTTTTTTTTTTTCAATAAAAAGGAAATAACTTCAGAAAATATTTCTTCAATTTGCAGTGTAGTAATAACTCCCACAAACCCTTGCTCCTTTCTGTCCATACACTTCCCCCTCAGCTGTTTCAGCACATATGTCTGGGAATCAGTGATAGAGTTGGGGAAATGATATGGGGTCAACATAAGTACATTTTTACTTTACTCTTTTCGTCCTCCCAGGTCAGTTTTCCAAGTGGTATTTACTGGCACAAGTGAGAGGTGGCATGAAGGGAGGGAAAGCAAGGGAAGTAAATTCAATAAAATGTCTTCAAAGTAGGCTGTCACCTGTCTTAAAAATGCTTTTCTTTTTCAGGAAAATTTCATGGAAGTAATTAGAAACCAGGAGTTTCTATTATTGCCGGCCACTGAAATTGCAAAGCTTTTAGCAAGTGACGATATGAATATTCCTAATGAAGAAACCATACTGAATGCACTACTTACGTGGGTTCGACATGATTTGGAACAGAGAAGGAAAGATCTTAGCAAACTCCTGGCTTACATTAGACTGCCTCTGCTTGCTCCACAAGTAAATTGTTCAATTCCTTTCTAGTTTATACCATGTTACAGTGGGCATGTTGTCTACAGCATCGATATATTGATACTGACATATCATAAACGCTTCAGCATTCTTAATGCTTTGGATCCTTAGAGCTGCATATAAGAATTTAGCGTGTTGTATAGACATGATAGTTTGTGTCTGTCTGAAGTATAGGATATTCTGATCCTAACCCGAGGTCAGTCAGGACACAAGAAGGGGTGGAGCTACTAGGAAAATATCACTTCTGTTGCCTAGAAAAATGGTTATCATGGAGATTTTTGTCACTAGAAGGTTTATCCTTTTTACATTTCTGTATGGAACTTGCACAGCTTGGGTCAGTAAGTTTTCTTCATATAATTAAGCTATCCTTGAGATATCTCAAGGTATCCTTGAGATTTAGGAAATACAATTTGAATAAATTACTTGGAGTGATTTTTCTGCACTTAACTCTTGATAAACCCTCCTTGGGTATTTTTGTTCTTACCAGTCAATACTTTTTCTCCTTCTTGGAAATTTATACGCAATGTTGAGAAAGACTTGAGCTCAGTTTGTTTAAATAGTTGTGAATTACAGTTTTCCTAGTCCTCTAGGAATGACTACTGTCATTAGTGTCATGTGTAGCATTGTATTTGTTGCCTGATAGAATGCATGTAAACTAAGTTTGATATTTTAAATTATTTATTTCCCCCCCTTCTCTCTTCCCCTTTGTTCGGTTGTGCTAACCTTCTTTGCTGGACTTTCACTAATTTAACACCTACTGCAGAGTTCAAGGATTTTGCTTTACTGTTTTCAGTGTTTTTAGTTAGAATTCTCTATTAAATTAAGAAAACAGGACTTTTCATGGAATCTGAATAATAAATAAAATTCATTAACATAACAAAAACTGAGTTTGATTCATTCATAGTGATAAATCACATACTCAACATGTTGTTTATTACCTCTAACGTGATATCCTCTTGATGGATAGTAAGATTCACTAGCAAGCATTTTAGTATTAACATTTTAATACTGATTATTGTATATGCAATGGCAGGATTTTTCTCAGTTGTGACCTTGGCTTTGTAATTCACTTATTCTAGAAACGTGATACAATCTAAGCCAGCTGACCTGGAGGAAATCATTCTTTTGTTGTGCATTTAATTAATTGATAACTAAGTAACTATTGCTGAATTCCTTTTACTCAATTGACTGTAATGGAAACATCTTTGGAAACTGAAAGTACAGAATTTATCCCAGAGATGTGTACTGAAGTCAAATTATGCCCACTCAGTAACTGATTAGGAAAACAGCAGAATGAAACGCAAAAGCAATATCATATCTCATTTATTTTATCTTTAATTCTTCATGTCTTCTTCAAATATGTGCTTGTATTTCTAAAAATATTTTTATGTTGCCTTTTTATAACTTAAAAAAACTAAGGCTTTAAAGCTGTGGTTTTAATATGGCAACAATTAGTACATTGAGTAAATTGAAGTGCCCAAAACAGTCTTAAAATTTTCAGAATCATGTTTTGCTTTGTGATCACATGATCTTAGGCAATCTGACAGCAAGCATAATATAATGAAAACGTTTCCAATTTTATGGTTGAAGGGTTAAAGCTATTTGAAAGAAATTAAATTAGGAAATTGAACAACTTGGTGAAATCAATAATGTTGCAAGCAGAGATGCATAGAATATTAGATTGATACTTCAAAACATAAAATCTTTTGGGAAATACTGTGAAACTGTAGCACTGGAAGCAAAAAAAAATCATAATGAATTGTCAGTTTTATTGGTTGCAGGTTTATGCATCTCTTTGTACATAGCATTCTGTTACCTCTTTGGTTAATGCAAGCGGTGTCCTAAATATTTGTTAGTGTCATTTTGCTCTTATAAAGGCTAAGGATGAATATTTGGCAGCTTCTTAAGCTGTCAGGTTGTAATTATTCCATCTGTGATAAGTTAATTAAAAAGATGATTAAGCAGTTTCTGAGTTACAAGATAGTTCAGCTTCCTTTTAGACATAAACTCTTAGTATTTAAGTATCTGCACTACCTTTCTCATCATGAAGCTTGCCATTACTGTAATTTCATGCTAACACATCATGCTTAGTTAGAAATGCATTAAGACAAGGGGCTATGTAAGTAGTAAAACTTCAGAAAAAAATGCTTTTGTTTAAGTCAGTCTGTTCCAAGTTCTTTGAAGAATATTTGCAGAAAATTGCAATGGAGTAGGTTTAGTTTAAAGCGTCTGCAGGGTTTTTTTGGGGGTACCAGAACAACCTTAGATTGCATTCCTTTTTAAATGAGATGAAGTTGCTCTCAGAGATTGAGACTCTGTGCTATGAGAAGACTTCTTCATAGGTTGGAGGAGTTTGAAACTGGAGAAAATGTCAGTTGCATTTTGTTGTTGCAAAACTCATATGTACGCATGACGTTGCTGTAAATATTGAATGCTGCTTGTCTATCAGAAAAATATACTGGCGGTCTGAATCGGTCATGTTGTGTACAAGCATTAATTTTCATGTGTGCAACTATGACAACATCCAATTTAAAAAAGTAGTAAATACAATGAGATTTGGGTTTGGTTTTGTTATTTTTTTCAAACCACGTGCACTTCCATTGCGTTGCATGCTGGCAGTTAAAAAACAACTTTTAGTTTAGTATTTTATAATCACAAAGTGTCCCTCTGAAGTGACACAAGTGCTCAGTGGTGCTTCGTGTCAAGAGAAGAAACAGTGGGAAGTACTGAAAGTCAAGAATGAAAATCAAGTTCCCTCTGCCAATTTACATGAGAATGCTTCATTTTTTTGGTATTTTAAATAGAATCAGAACATCAACCAATTAGAGAAGCACTCAAAAGGCTCGGTTTTCTCAAGAGTCACCGGTAAAGGGCTTTGAAAGTTTTGTTTATTCTCTGTGTATGTTAATTATGTTTTCTGTTAGAGTTTCTGTTACAGAGGTGTTCAGGCTTAGCAGTCTGTACTTAGCCATATCTCTTCCGGAGTCATGGATGTCATATTTGCCACCTTGGAGTTCTCAGGCAGCTTTAAGCCAGGGATACGCACACCATATTATGCACAAGTATTTGATAATGAGTCCCTTTACTACTCCCGATTGCTAATTTCACAGAACTTGTGTACCTGTTACCGGTTGGCTCTCAGCAGCTCAGCAATGACTTCGTATCCTGGTTTGTGGATTACATATTTCAAATGTCACAAACTCTTTGGATTTTGTGATAGCAGTTCAGAGGCATCTGCCTTTTCCTCGTTGTTCTGACAACTGCCCCAAGTCCCAGCGGGGCACTTGCTTTTTATTTCTGTTACTCAGGCCATCTCTTACAGCTCAAAAAAATGCCAGTTTCTAGACTTCTAATAGTTACAGTTGGGACACTCAGCCTACTAATATAGTCTTCCTGCAGCCTGACAAACATGGGGTACAAAAGACTCTAGAATCTTTAAACTTAAAAACTTTTATTAGTACTCTTTATTTAATTTTGTCAGATTTAAAATTTAACAGTTGTCAGATTTGCTCACAGCCTTGACCACGTTACAATTTTTAACAAAGGCTTGTATTAATTGATATACTGTGATCTGGGCCACTGTCAGAGTGAGGAACAGAATATAAATTAAAATATTTAACCTGTGCCTGAAGTAGCTTTTATGGACCTCAGGGTTAAATGGATTCTGGAGTAAAAGCCTGAGGTTAAACTGACTTGCATACCTGGAGCCTGATTCCATTTTCTGAACATACCTATAGTGGCACTGGAACACAAGGACATTTTGTTTTCTTTCTTTGGACCATTAAGCTTAAATCATCCAGTAAGATCAGGTGATGTTCTTTTTTTGTACTTAATGGCTTAGCTTAAAATGTGAATGTGTGTTGTTTACACGGATGCAGCTTGTTTAATTTTCTTTCTTTTTAACAGTTTCTGGCAGATATGGAAAATAATGCACTCTTTAGGGATGACATTGAATGTCAAAAACTCATTATGGAAGCAATGAAGTACCATCTGTTGCCAGAGAGACGACCTATGTTGCAAAGTCCTCGCACCAAACCTAGAAAATCTACAGTGGGTGTGTTGTTTGCAGTTGGAGGAATGGATGCAACAAAAGGTATTTGCTTGTAAAATAAGTATTTTGTGAGCTGTTTTGGTTCTTTTTAAAATAAACGTTTGATAGATACTTTTACAACATGTTTATTCTGAAATTCAAAGATTCTGTAGTGTAGGACATGAAATGTCTTAAATGTGCACTGCTTATTAGGTTATAAATACCTATGCAGCTTTGACAATCCTGTAAACATTCTGGAAGCTAAAATTATGACTGATTTGGAATCATGAAGGGAACACTTGATTTGATGAGTGAAATGTTGAATCGAGTGGAAGCTAATCTTTATTTACTCAAGTGAGAAGTAATTTGGAAAAGGAAGAAAATGACAAGGCACAAAGGTGCCTTTAATGCACATGCATTAAAAAAAAAATAAAGAAAAAATGCTTTTTGCCAGTTGTTAAATGGTTCTGTCACAGCTACTTAGATTTTCTTCTTTATACACACTTTCGTACTATTTAATGATAGAAGGAATCTGGCAGGTTAGAAAATTGCCTTTTTTTTTTTTTTTTCTACCAGAGGAAGTGTTTTCTTTCAGTTGTTGTAAAATTAGCAGTTTTACTAGATGTCACACAGCTTCAGATTTTATTTATTTCTATAGGCTCAATTCTGCAAAGCAGTTATAAATCCTGCTTTTTGTCTTGAAAAGCACTGAGAAAGTCCTCCTTTATAATGGTGCAGTTAATTCTTGAGGAAGTCAGAAAAGACTTATTTGCATACCTAGATTTAAGTACATGCTGCAGGATGTCATGGTGTCTTGTGGGATCAGCATATTGCTGAAATAAAAGCTATCCTGATAATTCAGACCTTTTTAATAACTCGCATATGTTGTCATTCAGGAGCTACAAGCATTGAAAAGTATGAACTTCGTACCAACATGTGGACTCCTGTTGCAAACATGAATGGACGAAGGCTACAGTTTGGAGTTGCTGTCTTAGATGATAAATTGTATGTTGTTGGTGGCAGAGATGGCCTGAAAACATTGAATACTGTAGAGTGCTACAACCCTAGAACAAAAACTTGGAGTGTAATGCCACCTATGTCCACTCATCGTCATGGTCTTGGTATGTAAACTAGCCTCCTTGTAAAGGCTAAATGCCTATTTCTGAAAAATTATCTGTCTTAAGGTTGGTAAAAAAACACTCAGAAATTATGTTTAGGGGGGAGCAGAAGCATCATTTTAATGCCGTCTGCTTATTGAACATCATTTCTCCTTCAGATTATATCCAGCTTTGGCTACTAGAAGGAAACTACTTTTTGTTTGCTTCTAAATATTATGCGGTGCACACTGGACTGTCACTAAGAAAATGTGCTCTTTTTGCCCTTATCCAGAAGTGATAGGTGTTTTGTATCTGGGTTTTGTTTTTTTTTAGGAGTAGCTGTATTGGAAGGTCCCATGTATGCTGTAGGAGGACATGATGGCTGGAGCTACCTGAATACAGTAGAAAGATGGGATCCACAGGCTCGTCAGTGGAACTTCGTAGCTAGTATGTCAACTCCAAGGAGCACTGTTGGTGTAGCAATATTAAATGGAAAGTATGTGAAGGCAACTTCTACTTTCTATCTCATTATTTTAATGTAATTACAGGACCATCCTAAATGACTATTAATAATTTCTCTTGATAGATACCTGTTGATAGTATTAAAGAACCAAGTTTCTTCATTCACAGAAAAGATACTGGATTGGGTCAAGCAAACTTCCCCACAGCATCACAGTACCCCTCAGTATTGCTTATGACACACCATCTGTATGGGCTAATAAGTAGTTAACATCTTAATACAGAAAAGAGCAAACCGTTCTCTTTCACAGAGAATCCAGTGATTTCCTCTTACTGTGATAGCTGGAATAATCAATTCCCAAAATTACTGTAAAATCATGGAGGACTACTACTACTGTATTGCATTAACTCAGAACAGTAAGCTTTGGCAGAACTGATCTAGTCTGGAGTCTTATTTGAAATTTCTACAGCTGTTTTTCAGTGAAAATTTGCCTAATTCCTAATACAGAGCATACTCAGACAACTAGGTCATTTTGTGTTGCAGGCACAGAGTTGCAGCAAAGAGTTCCCTAATCAATTCTACTAGCCCAAAGCTGAATCAATTATATCTAAAGCACTCATAGCCAGAGCGATTTTGTTGTTAACCTCCAGTGATAAAGTTGCCACAACTTCCACAAGCAACCTGCTTAACTGTTAATATGTCTGTGAAGTTCTTATGTCAAATCTTAAAAACCTTTTGCTGAAATTTATTTTCATCATTTGTACTATCTGAAGTGAACATGGAAAATGCATGTTTTCTTTCCTATTTGCAACAGCTTTTTGTATCTAAAGACACAGGTTCCCTCAGTATTCTGTCATCAGGACTGAATATAACTCCATCTCGTTAATTCTTTGTTTGTAGGCCATGGTTCCTAGTGATTTTCACTGTCTTCCTTTAGACTAAGTGTAATTGCTCTATAGCATCCCAAAGTACAAGTGGCATTTGAATCAAGCTATTACAAGTGCATAAGTGAGCAAACGCTGTTGTGTTTTGGGGAGAGGCAAGTTGGGGGACTTCATTTAAAGGCTATGTTGTATAAAGGATCGATTTTTAGTTGTGAACTTCCTGGAACTGCAACAGGATTTTTCTGTGTCCTTCAGTACATTTCTTACCATGAACAAGTTGTATTATTAAATATGGGAACTTCCATGGAAATGTCTTTGTTTGTTTTTAAAGGGTATTAAAATTATTACTAAGAACTGCTAGGTCAGCCATATTTACAGGATGTTTGTATTGACGTTTTTGATCAAAGTATATTTAAAAAACAAACAATAGTGTTTCCCAAGATGAGGGCATCTTGAATAGTGCTTCATAAAAACTGTTGTAAACCGATCACACTATCATCATCTGTAGTATCTAATGTTTATTTAATTATTTAACAATACTATAATGTGCCATACACAATGAAGAGGTTTTATTAATATTTCAGGTGATCCCTCAAACTGGAATTTACTTTTGAAGCATTGCTTCTGTTTTAGAAGGGCTTCCATGGTCCTACCTTTCCAAATAATAGTGCTGAGCATTTCTGCTGCTAAGCACAGATTGCTCATAAACTCTGTGCATGAACTCTTTATCAAGTTTGATTATTTGATTAATGATTCATCAGTGATGAGTGCTCCTAAAGCAAATCTCTTCCTTCTAGTCTTTCCAAGAAGTTAAAATCCTTTGTTAATACCAAGTGTTAGAAGCCTTTTTGTTAGGTCTGAGCAAACCAGGCCACCTAGTGGGTGTGAGGGACTTCAGTTAGCACTGTCATAAGCTAAAGCCCAGGTCTACAAAAATACTTGAATGCCTAAGATAAGGCAGAGCAGAGTGGTTCCATGCACAGGTGCACTACTGACTTTTGTCCCTTGACCCTCCTAGAAATGGGCTTTTGTCTGTCAAGTCACAGAATTAATTTTGAACATGTAACTATACACATAGGATGGAACATATATGCCGTGTTAGAGATACCGATTTTCTGCAAATTATTGTTACTATGCATTGATCATGACAATAAGAATTAATATAAAATCTTACCTGAGTTTTCGCAACAGAACATTCTATTGAAAGTTAATTCTTTTAATAAACTTGAAAGTCCTTCATACATGACTAGAACCTTTATTTTGTTCAGAGAACATTAACATTAACATTATTATTATTATTATTATTATTATTATTATTTTGTAGGCTTTATGCAGTTGGTGGTCGAGATGGGAGTTCTTGTCTTAAGTCAGTAGAATGTTTTGATCCTCATACAAACAAATGGACCCTCTGTGCTCAGATGTCAAAAAGAAGAGGCGGTGTAGGTGTAACCACCTGGAATGGGTTCTTGTATGCAATAGGTGGTCATGACGCCCCAGCATCAAACTTAACATCTAGGCTGTCAGACTGCGTAGAAAGGTAATATCCTGATGAAGGTGTATTCTGCTAGTAATTCTAATAGTGCTCATCTATAAAGTATTTATGGGAAGAGCTGTAAGTAGAAACAACATAAAATAGCTGTGTTATTTTTAGCGTGAGCAGAGGAAACTTACACATAAAAACATACTGTATAGCCATAATATGATTCAAATGGAAAGTAATTGGCTTTAGTACCACAATCAATTTCAACAGCTTGTGCTTTCACATGTAGTAGTTATCACTTAGAGCAAGCACTTGCTCTACTACGGTATCACAGCAGAGCTGTTTCTGGAGTGATACATTTAGACATACAAGAAGAAATATAGTAAGAGCAACTGTATGTGTATATATGTATTATTATATGGAAAGCAGCACAAAGTAGATACCTAGCTAGTACTGTGTTACCAGATGATTAAAGAAACATTATCAAAGGGAGTATTTGGGGAAAAAGTGTTTTGAAATTAACACCCAAATCTGTGCTGTCCTAATACCTGCTTTCTACTACCTTGAGAGCATCAATTCCAGTGTGCTTTTTCTATTAAATTTTGGCAACAGTTTTAGAGCATAACACAAACTATCTTTTAGGTATGATCCGAAAACAGATACATGGACTGCTGTGGCCTCTATGAGCATTAGCAGAGATGCAGTGGGAGTATGTCTCCTTGGTGACAAGTTGTATGCTGTTGGAGGATATGATGGTCAAACATACCTTAATACAGTGGAGTCTTATGATCCCCAGACGAATGAATGGACACAGGTATAGTTTCTGATCAGACTGTACACTACTGTTTATCTTGTTATTTCAAGCATGCCTCTTTTTACAGGGAGAATTCAAACACTCCTAAGAAGCTTTTTCTTAAGTAGTCTGGTTTAAGTCTCTTTTTATTTTGTCTACCATCCCAAAGTTTATCTTGAACAGGCAGTTGCCAGCTTCTAATAAACTGTCCTTCTTTATTTGGCAAGAGTATAGCTATTTTCTTGACAGTCTCAGCTACTGTTAATAAAATGTATTGACATGTTCCCCAAACTGTCTTAAACAGTTCTGTTTGCATGAGTTCCTATTCTGAAAATAAATTATAAGCATAGATTAGTTTTAGCTCTAATGTGTCTCTCAGCAAGTGTATCAATTTCTTCAAGCTTTTGGTCATCTTTTCATAAATAATCCCTTCCAGACATGAATGCCATATACAATGTGTGCAACCTTCAGGAAGCCTTTTCCCATTTCTCTTCACCCAGCTCAAAAAAAAAAAAAAAAATCTTCAATTCATGATCAGAAACCATTACAGTCAATTCAAGCCTTGGTTACTTTTTTTATCATTCATGCAGCTCTGTGGGAAGAGCACACACATGGACATCCTGGGCAGGCTGTTCTTTGTCATCTACTGCCATTTGAGAGATCTTAAAGCATCTACATCCAAAGCAGCTGTCAGATAGGGCACAGAATCTATGGGAGACCAAGGCCCTTCTGCAGTTCAGTTGCATGCCAGGCTGAATGTCCAGGCTCATCTAGAATAGCATTAGACACCAGTGTATAGGCAGCTGAAGTCTATCCTGAATGTGCTATTGCAGTAATAGCCCCAAACTGCAAATTCAAAAAACAAGCTGAACTGTTTTCTATCATCATCTTTGTAACACAGAAAACAAAGTTGTCTTGTTTCCCCCCACTTCATACTGCAGCAAGATCTTAAAACATAACTCATCTTGGAGGCTAATCAGAGCTTGGGACCTTCAGTGGCAGTACTGAAGATAACCCATGGCATTCTTTGTCCTGCTAAAGGGAGAAAAGTGTACCAGATGAGAGAAACAGTGCTTCTCACCATTGCATCTAAATGAATCTCACATGATGTCTGGGTGGTGACCACTTGTATGTACCTTTATAGCCTTAGCCTTGACCCTCGCTCTCTCACTGAATCCTGTGATCCCGGTGTATAAGACAGTTTTGAACCCTTCCTAGAGGGATTTGGAAGTGCCTGTGTACCTTCTCTCTTATTATGTCAGCAGTCTGCCACCACTTCATCCACACACAACTCAAAAGAGTGAAATTTTCTCAGCTGAAGTTTGTCAGAGCCACAGACTGCTCAGCATAAATCTGTTGTTCCTGGGAGGGGAAAAAAAAAGAAATAGAGGAGTTGGCATAAACACCCTTTTTTGTCTTCAGGATAGTATCTAGCACTTTGTGCTATTACGCAAACACACACACATACACACACACACAGTACTACAGATTTTTAAAGGAGAAGCTAAGGTGACTTGCTGGACTTTCCAAGTCCAACAGAATCGCAGCAGGAAAAGGTCTTATTTGAAGTAACTTCTGTTTACAAAAGAAGAGAGACTGAGAAAAATTATTTTGATTTCAAGAACTCATAACTGGATTTTATCAAATATTCATGTACAAAGGCGAGGTTGCCCCTGTCATGTTTGGTGTTTTCTGATTGAGGGAAAAATGCAGTTTTGCCAGCCATTGCTTAGTTGTCAGACTGTAACTCAGGTGTCCAGTTTGTACCATAACAAAGGATTCTTTTTCCTGTAATAGCAAGTAACCGAAATTATCAAAAAGAATTGTTTAATATTTTGGGGATTTGCTATTGCTTTTAAAGTGCTGCACTATATCACATGAAGTATCTTCACCTTTTCTGTGGGTTTCTATCCAAGTTTTGGACCAATTTGCTATGATTCTTTTAAGTTACATTAACAGAGTGTGGGTGATACTGTCACTTTGCTGCAGCTATACAAATGTTATTTTAAGTGTTAATGAAATACTGTCAGGTGTAGTAAAAAAAAAAGCTTACTACATTTATCTCATGGATTATTTGTGGGGTTTTTTTTGCTTACAGGTTGCACCGTTGTGCTTAGGAAGAGCTGGAGCATGTGTTGTGACCGTAAAACTGTAAATTTTCTCTATAAAGGTGACATTCTCCTCAAGCAAACCACCAGTGCACCAATAAACAAACACAAGGTGCAGGATCTCTACCACAGCAAAATGGTCTCAAACTAACATGTACATGTTGTTCTTACGGACCAATATTAAGCACTTTCTAAAAAAAATCGCTTTTGTTACCTATATGTTACAAGGATTCTATTTGTAAGAAAATCAGCTGCAATCAGACAGTTGCCAGCAGAAGACTTCTGTTTAGGAAGTGCTGAGAAATGAGTAAACTCATTAGTGAACTCAGTATAATAATCAAATGTTACAGATCCAGGGCCTGGATCCCCCAAATATACAGAGGAATGATGCTAGAAATCGATACACTTCCACTGATATAATTGAGTCTGTCTCTGGGTGGAACAAGTTACAGGATTGGACCATGTATATTTTGGCTATGTTTGGCTGTATGTGAGCAATTACAATGCAGGCTTACAAACCAATGCAAACCATTATAAATACAGGCGTAATGCCTGCCTTGGAGATGAAGTTATCTATTTGGTGAATCTTTTGCACTTTTATAATCATTCCTAGTTTTAGCAAACTTTTTATTTAACGAAAGCCTTATTTTAAATATTGTTTTATTATGCTAACAGAAATCTGCTATTTAATACTTTCTGCCAGATTTTTGCCATGCAGTGAACATTTTTGATTTGTCAGAGTTTTTACATGAGATGCAGAACATCATACCTTTTTCTTTACATTGATTCTTATATTTACTTTGCTATTTTTAAGGAAAAATCTATAACCATGAGTTATCAGAAGAATTCTGAAGTGTGATTAGAAGTTAACCAATTTAATATTTGCACTTTGGGATTTTTGAAGCATTCCATTACATCCAGACTAATTACATTTTTCTATGAGGCTTTGCACTAATTTTAGAAGTATAATTTTGTAAGATGAAACAATTGTCTATCTTTCCACTAAGGTTAGTTTAAAATGTAAAGGGCCCAATCCTGCAAGGTGCTTACCTGCCACCATTGAAGCATGTACCACATCTTACAGGAGAGCTGTATGTGCCTCGCGGGATTGTGTCAGATCAGTTACCTTATTTAACAGTTATCTATTTTTAATTGTTCAGGTATTTTATAGTTTGTCTTTGTTGAGCCCCATGCTGTTACACAGAGTTGCTTTGAACAGTCTGAATGTTCTCAGAAAGTCTTTTTGTATTTGCTTTTCTGTGCCTTGTTCCTTACGTTTCCGAAGCAGTAGGTTAATGTGTGTGACAAGGGGAAGACGTGAGCTCGTTGAATGTTTTTCAGAAGTTTGAAGTGTCCGATACCCAAAACTTTGTACATTGTAATTTTAAATGTGTTAATGCTCTCCGTGAACTATTTATTGTTTTAAAAGAAATGACGAAGCCGTGAACCTTTGTGATGAAACCTGCACTGTTTGCCGCTGAATACAGCTCAACTGAACGGCCGCCTGGGCCGGGTACCTGCGGGCGCGCCGGGCCAGCGCTCCTCCCGCGGCCCTCCCGCTCCGCACGGCGGCGGAGGGTCCCCATTGGCTGCCGGCCGTCTCTGGGCGACGGTGGGTGGGGCCTGGCTGTGGGACTGGCGCATGCGTAGGAGGCGCTGCGCAGCGGCCGGTGGGCGCGATGAAGGTGAGGGTCTTCAGGCGCTGTAGGCGGGGGATAGGGCCGCTGCGGGGGAGCCGGGCAGCCGAGAGCGGCGAGGTGAAGGCGGGCGGGGCCGTGGTTCGCACTGGGCGAGCTGGGTCGGGGGCGTCGAGCGCGGCCCGCCGCGGGCGGGTGGTGCTTGCTGAGTGGGTAGGCAGCAGCGCGGCGTGAGCCTGCCCGCTCGTGCCGGCCTCCATCCAGCGCAAGACTGACGCGGCGGACAGCTTCCTCAGGGCTGGCACGGCCGCTTCTGCCGCCCGCCCGGCACCTGGACCCCGGGAACAGGCCGCGGGAGGGGCAGCCTCCGGCGCGGCTGCCCCTCGCTGCCACGGGTGCCCGAAGCCCTTACCGCCTGGTGTTGGGTCTCCCGCTGTGCCTGACTGGGGCCCTGGCGAGGAACCCTCCTGGGGCAGCAGTGAAACAGGATGGGGCAAACAGGAAAGTTTCTTGCTCAGACCCCTCGGCGGAGTTAGTTTATACGATCCTGTCCACTAAGCATGAAGAGCTGGAGCTTGCCTGCACTGCCATAATGATTTTCTTTATTGTTGGCTTATTACAGATTTGATTAAATTTTTTTTTTCAAAATCAAACAATTGTCAGGTGTTCTTTGTGCTTGTGGCGTGTGGTGCTCATAGCTTTACACGTCTTGTGAGTAAAATGCAAATTTAGTGTGAAGAATGCCTCAGTTTACATGCACGCAAACGGATGGGAACTTTTGGCAGACTCAGGTAAGCCTGCTGCGTGTTTGGTGAACACCAGGTGTTGTGGTTTATCTGGTGACATGAGAGGGAAAATGTCATGATAGCAAGCTGTGAAGTTAAACAAAGTTGTGGGCTTTATCTTACACCCAGGTTACAGAAAAATCTGTGCAGGCAGCATGAAAGAAAGTTGCAAAACTTTATTGGGTTGAAAGTCAGAATCTTTATGATTGAGTGGGTTTGAGATCTTAGCTTGTAAGACACAAGAATTCAGCGTAACAGAATAGTTACGTATCTTTTAAGGAGTCAGTGTTGAGCTTGCAGTTGTTTGCACACTGAGGATGCTTTCTGGTCCCAGGCTTTTCCATTAAATTTAGAGAACTTAACATTCTGGTCTCTGGACAGGAAGAGAGAGTCTGATGTTTTTGGAGGGTTTTTTATAACCTTGTAGGAGAAAGAAAAAAATAAAAAACAGTTGTGATAGAGTCTCAGTAGTTCTCAGTGCAGACTAGACCCAGCACTAGAAATCTCAGTTTTCCAGCACAAACCGAAAGATTTTTATGTGGAATTTTGCTACTTTGGTGCATTACAGCCACCCGGAAGTTGTGTTGTGTTTGGGTTTTTGTTGTGGGTTTGTTTTTTTTTTCCCCTTCACAGTACTCGGGGTTGCTAACATGCTAGGAACTATTGTTATAGGCTTACATTTGTAAGGTGTGTAATTTCCCACTTCTTTTTGTCTCCCAGCAAGTATTCAGCCTATTAGAAAAAGCTTGGTCTGGTTCCCCTGTGCAGTTTGCTTGGCAGAAAACTTTGGGAAATTTCCTTGCTTTAACAGGGTAAGATTACAAATATTTATTGCATTTCTCCATAGAAATCACTGATGAAGAAAGGGAATTATTCTCCATGTTTACATTTTTTTTAGAGGTGATCATACTGTGAAAATTTTTGATCGTCATGGTCAGAAGAGAAATGAAATCAGCTTACCAGGGTAGGTGCTAAGATGGGTTTAAATTATTTTCTTTGTTGTTTTCTTTAACAATGCTTCTCTTCTGGTGAGGTGTTTGTACAATGTGAGAACGTTTTGGAAGAGGTACTATCTGTGGTGAACACCCCCTGGAAAAGAAGACAAACTGATGAGCGTGTGTGGAGTCAGAGACAGGAAAAGCTGAATTTATAGTAAGCTATCAAGGATAGTCAGAAAAACATATTCTTGTACCCAAAGCACTCGTTATTAGTAATAAACTCAGTCTACTTCATTAAAATGTGAGAAAAAGATCCATCATATTAAGAAAGAACATAATGAGGTTGTAAACAATATCTCCATGTCATGCTGATAGCAGCTGCATTCCTGCTACTGTTGGTTTTCTAGTAATTTGTTATGACAGCCTTGCTGAGGAAAGATACTCTCTTGGTTTAGTGCTTTTGCTTATGTCACTGGCATAATGTGTACTGTATATTGACAATTTTGTGAATCTCAGCTGTTCTTCCTGTTTATCATACTTCTATCATACTTTGGTTCACAACAGAGAGTGGTGTTGGGAGTGTATGAACTAGATTCCTGTCAGGTGAAATTTAAAAGTCGTGCTTTGGAAGATGCAGCCTAGCTGCTAACAATCAGTCCATAGGAACAGGCTAGGTATGGCCCAGAGGAAACCTCCCTGGGTGCAAACACTGACATTCGGTCATCATACCATTTTGCTATATAAATCTACTGTTATTGGGCACCATTACTACCTGATGTAGCAATAATTTCATTTGTGTACTCATTTCTTTTTAGTGTTTTACCTGCTTTTAGATTAAATCTTCATGCAAATTCTTTTATTTTATTTCAAACAACCTGATTCGTTTTGCTTAAGGTGGAGCCCTTACTCACGGGAAAACTCCCACTAAGGCTTTAAATCTGAAGTCTCTAATCTAGAAATCTGACTTCCATTTCCAGAATGTCGCTTACATGTTTCCGTATCATTGGTAGACAGGAGCCAGAATCACGTAGCTTCCCAAGACCTCTCTAGAAATCCAGTTTTTGCAATTTATGGTAGTTGCCACCTTGCAGGAAACCAAGAGACGCAATTATTAATATTGTCTTTACCAGACTTGCTTGTAGTTCCTTCATCATCTTAATGTCCTGGTCAGGAGCCATTCATAATGTGGGCTGGCTATGTCAGTGTGTTTTGCTTGGTAACACAACCCACTTTGTTCTTCACTGTATTTTGCACACGGTATGATAAATGCTATTTCTCTCTAGCAAACTGACAGAAATAAAGAAAGCTGCGTAGAGGAAGTAGGTGAACTCCTAGAAGAGCTTGTGTTGGACTGGGGATACTCTACTATGTGAGTTGGTGAGGAAGGGGGGGTCTACGTTACAGGTAGACCCTTACAGCACTACCTTATTGATGGACAGGGTGATCCTTGCCTTCAGGGAAACATGTAACGTCTAAACCAGTTTTAAGATAATGTTGTGTTCTCACGGCAAGGCAGAGAACTTGTATAATAAACACATACACAAAAGCTTATTGAAATAATTAACATCTGCTTATGATAGTTTGAATAACACTGACTTTTTGAGGCCCAACAGCATATCTTCTGCCTAGATTAAGTTGTTCTTTTTTATTCTTATTTCCAGTCTCTCTCATTCCCTAATTACTACCATTAGAATAAAATTCAATTTTTGCAATATACAGTTTAAAGAAATAAATGTGCTTATATGGTTTTTCCCCTCAGGCTGAACTTTGCTTCTTTATTTGTTGGTTAACTGTTAACTGACTGCAGTTTTTAGCTGCTGGGTCTCTCCTTGTATAAGAATGGAGTTCAGAATGTCAAATATTCTCTGCTATACTAGTTGATATTATAAGCATCTTCTTACCGTCATGTTGATAGAATTTGTTTTCTTTACTGTTTATCAATCTGTGGTTTTCCCTATTCTTTTTTTCTTTTCTGTTTTTTTTTTTCTTGTTTTTTTTTTTTTTTTTGTGGTTTTTTTGTATTTTTGTCCTTGTTATTCCTGCTCTGATTGCCTGTGAAGTATTCATGAGTGCATTTTGGAAATACACCATACTTAGTCTCTAGAGTAAACCGCTGAGGTTTTGAAAAGATAGGAGAAACTGGAACTGAAGGCATACTGGATTAGTTTACAGCAATGTATGTTTCAGTAGGACACTTCTGAAGTTGCTTGCATTAGGGGTTTTCATTTGAGTGGTAATGAGAGTGACGTTTTTCAGAGAGGTAACTTTGTAACCTATTAACTAGAGAGGAGTGTTGTCAGATGGCATAGGTTCTTATACTGCTGTGTATGGTGCTTTAAATATTTGTTGTAAACAGCACTGTTTCCCATTTACTAGAGACTTCTGGGTAAGTCTGCCCTCCTCTTTATTCTGGCAACTATTTGCAAGTAGAGGTTTTTCCTGTTTCTGCATGGGTTTCTTGTCTGAGTTCATTGTGCTTTTTGAACTGTGACAGAAATAATTCCAACAACTGAATAGCCTCTAACAAAATAGAACCTTACAAGAGGTTTTCACCGTTTCTTGAAAATCAAGGTGGCAGTATTTCAAGTACTAGAATGTGGGTAGCAGTGTCTTTTCCGTGGCCTTCCTTTCAGCCCCTGTCATTTCAGTGGCATTTGAGTAAGGATGTGGTTGCTATAAAAGTATGCTTTGCAGATAAATCTGCAATCTGTCATGGGTTTGCTTGGGAGGCAAATGGAAGAACAGGGACTTCCGCTGAATAATTCTAGCTATTTCTGTGAACCTACAAACATTTTAACATCACTGGTGAAAGTTATTTGTTTTTTCTTCAGTAACTGTGTTGCTATGGACTGGGACAAAGATGGAGATACTTTAGCAATAATCACAGACAAATCTAGTGCCGTATTTCTGTGGGATGCAAACACAAACAAAACAAGCCAAGTAGACAGTGGAATGAGGTAAGATTTAATTTTTAAGGTGTGTATTTGAAGACTTGGATCACTGAGGCTTGTTGATGTGGAGGATGTATTGCAGAAATCATCTTTTTATTGAAGTCCTCATAACCACATATATTGTTAAACTAATATGCTACAGTTCATTGCTGAATTCTTTCTGATACGATTTGCTGGTTTTGCAGTGTTTGTGGTGGATGGGGTTTTGGGTCTGGTAGAGGTTTTGTTTCTTTTTTAATTGTGAGCAGTGCTGAAGTCCCCAGGGAGCTTCTCTTCACCATTTCCGCTGTCCTTTCAATGTGGTAGCAACAAGGATGGGTATATTTTTTGTGTATTTGCACTGGTTACATTTTCTCCAAAGTATTCACACAAGTAAAATGGAGCTTTAAAGTAAGGGAAGTGATTTTAGTGGTGCTAGGATTTTTTTGCCCTTGGATTTATAAGGTGGCTAAAATGCTGTTCAAAAAGTAGACTGTTTTAGGATGGGAGGAAATATCTGAGGTGATCTTACTCTAAGGTTCAGATCCCTGCCTTTCTGAATTTGGCCACAGGCTTAAAACTGTTCCAAAACTTACATAACAGTCAAGCACTGGGTTAACAAATAAGCTGGGTTTAACAATTAAACTTTTCATTTCTTTGAATCTATTCCACTAAACTATTGCATTCCACATTAACATTCTGCCTGTAGGAAATTAATGTCTCATGTTTGTTAGGACACTCACCTGAGTAGGGAAACCGCTAATTTTGGATGCTGCTTCTATTTTATTTACATGAGTTGAACCAAGCATTCCTTCTGATTTAACCCTTCATTTCTAAATTTCCTTTGTGTATATTTTTGGCAGAGTTTTGGTGCTGGTTTTTTTTTTTTTGTTTGCTTTTTTTGTTTTGTTGTTGTTGGGTTTTTGAGAGGTGGTAGTCAAAGATACCAGAATTGCAGTGTTTTGCCTATTAGATTAAGAAGAACCCTAATTGCAGATGGAAAATTTTGAGGGGTAGAGGGATGTATGATGATTTTTATGAGGGTGGGTTTTTTTTTTCTGGTTTTAGGTTGAAAACTCCCTGCCTGGTACACTTGTGCGTTTTAAAGGTTATTTGAAATACTGGATATTTGATTATGGGATATTTCTATATGTTACAGCCTAGTATCCTATATGTGTATGTTGAAGCTGAATTTGACTGTAGTGAAACAAAAAATAACTTCTATACGAGTTATTCCACTCCTGAAAAAGTAAAAGAATTGCTACTTTGCACAAAATACTTTGACTTATTAACCTATACATGATTTAATTGAGCTGTTTTGAAGATTGTTGGTAGAATTTTGAGTCACATGTTAGGAAACAGTTTCAAAACAAGCAAATGAGTGCACATACAAATGAGATATTTAAAGTGATTACTTCTTCCTACTGTCTAATGAATTTTATGTAGCATTATATGTATCTTGTTCAGGTATTTGTGGATTACTCATTAGCCATAACATATTTGTTACTGTTTATTAGTTATTACATTATCAACAGCACTTTTTATTAGCACAGATGTAATTATTATTGTTGATAATTTTCTTTTCTGGTGAAATACATCAACTTTGGCAATTTTTTGTTTTCCCAAGTAGGGGTTTGGGGATAATTTTTTAATAAATCAGTTTTAAACTATAGCTATTAATATAATGAAAGCAATTTATGAAGATGGATATATCAATTTTATTGTGTGAAGGAACAGATCTCTTCATGTGTGAGCAAATATTTTGTGAGGAAGAGTAACTTGCTAGTAGACAAGCAAAAAAGAGCATAGAAGGTACTTACCAGAACAGAATAGGCAGTTATTGCAGTTCCTTCATGATCTTTCTGTAAATTATTTATTGGAGGCAATCCTGCTAAAACCGGAGTATATGTAAAATGTAACCCTCCTAAAACAGGAGTATATATCAACTGAAGTGTCTAATCCTTTTGTCACAGTGCTATTGCTGAAGCAGAGTAAGCACTAAGATATATAAATGGTGTGATAATCAGGCTTTTCTGGTGTCCTCTTCTTTTTGAAATTAGGAAAGCACAAACAAAACCCCTCACCCACAAACCTAATATATACTGGAGGTCATTTCATGTGTCAGTTAATATCTGAAATTTGTTTCAAATTGCTATTGCATGCTTACAGTAAAAAGATGGGAGAGGGATCGATGGAAATAACTGCAGTAACTAGAAAATTCTGAGTAAAATGGTTTTGCTTAAGAGGCTTTTTTAAAAACATGATATATAGTATCCTTAAGTATATCCTTAAATATATTCCAGATAGGCCTTGCTGTATCTGAAACTCAGAGTTCTGAAAGTTGAAATGTCTCTTTCTGACTTTATTACATTGACTAGAATTAGACCTGTTCACTTGGAGTTGGCTGAATCCATAGGGTTATTGAAGTACAAAAAAAATTATGCTGAAAGTGGAAAATTTCCCGTACCTTCATGGTATCTCTGAGTAGTTTATAAAAAACTGCATATGTGGCCAAATTACCTGAGATTCCATTCAAGACAGTTAATGTTTGCAGGCCCGTTTCCATTTGTACAAGTTTTATTACATTACCTCATATAACTTGTTATTACTTTCACTATTTTGTGTGCATTTAAATAATTCTAATACTTGTAGAGAACATTTGCTAAATTTAAAAATTCTGCTTGGTCTGTGTGATTTCATAAATGTCAAACCAAATATGCAAATGTTTTTATATGCAGGTACATGAAAGGACTCTTTACTATAGAAAGTAATTTTTTCCTTTCTTTTAGGGATGCGATGTCTTTCTTACTGTGGTCTCGAGTTGGAACTTTACTTGCTGTTGGAACCTCAAAGGGAAACTTACTTATATATAACAGACAGACTTCTCGCAAGATTCCTGTTCTTGGTATGTGCTGGCTTGAAATTAAGCTTGTGTATGTGAAAGTGGAATTTTACTAAATACTTAGATTCCTTTTTAGTTCTGTGTATGAACATGCAAGTCACAAATGTATTCATATTCAACTTGCACCTTCTGTTCTGTTGTAATTACCAGAATATTTTTATAGTATAGTAAGTAAAAAATATATATACACACACCTGATACTGCCTCATAGGAAATTTGAGTTATCTTTCTTGGAAAGAATTTGCATGGCTGTTCTTGTTGCTAAATTAGTTTTCCTTACCTGCTTAGAGTACCTCTGGGCAGAAAGATTAAGCATATTGCACAGTCTCCAAAAATTTACTGCAAGGAAATGGAAGAACAGGGGCTGTGCAAGTTCCTATAAGGTCAAAAGACTTACATCTGGGAGTAGAAGATTTAAAAAAAAAAAAAAAAAAAAAAACAACCAAACAAAATTAAAAACCCAACAATAACCAACCAAAACCAACCAAACAAAAAAAGCCAAAAAAAACCCCCCTCTCGAATTTGAAATTGCTCCTGTAAGTTGTTTTGCATTCTGACAATCTGCGTTTGGGTGGCCAAATAGAGGATATTTCCATCCCAGCTTTCTTCTTTATAGTTGTGTTCATTTGTGTTGTATAGGTTTCTTTCTTTTCCAGGTAAGCACACTAAGCGGATTACTTGTGGTTGCTGGAGTACTGAAAACCTTCTGGCTTTAGGCGGTGAAGACAAAATAATTACTATAAGCAATCAGGAAGGGGATACTATAAGACAGGTAATATTTATAAACCCCATTTGATTTTAAGGCATACGTTAATACTCATGGTTCCTGAGAAAGCTGGGACCAATGGGAGCTTATGCTTTTTCAATACTTCTGCTTTCAAGGACAAGAAGCCTTTGGGAAACCTCATGCAGGATGAAGGCATATCTAAGCATCTGAACCTCTGTATTGCGCAACTTGATTTATGATATTAGCATCTCTGCAATTCTGCTGTGGTCCTGCCTAACCACGCTTCTCTCTTTACTGATGCTGTTCTGTGTCTTACAAGAGAATCCTATGAATGCAGTCTTAAGTTGACTTCCACAGTAGCAGCGCTGGGCCGCTCTCACATGCCTGTTACCATAGAATCAGCTACGTTGTAGAAGACCTTCAAGATTATCAAGTCCAACCATTCCCCAGCACTGCCAAGGCTGCAACTAAACCATGTCACTTACAGCCTCGTCTGTAAAGTTTGTGGACACTTCCAGGGATGGTGACTCCACCTGCCCTGGGCAGCCTGTTCCAATGCCTGACCACTCTTTGCAGAAGAAACTGTTCTTAATGTCCAGTCTAAACCTCCGCTGGCACAGCTTGAGGCCGTTTCCTCTTGTCCTAACACTTGCTACCTGGGAGAAGAGACCAGCCGCCTCCTGGCTCCATCGTCCTTTCAAGCAGTTGTAGGGGGCGATAAAGTGCCCCCTAAGCCTTCTCCAGGTTAAAATCTGCCAGGTCCCTCATCTGTTCCTCATAAAACTTGTGCTTCAGGCCCTTCACCAGCTCCATTGCCCTTCTCTGGACCCACTCCAGCCCCTCAGTGTCTTTCTTGCAGCGAGGGGCCCAGAACTCGTGATAGCATGTTATTATGATCCAAATGGAAGTTGTGTTTTCTCTTACTTTTTTCTTACTTTTGATACTAAATGCAGTAACAACTCTATCCTTAACACTAGAATGTACAGAATGCAGAAATAATGCAGTTATTTGTCATGAGTATTTGCTACTTTAACTGTTGATTTCTCAACTTGAACTTCTTTCTTACAGACCTCGGTGAGCTCAGATCCCAGTGACACGCAGTTCTCAGTTATGAAGACTGATGAAAGAATATCAACCAGGGAAAGCACAGTAAGAAGTCAATACAAAATACTGCTAAAAGTGTTCAGTTTGTTCCTCCTTTATTTAAAATTTGGTGTTGGAAGCTTTTTTTTTACCCAAAAGTTTTCCTTTAAAGTAAAGCCATACGCCTTTGTTCATTAAGGATGTGTTCATGAAAAGTGCAGTGGTTAGCAATATGACAGGTAACAGGGCAGTTTTGTAGTCCTTGATCGGAGTAAACATTACTTAACACACCCATGTTTTTAGTTGTTGCTATCAGGTTATTCTCAGACTAAAGTTGAAAATACAGCACTGCACCAGCTACTAAGAAGGAGAAAAATAATTGCTACAGCTGAACCCAGAATAAGTAGTTAACATAATAGATAGAGATGCATGCAGGGACTTAAAGAAATACATACAATATAAATACAGAACAGTATATGAAACATGGTAGGTGAAAATGGAGCAGGACTGTCAAAATTGCAGAGATGCTGCCTTTCAGAGGGCTGATTTTCAGCTGTCAGTTTTGGGAACAGAGCTCTGCTCTCTAGGTTTTCATCTTACGCAACCCCCATCATCAATTAGACTAGAAGCCTCTGTGTCAGTCTTCTGTTGTGAGTGTTTTCCTGCTTATGCCTAAATGGCTACAGTTCTGTTGTCTCCATCATCTTTCTTGCATGATTCAAAGTCCATCAGGTTGGTCAGTGGTGAAGTACAGAAAAATGGGGTCATGATAACTGTTAGCAGAGCATGTTATTAAATGATCAGCAGTAAAGTACCAAGGCAAAACAGAAAATCCATGGATAGAAAGGTGGTACTGTGTTAGAATTTGTCTAGATCTATGCACTTATGCAACATTAAATTC
This sequence comes from Lathamus discolor, assembly GCF_037157495.1. NCBI lineage: Eukaryota > Metazoa > Chordata > Aves > Psittaciformes > Psittacidae > Lathamus > Lathamus discolor. The sequence continues at coordinate 141,191,274 of NC_088884.1, read as the reverse complement.
TCACAGAATCTATGGAGTATGGGTGTCAAAAATTTTTTTTCCCATGTTTACTTTGACAGATTAGGAGTTTTTTCCTCTTTGCATGGAGTGAAATGTTTTTTGCTTCCTAGGGAAATTTTATTAACATGTATTCTGAAAATGCAGGACCCGAGGATTCAGTCTTCTGCTGCTTTCTGGAGCACACAGTAGCCTAGGCTTTGCAGGGTTTTTTATTACAGCTTCCAGGTTTGCTGTACAATGTTAGGGAACATTCTGTGATTCTGTAGTTCTTGGTGTTTGTGCTTGGATGGTCTGTCAGCAGCTCTAAACCACATGGCATTTATTGTCTATCTAGGTATTGTCTGTGTGTAGGTATCTGTTATTCAATGGAGAAGGGCTTGGTGTAGTAACAGTTACTTCAAGGCAGTTACTTATGACTTAAAACCAAAAAAACCAAACACAAAATAGCAAGTTGGATCAAAATAAGTGGTACTAGGCTTAACATCTTGCCCTGCAAGAGAACATAATTCTTGTAATTTTGTAGAATAATTTAAGAAATAATATTTCTTGAATACCCATTAAGCTGCAATAGAATTATAAACAAATTGCTTCAAAAGGCAGAAAATACACTTTCTATATTTGAGGTAACATTAGGAATTATAGGTCAGAATTTGTAATTCTGGATTAATGAATTTTAGGTTAACACATGCCTTTTTTCTCAGTTTAAAAATACCAGTGTTGTATTTCATTCTTTCAGCTCTTATTTTAAGAATTGTCTGTTTTTCAGACAAGAAAAGTTGGAGCAGAAGGTAATGTAAAGTAAATTTATAAATAGTCCTTCAGAGCATCTTTGTCAAAGAATAAGGTGAAACAAGCTGCTCCTTCTTGCTCTAGAATAATCTATGTCAAATGTCTCTATGGAATTCTTTAAATAAAATGCAGTCACTTAGAATTAGACTGTAAATACTGCATGTTTAATACACACTGAGCAGGCTGTTTCTTTTGGAATTACCTTTCTGTCTTTGAAATCTAATCAAATTACTTGAGATACCAGTGTTGTGATAGTCCTCCCTTCAACCTCACAGATAAAAATTCTGTGGATTGAAAACCACATTATAGTTCAAGTGAGAGTAGTCCCAACAGGGTAACTCCGTGTGAACTGCTGCCTTTTCCTCTGAAGAAATGGAGTTGACTTAATACTTCGGTAGGGAAAAGTCTTGAATTTGAGATGTGTTTCTGCTGGGCTATCCTGAAAATCTCATCCACTGTTGATAAAGGTTCAGAATTAAGATCCATCAGACTCTTAGGGATTATTAGAAGTCCTAAATTTTGTCTTTTAGTGAAGATGTAGGGCTTTATTTTAAAGTGATGCCATTCTTATCAAGTTAATTATTCTTTTCATTCATTGGCAGGTAAGTGTAGTGGTCGGCAAGAAGACACTCTTTCTTTTTAATTTGAATGATCCTGATAACCCGATTGATCTGAAATTTCAGCAGGCTTATGGCAGTATTGTATCCTACAGATGGTGAGCAGAACTAACTTAATGAGGCATTCTGGTGTTAACAAGCTGAAGACTTCCCCCATAGTTCTGATAAATGCTGGATATCAAATCTTATACACTGGATTTTTCTTGGATGTATTGTTGCCTTTTTAAAAATTCTTTTCAAAACACAAGTCTACATTTCATAATTATTTTACCTGGCAATTCAGTGGCTATATAAAAGCAGTATTTTCAAATATAATTGCTGTTGGTATGCTCAGCTTTAGAACACTGATACTGTTGCTGTCTTGACAGTAGCTTAAACTGAGGGGGTTATAGGTTGTTTTTTCTTTGGAAGAGTAATTAACAAAAGATCTAAGGGTGGAGTTGTATCCTTCAGCCGGCTTGTTGGTTTACAAGTTGTGCAAAGTTCTTGTAGCCTTCCTGCTATGTAATCCAATTGATAATTGTCCTTTGAAGAAATCCCAAGCTAGAAGTTCCAGCTCTGCACTGAAAAATCAACTGTTCTTTTTCTGTATCTTTGAATCCTGACACCACGTCTTTTAATGCCAGTTTGGTTAATGTGTAATTGACGTTTATCCTTTTACACTGCAACTGTGTAAGAAAACCTGTAGCTATATGCATCTTACTTTATAGCCATGTGTCTAACAAGGCATACCTGGGCTGTTTCCCAAGCAATGATTTCTTTGCAACTAAGCTGATGAAATATTGTTTGAATTCATCCTTACACACTGTAACTATTTCTGCCTTAACGTCATTATTTCTACTTGACACTATGAAAAGTAAACAGACCGTGTATTCACAAATACAGATTGTAGCTTTGGTATGTCCACTGTTTTTGCAGTAGTTTACCTTAAGAGCACAGTGACTGGTATTACTATTTTTAGCATAGCTTTGATGGGACTAAGTCAGCCAGAACTTTGAAATGAAAGTTTCTGTCTTATGGTATGCTTATTCCAGCAAAGATACTAGAGATCTTTCTCCTGGCATAACTGCCATGTATGCAGCTTGATGGAAGTGAAGTGGCATTATAGGATGTAGAAGAGTGAACTCTGGGCACAAGCATGATTTTGTCCCTTAAGAATCTTTGGTTGTTTTTTCCTTAATCTGTTTTATACTGTGGTGTTCTACATTATATATATATAAATAACTTTATTAGTTTTCCTGTTAAAGGGAGGAATTGACAGTTATCTCAGTAGTCTGAAAGAAAATGCATTTTGCATATTACATAAATAAATCTCTTCCTAATTCTTGGGGTTTTTTTTGCAACAGGTATGGTGATGGCTACATTATGATTGGTTTCTCACGAGGGTATTTTGTAGTAATCTCTACACACATTCGTGAGATAGGTCAAGAAATCTTTCAAGCTCATAATCATAAGGATAATCTAAGCAGCATTGCTATATCACAGTCATTAAACAAAGCTGCATCGTGTGGAGACAATTGGTAAGTGGTAGATAAGAAGCATGGAATTCATCTCACTTAACTGTAGCTGTTAGGCATTAAAGCTAGGCTCCCCAAGGCTTCCAAAGGCTTCAAAGTTCCTGAAAAAGTCAATGCAGAGAAGGTGAGGGGAGCTGCTCCATGGAACTACTTCTCTGCCTAAAGTTAGCAGAAGGTAATTTTTGGCCAGAATTTCTGCAATTGTAATTAACCACAACAGTAAAGGTTATTCCTTTCAATTCTTTCTTTTTCTATTATGATACTTGGCTACAAAATTGTTCATTGGACATAAACATCCGCTTAGCAATAGGAGAACAATTCATTTAAAACTGTACTGAGTATGTTGATATCCTCCTCCCTGGTGTTTGGTCTTACCTGCAGTCTAGACAAAAGTATAAATGTGTAAGCAATTAAGGAAAAAAATAGAGAGTGTGGAGTTTTCCCAAGATAGGTTGTGCATGTGATGGAGTAGCTCCTTTAGCTCCTTGTCTGCTACTCCCTGCTTCTGTGATACCTGAATTCTTTAGCAAAAAACAGAGCTGTATGGTACTAGGAGTCAGACTAGTTCTGTCTGACCTCAGTTCTGTTTATGACACTTGCACATCAACAGTGGTACAACTGTGAGAAACAGTTGCAACTTCAAGCACTTCAGCTGCTGTACAATGTGTTATTTCTTTAAGAAGTTCTTTAGCATATTGAGTAACATGGCAGCGTAAGTAAACTCTTATTCTGTCCCTTTTTATGTGAGGCAGGATTGAAAGCTAGTTTTTTATATCTGTGTTTCAAGCAATGTTTGTCCATCAGGAATGTTTCTAACCTAACCTGTATTGTAACAGGTCAAAAGGGACTAAGTGTGTGTGTTTCCTGCTCCCAGGCTTTCTTGAATTGGATTTGTGCTTTTTTCCTCAAATTTTGGTTCTCTGAGCAAACCTTTTTGTACAGTGATAGTGATACCCTCTTTAGGGTGATGGAGAATAATGAGTGTTGCTTTTCAAGAAACAGAAGGCATTTTGAATTTCTCTCTATTTAGGCTGTCTTGATTGGGTTGGGTTTCTTCCAGTTCATAATGACTGAAATTTAAATTGGTGAGAATAACTGTTTATTTTGTTGTAGCATTAAAATTCATGACCTGTCAGACCTGAGAGAAATGTATGCCATAATAAACTTGGATGATGAAAACAAAGGTATGTTAACAGTCTCCGTGAGGACAGAAATTATTACAGATCATGTAAAACAGAATTTTGATGGTGACTCTGTTTACATGGATGAAAGCACTGTTGTAGGAAAAAACTGTAAATATAGCAATTACCATAAATTTTCTTTCCCAGCTTGTATTTATTAGGTGACACACAAAAATGCAGATGTATTTTATCTGTTCAAAGTATAGAGAAGTACAGCTCTCAGAATATTTGTTAATGTTTTCATTTTTCAAATCTGTAATACAGTATATTTAGATTACTGAAATAATTCCTTAACTGGCTTCTGCTGCTTTACGGGGTTTTTTGGTGGTTAGGGGTTTTTTTGTGCTTTTCAGCGTCACTTGTACTGACATACAGACACTTAATCTGTTCTCATCCTGATAGACAGGATTTGTGCCTGTAGCTTCCAGAACTTTCTTACAAGATTCTGTTCTTGGGTAATGAGATACCACTATTATCTCTTCCTCTAATATCCATAAATACTTCAGTTATTGCCAACTCTTCACTCTTAGGAAAATTCTAAATTAGTACATTATGGGTTTGGTTTGAGTGATTCCAGTTGGTCTTGGAGTACTGTTAATTGGTTATGTTTGAGTACGTTAGTATTCCTAGATATGAATTCCTACCTTTTTCACATTTTAAAGCAAAATGATTGTTTCTTGGTTTCAGTAGTAGAAGATTTTTTTTAATTTTTTTTTTTTCTCCCAAAACCTTGTGAATATTTTAGGCGTAGACAAGCTGGCTTGGACAGATGATGGACAGTTGTTGGCAGTATCTTCACGAAGAGGATCCCTCCATGTTTTCTTGACAAAGCTTCCAATCCTTGGAGATGCTTGCAATACACGGATTGCATACCTCACTTCCCTTCTTGAAGTTACTATAGCAAATGATGTGGAGAGAGTATGATAACTTTTTCCTTTTAAACTTCATTTAGATACAAGTAAAGTAAGAATTAGTAGTGGATGAAAATTGTTTTGTTTTGTTTTCTTACAGGAGCTACCAGTCACAGTCTCTGTTGAAGTAGAGCCAAGTTTTGTGGCTATTGGTGTTTATCATTTGGCTGTAGGAATGAACAATCGGGCTTGGTTTTATGCACTTGGAGAGAATAGTAAGCATAAATTTAGTTCTTTAAAAATTACTGCATCATTGTGTTTTATGAATTCAGTGTTGTGTTTAGGAGTTCTGAACATTACACATTGTACAATTAACAACTTGAATTGCCATATGGTCTTGTTAGGACCAGATAATGATCTTCACAGGCTGAAGCAGTTATGACAAGACATTTTAAATAATAGAAATAAAACTTCAGGTTCAAGGTAGTGGTAATAAAATGTAGAATGTTTCTTGTTTCTTTTTTCGGATCATGTTGTTAACCAATGCAAGACTTTTAGGCTTTTGAGGCATTATTGGACAGTGTGTTTAAATATGAAGTTTGGCAAAGTACCTGGGGACTATATAATCAGAGGGTTTAAACTGGCAAATTGGTATATGGTCATGTTGCTTGCATGGGGCAAAGTAGAATGGTTATGCTATGTCCAAATTTTAGACAGTGGATTTAAAGTTTTCTTGCCTCTTTATGCATGAACTTTTTTGACTAATACTCAGTTAATCAAAACTCTAAGAATACTAGTCAGAGTTGCATAGGAAGAGAGTTTTGTGTACTTTCTAACCAGTTTTCTGACTGCTAAGAAAGTGTTTACTTGTGACCCATCCCCTCTCTGCTTAGTTGTGAGTTTTTCACACCTGGCTACTGAGCTGCAAATTTAAACAAGCAAAGACTTATACAAAATAAAATATTTTTACCTTTTATTTTCTGTTTTAATTTCTTAGATGTAAAAAAGCTTAAAGATGTGGAGTACCTGGGGACTGTAGCAAGTATGCACCTTAATTCCGATTATGCGGCTGCTCTCTTTGAGGGTAAAGTCCAGTTGCATATGGTAAGAGCTCTGGCAATTTTGAGTGCTGAAGTAATGAGTTGATCTAAGCTGAACAAGTTAATGTTTTAGTTTAAAAAATGAGATAAAATTGAGTGATCTTCTGTTAATGGAGATAAAAAAATAAAGATTCTTTAGTTTTTTTGCTGGCTAATTAAATATAAAGGTGACTTCCTGTAGACTTCAGAAATACAACCTAGTCTGAAACAGGGTAAGAAAATGTGTTTCCTTATGAACTGTTTAACAAGTTTTAATTAAAAAATCTCTGGTTAATGTGACAGAAGCAGGTGCTGGGGTTCTAAGGGATACACAGGTTTGTATTAATTTCGTTTCCTTACAGTTTGATACAGGCAAAAGTATGATATGTCATTGTTAACAGTAGGGTTTTTCAGGTCATTCTGTTCTTTATAATTAGATAGAAGGTGAAGGTTTGGATGCTCAAGAAGAACGAGAAACTCGACTCTTCCCAGCAGATGATGATAAATACCAGATTTTGTGCCATGCTTTAACTAGTGACTTCCTCATATATGGTACAGATGTGAGTATTGCTTCCGTCTGAGTTATTTGGATTATTACGTATACTTTTAGGAAAAAAAAAATTCTGAGAAGTTTACAGTGGATTATTTTCTGTGCAAGAACTTTATGCAAATATAGTCTAATTTACATTCAAGTTCCTTTATTATTGCATTTATATGAGATGCATTGTCATGAAGATTAACTTTTGCTTTTACTAGCTTTCATTGCAAAGCACTGATTTTAATAGCAGAATTTAATTCTGTTGCATTAGTGAAAGGGTTGGCAATCAAAATGTCTTCCAAATGAAAGAAAAAACATGTCACTTGCCTTGCAAATTTGTTTATTTAGGTGGTGATGTGATAGATGTGGACAAAACGGTACTGGGGTATAAAGTGTGATAGCATAAATGGAAGTCTTTACTTGTAGAAGCCTTTGCCTGAAGAGAACTATTTTTAGGTGATTCAACAAAGATGGGAATTAGGAGGGCACTGAAGAAGGATGTGAACATGCTTTTTGTGGAGATTTTCCTGTGCATGAGGAGTATTTTCTGTTACTGGGAATACAGGGCACATTTGGCATTGTAGTACTGTGCTCTTTGTGACACAGCTTTTTGTGACACAGGCTGATGTATTGTCCTTAGAGGAAAGGCAAACTCACTATCTCTGGTGTTATCACTCTTTTGGTAACTTGAGTGGTTTTGCAGTAGCTGAGGGCTTTCCTACCTCCTTAGTACCTGAACTGGTACTAATAAATTTGAAGTACTAAATTCACAACTGATCAATTTGATGATGCAGATTTTACAACTGACATCAAAAGATGTCTTTTACTTTTCTTCTTTGTGCAACAGATTGAAATATGCATTAATCACAAATCAGTTTGATTGCTTTTCTCCCCTGAATTAGGTGCATTTGTTCTTATAATGGTTCTCCCTTGGAGGCAGGTTTTCCAGGTTTGTGTGAAAGTTAAGCTTCTCCCAGTGGCGAGGCAGGCATTTCCTCTCTTTGGATAACTGCACAGGAAATACAGTCTCCGCAAAGCAGTGAGATAAACAACAAATACATTAGAAAACCCCTCAAACCTCCAACTCCTTCCCCGACTCCCCAGAAGCCTTAATTTTCCTGTCCTGCCCAAAACCAGCTGTAAATGGAGAAAGAAGCCAAAAAAACACACCTGGAAGTATTTTTCTTTAAACCTAACTCTTTGTGCTCAGCACTCTTAAAATCAGAGAAACTGCAACTAAGTTAGTTATCTGCATGCCACTTACTGATATCATTATTAGCTTTTTTCTGTTATCTCTCCTTAGACTGGAGTTATTAGTTATTTCTACATTGAAGACTGGCAATATGTGAATGAATATCGGCATTCTGTCAGCGTGAGAAAAGTTTTTCCAGACCCCAATGGAACCAGATTGGCTTTCATAGATGACAAAAGTGATGGTTTTGTCTACTGCCCAGTAAGTTAGTGTGGGATACCCATACAATCATATTTACAAGCAAGCTCTTCAACTAGTTGGTGTTTCAATAAACTTTTTGTCAAAATCCAGTGTGTATACTGGTAGGAGAAATTGGCAACAAGGCCTGAAGATAATGTAAGAAAGTAAAATCCATCATGTGAGATTAGGACAATTTCATTATACTAAGTTCCTGATCAGTAGTTTCAGAACTGTATATGTGTGTGTATTCAAATACAGATATTTTAGCCCATTAACAAGTTCTGACAGTTTCACTACCTGTCCCCATACCTTTTCTCCAAGAAAAGTAATTAACATTTATATAATGTGCATTTTCTTCATTTACTTCCCTTCTGAATTGAACTATTATGTTATTTAGAGTTGCTGCTTATAAGAAAACTTTTTTTTAATTTTTCATATTTCTGCACTATTTATATTCTTTATTTTTAATCATAACTGGGATGAATATTTGGTTTGTCTCCTTAGCCACTTGCTAGTAATTTTATTATTGCATTGTTTGTAGGTAAATGACAGATTATATGAGATTCCAGACTTCTCACCAACTATTAAAGGAATCCTGTGGGAACATTGGCCAATGGATAAAGGTGTTTTTGTTGCTTTTGATGATGATAAAGCATACACCTATGTTTTTTATAAGGATGCTATTCAAGGTACTATAAATGCTTTTAAAAACTTATTCACTCTTTCAGTTGATAAAGTAAAACATGTTCTGAGTTTTCATTTGTCTTAAATATCTTTATAATGTATGTACAAATAAACAGTAGTACAGAAGCTTTGTAGTACAACTGGTAGGAAATTAGTTGCTTTGTAGGTTTCTCTGTAAAGCATTTTGGTCCTAACTCCCTAAGCTTCTTGCTGTTACAGTCTTTCATCTGAAATTTGCACTTTGTGCTTCAAAATTGTATTTTGGAATGTTAATGAGAAGATTTTAGGAGCATGGTGACAAAACTTGCATTCACTTACAGTTAACCAAAATCATAGAAATTTCTATATTTTCTACAGGGAAACATTAAGAAATCTACCTACAAATACTTGGCAAATGACCACGCTAGTTTAGAAGATATGTTATTTATGTGTACTTACTGAAAAATATGTGCTGTGCAGTCAGTGGCAACTACCAGAATTAGACACCTTGAATTAATGCCCTGCAAGTCTACATTATTTCAGCTGTGACTGTTTGCTACACTTCTTACGATGTAGGGATATTTTAAATTATGTCTTCTTTTCCTCCTGATCTTTGAATCTAGGGTCAAAGATTATTTTGGCAGGTGGCACAGAAGTCCCCTTTTCCCACAAACCTTTGTTGCTGTATAATGGAGAATTAACTTGTCAGACTCCGAGTGGGAAAACAAACAACATGTATCTGAGCACTCACAGGTTCCTTGGCAATTTGAAAGACTTTGGACCTAATGAGCTGACACAAATGCTTACTCAGACTTTAACATTGAAAAGGTACATCTGTGTTTTAATTGTATTGTGTAAATTGTTTTCTTCTGTGCTTATAGCTCAGTACAGCATATCGTGGTGATTTAAAAATGTGATAATGAATATTAATAAATTAGATTGATCCGTGAGTCCATGTAGCTGTCTATACAGACCAAGCTGAATAATTGGCCTAGTGGCGCTTTATTTGTTTTTCCACTGTCAAGTAAAAGCTGAAGTAATTTTTTTCAGGACTGCTTCAGGGTTCTATGACAGTGTCTCTTCCAAAACTGGACGAAGGTGCTTCTTACATACTCCCCACTCTAATGAAACAATGTAAAATCATTATGATGGAAGGAATGCCAGAGTAGGGAAAGCAGATGGTTTCCTGAAAAAGTGCAGTAGAAATAGGAGAAACAGAACTGTTAAGTTATGCATTTGTATTTCTCCTTTCTTCCTGACACCTCTCTCCCTCCATAGCTTAGAATTATATGTTTTTCATCTGTTCCCTACCATAGTATTAGGAAAAAAAAGAGTTGAGAGGGAATTTTATATTTGACTAATACCTAAAATTAAAATAGTTTTAATGTGTTTTACCTTGTAAAGGTTTTCTGAAGCATGGGAGTTGTGCAGACTTCTGAATGACCAGTCTGGGTGGAATGAGCTGGCCAAAGCTTGCTTATATCATATGGAGGTGGATTTTGCAATACGTGTTTATCGGACATTTGGTAATGCTGGGATGGTGATGTCACTAGAACAAATAAAGGTAAAATATAAAGTCCCCTTTAAACAGGAAATACGGTGATTTAATTCTTCTTTAAGAATTGCGGAGTTCTTATTTTCTAGGGATTTTGGTGTTTAGTTTGTTGTTTTTTAAAGTAGAAGGTGAATTATTTTCAAGGGAGTTAATAGTTACTGAGGAAAACATGTCCAAACCATGTAACTCTTGCTTGGTTTTCTCTTTAAGTAGTTGCAGTCTCTACTGTAATGCACAACATGCCTTTCTGCATCTGCTTGAGAGCAACAGAAAATATTCATGTGTCAGGGATTTGGAGGCTCTGTTTTCCTTTGTCATTTCTAAAAAAAATGTTTAAGGCCACTGTTATTAATTAAAAAAAAAAAAGTCATATATCTAAAAGTGTATGAAATAGTATCCTAAGAAAATAGTTCTGCAAACTGCAGAGTTTGGACAGTGTTAGCTGTAGTGACTTTGAGTTCCAGTAAGAAAGTGAGGGCTTTTTCTTGGTTTGTAGAATCCATTCAACACACATGGTTGTAGAATACAAAACTGGTTTGTTTTGCTGTGCTTACTAGATTATTTTACTTACAACAATATTTTTTTTTTCTCTTGGACTACTTTTGCACCTCTTACATCATTTTCCAGGGAATAGAAGACCATAACCTTTTAGCAGGACATCTTGCCATGTTTACTGGTGATTTTAATCTGGCTCAGGATTTGTATCTGGCATCCTCCTGTCCTGTTGCTGCACTTGAGGTATTCATTTAAGATGTGTAAATGTTTTGTAGATGTTTTCATCTGCACCTCAATGTTGGACTATTTTACCTACTGATAATTCTGGCCTTTTATGGTTTTGTTCTTGCCATTTTGTGACTGACAGATATTTTTTAGGATGAATTCAAATTACCTGAATCTTTCTAGTACACTAGCTCTATATTTCTATTTAGAATAACATAAGGTTCAGAATTTAATACTTGCATCAGAAAATTTTACTGGTCTTTGTTAATAGATGCGAAAAGACTTGCAACACTGGGACAGTGCACTTCAGCTGGCTAAGCGTTTGGCTCCAGACCAGATCCCTTTCCTATCAAAGGAATATGCAATGCAGCTTGAATTCACGTAAGTTCTCCTGTAAAGTTGCAATATAAGAAGATTAAACCAATACTCATGCTCACTAGAATATAAATTGAGATACAATTGAGGTGCAAGGTCCTACACCTGGGTCAGAGCAATCCCAGGCACAGCTACAGGCTGGGCAGAGAAGAGATTCAGAGCAGCCCTGAAGAGGAGGACTTGGGGATGTGGGTCAATGAGAAATTTAACTTGAGTGGGCTTCAGTGTGCGCTCGCAGCCCAGAAAGCCAACCGTATCCTGGGCTGCATCAAAAGGAGCGTGACCAGCAGGTCGAAGGAGGTGATCCTGCCCTTCTACTCTGCTCTCATGAGACCTCACTTGGAGTATTGTGTGCAGTTCTGGTGTCCTCAACATAAAAAGGACATGGAGCTGTTGGAACAAGTCCAGAGGAGGGCCACAAGGATGATCAGGGGGCTGAAGCACCTCTCGTATGAAGACAGGCTGAGATGAGAAAGTTGTGGCTATGCAGCCTGGAGAAGAGAAGGCTGCGTGGAGACCTCATAGCAGCCTTCCAGTATCTGAAGGGGGCCTATAAGGATGCTGGGGAGGGATTCTTCATTAGGGACTGTAGTGATAGGACAAGGGCTAATGGGTTAAAACTTAAACAAGGGAAGTTTAGGTTAGATATAAGGAGGAAGTTCTTTACTGTAAGGGTGGTGAGGCACTGGAATGAGCTGCCCAAGGAAGTTGTGAATGCTCCATCCCTGTCAGTGTTGAAGGCTAGGTTGGACAGAGCCTTGGGTGGCATGGTTTAGTGTGAGGTGTCCCTGCCCATGGCAGGGGGGTTAGAACTTGATGATCTTAAGGTTCTTTCCAACCCTAACTGTTCTGTGATTCTGTGAGATTCTGTGATTTTATGATTGTGAGATACTTCGGCTAACTACGTTGCTGAGAGAGGATTCTGTGAGGTCTTGCAGCTGTAGTATAAAGAAGAGTAGTTTTGTAAGGAATACCTCATGCTAGAGACATGTTAGCAAATAATAGTTACTTTTGATTAATTTCACTATACCTGGGTTCTTTGCAGCTGGAAGGTCCACTATATAATATGATCATCTACTAAATAAATACTTTCTTGCAAGCAAGTGGGTGGAAAACAAAATTCACACCATTTAACGCTTCTTACATTGGACAAAAGCCTTGCCTTTTGCCTTTCTTTCATTAAATACCCATTACCCTTCATTTTCTTACATATTATAGGTAGGTGAGTGTCAGATTTCAAGGCTGTCAGTCCCTGAAAGAGAGAAGGTTTTAACCATTTGCCATGATTTTAGAAAGATTTTGTAGCTAATTCTTCCCAGATGAAACCTGGTTTAAATGTCTAAACCAAGAGGAAAAACTCTTTATCTATTAATAGAGTTAGACAACTCCATCTCCCTGGCACTGACAGAAGACAGTTATTGGTCACAGAAAGGAAGGAACAGAGGCATCTGAAGCAATGCAGCCATCTGTAACTTGAGTTCTGAATATACTTGAGGAAAAAAACTGCCTTCATTTTTATGTTGTGAAAATTCAAGAATAATTCTAGCAGGTTAGTTTCATTTAGCTTACAGAAAAATAAGGAAGTAGGGATGAGATTACTGAGGTGTATTGTGCAGATAGGTTATTTTTCTGTCTTTCAAGGGAGATTTATTGGTCTCACTATAATGAAATTGAGAGACAGACTAAGAGACAGACTACATCTTTGGCTAATAGCTTGATAAAGTGCTAAGGAAGTGCCATGAGTAACTCTGTGACTGTCCCATCTTTTGCATACTTCACATTCTTGTACAGTCATTATGTCTAAAGCAGGACAGATACATGTATAATCTGTGTGGTAGGAAGGTAACCATCTCTTTCTAGTAAAACTATTCTCTGTACAACTTCTTGTTTTCTTTTAGGGGTGATTATAGTAATGCTCTGTCACACTATGAGAAGGGAATCACGGGAAATAATAAGGTAATTCCTTTTTACTAATGATAGCATTTGTATTATCATACTACACATTAAGTTGTCATGTTTCAGACTCACTTGAATACAGGTGGGTTTTTTTATTCCACTCTAAATCTGTATGTGTGTTTCATTTGGGGTAGTAGTCTTCACACTTCTCTTATTTTTAATACACAGAATGATGCTTTCTCTGGGTGTAAAGCATTATTGACATTATATTAACATGGCATAACTAGATTTAGGTTTTATAGTTTGAGCAGTTTCATAATAGACACACAAATGTCAGAAAATACTGCTTGGGTTTTCATTGTTATAACAAAGGTCCTAATAATTCTTCCTGTTATTCTTTATTGAATTGTTATCTATATAAAGACAAGCAAGGATTGTGTTAGAAGATTAACATTGTATTCAGTAGATCCTTCCTTATTCTGGCATTATTTCCCCTAACATAATAACGTGGACAGGGCTTTGTGCAACCTGGTCTAGTGGAAGGTGTTCCTGCCCATGACAGAGGGGCAGGAACTAGATGAGCTTTAACGTCCCTTCCAGCCCATACTATTCTATGATTCTGTGATAATATTTGCATAGTGTCTATTAAGCAACTTAAATGATAATTAGGGAACATAATCGGGGAAATAGTGACATTTCCAAAATCAAGCCATTTGGCCTTAAACATCAATGGCCTTGCACTTACAAAAAAGGATTAAAGGAAGTATCCTGCTTGTAGTTTCTTTTTTCTGTACTGTTGGTTTTAGAGGAAAAATGAGAGTAGTACTGAGCTGTCTGTAAAGCATATGTATGCTTGGTCTGGACAGGTCTTGTAAGTAAAATGTAAAAATCAAAGCTTAAGAAAAGAACTAAGCTGAGTTCTAAGTGACAGCTGCAGCTAGGCAAGAATTTTGAGACAAAAATTGACTTTGTGAAGTCCATGTAATGTTTTGTTAGTTTGCTTCAGTGCTTGATTACTGTGGCTTTTGTGACCTGGTATTTCTAATGTATAATATATAATTACTGCTTTTCATTTGATTACCAGTACCAGGATCATGATGAAGCTTGCCTTGCTGGAGTGGCTCAAATGTCTATTCGAATAGGAGATATCCGTCGAGGGGTAAACCAGGCCATTAAACATCCCAGTAGGTTGCTAAAGAGAGACTGTGGAGCTATTCTGGAGAATATGAAGGTATTCGAAAGAGTTAATAAAGCTAAAGCTGAATAAGTGAAATCATTAAGTTATTTATTGATTTTTTTTTTTTTTTAATCTTAATTTAGAAATGATGTTTTAATGATTTCCAATATTGTAGCAATTTTCAGAAGCTGCTCAGCTCTATGAAAAGGGACAATATTATGACAAGGCAGCATCAGTGTACATCCGATGTAAAAACTGGTAAGTGCTGTTTTTAGGGAAGTGGTGTATTTCAAAGAACTTGCTATGGTACTTTTTGGAAAGGAAGGAGTCTCTGAATAGCACAACTGTCTCATTGAGTATGTTTCATTGATTTTGTTGTTCCTTCACCCAAGCTGAAACAAGAACAGTGTTCTCTCAGAAGCTGCTGTTGTTTTAAATAGAGTCTTATTGTAAATGGGAGATAGTCTTCCTTTTTTCTTTTTTCTCTGTTATGTTTAGTTACCTGCAATTTCAAATCCTTAATGTGCGTGTGCACATGCACACACGTGCACTGACTTCAGTAATTTTATTTGTGTAGTTATTGTTTAGTTCATTAAATTCCTTCAGTTATAACATACATTGCTGAGACTGAATACTCAGTTGGAAATTATTCTAAATTGGTGTTCAAGTGGAGTCTGTATCATGAGTAGGTGAAATCACTGGCATTATGTTCAGTACATTTTTAATTTTTTTTAAAGTGAATTGCATTATTAGCAAGTTTCCAGTGGAAAAGTACAATTTACTGAGAGATTTAGGGGCTGAATTCTTGTCTAATAACATTTTATTTACTTCTAATATTAAGAACTGAATGGAGCAGAGATCAGGAAGACCCCTCCTCTTTCATACAAGTGCTCTAAAATTAGGTTGGAATATATTATGTTTATTTTCTAAGGAAAATTTTATTCCATCATAGAAGGGTCAGTGGCATCAAAACTGACCAGGAGAACACTTAGTTAGGTAGGGTAGCTTGCACATAATGATAACCTTGATCTGGAAAGTGGGAGATACAAGCTTTGTTGACTCTAGCAGAAGGTTCACTTTGGGTAATGCTTTATCTTTTGGGCAGAAGAGTGAGATACAAGGTCAGCCTCTCTTCAGACTCCTATATACTTGGTCTTGAAAGGCCTTCTGCTTAGTTTGCTGGCTTTTATAGGTTGTATCACTGTGTGCAACTCCTGAAGCTAGATTTATGGAAGGACTGACAACTCGTGTTCCTCTACACTGCTGTTGGAGATGTAGTCACTCAGTGTCCGGTTCTTACTACCTGTAGTGCTCTGTGTAACCTGTTGCCTTAAGCACACAGTCATGAAAGTATTCACAGCTGCACCTGTACTGTTGGCCTTTTGTACTCTTCACATTCTTTCAGATTACAGTTTTAATACTGTGCTGCTTGTTCTACTGTAGATTAAGTAGAGAATATTGGATGTAAAAATGGTTGGTCTGGCACTTATACATCTCAAAGAGAAGATACTATCCTTCTTTAAGCCTGTACCTTCATGAAGCAGTCTGTAATTTCCAGTTCTTTTATCTATAAACTGCAGCTTTTTGAGACTATTAAAGTGCCTTCAAAGCTTATACGTTATGTGCACTTAGTTCTTTTTTAGCCTTCTTTTAGTGTTGGTATAAATCTGCCTGGTTTACTGGAGAAAATTTGAAACCAGATACATTTATTAAATAACAATTATCTTGTCTTCCTAGGGCAAAGGTTGGTGAACTTCTTCCTCATGTTTCATCTCCAAAGATTCACCTACAATATGCAAAGGCCAAGGAAGCAGATGGCAGGTGAGTTTGAATCCTTATGTTTTTTATAAAAGTTATTATTGTTTGTTGTCATTATTGATGTTATTAGATATTACCCTTTTAAAAAACAAACTTAAAGACAGGCTTTAAATTTTGCACAGAACGGCCATGTGAAAATGCATTCTGAAATATGTAAACTTAAGGTGTCATGTAAGGATTTTAAATGTAATCTAAGGACCTTCCATTAGTATCAAAGATGTGTTTCTAATTTACTGTTTTCCTGTCTAAGTATTAATACATTTTTACCCAAAATCATTAAAATACACTCAATGTATTCAATTCCACTTAGCAAAGTATTGAAGAGTTCACTTTGTTTCTAATGACTCCCCCCCCGCCGTGTTTTTTAAATGACATTCAAAGGGAATAGTCGTGAAAGAAATTTTTTCATTCTAGAACCAAATTACATAATGGCTGCACTTGCAAAATAATGAATAATGTGAATTTATTGGCTGAAATGAAAGCCCAAAATAGGTTATATGTAATCACAGAATGTAGGTTCTACTTGTCTTTACCTGTCAGTAAATTTGCTTCAGAATAATACTGTATAAACAGGACCAAAGCTAAATGTGTGCATTGATGAGACTAGAAAATACTATTTGTGTCAGTTGTGTAGTGTGAGAATGAGAAATCTCTTGATCTTGTTTACAGAACAGAAATCTTACTTTTTACATTGTGCAACTAGCTATCGTCTGTTTGTTTTTTATTATTTTCTCACTCCCAAGTGATTTCATACAGAACTAATGGAACAGATAAACTGCTTTTAAGATACACCAAAAGGGATGCTAGGAAAGTAGGTCAAAAATAGTGTCGTGATAGAGATTTCTCTGCCTTTCATTCTTCCAAGAGAAAATGAAATAGAGCCAAAAAAAAACATAGTAATTGCAGAACAAGGTTATTATATGCAAACTGAAAGGAAGGTGTCGCAGAATAACCTCTCAGCAACAAAATACTTTCTTTCACACCTTATTGTAAGGTTATTTAAAAGTTAGAAAAACTGATGTGGAACCATCATTTTACAGGTACAATGAAGCTGTGATAGCTTACGAGCATGCAAAACAATGGGATAGCGTAATTCGACTATATTTGGATCACCTTAATAATCCTGAGAAGGCTGTTAATGTTGTGAGAGAAACACAGTCTCTTGATGGAGCAAAGATGGTGGCCAGGTAACAGTCATACACTGCAGGCTAAAAAAAATGGTGGAAGAGGCCATACCTATTGGAAGCTGGTGAGGCTTGCTGACATACCAGACTCTAGTTATTGGTACTTGGCCAATGACTATATTTCAGTTTATTGATTTGAGTTCTGTAAAATTTGGACAGCTGAGCAGGTGCTGATTTTTTTTTTCCTTCTTTTTAACTTTCTGATTAAAATTGTATTAACCTAAGTTTAAACAATAATGAAAGTTGTCATACTGTATTATTTATGCAGTTAATTTTAGTAATCTGTTTAAAATAATCGAGATATAAATGTATCATATTGGTGTGCCACAAAACATACTATATTTCTAAAATATTTGGTGTAGTCATTATGCTCATTAGTACTAAGGCATTAATTTGTTCATTCTTCTTAGATTCTTCCTCCAGCTTGGTGACTATGGTTCTGCCATCCAGTTCCTCGTCATGTCCAAGTGCAATAATGAAGCTTTCACATTAGCTCAACAACACAACAAGATGGAGATTTATGCTGATATCATCAGTGAGTATTTCAGGTTAATAGTTTGCTGTTCTTTTAATTGGTTTAAACCGATTTCAGATCATAAGACAAGGGGTGTGAAGTTCTGTTTCCCAGCCTTTCCATTTCCAGTCACCATGGACATTTTTGGCAAATCTGTGTCTGATTCAGGCCTACAAGCTAGGCTTTGCTTTCAGCTGAGGTATCTCCCTTGGTCTTCAGTCTAGGTTGTTTTCAGATCTTGTCTGTGCTGAAGATTTTTCTGTTTATCCATAAAGTATTTGTCTAGACTATGCTGCTTGTGTTCATTGAGGGATCCCTTTCTTTGACCTTGATATATGTTAGTACCGCTTTTCCAAACCTGACACTTTTATTGGGACAGTTCTTGATTTTTATCCTTTTTCCATACTTTGAGCTATTTCCTTACATATGCATGACACTTGCTTTTTTTTTTTTTTTTTTTTTTTTTTTTTTTCTCTTTAAAGCCCTTTGTAGCCCCCTCTTGTCTCAGTGGGAGACAAAAAGGAGACCTGACTGAGAAGCTGACTTACACATCAGGCCGTGTTCTGGGTTCAGCTGTAACCGTTATTTTTCTCCTTGTTAGTAGCTGGTGCAGTTCTGGTTTTGACTTTAGTCTGAGTCAGTGGCCAGCTTCTCAATTTGCAATATATGTAGTCATTTTTCACCTGTGTCAGGCACCATTCTTTGGGGACAGTTCCACATGCGTATCTCCCAAATTCTCTCATATTTTCAAGTAATCTATTCCTTTAAAAAGCATACTCTTTTTACAAAGGTTTTAAAAACTTGGCAACAGCTAGCTTAGTGATGCATTGTGGCAGCTGCTTGTCAAGGTGGCCACTATTATTCTACTGCTCCTTATGCTTTTTTCCTTTTCTCCTATCCAAAATACAGTGTCTCAAATTGTAATCTAAGTGGATGGAAAAATAGCTGAAAACCTACTTTGGGCTGGTGGCTGTCTTTGGTTTAGATTCGCACAGTAAAATCAAGCTTTGGTTAGAAGTTGTTGTGTTCACTGCTATCACATGGTCACACTGATCCTCATAGGCTTGCTTTGTGCAATACATACTTGCATATTCTTAAACTCAGAGAAATAATTAGATGATAATCTCATAATCACTTGTGCTGTTTTATTTTTGCCAAGACATTATGGAAAAATTCATTAGTAGATCATAGTAATGTAATTTTATTATGTCTGTTAAAAACCGGAAAGCCTGTGGAAACAAGTATTTCACTCCATGATTAGCTCCTAATGTCTGACATTTAATCTGATTAAATAGGGAAAAAATGTAGACATAATTTGATTCTGGCTGGCTTTGGTTTTCTTTGAATATCAGTAGGAAAACAAAACTTAGAATAAGATCTTGCTTCTTCAGTAGGGCTTTTATCTTACTGAGAACACTGCTGTCATTGCTATCTATCTGTTGCAGGTTCTGAAAGTGCTACCAATGAAGATTATCAGAGCATTGCACTCTATTTTGAAGAAGAAAAGAAACATTTTCAGGCTGGAAAATTTTTCTTGCTGTGTGGTCAATATGGAAGGGTCAGTACTTAAAGTGATAGTTAAATGTTCATAGAAACTCTTCAAAATACAGTACTTCAAAATCAGGGAAGTTCATAGTAGACTTCAGCTGCCTTAACTGATGAAATACTGGTATTTAAAAGTGTAAAAAATATAATTAAACTACTTATGTTTGCAGCTATCTACATTTATGTGCTGTGAATTACACACTGCCCTACAGGTCACTTTTTCACTGCAGCAGAGGCTCCAGGTGGATCAGTGCTATACTCTTCTCAATGAATCTCTAAATGTCATGAACACAGAAGAAGAACTAATTTGTCTCTTATTAGCTTGATCAGTGATGATGACTTGGTGGCTGGCTTATTGATTTAATACTGTAGCATGCCCTAACTTAAAGCTTTTTTAATTTTTCAAGACAGAAAATACATTAACTGAAGTATGTCAGTTGACACACTTCTTTTTGGTCACTTACACATTGGTGAACTGCCGCTTATTATAGGTTTGACTTCTGTATACCGAAAAAAAATTACAGATTTTTTGCAAATTACAGCCATTGTAGTTGACCACTTCTTCAGCTCGGATGTAGGGGAGGATCCAGTAGCAGATTAATCATTAATTTCTTCTCACTGTATAGCTGCAAACATCTTTCACAGTTAGATGAAGAAAACCAGCATTTGGCAAAGACTCAACTCTTATTTATTGCAGGAGTATCTGTAAGAGCAGCTCCTACCTCTGTATTGTATATGGTTATCTATGTGGCTGTAAAATATCATCAAGATAAGCCTTCAGCATGCGATTTGAATGTCAAAATGCAGAGAGAAATAACTTGATAAAAAAATAGGAAAATGTTGGTTTCATGTGTTTGAGTTTTAACTTTTCTTCTGTATTGTTTTAGGCATTAAAACACTTTATGAAAAGTCCAGGCACAGAAGATAACTTGGCTATAGAAATGGCAATTGAAACAGTAAGTAATTTGGATAAACAAAAAATTCGTTATTTTCTCAGGAAGTTTACCTTCAGTATTGTGACAGCTTCCAGGCATCTAAAATTCCCTAACATAACATGTTAGAAAATAAATATGAACTACTGCCTGTCAAAGCTGATGAGCCAAGTAATCACCTGATTTGAACATACAGAACTAAAAAAAAAACCAATGTTTTTATGGAAACCTCCTTATGAGCAAGTATTTTTCCTTTCTCTTTCATAGCATAATTTCTTCTATCTTTATTTAATAGGTGGGACGGGCAAAAGATGAAGCCCTAACAAATCAGCTGATAGACTATCTTATGGGAGAGAGTGATGGCATGCCCAAGGTATTGTATTTTTATCACTGCTATTGTGTCACCATTTTACTGCCTCTTTCAGCAGAGCTTGAATGTGAGCTAAGTGGCACTGCACCCATGGTTTTCAGCTGTGAAAGCCAGACCTCAGGTACAGACATTGCAGTCTACAGTTAATTCTTTAGTCAAGGAATCTAAGGTCTCATATAGACTCAAACTAAATACAGTCAGGTACAAAATGATATGTATGGAAGAGGAAGTTCTGCCTTACTGAGGTGAGTGAGATTTGGTAATGATGATGACATGGTCTTGGTGCAGTAAGTTTATTTCACCCCTAGTATAGCTGTTGGTTATGATTCTCTTGGGAGATTAGAAATTCAGGCTGTTTCCTCTTTGTATGGTGCCTAGAGATTAAGGGTTTGATATTTTAGACTTTTACGGACATTTGGACAGCTGATGGCCAAGCCAACTTTGCTTTTATAAAATTAAAAACCGAAACAACTCTATTACTTACCTCTTATTATTTACCTGTAATTTGAAATGCAAACATTAATAAAATTATAAGGGAAGCAAAAAGTAGTGGAACAAATAAAATTCAAGTGCAAGAGACCAGTAGAGAATGCAGCTGTTGGAGGCATTGAATAAAAAAATCTATGTAAGCAAAAGTAATTTCTCACTTATGCTGAAAGTTGGTTGGACCAAAACTGTAGCATCCAATCTCATTTCTAAGAGCAGCAGCCTCACCATCTAGCTGAAAGAAGTGCATAGGACTGGATGAGGAAAGTGAGCTACAGCTTGATGCCTATAGTGAAGAGGTTATAAAGATTTTAGAAAACGGGAATTTTGTGAATGCTGTAATTGCCGTATTTAACATTGTTTTGAACTTCAATGTAGAGCTTTCCTCTCCTTGTTTAAAAGCTCTCTCTTGTTCTTCTGAATGCTTTAACCCAATCTGCCATAGTCTCTCTCAGTGAGTAACAAAATTTTACTTTATCCAATCATACATAGTTGTTTTAAAAATCTTATTTAAGAAACAATTTATCTTTATCCCTGTTATGCTATGGAGGCTGGTTTTGAAATTACCAAGTAAATGGGGTTAGTTGTAGAGAATAGCAGCTTTTATGTGGTGGTATTTTTGTAAAGCTGGAAGTAAGACTAAACTTAAAATAGCCATGCAGCAGAAACTTGCTAGTCCTTTCAAGCACTGATCTTCAAACCAGACCATTGCTCACAGCAGCCTGATTGCTTTCAATCTGATAAGGTGGCATCTAATGAAGTACCACATAATCAAAATTATTATGCTTATCAAAATTTTCTTGTCTAATTACAAACTATTTCTTAAATATGTTATGTCAACTATTAAATTGAACGTGTAAAGAATCTTAATTTGCCACGTGCTCTTCAGTAACTTGTCAGGGAGGAACTGGCAAGGTTCTGCTGTTTTCTCTGTGTGTATTTTCTAAGTACAGGTGTTTTAAAAAGCAAAACTAAATTAAATCATGGCTATCTAATACTAAGGTCAATCAGACTGCAATAACTTGATACAAAGACCATGGGAAATGTGTTGTCAGTTGAAAATTCCTTCCTGTAACTTTTGCTTTTAAAATAACTGACTTTAAAGGTAAGAACATGAAAGTAAAACATGAGGATAAATTTTCTTAAATGCCTTTTACTTTTATATTTTTTTTTTCACATATGGCTGCCATGTAAGTCATTTAAATATATTACTTAAGTCAAATATCATTAGAGACATGGCCAATACCATATAAGACTACTGGTCCATGCTGCACAGCATCCTTTTCCTGCTGTAGCAGGAGAAAAGAGAAGTGGTTGTCAGTAGAATGGCCAGTTGTGGGCATTAGCAGGTGTCAGAAGTTGTGAAGAATTAAATCCTAACCTTCCATTCATAATAATTTTTGTTTTACCCCGCTCAAGAAATAGCAGTTTTCCTTTTTAAGGCAGTTTTCAGTGGATAGATAATATCCACTAGTAAGTAGTTGTGGTTACTTTATTATCCAGAAAACTTTTACTGTTGTTCAGTTATGGTTCTCAGGATGTTCGACTTTTTGATCATAGAATCATAGCATAGTTAGGGTTGGAAAGGACCTGAAGATAGTCAAGTTCTAACCCCCCTGCCATGGGCAGGGACACCTCACACTAAACCATGCCACCCAAGGCTCTGTCCAGCCTGACCTTGAACACCACCAGGGATGGAGCATTCACAGCTTCCTTGGGCAACCCATTCCAGTGCCTCACCACCCTTACAGTGAAGAACTTCTTTCTCATATCTAATCTAAACCTCCCCTGTTTAAGTTTTAACCCGTTAGCCCTTGTCCTATCATTACAGTCCCTAATGAAGAATCCCTCCCCAGCATCCTTATAGGCCCCCTTCAGGTACTGGAAGGCTGCTATGAGGTCTCCATGCAGCCTTCTCTTCTCCAGGCTGAACTGCCCTAACTTTCTCAGCCTGTCTTCATACGGGAGGTGCTTCAGCCCCCTGATCATCCTTGTGGCCCTCCTCTGGACTTGTTCCAGCAGTTCCATGTCCTTTTTATGTTGAGGACACCAGAACTGCACACAATACTCCAGGTGAGGTCTCACGAGAGCAGAGGGGCAGGATCACCTCCTTCGACCTGCTGGTCACGCTCCTTTTGATGCAGCCCAGGATACGGTTGGCTTTCTGGGCTGTGAGCGCACACTGAAGCTCGCTCAAGTTAAGTTTCTCATTGACCAACACCCCCAAGTCCTTCTCCTCAGGGCTGCTCTGAATCTTTTCTCTGCCCAGCCTGTAGCTGTGCCTGGGATTGCCGCAGCCCATGTATAGGACCTTGCACTTGGCTTGGTTGATCATGCGTTGCTTAAAATTTTGCTCCATCATCAGTTTAAAAGTAGGGTTTTTTTTTGGTCACTTAATATTTTCCTTTATATTGTGAGTTAAAAAGAACAATTTGATTTGCCTTTTTTTCTTTCTGTATGCCAGTCTTTCTCTTTTGCTTTTATTTCTGTGGGGTTTTTCATGCTTTTTTCCCTTGGCTGTCAGGTAGAGACTTAATCTTTGCAGTTGTTGTCTTTATAAGGAAATGTCTTTATTGCTTTCATATTTCTGTTCTTCTATATTTTGGCTTTTGCTATGTGTTTGAGACTTGCATACAAGATCCACACAGTATTCCAGAGAACAGGACAGCATCATTTAATACGAATCTTTTTAAAGATATTTTTCTACTGTTTTAACATAGAATACACATGGTAAATAATTGGCTTTACTGCTAATAATGCAGAATTAGTTGGTTTTGGTTTTTGCTAAGCTGTCTATAAAGCTACCTTTATATGGTTTATACCATTATATGGTATTTCAGCTTAATTTCACCTGGATTTACTAATTCAATTATTATCATGTACAGACTTTACTATTTTTATTGATCCCATTTTAGACATCACTGCTAAAGATACACAATAGTGACACTGGTGACACTAGCCCAGTTTTGGGTTTGGGTTTGGTTTTTTTTTTTAATAGTTCCTCTTCATCGTAAGCAAGGTGATTTAATTGTGTATTTTTGCTGTATCTTTAGGGATTACCTAAAATTAGCCAATTGTCCCCTTAATTTTCAGATTTTTAGCTGCCTTGGATGTCTTAACTGTGTGGTCTCAGAACAACACACTTTTTAATGGCCAGATTTTGTCATCCTTACTCACACTAAGCAATGTTTGCACCTAGATCTGGAACACAATTTAAACTTTCTAGCAAGATTTTGAGTTCTAAAAAGAGTCCTTCAGTTCTTTTCTGACACCATGAATGCCTACATGTCTGAAGTTGTTGGGATTCTGCCTGGGCAGCTCTCTATGTGCTTAATGGTCTTCAGCTTTCTGTATCCATATTGGCAGTTTGGCAACTAACTGCCACAGCTCGCTAAGGGTCACCAGCGTAAGTGTTTGACTGTACAAAGAGCCAAGACTTGCAGGTGAAGGCAGCATAGCTAAAGCATGTCCATACAAAGAGCTCTTCACAAAACAAGGTAGCTCTTGTGTGTCTGCTTTCTTTGAAGAATGTGGTGGTGGGATAAGTAAAGAAAGGGAACAAGCAGTATGTATTCAATCAGTATTAATTGCTTTTGTATGATTTAATTAAGGATGCCAAGTACCTATTCCACTTATACATGGCACTGAAGCAATACAAAGAAGCTGCCAGAACTGCCATAATAATTGCCAGGGAGGAGCAGTGTTCAGGTGAGTCCGTTTCCTCTGATGTGGCAGCATCTCTGACACTACATCCTTGTAGTACTTGAGGTACTGTTATTAAAATAGGATTATACTTAGAAAAGATGTTTTAATTATATTCAAGCTTAATTTGAAGTAGTCTTTGTGAAAAGTCTGGGAGTCATACCTGTATGTTAAATATTAGAAGAAAAAAATTGTTGAAAATGCCTGTATTCCTTATTACATTCAAGTAAATGTAGTCATTAAGATTGCTTTCAACTTCACTTTTCTGTATATCACAGATCTTACAACTGCAGTTTCTACATGCAATTTCCAACTTGGGTACTGATCCTTTAGTCTCTGCATGTGATTTTTTCCAGTGGAAGAGGTGCACAGGAGGTGATTTCTGTTGAAGGGTCAGATACCCGCTTACTTAAGCCTTGCTTTCCCCTGTAATAGGTAGCTGAAGTTAGAAATAGAAAAAAGAGGAGACAGGGGCTAGAAGTAAAATAGCTATTGCCTCCATTAGTCATGCTCCTCTGAAGCCATGGCAACAGCCCTACCATAACACTGCTTGCTTTTCATTCCAAGTAACTTATGAAAAATAACTGTAAAGGGAAAACAGCAGCCTCGGGAGCAGCCAGGCAAATTAACTTCCATGGACTGCTGCTCAGCAGTGGGATAGGGAATGGAGAATCTCTTAACCCCTTGGCAAGCATGGTCTTCCAATTCCTCATAGCAGTAAATAATGCATTTGTGCTGATTATGTAAGCAGGAAATGTAAATGCTCAAGGGTTTAAACATTTACCAGCTTCTCTGAATCTGAAAAATTTTATCTAAAATGCAGTATCCCACACTGTATTTCATCTTCCCTAAGTATAGACGTGTTCTGCAACCCAGGATTAATAAACACAATATTTTTTTCATTAAAATCACCAGTCTTGCAGTAGCTGTTTCAGAGTTGTGAATTGTTGCTCTCTTCCTTGAGGAGATGTCAGTTTGATTCTGAAGTTTACACCAATATAGTTTGTTCTTTCCTTAAAAGTCCATTTAAAAATAATACTTAACTCATACTGTTTGGTATTTTCCTTTGAGTATGCTACTTTATGTGCAGTTTAAGTTGGATTTATGTAATCACACGGTTTTAAGACATCATATTATACTGAGAGTCTGGAAAGAGCATGCAAAATTAATGTTGTTTTCCAGCAACTAATTCTGGACTGATAGTCAGCTGCTACACACAGATTCCATACAGGTTGATTCAAGTCGTATATAATGACACATAACAGACTGCTCTGTAGAGTAAAACCATTTGCCAATAGAGGAAAAAAGTTTGCTGAAATAACTGAATCTGAAATTTCCTTTAAATGACTCCAGCTGCAAGGAGTATGACTCCTTATACGCTAATAATGAAAACAAAAAACCCAAACAAACAAAAATAAGCCAAAACAAAGCAAGAACAAGCAAGGAGCCAGGAAGTAGCCTAACCATACCGAACACGGATTGTTTTCAGCAACACTGATAATTTAGTAAGATGGTGTGTGGTTTTTGGACAATCCTTTATAGTATCCTTGAAGCAGTTTAATCTTGTGAGTTAATACTCACCATGGCAGAGAAGGTGGAGCTAGATCGTCTCTAACATCCTTTCCAACCCAAACCATTCTATGATTCTATTCTGTGAATATTCACATTTTAGTTCTCTCTGACAGATTTTAGGTTGGTTTGGTTGCAGAGGCAAAGAGCTGCCAAAGCCAATAAATTAATATTTAAACAGCAGCTTTTCAATAGCTGACACTGAAGAACAAAAAGATGTAACGGCTCTAAATGCTAGAAAAATATCTTTCTCTTTATAGTGGAAATAATGCATTGGTACAACATCTTCTATTTTTAAAGTTTCATTATATGAAGTGGTCATCCACACATGTATTTTCCTACTGTTTAGCTAAATTCTCTAAGCATAATTGCTTTTCTTATTTAACTCCCTGGCTGATACCATTCAGGATACTGTGACAAGCAACTGCTTTCCAAAGAAATTGTTATACAAAGGTTTTGCGCTAAGAATCAACTTAACTTCCTGTTCAGCTTCCATGTGTGTCATTGGTAAAGAAATTGTTATGAAAAATTGAATTTCCTGTTCATTGTTGGTTTTTTGTAAGGAAACTACCGAAATGCACACGATGTTCTTTTCAGCATGTATTCAGAGTTAAAGACCCAGAAGATAAAAATCCCTTCCGAGATGGCTACAAACCTTATGATTCTACACAGCTATATGTTAGCAAAGGTAAAGAATTGAGAAACTGGATTTATGTGCAAGTTAAGTTACATAGTTTCTGATTTGTTGGGCTGTACATACGGATGCTCTGTGTACATAAATCACATTGTCATATAGGTTGTATCACAGAATCCAAGTGAAGTTTAACAGCAAGCTTCACGACAATCCATGGTTGGGTTTGCCTCTTTGGCATATTCTTTTCTAAATACTGAATAATTAAAAACCTACATATGACTTCCTGTATTTCTTTTGCATTTGTACTTACAAATGTCATGCTAGTAGTGCAATATTATTATTGTTATTCATTATTATAAGCAGATCATTGCTCTTCTGTAAATTAAATTAAACAGGGGGTGCTCAGATGATTTCGGGTAGCTAACCTGAATATCTGTTCTGGTAGCCCACCAGAATATCTGTTCGGCTGGCAGCCAGCTTCTGGCCTCCCTCTTTGCCAGCAGTGAGGCAAGAGCAGGCACATAGCAGGCTGAAGGCCCGAAAGACTGTTCTGGGAAAGAGTGTCTTTCCTCTCTGCTGAGTGTCTGGTCCTTTCTGCAGTGCACGGTACACCTCTGCTCAGTTTCTTGAGAGAGCTGTGGGCTTGCAGCTCCCAGAAGGATGAATGGCAGGAGTGGACTGTGGGAATGACTCAATAACAGCCACAGTTAATTTGCTGTTTATTGTATTCCAGACTCACATCAAACGTGGTGATCACATGAAGGGAGCACGTATGCTTATACGTGTAGCCAACAACATCAGCAAGTTCCCATCACGTAAGTGTCATCAGTGTAGCTGGGCATGCTGTGTACTCTGCAGGAGAATTCATTTACCATTGCACTGGAAGAGGCATTCTCCTCTTGGGATCCTGTAAGGCACACAACAGCACAAATGCACAGTGTGCGCTGCCATCCTCCCCAGGGCAGCTCTTTGGCATAGGGCCCCCAAGATGGTTTCCTCATGAACAGTTTCATCTGTCCTTGCCCACCATAACTGTGGTCCTGAGTTGCCTAACCCAAACACACACACAGGGTGTCAGGATCGTGTGTAACCAACTGATCGGTTTGTGACTTCATCACAAATTTGAATCAGTCTTCTTTTGAAAATACTTTTTGGGTACATGGAAAAAGTAGGCTAAAATGTAGACTTTAAACGGTGCAGACCAGATCTGGGAGAAACAGTTATCATCAAAACATGCCTGCTGCCCTGCTGAGCTTCAGGAATGTGGAGAGGTGAAGCCCTGATTTTCTTGTATATAGGTACAGGAATTGCACAAATTGTGCAACTGTATACCACTGAGGAAGAAAAATACTGTCAGTTTTCATTAGCACTTTTTTAGCTGCATTAGCTCAAAGGCTTTCAATATTTGACATAATTGTTTCTTTCTGTTACAGATGTTGTACAAATTTTGACTTCAGTTGTAATCGAGTGTCACAGAGCAGGACTGAAGAACTCAGCCTTCAGTTTTGCTGCTATGTTGATGAGACCTGAGTATCGCAATAAAATAGACCTTAAATACAAAAAGAAAATTGAAGCAGTGGTCAGGTAAGCATTGTTCAGCTGTACTTTCAAACGTACACAATATCAAGGCTTTATCAGCTTCGGCTGCTGCAGTATCAGCATTATGTGCTCTTCTGAGTTAGACTGCTGAGTAAAATAAAAATGAATGGAAGGGCAAATAAAATATGAATTCTTGAAAATTTTCTTCCTCCTCTGAAGTTCTGTTTTGATAGATCCTAGCCAGTGTTTTCTGCCAGAGAAGGAAACATAGGTGAGCATGTAAAAGTATATGTAATATTTTCCTTATTCTGCTAGCTTCTAACCTTTCTGAGGCTCAGGGACATGCTGAGCCCATATGGGTGTTTTAGGTATTAATTCTCTAAGCTCTCCATGAGCTTATCTGGTCTCTGCTTGAAACCATGTGCATTTTCACCAACAGGTGACTCCCCTGACAAGAAGTTCCATTGTGTCAAGACTGGTCCCAAACTAGTTTAATGCAGGGCCGTGTACTTTTCCTCTTGGGAGAGGTCTGGCCTTCTCTGTCACTTCGGATTTTATAGACCTCTGTTTTTGCTTATTCCTCCTCTATCATCGGTCATGTGTTTTCAGGACCTGAAGAGTCCCAGCTTGCACAGCTGTTCCTTTATGGATACTGATCCTTACGGCCTTTCTCTGAAACTCTTCTCCAAAGAGAGAGTAAGAGGCAGGACTAACAGTATACCTTGTATTTAAGATGTGCACAACCAGTGGATTTACACAGTAGCAGAATGACTAGGTTCGTCCTACTTGATTTGCTTTGTTTTGTAGCACATATTGTAATTGAAGATCCTGTTCCTAAGCCACAGCAGTTCAGAGCCAATCATCTTATACATGAAAACTCTATTCCAATAGGTCTTGCTTTGGCTTCCCCCCAGCCTTGTATTTTCTTGTCACAAAGTTGTTCTGGCATCAGTCTGAATATTACATACAAGCTGTGGTGTCACATTATTTTCACTTGCATGTTACAAGTATACAGAACAGCAGTAGGTTACCACAGCTGTGTACTTTAAGAACCCTTTATCCTACTGCGTTTAATACCCTTGAGCTACTTAATTAATGCAAAGTTCTTTCCTTGTACCTGCTTGTTAAGACTTCCAGAACGTTCCATTAAGCTTCTAAAATAACATCAGTGCTAAAAGCCGCATTGACTCATTCTGAATCTATGAAACAGGTTTATTCATACCTCAGATTGCAAGGGAAACATACATGTCTAGGCTTATAAAATGAGAAATTAGGCTTTCTACAAAGTATCAATGTAACCAAGGCAGCCACCTAATGCTCTCCAAGGTTATTAGGCTAAACATTAGGAAGTATCCTCTTCACTGGAAAATATGCTAAAAGTGAATCACAGAATCCCAGAATCCCAAGGGTTGGAAGGGACCTCAAGAGATCATCTAGTCCAACCCCCCTGCAAGAGCAGGGTAACCTACAGTACATCACACAGGAACTTGTCCAGGCGGGCCTTGAATATCTCCAATGTAGGAGACTCCACAACCCCCCTGCGCAACCTGTTCCAGTGCTCTGTCACTCAGTTCCATAAATGACTGAAAGTTAAGGTCACGTAAGAAATCTGAAAAAAGGTCCAACTCCTTAACCCAGGTGCTGTCATGTCTGGATCAGGACCATCACTCTGAGAGACACGGAGATGAACATAAGCCTGGGAAAGGCAGTGTTACAACCTGTTTAGTCCTACCCAGATGCCTGTTCATTTCTTGTTACTTCAGTTCTCTGTGGTCACTTCTGCCACAGAAAACCACAAATAGAGAAATCGTAGCTTTATACATGAGTTTCAAAAGCTTTCAAAGTATTATGACCCATTACAGCTTTTAAAAAGTTGCATAGTTTCAAATTAGATGGAAAGTTACATATTTTTGAATTTACGTAACTGCAATGAAGCTTGGGTGGCAGTTAAAAGGAATTACCTGGTAGAATACGACATACATAGCAACTTGCAGCTCCACAACTAACTCAAAACACTTGCTAAATCTTAAAGGCATTGATTGTAAAACATCTTTGGTCAAGTTCAAAGCACTTGAGGTTTTTATCCACTTTTGTATGTTTCTTCTAGACATCCAAGCACAACAGCGATAGAAGAGCCAACAACAGCCTGTCCCTACTGTGCGTTCCAGCTCCCAGAGTGTGAACTTCTGTGTCCCAGCTGCAAGAACAATCTCCCGTACTGTATTGCAACTGTGAGTATCTGCAGCATCTCTGCAGTGTGAGCAGGAATGCAGAGCTGCTCTTTCCTTCTAAAAATAAGGTCATCTGAACAAAGCTTGTTGGTAAATTCAAGCTAGATAATGGTTTTGTGATTAAACAGAATTGTGTGGCTGGTGCCTGCCTACCTAAGCTCAGCCCTTTGCTCCCATGTTCCAGAGCTCAGAGCAATAATGGCAAGGACAGAATTTCCCCTTTCTTCTTCCATGTGCAGGAGGCTTGCAGAGGGCACAGCTCTCTTTCCCTGAACTCGAGGCTGCCAAGACTTCAGATAAATAAAACACACCCATAACTGAACCACTGCAAAACCTGTTTGGGGGAATACCCAGGGTGTAGCAGAATTTTTGGCACTTCCAAGATTAAGAAGTAGTTCAGCCACTGACCTAGTACTGAGAAGGTTTTTTTGTTTCAGGATACTTTAAAGCATACTGGAAAGGTATGGGTTGGTGCCCTTCCCCATGGAAGGGACATGCATCCTACTGGTACCAGCATGAGTACAAAATCTCTAGACTGAGGTTAGCTACTGTATAGTTAACACTGTTTCTGTTGGGTTCAAATGTCATGCTAGAATCACAAGAAGAAACCTGAGAATTTACTTGAGCAGGAATCCAGTGTTGGAGTTAACATTCTTTATTAAAACAAAGGAATTAAGTCTTACAAAGAGTAGGAGCAATAATCTATTTTTAGTTACTCTTGTTTTAACAGAGTAAGACAACCAGTGTATTTTAGAAGTATTATCTTCATGAAATAAAACAAGGCTTTTAAACACAGTTTTATGAGCCAAATGATACATATTCATCTGTATTTCACACCATTTACTTAGGCTCCAGCTTGGTTACAGCTCATTAACATCACAGGTATTGGTAGCATCATTAGGAACGCAGCATTTTTAAACACGTTACGACAGCGTCAACAGTCTGTGTTGCGTACTGTACTAGAGCATAAATCTCTATGTATAGTTCAAAGTGCTGTTGTGTGTGTTTTTAGTATTGAAAAGGTACATATGAATTCTTGCTATCAAAAGCAAATTAATAAACCATACCCCAAATGAGGAGTCACCTCTGTTTAAAGAGGCAGTTACCAGGCACTCACTATGCTCACATTTGTGACAGCACTAAAAATGACCTCCTGGGCTCAGGTAACGCGGCTTCAGGGCTTTCATTATGTGTAACACCAGGAATCCCAGTAGTTTCTGTGCAACTCTAGCCACATGTACAGGTGACATTCTAGAACTGCTACACAAATCATTTTAAAAGTTGTGATTCAATACACTCTTAAGATTTCTTTTTTTGAGAGGAATGCAAATTACAAGGAGAACACCATCTCACCGAGAGCTGCTTTCTCATGACAGACTTTACACAGGAATCCAACACCAGTAACACCATTTGGGGTTTTAATTCCTCAAGATACTCAGAACTCAGTTGCTGAGACTTTTCCACACTAACGGGTACAAAACTAAATGCCCAGGTACTAGGCCAGCCAGTGCCTTTTAATTACTTGAGGCTTTTGCCTGCAGGGTCGCCACATGGTCCAAGATGACTGGACAGTCTGCCCGCGCTGTGACTTCCCTGCCCTTTATTCAGAATTCAAAAAGTAAGTTGAGATCTTTTTTCTACTGCAGTACTCCAATGTTTGATCATATTTTAGCAGCAAACTGCTTCATTTGGTACTAAAAACGGGTAACAGCTGGGTTGGGGTGGAAGAGGAATCCCTTTATTTGGTAGTCTCATCTAATATACAGAACATCACTTCAAAGTGGACCAAAAACTGCAATAAAGAACTCTACCAGAATGCAGGGCTGCAGCACCACGACCAGAGATGGACGGACTTGTGCAAGTTCTCAGCTCCTTCCAGGAAGACAACCTGATGTGGGGCAGGGGAAACACGGGCACAGCAGCAGTCACCAAAACCAAATACACACAGTACTAATGCAGACTAAGGCAGCAAAAGCCTCTCATTCCTGATAATCATCCATGTGGGAATGGGACAGGATAGCTCTTGTTCAGATGTCAGAACTGTGAAGCTGCAGAAACTTCATGTTCTAGGCCAGGCTTCTCTGCATATGTTGTACTTGCTGTTGCTCTGGCCGGTATTTGTTACATAGCACAGGTCAGAACTTTGCTCTGTGCTTTCTGCTTCAGGCCTGGCTCTTCCTTAGAAAAATGTTATAATTCTCCTCTGATTCATCACCCTTCTTTTGAAACAGCATGTTAGAGACTGAAAACACATGTCCAATGTGTTCTGAAAGGATTGACGTTGCTCATCTTAAGAAAATAAATGATTGCACACGGTATCTCACACCAGAAAATGGGGACCAATAATGCAGGTATGTGCTAAAGCCTGTACTTTTATACTTAACGGGACTCATTTGAGGGGGGATGGAGAGTGTTTCCCAGCAAGGGAAGTGCAATGTTCAGGGATCTAACTTACACTCTGGGTCTGTGCCTCAGATACCAGAGACCCAGCTTTATCACCTCCTCCTTGCCCCTCAGGCATGCAGACACCAGCAGGTTTTGCTACTGCAACTAACCTGATTGTTAAATCATTTTGGTAGTGAGGCTTTAAACCACTTTACCTCTTTGATCACGTTATCATCTGTGGCGTGTTTGTCCTGAACACCAGCTGGGCTTTAGCAGCAGCGAGAACAGGCTGGAGATCGCAGCAGCATCAAAGGTTTATGCAGAGCTACCAACAAGTGTTTAAGTGGAGGAAGAGAGAGATGCTAACTGGAAGGAGCAAATCTAAAAGGCAGGTTACATGATCTTAGCTTCTGTGTTTAACAGAATATAATCACAGGGTAACAGCAATATAGTATTGGCTGGACATACTTGTATTTCAAAGTGACAAAATGACACCACTGCTCTGCCTGTACCATGCACTTTGATCCAAGGCTGCACTTTTAGTTAAAGAAACAGTAACTGAAAAGGAGTTAAAGAAATTCCTCATTGTCATGGTTTAAGGCCTGTCAGCAAGTCAGCCACACAGTTTCTGTCTCACACATCCCCCCCCTCCCCAACTTCTTGCCCTCCCCCTGCTCCCGGAGGGATGGGGAGGAGAATCAACAGAACGTAACTCCACGGGTTGAGATAAGAACAGTCCAGTAACTAAGGTATAACACAAATCACTGCTGCTACCACCAATGATAATAATGATAAGGGAAATAACAAGGGAAGAGAATACAACACCTCAGCACCCGCCAACCGATAACTTACACCACCCCTCCCACCTGAGCACTGACCTCTTCCAATGCCGCAGTGCCCTAGCCCTTCCTGGTAACTCTCCGTTACATCCTGGGCATGACGTGCTGTGGTATGGAATACCTCTTTGGTCAGTTTGGGTCAGGTGTCCTGTCTCTGCTTCCTCCCAGCTTTCCCTCCTCACTGGCAGAGCATAAGCCTCATAAAGTCCTTGGGCAGACCAAACATTTGAGCAGTAACTAAAAACATTGGTGTTATCAGCTCTGTTCCCAGGCTGAAAGTCAAAAACACAGCGCTGCACCAGCTGCTAAGGAAGAGAAAAAATGACTGCTACTGCTGAACCCAGGACACTCATTAGTAACACAGTCTGTGAATACTTACCTACAGGTCAGAGTAATGCTATAGGTCAAAGTAATGCACAAATGATACTACAAATCATATATACAATAAAAAACTTTTTTCTCCTAGTCTCAGAAAGCTGTTGCTTGCTATCACAGTCTGACTGACCACCTCTGTTTTCTTTCAGAACAGCATGTGTTGTCTGGCACGCAACAAGGAAAGCTCCATCACTGCATCACACTTCTCTTCCCTCTAGGATTTAGTAGCAACCACATGTCACTTTATTTTATGATAGCCTGTAAATACTTAGCTTTTGATAAATTTTGTACTTTCATTGTTATAGTAATAAAATTGATTGATAATTCTTCTTACCAAGCCAGATGTGTGTTTTATCTGCACCAGAGACAAACCAAGGGGCATTCTGTGTTATGGGAGTGGCAAAACCGCCAAGGTGTCTCTCTTCAGCATCAGATCTGAACTTTTATGACTGTTTTCTATCAAACATTTCCTACTTTAAGTATTCTTTTCTGGGTTTGATTAAAGATGCAGCTCATACAAGCACAGGCTCCTCATGTTTTGGAACTAAACCCCTCACTGCTTTTCTGTGCTTCTGCCTGAACAAAGGGAAGTTGTTGGAAAAGAATACCACATCCTTTACATGAAGGAAAGCCAAAACCCTGAAGCAAAGAGAGGGCAAGATAACACTCCACAAAATTACCCAAAGCTTTAAGACTCCTGTGAAACATTTTATTGCCATTTTATACTCTGCTTAATTTCTACAATGTACAAAGACACCATTTAGGATTGGGGCGGGGGGTGTGTTGTGTCGGGGTGGTGCACCATTTACAAGAGTTCCCCACATAACATCAGGGGATTTGTTATAAAAAAGAAGAAACAAAACCAAACAAAGGTAGAGAAGTCCTAGGAAGACTCAGCACA
This sequence comes from Lathamus discolor, assembly GCF_037157495.1. Taxonomy (NCBI): domain Eukaryota; kingdom Metazoa; phylum Chordata; class Aves; order Psittaciformes; family Psittacidae; genus Lathamus; species Lathamus discolor. The sequence continues at coordinate 141,155,860 of NC_088884.1, read as the reverse complement.
GATGCCAGGTAACTAAGGGCCACGGTTTTGTTCTGTTCATGCACCCCAGTGTCTGCTGCACAAGGCTACTTAATAGCTTGCAATGTTGTAGCATGTTAAGAGTAAGTACCACACAGCGCAGCGCCAGAGTACGGTAGTTACATCACCTCTACAAGAGGAGCATTTTCAACACACCAGTTATACCTTCCCAGCTCCAGCACTGGATATGTGTCATGGTCCTGCCACAAGTCAGATAAACAAAACTGCATCCAGAGCAAGATTTTTTACTGTTTAATGTCTTGTTTTCTCTTTTCTTTTCCCTTCTTTTTTTGTCGTTTCTTCATTTTTCTCTCTTTTTGGCAGCTTGGAAGACGACTTCACCTTTTTTTGCTGTAAAACAATGTGCAGAGAGTTTTAAATTCAACTGCAACCTGTCAAAAGCACAAGTCAAAATGCTGTCAGGGGTAAAAGAAAACAGTCTTTCCTTCTGCTCCCTTTTGAGGTATGAGGTTTAAATGCCATGGGGCATACAGACTCTACAATATTCAGTCCTGAGGGCTGACCACAGCTCCCTGATTTGGCAATACGTACAAAGGGCATTACTGGAACTGTCGTCTGGGATAACCACATGCAGAGACCCGTGGCTGCTCCTTACCAATGGCACCATCCCCACCAACACTTAAAAATACTACTAAGTTTTGGAATTGCGTGCAGCAGTCCCGAGTTCTCAGTGACACCTCACTGAACCAACACTCGGGCAGAAAGCAATGGATGGGAATAACTTCAAGACTTTTTCACACTGTCACTAGTTAAGAATTTAAAAGCTGAGAGATGATGCATTCAGCATCTACTGTAATGTTTCCCCCCCCCCCCATTCAGATGATGTTCCAAGTCCTAGAAATGTAATTAAAAGAAGAAAACACAGTTCAGCGGGGTAATTTTACACTGTACAAACTAAGTCACCTTAATCATCGCGTCACTGTCAACTGTATCTTGCTCATCTTCATCAGATTGGATCTCTTCCACATTAAAGTCTTCGTTCATTTCTAAGGTGGACACAGATCCTGACTGCCTTCTAGGTGTCTTGACAGAATTAAGTGAATACGGAGTCAGATGTGCCTCTCTGTTGTAAGCACGTGTAAAAGCTGCTTTGACCTGTGAGGTTGGAAGGAAACACTATGAACATCAGCTTAGGAACTGCAGATTGCTGGCTAACCAACTCCTGGCTAGAGATTCCACATCATCTAAAGGAAAAGGAAAGATACGTAGAAGAGGACACTATCTCAAAAGGACGTAACGTCTAAGAGCTGTATGGTGAAGACTCATTTTGAGTCACACATAATCCTTAACTAGAGCATGCATCTTCAGATGATTCTTGCTTAGTCCTCCAATAATTTCAACACTGTTATTCTGCTGCCCCCGACCCAAGTCACACACTCCAAAGTACTCTCAGCAGCACTGGACACCGGTCACGCTGGAGCAGCATATGCGGCCAAGGTCCAAGCACCCAACAGTAGCACTGCTTTATTTATCACAGGGAAAATCCTTCTCTCCCTGAGCACTTGATCTGGGATGGGGAGACCATGGTTAAGCTCTCACATCTGCCTAGTCTGTAGTAGGGACCCGAGCTTAAACTCACCTTATATGGCATGAGGGTCTCAGCTACTGGAGTGGACTAGGTGGATACTGGAGGGGCATCACACACAATTCCTCCCAGGTTGGGCAGTTCAGTCTAACTGGACTGTGAGAGATGCAAGCTGCAAGCAGGCTCCTAATTCAGTGTCCACACCATAACAAATGTGGTGCATCCATCCTCCTTTGCACACTGGTGAGTAAGGCAGCGCTGTGCTGTGCATGAAGGGCTGATACAGCTTATAGCCAGGGGCTCCCTTGTAGAAAGGCAAAGCATTCCCTGTCCCTTCTGTGTTCCATGCCCTGGACAGCTGACTCCCAGCACAACTTTACACCAGGAACAACAGGCATAAGATTCCTGAATGAAGCAGGCCTCACTATCTTTTAGGACCTTCAGTAGTACGTTTGACAGCTGATTTACAAAGACTACTATTAATTAGGTTACAGTTACTAAGCAGCTGCACCTACTTCAGCATTTCAGCAGCACATCCATACCACAGCTATTATGCTAGGATTTCTTTGTAAAGACACCAAAGGAAAAAAAAAAAACTTGTCAGTTTTACCTTGGGATCCAGCTTTGAAAAAGCACTGGGTTTGCCTCCCCACGTGCTTATTTCCATGATATTGTCGACATCTTCTTTCATCAAGCAGTAAGAGTCCATGAAGGTTATAGCTTGCTGTACACCATCTGCTCCAAAGTCTTTCAAGGGCTGGACAAGCGCATCCCGTAAATACGACAAATACTCCATGTTTACTGTCCTCTTGCATGTCTGGGTTCTTTGTCAAATTAGAAGTAGTAAGTGGATGTGTACACCGCCACTACTCAATTCTAAACACAAGCTACCTGTAGGTAAGGCCCTCAGCAAATAGACAATCAGCTGCCTTGAGAGCCAGCAAGTGGTACTGTGCCACTCCTGCCATACCTGCACGAGGGATGACATGAGGTATTCAAACACCAGTCTGGGGAAACACATCCCTGACTGAGACACAGTTTCAGGGCAGAGGGAAGTCACGGTGCTGCCGACTTAACTAGAAATATTTGCAGTATGGCCGCTGACCAGATTAAACATTAGAAAGCGTCACCAGCAACACAGGAGCATTTTCACAGATTGTACATTAAGTCTGTGCCAAGCACAGCAAGGAATTAATGGCAGGTAACGCACTAGACAAGAACTACACATATAACATATTTGATATAAACCAGAAGAAGGTCGGAAGTACCTGAGACTCATGTGCATTCCCAGTTCTTGAATGATACGATCATGTTTACCCGTGGATGAAAATTTCCCCAACCAGCTGGGAAAGACAGGAAACTGGGACATGGAGCCTCTCATCAGCTCCCCTGGGAGAACACTGGCGTAAATAGCCTGAAAAAGTAACACACATGCCCAGCTCAAACCACAGTGAAGCAGTCTCACTGACACAGTGACATACAACCCCACTTGTCTGCATGAAAGGGAGCAGGACAGTTCCAGCTTATTTTAAGAGAACTCTTTCTTGGTTGCTTGTTTCTCTTCAACCCTTCTTAGGGTACAGCTTCATCTCTTCTGCCACCCTGTCTGTTACCATGTTCTAAAATATCTGCGAAATTATCTGTTTTAAAAGCCACTTAAAGAAAAAAAGACCACCCTTGTTTCTCACATCCAGTATGGAGTGCAGTCAGACCAACAGCTGAGCATGCAAATACCTGCTGTCCTCTCCAACAGACACATGTGGTGAAGGACATATTTCTGAAGAACACCCTGAACCTACACAAAGTCAGCTGGGCAGGTTCCTAAGCAACTTACCAGTCTGCACCTGTGCTAAGCATGGGGTGAACTACACGCACTCCAGAGATCCCTTCCAACTTAATCTGTGGTACATTCTCTGATGCCAGTGATAATCTTTCAAGCACAAGTCTTGTCAATGTTTCAGTGATCAGCAGAGAGTACAGTGACAAAGCTTCAATCCTTTGTGCTTTGAGAGATACCAGCCTGGTGAGAGGCTGGGATAGGAAGCACGTAAAACAGAGTAGGCTCATAGCTGCACATCAGAAGTGGTGTGTGCCATGTGCTCCTATGCTTCAGAACGATGAGGCAAGGTTTTTGAAGTCTCAGAAGACTTCATCTCAAGATAGAGTGTGGGTTCAACAATATGAATATGGGAAACTGCTCTCACCAGCAACACAGACAACGCTGCATGAAGTGTGAACTTCACAGGTCATAAAAATGATACTGAAACATCAATTTCAACAGATCAGTCTTTTATACTGGACACCAATAAAGGACATGAATGCAGTGCTCACCTGTGTTGGAAGAAGATTCCAGTTTTGCTTGCTACGAATCTGTCTGTCCACTATATCACCATCACAGATACTATCAGCTGCTCTACTCAAGAGCACCAAGTGCTTTTTTAGATTTCCTCTGGGAAAAAAAAGCAAGTTGACTGTATTACAAACCAGAAATACCCAGACAGGTTTTAGTCTAGTTTTATGCCCCGACACAAAAGCCTATGTTAATTTGGGTACGGAATAACTCACCCAGCAGCAGCCGGTTTCACGTGTACGTAATTCTCTTGGACAAAGAGAGGTGCCAGGGAATAATCATGGAAGAAAAGATCCAATTTGTCTATGAGAGACATACGAGAAGCCTCACCTCCAGCAGCAAAAACCTTCCGGGCAACGTCAAAAGGGCCCTAAGTAAATGGTATTTCACAGCGTCAGTGGGTTGCAGGTCAACACAAACAATAAGACACAGCTCAATATCAACAAAAGGACTTTAGTGATGGTACCCAACAACACCTGGACTCATCAATACATAGAGTCATAGAATCATAGAACAGTTAGGGTTGGAAAGGACCTCAAGATCATCTAGTTCCAACCCCCCTGCCATGGACAGGGACACCTCACACTAAACCATCCCACCCAAGGCCTCATCCAACCTGGCCTTGAACACCGCCAGTGATGGAGCACTCACAACCTCCCTGGGCAACCCATTCCAGTGTCTCACCACCCTAACAGGAAACAATTTCCTCCTTATATCCAATCTAAACTTCCCCTGTTTAAGTTTTAACCCGTTACCCCTTGTCCTGTCACTACAGTCCCTGATGAAGAGTCCCTCCCCAGCATCCCTATAGGCCCCCTTCAGGTACTGGAAGGCTGCTATGAGGTCTCCACGCAGCCTTCTCTTCTCCAGGCTGAACAGCCCCAACTTTCTCAGCCTGTCTTCATACGGGAGGTGCTCCAGTCCCCTGATCATCCTCGTGGGCCTCCTCTGGACTTGTTCCAGCAGTTCCATGTCCTTTATATGTTGAAGACACCAGAACTGCACACAATACTCCAGGTGAGGTCTCACAAGAGAGGGGCAGGATCACTTCCTTTGACCTTCAATGCTTAGTATTTCCTTCCTAGTACTTCACCGGTTTTGAGAATTCTGGTTTACTTCTGATATTAAGAGAATTATCTCTTAAATAGAGGACTTAGGATGAGCAATATGAGCTTCATAATTGCATCTTACGTAAGCAACCAACATCTAAATACATACTCACTCCTGGATTTACTGTTTTTCACCTGTCTTTGCCAATTTTATAGCTCCCTCCATCTAGGTTGTCAGTGCTTTAGAAGATGCTTATAAAACTTAGTGATTATATTAGAATATATGACAGTAAAAGCCAATCCAGTATTTTACACTTACCAGTTTGATATCCTTCTTGGCTCTGCTGGCATCAGTTTTAGCCTCATCGTAAGTCAAAGATTTATCTTTTGCACACCACATATTAAGGTTATGTAAAACCTAAAGAACAAGATTTACAATTTGGTAGCATTAAATGGAAGACTCAAGCAGAAAAGAAGTCTCATCTCTATACATAACGATACTGTTAAAATACTACAGCTGAAGTCAAGGATGTACGTATTATGTGCTATCTGAGTGGACACTGATGTTTAATTGGCACTGACCTGTCTGATGTCCTGATTTGCTGCCAGGATTATCTCTTGCATAGCAGGTGGTGGAATTTTTAAGCCTTCTTTAAATGCTATAGACATCATGGCACCCTGCAATACACACATTAATTGTCATTAGAGAATTCCTGCCAGTTCTTCCCCCTACAGAACACACTGACACCTCTATGAAAGAGCATCATCATATCTCTCTAGGTTTTTAAAGCACATATAATTTAAACTTTCTCTCAAACACAAGTCCTCCCATGCATCATCCCAAACATAAGCCATCCCTTTTTTAAGTGTAAAACCTTTACACCTTTTTTGGTGTAAAAAAAAGCACATGGTCATTAAAAAAAATATATTTATCTTTGGATGTATTTAAGATAGACTTCTAAAATGTGAAAGGCTTTGGGTATTTCATTCTTTGGGAAGAAAAACTCAAACAACCCCTTTTGAAAAGCCATTAAGTTTTAGATGGTGTTTCCAATTTTGTACAAGTTCCACCACATGAAGACAAAAGTTACTGATGGTAATCCAGTGTAGCCCACACAGCCACAGCCTTCTTACCTTTATCTGTTCTAGACGAGGTCTCTGAAAACGAAGATCAAAACAGTAGTGGACCAAGGAACGCATTTTAGGATGGTTGCGATCGTTACACATACAGATGATGGGGACCTTTGTGTGTCTAATCAAACCGATCAACTCCTGTGATTTAAACATGTTACAACGACTACGTCAGATAACTCGGAAGACAAGAATGGTTGAAATGTAATACCAAGCAGCATTTATCCCCACCTTAAATCAGACCCTTGAGAGGTGCAGTCTATAGACCTTTTTCTATTACAATCATGCTTCTACACAGTGAAAACCCAGCCCCTCTCCTACTTCTGCTTGCTATTCTATTCAGAGCTAGGTTCATTTGTCTAAAGGCCAGTCTGACCTGGCCTGTGCCCAGAGGGAGCACAGTGCAGTCTTTCTGACTGCACCCTGCCATAAACAATGAAGAAGCAAGAAGTAAAAAGATCAGCACTTCCCTGCCCAAAGAGCTCAACCCTGAGGCTTCAGGATCACTGGGCTTACCAGAACAAATTTTGCCTGCTCTAATGAAGGTGAAATTCAGTTCAGTTTTGTATTCCTGCAATGTAAATGTCTCCATGTGAACTAAAGATCTGTTTTTGTCAAAGTACTGTATGTGATCACAGGAATTCTTCAGAAGCTAAAACTGGAGCTGCTAAGGAGAACTAAGGATAATACTGCCTATGCCACATTGTTTATTCAGTGTTACTGCCTCCCAAAGAGAGCAACCATCCCAACCAGATTACAAACCCCCCACTGCAGGTAGGTGTCAGCTACAGAGACTTTAGGATCAATTAACCTGTACAAGAATAAACATCAAAAGCGCACACACCCAAGTTCATCACTACAGGTGTCTTTTACAGAGGTATCATTTTTCCCCCCTCTACCAGTGCATAATCCTTCTTACAAAGACAGACTTCTAACAGAGGCCAGATAAACTACTCTACAGAGACTTTCTATGCACCATGGGCTAAGAACAGCAGAGTGGCCTGAAACATTTAGTGCTGTATATGGTATGCACTCTCAGCAATGGCATTAGCTAACAGCTACAGGAGTTTCACCTGAATCCCTCCTCTGTCTTCATTGCCTGCCATACCATCCACTTCATCCATGATCAATACATGTTTCCCGCTAACTGATGAGGATGTGCCTGAAAACGAATATGGACAAAAAAAAATGAGATGGAAATAAAATATGGACTTGCTCAGAGTTTTACATAATGCTTTACAGGTTAGGTAACCCCATCTTAAGACAACTGATGTGGTGGTAAAACTCTTGCTCTACCACTTATCACACGGATTTATGATCAGAGAACAGAACTGACTATAACCTCGTGTCATCTTCCAAGAAACAAGTCCCATGCAACAGAAAAGCAACTGCAGAGTTCTCGAGCAGTTTGTGCAGATTAACAATTTATGCTAATAGCAGGATTTAATTCTATATCCTGCTAATAGCAGGATTTAATTCTACAATTGAAGATGAAATAAAACAGCTTATTAAATGAAGCCATCCTCACTAGGGCCAGATCCCTCCACATAAGAAGTTAAATTCCTAACACTTGTGCAATAAGGAAGTTCTGTCCCTCCTGTAACCAAACCCTTAACACAACAAAAATCCTTCTTCAAACAACAGACATACCAGAACAGAAGTCTTTGATGCTGGTGTTGTTAAGTGATTCAGCAACTACTTCCTTTAGACTGTTCTTACTGCGAGTGTCACTGGCATTCAGCTCCACATAGCTATACCCCAGTTCCTAGTCCAAAGAAAACCACACAAAATATGAGAACACAGATCAGTGAAAGAGCATATGTGTACTCAGAGGTAGTATCGGTATTTCACTGTTCCAGAAGAAAGCTCTTACAACACTACTTTCACACCTAATTTCTGGCTTTGATTCCTTTCTCCCCTCTACTCTTTTTCTCTTGCACTCCAAAAATATTTATAATCACACATAATCACAGATACGTCCAAATGAGAACTTGGGGGCTGGGGAGAGGGAGGAAGTCCGCACAGTTTTAGTTCTGGAAGATGAACAGAACTGCCACCAGGGATAGAAAAAGAACTATAAGCCAAGGCTGCCTAAGCTCTGTGGTATTTCCAGCTGTGTATCAAAGTCTTATGCACAAAGAAGCTGAAGAAAAGAGAAGCTTTTAACAGCTAGGAAATGAATGGCTCCCCCAGCAGTCTGAACACTTCAGAACAGGGCTGGGCTGCACGAAAGTCCCTGAAAGAGCTTAACCCAGCCACTCCTTTATCCGCAAACTCCCCTGCCAGGGCCATGCCCCAGCACTCCAGTGAGCTACACACAGCCTTGGTCTCTCAGCTTAAACAACCCTGTTTTGTTGGATGTTCCTGTGGGGAACAGTGAAATGCTTTGCAAAGACCTGAAGCAACTGTGAGCAAGCTAGGCTGGCAACCAGCAGCAGAAGACCACACTAGTGCAGAAATGAGCCCATGCAAGCACATCCAGCTTTTCTGCAGGTCTAGTTTTGGGTACGGCATCAGCTTGCTGGCCTACACCTTTAAGGCGAAGGCAGAAGATTGGGAGTTACACTATACAACTCAAATACTGCAGTAAGTTATCACTCCTTCCCAGCACACGATCAGGTAGCTGAGAACAGTTCTTTGGAACCCTTCCAAGCTGGTAATACCATATTCTAAACAAGTTCTTGTAGTTCAAAGAACAAAAATACTCTGTGAAGTGTTACAACAGCACTATTAATAAGTCAGCTTTAACAGCATTTCTACAATCTGGAGGTCTCAGCTGATTCTCATGACAGTTAGTGGAACACAGTGTTCAAGTAAGTTAGGGAAAACTGATTTCTAAATTCAGATTTAGAAATGATCACAGAGTACTGTCAACTTCTCTCACTCCAAAGTACCATTTGAATTTAGAATGAGTCTGGGAAACTGCTCTTTGTTACATATATAAAAGCCATGGCCAAGTCTTTCAAAAGGTTGCCAGAATTTGACTCCCACTAAATTCAGTTCAAATATTCTCTGACTTGTAGAGCTAGTGCTGAATGCTCAGTTTTTGTAAGCCATCTTTAGTTGTTCAGCACACTGTGGCATGCTTCCTCTCAATATAACACAAACACAGACACCCACTGCTACACTCTCACCCCAGACCTGACATAAAGGTATCTATAACTTCCACGTATTTTCACCTGTAACCCTGTTCTGAGCAGGCAGAGCTAGGTTAGGGGAGACAATGGCCATTCAAGCGATACCCACCTGCACACCGTACCTGTACCCAGATACAGAAGCAATATGAACAAAACATGTTGGGAACATGTGTCAGTATGAACTCACCTTACAAACCAAAGAAGCTGTAGTAGTTTTACCAACTCCAGGTGGACCAGAAAGTAATGCTGCTTTAAAACCAGTACTATCATCTTTGCCTCCAGTTTTACTGTTCTTTGCTATAAAAGAAGATTCCAGGTTTTACCTAGGTATGTATTACAAAACAAACAGCATACTTCTAAAGGTATCAAACATCATTGGATGTTTTTCCTTATTTAGGGCCTGGTATTAACATCAAAAAATGCATACACATCTGCATCCTAACTGTTTGAGGAAAAGCAGTTTAAACCATCTTAATTTAAGACCTGCAGTGATTCTAAAATGAAAATAGGAAAAGTGCTGTGAATGTAACAACAGCTATTTCAGCAATTTCCTCACAAACACAGAAGAGTAAAAGAAACCATGCACCCAAACAAATTAAACTAAACCCCAAACACACCACAGAAAAATCCCACTACCCACTATGGTTGAAGTGAAACTGAAACACTATTTTAAACACATTAAAAAAACTGTCTATAGGATGACTTACTACACATGACATGGAGTTGTCATATGTGTAAGGCAGAACCACGACCTTAAAAATTCATCTCTTCCCCATACATGACAGCAGCAGTTTAGACATGATGCCATCCTGTATTTTCACCATGTGTACAGACAGGTTAGCGCTGGCCAACATTCTCTTGGTGACAAATAATTCAATAGGCCATTTTAAGCCATGGCTTTCTGTTCTGTTCTGGGGAGTGGGGAGTGGTAAGGTAACAACTGCTTCACCAAAATAAACCTCAGGCTCAACTGATACTAAAAATTCATCCAACTGAACCCTCACTCCTGATTTCTAGAGCTGCTCTGCTATCTCAAAGGCCCATAGTGGTCCAGGGAACCAATCAGTGTGATTGGCATGGAGGAACACAGAAAAGTTAACCATGCTAGTCACCTTGTCCATCCTCCAAGGCATTCTTGTGCCAGTTTCTGAGCCATCGGAGCAGTTTATTGGCACAGCTTTGCTCACCCTGCTGTCCAATTACTGCCTTAAGAGATACAGGCTTGTATTTATCCACCCACAGTAATCTCTCTGTTCCATCTTCATTAACCTCAGAAGCCAAGTTCCCCTTCAGACAGGAGGCTTCTTTCTTCTCTTCAGTCTGCCTTTTAAAGTCTGTAAGTTTTTGCAGAACAGTGGTTTCTCTCCTGGCAGATTTGACGGTATCTCCTTTTTCAGGAGTAGACTTGTATTTTTTGCTATCAGCTTCCCTTTTGAGGGGGCTAAAATTCCTTTTTCCAGCGTCAGCTTTCTGTGGTGTCTTTTTAAGTCTTGACTCCGCTTTCTTTGCCTTAGGAAAATAAAGGTAGCAAAATTAAAGGGAAATTAAAGAAAAAAAAAAGGCAAAAAAGCACACAGTGAATAAATGGGCTGTCTTTAAACAGCTCCGTACTGGAGTGGTTAAGAAAGTAACAAAACCCCTTTGGCTCCCAAGTCTTAAACACAAATAGAAAGTTTTCACTTTCAGTACTTTTAACACAGAAGGTTGAACAGACAAGCACACGTGTTACTGGGACAGAAGACCAAAATGCCTTTCACTTAAAGGCAAACCAAAGGGAAAAAATAAACAACAACCAAAACCAAAACCTAAATTTATAATAAACAAACCTCTGTTTCAGCTGCCAGCTCATATTTGGACTTCTTGCCTGGCATAGTTCGAATGAGATCAAATAGGCCGTCCTCATCAACAATTTTTGTCCCTAAAGCTGATGCCTGGAGCAAAAGCAAGAATTTCAAAGGGAAGTCAAGTTAGGAGTTACATAATCCAATTCAAAAGTGCTTTCCAGAAAAGACTGTGTTTAGGAACCCAACAAAGAAAAAGGTGTTTATACATCTATACACACACATACACACACACGTATATGCATATAAATAAATGTATATGTATATAAACAAAAAACAAAACCAAGCCCTAAAAGATCAGGCAACTTTTCCTTTTAACATACACTTTATTTGTAGTACTGCCTTGTTTTGATGGAGATAGTGAAAATCAGTCAGATGTGAACAATTCAGTTTCACTTCTCTTCCACTCAGGCGCAGGAACACTCACCTTTTCACATTTAGATTGGCCACAGTCTCGCCCCTTAACCAGATAGTTTGTCTTCTTGCTGACATTTCCAGTGACTTTTCCACCGTAACGTTCAATCAGAGACTTGGCCTCATCTCTCTCAATACACTCCAGAACACCTGTAATTACGAATGTGAGGCCTTCCAAGCAGTTTTCAGCTCCCTGAGAAACAGAACATTGCAGAAAATGCCATTACCCGATGCAATTCTACCAAGTACCTCTTCACAATGAGCTTCTTTAACCCCCTACTATGTCAAGTACCCCACGAAACTTCAAAAATAAGCCTATCATACCTAGCTAGGTACTAGTTCTAGAAGTTCAAAAGCCATTAAAAGGAACAGCTAACCAACACAACACACATTGTTTACCTGACCAACCATACTCATAACACTCTGTGCTTGAAGCGCAGAACGTCAAACGAGTGACAGCAGTCTTCCAACTTTAAGACCAGTAACTATTATTCATTATCATGACTTCATAAACCAAGTACTGAATTTAATTTCTTAGTATATTTCCTTACATTTAGTCACTGCTTTGGATTACAATTTAGCTTCTTCCAACACACACTTCCTATTTGAAAAAGACAAGTTTTTAAACAGTTTAGTTGATACTTGTTAGACCACTTCTAACAGGAAGTCTATGATCCACTCCAGTTCTACATACGGAATTCTGGTGTAGCCAAACTTACCTGGGGTATCTCTTTGGAACCCAGCGCTCTTGGACCCTCACGATTAAGGAAGCTTCGGTAGGCTTGGTAATTGATTCGCTTCTTTTCAGAGTCCTCAGGACTTACAGACTTGGGCAGGAGAGAAAAAAAAACTTACTACACGTACCACGTATTTAAAACCAACAAAACAAACTGAAGCGTCACAGTTTAAGACATTTTTATGCACCTAAGGAAAAAGATCTAAGACTTGTTTTTAATTTATTAGCATGCAACACTTTTCCAGCTTTTTTCCTGTAGTTTTACAATTGTTAGGAACTTAAAGCTTACCAGAATTCATATTCTTAAAAGCTGCCCAGAAGAATCAAAGTACCAAGTTACAAGAGTGACACATAAACAGTAATAAGTGAAAAGTATTTTCCTGCCAAAAAATGCTGACGTTTCCTGGCAACTAAAATCACTTTGACAGCTCCTACCTCAGCCTTCTTGGGAGAAATTTTCTCCTTCTTTGGTGTTGTCTTCTCTTCTTTCCTGGAAGCAGTTTTTTCTTTTGATATTAAACCTTGAGCACCTCTTTCCTTTTCAGCCATCTCTTCTTTTTGTTTCAGAGATGCAAGCCTAGAGCTAGGTTTCAAAGGCAAGGTCTTATCTGTCAATTCTCTTGCTGTTCTACCATCGGATGACTGTGGGGATAAACGAGAGCCTCCTGAATTACGCTTCACAGCGTAATTTTCTGCTTCACCCATCGAGGTTGTTGCTTTCACTTGAAAAGAGGCAGAGGCAAGAGAGCACATACATAAGAATGTATCTAGTTAATATTATAAATTGGTGAAATATTTTCTGTATTCTGCATCCTACCTCTTTCTGCTTGCTTATATTTTTCTTTCACATTAGGACTGCTCTTGATGCTCAACACTGTTTGTTCTCCTCCTGAATCTTTCCGAGCCTAAATAAACACACAATGCCAAAGTCAGAGATGCATGTCTCAAGATACTATTAAGTCCAGATCCTGGAGTTTTGCTACTGTTAAGTACAACAGACTAAATGAGACCTAACAAAGCTGACCCTAGGATAAGTCAGAATGCAATCTCTATCAAAGGCAGGCAGATAAGCAAATTCTGAACTCAGCCATGCACATAAATTCCTTAAGTCAAAGACCAGACAGACTTCCAGGTTACAATAAATTTGAATCCTAACTGGTTACTGATTACCCTAGAAGTACTAATACTTTCTAAATTAATATTAGCAACCCTAAATTTTAAGAGCCTTGAGGTACAACCCAGCAAATATCTTACTGTGCCTTACATTACAAGCTATGAGAACTGGGAAGATTCCCACCACTGGGGTTAGTCTCAAAACTCTCAATATTCCACCTTTCCCCTTCTTTCAAAGCAAGGGGAGTATTCTCCTTCCTTTTATCACTCTTCAACTTGTGCCATCGACTTATTTTACTCAACCTAGTCCTTCTGAACCAATGGAACTATGGCGGATCTAAAGCACGTCCTCAGCAATACACTTTACTTCATTAGAACTTGGCATCAAAATTCCATTTCAACAGAAGCAGAGAGCACAAAGGTACAATAATGCCTATTGTCTGATTAGGAAGGACACTATTTACTGAGTGAGGAAAATCCAGGAGGAAAGTACGAAAAACAAATGCTTTCTTAATGTTTCTAATGCATTTGCATAGAAGTCTCAACCCAAAGGTTAGGCGTCTAAATAAGAATACTCCCTGTAATCCAAATTCTAAAAAATAAAGATTAAAAAGAATTAAGAATTCTACCTTTTTCTTCTGCGGTGTTTCATCCAACATGGCCAAAGTTCTGGCAAATTCTTCATCTTCATGCAGCTGCCTCTCCAGCTAAAAAAAAAAAATAAAATAAAATAAAAAAAATATATTTTTAGGCTCATGTCTGACAAGTTTTAACTCTACTATAATTTTTTAGAAGTCTATGTGCTGTTAAAGACAAAATCTTCATCTGAAGCGAGGCAGCACACAGCTGGAAAAGTGCATCCTACCAGAGACAAATTTCTGAAAACAGCACTGAAGAATTACCTGATTTCCCAAAAAGAGCCTGAAGTCTAGCAAGAAAAGTACGGTTTGGATTTGTTGCACTAGAAACATTAATAAGCTCATATTATCTGTTTTCAAAGAGGTTTTCTGTTCCTTCATATTTGTTATCGTTGTATGTCCTTTTCATTTAAAAAAAGAATATCAAAACTTGAAGGCAGGATGTCACAACAGCCAGTGTGCACTGAGATGCAACCTGCTGCCTCTAGAAACTTCCAAGAGCAGTCCCAAGAGGCAAGCAGAAACAATGCCTGCCAAACATTCCAATATCTCAATAATGAATGTTTTATTCTTATTTACTGCTAGCAACACACATGAAAAAATTCTGGCAGTTTTGGAGAATTCAGCTATTGCCCTGGGCCCAGCTCTTGGCACCAGTTCTATTTACTTTATGGAAACAAGTACTTTTACTCTTTAATATTTCTACTTACATGAGTGATTAACTTTGACAGAAAAACCAGTAAGAACAAATAGTGCACATGGAATATGAGAAAGTTTATTACTTGTTAAAAACAAAGCCAAGTTAGTTTCATTTTTATTTCACCTAAGAAAATAAATGTTACCTCTACAGTGATCATCAGGTTACCTTTCCTATCCAATACTGTCCCTTATGGAAAACTTCTCCTGTTGTTGAATAGTTCATATTGATGCCAATAAATATTGACTACTGTTTTAACAAAACAACAACAAAAATCCTTTCATAACTGTTCTGAAGATCAATGTGCTGGCTAGAAGGTAGTCCTGGGCTCAGGACAATCAAACAGATTACTTTTACAGGCATTATTTTTATGTGCCTATAACAATGAAATGCATCTATCCTCCTTGCGTACAGTGAGAAAGAGGGAGGGCAGCAACTACCAAATGCAAACGAGACTGAGGCAGAGATACACCTGAAATAAAATATATTAATTTGATGATACATACAGAAGATGAGACTGTAACAGACATGAAAAGGGGTAATGGGTTTAAGCATAACCAGGGGAACTTCAGGTTAGGTATAAGAAAGAAGTTACTTACTGTGAGCATGGTGAGACACTGGAATGAGTTGCCCAAGAAGTTGTGAATGCTCCATCCCTGGCAGTGTTCAAGGCCAGGCTGGACAGAGCCTTGGGCAACATGGTCTAGTGTAAGGCGTCCCTGCCCATGACAGGGGGGTTGGAACCAGATAATATTAAGGTCCTTTCCAACCCTAACCATTCTGTGATTCCATATTCATTTCAAATGAAAGGTAATACCTTATTTTTCCTGACACAATGCCTACATTCTAATTAATTAAAGCTAGACTCATTATACCTTGGGGGGGAGGGGAGGCATGTGTGTCAAGAATGAGATTAAGTTTTGCATGTATGATATATTTATTTCAAGTGATACCCAATATTATTGATAATAATAAAAATATGTTGATAATATTATCAACATATGGGAAACAAACTTTTTCCCAAAATCAAGTAAATATGTATGGCAAGCATACCTTTTCCTCATATTAGCATTAAATCAAACAGGAAAATTTTTCTTAAGTACAAGAATGATGACCAATGAAACAAATCATGGATGACAAAGGCTTAATTTTCACTCCAAGTAATGGGAAAGGTGGGACTGGAAGGGGAGGAAGAAAGATACAGAACGTGAATTCTGTGTCAAAAGCAGCATTATTATAGACACATCAATTCATCGTCTGCACAGGTAAGAGAAAGTCTGAAGAGACAGAAGACAGATTAAGTAAAATGCTATTATGTAACTTAATGACCATAAAAATAACTGTGACTATGTTTACACATACGTGCTCAAGTTAAGTATACAGATGAATTTTATAACACTTACTTATATCATACATGGAAAGTCCATATTAGTTTCTTAATAAAAACAATTTTAAATTAAACAAACTTCACTTCAAAGAGAGCAGCGGATTTAGAGAGCTTTTACCTCGGAGTCTTCTTCAAGCTGCAGCTGCCTAGCAATGGCCTCATCATTCAGTGTGCTGTCTCTGCTTTGTGCAGGCTATATTTAAGAGAAGAAAAAAAAAATGAAAGAAAAAAAGAGACCAACAGTTCAGTTTCCCCAATATTGCATAAATTATAATAATTTAATCTATATAGATTCATTCTGTATACTTCTAGAAAAGAACTGGGAATGAGACATGCAGCATTTTATTCCTAGCTCTCTAACCTAAACATTATTAAACAAGGCTGCTTTCAAGAGATTTTATTATTCAAAACAAAACCACGCTATAATATAAATACTAATTTCTTCTAACAATGCTGAACATCTCTGAAGCTATCACAGTTGGCCTGCTTGAAAGAGAAATCAGTAACTACATTGTGCACTGTTAATTTCCTCCATACTTTAGTACTTTTTTATTCCATGAATATAAGTGCCATAAAGCTTGAGAAAATAACCTCCTGCCCTCCACTGCCAACTGTAAGCTACCCCATCCACTCACTGATCTCAGAAAAATATATCATTTAAGAAGCAGCAATAGGGAAAAATACTACTTTCAGCTTTGTGCTATCTTCTCGAACACGGAAATGCAACTCTAAACTTGCATTTGAGAACTCAATATGCCTGCACATATCATCAAAATAGAACTTATACTTGAGTGGTCATTAAAAAGTAACATTAAGTAGGACAAGCAATTAAGTACCTCCTTGCAGTCATTAAATTGGCCATTTGATCTGCTATCAGACACATGAGCAGCCTACAGCAACATCATCAGTACTCACTTCTTTCCTCTTACTTGCTACCAGTTTCTTTTCTGATCGCTGGACACTACTTGTCCCAAAGTAATCAAGTGCTGAGGTGGGAGTCTGTTTCACTGGAGATAATGGTTTGCTTTTAGTTCGTGGTTTTACATCTTCCTTTTTCACTGCAGCTGTTCCTGGACAATTGACTGCTGACGTCCCATTCTCCTTTGGTTTCAGAGAAATTCTTTTATTGACAAAGTCATCTTCTTCATCTAAACAAGAAGAGTATTCTATTACTTCTGGTACACAGAACTGATATTTGTATAATGGAACTATCAAGAGAACTATTCTGGCAGATTACATCAACTCAGATACTAAGAAAATACTACAGGTGTTTAGAAGTTATGAAAAAAAGGCTGAGTTGTGTAATACATAGTATTTAGCATCTTTAATAACATAGCTCAATTCTAAATAGATTGAGTACTGAGATAAAAACATGAAATTTGTTACTTGTGTTCATACATTACCTCTCACTTAAAGAAGCTTGCAAAGAATGCCTTACCTTCTTACATAGGGAAGACTATAAACAGAAGATCCAGGTCACTGAAACTTGAACCCTCCCCTTAACTAGCACATCAAATTGAACAGCACAACTGTTCCTTCACACAAAATGTGAAGTACAAAGCTACATTGATTGTATTACTTTATAGTACGCATTAACAGAGCGGCTAATATAGGCTTTGTAGACATGTATATTCTAAAGAATCAATCAATACTACGCTATAAACCAGGGGAAAATACCATGCATTTACAACATATTTATGACAGCTTCTTGTATAATCTTACTAGTTATTTTTAAAGTACTGCTCATAACTTATGAACGTTTTAGAAGAAACACTTCAACACCTTTTTACTTTTTCCCTTTTAGTCTGAGATTCCATCAGCTATCGTACGTTCTCTATATGCCTGCACTTAAGCACACTCTCCTCCCAGTGCAGTCAAAACCATCTTAAATATAGCCATTTCACAGAACACAGAAATCAAACAATACAAATACAATCAGCATACAAACCAGGTTTTTCAACTTAAAAGGAGGAAAAGTGGCACACACAGTCTCATTAAGAATTAGCCCACAGACCACTGAACAAAAGAAAGACTCTTTATAGACTTTTCTATAGTAGCCAGGATGTGATCTTCCCAGCAATGAAAAAGAGGAGGGTTTGATGGCCATTCATTCATTCTGGACCCAAACTCTTCACCCAGCCAATCAATCAACAAAAAGATTACCAAGAACTTCAAAGAGTTCTGTATCAGGTTGTGAAGTCTTACTGACAGTTATACAAATGAAACTCTATCACTGAGGCATACAAAACCCTACAGAGATCATTGCCAAATAATCAGGCCAATATGATAGCACAGAAGACAAACATCACTGAGCAAACTACTAGATTAGTGATAAAAGCACTTAGTGAACTCTTCTAAAAACTCAAAGTGTGCAAGGGTTAAGAAGCAAACTTCAAGAAAATCACCAAAATGAACATTAGGCACAAAGAATAAAGCACAAAGACTTGAGAGGAACAGAAACACAGGATGTCTCATTTGCATGCCTGTCACTGAAGTCTGGTTTTACTTTTCTCAAAGTAGAGATATTTCAGGCATTGCCATCAACATATCATAAACACTGAATGTTCTAAACACCTGTTTTATAACCGAACTTTGACAGTATTATCACAGAAATACATTGTCCAGTCACCTCTAATTTAAGCCCCCCTATTTCTTTGCATACAAAAATTTGTTTTCTTAATCCCTAAATTAAGATTATGTTATATGTGTGTTATCTATAATTTGTTATATATTAGACAGAGATAGAGGAAAACAAGTTTTCTGTTCATTTCACCTTTTCTCAATGGATGGTAGTAACAAGAGTGCTTTAGCCATCAGCTGGAATTTTCTGCTACTGAACACTTAATACTAAGCAGAATATAACAAGTACTAAGGGGAATCCTCACTATTCCTGCGAGAGAAAAAGTTCAAAGAAAAATGAAGATCTGTCTGGAAGGGAGGAAATAGGTTCAGCAGTTGAATCAAGAATACCTAAAGACAAAAATTTATCTACACCAAAGTGACATTTTTGCCAATTTACAAAGGAATATATGGAAGACACCATTCAAGCCCATGCCCTCAGTTGAGAGGAGGTGGTTTTACCACGAAGCTAAAAGTTTTACTATTCTCAACACTCTTTACTTTCCCTAGGAAGCAGCAAATCTCTTACTGCCATTTAGCACAATTTAACAAACCATTACATATCTGGGAGATTTGGACACTAGATGTTTTAGACTCCTAATTGACAATAGTTTGAGCTCTGTATAGGAGACTGCTTATCTCAAACTTAATTTTAGAAATACTTCTGCTTCTTTGAAATTTTTCAGTTTAACAAGAAAATACATTTGCAGGAGTAAAATGTACCTATTAGGAGAAATCAACATTTAACGTAGATAGAATTACACTTACTTGTCTTGGAAAGAAGACACAAATCCTATTTTCCCTCCCCCAAGCCCAGATTTTCTTAAGCTGAGGACTGTTCCATGCTAGAATCAAATCTTTACCCATCACTATCAGAAGATCTGCATGCAATATTGAGGTTTTCATTATTCATTCATAATCATTTAAATAATGACAAAAACAAACAACAGGATATTGCTTTCTCTCAAGCAGAGAGAAGCAGAGTAAATATAATTAGATTTTAATTTTAAAGAATGTGGATTTAAGTAATTTATGGTACCAGTACTAAGTATTACCAACGATAGAGCTTTGCTTTAATTATACCCTTCCTAAAACCTACAGGATTAGAAGCATTTATTGACTGTAAGCAGTGGCTGAAAAAGGACAAGAGACTCACAGCACTTATGAACAGCTGTCTATAAAGAAAAGGCAGAATGAGAACATGAAAGTGGTCACCAAGAGACAAAAGCACCCCAATGCTATTAAGTGGATTTTAGAAGCGGACAGGTACTCATAAACACATCACAAATTTGCCTGATCTCCAGGCTCCCCCTTTACTTCAAATACTTATGAACACCAACATTTTCATTGAGACCTTCGTATTTGTTCCCTGAAATGAACTGCTCACCTGTGCCTACTGCCACAGAAGTGAATAGCAAAGTTAATCAGTTGCACACTCTCAGTTTCCTTATGAGCATGAATGTGACGTTACGACCATTGAACTGTTGTACATTTACAACTTTGAAAATATTGAGAGGCCTACTATTGCTCTGCACTATTCAGGTCAATGCTTTTCAACACATGACATATAAAAGGAGAGAAGAATTCTCACTCACACAGGCAAGCCAATAATCTGCGGGAAAATAAAAGTGAAAATTCAGATTTCAACTCACAAAAATTGTAGATTATTTGCATTCTTACAGCAATTGTTAGGTAAACAGTTGAGATGCCTCACATGGAGACAAGGACTTCACAAAGTCAAAACGAGAAATCAATTTTATCAACTAGATTACTTTTATGCTGCAAAATCTTTGCATAAAGATTGTGTAATCTTTGTATAAAACTTTTTGTATAAATCTTTGTATAAATCTTTGTATAAAGCAGAGCAAGACTATTGAAAGAACGGTACCTCCTGTATACACTGACACATTACTTGTGTGTTGTATCCTGAAGAAACACCTCGAGCATACACATTTGGTTTGTTCCAGAATTTGCTCTGAAATCAAAAATACAAGTCAAGACCATGTATTCTGGTCAACTTTTCTGGAAATGAAGTAGATGTGGCAAAGATAAAGCTAATCATGTGATTAATGGAACAGACAGGCATGACAACCAGGAGATTGGTTTTAATTATTTTGGATGCAAACACTACACTGAAGCAAGGACTTATTATGCCAGGCAAAGTACAAGGACAAACTTCCCTAGCAACAAACAACAACTGTTAAATCCTGGAGGCTTTATTCTTTCATTCTATGACATTAAAGCACATATACCTTTCATTTTATACTGTTCTAGCAGTAGCACAATTGGGTTAATAAACTAATGTCTGCAACCCACCTGTAACTGTTATTCCTCTACCTCTTTCCTACCCTCACACTTTCTCAACAGGGTTTCACCTATTGATTACAGAGCAACATCTGTGGTTGCTTCCTAATTGAGCTCTCTCAAAATTATCTAGGCTGTTTGAAACATTTGTTTAAATCCACATCACTTTAAAAGGCTGGTATTAGGGAATTACGTCAGCCAATCTAAAAAGGGAGCAATCTATTGCAGTCACAATGGTGACAAGCAGCACAGGGTGGATCCTCAGATGGCCCTCAGAACAATATATTTTATTCATTTCTTATTTCTCTGCGGATGAGCTCCTCATCGGCATAGAATATAACTCCCTGGTTCCTACGCTGTTTAGAATACGTGTTTTTTTTTAAAGCTGAGACAACCTCTTACTATGATGTTACAAAAACAACTCTAAATATAGGCAAGTCATCTACAGGTTACAAATAACTCGTAATTGTTATGATGAATGTATGTTAAGTTGGTGGCGGGTTTTTTAAGCTTCCTCATCACTGAAAAACATAGTAGCTTTTACATTTAAAAAGCCTGGTTTGTACAGTAATTAGATTTTTTTTTATGTCATTTCTCAACAAGCTAAGTAATTTTAGATGTGCTACAAACATGCACTTAAAACCACTGTTCAGCAAAGTGTTAGCACTTTGCCTATATCAACATGTCAAGGTTTCATGGCATTATAAAAGTATACAGCTTACCTGAACCATTCCAGCTTCACTTCCCTGAAATGACTTCACATTTGGATTTGCCAATTATCAAAGGTAATTTCAAGTTGCCTCTCTCACATTTTTCACTTTAAAGGAAAAAAGGTTGTGGTATCTAAGACCTCAATGCAATAACTGCCATGTCTAACTGTCATTATATAATTTAACGCCAAACTACATAGCCTCTGATACCCTTTTGTTCAATATATACAAAATAAAATTATTATTCAAATATGTATACTTATCTTTCACTAATATCTTTAGAAAGATGTTTTGGGAGCATTAAAATATCTGAGGAGGCCAAATATATTTAAACTGAAGTAAAAATTTATCTTTTTATCTGCAAAACCACCGCTTACAGCAACTCCTTCTAAATGTAATACACTTGCCATACAAACTGCTGCGTATATTACCTTGGCATGCAATTAGAAGTTACTGGTCCACTAACTTTTCCCAGTTTACTGAAGAGAGTTTTATTCACTCAAACTGGTTACTTTTACCATAAGAGCAGCGTTATCATTTCACAGAAGGAGAGCCAAATCCCCACACTGCAATGAAATTTCATGTTGCAGTTCAGTTGCCTAAAGTTACCTACATGACAGCAATAGTCAGCAATGCTAAATGAATAATAAAGAAACAGGAAAAAAAAATACTTGAAAAATATCCAGGCAAATATGAAAGCATTTCTTTTCTGCAGCTGCAGCTCAGTCCGCTCAATGTACTGAGCCACCCAGGACACAATGTTCTGTTTCATGCAAAATGAACTAGTCTAGCCAAAACAAAAAGGCCTCTTTTACGTTTTCAACTTATCCAGCAGGTGAACGGAATGAAGATCAGTTACTCAAGCAGATCAGTAAGGAGATGTGCAGGAAGGAAAGGAAGAAAAAAGATCTCCAAGCAAGCAGAAACAGGCAGAGGACAGCAGCAACATCTTGAACTAATACAGCTGCAGCTTAAAGAGACACTCTTCCAAAGAATGAACCTGCCAAGTGACATCCAAAACACTACGCTCACATTTAAGCTGATTTATTTAGTGCATGACAATCAGTGCCAACTATGATAAAAGTTTCAGAGAAAACTTAAGAATGATAGTTTAAGACAAGACATTCCAATACCAGATTCAACAGAAAACATAAACTACCTCTGAGGACTGAAAAAGCCAAATAGATGTAAATTTATTTCAAAATAGTAAAACTGAAATGGCTCTGGTAAACTTCGTTTTCATACCAGCACTGAACTTTCCTATTTTGGTTCAGGGCTGCTTGGAGGGAAATTTTGCCTTTAAAAAAGCAGTTTGCGGCAGTAACAGGTTAATGCTGCTCTATTTCAGAGATTTAAGTCACAACATTGTCAAGCAGAGCTCTAAAAAATTGCACTGAGGCTTATCAAAGAAGCAACACCACACAGAGGATATTTGAGGGGTTTAAAAGTTTTTTTTTTGAAAAAGAAATCTTGGAGCCTTTAATAAAAAAAAAATGAACAAGTGATCAGAAACTTTCATACTGAGATTTTTACAGCAACAATACAATAAAATTGCACTGTAGTATTACTGATGAAATGCAAAACGAAGTCTTCACCAGAAAGCTTCTTAAAAAAAATTGAGACACTTACTAAAATTTTATTTCAAATCATCCTACATGTGAGACTACAACTCAGGAGAGGTAATAAGTCATTGCATAAGCACTAAAAAAAAACAAAACATTTTTCTATTCCAAATTATAACTCCACACTGTTTTAACTATATTTTTTAAACTGAGTAGATTCTTTAAAGGATCTACATTTGAAGTCAAGGTCACTTTTAGTACTATGGTCTATATAAAACAGATTCTGTGGTTTCCTTAACACATTGCTTTCAGGTTAAACATAGCTTTATTCCATGTTAAAGGGACTAGGCAAAGTAGAAAACTGTACACTCATTCTAAGAGATAGTGGGAATTCTAAATGGGATTTTGATAGTTAGCTACATTTTTAACAACAAGCCTTAAAAATAGCTTTATATAATACAAAAAATGTAACCTTAACACCTAGCAGTGTAACTCCCAAAGACTTTATTAGCGCCCACCACAGTAATAATCACTACAAAAGGAACATTTTAATTGCTATATCAAAATAGTCCAAAGGAGAGAACGTTTTCAGCAAGTGCTATGCTTCATTTTCTGGTCTCACAAACGTTTAAAATAAATAAATAAATAGAAACTGATCATTACAGTCACAAAAAGTTCATACAGGATGGTGGGAATTCGGGAACTTCACCTGTCTAATTTTATCATTTCAATGCAATATACTGAATGGTTAACTTTATGGTTTTTCTAAGCAGAGGTCTTCCGTGCAAGTACTGAGGAAAAAAGAAGCAATCAGTGAAGAAACTACACAGAAAACAACTCGAACCTCAGGAACTTCAAGATTTCTACTATCTTCTGAAAACACTCTACATACTTCAATGCAAAAATCTGCCACATGTTTTCATATGCTTTGTGAAAATAATTAAAAAGCTGCAAAAAAATAAGTCTCCTCCATCTCCAATTGTTGACTATCGAAAAATTGCAAATTAACTTAGAACACTGTAGGTGCACCACATAATACCTGTGCCATGAAAAGAGCCCACAATAAATTACTGTGAACTCTGAACCATAACGGGGAGGGGAGGGCGGGCAACAAACCAAACCCAAAACCAAAGCTACCTGCAAATAAGTTACTTGTATCCATACCACTTAAATGCCTACACTAACAGTGTATGAATTACTGATGTAGTAAAGAACAATGCACTGCTTTGTTTCAGTGGCACAGCAACCTTGTAACCAAATAATCCACGTGAGTCAGTATTTTTATAATTTTTTTCTCCAAACATTACTAAGTACTACTTCTGTGTTATGATCTTACGCCCTACCTTAAAAATGTGCTGTCTTATGTAGGACACAGCACAGAAATAAGATCCGTTTGCACTTAAAAGACTGAAAACATTAAAATCCGGTTAAGTACTAAAAAATTGAATCTACCTGATCTTTAACAGGTTTCATAAACCATGCTGGAGATAAAAAGGGAAACTGACATAAATGACTGAGAAGAAAAAGGCTGCTTCCTACACCATTATTTCATGGTACTACTCTAAAGGCTCTCCTTACGAGATCTCAGTTTCTATTTCCCCATTACTACCTATACAGTCATCACCATTAATGTCACCTTGTTCTTATGGGCACATAAATAGCCAGTAAAACATACCTTGTGTTTCACCACTCTGACAGCCCAAGGAGCCAAAGTATCAGTGTGAGAAAAATAAAACCAGGGCTCAGTTGAAAACTAATACAGATGCACAACTTCAAAGATTAGGGACACAACACTGAAGACACGCAATTAAGCACAAAGAAATGCAAAATGTAAACACTAAAAGTAATTTATATATTTACAACATATGCATATTTCTCCATATTTTCCTGTAATAAAAAACA
Organism: Lathamus discolor; assembly: GCF_037157495.1. Taxonomy (NCBI): domain Eukaryota; kingdom Metazoa; phylum Chordata; class Aves; order Psittaciformes; family Psittacidae; genus Lathamus; species Lathamus discolor. Next base: position 141,130,706 of record NC_088884.1, on the reverse strand, counting down.
GCACAGGAAAGAAAACCTAATAAAAGTACTTGTTCCAGTAATGGAGGAGTATGATGATTAGAACAGAAACCTTCACAGAACTATCAGGCAACCAAATTAACACTGGATTAAGAGGTACCATCTGATTCCTTAATTTAAAATATCCGTACTACACTTACCCAAGATAATGCCTACATTCAGCTACCAGAAAAAAGAATTCACTTTATACTGCTTTCCAGGGGAAGAAAGGGATTAGAAAGCCTTAAATCCAGCATCCAAATTAAATGCAAAAATTATTCATCTGAAATGATAGTGTAGAGCAACAGCACATGGACCTGTCAGGCTCATACACTCGGTCTGCTACATGCATAGTTTTTATTTTTTATATAAAGAGTATTTTATGCCATTATATTTCCTATTAAAAATCAATACATATTAAGCAACTCAAGCACTAACAGTTCTGTTTCCCCACCAGCCCAACATTCGCTGTATTAAAAAAGTCTAATATATATAAAAGTCTAACAGAGAAATTATATTCAGCAGGAACATTCATAAGTTATTCTTGTCCTGTCTTCTAAGCTGTCACAAGGAACAGTTTTCCAGTAACTTACAAACCTACTCAGTTTCTACCACTTTGTTTTTTCTAGCTTTATAAATAATTCCGCCTACTATTAGCACAAAGCTTTTTTTAAAGAAAAAAGTTGTATTTTGCTATATTCAAGCTAACAATGCAATTGCTACATTTGCTACATATTTATAATTACCTCCACAGGAGGTATATAAAAGATTAAGTATTCACTAAAAGCGAGGTCACCATTCTTGCCAAATAACCACATGTGATGAAACCAGATGGGGTTCAACACATCACAATAACAGGTCATCTTCTACAAACAAAGCTCAAGGCTCCATAATTCATTAAACAGTTAAAGTGTATTTTAGCAAGTACAACAAACATTTGGATTTTTTTCCCCAGTTCCCTAAGACCATTCCATCAACACAAAAAAAAAGGCTTTTTTCCTTTGTTACCTGCTATCATTGAACTAAATAATTGGCCATCATTGAACTAAATACTTATTTAAATTGTTTCCATAATCACAGAATGGTTTGGGTTGGAAGAGATCTTCAAAATCATCTAGTTCCAACACCCCTGCCATGATAACAAGGTATTTTTTTTATAGAATTACAAGCAGAAACTGTTCTTGTTTTATTTTTCTTTTGCCTTAAAAAAAAAGGGGCGACTTCACAAGATAGTAAGAACAAAGCAACCCAATAATCTCAATCAATCCACTCTTATACAAACCAAAAAGTTAATCCCCCAGCACTTTTCAAGAAAACTGTATTCCACATAATTATATAGAAGAGATTAAAAGAAATTCAATCAACTACAGGAAGAAAGTTTCAAGTTAAACTGAAACTAGGTTGAGACAATTAACCACCAAGCTTCTACAGACTACTTAATGCCAAAAGGCTCTTTCGGACACATTGCCACAGACAGAACCCTTGAAATGAAATCCTGAGTTTTGAGTGAGTCCAACAAGCTGATTCTGGATTTAAATTGCCAGCTGCATAACAGTAAAAACAAGAAAAGGACAAATGCCTACAATTTCACTAGGATTTTTTCTATCTACTGATTCTATATTCCTGTTCTTGTAAAACCTGTTTATTTCAAGCCAATGGCTGTACCAGTACCACTAAAACACACTCGGCTTGACAGCTCTATTAAGCTGAAGAAACAATTTATACAGATTAAATATAAACAAAATTCAAGTGTTGAGTCTCAACCTTACAAAGGCATTGATTAAGTCAAACTACTAAATCAACCTGTGTGTACTTAAGACTCTTTAGGTAAGAGTAACCTTGAGCCATGGTTTTCAGGGATTTCATTAATAATCTTGACTAGTTTTTCCATGGTATCCCTATGCAGAAAAACTTGATTATACCACCTTGAATTGCATAATAAACCTTAACATGTATTGTTTATTCCCCAGGAATCTGATCTTTCATCTACCCCAGGATCAATGCTATTAAAGAGCCTTTTAACTGGGAAAGAACTGTTGGCAAAACTGTCAAGGTAAACAAAGTTTCAAGTAATAGGTCAAATAAGACAAAAAAAGCGTCTGGGACACTTTGGGAAATTGAGCTCATTTGAATACATTTGAATACAGCTAAGTACTGGGTCAAATATCTAGGACAAGTAAAATCATCACAATCCATCTTAGAAACTGATCCTGAAAAGAGCCAGAGGAAGAAGGTGGCACAGAAAAAAAAAATAATAAAAAAAAAAAAATCAGCTTAGCCGCACTTCTAATGGGGTATCTCAGCAAACCATCATTTTTTGTTTTAAAAATACTTGGTATGATTAAAGGGAAGCAATGTTTACAGTCAGCAGTGATCTTACCAAGAAAATACTACACCCAAGGACCGGGTCCACTTCTCCAAACTCAAAGAGGGATCACACAACTACTCTCAGAATTTTAACACTTTAAAAACATGTTTTATCAAAATAGATTTGGGTTCAAGTCTGTTAATACTATCAGTTTCTAAGAATCCATACAGAGAAGTACTGCAGCTAGTAAAGAACTCCACTCTAGGAGATGGCTATAGAAGACCCAATAGTTACAGCTTCAGCTGAACTCAGAGCAGATGTTGTAAGTACATCAAACCACAGCAGCAACTGTTAAAACGTGTCTCTCTCACTTCAAGACAAAATTATAATAGGCAGAGAGAGATGTATCAGACACTGTAAGAAATGCCTTTGCAACCAAAATGCGTCCACCTAGTGCTGCAACTCTCAGGAAATTGTACAGCTTGTGTTACACAGGTGATCAGAGTATGGTAACCAGTATCCAATATCAAAACACATCAAGTTTATCTGCATTATAAGAAACCACTGTGAAACTACAATAGATCAAGTGCAGTAAGAGAACTTTATGTTTTAAAGGCAAATCAGAAAATGAACCTAACATGACAAGAGATTTAACAGCTCTGGAGAGCAGACCATTCAAAAGACTCTAACCCATCAAATTAACTGAGTCAGATTTAAGATGCGTCCAATGTACGCCAGCCAGTAAGTCAGGGATCAGATTTATCTTACCCTCAGAATCTTAGTAAGTAAATTCTGCCCACATGTAGTCTTAATCTTTGCTTAAGTGCCACTAACACATCTCTCAGTTAAGAGGGAATAAGAAAACAATCAGTAGTAAGAGCAGCTCTGAAGTTGCAAGCACTCACATGTATTTCAAATGTGTTTAGAAAAACCCACAAAACTCTACATAATGGAAAATGCATATGCATACACATTCAGCCAACTATTCTCAGATGTGAAAATAAGCATTAAGGTCCACCTTCAAGAAGCACTGAAAATAGTAAGCTAAATACTAGAAGCTCCATTAATTTTCTTCCACAGATGCATTTTTGGAGAATTCACAGAACCTGACCATTTTCCCCTATGCTGGTGGCACACCTTTAAGCATACTTGATTCATAAATAAGGCTGAGTCTACATAAATTTGGTCACCTTTCAAACAACAGTAGCTAATGCCACTGAAACTCTTCCATAACATCTCCAGTTTAGTAGAGGACAATGCACAAGAAGTAAGCATCTGGAAACAAAACTGCTTCATGATAGAATTGCGAACATGCAGGGGGAGAGGGGAACTGTGTTTTTTAGTTCAGCTGCACAGCCTCTGAAGAGACTAAATCTAAACTAAACAAAACTCAGCTGTGAACTTAGCAGTAAATCACTGTCACAATTTTTCCAGAAGGACACCTGAAAATGATCAAGAATGGTTAATGATACACACTACTTTACCCAAGAGCCAAAACAGCTCCAGGATTTAGAAAGCAGAAATCCAAGACTGAGAAGTATGGTATATACAAGGTATAATGCAAGCCTTTGTTACCATCTTTTTTCCAACTCCAGTTCTTCCCAGAAGTCTAACAGACAAATAATGTTTTTACCAAAAAAAAAAAAAAAAAAAAAAAAACAAAACAGAAAACATATGTTGGTAAGTAAAACACAAAACCCAAGAACCTTTGCAGTCACCAACATATCATGCAGAGATTTAAGACATGGAAAGTCATATATCATGTAAAGTAAAAAAACCCCAGGTTTTCAAACATGTTTATGGTAACCAACAGTCATTTCATTACATGTGCTAGTGAGCAGTCTAACTACATTAAAAAATACTTCCTTCACTTAACTCCTTCCCCTAAATTTATGGAATACTCTTACACAGGAGCTCATGAAATTATACACATATTTAAATGACCCTAAGCCACTACCAACATCATCTCACTTTTACCCTGCTCTTGACTTTACAGTACTTGAGGCTAAACTTCTGAAGAGCTTTTGGTTAGCTTAAGGATAATGTGTCTTCCTCAATATTAGGCTTTATGGTCATATTTAAGAGTGTATCGTCAAACAATCCATCCCATTAGTAACATAATCCACCCCACTATAGCTAAACATATAATGATGTATTTCTTCCATTACCTGTCTCTGAAATATAAACAACAGGATTCTGCTTTAGAACTTTATCACGTTTTGAAGTAGCTGCTTTTTTCTCAGATTCCTTCTTGGATTTTTTCACTGACTGCACCTCCTCTTCTGAATCTGTATTTCGAACACAACATAAATTTAGATTTCTTCTACATACATACAAGCTTTAAGTAATAGATCACATAACATTTATTAACACATGTTCACATATAATCAATTGAATAAGAAAAAGATATCATATGGAAGGTCAGAGCACAGCTTTATTCTTCTCCATCAGCTAATAGCCTAGCCACCATTTGGTCCAGCACATAGATGACTAAATGAAAATCTGGTCAGAACTCAGTCTAGAAATTGGGTTTTGTTTACATAAGAAGAAATATTTAGTTACTTATTCCAAGAATTGCTATGCTCATATAAAAACCTTTCTGAAAAGGAATGCAACTCTCAGAGTACCACAGCAGATTACTAAACAAGTACACACTCAGTAAGTAAAAAAAACAGTCCACCCCACCCAAAACCCACCCAATCCAAACAACATACACACCACAACAAACTTTCAACTTAGATTCGCAAGACTGGTTAAATGTTTATGGTATCATATATTATGCTGGTGTACTCTATGGGACCTATTCCAAAAGCGAACAAGCTAACAACAGGGTAAAAAGAGATCACTAAGGTTGTACTCGATTCAGCAGAACACTGGTAGACTTGCCACTCACCTCACCAACCATTCTCCATATCCCACAAGTTGTTAAGATGACAAACTTACAGCACTGTGGATTATATATCATAGAATCATAGAATCATAGAATAGTTAGGGTTGGAAAGGACCTCAAGATCATCTAGTTCCAACCCCCCTGCCATGGGCAGGGACACCTCACACTAAACCATCCCACCCAAGGCCTCATCCAACCTGGCCTTGAACACCGCCAGGGATGGAGCACTCACAACCTCCCTGGGCAACCCATTCCAGTGTCTCACCACCCTAACAGGAAAGAATTTCCTCCTTACATCTAATCTAAACTTCCCCTGTTTAAGTTTTAACCCGTTACCCCTTGTCCTGTCACTACAGTCCCTGACAAAGAGTCCCTCCCCAGCATCCCTATAGGCCCCCTTCAGGTACTGGAAGGCTGCTATTAGGTCCCCACGCAGCCTTCTCTTCTCCAGGCTGAACAGCCCCAACTTCCTCAGCCTGTCTTCATATGGGAGGTGCTCCAGTCCCCTGTTTAAATCTTTAAGACTGAAACACTGAATTAAACACGCACATACTGGTGAATACTGGGGTTGATCCAAGAGCAGTTAAGAGAGGACAGACGCCTCGTTTCAGCATCACTGGATGGAGTCAGGCCATACAAGTGGTCTTACTGTTTCCCCAGCAGCCAAATAAGTAAATGGGGCAAACTATAGAAGTTGGGACAACTAACAAGCATAAGAGAGGGCTACTCTTCAAGGCCTACCTTTATCCATGATAAACACTACATATTCTTAATTACAATATCTATTAAAGGCAGCTATAGTCAATTGACTTGAGTCAGCTGAGTCCCATCTCATCATTGTCTCACATCCATCTCCCAAAAAAGCACACATACTTTTCTCTCTTCAAGAACTTAGAACCCCATTTTTCTTTTCCCCTACTACTAATGAGCTAGAACTTGCAAGATCTCCAGACAGTATCAGCACTTTACAAATAGCTGTTAAGTTATACATTACTTTTGTACTCCAACTTTTAATGCAGAAATATTTCTACTGCCATTCCTCATGCTAAAGAAGAACTGCTTATAGAACAGTTTATCTGAAGATTAGAACACATTTCTATATATAATAGCCTTATTCTTACAGATGTTTGTGATCAATTTAAATATAAAACTATGAACATTTACTAGACTTTTTTAACAGACAAGAAACGCAAGTTTGCCTTTTAGAACAATCTCCTTGTTCACACAGGCACAGAAATGTGAAATTGCAGTATATGATCAGCCTCCTGTACCCCGCATAGGATGTTATTTATCCCTAAAACAACAGGAAACCAAAAATTCCACACTATTTATATACATTTTCATAATAAAAAAAGTTAGCAGTTTTGATTGAATTCACTATCTGAATGGGTTTTGGTGGGTTTCTTTTTTGGTTTGGGATTTCAGATTAACAGATGTTTTCTTAAAAATTACTTTGCAATGTATATGTCATGCATGGCACACACTGCACTTTTACTATTATCAAACATATTTTGCTATCCAGGAGTAATTCCTGTGAAAAATGTTTTTAACTCCATTTACTGAAAAAAAAAAAAAAACCCACAAAAAAAAACCACCCAAAAAACCCCCACCAAACTAATCACAGCTTTCTTTCAGATGGACCATTTACCTAAATCAACCTTGAATGCTGGTGCAAAAGATGCAAAGGAGCATAAGGAGCATTCAGAAACAACCATGAACACTACCTGAATCGTAGATTATTCTTTTTTTCTTTTTTGCCCGCTTTTGTTTGGAATCATCATCTTCACTGGGTGAATTATTCACCTAAGAGTAACAGTCCATTAGTTCAACCAGTAAACAGGTCTTTCCAGCTTTTACTCAGTTACACATTCAAATTTATGAGTTTCAAACAAATTCTAACATAAATTATTTATTTGCCAATATTCCACTTATGTACAGTCTTGCTTAGACCATGGGTGGGAGAGTGAAAGATGCAGGGCAGAGCAAATAAGAAACTGCAGCAGTGAAACTAAACATGCTCCAAGCAAATCATACATGATTATGTTGAGAATAAATATCAAAGTTTAATACAAATTAAATTAAAATAGATTTTCAAGCACTTCCAACTTTTTATTCATAAAAAGATACTGCACAGTCCCACCAGAAATAGAGATCATACAGATCAACAGGCTGCTTGTATGGAATTCAGCTTTCACTTTTGGTTCTATTCTTTTTATGGTTTCGCTGTAACCACCAGAATTCAACGTAATTTTGGAGTAGAATACAGCCCATTGAAAAAGGAAAAAAGCATACACCACACTTAAAGCTAGCCTGATTTCTTATTTGGCATCCTGTTTGCCTGCAGCTTGTCAGCTCACCCATTAAGCATTGCAGCTACCAAGAGATTACAAGCTACCAAGAGATTGCATCAGTGGTCAGAGTTGACAAACAGGCTCTATCTAGCATCAGCTACTACTAAACTGTCTCAAGGAAACCTTTTTTTTTCTTAAAAAAAAAAAAAAAAAAAATTACAAGTTTTGGATATTAAAAAAAAAAAAAAAAATCACAAGCTGCACAGATAGGAAGTTCCTTGGGGCTACCAAACTGTGCTTGTTTTGTAGTCATGCACAGCTGTAAATGCTTCTAAAAATATAATTCTAGATAAGCATAGCTACACATTTTATAATCTACATTCAATTCTGAAACCTTTGATGTAACTGGAGAATTGCAAAGTAGAAATAAAAGATCACATGACATAACTGCTGTGTCTTTCAGCTGCACTGAATGGTCCTTTATTTTCACACTGAAACAAGTGAAATTACACAGCCAATTTTTAAGTAACATCTTACTTCATGACTGTGGTGCTTCACATTAAATCTCCATCCCATTAAAAATCCTTCCATTCTGCAGGTGATTTTAAAATCCTTTTTTGCCACCCCTTTCTTTTTTATGCAGTTTAGATAATTGTGCAAGGCAGTGACATCTCAAGCTAGACCATGTCACCCAAGGCTCTGTCCAGCCTGGCCTTGAACACTGCCAGGGATGGAGCATTTACAACTTCTTTGGGCAACCCATTCCAGTGCCTCACCACCTTCACAGTAAGTAACTTCTTCCTTATATCTAACCGGAACTTGCCCTGTTTTAAGTTTAAACCCACTACCCTTCATCCTATTGCTACAGTCCCTGATGAAGTATCCCTCTCTGGCATCCTTGTAGGCCCCCTTCAGGTACTGAAAGGCTGCTATGAGGTCTTCCCGATACGTCTACATCTTCTATGCATAAGCCGCAACCTTAACTAAAAAATTAGATAAGCTGAGCTACTTAGAGAACTTTCGACTACAGCTAAAACAACTTCAAATAGATCGGATTATTCCTACATTAGCACCTAAACCTAAGAACTTCTACCTACCTCTCCCATGCCCTACAACCCAAATATTTTTTTTAAATTTGCAATCTTCTTCACCACCTATAGTTTTGCTGCAAGAAGTTAATATTAAGTGGTAGCTTCCTCCCATGCCTATGAGAACAACTGACATACGGCACTTTTTTCAGTACTTAAGACCTATGACTTTAAAAATGCTAGATACACAAGCAATCCTATATCCAACAAACCAAGCATTTCACAGGTAAGAAAAGCAAAACTAACCTTAGTCTCCTTTTCCCTTTTCTTCCCCCGTGAGGGTCCTTCACCATTTTTAATGTTTGCACTCTTTTTCACTGTCTCACATTCTTGTCGCCTTCCAGGAGTTACAACATCGAAGAATTTCCGGATATCCTGGGTAAAGGGAAAATTCATTTATAAATTTTTCAAACACAGACAGCTCTCAGAAGTTTCACACTACAAACAGCAAAGCACTTCAGTTACTTTGTCAGCAAATCCATTATAATATTTGATGATCTTGAAATTTTGTTCCCAATTAAGCAAACAAAGCCCAGCTAGTCAAACATAGCTGCTCAGACACCAACCATTTTTCTCTTGTCTTTGAATCATGAAAAAAAGAGTTAATTTCTCTCTTAGCTGGACATCTTCACCAACACACGCTTCCACTAGCAGCGGAAACAAACTTCCAGTAGCGGTGAAATATAGTGACATATGACAGATCACAGAATCACAGAATCCCAAGGGTTGGAAGGGACCTCAAAAGATCATCTAGTCCAACCCCCCTGCAAGAGCAGGGTAACCTACAGTACATCACACAGGAACTTGTCCAGGCGGGCCTTGAATATCTCCAGTGTAGGAGACTCCACAACCCCCCTGGGCAACCTGTTCCAGTGCTCTGTCACTCTTACAGTAAAGAAGTTCTTCCTGATGTTAACGTGGAACTTCCTATGCTCCAGTTTACACCCATTGCCCCTTGTCCTATCACTGGATATCACTGAAAAAAGCCTAGCTCCATCATCCTGACACCTACCCTTTACATATTTGTAAACATTGATGAGGTCACCCCTCAGTCTCCTCTTCTCCAAGCTAAAGAGACCCAGCTCCCTCAGCCTCTCCTCATAAGGGAGATGTTCCACTCCCTTAATCATCTTTGTGGCTCTGCGCTGGACTCCTTCCAGCAATTCCCTGTCCTTCTTGAACAGAGGGGCCCAGAACTGGACGCAATATTCCAGATGCGGCCTCACCAAGGCTGAGTAGAGGGGGAGGAGAACCTCTCTTGACCTACTAACCACTCCCTTTCTAATGCACCCTAAGATGCCATTTGCCTTCTAAACAAATACAATGTGACAAAATGACAAATGACAGATACAGTTAGAATTCTTTTTTTCATAACTAATCACCACCAGCCTAGCCCAAAGCATTTCTGTAGTCAAAACCATCAACTCAGCAATGAGGCAGCGTCCAATCTAGAAAGACAGAAAAGCACCAAGAGCTAGGAACAGCCAAGTAGTGGGACATACCACATCCTCCACCTTCTCATAAATTTAGGACAATAACTGAGTAAACGCAATTTCAATCATTAAAAACAACAGCCAGCAAGAAACAGATTAAAATCTGAACAAAGAACTTCCTACAAAGAGCTCAAAAAAGCCTATTCATAATCTTATTTTATTATCTGACCACAGTACAACCACAAGAAGCTTCTTTTAAGCTATACAGATCAGCAGCTGAAGCTTCAATTTTAAAAAAGCACTATTATACACACAAAGCCAAATCTGACTTCCATTGGAAATACTAGTATTTCAGTTTTATTAAAATTAAAACTGAGAAATGGCATACCTGGTTGTTAAGAATAACTTCAGGGGTAGCAGCCATTTTAGAGGAAGAAAATGCATCCTGTGGCCTAAATATATAGCAGGTAAAGGATGTGGATTAGGACTATATTCTACCCAGCTGATAGCTATTCCCCATCATTGAGTTCATCTGGGTAGTTTGTTTATTCTTACAGGGAAGTACAAGCAAAGCAGTAAACTTTGAAGAAAACTCCACAAAAGTCTGATGGACCAGGAGTGTTTCAGGCTGCTTTTCAAGAGTTCCCTGGTTGTTTGGATTTTCAGAGCCTATAGGGCTTAAAATCAATGCAATATGTAATTTGAAAGCATACACAAAATATAGGCCACGTAAAGATTTATTTAGTGTATTTAGCTTAAAACAACTTTGCAGAACCAAAAATGTTGTTTCCTGTAAAAATTTAGACTTCTCGTGTTTTACCTGCATATAATAATATGGATTCAGCGAAAAACGCAATGGTAGACTGGGAAGCATTCTTTCTCAATGAGACTTCATACATTTCCATCTATGGAATTTACACCTTGAGGCATAAATTTTCAACACTCTGCTATTTTACATGTACTCCTACAATATAAATGCAGTACTATATAAGCTCTGAAATTCTGACTGCCAATACCTATAGCTAACAGGTCTGAAGAAAGCAGCTACTTAAAAAGTCTAAATGTAGATTCATGGACTCGATCACTCAATCATTATTACTGACTTCTTTTTAGGCTTAAGGTAACATAGGCAACAAAAAATTTGTTCAAAGTCTCATTAGATCTTTTATGTAGTAAAATAGTTTAAATATTTACTACAATGCTGCAAAATAAAGTTACTTTTAAGTTTTCATTTCTTTTATAGTTTGTACTTTTTGGCTTAAAATATTTGGAGACTAAATTTTAGATCAATAGTAATATTATTCTTGTATTTTAACTAAAAACAGCTAGTAAGTGAGTTGCTCTGCAAACACTGTATGCAATAATATTACACTACTTTTTTAATAGACTTACACAAGAAAATATCATCATACCCTGGTTTCTAAAATGCAGACTTAAGAAAGAAAAATATATTAAATTGCCCTTCCTGCCCCAGCTTCCTCCACTATTTTCATACCACAGCTCCTGAACCGCTAAGGCCTAAATTATAACATGTAAATTATTATTTTCTTCCTCATCAGTTCTCATATGTTATCAAGTTAGCTCTTCATAAGTACCTTTAATTCACAAAATTCCACAGAGCAACAATAGTTATCTTTCAGTAAAGCTTTTATCCAAGAATCATGAGAAACAGAATTTTCATGCCCTTTTCTAAGAGGTGCCAGATAAATCCTTAGTTCATTGCAGAAGTTTTAAGACTATTTATTTATAAAATACTATATAAGCTTAGATCCCAGACAGGATCACTTGTGTCCCTTCTGGGTTTATCTATTTAACATACTTTGATCATCTTATTGGTATATAATGCTATGCATATACAAGTTCACCAGGTGGAAAAACTGTGTATGCTTAGCTTCTATCCATTCCAATGAGGAAAGGTACATACCAATGTAACTAAAAAGTTTCCTTCTAGAACTTTCCCCCAAAACCTACAGAAGCCATCAGTCTTATGTATCCTGGAAATACACTCACCAGCATGGCTGTCCCAGGTGGTTCCCTTGCCCAGAAGGCTAAAATTAAAGAGGCGAGATTCTATTACTGTGGTCTCGCCCATGGGTGCTTCAGCAGCAGCACCAGGACATGTAAATTTGAGCAGTTCTACCCAAGGAAGAGGTGGAACTAAGTAAGAATTTCTGATCATTCTCACTAAATTAGGGAGGTAATTGATGCATAGCATCTGAACAGCCTAAAAGCTGTGTTCAGGTGTACATGCACAGCCTAAAATGCTGTGTTCAGGTGCACTGGTTCCTGCTGAACTATCTTAGTAATTGTATGATCTCAGCAATGGCTGTGCTATCTAGTTCTTGCCAATTTTGACTACTGCTTTAATCCTCCACCTTACACAATAATAGGAGACCACAGCAATTCATCCTGCCAAGTTGCAGGTTTACCCTTGAAAGACTTGTATCTGTCTGTTTTACTGAGAATAACATGGATAGAAACTGAAACTCCTTTGTCAGGTAGCACAAAGACTGGTTACTCAAAGAGTTTATCAGGGTGACTTTTAAGACTTTAGTAAATACCCAGCTCAAAAAAGTCAGTTATAAACACCATAAACATTCCATACTGGGTTTTTTCCTGCATTTCAAAAGCCCCCTACACCAACAATCAACTACTTTCATGTTAGAACCACCTCAACCTAACAGTAATAGGCAGTGTTTCAGAAGGGTAGCGTTCAGTAAGTTAAAATACTTTCCAAAATAACATCATATAATTGTTTGCATGTCAAAATACAACACCAGATAGAAACTTGAATTTCACCAATCTAGCTCAGTGACTGCAACAGAAAGTAATGCAACTTGTTTAGGTATTCTTAAGTATGTCCACAAGAGCCTTGCATCAAAAGATTAATTTATTTACAGATGCTTACTTGAGTGTAAATTTTGTGCAAACATCAGTCCTGTCATCTGGTGTGTCCAAAAAAACTGCACTAACTGAAATCAAATTTATAGTTTCACTTCAGTAGTACTTGCTTGGATAACTACACTTAACGTTCACTGATGGTGGTTCTGCAGCACAGGTACTACACAGTATTTTTTGAGCACTACCACAGTTCTAAGTACACAGCAGCTGATGCTACAGCTCCAGCTGTATGAGTGTCTCCCTCAGCTAAGGGCAACTCAAGTAGCCCCCACTCCTAGTCATCCATTCCCTCAGTACAGCATTCTGCTTGGGAACTGGGTCAGGTCACTAATCTGGGTAAAAAAATAAATCCCTTCTAAGTCAGATCAGTTCATTGTGTAACTCCACACACATCAGTTCAGCACAGCTGAGAAGATGCTGCAGAACCAACCCAACCTAGGCTACTTACGTTTGGCACTATATGAAAACCTTACATGGTTACTAACATCACCGTATTTCTGCTTCTATCTCCGCAGCTGCACCAGTGATGGTTTTACAGCCTTTTCTCTCCAACACTGAAAAGGGAATGGGCTGAAGAAACCCATTCTCTCCCTAAAATGATGGTTGTCCTTCCCCTTTCTAAAAAAGTGCCAGACATTCCGAGACACGTGACATTCAGAACACTACATAGAGGGAGAAATCCTTTATCCCAGGAAGGTGGGAAAGGAGGAAGTAAGTCTTCCAGTAAGGTCAGTTTTCTAAAAAGGTGATGGCAGGAGAGGCAGGCTTGCCCTTGTACATAAATTTAATGTCATCAGCCACCCCAGCAAACCATGGACACATCACAGCTTAATAATCTTGTGATTCTTAGCGCCGGCAGACTTCTGTCAGTACTGCGAAACACTCAAGAGTTTATTGCCCACCATTGCTGAGCATCAAGTGTAAGATATAAACAAGGTTAAACACTGTAGAATCCAAAATCAAACTTGAACTTTACTGGCTTCGAACAGCATTTGTAGTTAAGCCAGTAAACACCTGCACAGAAACTCTGCCTTAGTAGAAGGAAACTTATCTGAGCCAGAAATTAGCAGGGGATGCCATCTTACGATGGCCAAGTAAGCGAGCAGTACTGCGGCCAGCACACATACACGCGTACATTTACAAACTCTTTACATCCTACTGAGAGTTGCACCCTTCATTACTTATAAGCAAGTCTTTACTTCTAGACTTTTACGTTCGTTTTTCACCACTTGAATTGCTTTCTGCAAATACTGCACACTGTCCAATTCGGCAGCAGGAACGCCTTCACGTATGCCGCCACTGAAGTTAGAGTGAGAAGGTGCGCAGGCTGCGTTCGGCGGGAGGCTGGCGGGGCCGCCTTTCCCCCGAGCGAGCCCGCAGCCCGGTTTCGGGAGGGAAACCGCAGGGGCGCAGCCGCTTCCCCTGGGGACAAGGGCACAAACCGGGGCTCGTCCCCGGTCAGGGGGTTGCTTCCTAGCACGCGCGGAGGGCGCGCGCGGCTCGGCGGCGGGGGGCCTCTCCCGTGCAGCCTCACAACCGCTCGCCCACAGCACACGGCCTCCCCGCCCGGGGCCGCCCGCTGGCGACGGGACCCAGGCTCGCCTCGGCTCAGCGTACGCCGGGTTCCAACGGCCCCAACTGCCTCGGGGCTGCCGCCACGCACCGGGGCAGACGCGCATCCGCCGCCGGCGGGACGCTGCGCAACGCTCCCTCCCTCCCTCCCTCCCTCCCTCCCTCCCTCCGTCCGTCCGTCCGTCCCTCCGTCCCTCCGTCCCTCCGTCCCTCCGTCCCGCCCGGGAGGAGCGGCGCTCACCATGCTGCCGGCGCCGGCTGGTCTCTAGCAGGACAGCGCCAGGTCCATACCTCCCACCTTCGCGCCAACTCTCGCACCCCGGCGCGCGGCACTGCCGTCACAGCTGCGACGGGCGGGGCGGGGCGGGGCGGGGGTGGTGTCGGGAGGAGCCGCCGCCTGCGCGGCATCATGGCGCGGGCGCTTCCCTGCTGCCGCTCCCTCGCTGCCAGTGCGGGGGTGAGGGCCGGTTCCGTGGCACCGGGCCGCACGGCCTCTAACGGCGGTGCTGAGTCGGGCCGGCTGCTGCGGGTATGGCCTGCGGTAACGGGAACGGGCCCAGCAGCGCGCGTCAGAATGTAGGGCGGCAGCGCCGCAGGGAATCGCTGTGGCCCAGGGCTCCTCTGACTGAGAAGGGAAGCTGGCAGCCGTAACCGCTGCAGCAGACAAGCGAACAGTGCCAGGCTCGTTGCGATACACCGGGGTTTAATGCATTGAGGCAAACGAGGCATCCCAAGTGCGTGAACGGCCATTTCTGGAGCGCTGAAGCGCAGTTTACATCAGGAGAACAGAACAAGTTGTGCTAAAGTCTAGAGGCAACTTCGGAGTATGTAGCTGCTGTACCACCGCAGTATCTTTTAACTAAAAATAGTATTTTAGTGCAGTCACTGTAAGTCAGGTCTGTGTCAGTGCAGAATATACAGTCATTGCCCTGTGCTGAATTGCTTGTTGGTCACTTCATTCTTCTTTCCTGGTTGTGCAGGAAGTCTCAGGATTTAATTCCTCTGGCATATTCTCTGCCTTGATTCCTCTATGGTATTTTCTCCCATGCGTTAAGGCTTAGTAGAGCTCAGAGCCTACATCTGAGGAGTCAAAGGGAAACTAGAAAGCTATACTCTGTCTTCACCCATCATTTAATTTCTAATAAATGTCTAATGAAATCTTACGTGTTTTCTTCCATTTTTTCCATGTGCTTGCTGAACACTGGGAAGAAATAAACTTGGGCAAACCCAGTAAAAACCATTTCCCTCTCAGTAATCACTCATCTGATGTTTAGATTCTGCCAACTGAACTGCTAATTGTTGTGAGTCTTGGAAAAGAATGGGAAGGCCAAACAGAATTTGTGACGTTGAAACTACCCATGAAAAAGGCGGAGATTTGTACTTGTCTCAAAGTGCAGTTTCTAGTATTGTAATTCGTATATATTCTGTATTCATTTTCATTCCTTTTTTTGTTTTTGCCTCCAAGAACAAGTGACTGTCTACATGGTGGTCTGGTCAAACTCCAGCAAAGATAATTACATAGAGATACAGAGATAAAAGTCAGATCTTGTTCTATCTGAGAAAACATGAATGCAGATGATACCTATTACCATTCCTGTTTAATTCTTTAAATTGGACTTTAAGTAATTATAAGACCCTGTTTGTATAAAAATTGTTCATTTATGAACACACGTGGTCAGGCAACTCTTACATTTTCAACATTAATATAGCTTGTGAGTTTGGATTTCTGCATAAGAAGGACATGACAGAGCGAGGAAGTAAGCACAGGCTGTGTTTTTCAGCCTGGTTTGCAAGTTGTTCCGTATGTACTCAACTATAATGGAAACAAACTCAAACCATAATGCAAACAAAACTGGTACACTTTAGAAAAGCATTTCCAATGATCTGTTTGTATTTAAGTGTTTAATTCTCATTAAGTATTTTTTAAAGCTGTGTGTATTCCTGATACCAGAACTAAAGAGTAGTTAAAATGGCTGACATTGGTAAGAGCCAGAATGACTGTTTAAATAATGCTAAAAGAATTACTGCAGGTGGTTATCTCTATTTGTAGTTGATAAAGTTGCCTAGAATAACATCCAGCAGAGCACTCTCTGAATGTGGGCTTGTGACATATTCATGTTTCTTGGAAGGTAAGAGTTTAACCCTTTATGAAGAGATCAGACTGAATACCTGGAATGACTATTATTCACTCCTGGACACGGTCAGAAGTTCCTACATGGATGGCTACAAAACCACTGAAGTGGGAAAAACCTCACTCTGACACAGGGAACAAAACCTGAATACTCATATTATGATGCCCTTTGCGAGATGAAATGAAGGCAATAACCTTTCTGAGTCTATAAGTGACCATGGGTCATGTTTCAAAGGCATATTACATGACTAAAAGTACAGCTTTTTAAAAAGTAGCTGTAAAGTACACTCAACTTCATCACTCTATTTACAACTAAGACAAGTAATTTAAAAAAATTAGACTTGTTTTCTACGTTTCTGAAAATAACAGATTATTTGGCGTTTTATGGTGGCAGGTTTTTTTCCAGAATATGTGAAAAAGTTGAAATACTAATTCTTGAGCTTGAGGGGTTTTCCTCTGTTGAACAAAACCAGGCCCAGTTGTTATTATTAGTGAAGGCTTTGTCTTTCTTATTAGCAGGAGGTTGCTATTAGAAAAATACATTTTCTTATATTGACAAATTTTTAAAGAAGTATTTCTGTTAATATTTTCTTGATTATTTATTTTTTCTGTATTGATAGGTTGATTCAATTTTGAAATTTAAAACAACTTTTACTGCAACTTCTGAAGCAATATATTATTTACTGCTCTACAAAATCTGTACTTTGAATTGTTAGAAACTCAATAGAAATATGAGGCAGATACTTGTAACTTAACACTGAGATACTTTTGAAGTCCATAAGGCTTTGTGTCTTATGTGTTTTAGGGGACAACACACACTGATCATTTAAGAAATCTTTATAATGGAACAGAGAGGTTCTGAGCTTTGTATGTGTCCAGAGGACCTCTAAGGTTAGGAATTGCCCTGGAGAAATACGGTATGGTAATGCTAAGATGATTAGGAAAACACAACAAAACTACATTCCCTGAAATCAAAATTTCAGGTTGAATTTTGTATTATTTCATTGCATTAATAGGCATTAAAGTAGTCTTTTACTAGATGGTAGGCTCTGTTTTGGAGGCCTCCTATAGGGGATATTTTGCTTACTAGAGTCTCTAGTAAAGAACGCCAAATTTCTCTCACTTTGTCAAAACAGTAATTAGCATTTTGTTGCAGACCAAAAATTCTTTGTAAATCTGTAGTCTAGTTTCTATTTACATTAGGCTTTCTGTAGAACCCATCACAATTATGTGTCTTTAGAAAAGACTTGAGCCCGTCTCAAACAGTTTTTGCTGTATAAGGTAAAGGTATAAGGCAAAAACAAGTGTTTGATTTGCATCACAGTGTTAAGAGCCATTACATAAGTTGTGCTTTTTTTAGCCCCTAGCAGCTGATGTTAATGTAAACATTACACTTTTCTAAGTGAACTTTGTCTTTAGGTCTTTTCTCTCTCTTCATTTACATATAGAGGCAGAACGAATGTGGCTTGTCTGCTTGGCCTGACATTGCATTTATTCAAAACTCCTGTTGACTAATGCGTTCAGCATTTCTGCAGATCAAACCCCAGGCTTTCAGGCTGAGCCCCTAGATCAAGGAGAATACATATTCAGTGTTAAGTGAAGAGTTGTGTTTAAAATTTGAATCACTTGCCCTGTCAGAGACGACGACAGAAAAGGAAATTTGATAGCCGAGAATCAAACTGAATAGTCGTTAGACTTCCCAACTACAGTAGCAGTAATGGCGGTTGCCTAGAGACCTCAGCTTCTCCCACCTTTGAGGCATTCTGAAACCAGATTCATTTAAGTGCATGGCCAGAGACAGGAAATCCCACTGTGCAGCACATACAGCATTGGACGGAGCCTGTCTTTTGAGCTACTGGAATAATTAATTCCCTTCCTCTTCCCCTCTCTCTGCACACTCATTCTCAACAGTCCTTGGTCACATCTCCCTCATCTGTGCTAACTGTTTTCCAAATTAGGAGTCAGAGTCTTCCTTTTCCCCAACTCGGCTCAGCTAATCAAAACCTCCTTCTGAATTCAAGTCACTACATGACTCCCATGAGTTAAATTGCTTCCTCTTTATCAAGTAACATTATAGCCCAAACACTTAAGTATGACAAGGCAGTAAGAAACTGGATTCAGAGGCCTGAAAAACTGAAATGTTTTTGAACCTGGATTATAGTATGCTCCCACTCTTATAAATAATAAGGAAAGAAATACAGTTCATAATATTGTCCATATCAAGTATCTGGGAGCGCAAGTCACTGCTGCACCTTTCAAATCTCATGCAGATGCAATACATTGTCTGCAGTAAGATGCCAGTGGTACTAACTCTGCCATAGATAGTGGGGAGAAGCCTGTTCACGTTACCTTGCCAAGGCATTGCATGGTATTACAGAGCTGTCATGAGCGTTTTGAATATAAGCGTCTGATAATCATGGTAACTAACTGCTTTAGAAGTACAGTGACCTCCATAATGACTTGTATTTGAGTTTTCTTTCATAAAGTACCATACATACAATCAAAGCTTTTAAGTGTTAAAATAGAAAGATTATCTTCATGCAATAACTATACAAATTAGCATTTCAAATGCTGTTCCACAGAATAGAAAAGGAGCATGTCAGTATATACTGCAGACCAACTTGGTACAGTCCTTATCTACTCCTCTCTTTCCTAAGCTGCCTTTGGTGGGATCTTGGCTGAGAAGTGTGCACCAGTTACTTCAGGCAGTTGAGGGAATGCTGTGTTTGTTGTATGAGAGAGACTCAGGTTAGATGCACAGTTACCCCACCAGCAGGAATCTTGGAGTGCAGAAGACATCAGTGGGAGCATTCCTCTGTGGTTAAAGTGTTTCTTGTAAAGGTGCTGCAGAGAAATGGTTATGCACGTGCATTGTGGTTGTTTATTATAAAAACAAATGAAGTATCTTCTGTCTTCAACTGATTAATCAGCTTTGTTGTTAAATTAAAGTATGTCTCAATTACATTATGCAATGCTGCAGGCATGCTCTCACAGGTAGAAAGAACAGTAAAGTGCCAGTAGCCCAGCAGTCCATCTGAACTTCCATGTCTTATATGCCAGCAGGGCTAATTGATCTAAGCAGAGGGTTATACTTAGATAAGTTGTTCCCATGTTCAGATTTCAGTTTTACATGCATATCTTTCTTGAACACAAAGTTACTTCACACCGCTGTCTTGTTCCACAAATCTCTTCAGCAACGGTGGTCTACCTGTGGATACACTTTATGTTAGGGTACCTCAAGAAAAGCAAAAATAGCAGGCATCAGTCTTACTGTATTGAGTGAGTTGACTATATGTCAGTACAGGTAGTTTTGCTGTAATTTGAAATCTGTTAAAAGATTAAATTATATTGCATTAAATTATATTGCTGTGTAAAATACTTGCTGTACTGATGGCCCAGCTGTGTATACCGGGATTGTTAAATTGATCAATACTGAAATAGCATCTTTCAGGGCTAATTATCTTTGCTAACTGTGTTTATTTGAAGAAATCTAGGGAAATTGCTTAAGGACTGGAACAGACGCCTGTTAATTTTGTACTGCTGCTGTACATAGAGCTGAAGAGTAGACTTTTATACAGGATAGAAGAACAGTTGCATGTGTTTGAAAGAAATATTGGCTTGCTTTGCGGGTTTGTATAGTTAGCGGGATGTACATATATCTGTTATCCACAGCAAAATTTCCCATGAGTCCAGGGAGAATTTTTCAGCAGAAGCAGGACGTTCGAGCAAAGCAGGACTGAGGAATGATGTGCTGCCCTTCCAGACACCCAATTACACAGATGGGATAAATCACCTCTTAACTGGAGACTACGTTGTCTGAATTATATTTGTGCCGTGTTTCCTCACAATACAGCTGTATGATAAATAAAGGTATAACAGCTTGTTAGCAGCCTCTATCACCTATATTCTCCCACCCGAATAAATGAGCTTTAAATAATGCTAAATTAGTTACTAGCGTTTATATTGTTCAGGCAACCTATTTTCCTGCAGTAAGAAGCCAGATAGGTGCCTCGGTGGGCATACAGAGGCCACCTCCTTAAAAATTACGCCGTTCTCTGACCTATTCTAGGTCTCACAGTTCAGGCTAATCATTGACAGGGCTGTTACGATCACAGGGTTTTAGTGAAGCTTTGATAAGACACTCTGGCAGTTCGTGGCAAATGAAGACAGTCTGCATGTTGGGGACTCCAGCGAATGAATGGGATTTCTTCAGCAGCAGTGCAAGAAATCTCATTTTTAACACTGGCGCTATAAACCAGCATAATGAGCAGTCGGCGACTGGAGAGATTCATTGTTTTTTGGACATTAGTTTTCGTAAGGATAGTTACTGGGCTTTCTGGAGAGGGAAGATCTGTGTGGAAAAAGGACCCCAACTTCAGCCCTGTGAGTGAAACACAGATGTTTTTGTATGACACTTTCCCCAAAGAGTTTCTCTGGGGTGTAGGGACGGGGTCTTTCCAGGTTGAAGGCAGCTGGAGGAAGGACGGGAAAGGCTTCTCCATCTGGGACCGCTTCATCCACTCAGAGTTCAGGGCTGCTAACAGCACAGATGCCTCCAGTGACAGTTACACCTTGTTGGACAAAGACTTGTCTGCTCTGGATTTTTTGGGTGTTACTTTTTACCAGTTTTCGATATCATGGTCAAGGCTTTTTCCCACTGGAGTGGTAGCAGCTCCCAATGAAAAAGGACTCCGATATTATAACACCCTTATTGACTCGCTACTCTACAGAAACATTGACCCTGTGGTTACGCTATATCACTGGGACCTGCCCTTAATGCTGCAGGAAAAATACGGGGGATGGAAAAACGAATCAATAATTGATATCTTCAATGACTATGCCACCTTTTGCTTCCAGACCTTTGGGGATCGTGTTAAGTATTGGATTACAATCCACAATCCGTATTTGGTTGCTTGGCATGGCTATGGCACAGGTATTCATGCTCCTGGAGAGAAAGGGAAAATAGCAACCGTCTACTCTGTAGGACACAATTTGATCAAGGTACAGTATAGGAAAATTTTACAAACTGATCGTGCACTGCCATGGGAAATGATGGGAGCAGTCAGTCGTGTGATCAGTGTTTAAAATAAGTATCAAGGACTGTGAAAACAACAAGAAATAACCCTTAGCTGTGGCAGTCTTTTTTAATCTTCGTGTTGATTTCATTGTTGTTGTCGTAACAGCTGACTCAGCAACTACTTGCTTTAAAATGCCTATTTATTATTTCATTAAGTTTTGCCTACACAATCTGGCTGTTAAAGAGCATGATACTCCTATTTTATTCTTTCCACTTACTGAAACACACTGACATGACCATTCATTTGGCTACACTGAAATGACTGTTCTATTAGTTTAAAATGAAATTTATTGTATATTGGATCCATTCTACTTGCAACAGAATATGTATATATAGATATGATTAATTCTAGCTTAATAAGATCCTATTGCAAAATGTTTATTGCTAAACTAGCAAGGTCTGTAGTTGTTGGGTTTGGAAGGAAACAGATGTTCTCTTCTGTGTTTGAGAGTTTCAAAATTATATTATTTCCATGATGGTTTTACCATTTTAATTTTTAAGTCTTATCGATCAGCTGTCTTCTACAGAATTACACATCCTGAAGGCTTAATCCCATGATCGGTAGCTTCAACAGCTGCCACACTGGGTCCTAAACTCATGGTCCTCTTTCTTTGAGAAGGCCAAAAAAAGAAGCCTGGAGTGAGTCTTATTTTTTAAGGGAAAAGCACAGATTTTGTTCCTGGTATTCTCAACAGTGTTACAGCATTGCAGCATTACAGCATCTTCTCTGACAGACTATAGATTTCATTCTACAGAGTAGCTAGTTTCTAGGCATAGGAGCTTATATTCCTGTTTTCTCCTGCTATAATTTAAAACCATTTTCAATAACAGCAGTTTAAGGTAAGAATTAACAATGGCACCACACCATATTTTTCCATCTGTAGTGCTCAAAGTACTTTACAGAGCAGTCACTGTCTGGTGTCTGTTTGACAGAGCAGCTAGTGAATACAGACGCAAAGGCTGCTAAGCAGGGTGCTCAAGAGATCCATGCAGAGAAAACAATCCACAGAAGAACTCAACATTTCAATTTAAAAAACTCATTTGCCTGTCACTCTGTATGCTGGCCATACACAGCGGGTAATAATTGCTGCTGATCATTTTGAAGGACCTTACACTGCTTCCATGGAAATGAATTCTGAAGCCTGACGCTTATCAATTATAAATTGCTAAGGGGTTCACCTAGACAAATGTCTGTTTACCTGTATGACCATTACCACTAACACGTGGAGCATGTGGAATCTCAGACCAGATGGAGAGTGGTCATCAAAATTGTATCTCCTTTCTCCGTTAAAGGAGACTGTACTTCATGAAGGCAACACGGGAAAACAATGACAACATGTAACTTTCTGTGCAACATTTGAAAGACACATCAAAGAAGATACAAAACTATGAACTTGCTCCTAAGGCAGAGAAGAAAAAACTGCACAAAGGGAAGTTAGATTGATTTCTTTGATTTAACAGTAAATAAAACTGACAAGAAGCAAGAAAATATAAAGCAGATGAATCACTGTGGCTGGAACTAAATGAGATATATGCCTGACGCATTATTACCATTTTCTCCCAATCTTGTTATGTTCTTTTATACTTAGGTTGAGGTTTGTAAAGATCACAAACTTCAGACCAAGGTGTCTTCTTTTCATCCTCTGTATCAGTACCTTCCAGGCAGTTCTTCCTTTGCTACAAAACAGGCAGAACGGGGCTTCTCCCCCGAGCCCTGTTAAAGATCGTTCACGCTCCTTTCCATCTGTCAGAAAAGCCCAAAGGAAAACTGACAGAATAAGATCTCCCTAAAAGTTTTCCTCATGGACATGCTTTCATATCAAATACTGGGAAAAGGTGATAAATTCCCTGTCAGACACGCTGCCTCTATATAGATCTGTCACAGGTCAGGTTCATCTCCGTGCCCAGCTGCATTACTCCCAGCTCTTCAGTAGCTCTCGCTATGCCAGGATCTCTCTGTGGACACTGCTGCCTTTGGGATCTTTGGATGAGCATATCCCATAGAAGTCCTATGACTGATTCTTGTTAAAAAACAGTCTCTGCTGAATGAATGGGGAGTAATTTTAATCTCTACATCCAACCAGACACTTTCTTCCCATCCTCCAAAGGGGTCTCCTTTCCTCAGCTACACCAGTGCCCGTATTTCTTACAGGAGGAGGGAAATCTATCTCCATCAAATTCTTAGGCAGAATTGCCCATGCCTATAAAAGTCTTGGCTGGGAGATTTTTCAGAAAGTAGTAGTAGCCATCAGTGGTGTAAAATTCAGCACCGATACGGACATTTTTTCATATGATTTATTTTTTTCAGATTATCTTTTTTACACTTCTTGGCCATTATCATTTAAAACAAAACCCAAATGCAAGACAGCACACAAAAAGTTTCTTAGTAAATCCTAAGTAACGGCAGACTTTCAAACCACCCTCTTAGAAATTTAGTTGCCTACATCGCAACAGCCCTTTCTTCCTTCACAAGGACTGAGATTCAAAGTCAGTTTCCAAAATAAGGGCTTCAGCTCTACTGACTACATGTCGTCTTTACCACAGATCAACAGGGCCTTGAACTGAAATATGCTTTCCATATAAGCCACACACAGCTGCCTGCCTTTTAAAGTGTTTAACACTGTCTGTTCAGACTCTGGCTCTTCGTGGTTTAAAGAACAAAACAATCAAACATAAAGCCAGAATCATTTTATGAGCATTTTCATAATTCTAGTGTTCCTAAATGTTCTTGCTCTCCAGCACACTCAGATAACTCCATATACCCCTGACATTGTTTTGTGTGCTCATTGCTGAGATATTCAAGGAAAATTGCTTGACTTTAACACATCTTAAGAATTGGAAAATATTGGTCTTTTCAGTAGTAAGCTCTTTACGTACATACATGATAAATTACAGGATCAGAGTTTGAAGGAGTGTAAGAATATTTCGAGAACAGTACTGTTGCCTTAATCTTATTAAATTTACTTATCTAACCTTTTTACTGGGTTAATAGTAACCAACTTACCACTCTCTGACTTTCAAGTCTATGCAATAATTTCTATATTGATACCAGGAAAATACGCTGAAATTAATGTCATACATATCTAGAATAAACACACAATATTGATCCTGCTTTCGCTGTGTACTTAGCCTTGACATTTGTCCTTGATCTAACAATGAAAGTGAAAGATTAGGGATTAAACTCTAACTGAAAAAAGATTAGTCAAGATTTACTTAAAATAGCCAATTTGATGTATGATACAGCCTTTAAATTGATGTTTGTTTCATATGTGGTCTTACAAAACAAGTTATATTAATCAGTTGGTTCTATCAACCATCGTTGCACTTAGCAAACCCTTTCCATCTGAGAATGTTAAGCTGCTTTACAGATTCTATAACTCAAACCAGAATTCTAGTCAGGCACGTGCTTTTGTCTCTACTATGTCTGTAAAAACCTTTACTATAGAGCAGCAGTTTTTTTCAGTAGAGTTAACCCTCAGTACTGAGACATTAGTGACACAGGTGAGTTTGTGAATGGGGATCCTATATTGACTCATATTACATGTATTCATTTGTACCTGATATCTACTCCTGTAGAATTATACTTGTGGCTGTATTCTGTACTGTAGACAATATTTTTAATAGTAACTTTACTTCCTTCTTATCTACCTCCCAAAGATGCCTACAAATACAGTGAGTTGTCCCTGATTGTCTTTTCCATGTCAGTGTTGCATTCTAATTAGTTGGCTTTTGGCAAAGTCCTCTTTCTCCACGTTGCCTAGAAATGTGTGATTACTAAGATTTACCTGCTGCTACTGTCATGCTGCTTGGCACTGTACCTGATACCGCTGCCTTCAGCAGGGTTTTTCTTGTTAAGCCAATGCAGCCATGTACCTGTGATTCAATAGTGCTGTTAGTAGCCTGTGTCTGAGGGGGAAGAAATAGAAGCCAGGCAGGAAATCACCAGGGGCAGAGAACAAAGCAGGCCTGGCTCCAGCAGCCACCCCAGGCTGGAGGACCGCTGGGAGAGGACAGTGAGGGTAACAGGAGATGGCACTGGCCACTGAAATTTTCTGATGGGACTGATAAGAAATCAATCAATTTTGTAATATTTTGACTGTATCTTGCAGTCTGCCTCACGAGTCCAATTTTGCTGACTTCCCTTTTCAGCTGCAGAACCTGCATTTCAAAGGTTAATGTTGCTTTATCAGTATTTTCAAAGGCAGACCTTGAGCAAATGTTACGAGCATGACCTTAGAAACCATAAACAACAGATACACAAAATTTCACAAACTGTAATTCTTTCGTACTCCCCAGATTAGCCAAATATCTACCTGACATCAGGTCTTCTGTTGTTTTAAACTGTCAAGGCTGTGTGTTTCTAGATAAATTAACTCAAATTATTGTCAAAGGTAAGCAATGCTGTTTGGCTTGGTAATGATGGCAAGCCTAACTCGGCACTCTGAGTGTTTCACAATGCTTCTCAATGTTTCTGCTGGGTGCAAACAGTTATTTTCTGTCCAGCGGAAGAGTATGAAGCCACACTTCAGGAATAAGGTAAACCCTGAGTTACTTGACAACTCCTTAAACAGGAGAGGTCGGCTCCCCTCCCCTGTGTCCGACCCCTGGAAGGATTCATGCTGGGATCCAGAATCACCCTCCTCTGACACCATAGCTCTCCCCTTTTCCACTGGGACTTTGACAATGCTAGTGGCTCCTCAGTCTCCCAGGTATTGCTTTTTATGTGTCAATTTTGACTGCTGTAGTCTCGTATTTAAGTAACAACATGACATTTGAAGGTAATTCTGGTGCGTGACAATGTTAACCTTTCTAAAACATGATGATAATCAGAAAAATGGAAGTGAGGTGTGATACAAGGTATGCTTTCTTTGTCACTAACATCAATAGCAAAACTTCTGTCTGCCCTCGTGCAGTCAATATTTGGCTAACTCTGAGTACTAAAATAGGCCATACCAAATAGATCTTATAAGATACTGCTGCCAAATTTCCTTTTAAAACCAAAATGTTGGTTTCTACCTAATAAGCTTCATTCTGTGCTGTTACATGTACTGTCAGAATTATTATAGCAGCTTCAGAGAAGAAATGAACTAAAATCCTGTATCAAAATTCTCACAGAGAACTATGAAACTTGACATTTAGGTTCAAACTTCACAGTTGGGTCCTTTCTGCAAGTTTTTACATTTAGGGACTGTGCAAATATCAAAAGTTGAACACGTACTCATGTAATTATCCCACGAAGAGGGGTGGGCTGGACGTGGTTTGATCAGAGTAAATCCACATAATGCCTGTAGCACAGAGCAGTGAATAGAACAGAGCCAACACTGACAAAGGAAACATCATTTGAGACGCATAATTTATGGAACAGTTGTAAAAATGGTTTACGGTTTTAACTGTATCAGCAATCACTGTTTGACAGACCTAGATGGGAATGTCTAGATCGCAGAGTTCAAATCCCACCATTGACAGCTGTTTATTCCCAAGGTGTCTGTGTAACAGCTGTTCACAGCCCTGCTGGGACATCTCATGAAATTTAGACCCATGCTAAAAGGGAAAAAGCCAGAGCCCTCGTGTGTCGTAGGAACAGCAAACATGAGATACTGAGCATTGCATCATCTTGCAGTGTCACAGTAACTGCCCATTACAGCTGTGCAGGGTAATTAGCATGCCTTAGCTGTTAATATTTCCACAGCGGTCTTCAGTGAATCAGATGCAGCTCCCTGCCTGTCTGGCTGCCAACATACACAGACATCTATCAGAGAGTTACAATTTAATACTGGTTTTTTCTCTCATCAGGCTCATGCAAAAGTTTGGCACAACTACAAAACCCACTTTCAGCCATACCAGAAGGGGATGATGTCCATAGTACTAGGATCCCACTGGATCGAACCTAACAAATCAGAAGATGCTTTGGACATTGCTAAATGTCAGCAGTCTATGGACAGAGTTCTCGGATGGTTTGCTAAACCCATCCATGGGGACGGCGATTATCCGGAAGAACTGAAAAGGGAATTCTCGTTTTTGCCACGCTTTACTGAGGATGAGAAGAACTACATAAAGGGAACAGCTGACTTCTTTGCATTTTCCTTCGGTCCTAATAACTTTAAACCTCCAAACACTATACCAAAAATGGGACAAAATTTGTCACTCAATTTGAGGGAAGTACTGAACTGGATTAAACTGGAATACAACAGCCCTCGAATCCTGATTGCAGAGAATGGCTGGTTCACTGACAGCCATGTGAAAACAGATGACACCACAGCCATCTACATGATGAAAAACTTCATTAATAAGGTTTTACAAGGTTTGTACACAAGTTAGTTAATTGTTGGACTTTTGGAGAGCTCTTAAAGCTCATTTGATATTTAGATCTGTAATTATTTATTTTTTAATAGATAATGGCAATTAAGTTAATTATTAATTACTTATACTGCGGGGGTACAAATCATGGATCAGGATCTCCTGGTGTGAGATGTACAAACACAGAAAAAACCCATACTCCCTGTCCCAGAGAGCTAAAGTCCAACATCTGTGTTGGATTTTAAAACTAGTAAGTACAAAACTGAGTCAGAATGAAATGAATTAATGAAACCAAATCTATTGGATATCACTTTTCAGTGCTGGCAGCCCAGCTGTAAAGCCTTTGTGCATGTGCAGACATTGAGAGCAGGGAAATGAGACTGTGACTACAGACAGTCGTTGCCACGCTGGGGTCCTACTCCAATGTAAAATGCATGAAGGAAATCAGCAGGAGAAGGGTAACCACTCTTCCGGAGTTCTAGTAACACACTTTTAATCTTGCTATTTGCCCTTCATAAAGCCAGTGTACAGTGGTGCCCTCTGAAGGCAAAAGATTTGATTTTGTAGTAAATATAAATGCTGTTGGTACCTAAAGCCTCTGCAAAACCAGTATTCCTTTCCCTCCCTCGGTTTGGTGGTTATGGGAGAGGGACGGGTGCTGGTCCCTATAAGCATCCTCCCAGCAGGCTGCCCCACTGCCGATGCCACACTGCGGGGATGAGGTGGCTCACATCCCTTTGCAGAAACCTTTCTTATCCTCAGAAAAGAAAAAACACAAGTAACAGCTTACTTTGACACCCAGTCAGGAAGTACTGTCACCAACAAATGTAGTTAAGCGCCAAATGAAGATTATCCTAAGGTTGGTTCAAACTGTAAGCTTCACATAGCGCAACTGTATGATATGTCCCGCCTTTTCCAGATTTTGAGGAGGTTACATTCCAGTGTTCGGCTTGTGACATTTTAGATAGCGCAGTGACCCAGCAGCAAAGTCTAGGTGGAGGCCTGGCTGGAGGTGTGGAACAGGTAGATGCCCGGACACATACATAAGAAAATCCATAGTGTGTTCTCTTTTGAATCCTCCACAGCAGACCTGGCTGTAATAACCATCTGTGGATTCACACTTCTGAAATACTTGGTCAATGTTCAACCCTTAACTATTTCTCAAGAATTGTTATCTACATTTTTACATATGCAGATACTTCAACGTCTGCCGTGGACTACAGGATTCTCTCTTAATTTTTGCCACCTTTTTATGAAGCAAACTTCAATTTGTCTGATCAGGAATAATATTTGCAGTGTATTTCCATATTTTTTCTTATAGAGAAGTCAGTTATAAATTTGCTGTTTGCAACAAATCAATTAGGTCACGTTAACCTCAAAACATCATTTATATAGGCTAAATTGCAATGGGCTGGTGGCTGTTAAGATACCATGTAACAGGCTATAAGGAGCTGTATTCTGTGTTTGTGTTCAAGGAAGATGCTGTAAACTTTGCACTGTGTGTCTATACCTCACAGCATTGTGAGTCATTAAAATGTGTGACGTATAACATCACCACTGCAATGAACTGACCTCAGTTATGATATAGGAATGCAATTGAAACCATAGGTTCTTAGTGGCATGTACATGCCTGTCAATACTGCAACTATTACTTTCGCAGAAGGACTCCAAGGCTTCCCCTGTAGCAGACACAGAAATGCCTTGAGATATCCTTCTGTGGACATCACCCCTGGTGACACAGGAGCTTAATTAAATCCTGACCTCTACTGCCTTCAGCACCTTGTGAAGTGTCCTGAGAAAATAAGGCAAAACAAATTGGGCAAGACTAGAGCTTGAAATCAGAGTACTTCATCTTTATTCCTTAGCTTACTCTCGATGGACTACAGGTGAAATAGTGCTGTCTGCGTCAAAATCCTCAGTAACCCCACTTGGCCATTGCTTTGCCCTTGGTATTCCAGCCCTTACAAGGTTAACGTAAGTTATTTCCTAGATTAAAGCTGGCGACAGGCAGCTAACATGACTGACCATGGAGTTTGGACTTTTTCTTCCAGGCTGCCAGCTGGCACACGCTGTAAGTGGGTAACGAAAGTTGTTGTTAGTTGGTGTCCAGCAAGAAGCTGCTTTGGAAGTTCTGTTGCCCTTCCTGGAGAATTGGGTTCCACATCCAAGAAAACAGTCACTTCTCATGTTTCTCATATATTGTATGTGAAATATTATATTTATACTCGTTTGAAGGTGGAAGGACATTAAAATTGCCTGAAAAAACATGCATGTGCTGCACCCATCTGTGAATAAATCAAGCACTGCAGTCTCTGGGTTGATGAGCCCAGCTTCTTCTAAAGTCATTGCATGTCCCTACTGACACATTCAATTTTTCAATTTAGAATCTGAATAGGCACTCCGAGATGTCAAAGGTCACACCAATCTATAAGAAGGGCAAGAAGGAGGACCCGGGTAATTATAGACCGGTCAGCCTTACCTCCATCCCTGGAAAGATGATGGAACAACTTATTCTTGACTCCATCACTAGGCATATCAAGGATGAGGGGGTCATTAAGAACAGCCAACATGGTTTTATGAGGGGGAAGTCATGTATGACCAACCTTATAGCCTTCTATGAGGAAGTGACTAGGTGGAGGGATGATGGTAGAGCGGTAGATGTGGTTTTTCTTGATTTCAGTAAGGCATTTGATACTGTCTCCCACAGCATCCTCATAGATAAGCTGAGGAAGTGTGGGCTTGACGATCAAGTAGTGAGGTGGATCGAGAACTGGTTGAAAGGAAGAAGGCAGAGAGTTGTGGTCAATGGCGCAGAATCTAGCTGGAGGTCTGTGACTAGTGGAGTTCCTCAGGGGTCGGTGCTGGGACCGGTGCTGTTTAATATTTTCATCAATGACCTGGATGAGGGAACTGAGTGCACCCTCAGCAAGTTTGCTGATGACACAAAACTGGGAGGAGTGGCTGACACACCAGAGGACTGTGCTGCCATTCAGCGAGACCTGGACAGGCTGGAGAGTTGGGCGGGGAGAAACTTGATGAAATTTAACAAGGGCAAGTGTAGAGTCTTGCATCTGGGGAAGAACAACCCCATGTACCAGTACAGGTTGGGGGTTGACCTGCTGGAAAGTAGTGAAGGGGAAAGGGACCTGGGGGTCCTGGTGGATAGGAGGATGACCATGAGCCAGCAATGTGCTCTTGTGGCCAAGAAGGCAAATGGCATCTTAGGGTGCATTAGAAAGGGAGTGGTTAGTAGGTCAAGAGAGGTTCTCCTCCCCCTCTACTCAGCCTTGGTGAGGCCGCATCTGGAATATTGCGTCCAGTTCTGGGCCCCTCTGTTCAAGAAGGACAGGGAATTGCTTGAAGGAGTCCAGCTCAGAGCCACAAAGATGATTAAGGGAGTGGAACATCTCCCTTATGAGGAGAGGCTAAGGGAGCTGGGTCTCTTTAGCTTGGAGAAGAGGAGACTGAGGGGTGACCTCATCAATGTTTACAAATATGTGAAGGGTAGGTGTCAGGATGATGGAGCTAGGCTTTTTTCAGTGATATCCAGTGATAGGACAAGGGGCAATGGGTGTAAACTGGAACATAGGAAGTTCCACGTTAACATCAGGAAGAACTTCTTTACTGTAAGAGTGACAGAGCACTGGAACAGGCTGCCCAGGGGGGTTGTGGAGTCTCCTACACTGGAGATATTCAAGGCCCGCCTGGACAAGTTCCTGTGTGATGTACTGTAGGTTACCCTGCTCTTGCAGGGGGGTTGGACTAGATGATCTTTTTAGGTCCCTTCCAACCCTTGGGATTCTGTGATTCTGTGATTCTGTGATTCTGTGATGTTGGCGCAGCAGGCATCTTTCAAACAAAAGTAGCGAGTTTTAGCTTCAAAGCCAAAAACATCAATTTTTGCACCCTTCACTTTTAATCATGATTCTCTAATTCCATTGGTACGTATTACTTGCAAATCATCAAATACAGCTTAAAATCTGGATGCGGTGTAATGTTTCCTGTTTACCCAGAACAGAAATACAGCATCCCATAGTAATTTAATTTCTTAAGGAACTAGAGATGCATATGGGTTTTTTTTAATTAAGAAAGACTAAGATATGTAATGTCTGTCACGGTTTTGCCATGAGTTACAATGGACCAATAATCCTATGAGCATTGAGAAAACCCTCAAGATTTTCAAGGTGAATAGACCTAACTCATAAATATCCCTTATATGTGTTACTAAATATAACTCCTGAATGTTACTTTCTCTTACACAGCTATTAAGTACGATAACATAGACGTGTTTGGTTACACAGCCTGGTCACTCCTTGATGGCTTTGAATGGCAACATGCTTACAACATCAGGCGCGGATTGTTTTATGTGGATTTCAAAAGTGAACAAAAGGAAAGGATTCCCAAGTCATCTGCACTTCATTATAAACAAATCATACAAGACAATGGCTTCTTCCCAAGGGAGTCTGCCCCAAGCTTGCAGGCGCAGTTCTCATGTGACTTCTCCTGGGGTATCACCGAGTCTGTTCTCAAGGTAAGTGTAAAACATTGGGAAGACTGCTGAAGGCAGAGTGATCAACAGCTTTACTGTGCAAATGACTGTGCACGGCCCCTGGTGTTCAGGAATCTCAGTGCACGCTGCAAACACGAGTTAAGCCCAGCCATAATTGCATAGATTCAATTTTACGTATTTCACAGGCTTTGGGGTGAGCTAGGCACAAAGTGCTGGGTGCTCCTGCAGCAGAAGACCTCTGCAGGAGCCCTCCCAAGGCTGGCCCTCCCTCACCTTCCCTCTGTTTGCATCTCCATGTGGCAGATCAGATCAAATCAGGAAGTTTCAGACCAAGAAGCTGACCCCAAGCAGTTGTTCCTGGGTTATTTTTCAACCAGGGGAGTTTCCCAATCCAGCTGC
Organism: Lathamus discolor; assembly: GCF_037157495.1. Lineage (NCBI taxonomy): Eukaryota > Metazoa > Chordata > Aves > Psittaciformes > Psittacidae > Lathamus > Lathamus discolor. The sequence continues at coordinate 141,097,812 of NC_088884.1, read as the reverse complement.
AGTGTGGCCATAAGAATGCCTACAACAGCATGATGGAGACGGTGGCACAGGGCAGGGACAAGGTGGTTCCGCTGGTGGCAGCAGAGATACCTGCAGGCTCAAGGTCCTGTCTAAAGCTAATGGACAAGGCAGAAACAAATTCCTGGGCTGAGCCTGGCTCTGGGTGCTGCTTACACAAGTGGGTAACAGCCATTCTTTAAAACGATTTATACCACAAAGATAACCAACATCAGCACATTGGAATAAACAAAAAATCATCATGTGCTACATAGAACCTTTGTTAACTAGCAGGAGACAATAAAGATATGATGACTAAATGCTACAAGCTGCTTATGTCAGATATTTGCGTAGGCAGAAGGACTACCAGTAAGACCAGGGAAAACTGCCAGTTTCACAAGGTTGATCTCACCAGTAGTGCCAAAATAATCCATGCCTGCCTTGTGTACCCCCTGGTGTTTGTTCTTACCACCCTGCTCTCCTGCCAGCTGCTGTTTGCATGACCACAGAGTGAGCTCGATAGGGAGATATACCTGTGTGAAAATACATGTCATGTAGGCTGGTGGCAAGGAATGGAAAAGAGAGTGCAATTGTGATGTTTTCAGGAGATGAAGGAACAGAACAGGTAAGATAACCACTAGCACAGACAAAGCTGATACAGGCAAGTTGGTTATCCTCATTCCCTCTGAGCATCTGAGCAGGACCTTCTGACATCCAGCACTAATCCCATAGCCAAACACAGGCAGAAATGCAGACTACAAGCAGGCATTTATTTGCTTAAACCCTGTTGTAACATATTGCTATTTTCACAGGCAGAGTCTGTGGCTTCCTCACCACAGTTCTGTGATTCCAGCCTGTACCTCTGGAACGTCACAGGAGACGGGCTCCTGCACAAAGTTAAGGGGGTGAAGCTGAAAACGCGACCAGCACAGTGCACAGATTTTGTCAGTATTAAAAAGCAAGTTGACCTCCTGGAAAAAATGAAAGTCACCCATTACAGATTTGCGCTTGACTGGTCACTCATTTTACCCAATGGAGATTTGTCAGTGGTCAACAGGCAAGTTCTTAGGTATTACAGATGCGTGATTAGCGAAGTACTGAAACTCAACGTTCAATCCATGGTCACCTTATATTATCCAACTCACGCCTACCTGGGCTTGCCAGGTCCGTTGCTGCAGACAGGAGGATGGTTGAACCGGTCTACTGCCTATGCTTTTCAAGACTATGCGGCTCTGTGTTTTCGGGAACTTGGTGATTTGGTTAAACTCTGGATTACAATAAATGAGCCTAACCGGCTAAGTGATGTCTACAACAGGAGCAGCAATGACACATACCGGGCAGCACACAATTTACTAATAGCACATGCCATGGCCTGGAGAATATACGATGAGCAGTACCGGTCCCTTCAGTATGGCAAAGTGTCCCTGTCCCTGCATTCGGACTGGGCTGAGCCTGCCAACCCCTACTCTGAATCCCATTCAGAAGCTGCCAACAGGTTTCTTCAGTTCGAAATAGGCTGGTTTGCCAGCCCCATATTTAAAACTGGTGACTATCCAGATACTATGAGGGAATACATCAGCTTTAAAAACAGAAATGGCCTCTCATACTCTTTGTTGCCATCCTTCACAAGCAAGGAAAAGCAGCTCATCAAAGGTGCAGCTGACTTCTACGCCCTGAATCATTTCACCACCAGATTCGTGGTTCACGAACCTCAGAATGGGAGCCAGTATGAATTTGATCGTGACATTCAATTTCTGCAGGATATCACCTGCCTGAGCTCCCCTTCTCGTCTGGCAGTGGTGCCTTGGGGACTACGTAAAGTTCTCAGGTGGATTAAAAACACCTACGGTGACATCGATATTTACATCACAGCAAACGGAATAGATGACCAGTCCTTAGACAATGATGAACTTCGAAATTATTACTTGGGAAAATATGTACAAGAGGTTTTAAAAGGTGAGTATATGATAAATTCAAGCTCCCCAGAGCCATTTCCGTGGCACAGACCCAGACATTCCTTAAGCAAGCACCTAAGACTTGCCCCAGACAGAGCAAGCAGCTCTGGTTGAGATGTAGAAACTGGCCACTGGCATTCAGCCTTGAGGGGCTAGATTCCACAGTCGCACTCAGGGCAGATACAACACAAAGCAATGAAATCAAGCTCCTTATGAAATACAGCCACAGCTGTATCCTGTTTAAATTGTGTGAGAATCCATGTGGACTTGCATATAGAGCAGGGCAGTTACTCAGAAGTTAGTAGAAGGTGGCACATCAGACCAATAATTCCCAAGAGATAATTCTAATTTCTACCCTACAAAGAAAGGTGGAAGCCTCCTTAACTGCTTGATGAACTAGAGTCGTTGGACAGGGAAGCACAAGCAAGTCCAAAGAGACCTGGAGGGCCATAGAGAATAAATGCAGGAGGTCACCAGATTTTGAAGGAGCTGCTGTTGAGGGGAGAGTCAAACTCTCCTGTTACACTGCTTGCTTTCTCCTGGGCACCTACAGAAATCCAGTTCTTCACTTTAGAGAAAAACTGGTAACAGTTGCGGAGATAGAGGACAAAATTTTCAAGGCAATGATCTTCAGCAATTGCTCATTGTATGGAATGCTGCAGGGACCTCACCCCTCCCAGCCTACTTCCTCCAACCAAACATTAGAAGGAAAGCAGTGAGCCACAGGATACAGAAAGGCCTGGGTACCTGAACCACGTAGCCAGAATGAGACACACAGTATACTCCTGCACTCACCTATTGGTAAGCACTAGTAACTTCCCTGATCAGGACATGGGGCCTCTAAAAGCTCTTCTGTGGCACCTGTCCCTAGACATACATAGTCTATGTATCCTTGTTTCTCCTCTATAGGAGCTAGCTGTATAAAAAATGAGACGGGTCATACTCATAGCTAAGCATGGCTTCAGATTACTTTCCAACGCCAACAAGAAACAGAGCATTTGTTGTTTCTCCAGTGCTTAGCTCTTTCTCAGTTAGTGTAGGACTAATGAGCATCTGCTGATTTATTTTCCATACTAATTTCACACTGCAAACTAAAGAACAGTAGGTTATTAGAGGAAGTAAGTTATTAAAGGTTGTTTAAAGGGCTCTTCATCATAGTACTCTCATTTAATACTCTGACAATTCGTAGCACTCAGAAAATGATCCCCCAGCTTACAATGTTCTTGCTTAATCTGGGTCACATCCCTGGCAGTGCTCTCTGCTTACCCATGAACTGGAGAGATGTTTACTCACCAAGGACTGCTATTTGATGTCATTATTTTCACCCAGCACTCAGATGCAGCAGTCTAACATGCAGCTGTGTACTGAATTTGGAGCAGGGTGGGAATTTTCAGAAAGCTCCTCTCATGGCACAGATGAGCAGCTGCTGCCCTTGAGTCACTGCAGGTTCTGCTGGATTCCATAAAGAACAGCATCTGGTTTTCCCCAGGCAAGCAAGCTCCCAGGCTCTTGCCCTGTTCAAATCCGGCTTTCACAGAGTAGGTCCAGAAAATTCCCCAAAACAGTGATGCACTGTTTCTACTTAAGACAGCTGGGAATTACTAAAAGCAGTAAATGTAAGTATTTTTCGATACAATTACACTTTTTTAATTGATATATTAACAATTTGAAATCTGACCATACTACCAGAAAGTTTGCAGGTGATACAATGTTTTTTTAACATTTGGGTTTGGTTTTTTGTTCCCCTTCTCAGCATACTACATTGATAAAGTCAAGATTAAAGGCTACTATGCATTTAAGATGACTGAAGAAAAATCTAAACCCAGATTTGGATTCTTCACTTCGGATTCAAAGGGGAAGCCTTCAATAAAATTCTACAATAACCTGATAAGCAACAATGGCTTTCCTGCTGACCTGCGGTTTTCAGCCTGTGACCCTTCCAGACAAGAAAAGCAGTGTAGCTTCTGCTTGTTCATCTCTCAGAAGAAGCCATTAATATTCTTTACCTGCTGCCTTTTCTCTACCCTTATCTTGCTTTTAACCATTTTTTTTTTCCACAAAAGGAAAAGAAGAAAATGTTTTAAGGCAAAAACCCTCTGGTGAATCTGTGTTTCATTTTAAAAAGAGAACACAAGACCCCTGTCAGTGAGATCTGTCACTGTTTGCATTCTACAGAGGACAGTGCAGATCAGACAGCTATGGAAAAACACCTCACAAGTCACTCCAGTCATACACACCAAGCATTTTGTTCGAAACCAGAAAGTAACTGTGCACGCAGGCGGAAGTCCTATGATGACATTTATTCCGGTGGAATTCCCTTTACCAACCTACTCTACACAGAAGATAATTTTTTCTATGTAAAAAAAGGGAAGAAGAACATTTTATGATCACCTGTACCTTGGAATAACAAGTCAAACAGTTTGACTTGAAAAGAGATATTAAGCTGTGAGAACTGATACGCACCTTTCTATGAACCTCTGGACTAAAGTGCACTGTGATGTGTATTCATGTGATAAATGCTGTTAAGCATGAAACTGCAGTTGTTCGGGTTTACAAATAAAAGCGTTATTAAAGCCCACAGGTGTTCAGCTAACTGCAGCAGCAAGAGCGTAATGTCCTGGGCCAGCTTCTGACAATACCTCCAAAAGAACAAAAACAAGTTAACTCCACAATCAACCACCATACCTGTACCTCTGACATACTGGGTGAACTAGAGATCAGATACTAATGTTTTAAACAAATGTAATTGGATCCACAGGGGACAAGTCAAAATAATCCAGTTACTATTTTTCATCTCCAAAATGAGGCAGCCATAAAATTTGTTACTAGCAGAGACATTGGAAATAAAATGTAACTATTAATCCACTCATGGGAACGATTAATGTAATTCTAAATTGGACTTTTTCAGAGAAATAAATATATATTCTCACTGGTCAACTGCCAGTGCAAGCCATGGGTGGGCTAAAACCATGAATTTATTGCTATGGCTGCATTAAGCAAAAGCTACCAACCTAAGCATAATGTTCTTAAAGAGTAAATGAACCTCTCTCACATAAAACTTTTCAGGGACAAAACACAGAGGTTTCCCTTGGTCTGGTTTTGGTCATCTCAAAATGAGCCCAACCCATTTTTCCCTGTGAACTGCACCATAATTCAAAAGTCATACTGGCCTTTTCAGACCACTTCCCAGGCAGGTACCACACACCTCTGGAGAGGGGTAGTGAAGCTGCGCCAGAAATTCAAAGAGGGGCAAGAATTGGTATCAGTTGAATGCCCACTGCCTTCCTCTGCCTCACCACCTTTTTTTCCAGTGGCTGGTACCATTTTCAAGACACAATGCAAACCCCCAACCAGCTCCCATTAGAAGCTAGGTACCTCAGTCTTATGGTTCCCAGAACACATGGACACACTTCATGCTGTACCCCAGCACCTCTGAAGCAATGAGGCATCTAAACACATTGCCTCTTGCAACTGCATCTGAACACTCAAGATAGCATCAAACACAAGGTAAATGACTACGTATGGTGATAAAGTAAACAATGATGTAAATGACAGTATTACAGCCACTTTGTAACAGGCTACTAGGGACTTTGTGGAAGTGGTACTTTGAGGACAGACGACTGAATTGACTGAACCCCAAACTCCCAATACTTGCCTCAATCTTGAGTTTCAGTTCATAAGAGATTATTTCTACACTATATTTCAGATGCTGGTCAACATCACAGAACGTTCACTAATTCAAAAGGTAAGTACTAATAAAACTACGAGGCACTCTAGTCCATTTCACACTATAAAATGTTCTACTGGCACAGAACAGCAGTTTTTAGAAGACATCACCCAAAGACACTGACTAGATCAGCCTGAAGCTGGGAATTATTAAAAACAGTAAATGTACGTATTTTTAGATGCAATTACACTTTTTAAATTGCTAGATTAATAATTAGAGAGCTAAACCTACTACCAGAAAGTCTGCAGGTGATACAATGTTTTAACATTTGGGTTTGGTTTTTGTTCCCCTTCTCAGCATAATACATTGACAGGAAAACTCCTCTTCAATTCCAAGCATGCTGTGGGAGCCCACAGAATTTTAGAAGACTCCTTTAGCACTTCCATTTATCAAACTCTGCAGAATCACACAGTGTGTGCTTTGGGAAACTGTGTGAATTTTAGGCACACCTAGGTGCTTCCCTCAATAGTAAGCTTTAGCTACTTGTTGCCAAGTAGGTTTCTGCACCATCCCAGCAATTTGTGTGAACCTTTTTCAAAATGGAATTCAACAAGTGACAACGTACATTCTACTGTAGCACAAAAATCACACAACACTCCAATTACGTGTTGCTACACAAGATCAGTAACCAAGAAATAAACAAAGCTCTATCCCCAAGATGACCCAGGTGGCGAAACTCAGCACTAAGCTCTGCCTGCACTCTGACATCAAGCCCTTGGTCTCCTTAGCTGAGCAATATGCTAAGGCATTGTATTTTCATACTACTTCTTGTATTCTGTATTTAGTTTAAATGGCCTTATGAACCTTGTTCTACTGATCCCAGTTTTGGTTTTTATCTACTTCAGATTGTCATCTCAAGTCTGAATTCCCCTCCAGAAATTGTACAGGGAAATCATTTTTGCAGGCTGAGGTTCTGAAATGATATTAAAGAACCCTAGTTCCCTTCTGCGAGAACAAAGCTTTCGTTATTTCTTAAAGCTATGATTTAAAACTACCACTTCAAGACTTTACACTATGGGTCCACACTCGTAGTTCTTGGCAGAAAAAAAAAAGAAGAAAAAGAGAGAGGCCAGGATATGAAATACATTATATTTTATTAAACCTCTCATGGTGCTTGAGTTTTGGATCAGATTCTTCAAGCTGGCACTTCCTGATACAATGTCTCATGGTGGTTTGTTTCACAACCCAGGTAACTGCAAATAAAAAAGTTCAGAGCTTTTAGCTTAAGGTTTTAGCACTGCAAATGTGAAAGTTTATAGATACAACAAGTTCATTTATCTGATAGGTTTTAATGCGAGACAGACACTAATGGCTCAAAGCATTTGCTGAAGTTTATTCAGAGATTACTTAAAAGATGCCTTCAAACACAACAGCTTCTGACTTTAGCAAGCAGGTAACAAGCTGTTCTATCACTTGAGGAACTCAGAACAGCACTAAAAATAATCTTTTTAGTAGCTCGCAGGTGTTAAAAGTTTATGCAACTCCCTTCCTCTGCATCCTCTGTCACAAGCTCAGGTTCAGAAGGCACAGACTGATTTGAAAGTCAGCCTGTCTCATCCTACACAAGTGTTCTGCACCATGTATGAAACCACAGGTAGCTGAAATGTATCAAACTCCTTTAGCAGTTGAAATTCTTAAGTTATCCCTAACCCCTTGTACTCACCTTCAGTAACAGATGTACACCCACAGTGTAAATAATCCTTTCCCAACTGACCTTTGTTTACAAGGATTTATACATAAACTACACAGAAGACCTTTACACATAAATTACTCACTGAACACTGTTTTTAGTGAAGGCAGTATCCAACCAGGAGGAACACTAACCTAGGAAAGTCTGCTCTGTAAACAGCTGTAAACCCATTTGTCATGCTGGGTTTAAATTCTCAGGCCCCATCATAACAAGCATTTACAGCACAGAATACAGCTGACTGGAGTCAGGTATTTCTCCATCCAGTAGCATAATGCCAAGTTGATCATAGAATCAGATCACCAAATGGTTTGAGTTGGAAGGGACCTTAAAGATCACCAAGTTCCACTCCCTGCCACATGAAGGGACACCTTCCACTAGACCAGGTTGCTCAAAGCCCCATCCAGCCTGGCCATGAACACTGCCAGGAATAGGACAGCCACAGCTTCTCTGGGCAGCCTGTGCCAGTGCCTCACCAATCTCACAGTAAAGAGCACCCCAGGACGACAAATGGAAAGTTGCCAACAGAAGACCTAGGAAAATTTACGTTGATAACACTGCTTATGATGCCCTTTACAAGCACAACAGCATCCCTCTTGGGAACCCCCTTAACCCCAGCTTTGTGAAGCAGATAAACCTTGTCAAGTCCCCAGGTAAAGTAACTATTTCTACAAAGATGTACAAACTGTGTCAAAATGATACCAACCTATTAAGAGTTTTACTCATCTGCCTGCTGTACTGTTCCTTTCTCAGAGACATAGATACCATCCAAGAATTTCCTGATATCCTTGTTCTTGACTGTAGTGGCTTGCTGGATCAGGGCAGCTGCAGACAAAGCAAGAACAGGTGCACAAAGCAAGAGGTCAACACCAACTCATAGCCTTTGTTTGCTCTCCAATATTTCAACTAATGTATGAAACTGTCATCTGGGGAAAGGAATTACCAACCTGAAATCCTGTCAAGTCTAATGACAACACATTTTACTCAGCCTGTCTCAGCTGTAACTGAGGGCAGTGACAGTTTATTACTGCACACCTGTACAACTGAAAAGCTGAAGAGTTTGGTGCCAAAAAGGCCATCAAGATTGACTCAAAAAACACCAAAAGTTTCTGTGGACTTGAAGCAAATACAGTGAATTGAGCTGTCGTTTACCTCAAGGTTTAAGAAAGAAAGACATTTTGCTAAGCTGACATCTTCAGGTAAAAGCAGCCACATCATTGTATCTTCCCATCCCATCTACTTTCACAAACCTGAATTGGAGACCAATTCAATGTCATTCCCTTCAAGGATCAGCTCATCTTTCTGGGCTTGAGATACTGCACAGGAAACACCTACAGAAAGGAAAACGCACAATCCATATTATTGGTAAGGGCATTAGTGTACTAAAGAAACAATATGCATGTCCTGTCCCAGCTTAGAGCTCTAGAGAGCAGTATGCTAGGCAATAATTAGCTTCTAAGAGTCCCCCAAATCCCTTCCAGGGTTGCCCTCCCTCACAGAGTTTCAGAACTCAAAAGATCAGTGCAATTCATGCTCCGGATTGAAATTAACTACTTGATATCCCTACTTAAATGTTACCACAACCCAGCATTAATCACCAACACTGCATACAAGCCAGAGATCCTGCCAGCACGGCCTCACCAGCTAGGTGGTGCCATCTGCCACATGCTCATAGTCAGAAAGACAAAACTGGAGTAAACCCATCAAAAGTCATTAAAAAAAACCCTGCTTCTGACATGTCAAGCACCATGTTTATACCAGCAACACTGCAAATACTCACAAGAAATAAACACTCGGGCATTCAAGCATCTAACAGGAAACTTTCATTTGTGAGGAAAATAATACAAGTTTTTATAGTTTAATCTATTTGGTCAATAAACGTTAGCTTTTACACCAGGATTTGCTAGCATTTTACTGCCTCTGAAGTAAAAGCTGACTTAAAAAAGATCAACTACAATAGCCAAACCCACCTCAATACCCCACAGTAAATCAAAGCCACTGTAACTCCACACTGTATCTACCAGTGTTTCTGGACAAGTCTGATGCTTTCACCTAAAGCCATCCCAAAACGCCATCAGTCACATTAAATATCCTTACCAATACCTTCACCAGAAGTGGAGCTACCAAAAAAAATGGTTATGGGAAGTTTTCCCTACAGCCTTCAGGTAACCATGTTTGTGACATGTTTTGTCTCCTCCTTTCAGAAGTTTAACAAGCTCCATCACACACCTACTCTGTCAGACATTTTGCTAAAACTGCTAGTATGCAAGACACAAAACCAACAGGTGAGATAATAGTTTTGCATACATGCTCCCAGGCAATCAGGAAATTCAAAATACATCACTTGAAAGACCAAAAATACGATGTGGTGTGAAACTAATTCATGTGCAATGTTTAAAACAGAAACACATCTAAAATTAAGCACCAACTATAAACGCAGAAGAGATCTCACAAAGATGAAAGTAAACACGGTGCTCCCTGCAACTCCTATAACTAGCTCTGAACTAGTTATTAGCTACTAAATAACTCTCATTATTAAATTACTAAAACATTAATAATATTCCCACTGAACAGTGGTAAAGGTATCATCACAAGCTGACATAAACTCAGACAAGCAAACACTGTTTCAACAGTCACTCACATCACCTGTTACCAGCAGCAGTACCCAAAGAACACAGACGAGAAACCCCAGTTATAAACAAGAACGTGCATCTCCAGCTCTGCTCACCTGGCCTCATGCGCACTCTGCGGATGTACTTCTCTCCCAGGAAGTTCCGGATTTCCACAAGGGAGCCGTTATCCTGTATAACCACGTTGATGGGAAAGTGAGCATACACTGACCTCATCTTGTAACGAAAGCCCTGTGGTAAGAGACATTTTCAGATATTGAAACAGTACATCACCTTTTGGTAACACAGACGCATCAAGGTTACTGGAGAAATCTAACCCCAAGGTATAAGGAAAACAGTTTCCTAACAAGGGCAACACATGAAGCCCAAGCGACATTCCTGCCTTCTTCCACCCACAGAACTTGTCTGACAGCAAATGCAAGACAACAAAAGTAAAAATGAGAGAAAGCTCCATCTTGGATGCTCGGAAAAGCTCTCACTAAAGTGAGAAGCTGTTTATTGTCGTGAGTAACAAAAGTGACAGGAGTTACTCTGTTTCGAAAGAGAACTTACCAGCGTGACACCCTTTATCATATTCTGTACATGGCTGCAAATTGTGCGAACTGTTGCCAGCTCCTTTCTGTTACCCCACCACTTGTCCACACGTAGCTGGGTTAAAAAAAAAAAAAAATCATTAACAAAGCTTTCAGCTGCACTTCAAAACTAAAACCAAAACGTTTATGTGACAAATCGAGAGTGAAAAGTTCTGATAAACTACTTAGAAACCCACCTAACAAAAGCACAGAAGGATTTTGTTTGACAGATCACTGAAGGCTCACCTAGCTCAGGTCTTCTAAACTCTAAACCCCAGATGCAAGAGAAACATTTCTTCTTATTAATGAAACACGAGGAAAAATCTTCAAAGCAGCTGGGACAAACTGACATCTTCAGCTGAGGGATGTATTAACAAATGCTAAATTCCAAAAATCAGTCTCCTATGTGTATCAACATTTAAACGAAACACTGTGTGTGGGGTCAGTGTTTTAATGACATACTACATGCTTGCAAAAAAGTAGCTGAAATCAGCCACTCCTCCTCCTTTTGTGTAGTTTCTAAAAACACACAAAAATATCATGCAGTTATTCAGAAAACATCCTGATGAAACCTGATAATTCTGGAAGTTAAATGTGCACATTTAGTTTTATCTAGCTAAAACTAGCCCATTTATAAAATAATACCTATAATGATCAAGCCCTTTCCAAATAACTGTCTGTAACTATAAAGGAAATCAAACAACAAATTGACTCCAACATCATAGCACTGCAAGACGCCCATGGTGCCCAAGGGGTCCCATGAGATGAGCCTCTTTCAGAAAAGACTGAAATAAGGGCAAAATTACAAGCCATACTTTGCAATTAAACATTTCAGTTCAACCTCCTACAGGACCAAGGAGTTCAGGTAAATGTAAAACTGCCCTCCCTCTCTGGGCAGCAAAACGACCTATGCACCACTCACCTTCTTGTGCTTCTTTCCCAGGAGGGACAGCTCCACATTGATGTGGTTAAAATCCCTCTTCAGGGTTCCTCTGGGGCCCTTGACGATGACTGTCCGGCCCTTCAGTGACACGCTGACTGGAAAGCACAGGCAGACACGCGTTACCCGGCTGCGGGGCCAGCACCACAAAACGCCTTTCAACCGCACCCGCAGACATACCTTGCTCGGGGATGTCAACGGTCTGGTTGCTGAGAATGGTCTTCATTCTGCAAAGGACAACCGCGAGATGCTGCACACCCTCAGCGCAAGGCCCCTCCTCCGCGCCCTGCCCGCCTCTACGCCGCACGTACCCGGGAACGCTCAACCACGAAGCGCCCAGCCCAGGCCCCCACCCGCGCTGAGCCGCCACGGGGCCGAGCTCCGCTCCCAACACCGGCACATCCCGCCCAGGCCCCAGAGGGGCGGCGGCCTCGGCGCTCAGCTATACGGCAGGGCCCAGCCCACGTCCGGAACCACCGGGGTAGGAGAACAGGAGGCGCGTCCCGGGGGCCTCCCTCCGGCAGGGCTGGGGACAGGACGCGGCGGCTTATCCCGGCGCGGCGCCGGGAAGCTGCCCGTGCCCCGGTGGTGCGCCCGGGGGCGGCCCGCGGCCGATGTCCCCCGATGGCGCCGGATGGTGCCGCCATCCCCTCCTCACCTCGCAGCCGGCAGCGCGGAAAGAGGCAGCGCTTGACGTCATCACGCTCTTGTAGGCGCTCCCGGCCTCCTGACGCCATCACGTTAAGGTAGTCGTCCAAGAGGCCAGAGTAGCCGAAGCCCGATGAGCCGACTGAGGCTGGCAGGCGGCGTGGCGGAGCGCCGAGAGGGTCGATCGGCCCGGTAGCTCCGCGGACCCCGCCATGTCGCTGCTGCCGCGGGGCCGCCGCTGCGAGGCTGCGGCCACGGTCGCCCGGCGGCTGCTGGTGGGGACCCGGGCACGGGTGAGTAGCGGCGCGACAGGGCCGTGTGCTCCGGGGGAGCTGCTGCACGGCGGGACCACGAGCCAGCCTCCGGGGCGGGGGGAGCAGCACCCGGGACGGCGCCCCTGGGGCGAAGCATGATGCTCATAGCTTAGCTCGGCTCTTGACGCGTGCGGGCTGCCCGGCCGTGCCGTGACAGCGCAGCTTCGGCGCGGGCGGAGCCACAGGCAGCGCTGTCACCGCAGCGCTCCGGCGCTGCAGGGATGTGAGGCGGCCACGGAGCGGCTGGGCCCGGGCATACACCGAGACGCTCAGGGCACACACAGAGACACCCGGGAAACCGAGCCGTGATCCCGTCTGCTCCTAAATCCAGCTTCTGAAAACCGATTTGTGCTATGGTTCCATCAAAATCAGTTACTGGTTGGGCAGCGCACAGATAATCATCGCGACGCCTTCTTTTTGAGCTCTGAAATCTCAAACTAGTCCAAACGGTGTTATATCCAAAACCTATTTAACTTAGCTTGATGTTGACAGGATGAGGCGTGAGGGTTTTAAACTGAAAGAGGGCAGAGAGGCTGGATGGGAGGAAAATGATCTTTACAATGAGGGTGGTGAGACCCTGTCACAGGTTGCCCAAAGAAGTGGTGGATGCACCATCCCTGCCTAGAGGCATCCAAGGCCAGGCTGGATGTGGTGCTGGACAACCTGATCTAGTTGAAAATGTCCCTGTACATTGAAGGGGGTTGGACTACATGAGCTTTGAGGGTCCTTTCCAACCGAAACTCTTCTATGATTCTCTATTTTGGAAGAGATAATGCTCAGCGTCTGTTTTACATGACTTAAGAAGAGAATTATATGTTTAGCTTAAAGTCAGTTGGGAAAATGCTGTGTACATTACCACCAGAAGCACGAGTACTTACTTAGTATATATTTCCAGTGCATCTGTAGTGTAATAAATGACAGCGTTGCTTCTTTTAGGTGTCTGGGAGCCATGCGTGTAACCAGTACACAACATCAGGTTCTTTGACAGAGGAAAAAAGAGAGTTTCTGCAAAGTGGACCAGACTTGCAAGACTTTGTATCTGGAGATCTGTCAGACAAGAGCGCATGGGCCGAGTATAAAGGCAACTTAAAGCGTCAGAAAGGAGAAAGGTAACTGTGATTTTAAACAAGTGTAGTTGCTTCCACGCATTGTCTTGCACGTTTACTATTTGCTGCAAAATGTGTTACTAAATATTGTCATAGTGGCTTGCAAATGTCATGATTTTTCAAGAAAGAATAAACATGTTACTAACTTCAAATGCATAACAAAACATGAAGACATGGTGGTATTTTCCCACTTGAGTGCCTGTGCCGTGGCCTGTATTAAATTACAAATATACATCAGTAGGTGTGTGTACCCTACTTGGTGTTGAAAAAACATTGTTGATGCAGTAAAACAAAAAACGAAGACTAAATTTAAAAATCATAGAATCACAGAATGGTTTGTGTTGAAAGGAACCTTAAAGATCATCTAGTTCCAAACCCCTTGCCATGGGCAGAGACACCTTCCACTAGACCAGGTAGACTTTGACGGCTGCATTAATTATTGCAGTCTCCAGTGTGGCACTGTTAAATTCCACGAGTACAGGTGACAGTTTTTAAACCTTCCAATGACAACATAGTCCTGCTCTTGAATGTTGGGATGATGATCAATATGGAAGAGAGAAAGCTGTTATGACCATGAATGATGTTCATATTGGGGTTTGACACATTTGCGTCAGTGTTTAAGGAACCCTTCCTAGTGGGGATCTGTAACAAATTAAAGTGGATCTATGAAATTAAAGGAAGCTTACCATATAAATACTTCATTAATCTTTATGTTTCCTTGATGTTATTCAGGCTGCGACTCCCTCCATGGCTGAAAACAGAGATTCCCATGGGAAAGAACTACAATAAACTAAAGAATACCTTGAGAAATTTAAATCTCCATACGGTAAATCTAGTGCCAAGCAAGTTTTCCTGTAGAAATAAGGCATTTTTTACAGATACAAAGTTATTTCCATGTGGAGGACAGGCAGAAATGATGTTTTGCATGATCTTCAAGACCGAAACCAAGCCCAATGCTGATCCTTTTTTCTGGCTGTGAATTTTACCCATAAAGGATGAAGACAGATCCATAGAGTATTTAGTGGTTTTCCTCCTATGGTTTTAAATACTGTTGTTTACTATTTGCATCACCAGAGGGGTCACATGATTCTATGTGTGACTGGTTTTAGTGGAAACACATACAATTTCAGAGTTAGACATGCTTTGTATGAAAAGAAATTCTGGAAATTTATTTCATTTAATATACCTTATAGATGCTAAAAAATGGTGGGTATAAAATGCATGGAGAGCTTTTTTCCTTTTTTTTTCAGAGTAAGATCAATGTTAATGACAATCTGTGATAATTAATAAGGCAGTTACACAGTGGAGGAGTTCTTGGGGTTGTGAAGTAGAGGAAAAGAATGATAATGGATGTCACAAAACTCTTCCTGTCTCTTTTACTGACTTTTTAAAGAACAACATGTAACTCTGTTAATCTCTACATTTATCACAGAAGGAATTATGTTTTCTTTGTAAGCTACTATTGAAATTGGTTGATAATATAATAGTAATTTTCAATAATAATACAGCAAAAATACAGGTATTTTACTGTCTTTTACCTTTAGGTATGTGAAGAAGCACGTTGTCCCAACATTGGAGAATGCTGGGGAGGTGGTGAATATGCTACAGCTACAGCTACTATTATGGTAAGTCATTAACCATTTCTGTTGTAGCTGTTGTACACATTGTTGTACTGGGCTGTTGCAGCATATTGTTGGATCTCTACTGTAGTGGAGCGGGGTTATAACAAGAAATTTAGAGTAAAGCACTGACCTAGTTGTTTTTCTTAGTACTGGTTTCTGTTCCTCAGCTGAACAGTAGTGATGTGTACAATAAAAAGGCAGAAACGTCTTTCCCATTTCAGCTGATGGGTGATACATGCACTAGAGGCTGCAGATTTTGTTCAGTAAAGACAGCAAAAAATCCACCTCCCCTGGATCCGGAGGAGCCTTACAACACAGCAAAGGCCATAGCTGAGTGGGGCTTGGACTACGTTGTCTTGACATCTGTGGACAGGGACGGTTAGTATCTTATCTCTCATCTCTTCAGTCTAAGCTCGCATGTGCGTTACATGGGGTAAACACAGACCTCGCTAAACATCATTCAGCACTATTGTTAAGGATTACTGTTGTAAAAGAGTCAACAGTGCTGAAACTCTGGAAAGTTTCTACATATTCTTAGCATTTCTTTATGTCTGGAAAAATATAACAGAAGTTATAGTGTTATTAAATATCAAGAATATTTAGAATATACTATTTTTTTTTCCAAAATACATACCTAAACACTGTGTTCTGTTACTTGAGTAGCAAAAACAACCCCATCCACATTAATATACCATTCCAGAACTTCCTTCCAAAAACTAGACCCAGAATACATTACACAAAACAAATCTGACCGTTGTCTTTTTCTAACGTTGTAGTAGCCATATTAGAATGCAAAACCATTATAAAGACTGTTCAGGGTGGTGGTAAGTCTAACAGCTTCTAAGTGGCTTACGACAGAAGAACAATAATATATATATATGTATTTAATTTTTTGTAGAACTGTTTCTCAGACCAAAACCATAAATAGATAAAGCCATTCTGTGCTCGGTGAAACCTAAAGACAGGTTCATTGGGAGTAAACATTTAAAGGCTGCCCTAGATGACCACAGTTTGACTTTGTGCAGAGCAAGGCTTTGTAAAATATCCATTGTAAGCCTTTGGCAAAAGAGGTGAGAGAAGACTGGGGTCTGAATTCTTCATTATTCTGCATTTAAATGTGAATCTGTAGGGTTTGGGTAGTTTTGCTAATAAGTAAATACATTTCTTGAACCGAAAGGTTAATTGAATAATTGAAATGCTTCTAGATATGCCTGATGGTGGAGCAGAACACTTTGCAAAGACTGTCTCTCATCTGAAAGAAAGGTATATCATTAATCTCTTACTGTTATTGTTAAAACTTTAGAATGTGGTACTGCATATAGGCCAGAACTGCCTTTAGCTGGATTATTCCAGGGGCCATGCAAATACAGAAGTCTGCCTTTAGTCTGTCTTTGACCCCTTTTTTTTGTTTGGTGGTTGGGTTTTTTTTTGTTTTGTTTTGATTTTTTGGTTTGGTTTGGTTTTGGTTTTGGTTTTGTTTGGGGTTTTTTCCTGTTTATCATCATTTTTCTTATATAATGCCCACAGAGTATGTTCAATTTAGATACAATTCCAATTTAGCCCAGGCTTGTTTAAAGCTAAGCACTGGATTATTTGTTTGAAGAGGCAGCTGGTTTACCAGGAAATGAGCACATACTTTTGGGGTACGTTCACTCTCGAAGCTTGGGGCTCAGAGTGGGTTTAGGTGACACACATGACAGAAGTCAGGTTTCTCTCCCAGCACGGGTCAGCGCTTTGTATTTCCCCACAGTAGCTGTTCCTGTGATTGTACCTCCCTGCTCTCCCGGCTGTTCCGCCTTCACTCTGCATCCATGGGTGCCCCGTACCCCAGTTCATAGCACACTCGTCTACCAGCAGATTTAATTAATATGAGCTCATTTCAGTCCTTTTCCAGTATATCCTGGGAGTCGAAAGGCTCCTGCAGTCTTCCCCCCTGCCTTTTTGAGCTGACATCTGGCTCCTGGACACAGATGAGATGCCGAGGGAATAATGCTGTGTTTTACCCCAGTAGGCAGGATTATAGTTTTTCTGAATTTTGGAGCTCTGATATTTAAGCTCAAGTTAACCCGCAACAAAGGCACATGAAAAAACACATATAATTAGTGAATGTGCTCATTTAAGAGACTTGGAATCGCTTTTATGTTTATTATTTGGCTTACTGTCTATCTCGGCTGACACAGTAAAATCAGGAATTAAACACATGATGTTTTGTTTGAATTGTAGGACAAGTATTTGCAGAAATCTTTCTGTTTAGAATTGCATCCCGAATTAACTTCCCTTGCTACCTGTGCTGACCAGAGCATCGCTTACATTTGGGTTTTTGCCGTGTTGGGATTTTTAACGACAGTGATGCAGCGCCTCCGGGTGTGTGCTCTTTTTGCCTCCGCCTTCCAGGAATGCAAAGATCCTGGTAGAATGCCTCACTCCGGATTTTCGGGGGGATCTGCAGGCCGTGGGGAAGGTAGCGCTGTCGGGGCTGGACGTCTATGCACACAACGTGGAGACGGTGCCGGCGCTACAGAGGTGAGCAGCGGCAGTGCCGAGGCGCGAGCAGACGCGGAGCTTTGTAGCACACCCGCCTGCGAAGGCCGCACTGAGCTCCGGCTGCCTGTCAGGCCGCGGCCCGCGGCCCGCGCCGCCGGGGGAAATGGCGCGGGGGGCGACGCCACCCGGGCCCGCTCCCAGCCTGCCCCGCGCGCCGCGCGGCCGCCGTGCCCGCCGCCCGCCGGCAGAGGGCGCCCGCGCCGCGCCCCGGCCCGCTGGGCGGTCCTCGGGCGGTGTCGCGGCCTCTGGCGGTGTCGTGTCGTGTGTCGTGTCGCGTCGTGTCGTGTGTCGTGTCGTGTGTCGTGTGTCGTGTGTCGTGTGTCGTGTGTCGTGTGTCGTGTCTCGTGTCTCGTGTCGCGTCGTGTCGTGTCGTGTCGTGTCGTGTCGTGTCGTGTCCCCGGGCCGGGGCCGCGCTGCGATGGGGGAGCCGCGCCTCGGCTCGCCCGCGGCCTCACCGCCGGCCCTCCGGGGGCTCGGTGTGGGTGCTTACAGTGGGGGTCAAACGGCGCAGCGGAACCCTCCGAGTTGCCGTTTGCAGCTTGTAGAAGGGGGCAGAACGCGCCTCTCTCGGCATCTCTAACTTCTGTGGCTCTTTCCCCGCTCGCGCTGACACTGCGAAAAGGAAGGTCCGTGATCCCCGAGCCAACTTCGAGCAGTCCGTACGTGTGCTGAAGCACGCCAAAGAGGTCCAGCCCCGCGTCATCACTAAAACCTCCATTATGCTGGGGCTAGGTGAGACAGATGAACAAGTATATTCCACGATGAAATGTAAGTTGGTGTTGAAACACATGCCAGAATTCACAAGTATGAATTTTATTGTGCTGGAAAACAGTTGTAAGCATCTTTGCCTCAACATGAAAAGCAGTTTGCTGGTGCAGGAGACATATTCTAAGCTTTACTAGGGAAAAAAAACCCCACAGGTTTCATGACTATCTCAATATTGAAGTTTCTTGTTCGGTGACTTTTGTTAAGAAAAATGGAACTTCTGAAATGTTTTGCCTTCATCTGGCTTTCAGATGCAATTTAACAGGTAGATCCAGCTTGAGTTGATTTCAGTGGAAATTATAACTGGTTTTGTGTGACTATATTGACATCTTTGCAATACTTAAATAATGGGCTTGCAACATAGTTGCCTTATTGTGCTTTCTTTTTAGAAACAGCAGGCCTGATTGTTTAAAATAATTTGTTTCGTCTTACTTAGCACAAAACCAGTTATTATCCTTGGATCTGTAGCATGTTCCTGTGTTTCCATGTAAATGTATTTTTAAGAGGAGAAAATTTCACAGCGGTAACTGAATGCAATGTGCTTGTAAGAAGAAGCAGTTTATAAATCCTCTGGTATTTCTCCACTATTCTGGAAGAATGTCTATCCAGTACTTTACTTTGTGTACAACAACCCATACTTGGAATGCAGCGATAGCGTCTAGTTTTTCTGCAGCTGTCCCACAATACAGACCATAAAATTATAGTTCCTGATTTTTCCTTTCTTCCGGCCTAGTATTTCCTTACCACAAGAATATGAAATTTCAGATTCAGTGTCATTTGTTTTCAGGCTACATTTATGGCTGTATTTGGATCAAACTTGTATCCACACCATTCATTCAGTTATTCTGATTTCATTCCCCCTCCATCCTCTGGGTGTGAGTTAAAGAACATGTAAATGCGCTGAGACTGAACCAGTTGCTTTACAGAACTGTATCAATCTAAACAGAGATGTCAGGGCAACAGTGAATATAATGCTGCGGTCAAAACACTTTTTCTTCCTATTTGATGTGGAGCAACCACCCTAAGTAGCCAGAAAATAAATGGAGATGTTTGTGCAAAATCTGACTCCTCAGCTAGCTCTTTGTTCAGAATACCCCTCTAGCTGCAGTGAACACGATTGTTCAGGCCAGCTGGCTATCAAGAGGCTGGATTTCCCTTTGTAAGCAGACTACCTGAAGATGTGCTGTAGTATATACTCAAATTTTAGCAAAGTTTGAGATTCTGCAGGTATCAAACTAGCGTACATCCCAAGTGTGTAAAACTGGCTAAAGATGTTGGTGATGTCCCTTGATGTATAGCTCTTTAGAATTGTCCATATCTTTGTGGCATCAGGTCTCTTGAAACAGTGTAGAAGTGCCAACTGTACCTGCATGCATACATTTTTTTTGTGAAATGAAGGCTGTGACCTAAAGACACAGTGAGAATCAGTAAGATAAAGACGAGAGCATGTCACCTCTGCAGTGAGGCACATGACTGCAGTGAGTGCAGCACAACACTGTTCTCTCTGGCTTTTGACTGGGAAGCTCTGGTCTTGCAGTAGCATCAGGGCGAGGTGTGTGGCTGCTGCTCATCAAAGCTGCAGGTTCCCTTCACTGCAGAGCAGAATGTAACCCCTGCAGGCTGCTGCAGCCTGACCTTTGTTCACACTTGGAAGGAGGCTGTCTTCTAATTGCTGACAGGCCCTTGTGATCCTTCTGCCACTAACACGAAATTGTCTTTTTCCAGTGTTGCGGGAAGCAGATGTGGATTGTTTGACCCTAGGACAGTACATGCAACCAACAAAACGTCACTTAAAGGTAAAAATGCCTTTAATTTCCAGACAGTGTTACGGCCTGCACCATGCACACTCCTCCTTCTAAACTGAGGGTTGGTATGCATCCTTACCTTAGCTGTCCTTCCTTGTTTAACCTGATCTTCATTTATTATGGACTCCTCACTAAAAATTACCTCAGCCATCTAATCTCTTCCATCTTCTGCAGATTGCCCACTGCTACTTTCTGCTTTTAGGTGGGGAGATAGCTGGAGCTGAGGCATGATTCTGGAAAACAAGAGTTTCAGTGTATGTCTCAAATGTTATGGTTCAGGGAGGCTCCCCTTCACGGTCTCGTAGGATCTCCCTTAGTGGTCCCGCTTGAGCTAGGGAAATGACCATTTTCTCCTTCTGCCCTCTGTCTGGAGCTTGTGTCTCTGTTCAGGTACTGTGTTTCACTGAAACAACTGTCAGTGAAGAGATCTGTAGGACTATCATGCTTCTTTTACTTGGACAGAAAAAGGGTTGCTCAAAAGGACTGTTCAGAAATAGAGTGAAGAAAATGATAAAGCAACAACTAGAAATTAAACTTTATAAACTTTTCAGCTAAATTTGAAAAGCAAATAAAATGCATTCTGCTGGTAGAAAGCAGAGAAAATTCAGTTTGTGGCTTGACTGCTGAAGTTCTGAAGTGTAAGATTTTGAACTCGCCATGTAACTGTGTTTAATTTCACTACATGCTAGCTGTAGCCTTATCCTTGCATTCATATCTGATCAAAATGAATTCTTTTCAATCAGGTTGAGGAGTACATAACTCCTGAAAAATTTAAGTACTGGGAAAAGATAGGAAATGATCTTGGATTCCATTACACTGCTAGCGGGCCGTTAGTGCGCTCCTCCTACAAAGCAGGTAATTACTGACAAGCATGAGATTCTTCAGCACATAACGTTTTATTCTATGAAGTACTATGTGCAAAGCTCACATTATTTTTTTAATTATTTACGCTTCCTGTCTTCCATAGGTCACCTGCATGCATCAGTATGACACTGACTGGTAGTTGTACAATTGCTGCTGCTTAAGTTAGTTTTTTGCAAACCATAGTTTGTACTATAATTGATGTGTGAGGCAGGATAAAGAGTACCCAGGTTGCAAGTTTTCCTTTATATTCTGCCTCTTGGATGCTTCAGGTTTTAATGGGGCCCTTTGCTGTTTGTGATGTGTTGCTCTAGGCAGAATTTATTTACAGTGCTTAGAAATAATTAGACATGCTTATGGCAGGACCTTTCTGACAAAGCACTGGGTGTTAAGTAACAGCTGATACTAATGGAACTGTTATGTAGGTCCAGCTCCTGCTTTTCCCTAAAAAGAGAGTGGAGAAGACTCATCTGGGGCACCTTTACTTCTCAGACAGCTTTAATGCCAGCTCAAACATGAGCTTATAGCAGGCTTCACTATAAGTTGCTGATACTTTATGAAATTGGAATTAATTTTTAATGGATTCAATTTGCCACTGCCTGTTGGAAAACACGAAACGGCAGAGATATTTCATCAAATTGAGCACAAGGAAAACCAGCATTTAGAGGTGGAGGTTGTTGGGTTATAGGTTTTAGTTTGGTTTTTTTTTTTTACATCCCTGCTATGTGTATTGAAAGTGCTGTTGTATAGAACTGAGTTACTGTAAAATACTGGTAAGAACAATTACATTGTAGAATAGAATACTCACATTATGAAAAAATGTGTATTGTTTTATTTCATTGAAATACCTACAAATCATTTTGGTGCTTTTTTGCCTTTTAATAGGTGAATTCTTCTTGAAGAACTTGGTAGAAAAAAGAAAGACAAAAGCCATCTGAAAATGCGAATGAAACTATTTAAAGCAGCCAGTTTCGAAGATCCTCTTTTCAGCATGTAATTACGCTCAGTTCCAGAAATGCAGAAGACCAGATGGTGGATGCATGAATAAACTTACTATCTTTCCAGAACACACTTCTCTCACCAAAGCACTTCACATTATTTTACCTCGTTCCTTCTGGCAAGGCTACAACTACATAGTACTTGTAGTGTTCAGCAGAAGGTCACAAGGCAGAACTGTGTGATAGGACTGTGACTGATTTTGCAAGAGTAATGGAAATGAGGTGAAAGAAATGTAAGCTGAAAAAAAAAAAATCTGATTTAAGTAAACAGGTTTGATACCACCATCAGAATTGCTGCTGTTTATACTTGTGAAGGTGCTAATAGTAATGTGAAAGGTACTGGTATTTTTGTGTATCTTACCCTAAGGTAACACAAGCTTAAAAAGGGCTCTGGGAACTAGAGGAGTTCTAAAGAAAGCTTGTGTGCATGACAAAGGACCAGATTAGGGCTGTTTGAGCTACCCTGAGAAGGTGTGCAATAGACCTTCAAGAGATGGTATCTCTTACCTGCATCTTAAGAAAATGAGATGTACCATTCTCATAGCTAATAAGTACTTTTCAGGTGCTTGCGTTTCTTAAAAGCGTGAGCCTTGGAAAACACAAGGCATCAAGTTGAAAGAAAGGAACAGCCCTCTGTGGCAAGACAATTAACCTTGTGTAGATAACCATGGAATTGAAGCCACATGGAAACTCTGAGTTGCCATAAACAGTATAAATATAACCAATAAATAGTGCGTGACTGTGTAACAGACTCCACCGAGTTGCACAGGTGCTGCTTTGGTATGGGTCTGCAGGACTGCTGCTATTCTGTACCATGCTTCTGCTCCATAGGTATTGTCTGTCATTAAAGGAGAGTTAAAAACCCAGTCTGAGGGTGTGGTGTTGTGTTTGATGGGTCTGGTGACCTGCCCCCTTGAGATGCAATCTGGCTGTTAAAGCTGAACTGTGTCATGGATGACATGTGAAACCTATTACATACCTTACTGAGCTCAAGCAGAAATAAAACCATGGTTCATAGTAGAGTAGCAGCTGTAAATTCTTCTCTACACGCTCATGATAGTTCAAAGTGCATCTCTGCCTAATAATTCTCAGTTGTTTGCTATGGCCATAAGATACCATTCTGAACTGGCTTCAGCTCTATCTTCATGAAGTTGTTTGGAAACATGACAGCAGTTTGCTGTCTGGCCCCAAACTCTCATCATGCAGGTAATCCTAAGGCTGGCTGTGGTAAGTTACTGTAACTAAACTAACTGTAGTCTGTATGAAGGAGAGTGAATGGACCTTCCACCCACCCCCTGCTCAGCAAAATGTTAGAAGGAAAATGGCTTATCAACAAGTTAATATAGAAAAGAGACTCAATATTGTCAGGAACAACAAAAACCAGATGATACGACTGGGCCAGTGATGTACAACTGACTTCACAAAATTAATTACAGCAATAGTAAAGCATTATGTAGACAAGTAACCTTGAGCTAGAAGAAATGTACTTATTAAACAATGTAAATTATGGGAAGAGAAACCTAAGCCATGAGGAACAGGGGAGGGGGGAGAACAGAGAAACAAGTCTCACTAGCTGTACTTTGTAAAGGCAGAGAGAAAGGCAGGGCTGCTTTTTTAATAAGTAAAAGTTTGACCACTGATCTTGGAACCAGACATGCTTTGAGCAAAAAATGCCCTGCTTCAGCTGAAGTAACCTGAACACCAGAGCAGTGGAAGGTTATCAGCTATGGTATGGGAATTCACTGCTCCCTCCACCACGGCAGGCAGGGAGGGAGGGAGGGATGCAACAATAATCCCAGGATACCCAACATGTTTTAACATCTGCCAGCCTTTATTACAGGTCCTACTATAAATGCTTGGTTTGGCTTGCTTACAGAGCAGATTTAACAGAGTATTAGAGTAGCTTTTGCCAAGTTACTGCTCTTGCAGCATATCAACACCAGAAATATAGGGAAAAAAAAAAGGAGTTCTGAGCCATACAGCTATTATCAAACATAACAGTAATTATCCATGATTTCTTTACAGTGAGAGAAACAATGCTTCTGGAAACACAGTCCAGTGTTACTTCACGTTACAATTATCTTACACATTGCTGCTGGGTGGTTCGGAAGATGATCTTAGGCTTTTACACAACTGCCAGCTGGTACCAAGTTTCAGAAGCTACATGAGCCATTTCTCTAACTGCATGTTTTGCTGTGGTTTCTAAGGAAAGCAGCCACATCTTAACTTCATAAACTAGAGGGGTGCTTTGTTTAAAAGAGCATGAGGACAAGCCCTGAAGTTCTTCTCCTAGTTAAGAAATCCTGCTTTTACAACCATCTTCCTTTGCTATTGCCCCTTCAGTTTTTCCATAATCCCATGTTAAAGCACTAAGGTCTCACAGAACTCCTAGTTATAAATTCAGCACAGGTCTCATGACTGTCTCATTTTTGTTTCCGATTAAGTTTCATGTTTAGTGACATACAAAAAGAGAATGTCAATCACATCATTCTGTCAGTTTGTTTAACAAAGCAGCCATAAAACATTTTAAGAAACATTAATCTTCCTTGCAATCAGAAAAACATCAAATTGAGTTCTGGGAATGTTATTTCAATCTGACACATTTTAAAAGAAGGAACAGCCTTTTTTAGCATCACTGCATCGATCTACTACACCATATGAAGCTTAATTAAATGTTATGCAACTAAAGAACTCCATCTTCCAGTGGCTTCGAGTCTTCAGGTCAAATCAACAAAGCCAGGGTTCATTTAAGAATAGTTTTAAATTTTTTTTCCTGCTTTATCAGTAATATTGATGTCCCCTTCATTTAAAAGGATGTCAAGTACTTATGCCTTACTACAACATGTGGCAACCTACTGCAGATGTGCAGCTTGTAATGGAAATTCAGTTTGTAATGGAAATTCTTAGCTTGTAATGGAAAAAGTAATGAGAACCAACTCCAGTATTCTTATAAATCAGCCAGATAATCTATTTCATTTCCCTGCATTATTTTACAGTTCATTTTAAACTTTACCTGTTGGGCAAGACTATAGCACTATAAGAACTTCAGCTGACAGAGAGAAGTGTAAACTTGGTGGCAAGTACAAAATCTCACCACTGACCACTCCTATACTAACTAGTCTTGGTCAAAAATGCGTATCTTCTATTCACTTGCAATATTCTTGGCAACATGTGCCTGGCCCCAGACCAGTTTTACTTTCACAGACACACAAGTAAAACAGTACATCTTGCCTGGCATTTACAATTACTCTATTTGGCAAGACTTTGGTAGGACTTAATTAACACAGTCTGTATCATACTATTTATAGGCTTGTATTAAAGCTGGGTTTGCTTTGTATTCCCATTTTTACAGTGAAAAGCAGTGCTGCTGTGGGATTGCATTTTATTAAGAACCCCATAAAAAAATATTTTCAGAGCACAGGAGCCCATTACACAATTCTCATCAAGAATTACCTGCTGTAAGATCCTATAGACAAAGGCTCAACAGCATTAAACCCCATCTCTATGTGCACTACTCAAGCCTTCAAAGCAGGCATACAAGTCACCTCCAATTATTTCCCTGGCAACTGTACCCTGAAGAAGATGGCTTATGATTCATAGTGCTGCAAAAGCTTCTGGAGCTCACTCTTTCAGCCTGTGGTAAGGTTCTCCTACATATGCAAGGTAAGTATTGCTGTATCCCAAAGGCATGCTCTACTGTTCAACTGTTCAGACTGGATTCATTCCACAATCCCAGTGGTGAACTGAAAGAATGCTGTCACCAAGAAACTAAATAAGCTGACTCTCAGAAGGCAAGGGAAGTGCCAGTACAAGTTTTACCCCTTGCTGCCCTTCAGAAAGGATCTGCTGCTCCCCCTTTCCTAAGAGAGTTAGAGTGATCCCACCAGAATGAACTTGCTGAGTCTTTACAACTTAAGCCACAAGTTACTATCCAGGCTTTGATTAAGTCTGCAGGAGAAACAGGGCAGGAATAGGAGTACAGCACCTAGCTCCTCCATCTCCTGATGCCTCAGGAAAACTGACCAGCCTTGCACATTCCTAATAGGAGCAATGTTTCAAACAAGAGCTTAGCAGTTCATCCATCTACTTCAAACCCAAGAGGACAGCTCACATCCAGAGGCACTACTATTGCAGCTGTGTGCGTTTCTGAAATACATCCCAATTTTCTGGAGCCTCTACTCACCCTCCCTCTTAAGATGATTCCTGAAGTGGTGCTGTGCTACCCTGAACACAATTCAGGAGAAGAGATCTTTGAGCACAACCTGTCAGTACCCCAAGGACAGGTGACCAGCCTCCCCTCTCAGGTGTTGCAGGGGCAGAGGTAGCCAGGAGGATGCCCACCTGCAAGGACAGGGTGATCTACCAGTTGGACTGCAATGCTTACAAATACTACAACTGTATCACAGAGTTGTCCCTGCTCTGTGGGTGTTGTATGAAAGCAGCTTATGAATCAAGAAGAGATGCATGATGAAAGATGACAGTTTAAGCCCCCGCAATTCCCCAGTCACTTTGAGTGGCTTCTGATGTGCTCCTCACAGAAGGATGGGACAAAAAGCCTGAGGCATATTTGCCCAAAGTGCTGAGTGATCACTGCATAGTTAGTCCCTATGTGGAAGCCATTAACATGCAGAATCTGAAAGCACCTGGTTCAAAGATACAGCTATTTCAGTCAGATAACTGTTTCATATAAAAATTTCAGTAGATAATACAAGTTCCTTAAATCTTCAAATATCTGTCCTAAAGCTTAAATTGTAACTACATTTCTGTGGGTAAATAGTTTAATAGCACTCATTACCAAGACGACACTGATCTTGTGCTCTGTTTAACCATTGATACAGCATAACTGAAGGCACATCTGTTGAATAAATTCAGAAGGTATTACATGACTAGCTAAAGGATAATTCTCCAACATCTCAACACTATGATTATTCAGCTAAGACATCTATGTTTTCTAGTCTGAAACCTGTTCACGGTCATCCTCCGTCCTCCCCTCCGTTTCACAACCCCATGCAACAAGCCAAATGCAAACTCTGTCATCTCAAGGATTTTAATCTCACTGGCCAATTGAAAGTAATAAAAACAAGTAGAAATAAAGTAATAAGGAAAAAAAAAAGATAACACAGGAAGTATTCATTCCTGCTAATTAAATGAGGTAGCAAGCTGACTAATTTATGGGCTGAATTTTTATTTTTCATAATTTAACAGCAGGGAATAATTTTTGCAGATTCATTAAGAAAGCTGCTTTCAGATGAAGTATGTAAGCAGAAAGGAATGAAAAAGAGCCATCAGGTAGCTTCAAAGCCAGTATTTGCTTTCTGCTTGGACCAACACCGAATTAGGTAATTCTGCTTAAACTGAATGTTAAAACAAGCAGAATGCTCCTCTGCTGAAGAGGGGTTGTATTGGAAAGACTTGCCCCAGGAATCTGATTACATCAGTAATTTATGTTGCTGCACATGGAATGTAGGCAAGACAACTACAGAATCATAAGTCAAGATCTGCCAGTGGATCAGCTTCTAGCTGCCAGTCCACTGCCATTAGTTACATGATAAGATACCTGTGGAACTACATGGCCTCCCAACAGAGGCAGTTTAGACTGCATCAGTGCCAACTGATCCCAACCTGAATAGGGGTGTTATTGTTGCAGTCAGCTCTATTTTAGGGCTCAACCCAAATCCTTCCAAATTCATTTAGCACTTATCTTTTTACTTCAATGCCAGTTAAGAGCAAGCATTTAGCTGGGTAAAGAATTACCTGATCACTCTCCATAACAAGACTGAAGTAAAAAGATACTTTTTCTTTTGTTTTCATATAATTTGAAACATTCAAAATGCAGTTTAGGAACACTTCCGGAAGCAGAAATCTGCAGTTCGAAGGTAACTTTTCCATTTAAAAGATGATTCATTATTAAAAACAGATCTGTACCATCTTCAGTAACAAAAAAAAAAAAGCTATAAAAATAGAGATTTGAAATTAGACTGAATTCACATGTACCAGGTACCATTTCTAGTGTAAAATTGGTTTCATTTATGAAAATATCTTTCCTTAAAAAAAGCATAGGCTTACAGCTATTATCACTAAGAAGGTCCACAGAATTCCTTCAGCACCTATCAAACATTATACTCTCGGTTTTTTGACAGGTGGGTCCTGCAGGCTGAATTTAGGAATTTCACATGAAGATGCAAAAGGAATTCTTTTGGCTGACACCTTCTTCCCGATTGTTTCGATCTGAAAGAGAAAACACATTTCATAAGTGGCAAGCTAAGCTGAGCATGTTGGCCTATGAGGAAAACTATAAATCACATTCAGGACCATGACACTATAATAATACAAGACACAAAGCACAGCATGCCCAGGGACAGTTTTTCTGGGATTGAAGTTGCAAAAAGGTTTTTGCTAAACACAGCCTTCCACAGGTACCTAATTTGCCTATTTAAAGCTGCATCTTGCTAATTTGAAAATTCATGTGCCTCATCTTCCATAGGACTACCAGAACAGAACAGAAATCATAAAATGATTGAGTGTTAACAGAATGTGGGTTCAGCCTCCTTTGTCTAAAAAATTATATCCAGTAAATTCAGATAGAAGATTCCCCCCCCCCCCCTTAATGTAGTGGGTTGTGTTTGAAATAAGGCTAAAGGCAGTCAACTCTGTGCAAGAGAAAGCACATAACAAAGCCAACACACACAAGCCAGGCACTGCAATATTCTAAGAGCGAGACAGGTTCTCATAATTTCTAGGTCAGACTAATGTAAATCACCACAGACAGAGCTTGTGGAGGATAAAACACCAAGTAACAAAACAGTTCAGAGACCCAGCAAGCAAGGAGAGCTGTGGCTTTCCTCTTTTGGTGTTTTGCATCTGACCTGTGCTCCTTAAGACAAAAATATTTCAGCTATTTAAAGTTTCACTGAATTTTGATGAATATATTTTAGAGAGACATCTGAGTTAAGAGTTGTTCAAACAGTCATGTGAGGTATAAGTACTGTATTTGCCCATAACAGCTTTAACTGGCTGGTTAAATCAGTTTATACAAGCCTGTTCATGAACAGTGTAAATAAGCGAGTAGTTTAAGCAGGAGAAAAAAACATCAGTAAAGAATCCTGTAGCCATCATTCAAGTAATCACAATACTCAGGAGTACACAGAATAAAACAACACACATCTGATCTGGCTTGTAGATTTTGTTGTGATTGTGTCTAGGTGAAATGCTTCTATCAGGTTATTCACAGATTTGGTGATTTATTATTAATCAAATTCTGTCGATGCTAGAAGTGCTTCAAGCCCTGCAATCAAGGCTCACTCTGCATTCTCTACTTGAAACCTGAGCAGATTTTCCCAAACCAGAAATTACTTCACCTATAATTACAGAGCTTCACACTCATATTCCCCAAACTGAGCTTCACTGTGGAAACAGGATATAATTGAAATGGTAGGTGTGTTTAAAGTTTTTAAACTCTAGGTTGAATAAAAGAAACCCCACAATATAACAGCTCAAATCCATAAATTTGGAGTGTATGTAACGGAACTGCTATTGGCATCAGGCTGTCTATACAATAGTTTTTAAACAAGGGCAGTTAAAAAGACTTGGGACCTAGAAAATTAGATTTTTGGGGCTGCCCTTTTAAGACAAAATCCTTATTATTTCACACAGAAAATATAGGTCAATTGTTGAATGTCTTCATAATGACATTCTGGGTTAAAAATCCAGCTAATAAACCTGGATGACAAACTGGATTCTGGAAAGCAAACTCACAAACTGGTTAAAAATTCAACTAGAATTTCAAAAGAAAAGTTACCCAAGAGCTATGAAATAGAGCTTCTGATTTGGGACGTCTTTAAAGACACAGACCCACAGAAGTTCCTCAGAAAAACATCATATGGGTTATAATTTGATATATAATTTGCTATTAGCTTAGCAAAATGCTTAGTTAAGAAGCTTTGGGCCCTCTCTTGGGTGTAAACACAGACCATTGCTTTGATCTTCTGGCTGACATTAATCAGTCCTCTCTAGCTTCCCATGTAACACTTCTGAAGATAAGTCAGTGAAATGCTGAAGCATCTTCACATACAAGGCTTTCAACTCCAGTGGCAGCCAGCCTTGTGCAGAACTCAGGGAAAGTCCAAAGCTTCTTTTAATCTGTCCAAGTGGAGGATCTCACTGGCTGGTAAACATGTTACCTGCACTACACCTTGTCTGGCTTAAAGCTGCAGGTAAACCTGCTTTATGTCTTTTGTGAAGAACTAAAAGGGGCTTACGGCTTCCATTTACTTCTGAAGGAAGCATGTTCTGCTATTCTGTTACTGTCAGTTTTAGACATTGCCTTTTTCATTTGGTGATGTTCAAGTAAGTTTCCAGGTACAGGGTGTGGCACAGGTTATAACACACAGCAAATGCTAAGCTCAGCCCTTCTGATGGGTGGTAGCAGCAAAGACCACAGGACTTGAGGAAACAGTGAAGGGGTTAGTTTTGGAGGCAATTATCCTGCTGGTTATCTAGAACAAATTTAAGAATGAGATTTAGCAGGTTTTTACACCTATCTCAATCTGAATGATTTCCACAGTCCAAAGGGCAGAACAGCATTCAGATATTGGTTCAACTTAATGGTCTTTTCCAACCTAAAAATCCACAGATTCTATGATTCTAAGGCATGCTTATACTACTGAATAAGTATCCTAGTCTGATGCAGCTTGGATCTTAACACAAGTAATCTATGGAAACAGTAAGGTAATGGAGGAAGACAGCGCTAGTGAGGAGACTGAGGTACAGATAGGTTTAGATCTAAATCCTCACCTGAAGAGGATTTTTTCAATTGCTACTCAGTCACTACAGAAGGAGAGAAAAGAAGGAAGAAAGCAGACAGAAAGAAAAGTAAGCAGCGTCACCCAGCTGATTACCTGGAAGCCAATGACTTGTAGCTCATTGTGAAGATCATCCAGAAGTCTCCTACCATCAAAGATAAATGCAGGCTTCAGCATCTTCTTATGAATACGTTCATAATCCAACTCCTGTAAAAGGCAATCAAAGCAGGTAGAATAAAGCAGTAGCATAACACTCCCTCTTTTTGCTTTAGTTTAAATTGAAGATAAGATTTACCTTAAACATGTCCCATTCAGTGCAAATTACAAGGGCATGAGCTCCATCACAGGCTTCATAGGGGTCTTTACTGATAGTGACCAACCGAGACACTGTAACAGAAGGAAAAATAAAAGTTCTATTCTGCACACATACCTAGCACGAATCTGCTGCACTACTGGCAAACGAGTCTTCTTCCTTGCCCTACACAAAACCCAGGTTTCAAGTCACTTACCCAGAGATGTTTACAATCAAGATATTTATCACTTTGATTTCACTTACTTGAGTGAAAACAGCTTGCACCCAGCATCCAAACAGAGTCAGAGCCCTTAAGTGTTGAAGTTAAGCATTCAAATTTGATTTAAACAGTCAAGAGCATCTCTAGAATTAGAAGTTACTATGGAGTGTTCACATACCAACTCTCACAAAGGTCACTGCCTCTACAACACAGCACATCACAGTTTGTATTTAACCCCATTCACACAACAAAAGATACACATGGCTCACTAGCAGCTGCCTTCATCCTGACTGCCTCAGCAGCTCCCCCTCTAACTCAAAGGCATGTCAAAAAACATAATACCCTTCACTCCATCACAGCTCATTTTCCACCATTCTCTTCACATCTGATCCATCCTTCTCCCCCCATTCATCATCTCCATTCTCCCCCTCTCCAATATGAAAATGGAACAAAAATTAATTTCTAGAGATTTTCCAAGAAGTTTCTAGTCATAGATGATTACTTGAGGAAGAGTTACAGTAATCCTCTGACCTATAACAATCTTTAGTAAGTGTAACCAACAGCACACCATCATCATGGTGAAAACCTGAAGATAAATTTACAGTATTTAAACCAACTTGTGTGTTTTGAGAGTAGGGTGGGAAGGGAAGGAAGAAAATAAACTTTACATGAGCATTCTTACCTTGGTTATCTTCTGAGACACCCAGATGTGAGAGATCCAAGATTATTTGGTCCTTAGGTACTTTAGGATCATAGATATGGAGTTTTGCTCCTTCATCCATTAAATACTTGCTAATATAGATACTGGATGACTCCCTAGGGAAGCGAATCAATCAATTAAAGAACCAGGTGGCATGTTGTAAGCAATTAAAAGTCTTCAAATGTCATGATATGTTATGCAATGCCAGAGCTTTTATACCAGGTTTATACTAAAAATCATAGTGGTAATCCATGCCAGCAGTAAATTAGATGTCTTGAGGGACATCAAGAAGATTAATACAAAAAAACAAGCTTACATCTGTCTTGCTGAATCATGCCACAGAGTTACTAAGCCTCAGGACATCTTTTGACCATAATTAACAAGGCCTCTAGCTTGTAAGCATTCCCCACAAACTGCAGCTGGACAGTTGTATCAAGTTTGAGCTTTGCAGGAAAACAGAAGTAACCACCTTTGGGAAACAAAGCTGAAACTTCGGCTTCATATGGTAATTTTGAACCATTTGAGAAAACATTTGCATTCTTTTCTGTGGAGAATGGAAGGGCTCTGTCAAAAAAAAAAAAATCTCTCTCTGCTTACACAGGTTAATAAGGACTAGAGTGATCTGCTCTAGAATCTGAGCCATTCAAGTATGCTGTAGAGGTCAAGAATCAATTGTCTCACCCAGCTGAGAAAGACTAATACTTGTTACAAATCAACTCAGTCACAACAGTTTAAGGGTCCCATATCTGATCTGGCTTTATTAATGCAATTCAGCTGGGGGGTTTAACTGCGTAGCTGGTGACAAGTGGAGGGAATCCACATTAATGAACAGAATTTGCTTTCTTACCTTGTGTCCCCAGTATCCTTTTTGAATGCAAACCCTAAAATAGCTATCTTCTTATCAGCAACAGTATTAAACAAACTGTCAATGATGCGGGAAGCAAATCTTCTTCTCTGATAGTCATTCATGTCTATTACCTGAAATTACATCAAACATGATAGTACAGAAGGAAGCAATTTCAAACTACAAACAGATTCTATTAACAATCAAGCCAAGCTACCTACACAAGTTTAATACAGGCTTAAAAGAGAAAGCTAAATGTTTATGCTGTGTCATAAATTAACTGTAGATTTATCTTTGGATTACTTATCAAATCCTATTTTAATCAGTGACTACATATGCTAATGCATGATAGCATGTGTGCATAATGTAGTGCAAAGGCTAGCATTTTTTCAGACTGCTTGGTTTTTAAATCTATACCTTACTGTGTTCTAGGCAGAATCACAGAAAGCAATTTCAGTGTTAAGAGTACTCGGTGTCACATAGATATCCCATTGCCAGACGTACACTTATTTGTCATACATAGCAACTGTGAAAATGTTTTTAGCCTTTTTAATCCACACAAGGTCCATGCAGTATGTTAGCCTCTTTCCTGATGGGATTGCAAGCCTCTCCCCCATAGACTAGATGTCTTAATGAGGTACGTTTTTAAGACGTAAATCTGTACCTCTTTAGAGGCAGACAGCGTAAAACAACATGTCTTTCTTGTTCCAAGCAATTCATGTAAGAATTAATTGTTGCAAGCAAGTAACTAGACTGCTGACTAGCCCCTGGCTGGAGGTCAAACTATCTGAACAGGATGCCCAGTGGCTTTCTACATCACAGATAATGCAAGAAGCTGACAAGTCACAGACAGCACTCTGATGGCAGAGTTCTACAAGCAGTTAAGGGAAATTATGAGCGAGATCAAACCAAGCTTCAGACAATTGGAAGGGTGTATTAAAGACATTCTGTTGCAAAGCCAACAGAGCTTAAGTAACCCCTTCAACAGTACCACATGGCCATGATGACCCAGGTAACAGTGTAAGAAATACTGGATTTAAGCATGGATGTGGCACAACTGACCAAAGATGAAGTAGTAATTAATATTGGCAGGTTATTTATTTGACACCAGACTGGGATGGAGAAAGGGGGGGGGGGGGGGGGGGGGAGGGAAAGCTAACCAAAAGGAGTATTAAAAAAAAAAAAAAAGAAAAAAGCTGCTAATAAGGTAGGCAAATCATGTGCTGGATATTTCGGGGGCATCTGCTAGGCAGCCTTAATGCCTTAATCACCATAGCCTAAAATCAGGAAAATAAACCAAAGCTGTTCTTTTGACCATGCCACACAAGTTAAAGCTGCCTCCTCAGTCAGTACTGGGGAGAGGGGTGAGGTCCTTTCACCAGTTAGTAGGGAAGCACTTGATAGTACAGGCTGGTCATCCTGGAACTGCTGCATTGGTGCCAAGCCTGAGGCCATGCCCATCTTCCCAACCATCCTTAACATTAACCAGGGAGCAGCAGCAACCATGTTCATTTATAAATTACTGCCAAGTTTAAAAGTGCTGCCAAGTTGTTTCAGAAAAGGCATTGTAAAAGTAGACCCTGAGGAAAAAAGAGAAGCTTTGAATTCAAAGTAGATGGAGATAACCAAGCACAAGGGGAATACTGGACTCCAGACATACTTGTGGTTCACATTTTCTACTGCTACTTCTAGACAACTTCCCAATCCATTTGATCCAGACAATTTAATTCACCAAAAAAACCCTAAGCACAAACAAGTATCAAATGCCAGTGTTAGGCTGAGGGCCCTAAAATGTAGAGATGATCAATATCTATTCCTTAAAGCTGAAGCGCAGATTACACGTGAACAATGCTCAAAAGCTCAATGCCTGATACCTGAAAGCGTAAGAAATACAACTCCCTCAAAAAACTGGTGAAGAACTTGTACCTGTTGCCAGTAGCGGGCTACTTCAGGTAAGTTCAGTGCCTCACAGAGGTACACTAAATTCAAGACATCCTTCTGAAAACAGCTACCTCCAAACCCTGAAAGAGAAAATGGTTATTTGACAGGTGGCTAAGGTACTACTGTAAACCAGCCACTGGAATCAAGTAATGTTTTTTGCAGTCAGGCACAGTCAGCATTATGTGTCGTCCCCCCCAAGTATTTTGCTTCTAGCAAAAGAAATGTTATGAATCTCTCAAAATCCAGCTCTCAGACTTAAGTAGTCAGTTACAGAAGCCTTAAAATCTGCTTCAGGTCCCACTGAGGTCAATGGAAGTTTTAACCCAGTCTCATGAAAACATATGGTAGCCCCTAGATTTTTTGTTATTACAAGTGGGTAGACAAGGCTCCTAAATTTTTGCTCTCCCTCTACCTAGAGATTTAGATTAACATTTCTCAGAACAAGTATGTTAATCAGAGTTCCTTCCTCCCTCATCACCAAATGGATAGCTAATCACTGCCAAGAACCAAAGATCACCATAGCCAGGGGAGAACTAAGACAATTAACAGTGGGATCTTTGACCCCTAACTTTGCTCAGCAGAGTCCCAGAAGCAACATGTTGTAAAAGAAATTATAATAACCCAATAGGAATTTTGGTAATGTTTTTGCTATCTGCTTTTCACTCTTGCATAGGCTCTAGGAGAGGTTATATTTAATAAGGTTAAAGTCATACATTCTTTTTAACATGAAGACTGTAGCCATATAGATATGCTTTAGTCTTATTCTGTAAGTTTGGAAGTTTGATGTATCACAACTTTATCACATCTTACCCTCTAGTATATCTGAACAACTGAATTCATTCTACAAATTAGAAGTTGCCATCACACACTCTGACCTAGAGGCATCCCCTTCCTCAGGCCACTGGCATCAACCCCTGAACAAGACTGCAGCAGTTACAATCAGGAAAACATTTTGGAGAGCACTATCATCAGTGATGCTTCAGAAGATAAAGTTGTGGCTTTTCTTTCCAGAGTCTCAGGCAGGATAAACCATATACTCTGAACTCTCAACTTTCAGATTGCCAGCTTCTAGAGCAACCTCAGTCCTAGACATACTAGCAGAAAACCAAAGTGATTTATGCTAGTACTCTGCAGCAATAGTTTCATACTCTTATGCTGTAGAAGATTTTAGAGCATCAGATCACTTACTTCAAAACACTTCTAGTAGACTTATTGCACTATTAAACAGAAGTCCAGAAAGAAAAAAAACCCAACCCCCAGATTTTTCATTTACCAACACTGGCTTTGAGAAACTTATTTCCAATTCTTTGGTCTGTTCCAATAGCTCTTGCTACTTCTTCAACATCTGCTCCTGTTGCTTCACACAGAGCACTGATCGAGTTAATGCTGCTGATTCTTTGGGCAAGGAAGGCATTAGCTGCCTGTAGATAAAACACATAACAAGGAGAACTTACATTTTTCCAGAAATCAAGATGCCCACAGACCTGAGTTACTACTTGAAGGATTACTTGAAGTCTGTAACTCTGCTGAGATACAAAAATGGTAACATAAGCACTTTGATACATAAATGCCAGTTAATGGCACCCAAGCAAAATAATGTAGTTTTTAACTTGCAGAGTTCTAACTGTTTCATGATGGTAACCCGTTTCCAGAGCACTGGAAGTTTACGCTTAGTAATAAATAACACAGCAATAAAAGTGAGGAAAGGATTTCAGGGAAAGTTTATATCATCTGTTAGCTCAGCTGAAATAACTGGAAAAGATGAATATCCTTTGACATACATACTGGGTCCTCCCAACTATGTTTGTCTTTCCTAGCTGCACCACTCAGCATCAGTGAACTTCTAAGTCTCACTCTGAGTCTTCTTTGTCTCCCTTACACCCATTGCTCATTGCAGACAGCAGTGGTGAGTAACACTAACCAGTTTAGAAAGTTCTGATGACCACGTATTGGTTGTGAGGATTTTTTCTTTGGGCACCCAGTGCTCATAAACAGCACAAAGAGCACGGACAGCTTTCTGTCCCTCTGGAGAATCATCTCCACCGATAAGCACTCTATCTGGATTCTTCAGGTCCTTGATGGCTGTTCCTTCTGCAAGGAACTCTGGGTTAGACAGCACCTAGAGCACAGAAAGAACAACAGGTAACAGCCAAAAGAAACAACCAGCCTTTAAATATACAACTCCAAGATTACACTTACCTGCAAATCTAAGTTAGGCTTAGTATTAGCATCAAATATTCTACGAATGCTCTCCGCAGCACGTACTGGAACTGTGCTTTTCTCAGTGACAATTTTATAGCCATTTGAATTTTGTACAATTCGTCTAGCACAAGCTTCAATGTATTTCAGATCAGCTGCTCGTCCTTTTCCCATCCCATAGGTCTTTGTTGGAGTGTTAACCTAGTTACAAATACATGGAGGGGGAAGAAATTTTACACAATAGGTGCAATTGTTAAAATGAGACAGACATTTTCCTTCCCAGAGTCCAGCTTGCTTCTAGCCCATAATCTTTCTCCAGATGAACAGCTACTGGCTTTCTCCATCACCCATTTTGTCACGTAAAGCAAGCTCAGTGGCCTCTATTCAAATAGAGCTTAAACAAGAGCAATTCATAGAAGCTTCATAGGCTGCAGTGAAGCTTATTCTAGAAACACCAGCAATTTTTTCATGATTAGTGCCAGCCACTTTTTGTTTCTTGTCCCATGTTAGGAGCATGATACACAATCATGAAGCTAGTGAAGTAGAGTTACAGATTTCAGTGCTAAGTAGGTTTAAACTAAGTGCAGAGCTGCTGAAAATTGCTATACTGAAGTAAACAGAAAAGGCAACATGAGGGAAAACACGTCACTTAAATTAAGACAGAGGGTCCTTTTTATTACAAGCTGAAAGAAGTGGCAACAACATGCAAAAATCAACAGCATGTTTTAAGCCAAGGACAGGTGGCAATATATGGGCTGTATTAGTGGCAATCCTCCAGAAAAGTAGCATTCATTTTAGACTTAATGAATGGAGAAAATTACTGTCAGAAAGAGCTCTGTACTGAGGTGCCCTAACAAAGAGGAGCTCTCAAGAAAACATGAGTGAAGTAACAAAAAAATGAACTGTGGCCTACCAAGATGAATAGCAAGCAGTCCTTTTGCATTCTGCATTAGGAACAGCTGTCTAGATTACAAAACATCACACTATTTATGTTTGACTGGATACCTCTAAGTGGTATCAACAGGTTAGAAATACTAAAGATAGAAAATACTAAAGCCAGCCCCCCCCCCTTTTTTTTTTTTAAAGCTTCTAGAAATAAGTTATCTTTGTAACCAAATAATCAGGATGACTTTGCATCCCTGCCTAGGAACCATATCATTACTAAAGTCCCACAGATTTCAGTAGTACACTGCAATGATACACACTATATTCTACCCTAAGACCCCAGACATCTAACCAAACTATTTATCAACATTTTCATTTTGATTTAGAGCCTGTTTCTTTGTCAAATGTTCTACTGGCTATAAGAAACACAAAAAGAAAATAAGCTTACTTAACACTTTTTCCACAGTACCCAAAAAGACAAGGAGAAAACTGCAACACAATACATTTCTAACTGAATCTATATGACAGAAAAAGGCTTCTTCCTAATGTAAGAGAAACAATGATTTGATAAGAGAAAAACAAACAAAAAAAACAATCGCCCAACAAAAAAGACAAACACACCACACACAACCACCTTCTCCCCCTCAACTTACAGAAATAAATACAAGATCAGCTTCTCTAATGGCATCATCAATACTGGTGGAAAAGAAGAGGTTTCTTCCTCGACAGGATTCTACCACTTCTTTTAACCCTGGCTGGAAAAAAAAAAGGCAGTCAAGATTAATGCAGTTAGAAGAACAGTAAACGACATGCCCAAACTGACATTTCAGATACAGAAGGACTTTCTACTTCCCCTCAGTATGGCACATTTTCAGTCTGCCAGATGTGAAGTAAAGTTTCTGTAGATTTGCATAGTGAAATAAATAAACCCCTTTCTTATTCAAAATACTCAAAAGCTGTCTTGAAAAGCTTTCAATCACACTGAATTTTTACTTGCACAACTAGATTTTAGACTCCAGTTATTCCCATGCTCAATTCTATTAGCATGAGCAGCAATTAAAGAAATACCGGTAATGATTAAACTCAAGAAGTCTTAAAATATTCTTTAGGCTGCAAAGAAAATCGGTGGTTCCAACTCTCCTTTTCTCTCAGCTACACATTCCATGATCTCCCCAACATCAGATCTAAAACTGATTTAATGCAAAAACCCACAAAGAGGTCTGCCACCAAATTAGCAAGCCCAGATCCAGTGAAAGAAAGGGAGTGGAGACACACAGGAAATGAAGACCACTCCTTCTGGCAGCCACACATCTTTGAACCAAATTGAACTTATCATGGCACCACACCTGCAGTGTGGAAGAATCACAGGTACCATTGGATGAGATTCTTTGCAGTGACACATACTGTACTATAACAATTCGCCTTCTCTTAAGGCCTCCACTCAGTCAAGAGGAGCAAGAGTTCATGTGTACATGATCAATCCTCTGTGTTAGAATGGTCTACAACATTATTTAACAAAGATATAGTTGTCATAGATAAAAGAAGCCTTTAGTTTTGTTTGAAAAATGAAGTCATATACTGTAACACGGCAATCAAATCTCCACCTTGAGAGTAGCTTATCATGACATGAGAGATCTGAGCAACTGCCAGAAAGGCAAAAGTTCAGTGGGAAGAGAAAAACAAAGCAGAAGCTTTCTTGTGCAAGTAATTTTTGCTGTCTCACTTTATATCAAATGCCTACCTAAAAGGAAAACAAAGGTCAGCACAGGCAGAGTAACACGTAACATTTGATGGGTTGTAACAACCATTGTCTTACTGGGACGTAAATAGAAAGGCAGTCCATTAGACAACTTCTAACACTGGAAATTAAAAAAAAAAACCATACAAAAAGACACAAAAACCTCACTGTGCAATGACTCAATTTTGTAACTGCCTGAACTAATTCTTGGCAGTTTTTGTACATTCTTTGTAAGCAAAGGACACTATTCCAGGAAGCAGATGTTGTGAGGTGGGTTTTTCTTGTTGGCTTTTTTTTTTTTTTAACATGCCAAGACTAGCTCTACTTTAACTCATTCTGTCTAAGTATTTACAGAAAACAATGTACTTGCTTTCATGATCTTTACTGATGTCTCACCTGCTAATCTGAGCATTATACACATTTTCCTTTTGAATATGTATGACAAAGGAGGCCTATTCATCTTCACTTAAAGAGTCACAGTATAGGTTTTGTTTGAAGAGAGAAAAACTGCAATAGTTACAGCACAGATGGGAATCAAAAGACTTATAGGAAAAGAGAAACTGAGTACAAGGCAACACGCCTTGTCTTTTGGAGCCAAGTGAAGGTAAGTTTTCCCTCCTGTTAAAGAAAAGAGCTCAAATGTATAAAATTAAATCTTTCATGCATCTCATGAAAGATTTAAGGAAAGAAAAGAAAGAGACCTATTCTTTAAGTGTGAAAAGGAGTGAACAAACAAGTTCTGAAGAAGAAAAAATCTATTTTAAATGCTTTATATATTCTCAGATTGAAGTAATTCCGTAACAAAGAAGTGACACTGTGATACACTTAAAGTAATCTTTACCTGGCCTAGTCTTCCAGGACCAGATGGGAGGTTTTATGGCACAAGTGAATCAGGAACATGACTGTTCCCTTCTTATAATTGGGTTAAGATGGGCAGCACCAATTGGCTTTTGGCAGTATTCAGAATAGGAATAAGCTCACCACTCAGCATCACACATTCATATAGTGCTACAACACAGCAAATAACATCTCTAAGTAAGAGAACTAGGCTATGACTAAACTGGGTTCTGAAAGAAAGTCAGTGTGATTTAGCACAATTCACTGTATACACATTTTTCCTTAGTAGGCTCCTCATATATTTTCCTTAAATACCTGCCTGCACCAGACATACTAAGATATTTTCAAAATCTGATTTAATGAGCAGTAGCAACAAGCAAATGTTCCAGAATAGTCGTTTTGAAGGACATCACTGTGCTATACTTAAAAAGCTTCAGAGGTGGGCCATGTGGAAATGCCATGTGGTGCGAGGAGGGAAGCCAATGCAACACTGGCTGGAAGAAGAGAGAACAGTGAGAGAAGTTTACCTCATAGATGGGGAGCGTATCCGAATTCCAGGCATTGATTCTGGCCTCATTGACATCCACAACAGTAACTTTGATGTTGGGGCACATCTGTGCAATCACACTACAGGTTGGGCCACCAACATAGCCAGCCCCAATGCAGCAAATCTTCTTAATGTCAAACATGATTGCTTTATTAAGAGGAGGGGGGAAAAAAGAGAATCAGGATTTGAAAATACTTGCCAAAAATTCAAGGAAGTAATAGATAATTAATGATGGGCGATTTTATTGTGCTGGCACAGGGGGAAACGCTTCCTCGCGGCTGATCTCTTGACACGAGCTGCAGTTAC
The DNA here is from genome assembly GCF_037157495.1 of Lathamus discolor. Classification (NCBI taxonomy): domain Eukaryota; kingdom Metazoa; phylum Chordata; class Aves; order Psittaciformes; family Psittacidae; genus Lathamus; species Lathamus discolor. The sequence goes on along the minus strand of NC_088884.1, from coordinate 141,056,331 downwards.
TCTCTCCCACCCGGGAAGGCTTCGGAGCCTGCCCCGCTGCAGGGGCGCTGGCACACACAGACCGTTGAGGAAGCGTTTCCTGCGGTCGCTGTGAAGCCTACCAGCACAAATACCGCCCCTCGGGCCGGGGAGTTGCCGATGCCGCGATAGTCCCAGGCACAAGCCGAGGCCGCAGCGTGCGGCACCGGCGCAGCCCCACTGCGGGCAGAGCCGCGCCAAGCCAGGACCCCCGGACCGGGCCTAGCTCCCGGTCCGTCCCCGGAGCCCCTCAGCTGGGAGAGGCGCCACCAGCGCGGAGACCGCAGCTCCGGCCTCCTCCTTGGTGGAGGGAACGGGCAGCAGCCGATCCCACTCCCCTCCCAGGCGGCTCGGGCCGGGGCCGGCCGCCTCCGGCTCCGCCTCGGGAGCCCAGCGAAAGGTTCCTGCCGGCCGCAACCCGGCGCGGCGCGGAGGGGGCGGCGGCGGCGGGCGGGAAAGGACGCCAGCACCCCGGGAGCCCCCGGTGAAGGCAGAGCCTGGACCCGCGGGCGGCACTGAGGCTGCAGCCCAGGGACTTACTGTGGGCGGGCGCGGGGGTGCCGCGCCACCGCGGATCGGGCTGGAACTGCGGTGAGGATGCTGGGCGAGCTCAGCACAACGATCCGCTGCGAGCGGCGCGGCGGCGGCGGCGGCAGCTGCTATTTAAAGGGCCGCCGCGGGGCCGAGGCAGCTGTTTCATCCCGGGGACGCCGAGAGGCGAGTCCCGCCCCGCTCCTTCCCGGGGGCGGGGAAGGTTGGCGCGGAGCCCGCCCGTCCCCCCGCCCCGCCCGCCGCAATGCTGGCGAATGGGCGCCGGACACCTCAGGCGCCGCCGCCGGCCGCACAGGCCCGGCCCTGCCCCGCCACCTCACGGGCGGCGGAGGGGCCGCAGGGTCCCCGGGCCCGGCTGGGGTCTCCGCGGCCTAGCGTCGGGGCTGGGCGGGGGCCGGCCTCGCCGCGGGGGCTTGCCTCAGACCTGAGGGAGGGCAGGAGGGAGGGAGGCGCTCGCCGGCTTCGGGGTGTCCCGTGTCCCGTGTCCCGGTCCACGCTTTCCTCATATGTCACTTGGGGGTTTTACACCACGTTCTCCTCGCTTTGGGGCTTTTCTGCGTCCTGAGGGCTGTAGAGGTGGCTGGTCTTGCTGCTTCTTACTGGGAGAGGCCACTAAGAGCCACTGGAAGGGTCTCCAGCTGCCCTTGTCCCTAGTGGTTGGTGGCGATGGGGTTGGTGCAGTGTTGGGGAGCAAGGCTGGGCCCCAGGGGAAACACTGCCAGTGGCCTCGGGCAGCTCTGGCATGGCCTGGGCTCGCAGGGGAGGTTGAGTGCCACCCGTGGGTGAGGGACTGCTGCGCTGAATGGCTCCCTTCTTGTGACGAAAAAATGAATTTTGGTGGTTGAATGTGCATGAAAGGAAGCGTTGGTCCTTCAGCTGTGCTTACTGTGAAACATGAAACTTGGTGGTCATGCTTCTGTAGGGTAGAGCCATCTCAGCAAAGAGAAGTGAACAGAACGCATGGATAGGCAGCAGTAAAACAGTGTTTAAAGTCCACATAGCAAACATTGCTAGAGTAGGGAAGTAGAATGAGCTTGCATTTTTTTGCCCTTCTGATCTGGGCGCTGCCCAGGATCTCTTGCCTAATTGTGTTAAAGTTCTGAGATACTACTGTTGTCTTTGGTATCAATGTTCTATGTTATTGGTATACTTCAGTGGACTTTAGGATCAGAAAGATTGTGAAAAATCTGCTATTTTATCTTTTCCAGTGTTTTCAAGTTCACTTACAGTGCATTATCTAGAAGCTGGAGGGGGTTTTGCACATCTGCAATACTGTAGTCATTTATGCTTTAAACAGATTAGAATTTCTGTGTTGAATAGAAATGTTAAATGTTGCCAAATTAGGTGAGTAATATATATGTATATCCTTGTTAATAATGTGAATAACGTATTGCCTTGTTCTGGCAGGGCATTTTCATCCATAGATGTTAAAGGGTGCATATATATATTTATATATATGAAAAAGGAGTCATTATTTCTGTTTTATATTTTACTTTGTTATCATTCTACTCCAGAGGATCTGACCATTCCCTAATCTGTGCCTGTTTAAGTGAATACATAGTATAACTCACTGGCCCTTTAGACATGGTACTGTAAAATATGTGTGTTTCTACTGAAAGAGCCTACTGAGGTTTGCAGTCCCAGTGCAGGATCCCAGCAGAGTCAGTGTGGTTAGCCAAAGAGCTGCCTGGCCAAGGTGCAGGATTCGCCATGTTTATCCTGAAGTAAAAACAAGTAGCTCCTTGTTTCACTGCTAATTTGCACAGATGTCTCAGTTTTGAGCGCATCATTTTTTTCCAGGGAAGCCTAGACAAAGCAGATGGAAGCTTGGTGAGCTGTCATTACCAAGTCAGTCTTGATGGCCATCATCATGATATGCCATCATCCTCAAACACCCGTCTGTCTCCTTAGGACTTAGAGTAGCCATAAATACATACACATGTACCCCTGAGAACTTCCTCCAGTCCCTCTGTACGTGCCTGTTGCTATCTTGGTAAGGCCAAATCCACCTCAGATCCTTTATGTGGTCCCCTAAGGGTGTTGATAATGGTGTGTGTGCCTGACAAGCAAGGAGTGGATTTTCTAAAGCAAATGGTGGTGGCTGTGTGCAAAGGCATGTTTGTGAGGAGGAATTCCCTTTGCATATTGCTGGTTGTGTGGGAAGTTAGTAGTTCATTGGAGTGCACCAATACCTCCTAGTTACTGCCTTTGCTAAGAATGGGGGCAGCAGCTTCAGAGTCTTCCTTGGCTTGGAGAGTTCAGGCATATATTTTAGTGTGAGGTGTCCCTGCCCATGGCAGGGGGATTTGAACTAGAAGATCTTAAGGTCCTTTCCAACCCTAACTGTTCTATGATTCTCTGTGTGTCGAGAGTGCTGCGGCTGGTGGATTATAAGGAAACATGGAGATCTAATTCTCCACCTGCAACTATGCTAGCTTGCCAAGGAGCCTGAAAGGGAATACTTTTTGGGTGTGGTAATCACGGCCCTTTCCTGGGAGGAGAAAGGTCTGAGTTGCAGTCTATGATTTGAGAGCTGTTACAAATGCCTGAAGAACCCTTGGAGGTGGGAACGCAGTCCAGCCTCTTTTCTCTTGGCACAGGGCCTTCACTGGTAGAATGCAATTATCACATTTCCTGCATAGGAAGAGGATCTCGAATTCCCTCCTGCAGAATGGCACAACTTCTCCAGAAAGAATGACGAGCGCTTCTTCTAGTAATAGCCTACACCCTGGTTGCGAGGGCAGTGCTGGCAGGGTTAAAATGCACAGCTCAAAGTTGCTGCAGTGAGAAAGGCAGGGAGCTTGGGTCTCCCCTCTCATTTCAGAATAAAATCAGAATTACTGGATGGGAGTTTATTTATTTGCCCATTCAGGCAGACCCATTGTTTCCCAGTATGTAGAATTTTTACAACACCTTGCAGATGCTATAGAGCCTATGTAAGGCTTCAGGGCATGGTACTGAACCTCCTAAAGCATGCTGCTTGGGAAGCACAGCCCTGGGCTGCTACAAAGCAGGTGAAGCCAGTCCACTGCTGGCCACATTTATAAATAAAAGTGAGAGTTCTGCTCCATTTTCTGAAGGTTCAGTGTAGGCTGTTCATCCTTTTGCAATGCAGGATCAGTAACTTCAATAACAAGAGGAATGGGATTTCAGGTGTATGCTTTTCTTTAGCAATGTTTGTTCCCTAGGTCAGATGGATCCCTCTTCCAGCATATTCAGGTAGCCTGGACCTCACTCGGAGACAGCCTTTCCTTCCCACTGTGTATCTAACTTGGGGCTATAAATTCCTTTCTGGGAAGCAATGCCTAAACATTGGGTGATTAAAATGAGGTTTTACAATGCTAATTTCTTACATGAACAGAAAATTAATAATCCTTCACATTAGCAAAACATAATGTATAAAAACTGAAGCTTGACAGTTTCAGATTCAAGAGGGTTGTTTTCTCAAAGTGCAGGTAAGTAATCACTGAAATGATTTAGAGATGGTCCATCTCTGGAAAGTTTTTCTAACATATTTTCTAGCACAAAAATTAAATAATTGATGCAAATCCTATGGATGTCAAAGGAAATGTTCATAATAATCTAGTTTGGCTTTATAATTTGTGATCTCATTGTGTATTTATGCAAGATTTTTACTAAATACCCCCTTAACTGGTTGCTGAAAGGTATCTTAGCAGGGTGTCCATTCAGCTAAAGAACAGTACTGATGGATGACTGCCACTCTCCAAGTCTTGTGTATTGCAGACTATGTCGGAAGCCTTTTCTCCTCTCCACAGAGAGTTCACCTCCATGTTCATTTATTCTCAGGTGAGTTCCTATGTGTGTTGCTTTGGAATGAAAATTGTGAGAGCTGCTGGTAGGTCTGACTGATGAGTCACTGCTCCATTCATCTGGATTTTTACATTTTAAAGATTGTAATTTGCATAATGACTTAACTGTAAGTAACCTATACTTCCTAGATTGCTGCTTAACTATGCATCCTACTAGGAGATCGTCTTTCCAGACCCTCATATTAAATAGCCTGAACTGTAATTCATGGAAGCATCATGTCCAAGAAAGGTGATAATCATAATTTGTACAGACCTGCTTGAGGAGAATAGGCATTTTAGAGATATTTGTAAATTTTCGGCTACAGATACACATAGGACAGAGGCGATAAGCTAGTCAATAAGCTAGTGTTAGGGGACAGACTCCAAAAGGAATGTTATTTTGACAGTACATTTCCTTAGGTACCTAAAGGTACTGAGGTTTAATCTGAGCAGTTCCATTGTCTGCCTCATATCTAAATTTGATCTGATCCTGAAAAGAGCAATTCCTTTGCTATGTGCTGTCATTGACCTGGCCTTTAGTGTGTGCTCAGGCAAAGGCTAACACCCGCAGGATCAAGCAGCATGCAGTCAAAACATTTAAAGCTGCTTCATTCAAACAGCTTGGCCAAGGAAAGTGGTAATGTCTTTTTAATATCATGTCTCAAAGGCCTAGATTATGTACCACTGTGAGACTGGATCCTGTGTTCTCCTGTTTGTGGCAAATAGAGGAGTGGGCTTGAGGCCACATCTCTGCCTTTCCGGCAACCACTGAGCAAAGGGCAATCCACCACAGGTGGGTGGAGGGGGCACTCTTCACCTCCTGTGTGCAAGTTGTTCTATTATGCAAGAGAGAAATGATTTATGAAGGATTTTGGGGATGAGGGGAATGGGAGGGAAGAAAAGAAAGAGCAAGTGAGTGCATGGTTGTGTAATCTATTGGCTAGCAGCCTGATGTTGGAGATGAGAAGAGAAGCCAGCAAGAACACTGGATATGAAAGAAGTTTTGTATCATGTCTAGGGAGTGTTTAATGTCAGACTAATCCCCCATGAGATTTAGCTGATCATTAACTAAAGGCGGCTGTATTTGTGTAATCAGTTCGTGACACTGTCATCTCACACAGATTCAACAACCACCGTTGTTAAGCCGTTCTTTAACATATGTCACAGCACAACCAAGAGGCAACCCCATGTGTAACAGGGAAATCTGAGCTACTTGGCAGCAGGCCCAGGCTGAGGCAGAAAAGCGCCCGAAGACTTGCCCACAGACCAGTTAGATCAGTATTTGAATCCATGCTTTGTTGTTGGTTTTTTTTTTCCAGCACTAAGAGGAAGGAAGGAGACCCAGCTAAAGAGAGTACACAGGCACATGTGGGACTGGGCATGCGTGTTCCTCTGGAAAAGGCTCCAACAGCTGCAAAAAGCAAGTCGTGCACCAGGCTTGGACACAGGCAGCCAAGTGGCTGAGCTCAGAGCCAACCACAACAGTTAACTGTGCAGAGCCAACATTACGAGTTGTTACAAGAGGCATTTTCCACCTGGTGTGTTCCTACTTACCTCTGTATCTCCAGCTCCCCAGAACTCTGACTTTGCTGTTTGATCTGACAGTTTGCCCAAACAGCTTGTGATTAATCTGATACAATATTTTGTTACTGACAACCAGCACCCCAAACTGCAATTATTGGCTAAATTTGTCCCGGTTACAGTGGTTTCTGCTCAGGGTCAATGTGCCTGTTTGTATAGGGCCCAGAACATCTGGACAATAATTTCAGCTGAACTTTGGACAATACTGCAATATAAATAAAAAACAAAAGCCACACAGGATTAAAACAATGTTTAAAAATCAGAGGAAGGCCACCCTGAAACTCTGAGGAGACTGTCCATTCTTTCAGTTCCTGAACAAAAATGTTTTGTTTTCTGGTATATGACCTTCCTCTAATTAGATTATTTAAATCTCTCAGAATACACAGAAATTATTCACACTCCCCCCCAGGCATGATTACATTTGACAGTCTTAAATATTGTTTAGTAAATACCTTTTTATGTTTTTCCTTTTTCCCCTCCTCTTCTGATGTTCTTCTGGAAACCACCCATTACACCAGACATCAAAGCTGTTCCTTCATAAGCAATGCTGTGGGCAACAGCATTGGTTTTCTGAACAAAGAGCATGCTAAATCTCCCAACAGGAGAGCCATGTCAGGCATAACATCCATTTCAATAAAACAATAAGGAAGCTTTAAATGCTAAAACTCATGGAATGGAAGGAAGAACAGCCAGATAAGACACTGCTTTTTATCACAACCCCACTGGAGAGAAAACGCCTTGCAGCATGACTTCTTTGAAGGGTTTTACTCAGCTGAGCTGTCTCATTGCCTTCGTAGTTGCTCACATAAAATAAGGTGAGGATTTGATCCACTGTTACAGTATAGATAAAGCAAATTTGGCGTAATTGCTTCCCCCGTACATACTGAAACCCAACAGAAGCGTAGAGCCAGAAGGGGTGCCAGAGACAAGATAGACTTGTGATTCAAATAGCAAGCTAGTGTTTGATGCGGGGAAAAATTATTATTTGGATTTTCAGTTTCATCCATATAAAACTGAGGATGGAAAACAAGCCTGTGGAAAATCACTAGGAGAGCTGAAGGAACCAGATTTTACTCACCCTCACCACAACAACAAAGCAGATTTTGATGTGTTCCATGCAGTGCTTGATGTAGTGTCCAGTCCTGTGAGGGCTTCTATGGATCATTTTCTTGCTAATCATATTATTATTTATTTCATCTACAAGTTCTGCTCCAAACTGACCTCCTACACCTCTTCTGAGGTTTGCTTTTTATACTGAAGCAATGGCTGTGACCTTCTGAATGTGGTACAATTGTGAGAGTTGTTGTTGGGCAGCTTAGGAAACGTGTTTTCTTAGCTCTGATAGCTTCTCTTCCATTTTAATGGTATTATTTGAACCAGAAGAAATGAATAATCTTCAAGAATTTTAAAACAGGTATAAGTCTGAAAACTATATAGTCACAGGAATTATTATTCTTTTTCATCATTTATAGCCTAGAGGACATAGTAACAAAGCACATAAATGCAAAACTTTTTATTTTAAAGCTTGTTACTTGTGACCTTTGATTAGAAATTACTGCTGTATTTTCAGTTACCATAGTGTAAAATATTTATAATATCATTTTCCATGCAGACAAGTGAAACTTTTTAAAAGCTGTATGTATATGGTGAATTAATATTTATTGTCATGTATTGAAATGGGTTTGTTTCAGACACTGCCTTTGACCAACACTCTTATCTATGGATATTAAAAAGGTAATGCAGAAGCCAGATTCTTCTAGTTATTTATTATATTTAACTTCAAAGTGCCTGCTATGGGAGTTGGCAATAATTTTGACACAAGATCAAGTAACATGGGTTCAGTTGCTTTTCTTGTATGAGAAGAGATAAATTTTCAGTTGATGTTGATGAGTGTAAATCCCTGGAAACCAGTAAGAGTCATGCTGTTGTACAAGGGAGGATGTGGTTCATCCCACCTCTTTGCAGTGAATTGCACTGTAGGCTGGTGTCTGGTACTGAACAAGTAAGGGTAACAGGAGAAAAGAGTTCAAGTTGTCCATTTTCACAGGGAACCCACTTAATGTGTATGGAATGTTTTGCTGCAATGATTTGATGTGTTTTTTCCCAAACATCTTAGATGAAATTCCTTCTTTTTTTTTCCAGGTTTTGGGGCACAGTAATCACTACCTACCTGATCTGGTGATCTTGAACTGCTAGGCCTCATGCAGATGCATTCAATACAGTTAATTTGGACTTGTGGTAATTTCCTTTCTGCATCACTTTTTAGAATAGGCATGTGTATTCTTGACAAACGTTTTAACAAGTGTGCTTGTAAGTAAAGTTTAATTTTAGTTTTAGGGGTTAATATTTGAGTAAAAGGGTAGATCTTGATGAGCAGACATCATGATCTCTGATTAAGATAATACAGTTTCTAAGTTGACTCATACACCTAAAGCATTTGTTATTATGTTTTATTATTATTACTAAAAATAAATTCACATTTTGTTCCTGATTATCTGGTATTTATTACTGCTACCTTTAAACAGCTGTATATAATTTTAAACCCTAAAGTCTCCCTTGTGCTTTCCTCCTTTTCCTTGGATTAACACAGGAATCCCTAACGTGTGATCCGAGCTGCTGCTGGGGCAGTGCTCAGCATTTCATGCTCTGCTGCTGAAGGAAGAGTGGGAACAGTGAGGAAGCAGCATCTTACACAAAGACTTAGAGACAAAGACAAAAGGTTACTAATGATTGCTATTTATTTTGTTAAGTCAATAAAAAGTGCATAGTACAAGCCCTTTATCCCAATCCAAGTACTCAGTAAAAGATTACTAGGAAACTGCAAATGGCACAGATGATTTTTTGTTTGGCATAATTCAGACATTTTAAACCACCGATTTACATTAGGTACATCACATCATCACTCTTCCTTTTTCAATCATGAGCATTACAAGGCTAAGTGATCTGCAGACAATACATGAATACATACGATTTCTCATTTCAGGGTATAATAATTGTGTTAAGCAGACTCTAAAAATACTATTGTTTTAACAGAGTTCTAAGCTAAGGTATAATTGTAAACTTCCCTCCATATTTCCCAAGTTGCTACAACTTGCATCTCTTACTAACCGAACTTAAAACCCTCATTACAGAATTAATCATATCCTGAAGCTTCATATACCACTAATCTCTTCCACACTTCTTGAAATTTACCATTAACATCTGTAACCATGATACAATTATTTAATTGCAAACTACATCACTAAAGGCCAGATTTCTGCCACCCTTATTAAAGCTGCTACTAGTACATTATCTCAGAGTAGTCCCACAAACTTCAGTGCAACTACTTGATGAGTAAGGCACTATTTAACATGAATAAGAGTGGCAAAATACAGTCCTACAATTAGTTATTTTGTTTTAATTAAGAGTGGTGATCTGAAGGTTATACCTTGGGGAGAGTATCTGAATTTAAAAGGCATTCATTTTGACATGGGATAGTGGCCTGGCTCTTTAGTAAAAGATTTTACAATAAAATATTTCCAATGTTTTTTCTTTTACATAGAAAATTTAAAATAGCAATTTACATGAGGAAAGCAGACGTATAAAATCACTGGGACAATTACTTTGAGGAATTTCAAGCAAAGACAGTTCATTCTGGATGTAAAACACAACATTGCTCTGAACAAAAAGTTAATTTATCAAGACTGTTACTGCTGGGTGTACATGGTGAGTTTTATAAATACATACACAGACAGTTAAGTAAAGTGAGACTGCTCTGCCATGAATCTCATCAACTTCCAATAGGATGAGGAGTGACACTGTCTGAAATGAAGCCTGTTTCAGTTGGCTTTTTAATCAACTGGAAGCCTGTTTTATGCTTCCGATACTGAAGAATTCTGGCCAAAAATCTTTGGAGAAAAGGTCAGTGTAGGAGATGATATATATTTCCTTGTTGGGTCAATAAAATGATGCTGTATTACTTGTTCTGTTTCAAACAGTATTCCAAACATAAACACACGCAGAAGGCAAAAAGCAAGCATAGTCAGACTGCTTGTCCCAGTGACATCTTTACACAGTGTTTGTGGCCTGTACACCATTAGACATAACAGGACAAATTCTCTCAGTGTCTCTGCTGCAGCTCCACTGCTGTACATGGCACTGCACTGATGTCACCGAGAGCATCTGCCCAATCTTCTTTGTTTAACTTTGTTTTTAACACGTGTGCCCCTGTGCTCAGGAGCACACTATTCCACAGAAATTCAAAGGGCAGTTCCGTCAAATTACAGAAGCCTTTCTTCAGGTCTAAGCTGTACCTTTACAAGGAAGCTTGCCTGCCATTTACCCTGAGGAGGAATACCCTGCGCCTGCCAACCATGGGATCTGATGTGAGTTTTGTTAGAGCCCACTAAAACAAACCTTTGTGCATCTGAACAGCAAGTCCCTTCAGCTCCATAACTAAAGTCCTCATGAAATAAAGGTTTGTAGGGTAAGGCTTTGAATTCCCATGTCTGTTCTACTGACCTTTATGGAAAGAAGCTTCATGTTGGTAACATAAAAATGTTCTTTACAATTATTCTCATCAATTTTTCAAATTGATCAAGAAAAATATACAGTGTTGCTTTTCTGTACATCTTTAAAATGTTCTTAAGTTAATGTACATAAAAAAGTCATTCCCATTTGCCACAATGGGAGATGTGCACAGGTACGTGCACAGCCACACATACGCACACATAAACACCCCACACATACACACAAATAGGGAAAAGACATGCCATATCTAGTCACCTGCAAGTTTGTTATTCTACAATTACAACCAGTAGATAAGGATGAAATGTTAAGAACTGCTGATAACATACAGGTGAAAAAACCTGAATATCCAGTATATGCTGTATACCAAAATTGGTAACCTTGGTAACCTCTTGGTATTATTTCATTCTGTCCAATATACCTTACATCATGGCTAAAAACTTAAGATACCAATTATTATTAAAAGACTGTATCAGGACAGAAAATTCTACTAAGCTCTTCTCACTAAATTTTCTTTCATAAAGTCTATAAGTAAACAGATCTCTTTTTGGAATATATATATATTTTGACAACATATTGAATAACATATATAATTTATTAATGAGCAAGATTAAATTAATTTCTTTTTTGGTGGTAAAATCTTTTGTGTAAAGTTTCCAATATATGTGTCAAAGCTTTGACAGTGGCAATTATCACATTCACTTCTGTGTGTTACACACACTTACACACACACACAGAGTATAATTCTAGTGGACAATCCGTGCTTTTGCCAACAACCCTGAAAACTATGTTAGTGGTCCAAAGACCAGACTAAAAGCTGCTCTGAACCCAGGGCAAATATAAAATCATGTCAATTTTTCACCACATAACTAAGCTAATAGTTGCAACCATAGTAGAACTCTCAAAAGCATACTGGAGAAAAAATATGGGTTAATCTGAAGAAAGGTCAGTAACCTTCTATTATCATAGATGCACAGGGATTTTTTTCTTTTCTTTCAATGCATATCAGAAATCACTGCAAAGAAATTAAGATCACTGTAACAGAAAGAGACTGAGTGGAATGTCCACAGTAACAGTAACAACCAAAAAACCCCTGCGATGCCTTACCATTATTCAAATTACAATCTACTAGGAATTGTAATAACATACAAAGCAAAAATTAACTTAAAATTGAAGTTGCTAAAAGCAGTCCGTGAAGATAACTGCTGAATGGTAATTCTGCTCTATATAAATGAGAAAAGAAAACAGTATTGAATGGGGTTTAGGAGTAATCTGGTCACTTCGTCCATTTGGTCGTGTAAGGTTTTAGCTACTGAACTTTTCCAATACTGAATGCTCTAGTCCACTGGTGGGGCTGGTGGTTCTTGTCCCTATGGAAATGAGGAGGAAAAGAAAGAAAGAAAGAAAGAAAACATGTACAGGATTAGAAACAGTGCTTCACCCAAAATAATTTAGCAATAAAAGAACTTGGAAGAGTTACATTACACTTTCCATATCTTTTGATATTCTGAGTAAATGATCATCAAAAAAAAAATTATTTCCTGCATCAATAGGGATTTTTCCATGATCCCACACCTAGGACAAAGACCACCTTCCCAGTCTCATGCTGCAATTCTGTTTACTGACTTCTCTTAAGGTTGTGATTTTCCCCTTGTACATGAGAAGGCAGAAGGCAGTTCCAACCAGGGACAGCCAGTGTCCAGAGGACATTATGACCCACACTTAGTCACCCATACCTGCTCCATCCCCTGGCAGGCCTCACTTGGCCTTCATGATTCTACTACTTTCACTTTGTTTTTACTCATTTTCATTGTTAATGGAGTTCGAAGAAAATACGGGTGAAAAAAAAAGTAAGGAAAACTTGACTTTAAAATAGTCTGTAATAAAACAAGATACAGTTAAGCTATTGTAGAGTCTCACTGCAGGGCATTTGGAGATGCACTTACATTATGTGGGCTGGTTGGCTTTCCGGCTGTGTTGGATCCTCTCAGATTACTAGGTCTCAGTAAGAACAAGACAAGTGCAATCACCACCCAGGCCATTATTATCATGGCAAAGCTGATGCCATTGTCGCTGGAGGAATTTGGTCCTGGTACTACAGATAAAGAAAACCCAAGTTATAACACAGTGTGACAGCAGAGTTCTTTCCCCAAAATGAAAAAAATTAAACCAATACTGCACATATGGTTCACAAAAAAAGCCCTGAACTATTTTTCAACTGAGTTTTCTGATTAGTCCTTCCTTTTGGCTTTGAGACAAGTAATTCTTGGTTAATATTACATCAGGGTTTTATCACATTTCTTATCCCTTTGAAAAAAGAATCTATTTAATAAGATTTCAGTGGAATACTCAGAAATACCATTAATATTTCTTAGTTCACACTCCTAATGAACTGGAGATGATAAACACACATTTTGTGTTTAAGAAATCAAACTTCATTTTTAAGAAATCAAAACTGATGCAAAATATATTTATGTGGGAAAACCCCCATCTGTATGTTTGTTTTTTGCCTGTTTGAGGCAAAAACCTCAAAACCTTTCATTTGTTTGAAACAGAGAATAAGACTAAAGAGATGAAAGTTTAGGCTCCATTTTTAGGCCCCATAAAGAGAACACACTAATTCTAGCAAGAAGGGAGCAAGCTAATGGTTATAATTTTGTTGGCTACAGTAAGTAATTTCTTGAGAGTTTATTTGAACAAGTGACAGTGTCAGTATGCCAGATCTCCATGACTGATCATCCAGGTCATGTGGTATTTCTGATAGCATCAAAGAAAACCTATCTGTCAGGAGGGGAAAAAATGATGATGAGATACACGAAAAAGTGAAGCCAAGGAATACAACATAAAACTTTTACACCTAATTTCCATTCAGAATGGCTGAGACATCAAAACATTGAAATAAAAATGAGAAAACCCCCTCGGACTGGACAGAGCTGGTTGGTCTTTTTGGATGCAGAACCTCTTGCCAGTACCTTGAGATCTGAAAACAACTTTTCTCCTCTGAAGCATAACTCCAAATAATCAAACTGTAACTAATGTAAGCTGAAGTGTAAGCCAATGTGTAGTTAATGATCCATGGTACTTCCATGGCTCCATTGACAATAGTATCTATTGGGTTGGGCTGGGTATCGGTTGGCAGGTGGTGAGCGGTTGTATTCTCTTCCCCTTACATATATTTTCTGTTTCTCAGTAATACGATCAACCTGAGCCACTTGGGCTGTGCATTTTTTTGGTTTCTAGGGAAAGGGAGTTACATTCTTTCGACTCTCCTCCCCATCCCTCTGGGAGCCAGGGGGAGAAAGGGGGGAGAAGTGAGAGAGTGGCTGTGTGGTTCTGAGTTACAGCTGGGCTTAAACCACGACATTTCTTTTTGGCGCCCAACATGGGGCACAAAGGGTTGAGATAATGACAGATCTGACCAGAGTGTGTCTACTCGTATTTGTGATAAGCATTTATTGTTTCAAATTAGTAATCACTTGTCACAATGCTGATTTATTGGCTCTCGAAGTTGTTGCTCTTGATCTCACAGTTTCAGCATGTCGTACTTTACTTACAGCTGGTATTTGCTGTGTTAGTGTTTATCGGCAGGGGGCCTTGGGCTAAGGTTCTTGTTTCATTGTACTTTATGGTAATGACTTGTAATACAATAGACTGATCATGAAACTGATCTGGCTTGCGTTCCCAGTGTGATCACCACCTCTATACTTTGGGAGGTAGATAATAGAAGTGTATAGCAATTACACATCTTTCTTCCCCTCCTTGGGTGGTCAGCCTATGAGGGAGACATTCCCACACAGCCTAGTGACAAGTACAGCAGCTACTCAAACTCTGACTACAACAGATAACGCAGCTACTCCAGCTCCAAGCACAGCAGCTACATCAGCCCCAGCAGCAAGTACAGCAGCATCATTTGAGATTTCTGAAGGTTTTGGATTGCCTTTGGGTACCCTTGAGCCCTGCCTGCTGATTGTGATGGGGATCACCATGTTGGCACACACAGAGAGTGTGCTTTATCCACAACCATTTTGTCTGATCTCAAAAGTTAAGTGGAGTCGTGTTTGGCCTTATCTAGGATTAGACGATTATAGAGGAGGACCAAGAGATTTTCCCTGAGGCTGGACAGTCATGAATGGCAGGGTGTGGGGGACAATATGGGTGAGTATCTAGTCCACTGGGCCCCTCCAGTGCTTTGGAAGCATCGGAGATGGAAGGCAGCTCTATGGAGTCCCCCCTGACAAGCTGCAGAAACTGCTGAAGGGGAGGGTGAATTATTTTGAGCCTGGTGGGTCCATGACACTTCAGGCCATCAGGGCAGAGATGCAACATAGAGATGGACTCATGATCGAGGGGTGGACTTAACAATGGACACTACTGCCCAGGTTATTCACGAGTGTGAAACGTGTGCTGCAATTGAGCAAACCAAGCAGTTAAAGCCTCTCTGGTATGGAGGACTACGGCTAAAGTACAAATATGGGGAGGCCTAGCAGACTGACTATATCACACTCTCTCGCCTGCTCTGAAAGACTGTTACAAGAGATGGGGCCCGACATCAGGGACCGGATGGACTCAGCAGCTTTATAGGGATTGGTCCATGCACTAAGGAATGCACTCTCTCTCTCTCTGTCTGTGTGGATGTATATATATGAGATAAGAGCGATGGTATATTGAAAATGTGGGATCTGAGCATGACATGAATGGTATGGAGTAAGGTGTGGATACTGTCCTGGGTTCAGCAGTAGCAGTCATTTTTCTCCTTCTTAGTAGTTGGTGCAGTGCTGTGGTTTTGACTTTCAGCCTGGGAACAGCACTGATAACAGCGATGGTTTTAGTTGCTTCTCAGTAGTGTTTACTCTGACCAAGGACTTTCTGAGCCTCATGCTCTGCCAGGGAGGAGGGGAAGCTGGGAGGAAGCAGAGACAGGACACCTGACCCAAGCTAGCCAAAGAGATATTCTATACCACAGCTCATCATGCCCAGGATGTAAAACTGGGAGCAGTTACCCGGAAGGGCTAGATCACTGCTCAGGTCGGGCTGGGTATCGGTCGGCAGGTGATGAGCAGCTGTATTCTCTTCCCTTGTTATTTCCCTTATCATTATTATTATTGGTGGTAGCAACAGTGATTTGTGTTATACCTTAGTTACTGGGCTTAAACCACAACAGGTACTTCCATGGCTCCATTGACAATAGTATCTAAAGACCTAACATCTTCATTAATGATACAGATGATCAATTCATACAAAGCAATTCATACAAAGCTATACTGAATAACTCCAGAAAGAGAAGAGCTGTTCTATTTTATGACTCAAGATGAAAACTTTAACATCTGGTAAAACTCTGGTGACACTCATATCGTTCAGATTTTTCATTTGTCCCAACTCATTTGGATCATCTCATCATGGAGTCAGGTCTGGATTCAGTATCAGCTGGAAGCTGTTCTTATTTAACGTTTGCTAGGTAACATACACACAGTGAACTGCTGGAGTAATCTCCTTGAAGGTTAAAGCTGGTACCAAAGAACCACCCCCCCACTGTCATACTGGGTAGCATTTTCAACAGAGGCTCTTCCACGAAAATGGTTTGTTCTCAACACAGCAAAGGGGTGCTGTGTGAAAGCTTGTGGGTATGACATTCACAACACTGCTGTTCTGTGAATAGCACGAGTTCATGAGAACTCTTCATGAGTTGGGGCTGTTCGACTGATGTCCTTTACTGACATCACATGCACCCAAAAGCAAAGAAAAAAGCATTACAGAAGCTCATGTTTCTGACAGCACAACCACCATTCACATGCATGAGCAAACAAAACTGCCATACGGTTTTGCCTTTCAAATGTTCAAAATACAGACATCTCAAAACTTGAGAAGTTGCTAATGTAGAGGAATTATATGACTAGGAGTTTATACAATTACAGGTATGACAATTCTTTTGGGGATATGAGTGAATGAAGTGTGCTGGTTTTGAGGAGAAGGTATAGCGCAAAGAAAATAAATAAGAATGCTCACTTTTTAATTCATTACACTAACATATAATTGACTCAGAAAGCATATGGAATTGGGCAGCTAAGAGTTTAGACCTGCAATTTTGTTGAGGGAAAAGATCACTGTTATCACCATCATATTTTAAATCTTGGATGACCTTTATATATGCAGTCCAGTGAACTAACTTATAATTTGGCATGAAAAGAACTACTTTACTCTGGGGCTTCCAGACAACACTAAGAGCTGTCTCAAACTACCTTCAGCAGCACATAAGACAGCTTTGGTGCGTATGTTCAGTAGCACATGGAAAATTCCAATCACCTGTTATGCTGGATCCCCCATACAATGCAGAGAAACAGGGAGTAGTCAGACTGCCTTCCGGAATTTTTGCTGAGTGACAGTGCACTTAGGGTCTGTGGTTAAACAAAAGTTGGGATAAGTACATGTTGCTAGGTCAGCTCATGCTGCAGGCCAAGGAAGGGAGCAGAAGGAACCACAGAAAGAAACCACACACATTTGTGCAAGGCAGTTTCTTCCAGCCTGCCCTGTAATACAGTTTAGATGTAACCAAGTGAGCTGAAACATGTTCGAAACTAAGTTAAGCAAGACAACAGCTGATCACTGGATCAGCTCGGCCCTGTACTACCTACTCAAAGCATGCCAGATACTAAACCAGCCACAACACTGTTTACACTATTCAAGAACCGCTAAGCCCACACTTCTCACAAATGACCATGTGTTTTAATAAGGATGTGAGATATTTCAGAATCTGTTACTTTAATCTCTTAACAGAAGGAGACGAGCATAAGCAAAATATCACATAAATAAGGAGAATCACACTTTTCAAAGCTTTGCACCACAAATCAAGAGAACAGAAAAGAAGCTGTTTCAGCTACTGAGAGCAATAATATGTAGAAGACAACAATCTTTTGCTGCAAAGACCTCCATCACTAAGCTTAGAAAACAGCTAAGACCATCTTGTGGATAAAGAACAGTTGAGTGAAGCTGAAAGCACGCAGAATGGAATTTGTGCTGATAGGCAGAATAAAAAAAATCTTATTTTGAGAGTTCACAGCCACAGTGCTTTTACCTAGAATTGATATTTGCAGGTAATTTAGAAGTGGGGTTTTGATTCCTTGAAGAATAAAGGCTATCCTTTAAGAGAACCTGTGGGTGATATTTTCTAGTATTTCCAGATGGATGTAAGATTGTTCTGTTCTGACCTCACAGATAAATGTTCCTGCCACCACCCATTTGATGGATGGAGCTGATTATTAATCTCCAGTGCCTGGGGGACACCAACTAGTAGAGAATGTAGCAGTACATATTCCTGAGTCACTGAGTAGCATTAAACTTACAGTCCCTAACCTGCCTTCCCACACAACACTGAATCCAGCCCAAGGTCTTTATTTTCAGAGCATCTGGTCCCCTGGGCTCAGCACACCTATATATCCACACACTTCCGAATGAAGTTCTGCCTCTGTGGTTACCTGGAATTGTTTTGCACCATAGCTGAATTACCTTCAGGCAGAAAAAAGCATTATGAGGACCTGGTCTGAGATTGTGGCATGAACTCCCGGGGGAGCTAACGACTGGTGAATCCTGTCTGTTGCCTCGTGTACAAGACACAGTTCTTTGACTTGCTTTTTCCCATAGAAACACAGACAAGGTCACATAAATTAGTCTTCTCTTGGAGAGAAATGGGAAGGGGTGGTGGTGGTGGGAATCTCCTGTGGCAGACGTTTGCCACCTCATTTAATGTTCTACTCGAAGGCAGTCAAAGCTGTTAAAGTGAGTTTGGGAAAAATAATTTCTAAAGATTAAAGGTCAAGCACCTCGTGACTGAAATCTCAAGAATACAGTATTAAAATTAATAAATGTCCGTGTTAAATACTCCTCACCTGAACCTAGCTCTTCTCTTGAAGCGCTATTTTTCATCCAGAGTGAGGCTGTACTCTAAAGAAAGAGAGGAAAGATTGCATTTCTTTTACTGTAAAAGTATATTCTGTGTGGTGCTCTTTGTCTGCCCTCTCAGGGTACAAATATCTCCTGTTGGATCTTCAGCTTTTTACTGTTTAACACTTGCATGTGGAAAGGCAAGAGCAAGCTCTCTGACTTGTGCTGCCTGTTTTTTACAGTGTTTTCAGCCTTGCCTGTTCTCTGAAGAAAGGCAGAAAACCGTACAAAGAGAAGTATCTTACAGATGAGTCATGAGGGAAGACAAAGCCTGTGGGACCTTCCCTGCAAGCTGACACTCTCAAAGGCAGGGAAGGGAAACTGAAGAAAGCCAGAAAGGACTTGAGCAGAGAAAGGGAGAAGGGAATTACCAGAAAAGGGAGGGAAGAGCTGGCAGACATTTCAGGCTGCTGTGACTCCCCTAGACGAGTACAGCTCAAGATGAATCACAGATATGTATTCATTTTAAAATACATAAAAATTTGGAAGTAGAGTAGATGACACTTGAGACAGTCATCTCTGACCATATTATGAGCTAGCAGAGCATGAGAATGGTGTTGAAAATATGAATGTGGTAAATCCAGGTCACAACATCTGGGAATTGCTAGAACAGAGAGTAAAAACCAAGGCGGTAGTCCTCATTTCCTTTGACATGGAAGGCTGGCTGCAAAGGGCCATGAGCCGTCAGAGCAGCTCAGTACCAACTGCGATCCTCCCTGGGCTGGATGAACTGCTGTTATGGCAACTGCCACACACTTCAGAGAAATCTTCCCTGCCCCACCTGCATTAGCCACAATTCAGAAAAGAATTATCACTCTTACTCCACATTTCAGGGGAAGATGTAAGATCTTCTGATTTGCTGAGCATAAACAATCCCAACAGAATATGACATGTGTTGCATATTCAACACTTGCAGCCTGTTTTCTCCATGGCACCCACTGGAATGGAGGAAACAGTCATCAGACTCTGATCCATGCTTTATCATCACAGCAGATACTTGGACAGCAGAAAATCAGCAGAGAAAAAGCCATCAAGCAGAGTGCCCGAATGCTCTCTGAAGTGCTGCTAATACCCTCCTGGATCTTGGAGTACACATCCAAAAGTACTGGTTCTGACCATGGCAGGAAACTCTCTGCAGGGCAGTCACTGCAATATAATGGTGCCAGCAACGATAAATAAGAATTTAGAGCTAATAACATGCAAATGCGAATGGGGGAGCCTTGGGAGTTACTGCTTTGATCTGGCTCTAAAAATCTAAAGAGATCCGAAATGAAGGGTTGAAAAAACCAACTGTGCTCAGGAAGACTCAAAGCAGGGTGTTTCTGAGAACTTCCAGCTGGTAGCAACAGCGTAACACATGACGCTGCTGTGACACTGGTTGAACCACAGCCCTGACGCCTCCCAAAGCAAAACCACATACATCTCATCAGTTATTCCACAACCCTGCAACTTAAGAATTTGTGTACGACAACATTCCCAGCTGTGCTTCCAGATGGAAGATGAAATCCTGGGAATGAGCAAATGGGTGGTAGCAAAACAAGTTTCTTCATATTTAGGTCCTGAAATAAGGAATCAAAGTCAGCGAGTAACAGGAAATGAAGCTGTGGGACCTAAGGAAGAGGAGACCCACCTCAAACATAAGCTCATCAGAACAGGATGAAGCAATGGACAGAAGAATGGCCCAGAATTGTTTTAATCTGCCTCTGAAAACATCTCTAGAAGCTTCTCCAGGCTCAGCCTGTTTATTTTTGCCTTTGACTCCTGACAGTCTTACAGAGTTCATGTTCGCCCAAGCACAGAATTGCAGAAGCATCACAAAATAATCTGACAAATGGGCAGTCAGTGTCATTGCATCAGCAGAAAAATACCTTTGCTGGAACTAAATTTGAGGCAATATAATAGCATAGGAGAGGATTTACTCTATAATTTTTGCTTTGGTTTTTGAAACAAACCACTGGTTTGGAACAATTGCTGCCAAATTGCTTGCATCTGCACAGGCAGTGATCGCAAGGATCTCTTTCAGGATGGAAAGCTATTTGCCGCAAACCTTTGACATCCCCACTGTACTATAGCTTGGTAGCATGAAAGCTATCCCACAAGCTTTGTGCCCACACATAACAGAACTCACTCATTTATACAGTCATTAGCCGAAGAGTTTCATAACTGTTGATGATGAAGACTCCCAAGGCTCGAGCAGAATGACCTACCATCACTTGGTTTTGACTGTGGACTAAAGCTCAGAAAGCTGCACAGCCAGTCTGTGCCTATTTCTAACACAGAAAATATTCTGCCTCCTGTTACCTGCCTCTCTGCCTCTCCTCCACGCCTGTGAGTAGACAAACAAATAAACAAACCCTCCACAAAAACACCACCAAAAAAAAGAGAACAGCCCAGACACAGAAGTCTAATGCCTGGGAGTCCAGGAAGTCTGCCCCAGGACAGGTGCACTTGGGAGAGCAGGGGTGCTAGAAGTCACAGACACACAGCATAACTTGGAAAGCCCACAAACAAACAGTAAAGCCAGCAGCACTGTATGGCACGTGTGCGCACCACTCTCTTTTTTTCAGGGTTTATGTGGGAAAGCTCATAGCTTTTCCCCTTCAACGCAGTCTGGCAGTGAATCTGGGACTGTTTCACACTGGGAAGTCTTAATGCAAGTCCAAGCTAGCTGCCCAACCTTAAACAGGTTTTACTGGGGAGTTAAGAGGGAGGAACATGAGAGTGAACAAAGGCAGGCTCTCTACCAAAGATCCTAGAAACCTTGACTGCACTGCTCCTAGACCTACAGAAGACATAAGCACCAGCAGCTGTTGCTTCCCCAAACACTGCTCAGGTGCTCCCTCCTCCCTCTGAGCGTTACAACAGTAGTCCTACTGCAGGCTAATTGAGTGAGTTCATATGCTCAATTGGTAAAGCAATATAGGGAAAACAGAGCCACTTCATTTTTATTTATAAGCATTTGGCAACATTCCCCCTAGACCATGAAAAGTGTAAACAGAGCACTCCAGGGCAAGCTTACATTACTGAATAAGCTCTGCACAGCTATGTTTCCCTGCAGATGCTGGTAATGCTCACTCTTCAGGAGAGTTTTTTTGATGTATTTCATGGCAAATTACAAGAAATGTACACATCAGTGCTCTGCTTCATTACCTACACAGCCACCAAGTCAACAGAAATGCTGGCGCGCTGTCTGTCAACTTACCAGTCAGAGCTGGTGGGGAATCTCCTGTCCCTCACAGTGAGTAGAGGGTTCACAGTATTGATGGCAGGTCACTCAGCCCCGGTTGTGAACATGTGTACGTGTCAGGGTTTGTGCTCAATATCCAGTCTCCGGTGGTTAGGCTGCTATGACTGTAAGGAGGGCAAATACAGCCCCCTCCAAATTTTCTCCTTAGGGAAAAAATGAAATCATCCTATTTTGGAGGCTAATGGTAAGATTCAGTAGTGCTTGGGGCCCGATCAATGGTCATGCTGGTGTATTGATACCTCCAGCCTCATCACTATTGCTGCTTCCATACAATGCTTCCAATGCACAATGTTCACCTGCATCACAGATTCTCAGAAATTACCTCCCCCATGTAACAGTTTTAGTACTGGAGTATTTGATTTAACGTAATATGTTCCTGTAACATTAAATCAACTGCTGCATTTTAAATACCGGTCAGACTGTATTTTAATTACTGTTTATTTCACTTCCGTGCTCCCGATCGCAATAGTTACTCACATTCCTGAAGGCATTCTGTGTCTGTGCAGTATGACTGGGATTGCCTCAGCTGAAAGAGAGTAAAAGAAAGGCACGACAGTTAGCAAGGAGACTCGGTCAGCTTTCACCAAAGCCATGATTTAGTGTTATGTCAGAGCACAAGTTCAAGATAAGGAAGGTTATAACTGATCCTTTACTGCATCGCACTTAGTTTATGGTGTGCAAAGTCAGTTTCTGAATGCTGTTTACATAACCCTTAAGTCACCTGACCAAAGTGTTATTGCTTCCACACGGGTTGCAACCACTGAATGCCTTTTAAAATTCACGTTAAAACTCTACAGTGATACAGAAATTGTTATATACAGATATACACCCTACACACATTCTGGGATTTGTAATGGATAGGCATTACTACTATTACCTAGATCAAGTAACATTAAAATACTCTGTAATTACATAACAATAAATGATCAGACTGTGATAACGGCTATGCACAGAGAGGCTGAATTAAAATTTCATACTTAAACTTAGCACTTGTTATTTTTCCCACTGAAGATCTCTTTTTAAGAAGCACATTTAGTATGTATTTTACCGGTTTCTTTTCTCTCTACTGATGGGTAAAATTTAAAATGCTTTTAACAACTGTAATGACTATTTGCATTTACAGGCTAGGTAAGCTTGCTAACGGCAAGAAGAGTCAACACTGCAACCTGCAAATCAGTATTTTACAGATGACAGAGTCAAAAAAGAAAGACAAATATCACATTCTTTATCAGGCACAGAGAGGTAAATGGATGGGATTTAATCTGCTGCATTATGGAAATAGGTTCTATCCTCTGCCCAGGTAGGTAAACCGTGCAGCTTAACAATTAAAGTACAGACTTGTTACAATGCCTCGGATAGAAATGACATTTGTGTTTTGACAGGTTTTATGTCACAGTAGCGTCACAAATCCCAACACTTTTTGTCACAGCAGGCTAATCTGTTTATTATTAGTGTAAATATACAAATGTGAAAAAAGAAGAAAAGATGGTGTTTCTTATGAAAGAAATAAATGAGTAATTTCTACAAACCAAGTTTCCTTTTGTATTGGCATAACTGATTTGCTGTATCTAATCATACTGTTATGCAAAGCACATGAAGGAAACAGAGCAGTAACCAAATGAGGAAGACATTTGGAAAAGTCTAAGTCCCTACCTTTATCATGTAATGATACATGATTTTCAATGACTCACACATTCAAGAAAGAAAAAAATACGTAATTGGAGATTGATCAGATTAATTTTTGTTAATTTGCTAGCAAATTTACTGAGACTACAAAGAAGTTCCTTAGGAAGTACTAGGAAGGCTGGATTTAATCTTTCGGCTATTTCTATAGTTAAAATCATCAGCAGGGAAAATTCAAACAGAATACTTATACTTACCTTATTAAAAAAGAATAAAAAAGAAATCTATCACACTATGCATATTTTTTGCCCTCCTTATATAAAAGTAAAAGCTCATTTTATTTTCAAACTTTGGAAGTAATTCTCAACGAGGAAGTTTTATGTTAGCAATAGTACCAATTTAGAATATCTGACACCGAGAGATACCTTAACTGGGGAAACTGGATATCACTATACTCACATTTTGAAGAGATCGGAAACATAATTATCTTCTGTTTGCATAAAGGTTTAATTCTGGAAAGGGCTTAGTTTATAATCCTTACTTTGTGTAAAACAGTTTACAGGTATTCTTCAACACAGAATGATGCCCAAAATTAAAATGGGCAATACGTATATGATCAGAAACATACAAACATCGTGTTATCCCTCTGTCCCTAGGATGGCTTGTACTCACACAGCTTATCTAGTTTGCTCAAGACAGGCAACACTGCCGTGGGGTGTTCTACCCACAATACCAGCTATCTCCCATTCTACGTGTTACTCCCTGTCCAAATACAACTCTTCAAAACCATGCGATTTCTACAAAAGCCAACTCAAAACACGGTGCATGTACTTTTTGTTGCTGTTAACATTCACCTGCCTACCAGCTGGGCTTCCACTGCTACCACAGCAAAAAAAAAATGCAGAGCTTCAGCTCTGATTGACATGGTTATGTTAACCACCAGAGAAGCTTGTTTAGCAAAACCAGAAAGGTATTCTGGCTGCAGCTATGCCTTTCGTGAAGAGTGGTCTCAGCCATGACCATGAGCACACTGTGCTTTATCAGTTACCATTACCCTGACCATTTCTTCATGAAGAACCTACACACTGTAGGAAGCCACCTGAATTAAGACACAGTATGTATTAACTCCTAAAGATTATGTGTGCCCAGAGGGTACACTCAGATACTGAGTTTATCCTACAGGCATCCCTCTTTACTTCTCAAAAGACAGGACAGGCTCCAAGGCCTTAGAATGAAAAGTACTGCTGGAAACACCAATGATAGAAATCTTACAGTAAGCAAGCAACCTTAAGAAAAATACCATTATGGGTTGATATACAAACCTCTACTGAAAAATAATGCTTGTATTAGATTATATTCTGCCAATATGGAAAGAAGTCTGCTTATGTATGGACGAACCACGTACAGAGGAACCTTTACAAAGCTGATAACCATCTGTGCTTTGTCTGATAATGGGGCTGTGCTTTCTGAAGGGCTTAGACAACAAATATGCCACTTTTTTAATGGGGATTTAGAAACTCACTGTACAAGGTAGGTTTAGAAACATAAAATGAGGTGAAACAGTTACAAGAGAACAGTATAAACCCTGCATATTTTATGATTTGTATAAAATTCCTCTAAATTGAAAACAATACATAACAATGTGATCATGCAGATTGAAAGATCCCACCTAAAAATATTACACTTCGTATTCTCTGCTATACTCATATCCAGCAAGACAAGTATTACTTAGAAATATTTATCAGAAACATTTCTCAACTATTCCAGGCAATATAATTTTTTTTAATAACAACTACTTGTGATGGAGAAGATTTGGTCAGAACAGGGCCACTCGAAGACTCAAATAGGTTTTAAGATGACGTAGATTGTGTGATAAAAACGACAGTCAAATATCTGCTCATGCTCACTTCCCCTCCTGACTACAGCACATGCAACATCTCAGTAGTCCATGAGCAGAGAAGCTCTAGGACAGCTCTGTAAGCCATGGAGCCATGTAACAAATCTCTTTTTAACACCTCAGTGACAGGCTACATACTGTTCTCTTGGGATGAAACATGGCAGCTGGAGGAAAATGACCAGCAGTAGAAACAGGTTTTCCTCAATTCACACAGATGAACTAATTCATAACTCCGATACCCAATAGAAATCTGATCCCTTGCGGTCACTCAATTAGTCAAAAGATGAGAAATGATCCTGGCACATGTATGAAATGCTCACCTAAGCTGAATGGTTGGGAAAGGTACTGCCTTTTGCTGAAACAAGAATGCTGCTTCTACCAATTAGCTCTTTCTTGATAACTACACCCTTAAGAGACATGGCAACTGTTGGAAAAACCCTGAATGTGAGACATTTCAACTGTCAGGTAATGGAAAGAGGCGCAATTATCAGGGACTCGAAATAAACAGAGCTTTGTTTTCAGATTTTCTATTCCAATGGGAAGGGGGAGTTTGGCTGAAAGTTCGTGGAATAATAGTAAAAAGTTGAACCAGGCCTGCCCTCTTCCCAGTGAAATCCTCAGAAAGACTTTTCAAATGCACTCAGTATTTTTCAGAATGGGGACAGAGCTGATGAGAAAAATCTCAGCAGATACCAGAATACGCTGGCTCTTACATACTTAAAGGCAACATTATTAATTGTGAATTTGGGTTTGTTAATTTTTCTGAGATCCTTGTGCTGTCAAAAACGTGAATTTAGTGGAAGATTCATAGTTGACTGCCTGATCTGACACCTACTAACAGCAACAGCCTTTTCATGTTTTTCAGTATGTTCTGGAACAGGCCCTTAAGAAGAACACAGAAATTCGGTGCATGAAACATTGGGGCTTATTCAATAAAAGAGAGTGAAAAATGTTGCAAAACTAAATATTTATAGAAATTATTATTTTCTTCCATTTAAATGAAGAGGATTATATTTGAATGTTAACATTCTCTGTGCAGCTTGTCATCCAAATACAGTAAATGGCTTAGCGCATGTGAGCCAAAAAATTAACTAATTTATCTTTTATTGTCCAAAATGAAGTAAACACAAATTGCAAACATCATGAAAGCTAAAAGAGAGCTAAGAAGGCTCAAAAATGTTCAGTTTTAATACAGTGCAAACTTACAGGCAATACAAGTAAAAATACTAATTATAAATGCACATATTTTAAAATACAGCCATGAACTTTTAATTCCCTCCAAGTACAATTTAAACCCTTCAACAGCTTAAGTTAAAATAATTTAAATTAATAGTCCCCAAACCACAAGAACTCATGGTCAATATGAGTACTTGGTTTCTATGAAGCCCTTCATAAGTTCTTGGAACCAGGAAGCACCAGTGCCTGAATTAGAGCAAATCAGTGTCCACTTTACTGGCGTATTTTGAACGTAAACCCCAACACAACACCAAGAAAAAAAGAAACCGAATTACTTCCAGTGGTAAGAGAAAAGGGTTTTTCTCCACTCTTTCCCCATAAAGCTCACACTTTGCACTGCAAAAATAAAAACAGAACATTTCAAATGGCTGCTAGTTCCAATAGACACTGCTTTTAGCCCCGGTTCACACTAACAAACACTGTTGAGATCCTGCTCCTTTGACACTTCATATAAAGTACAGTTTTAACATGCCATCTTGTGGATCAACACTATCGACCCATCGAGCATACCCGAAACCCGACCGTGTTCTGCTGCTACTCTTGCAACAGATGCCACGTTCTGACAGAAGCCTGCAGGTTTTAGCAATGACAGCCACCACTTTTCACAATCCCAGCTGTGGACAAAATGCAAACAGTCACAGTAAAGGGACACTACTGTTGCCCTCTGGAAACTTTCTTTGTGAAGTCACTCTATTAAGTAAAGTCTCTATTTTTTCATGTGCAAACCCACTGTGGGCACACAAACATACCACTGTGTGGTGAAAACAGGGCGTGAACTTTAACCGCATGGTAGCTGCTCCACAAAATCACTGAAGTCCAAGTGAAATAGTAAGTCCTGTGAAAAAGCTTCATCTAGCTAAACAGAGAACTTGTTTTTCCAATACAGTGACCTCAGCCACTGGGATCGTTTCAGTCTTCCCATGAAAGAAGTTAAGCTACTTTGCATTTACTGCTCATCACAGATAGCTACTGTGGAGAAGGAAATCCAGACTTCTGCCTACCTTCACAGTAACTCGTTCTTGTGTCAGTTCCCTTGCTTCCTGTTCAGAGGAGTTTTCAGGATTTGCTACCCCAGAGTCCAACAGTCTCACAAACCCTGGGGCTGGTCCCAGACTCTGCTCAGACTTCTTTTTTATTTTTTCAACTTAAGTAAATAGCATCTTGTCTAAACCCAGGTTAAGAGCTCTGTCCAGTACGAACACTTCTTCTTTTTAAGACTTACATGTATTATTTGAGAGTTTAAAAAAAGACAAAACATACAAATACCATAAGATACCAATGATCAGCCAGGTCACCAGTCTGTCATCTTTCAGAAGAAATAATGGCATAACCCCAAAAGCACTTTCCAGCACCAGAAATGGTGCAACAAAGAGGTAGCAAAACAAGAAGAACAGGAATAGTGTCAGGAACACAGTGCAATAATCAATGAAGTCTTGTGTGAATGGCAGATGAGATGAAAGTAGATTATTTATATAGGGATAATTAAAATAATTGCCCTTTAGGGTAACTTTTGAGACAGCTCAATGCAGAAATAAGTCCTCAGAAAAGACATGAATGAATGAAAAATTAATGAGTTCATGAGCCAGGTCAGGGAAAGACCTCCATACAAGAAATTGTGATGGAAGAAAGGCCAGGGAGATGTGTGAAAGAAACAGGTAAGTTAGGTATAGAGATAAGAGAGCAGAAATGGATAATGGTGGCAATGAAAATAAAAGGATAAGCAGGAAAACAAGGATAAATACCTAAAAGTACCTAAATACCTAAATTTAAAATGGAATCATAGACTGTTGATAGAAAATGTTATGTGATAACAAGGGCAAAATATCACCACTTGTGAAAATCATTTTTCTTTTCACTTTTGACCAATTGTAAGCTCTGCTTTTTCTCTTGAACGTTGCCAGAAGATGACACCACCATGGCACACTCCCGATTGTGTTCTCATGCTTCTGGGTAATGAAATCATTGTTTAAGCCTTGCTGGCAATCATGTCTGTTCTGTCCAAAGTATACAAATGATTTAGTAAACAACATAAATAAATTGCTGTGGTAGTCAGGCCAGCCCTGGATAAAAGCCAGGCTGCAAATTGCATTGTAGCATTATCTGTACAGTTCAGATTTAAGGGTGCAAAAAATGACACCTACATGCATTATTCTGCTACCAGCTGGCCAAGAGAAATACAAGAAAAATAAGGGAGGAAGAGTAACACACTGATGGAATTGAACTGTGTCTTAAACAACATTAGTTTCTCTTAGAGGAGCAAACAAGAAAAAAGTGAACACTGCCTTCCCCACTCCTACATTTTTTATCATCATATGCAGAACTACAATAAAATAAATGATTGTTCATACGATGACACAATAACAGTCTGTGATAAAAATCTGGAGTTTGGTCCTGTGAGGTGAAATGTCATTTTTTCTCATGGCATATGAGAGAGAAGGATGGTTGGTACCTTTCAGAATAATATCACTAGATTACAAACCAACTCTTAAGAAACATAACCATCAGCCAGTTATAACAGAGGGAGAACATTAACTTTCATACTGAAAGACATGAAATTTTATGGAGGAAGATGCAGCAGATAAACAAGTCAGACCACCGTGCAAACAGCAGCCCTGATTTGGGCAAGAGAACATTCTTCCCTTTATTTTCTCATTTCTCCTGTTTCACCTCCGTATCACACAGATCCCACTTTTCCACACTTCCCTCACTTCCCTACAATTGCATGACTGTTTTATAATTTTGCTGGCCTTGAGGACTTGGCATATCACTGACATCCTACTTTTAGTGAATGCAAAGCAGAACAGGGACAGTCAAGGAAAAGAAGATGAAGCAGTGTGATAGTTAGGCTCATTACAAGGAACTTGCAGCACCTCTGACTGCATGAAATACTAGACAACAAACGGACGAGGTAGAATATTACACAGTATTATTACAGAGGCATCTCTAACTCCCAGGAGTTCATTAACAAATTTATATCTAAAATACAAAACCAGAATACATGTGGGGGTTTTGACCAAACAGAGAGTATCTTCTGCAAAATGATGTATTGTAGCAAATGAAAAGGGTACCCCCACATACACAGTCTTGAGGAAAAGTCTTAGAACCAGCAGTTCCAACACAAATGTACAGTTTGCTCTAAGTGTTTACATCCAGATGTGGCCTGAGAGAAAAAGGACAATTTTCTCCCTTTTCCTCAAATGAGATGGCTACAACACAGCTCTGATCATCAGAGTTCAGCCATTCATAACACAAGTTATAGCTACTAGTTACTTCTGGAATATCAAGCTGATAGAATTTTCAATGCATTATTTTTTCCACTGCTTGCAATACTGTCACAATATGCATGCTTTGAGATGCTCAGGTCAGGTGTGACTGACAGTTTAATATATATATATTACTATTTTTAAATATATATATATATATGTATATATACACTGGTTAAGAAGTAGCCACTTCCAGCATACTACGAAGCTCAGGAATGGGAAATGCAAAGAATGACAAGCACCTTCAACTTTTGGTCAAGCCCTGATACCCAACCCCTTATTGGTAAAGATGGTCTCCAGGGGACATGGACCCGAGTGGACACCCCTTTCCATGGCTTTTTTTTTACTTTTAAAAAGCATCCACTTAACTCTCTAGAAAACAGTCTCCACTTACACTGCTTGATCTAGAACTAGTTCCTAGATCGAAAACCACTAGGAGTGCATGAGTTCTGTGACACAGTTTTGGGGACTCAAGGTGCACCTTGAGCACCAGGTGAAGGAAGGGAAATGGCAATCAACGGAGCACGAGTTCCTCAGGAGCAGGCTCATGCCCTACCACTCCAACCTTGTGTTTTATTCTTTTGGCCCAGTGCCTTAGGAGGTACACCAAGTCTTTCCCACTGCATTGCAGAGGGATGACAGCTACTCCGCCCTAATGAGCAACCTAAAGTTCAGCTGTTCGGAAAGGTCCTTTTTGAACCAGCTTGAATACCAAGGAAAATAAAGGGGCAAATGAGAGCAAAATGCAGCTTCCTGCTCTTGGGGTGGTTGGCTAAGAAGGGCTAGAGAAGCAATAGCAACTGCTATTAAAAAAAAACAGAAGGCGAATGAAACATGTAAGAAGTCTCGAGAAGCACACTCAGAAGGTCACTTTAATTTATCACAAATGCATTCAGTATTGCTCTGCTGTGCTTTCAGTAGAAGGCCAAAAGTGAGCTTGACTCACTTTTGCTGGTTGCCTGAAGGACTATTTAAGTTGGGCTTAGCTGTGCTGGCATCTTGGGAGCTTTTCAACCATTTGTGGCACACAACACTGATCTATTTTAGTCATCTGTGTTTATTCTGTGCTGTTTGCACAAAGTTGCCCTCAGCCAAGATCCATGGCTGTGCTGGATTCTATTTCAGACTATGCCAGTTTATAACAGTAAGACTCGAAAATGACCTGGCCAAGAGAATTATGTGGAAACTTGGTTGACAAAAGAGTGTTTGAAACAATTGTGTTGAAATAGCTTGAGAATTTGCAACTTTTGCTATAAAAGATCTAGTGACACCTCAAAAGACAAGAGATTGAAAGAAAGAATACTTGCTTTTGTATCCCCCAGAGTTTCTGAGACATTCAAGACTTCTGATACAGAAACATAACTAGACACGGGCCATTACTTTGCAATTAGCTACAGAAGAACAAAGCACAAGGTTGTAATTCCCACAGAGGTTTGTAAGGCCATTAAATCTCTACAGTAGAACTGCTGGCAGTTCATCAAAATGGGTCCTTTTGTATTACACAATTAGAAATGCTTTGGTTTAAGAACATACTGCTCATTTTCAGAGAAACTGCTGTGAGAGAATTCCGAAGTCACCATTTCTGTAAAGCAAATAATACTGTACCAAGGCGGGGGGGGGGGGGGGGAAGGATGTTTACATCATACAAAGCTATGTGTGTTACTGGCTTGCTTTGATATTTCTGGCCACCCTAAGTGGTCACAGAAATAGTCTCAGGCTTCATGGAAGGTGCTCTATGTTTGATTATCCCCCTCCACCAGATACACAGAGTTTTCAGTTCAGTTTTCAGACTTGAGCTGAGCCTTGAACCAAGATACTCCATGGATCAGCCATGCTTACTCAGAAAACGTGGAAGTCCAGAGGAGTAAAATAAAGATCTTTATTTTACAGAAGAAGTGAAAAAAAGGGAAATAAAAAGGTTTAAATATACCATTGTTCTTATCTGGAGATTTGCTATTTTCTGCCACAACTAAAAAAGGCACCATTTCCTGTGGATACCACGGAATGTCTTTCACTGTGACTCTTTCAAAGAGCTGTCCTCTTGTCTGACAGAGCCCCCCATTAATGTACTTTATATTGTTTGTTGTTCTTCATTCTTGAACTCTGGCTGTTCTTGTCAAAATAAGTTTTGCAGATAGAAGAGACTGAAAAGGAGATAAAGTCATACAAGCTAACAGACCTGTCACTGTCTTTTGACAACTCTTGTGTATCTGCAGAGGATGGAAAGTCTTGTGATATTTTTCTTTTATGCTTACTTCCTCTTATGGAAGTTACCAATTATCTGCTATTCCACAGAGTAAATAGTAAGCCCAACGTACAATAGTCAAATTGTTACACAACAGCAACAAATCCTAACAGATGTTTCCACGGGTATTACACACTTAAAATTATATTTATGAAGTTACAGGCAAAGGCTTCAGATTTCTATTGCTTCCCAGGAATATTTGGAAATCACAATATTTATGTTATTTACAGTGGCCATACTACAGAAGTTTACATGGGTGAAATTTCCATGTTTTGACACCAAGGAGAGCCCTGAAAAAGCCACTTCAGTAAAATGATAGAACATTCAGCATAAGAGAATTTAATGCTGCTTAAGTATGTGCATATAAGTTCTAAGAACTGTGAGTATGAACAATATCTTCCAGTTAACCTCATAAGCAACAAAAAAATCTTTAAAAAATACCATACCATTCTAGATATAGAGTCCACTGCTGTAAAATCTTCATGGTACTATGAATTAAGAAGAAAAAAACCCACAACAAAACAACAATTAAGTAGGTGTAGGGAACCATTCTGTGTATATAGCATGTTTGGATTTACACACACACACACACATCCCCACAGGCTGAACAACTATGGATTCCTTTTCTTGTATCACAATGGTTTTGGAGCAAAAGTTTTGAGGATCCAGCTTTTAGAGGTAGCGGGCTGCCAGTCTCCATTGAGATCTGTAGGGTTCAGCAACTTTGAGAACTGATGTTCAAGGGTTCCTTTTAAAACAAATAGTAAGATTCCTGTTTGTTTATGTTGTGTAACACTGAGTGAAAACAGCAGCTTAGAAAGCAAACTCTTACTGACGCACAGAAATTACAGATGAAATAGTGAAACTTCCTGCTAAAATCATGTAACAGGTTACTTGAGGATAATCTGGATGCTGACTGAGATTTTTGAGACCTCTCCTTTCTAGATTTTGCTGAATTACTGCAGCTAGTGATTTGCTCTTATAAATATTTAGGAGCATCTGTTTTGCTTTTTAGAAGAGATGAAATCTGGCATTTCCCCTTACTCCTCACAACTTCCAGTGCTAATTGGTATGATCTTTTAGGAAGCTGGACACTGAGCAATAAATTCCATTCCTGGAACTACACAGGAACACTATTAGACTGGTCTTGGTGACTACCCAAGAGTGTGCACCTATGATGCGCTCTGTTTACATTCACAGTGCAGGAACTAGTCTGGCTCCAGGTGACCCGTCTGCACCCACCTTATACTGTATGGAGCAGCCCAGGAACAAAATCTCAGAGACCTTTGTGGCACTTCCGACTTTGGACACAGCTTGCATCATTCATACCTAGAATCCTCCAGCTACGACATGAAAAGAACAGGCTGACTGGTTCCGTTGCCTGTCAGTATCTTCTATCAGAAAAAGGAAAAGATTAAAAAATGCCGGATGGGGGTCAAAAGTCTGAACCATACTGGTCCAGATTTGTATGTGACAAGCCTCAGAGGAAAGGGTAGGCACCACACACACCCCTTTTTCTCTCCCAGCTTCCTGGAACTTGGTCCTGGGGTTTCCTTTGTCACCAGTTTAGCATGTGCCCAGAAGCCTCACAGTCCAGAATCAACACAACTGTGGGATACGGCACAAATGTCATGTTGAAGACGAGGAAAGCACTGTGAAAGAACACGCACATGAGCATCCATATGGGGGTAGCAGGGAGAGCTCAGAAGATTTTGAAATTGTGCCTCAAACTGGGAAGCATGAGCTAGGATGGCTGGGCCCTGATGTAAAGGCTCCACAGAAGCCTCAATTTTCTACGCCCTTGTGCCAACAACACTGACCTTTAAACAGTGCATAAGTAGACTGAAGGATGCGATTACACCCCTGTACTCAGCACTTGAAACCCGTATCTGGAATACTGCATCCAGTCTTGAGCTCTCCTGCACAAGACATATTGACATACTGAAGTGACTTCAGTAGGGGTTACTAGGGGCTGGAGCACTCAGCTCTAGCAGAAGCCCCCCACTACTTACAAGGAGGTTACTGAGAGGATGGAGAGAGTCTCTTCACAGCACTGTATGGCAGAAGGTATGATACATTCAACTAAAACAGTGGATGGAAACAATTCTCTACCACAAGGATTGTCAAATACTGGAGCAGGTTGTCCCAACAGGCCATGGAATTGCTATCCTTGAAGGTTTTCAAGACTCAGCTAGAATAAAAGTCCCGAATGACCTGGTACGAATTCACTGTTGACCCTGCTTTGAGCAAGAGGTTGGCCTAGACGACTTCCTGAAGCCCCTTCCTCCCTGAACAATTCTGGTAATACCAGCAAATGGGCACACATCCCTTTCACTTCTTGCACCTCCATATCCCAAACAAGCCTATTGCTTGTCCAGCAGTAAGTGCATCTATTTCTACTTGTGAGTACCAGGAGAGCACTGGCTGTGCCACACTTGGGAACTACCAAAGGGAAACAGTATTAGGCCCATAAAGCACGTGCAATTGGCTATGCAAACATGCTCTATTTGTCTGGTGTCATTTTGGACTTTGGTGCAGGTGGCCATTACATGATGTTGGCTGCTTGGCAGCTCCAGCTTTGATGCTTAGCCCAAGGGTCTCACGGACTGTGAGATAAGCATTGGTCACTTCTCTTGCCCTTGTGGGGGATCATTTTGCCTTCTGCTGCAGGCCCTCCCACCACGAGAACCTGGTCTTGGGTATCTTGGCTCCCAGTGAGGCCTGTGTGTTTCTGGGGAGGCATTCTGTATCCACAGGCCCAGGGGTGCAATATGAGACCACTATGGCACAGGTTCTGCACTGCTGCATTACAGGCATGCATGGTAAACGCTGCTTATTCTGAGCAGTCACTTTGCAAAATGGGGCCAGCCAAGCTCCCCGAGAGCACACACAGGTACAGCATCTGCCTCACTTTAGGTTCTTCCCCTGGCACTCTAGATGAGATAGTGTAATGATGCACTCCAATGCCAACACAGTGTGGACACTCAGGATTTTATGTTCAGGGTGAAGCAGGGCTGTGTGAGTACAACCCACACATTTGCAAGAACAAGCTATAAATACTTCTTGCAAAGTGCTGTTTAAAACAAGTTTGTTCTTTTGTGGATATATGCACATAGAAGTGGTTTTATTTTAAGGTCAAGCACACAAATTGATTCCTTATTCCCAGACATACACACATTGGGGACTTGAACATTACCACTATTGTTAGCATCAGCCAGTGGATGCCACATTTTCCTATAATAACCTCCCTAAAATACTAATAAGAAAACTCTTGGAAAAGGGCCTCCTCCTAGAAAGGATGCTCTTCACACATACCGCCTTAAGCAGCTGATGTCCTCAGTAACTTAAAAGGATATTAATTTGGGCCTTAAGAAAGAAAATGGTATACAATCAAATTTATGAAAATTAACACAGGGAAGTACATCAACTGAAGCTGACATGAAATGTGATCTTAAAAAACAGTTTACCCAAATTAGAATTGTAATCAAGTTCACCTAATTGCTCGCAGTTCACAACTGTTAAAGTTATTTTTTTAATGTATATACTTAGGAAAAAAACCCCAGTGCTTTGTAGCTTCTTCTTCAATGGACAATGAACTAACTTCCACATGGAAGCAAGGAATCGTTACTATTTTACAGGTCACAGTTACAGCAATGTAATGACTTGCTTGAAGTTGCTCAACCATATCAACAGCACAGCAAGAAACAGAACTCAAAACTCAAAAATCACTGGATTCTCAACTTCAGAAATTTTTCAAGGTTAGTTTTAAAAATTTAGACATTGTTATCTTGACCTATAAGTAATGGCACGTTATGTGTGATAGATATTACCTTGAATTCAAAGAGTTTGCAGGGTAGTTTTGGTTTTAGCAGACTAAAAAAGGGTTACAAAAGAAACATTTCCATAGAAACAGTGTCAACAGCGTCAAAATGCAGCCTTGGGAAATAAACAGAAAGCTATCGTTTGTATTAACTATTCAAAAGCTCATCCGAAAGTCAGATACACAGATTCTAACTGTACACACAACTGAATAAGCATAATCAAAACCATCAGTCACTGCAGATCTGCAAGGGCTGAAGTAATGTCTGAATAGCCACCTTTCCAAATATCCTCATGTTATCCTTACCAGATTAATCAGTCTTCTCATTGCATGTTCATGCGAGCAAATGCATTCACAAGGATCAAATCCACCTTCTGCCATGGTTCTCTGGATAAACTTGAACTTGTCAGTGAACACCTAAGAAGAATAAAAACAGGACAATGAACTCTTTTTCAACTGCCCTTATTTTCCAGAGACTCTCACCTCAAGTTTCAGTTTACTTAATGCCAGGATAGAAAAGAAAAACAAAGCAGGGTAATCCTATTATTCCTTTGGCAGCATGAATGAAGAAGTCTGGTATGTGCAGTAACATTCTGATGTTGCTGAAAGCAGTGTCTCACACGGCCTTCCTCAGAGAGCCAAATAATTTTTTTTGCAAGAACTTGTGTCTCCCCTGGGTTTTCCCACATACCACAATGAATTACATCCTAATGAACAAGAACCACAAAGATTAAGTTCTGGTCTCTCATCTGTATAGTGGGACTCTTCAGTGTACAAATACTACTTGAAAAGTCAGGTGAACTTGTACTCCTAAACCCTAACAAACTGCTTACATTCTCCCTCTGGATGAATGTACAGGAAAATAATTTAAAACCCAGTAAGTTCTCTTCTAAATGGAGAAACAATTACCCTTGTTGTACAATGAAAGCAAGTAGCAGGGGTGCAAAAGTGGATGTACTTGGAAACACTTTAAAAATGGAGCTTCACACACTAATTTTAGATCAAAGAAGTAGGTTATTCACTTAGCAATACAGAAAGTTCAAAGCTGTAATGGACATGGTAGGGAATAAATTCTAGGTTACTAACCTGCTAAAACCACTTATACCAAACATGTCAAGCATATACAAGCATATCTTTACTATTTCCCAATAGCTTCCTCAATGACTTAATTGATGGTCAAAATGGGTAGCAAATTGCAACACATTTCTACCCTTGTGGTCAAATCAGAGATTTATTTCTCTCAAATAAGGTCTCTTAAAATGTATTAGATCAGTTTCGTGTAATGGTACTTTCAAAATATTTTTGTTAATTTGGCATCCATAAAGCTGGATTCAGATTTTGTTTGTGTTGCATGCACTGGGGCCCTAATGTGAGAGAACTGGCAAGCTTAACAAATGCAGCAGTACAGAGCAGATACAACCTCTCAATTTCTTTAAACAAGTAGTTTATGAAGGTGCAAGCCATTTGTTAAGGGTATGCTGAACCAACAGATGCATTCTGCAGTCATCACCTATAAAAACTTACAGCCCTGATCACACATGTTTTAACCTTACTAGGAGAAAGAGGAATGACCCATACGGCTGTAAGACATCTTCATTCAACAGAATGCATCACCACAATAGTTCTTCCGTTTTGGGGGAAGAAAGAGATGGAAAAAAGAAAATGCACTTCTGTCCTTCCAGCGTCCACTACTCTTCTGTATTACCCTCTGCCATTGTGGAGAGAGCCAGGTAGTAAAAGAAAGTTAAGAGAGAACCGTATCTTCATTATAGAGTCTGAACATCAGTGCCCTTTATCTGCTACAGTCTCCACTTTTTAAAAAGAATACTGAAAACTGAAAAACAGCAAAAAAAGAGTAACACTGATGGAATGAAGAGAAGGCCTTTTGCCTAGACACTAAAGAAGAGTAATCTGGCAATGTAACGAGAAGACAACTGAGAGACGAGTTGATTATGTACAATACAAGTACCTCTGCATAGAAAAATAAACCTGAGTTTTGGGAAGTTCTTCAGTGAAGAGGTGATCAAGAACCAGTGACTGGAAGCTGTAATCAACTAAATTCAAAAGAGAAGCAAGGCATATATTTTTACTATCACAGTAACTTACTGCTGCAACAAACTGCAAAAGAAGGGGTGGATTTCCTGTCTCCCAATGCATTCAGATCTGCTTCAGCCAAGTACAGGTTATTGAGTAAAGCACAGAAGCACCCAACTTCAGATATAATGTTCTCCAATATACAGGAGATCACAGCAGATGATCTAATGATTCTTTTTGTGAGTTAGTTATAAAGGTACTACACTAACTTTGGTGAATGCATCTCAGAACCACTAGAACTGCATGTAGCAGTAGAAGAAAGTTTTTAACTACACAAGCTTGCTGGATGATATGCCACATCAACCAAACTAGCCTTTCTAAAACCATGTTAGCATGAAGAACAGGTAAAAGCTCTGATTGCTAAATAGTGCAAAATAGTTTCTCTAGACATAATGCTGACAGGCAAAAGAAGGTATGTGAATCAGTAAAGCTGCAAAACAATAGGCTTATTTATATATGACTACAAGAAATCGAAACATCAGAGTCATCACCAATGACACCAGGCTAACATTCTCTGTAGAACAGACAACTGAAAAAGATTAGACAATATATAGGGAAAATTAATCTGTCATACAACATCATAAATTGAAGTGGAGGTGCTCACGAAGGAATATACCCTGAGGCATTTGAATTTTCCATGACAAATAACCTTAATGAGCTAAAATAAAGCAGAACACATGACATCAAGTAAAATGTCATCCAAGCTTTCAACAAAAGATCCCTTACACGCTTTCTCAAATGATGCTGAGAGGAATCATCCTTTATCTTTCCTTCCTCCAAGCCTGTAACAAGCCTATAACAAGCCTACAACAAGCTTCATTTCTTCATCAGCAAAGAAACAAAGAGAGACCACCTATTTTGGGAACAGCACTAGGTTTTCCCCTGATAAAGACACTAAACCTGGGTTGCTTTATTACTTAAAACAAACAAGAAAAAAAAAACAAAAACAAAAAAACCACCAACCAAAAATCCCAAACAAAAAAAAAGAATCAAAACCAAAAGAACAAAATAAACAAAAAAACAAACCAAAAGACCCCATGAGGTAGCTGATCCTCCTTATGCAATTATTTCTTTGCTGAGAACTAGAGGAAGCGGAGATTTCATATATGGTTGACCAGTTATAGAGAGAACTGCTCTGTACTGTAATGATTTTCACTTCTAAAGTGACACTATCATGTCTGTATTCCTCATTAAAACATTCTTGGCTTAATAATTGTTTCATTTCTAACACATGTTGAATGCGTAAAGTACAAAATATCAACTAAACTGTGTAATAAAATCCTTACGTTTATAATGTTTGGTGACTCTGCGTATGATTCGGTAATAAGAGACTAGTATTTTTACATATCATGAAGCAGGATTCCTTGGCTCCACTGCGTGCTCTTAGGTGGCCGTTTGTATCAAAATCCTGTTCCAGAACTGCAGTGCGCTTCCTGCCTGCCTCCCAGTACTTGCACTCTCACGTCAGCTGTTAACTTGTTCTGCCCAGCTCTGACCTCTTTGCTGTGAGTCACAGCAGCTCTCCACCTTTTGCAAATACAGTTGCTCTACATGCAATCTATCACCGAAAATGCTCCAGTCTTTTCCTCATGACCCGGAGAAAGAAAAAAACCAACCTGTAGTTTTATTGTACTTATTTTTCTATGTGTTTTCCTTGTTATTGTTACCTTGTTTTTCTTGGATTTTATCATAGAGAACTGTAAGACCACAACAATTGGCGAGGCTATGATGTCAAATACCTGCAAGTACTCTAACTGAGAGAGTTAGTTTTACCCTACTTTAAATTACAGTATTTTGGCTTGGCCGTATTACTGGTAGCACAGTATGTAATTCACAGGGTTTAAAAAGAGCTGGAAGATATGTTCTACAAATATGACAAAGCTCTCACTGATAACAGCTGAGAAGGTAAATATTATGGCCTCTAGACTAAGCAAACTGATGAAAAGCGTAACAAAGGAGAGAATTAGAAAATGTGAACAAATATGATGTACCATCAAAGAGGAGTCAATATGACCTTTCCAGTGTAAAGAGGCCCACAGAGGCAATCACAAACAGCACTACTGAAATTAAAATAATGCAATCAGAGCTGGAATTACTGTAATTTGGGAGCAAACTGGAGGATGGTCTCTGATAATTTAAGAAAGAAATAAAAGGCCACCATTACCTTTTGACTTGAGCATCTATTCGAAATTGCAGGCAATGAAACCATATTGAAAAATATTTCTAGTCTCTCCTGATTTAAAAAATAGCATTCTCAGTTATAGTAATTATTGCAAATTGTTTCTTCTTTTATTATCTTCCCCAATCTCAGCCCTACAGCTGTGTATTATATTTTATACACTCTACTATCAAAAAAGCAATCTTTATGGCTACAATCTGATTGTACTTGTGTACCTGGAGACTCTTCCATTTTAAATGATTGCAATGACTATACATTATTTCCCAATTCAGTAACACTTCTCCTGAGTAAATAGTATGCAGCTGGTGAGCTTTGGGAGACAGAAATTACACTCTTCCTCTCTCCACCCTCATCATTACAAAACTGAATTCCTTTCTAGCACAAAGGCAAACAAGAAGTTTTGTCAATTTTCCATGTGCTGGATGCTCTGCAATGGAACTCCAATACGATGCTGATTAGCAAGCTTCTTAAAGTATACATACTGGCGATCTCTATTCCTTGGAATAAAGGAGCGTGTAAAAATATTTATAATTCCAGTATTCAAAGAAACATTTACTCTATATAATACATAAATGAGAGTCAATGCAGATTTATTATGGACTAAACCTGGCATCTTCAGCATCATAACTCTAAGTCCATTGAGCCTTACCTTTGCTGGATACAGGCACTTTTGAAATGTATACTATCACGCTCATGATACATGGAATGGCGGAAGATTTCCTCTGCTAAGAACTATTTCTGCTGAGTTGCTGTTGAAGATTGAAGATAAGAAATCCTTGGGAGCAAAATACACCTTTTGGTACAGCAGACAAGTAACAGTTTCCACATTACTTTCAAGAAAAACAAAACCCTCTTTAGCCCCTCATTACTGTTTTTCAGCCAACTGTGATAACTCAAAGCACAACTGTCAAATATTTCTAACAAGCCATTAAGTTAATTTTGTTTCTGAGTTCAGTTTGAGAGAAGTGTGGCAGAACAAATGAAAATATGTATAAAATTAAAATTAAAATGAAGGAAGAAAGCAAATTACTTGTTATGCCTCTGTAGGCATTCGGAAAAATGATAAAGGACTAAGGTAGCAAAAGCCATACACAAAGCATGAACAATCCACTGACCCAAAGACAAAATATTTTTTTATCTTACTGCCAGAGGCAAAAACCCTCTCTCCTATACTCTTCCAAGATCTCCTGAAGGATCCAGGTTTCCATAAAAACTCATTTGCTCTCTTGCCTTTTTACCAGCACCTAAACCATCTTAGTATGCATGCTTTCCTACAATACCTGACCCTTCCTGTAATTATTTTCTTCACAGCATGCCCCAAGTTTGGCTCTTCTGCATAATCTTACCCATCTCAAAATATCTGCAAGTACTCTCTTCTAACATTTAAAACATCCTGTACATTGGCCTCGCATAACATAACACCCTTGCAATCCTGCACATGAAGTCCTATCCCAGAGAAACTACCAGGAACCAGGGCTGTGTGATTGCAGAATCCACTAACTCCGGGGCTGGAAATTTGCTTCAGTTAAAGCAAGAAGAGACTGTTGCGATCAGCTCCTCATAAAGCTCTTGATCACTGCTTTTACAGGAGTCTTTCTTCTCCTCCTTGGCCACTCTGTTCCCTTGCTACCATTAGTGCTCCAGGGGCGACTGTTACCTCAGTCGAATCCTTACTGGGCACTTCAAAATACTTTTGGTACCAGTGGTTACTCCAAAAAAAAAAAAAAAAAGACAGTAACCCCATCTCTTCTAGATGTCTTGTCTAACCCCGTCTCTTCTAGAGATTGGACTCACTGAGCCCTGCCTGGCCACACAAAATCCAATTCAATATCAATTAGGTATACAGCAAAAAAAACCATACAGGTTGTCTGCAGTAGGGCAATATTGCTTACTAGTGCCCTGCCAAGAGAAGCATAAACATTCAAATCCAGCGAATCCCAGCCAAACTCGGAATTTTGTGTGTTATGTAATGCCTTTTCCTGTTGATTTCCATCTTCTACAATATTTGTGCTTCATGCACATCCACCCTCCCATGGAATCCCGAGTGTTTTGTTAGTCTTTTGCTGAACTACCCACATCCAACTCACTAGCCTATTCTTTCCCTTCCTATTATTTCAGTTGTACAGCTAAACTCTGTAAGACAGGCCAGTGAATTTTATCTGTTGATTTCAGCATCAAGTTTCTCTTCAGACTGGGTTACAGCACAGAAAGGAAAGATAATATGCATGGATTTGGGGTTTCTCTCCTAAAAAAACAAACCAGAGAGTTGAGGAGACAGGACTGGCTTATTTTACCTGCAGCACATTTCTTGTTCACCTGAGCCATACAAAGGAGGAACAAGGCAGAAATGGTAACTGAGCCATTAAAAAAGAGCAAAGGAAGGGAAAAACTAAACACACGATAATACTACAGGACAGCGTGAGAAAACAAAAGTTTTTGTAGTTGAGTAGGGAAGAAACATCACAAAAGGAAGGAACAACAGAAATAGGGAGAATATAAAGCGAAGAATAAGCAGTACTTCAAAATAAATAAATGTTGTTCTGCCTGAAGTTAATGGATTCTAAGGCACTAGGGAAGGACACTGCATTAAATCAAAATTAATCCAGAAGCCAATGGCCTAAGCAACCAGTGGAGGTGGTCTGCATTTTTAATGCAAGAGTTTTAAACAACAGGGGTTATAGGGCTGGGAAAAATAAGCTTGAAGATTTCTAAGGAAGCTTCCTTTACAAAGCAACTTCCGCTATTCAGACAAGGCTAAAAATAGGTTCTGAAAAAAGAAGAACTTTGTATATAAATTAAAATATTCCAAGGATCAGTCATCTTCTATTGTAGTAATTCAGATAGTTAAGTAAATATTCCCTCATGGAACTGAAGTCTGAAACACTGCAACATTATACTTGGCTTTTTTACAATGGTAATTTTTAATCCCTTTTATTCGCAGTGCAAGAAAAGCATCTCTCCCATCATTTCTTTCACACTTACAGCTCCATCCTACTTTTGCTGAAACAAATACCTGCACTCACACTGGCTTCAGCAGACCAGGATCTGGTCAGTAGTTCTGCAAGGTCACAGATCTCTAGAGGACGAATGATGACCCTTTTCCACCCAGCCTCCTCCTGGGCATAAAACTGAGTTTTCAGGACAAAAGAAAACCAACTGGCTGACTGGGCAGCAAAAGCAAAACAGCAGGATACAAATGTGGGTCCTGCCAGGAGGAGCACTGCCACAGTAAAGTGTGGCTCCAATTACAGCTTTCTTCAACTAATTGTCCCAGTTCAGATCATCCATTTGGCTTTTCTAGGGAAAACAGCCACAATGACTTTGATGGCTGATACAATACCCAAAGAGGGTTCCCAGACATAGCAACACTTTCAGAGTATAAAGCAATCCCCCCTGCTCACATTATAATTCCAGGGGGTGGGTGGAGGGATTTTGTACAGCTGATTTTGTACTTGAAAGCATCAGCACGTCTCCCTAGACTTCCAGCTGTAGCCTAATGAGTTGGCAAGTGCGTTTTTGCACTACAGGTTTTCTCAGGATAATTAACAAGATCTAGGATGAACTTTTCAGTGCAGATTAAGCTAAGCCAGTTCCTTTCCTCATGGAAAAGTCAGTGCTTAACCATGCACACAGATGTGTGCAACTGGTGCTGTTTGTGTTGGTTTCAACAAAGACATCAAGACCAGTAGGAGCTCCACAAGAGAACTGCTCACCCAGCCACATTGTGCTCAAGGCATGCTAGTGGATAACTTTGCTGCTGTCTCACAAATCATTTGTTAAATTATGAATTAATTTTCCAGTGTCACCCATCTGGTGCTTCTTACAAATGCTAATTTAATACAAAACAACTCCTTAAAAATAGGAGCAAAGCCAAAGAAATGCTGAGCCAGTCACTGAAGGAAACTACAGTGACATGCCAAAATCAGGGAAGGAGTTTTTGAGCAGAGACAGGCTCAGAACTGAGAAGTATGTGCTAAGGAATCTTCCTTGTTTGGGGTTGTGGGTTTTTTTATGGTCTCACAAGACTACAGCCCTTATAC
Source organism: Lathamus discolor (assembly GCF_037157495.1). Lineage (NCBI taxonomy): Eukaryota > Metazoa > Chordata > Aves > Psittaciformes > Psittacidae > Lathamus > Lathamus discolor. The sequence goes on along the minus strand of NC_088884.1, from coordinate 141,012,286 downwards.
CCACAGTACAGGTCCACCCCTGTGTGACCACCACAGCACTGAGCACTGCTGGGCCACTAGCACTTTCACCCCGATGTAGACATTCAGACTTGCTCTGAGTGGGTCAGAAAATTCTGCTGTCAGCTCTGCCACCAGCACTAGCACCCAGAGCAGTGAAGCAGGAGCCAGAGCATGAAAACTTAAAAGACTTACGATTATGGTCGAAGCCCTTTCACAGCTTAGCATCACAACTCTTCTTTCACTGAAGTATATGAAAAGGTTGACACTGCTTTAAAGGGTGGAAGGATCTAGTATGAACCTGGTAGGAAACTTAACATCGTGGACAAGGCTAACCAAGCTTACAGGTATGCTGAGGTACATCAGTTCAACACGTAATGGTGTATCAGGCAAATACAGAAGATTACACAGATGCTTCTTTCAGTTTAATTAAAGCTTGTCAGTGTCAAGTGTAACTCTCAAAGGACAAGAATCCACACATTAAAAACCTGTACGGTACCAGCACCGTTTCCCACCTTCCTTTTCATAGCCAGTTGCCAATATGTGAGGAGAGAGATTTCAGGCTTTATGACTATAAGGCTGATGTCAGTGATCCAAACTGAACTCCCCAAGGGAGCTAAATAAGACCCACCAAGGCTAAAAAAAGCTTTTTTACTTATTCCCATGCAGGTGGCTTAACATTTTTTCTGGGCAACACACTTGAAAAGGAGCTAATTATGCACATCCAGTCATGGACCAAAAAAGCAGTCCAGCTATTTTAGAACTCATTTACTGGTATTTGATACAGAATATTATTGCCAAACTCCAGCTGTCAGCTTTTGGTCATCCTTTCATTAAAATTATGACATTTCTATGGAAATCTTTTGGAATATGAAAGCTAATTAGGAGAAGATGTCAATGACAGAACATTGTCCAGGAACAATACCTTATTTGGGCTAAGTAAATGCTTCAGTTTCACCTTAACATTTATTTGTAGTGTAGGAGACTGTGATAATGGTCTAGGACAACAGAGTTATTTCTGTTGCACTGAATGTCTAATGGCAATTCAATCACTTCACTTGACACATGTTAATGCAAAAGGGTAGGCTATCCTCTGTAAAATTACTAACACACTGTATTTCAACCAGTTTACCAAACAAGCCAGGAGCCCTCTCCTGTGGTTTTCAGTAAGGCAAGAACTCTCATTGACTTTAACAGGATTTTCCACTGAAGTGGCAAGAGCCAGCTCCTAGGCAAATGTGCTTACTCTCCTGCCTTGGTTAGTGTGTCTGGTACTACAGACTGCCCCAGTGCTTGTTTTGACACTCCTCTTCCCATTCCCCAGCCACAATTACCAATCTCCTACATTCACCACCCCTGCAGCCATACAAGTGATGCACTGCTGCTGGAAGGAACACATGTGGAATCTGAGAACTCCTGCACCAGCACTGAGAAGACATCCATGCTGTGCCATGCTGACCAGGCATGGCTTGGCAGGCCTGATTCTGAGCAAGTGGCTACACAGGAAAGAGGATATGGCCTTTCAGGAGACAGACTTTTGCAAGGAAACAAGGATAAAGTGTACTCCCTGCTGATGGAAAACAGCAGAGATGAGCATCTCGCACAAGCCTCCCCATGGGAGTAGAACAGAGAAATCAACTTGCTGTTGGTTACCCTGGCCAAGAAATGTTTTGCACTTGACTTTTCAGCTTCATAATACAAACCCAATAAGTTACTTAAAAAGACTTAAGTATGGAAAGCGAGTATGTTCCTATAACAAACTATGCAACCTATCCATAAAACAGCTCTGTCCTTGTTCCAAGATTTACAAATGGAGATTGAGATTAATATGCGACAATGGTCCACAAACATGCTCTCAGCCCATGGGAACAGTGAGTGAACACAACTTTGCTTAGTTTGTAAGAGAAAAAGGTTTAAGCTAAGACACTCCAGAGCTGCCCTGAGCTACTCATGAGCACTCAGGCAGCTGCCACAGCTCAGCTGACCTGCAATAACTCATTATTTTGCAGTATTTGTTTTTGGGGGGGTGTGGGGGTGGGGGTGGGGGGTGGAGGGTGGGGGTGGTGTCAATCATTCAGAAGTTTTTAGACATTTCATCTCTTTGCAAAAATAAAGATTAAAAAAATTCTATTATTCACTCCTTCACAAAAACGTACAGTTTCAAAAGAAATAAAAATGAAAGCTTTTCCACCATACTGAGCTAGCAAGTGGAGCCCTAAACCATGAGCTATGAAGTGTTTTGAGACTTGTTTATCAAGAGTACAACTGTTTAGGTTACAAAATACCTTACTAAATCCTTAAAACTGTAAAAATACACTTAATGTTACTTTATGTTACTCCAATAATATAAACCCACAAAACTACACTGAAATTCTTGGGGATATTTTCATTATTTTTTCTCCAGGGACAACATATGTTTCTAATAACTTGCCACTGCGCTAACAGATTTAGCAGGGTAGCAGCATGCTGAGAAAGATAGCAGGATTTTCAATTTTCAGATGAAAGCAGCTCTATTCCCTGGCAGCCCTACTCCCAACCCCTTTAGGCCAGATCAAATTTTATCTGAAGCTAGCGGGTGCCTGTCTTCAACTTCAATGGAAGTTGAATTAGGTTTTCTACATACCTGCAGTAAACAATTTCAAGTTTATCAATTAGAATATTTCTAATCAGTACTTATACCAGAGGGAATCTGTAGCAATTAACAGGATTTCTGGGCTTGCTTATTTACATATGTTTAGCTAAAAGACGACCCAGTTTTTGCCAGCAAATAACATCCATCTCATTCAGCAGGCACACAGGGTAGATTATCAAAAGGAAAGTGCTATGCAAATTATCCAAATCTGCCCTGCATCTACTAGCAACAGATTTTTCTGTTTCAGATTTAATCTGTCACATTAATTTGCACAAGGAAAATCTATGGCACTAATTCACAAGATCAGGATTAGTTTGTAACATGTATCTCACCTTCAGCTCCACATTTATCCCACAGGAAAGAAGGTATTTTTCATCTTGAGACACTTTTGTTCTATGTACTAATTTGAAAGTGAAGCCTCTGGCAATCTTCGTGGCTCAAGAAAAGTCTTATGTATAAGAATATTCCTGTAGCTCATGGAGCTCTCTGACGAAAGCTTTATGTAGTATTTTTAACAGGGGTGCTTAATGACAGGCGCCATTTAATGAGTCTAGATATGAAAGTGATGAGCCCCTAAGGACACTGTAACCACTTGCACAAGAATTCTTGTTAAACTAAGGCTGCTCACACCAGAAAGCTTTGTTTCACACTTGATTTAGTCCAACTATCTGAAGAGCTAACCCCCAACTTTTCTTTACATCTTCATGTAATTTCATTTGGAGAGCTGCTTTTTTCATAGAATCATAGAATAATAGAATCATAGAATAGTTAGGGTTGGAAAGGACCTCAAGATCATCTAGTTCCAACCCTCCTGCCATGGACAGGGACACCTCTCACTAAACCATCCAACACAAGGCTTCATCCAACCTGGCCTTGAACACTGCCAGGGATGGAGCATTCACAACCTCCCTGGGCAACCCATTCCAGTGTCTCACCACCCTAACAGGAAAGAATTTCCTCCTTATATCCAATCTAAACTTCCCCTGTTTAAGTTTTAACCCATTACCCCTTGTCCTGTCACTACAGTCCCTGACAAAGAGTCCCTCCCCAGCATCCCTATAGGCCCCCTTCAGGTACTGGAAGGCTGCTATGAGGTCTCCATGCAGCCTTCTCTTCTCCAGGCTGAACAGCCCCAACTTCCTCAGCCTGACTTCATCCGGGAGGTGCTCCAGTCCCCTGATCATTCCTAAGCTAACTTTTTAGTGTATGAAAACTGACATAAACTGTTTTATCAAGTTCTCTAAAAATATTGCCTTGCTAAAAATAAAGCTTTTATGATTAACTAACAGGAAATATATGAATACATACATGTGAATATATGAACAAAAAAGACCAAAGCTCTATTATTAGAGGTCTTTATTTAACAAATTTGTTGAATCTATTTAACAAAGATTCAATAAATAAAGCATCGCAGCTGCTTGTATTATACAAATGGCTGGTGCTACATTTTTGTACAGCTTTTCTGTTCTTTCTGATAAAAATCTTCTCTTGCAGAAAAGCTCATTGCTCTGAATCTGACCTTTGTCTAGCAGTTTTATAAAGTAAGAATAAAACTATATTCAGATCCAGAAAGCCATGGGGTTTAATGCATGCAAAACTGCAGAAGAATCAGAACTAATCTTAATGAGGGAAACTTTTATCAAGTGTAATGCTATCTGTTCCCACCCAAACGGGTCTAATTTGTTCCATTATCTATAAAAATACCAGCTAAATACTTTGGCTAAAGCCTCTGAAGCGTATTTGTTCAAATAATAACCATGCAAATGTACAACCACTCAATCATGCCAGAGGCTGCTCCCCAAGCACCTTCAAATCTTTCATGTAAAGCTGTATTGATCATTACTAAGGGACCCTTTTCTTGCCAGGTGACAGGACAGAAAAAGAAGGACAGGACTACTCTCCTTCACTGTACTGCTCCTGAAGTCCAGCAGAAGTAAGACTAAGATAGCTAACACAGACTGATCCTTCTCATATCCCTGACTCTATTCCTTCACAATAAGGACCTAAGGGGTCTTTCTTCAAATGAGGCTTCTTGGGAATGGCGGAAGCTACCTGCCGACGAGTCAAGGCATAGAAGCAGAAGAAGATGTTCTGGGAAAATAATTCCTTTTCCTGTTTTCTTCTTTTTTTTGTTTTACTTGAACCTAGGGACTGCAAGACATGGCTCTGTGGTATAATCGTACAAAGCTTTCCTAGATTCCACTGTACTTATTTACGGAGGACTTGTGAGCTTCTTCTTCCAAGAAGCACTCAGCATCTTGCAGGATCAGGTGCCTCATGAACAACTAGATAAATCTTTATATATTAATAAATTGAATCTATAACCTTGGTAGTTAAAATGGAAAACATGCTTAACATCAAGTGTAATAGCGTGTATGCAAAGCACACACGTAATAACATGTATGCAAAGCAGTCTCACGGGCTCTCTGATTTGCTCCCAAGAAGAATATGGGCAGATAACATCAATTTTTCTATATATAAATGTACCTGCCAAAATATTTTTCTATTTGTTATGGTAAGTAATCTGATAAATGTTCAAAACATACAGAGTGAGAGTCTAATACTTTTGTCAGGGCAATGTACACCTTGTCCATTCATACATGCTTGTAAGAAAAGAAAGAGGATCTTGCTGCTTTCATTGTACTGGTTCTGTGAAGACTCATGATGTTGTTAGACTCAATTATGCTATGATGAACTTCAGCAGAGAGAAAATTTGCTCTTAAATATTGTATTTCAAGTACCCAAAATTCTGAAACACTAATACAGACTTTGTTTTGTTACATATCTGTTAAGCAAATAACATTCACATATCACTAATTCTTAAGTCTAAATATATGAAAGTAGAAAATGAGAAGTCAATAACAAAACAAGAAGTCAGTTAGAAACTAACTTTCTCTAAAACCAAAACCCGACCTTTTGAAAGCAACTACAGTAGTTACAAAGTGATTAAAACCATACTGCATTTTGAAACTGGTTTTATGTAGACTACTTCTTTAACTTTTATTTTTCCCTTAGAATGAGAGAAGAACATGGACTGCAGAATGCTGCCCATGTAACCGGGCTGTGCATTTCAGCCTTACTGGACTTGAACCTTATTTTGCACTTTATGCAAAACCATCACAATGTGCATGGTATAAGGCCAAAATAAAATCATCCCAGAGCTCCAGAACAGCTTCTACTACCACCTCAGTTCTAAAGCAGACCTTCCTGGCTTGTGGTCCTGACTGGGTATGGGACGGTCCTGCCAGCCAGAGAAGCACACTCAACAGTACTTCATGGAATGACCAGTAACATCCAGTAGGCCTTTGCACTCATTTAGCTCCTTATACAAACTGATCTTAAACTACTTAAAATACAGGACTTTACACCACTCCAGAGTTAGGCACAAGCTGTAAATCTTGTATTTTACAAAAATGGAGTAAAAAGAACCCAAGAGGCTGGACTCAGCCACCTCAGTGGTAGGGGAAGGAACAGTGCTCAGAACTGAACCGACTAATGTACTGCCAACATCACACCCACTTCTGTTTTGCCAAGTGCTTCTACAATTTCAAGCTACGTTGCTAGTGACAGGGTCACATTTTTAAATCAGTGACCGACAACAATAGCTTGCTTTCTTTCACTTCGACAGGTCACAAGAATTAGATGGAATTATCAGGGATTTATTCTCTCTCACTCTGTATAGGAAAAAATCAGAAGTAAGATTGATTTTTTTTTTTCTCACTTTGATTTTTCTGAGCTGTTATCTGCTTTTGGAAAGTAACAGAAATTAGTAAAGGTGGATAGCACTCTAATAGCTAGGCATGTAAAGACTTCTAAGACATAATCCATTAATGCTCACTGCAGATATGCACCTGCCCCAGCAGGCACACTAATAACGTTAATGTAATAAGCTATTAAGACCAAAAAAGTTAGTCGTCCTCACCTCTAAAAACTGGAGATTTATCTACGTGCACAGACATGGATGTTCAGCCAGCGTACGACACAAACAGTCCCTACACCAACACATCTATCACCTAGTCCTGAAGACTGACTGGATGAACAGGTGTTTGCCAGGAAACTAAAGTTTCGGATGCAGGTCACACGCCATGTTCATGTAGAAGTGGTGGTTAGCTGAGGCCTCGGAGCTGACATGGACGAAGCGGCTGAGCTGCTGGGCAGGACACCTGAGGAACCTGGAGTGCTGACAACTGCGGGGGAGTGACCGCGGGCGGTATTTTGTGGTGTTCAAGGCAGACTTACCCCTTCCCCACTGTAATCTGCTACAAATCACATCTGGGAGCACACATATGCAGAGCTCCTGGCAGGAATCCTATCTTTAATCATGGCAGTGTTATCTTTAATCAATTAATGGCCGTGCGACGTGGTCCTTTTCCCGAGATTATCTTTCACGAGATACTGTCCAATTTTTCCCACTTCTCAAAAAGCGGGGAGCAGCCCGGGCGCACATACCCCGGTGTCGGCACGCCACTGCTAGCTTCTTTACAGACATAAAGCTAAAACCGTTTGGCTCAAAGTATCGGACTGAGACCCTTTCACAAAACCAATCCGACGGAAGAGTGCCACTCTGCACTAAAACCCCGAGTCAGACCAGCTGTGCAGAAGCCGAGCGGCTTTTCCCCGGTTCCAAGCAGAGAGCGGCACGGCTCCGGCTCTCCCAGTGTTTACCTTCCCGGGCTCGCGGCGCGGCGGCCGCCGGGCAGCGGGGTCGTTCCCGTACTTCAGCAGGTTTGCTGTTACCCCCGCCCCCCTCCTCGGACACCCCCTGCGGCCGCTCCGCGCCCGGCGGAGGCAGCGAGCGGCGGGGGTGTCCGCGGACACCCGCCCGGCCCGGCCCTGCCCTCCCGCTCCCCGCCGCGGTGCCCCCGCTCACCGTGCTCTGGCCGCCGCTGCGGGGGCTCGGGCTCGGGCGCGGACGGGAGCGGCGCGGTCGGGCTGGCAGAGGCGGCCCCGCGGCTCGGCCCCGCGCTTCGGGCCGGCTCACACGTCAGCCCGCGCCACGAGACCCGGATCTGCCGGCTCCCGGCGGCAGCGACGGGGCCGGGGCGGCGCCGCGCGGCTCCCGCCCCCCACGCACGCCCCTGCGCAGCGCGGCGGCCGCCCGCACGGCAGCCCGGGGCCGCCCGCACCGCCTCCGGCGCGGCTGCGGGGCAGGAGCGGCCGGGGCAGGCTGGGGCGCTCCGCGGCAGCGCAGCGTGCCGGGGCGCAACGCGTCGGCCCCAGGATAGAGCCCCAGTAAGTGAGAGCTGAGGAGGTGCAGGAAAAGCAGCTCCTGGGGGGCCTGCCACAGCCCCGCGGTCAGGGCTTCGCACTCTGTCGCTTCGGTGGCTTGGCCATCGCCTTCAAAGTATGAGGGAATTTACGGTGTGGTTTCTCACCTAGAAGTCTAAAGCCTGTTCAGGAGCTCATGACTCACAAGGCTTCTCAGCAATTAAAACATCCTCCAAAGTATGCAGTTAGCTGTCGTGGCATGAAATTAGAAAGGAAGATTTAAGATCATGACTTCTCATGTCAGGGTTTACCTTTGCCAAGCCAAGGAGCTGGGGTGTCATGCTCCCATATGGAAAGATGGATCACATCCTGGCCTGGGGACAGTGATACCATGTCATAACGCAGTGGGGATTGCATAGGGAAGAAAATCTTGTCCTCTAGTGTTTCCAAGGGTAGCTTACCTCCTTCAAGCCAGAAAACAAGGACGATGCTACAATTACGGTGAGAAAGGAAGGCTGGATGGAAGTTGAGTTCTCACTAGTCAGAACCTCCTCATGGCACCAGTGCCTCCTACAGTCTGATGTGGCCCATCTAGGGGAACAAGCTTGGCTGTTCTCATCCCTCTTTGCTATTGTTATGGGGCTTTTGAGCCTTCTTTCACAGCTACAGTTTTTCCCTGGAAGTTTCTTCTAGCCTTGGGCATCAAGCCTACGTTACTCTGCCAAGTTCTAGGTGCATTGCCAGTTGGCAGCCTTGCACGCCCAGCCATCCATTGTTGGTGTGCAGAGCCACCTCTTGCTGTAAGACATAGGTAGGCTAACTCTGCTCATTTAGGGCTGGCCTGGACATAACCATTCCACTTCCTGAGAGACAGCAGGCAGGCTGCCTTAGCCTAGCCATGCCACGCAGTCCTGACTTGCTGTGGATCTTGCCTCTCATCTCTCATGTTTCAGCCCTTTCTCTTGTGTTAGTTCCCAACTGAACAGTGGCAATACTGACAAGTGAATCAAAGCACTGACACAAAGCCAGGCCATCACACAGATAATCTAAATTATGCAGAGTTTGTGTCTTCTTGTCTTCCTCAATCCAGGGAACTGAACACCCGGTAAGGCACAAAGGACACTACAATTTACCTTTAATTTGGAAATATGAAACTACATCTCTACAATGTTTCCTGGGAGAACAGGTTTCTTGATAGTCTGTCTAGAAGTTTATAGTGCAACAGTACCCATGAACATCAGCGACACCAAGGTACACTTGGCTTGAAGTACACTTTGGCTGTCCTGGCCAAGCACAAAGCTATGCAAGACAATGGCATCAGAGGGTGGTCATAAGCAGTTGAATGATCAACTGCTGCATCCTTCCTTCCACTTTTCCCTCAACCATCCTAACCCTTCATCAGGAAACAAGCCATCCTAGAAGCAAGCAGAGACAGCTTCCCAACACCATTAAGCAGCCTTGCCTACCTGTCTCCTACACCTAGCACATGGGGCTAGTCATTGTTCTAGAAAACTGATCTGAGATCCTGAAATCTCCAAAACAGGCACAGCTTACCACTAGTCCCAGCTAAAACAAGAGAGGAGAGCAACGGCAACTACACAGTAGTAGAGAGGAAGCTTCCTTCTGTCAAGATGATGCAGGAGCACTGGTCACTTCTATTTTCTTCCCTGTGGGTAAGGCCAAACAGCCTGCTACTGGTAAAAGGGTGGCAAGCATACTTGGGATTGAGAAGGGAGTCTGATCGTGATTGACTGGACAATTCTAGAACTAGAAGGGCAAGACTATGAGCTGGACAGGAAGACTCAGATGCCTTCTCAGAAATAATATGAATGTGCAAAAAGTCTGTAAAGGAGAGGCAGGAGCTGATGGGGATGATGACTGAGAGACCTACAAGAAAGCAAGTATGCATTGATGGCACTTACAGCTACAGCTGTGACCTCTTCCTCTTGCTTTGAATCAAATAATGAATAAGCTTATTGCTTTTGAATCAGCAAGTACATATATATAAGCAGAAAGTAGCTAGGTATTTTGCATAAAACATTCTGGCAGAGCATCCCTCAGATTTTGGCCCTCCTGGTTCCCCCGGGCAAATGAACAAGCCATAGCAGGCACTGATTCCATCTCATCTTCCTACTCCCAGGCTTCAGCCATCTGCTCACCCTTACACTCGCAAATTTAGTGCACAATACAGCAGTAAAATGAGATCCTGATACAGAGGCTGTTTCCAGACTCACTCTATGAAGCCTCCTTTCTGGCAGTCAAACTATGACGAAAGCAGTGATGACTTAGGCTACTTCATGAACAAAGGTATGAAATGCACTGAAGATCAGCTAGTAACAAGGACAGAATAGTAAATCCATTGATTTTGTCACACTTAAAGAATTGTGCTGCCCATCTGCAAGCTAAAACTATGAAAACAACTCTGCTTGAAGGGCTGAAGATGGTAACGTTCCACCAATAACCCCGTGAAATGGAGGAAGGTGAGAGCTGAGCAAAACTTACTATGCTTACATAGCAGCCTTCCAGTACCCGAAGGGGGCCTATAGGGATGCTGGGGAGGGACTCTTCGTCAGGGACTGTAGTGACAGGACAAGGGGTAATGGGTTAAAACTTAAACAGGGGAAGTTTAGATTGGATATAAGGAGGAAGTTCTTTCCTGTTAGGGTGGTGAGGCACTGGAATGGGTTGCCCAGGGAGGTTATGAGTGCTCCATCCCTGGCAGTGTTCAAGGCCAGGTTGGATGAAGCCTTGGGTGGGATGGTTTAGTGTGAAGTGTCCCTGCCCATGGCAGGGGGGTTGGAACTAGATGATCTTGAGATCCTTTCCAACCCTAACTATTCTATGATTCTATGACATTCTCTACATCCACCATCTGAAAGCAGTGTGCACTGGGAACTTTGTAAAGCAACAGGCAGGTGACACATTCCACATCACAGTGCTAGCTTTCAGCTTTTCTGCCCTGACAAGCAATGGAAAAGCAGGAATTATGCAGTGATCTAACTTGTCAGGTAATGGATGAGCTTGTTTACAGATACCCAAGAACATCACTTTTACCATTCTTAAGTTCTTTCTGCTGACATTCTTCTCATCTTTGCTGCATACTTCATGCCACGAGGCATTGTATCACTCACAACCAGATACTTTGTGGAGTGGAAACTCTTCATATGCAATTCATGCAGTTTCATGAAATGTGAAAAGTTATTTAGAAATTGGGCAAATCCTCTAATATAACTCCTTTCCTGTATGCTCCCTCTTTTCTTGTATGCAGTCTATAATGAGCAGACAATGCTATTTCCAGAAGGAATCTACATGAAACTCTACTGCAACTTTTAATACTGAAGAGCCACTTGGAAGACGTCTGCAGCACGGTCTGAAAGTGGCATCCAGGAAGTGAAAAGGAAAAGCCTGGCAATAGCAAGTTAGGAGTGTCCTTTTGGCAGCAACATTAGGTTTTTGGAAAGAGGGATCTAATTTTGGGAAAAGAAGCCAACTCCTTAGAAATGTCATTCCTAAACATTCCTAGAATTCAGCTGGGCTGGCATCTCATGAAGCACGGGAGAATTGTAAAGCACTTCAGGATTCTAGGCAGCAAGCGAGTGAATTAGCTGGCACAAATGCTACATTGTGTACTTAGGGTAATTTAACAGAAATTTAGCCATGTTATCACCACGGAACCAAACTTATACTGTCAGATCTTTTGTGAATGTACAGACACAAGCTTAATGAACATCCAACCACAATCTTAGCTGTCACGACTCACAGCAAAAATATGGCTTGGTGGAAAGAAGTAACTCTACTGAAATTGTCATAGGCTCTATGGAGGTCTTTTGTGCTCCTGAAGCAGCAACACACCAACACAGACTTTGAGATAAATTAGCCACGGTCTAGGGGAAATGATCACAAAGGATTGTTGTAATGTTGCCAGATCACAGCTGCCAATGAAGTTTTCCAGACTAGGACATGGAGGAAGGAAATCTGAAGTTGAGGGAATTACAAGGATTGTTTTACACTTAACTAGAGTATCCACTAGCAACTTTAACTATGAAATGCAAGGAGGCCAACTGGGACACTTAAAAGATCAGGCTTGCAAAAAACATTTTAAAATAGAGGATAAAGATGTGAACCACCAAAGTGTTAATGATAACACTCGCTGGTTAAGATATACCATCTGAACTAGGCTGAAATGGGTCTGTAGAATTTGAACAGTAAGTTCTCCACAACCACGCAAGTTAATGAGACAAAGGTCCACTAAATTTCATTGTGATTAGTAATTATGCAATCAGTGTCAGGATCATATTTTGCAAATACTTTGGGAAATACCCTCTAAAAATGTGGTCTGTGTGAACCAAAATTGTATAACCTTAACAGATTGTTTTCCTTTGGGGCAGAAACCATAATAACAGCTGCATGATTGTGGTGGCTTTCTTGCAAAGAAAAGATGAGAAACAGTGTGAACTGCTTCTTAAGCAACTGCAGTTCATAGTCATAAGATATCGGCAGCCATAAACTTACCAGCAACTAACACTGCTATATTCATCTGAAAATTGCTGCCACTCGGGAAAAACACATCTCATGTCACCCTCTCTCTATGTTCAGAGCCATTTCAGCATTCAGTCTGAAACTGCCTCTGAATATGAGTCAGAACCCTCAACTGTTACGGTCCTCACAGACTTGAAATAAAAAAGAATCCCTGTTCATTTTCCAAGTGAACATCTGATAGAAGCCACCATATCTAACAGACAAACCAGGCACAAAATGCAAGCCAGTAGATCTGATGAATGTTAGAGCAGAAGAAAATGCAAGGACGAAATGAAAATAAGGCCCCAATAGATTTTTTTTTTTTTGAGGGAACACTACTACATCTAACTAAGAAGCAGCAAGGAATTAAAATTTCCTGGTCAGGAGCTGGGAATTACTCTGATCTGAAATGGATATATGCAGTTTTGCAGTACTCAGTAAATGACTGAAATTTAAGAGTAACCATCCATTTAAAAGGCAAGGCATTATTTACCAAGGAAGAAGAGAGCAAAGAGAGAAGATATTTCATGCATCACTGAGGAGGTGTATCAAAAAGCATAACTGCCAGTCAGTCCTTGGAAATCACTATTTCATCACATAAAATGTGACAGCATCTCTGTATGGACTACAGAGAATTAAATCAGATTTCTGGAAAAGAATCTGATCTGTTATCACTTTAAGTGATACTCTGGTTTTTGTAGCACATTCAACCATGCTTTTCATTTTGGATCTTAGGACATGAGTATTGACAAATGAACTAGAAATGACTGCTCTTTCAGCTGGCCAAGACCCGTGTGAACATAATGCTAGGGTCTGAGTGTGTGCATGTCAGCTGGATGTTTGCTGCAGTATGTCAAACCTATTGAACAGGAGCTGTAAACACTACAAGTGGTTTGGTATAAGAAAAATATTAGGATTTACAGAACTTGATAACACTGTCAGGTCAGGAAAAAAAATCTGTAGTACTCAGCTTACACTTTACAGCTTACAGATTTTGTAATGCAAAATTTGTGTGCAAAAACACTGCACAGATTCAGTGTTCAGGGGTGTGAATTTACATTTTCAGCATTTATATGGGTTCTTGTGGTTACTTTGTGTTAAGCTACTAAGGTCAAACTTGGACATAGATGTCTCTAAAACTGGAGGTAATTACTGAAAAAAGCCACTGCCGTATTACAGCAGAAGTCCAACTCCTCCCAAAAGAAACTACTGAGGGAACCAGACTCTTCTCAGTGGCGCTCAGTGACAGGGGAAGAGCACTGCACACAAACTGAAATATGTGACATTCTAGCTGAACATAAGAAAACATGTTTTTTGCTGTGATGGTGGTTAAACACTGGTAGAGGTTGCCCAGAAAGGCTGTGGTGTCTCCATCCTTAGAGATATTCAGAACCCAAATGGACATGGTCTTGCTGGACAACCTGCTCTGGCTGAGCCTGCTTTAACAAGAAGAGTGGACTAGATGATCTTGAGAGGTCCCTTCTAACCTCAGCCATGCTGTGGTTCTATGGTACTGTGCCACTCCAGAGGGAACTCAGGAGTAGGTACATCTGCAGAGCACTTTCTCTATAATTTCAGTGGGAATAAAATTATTTGGGATGGGTGATATTAAAATAGAAAAAGAGATAGTAAGACACCTAGAAATATCTGTGCAGGAAGCCACTATATATACACACACTATGTGGTGTTAATATCTTTTGTCTGCTGAATGTTTGGAGAGGGGACCAACAATGCAACATTACAGGATTCCTGGGACTAAGAAATAGGATCTGCAAAATCCTCTGAGACAGTCACAGAGCATGACTGAGTATCTCCCAGCACGACTAACCTCTAATTGGGGAAAGATAGATACAGTCTAGAATACTGCCTTTAATAAGTGACAACTTCCAATTTACAATATTATCTTTTTGCACCCTGTCAGGAAGATGGGAAAGTTGTTACAGGGAATTTTATGAGATGGTTTATATTGCACTGAAACTGCTAAAATTGCTACCCCTTATTTGATAAAAACGTACAAGACAAGAAAGTCTTTACATCTAAACTATATTTTTCACCCAAAAAAAGGCACATGCTATAGTGAAAAGATAGACACAGAATAGTAGGGATTTTCTAGATACTGTTCTGTGAAACACTGTGAGCCTGATAGACGCAAAGACCAGAGAAATTGCTTAGTTCTGCTGTGTTCGGGGAAACTGTATATTACTCAATACATTAACAGAACACTATTTGAGCCTTGTTTGTTTAACCTGACTTTATCCTCAATGTTCTCCTCTAATAACTTGTCACATCCTATGTTCTTGCTAGCCACGTGGCCAAACAGGAGACAATGAGGTTAGGAAAACAACAAAAGCAGCTTGTCTTAATTTGTATTCTTTGAATTGGTCCTCACTGGTTTCTTTGACTTCAAATGTAGTTCAATTAACTGTGATTGAAACAGCGCCTAGTGATTTAGATTTAATGATCTAGCCCTAAATTATTATTCTACTGTAGTAAGATCAATAGAAAAGTTTTGATTTTTTCCTAACACAGAATTGTTCTAGTCTCCAAAATGCAGATATTTTAGGATGGTATCAATGGCAGTACAGCTTGATAAATTACCAGTCTGTCATGGCTGAGTTCTTTCTGGATGATCTCTAACAAACTTCACTATTTTGTAGATTTTTGTTGTAAGACAGTTCCAAAAGACTTCCATCAGTTGCAGACTTGGTGCTCATCATGACAGATTATACTGTAGTTTAGCAAGATAGCCATTGATAGAAATAAGTTCAAATTCTAGTTAGAATTTTCAAAAAGCCTCAGAATCCCAAAATTGCTATATCAAGCAATAATAGCTGAATTCAAGAGCTCCAGATTTCTTTTTTTATTAAAAAAAATTTATTTTCCTACCTTTCAGGATCCCTAAATAGTCTTGTGTTTTACAAAACAGAGAGAATATTAAAGGAATTTGTAACATTTGATGCAAAGTATACTGGAGTATGTTCTGTCTGTGGTTTGGCTTCTAGTAGGTTTTCCAATTTTTCTGCATATATTCTTGTATTATACTGTGGTTATTAATACATCTTTAATCCATATTCTTTTACAGCTGGAAACCTTTTTTGAGTTGGGAGCACATATACCATACAACACTAATGCCCGCAGGAGCTTGATCCTGCATATACCTTTCTGCAGCCTGCATTGATGGCTCTAGGTCTCAGGTTACATCCATGAAGAGGACAAAGTGTCTAGTCTCACCCTTTTCTCCTGAGAAGGCCTGGCAATGATGTAGAAGGACAGTTTGCAACATACACTCCCTAAATAAGTGTTGTCTGTCTCCTCAAAGGAAAAGTCAGGAAGCCAGATGGAAGCATCTTGGAGATGCAAATTTTATCTACATGCTGTCAGTTGGACCGCTCTGTACACAAGGAGCTTTCCAGCAGTTAGCTTAACTACACTGTCAGGAATATGAAAATATTTTAGCAATTAAAGACCACTAGCAATGCTGTGCAATTCGGCTGTGACCGAGTTTGCTTTTCCTCGAAAGGAAGCTGGTTTAATTTTTTATTTATTCTGGATTTCCATATTCATTCAATTAATGTTTCATAGTAATTTTCTGTTTCAGTTTTAATTCTAAACTCAACTGTCCTAATGAGAGACTAACTCCACCCAGAGCAATCATTCCAAAATATTACTGCCACTTTATCTTCTCTCTTACTTACTTGCTGCATGTAGCTTCCCTGGCTACCACTTCAGTGAACAACCAATTTAAGCTTCCAGCTTTGACGTCCTATGTACTTCAGTCCTAATGACATCTA
This sequence comes from Lathamus discolor, assembly GCF_037157495.1. Classification (NCBI taxonomy): domain Eukaryota; kingdom Metazoa; phylum Chordata; class Aves; order Psittaciformes; family Psittacidae; genus Lathamus; species Lathamus discolor. Next base: position 140,996,140 of record NC_088884.1, on the reverse strand, counting down.
TGAAATCGAGGTTTCCTGAGCATCATCATGAATCTGATTTCAGTCCCTACAGTCATTAAAATAGCAGGGATTGTTACTCAGTCACAGAACCTACAGACATGACAAGAAGATGTCATCCAGCTGGCCAGGAAAAGCTGTCCAGCTGCCCTTTTAAGGGACCTTTAAGTCCCTTTGTAACGGTTTATGAAGACTGCCGTATTTAACTAACCAAAGTTACATAGGTTTGATAATGTACTGTAAGTTATTACATTAATAGGTGGCAATACAAAAGGCTTAAAATGGTACAAATACTTCACTCAGGGCAGAAAATGTTTCTGAGTAGAAAACAATCTACCGGCAATGTAGCACAGTGACTATATGCTTTATATTATTGGCTAAATCCTCTCTTCCCTTAGAACTCTAATACTCATAAAACTAATAATAATAGCCATGTTAGGTTGTGAAAACTATTTCTGTATTCCCATCTTACTTTCATTTTGAAAGGACCCTCAAAAAGATCACTATTTTCTATTTGTAAGAAGAAAGGAACATAGCTTTGCACCTTTTCCTTTGTAAGAAATGTGTTTAGTTTCCTTTAGTCAACTTGTCAGTCTGCTGATGCCAGATTTTGCAAGGTAGATGCTCATTGAGAATATTAACAAACCTGGGGCCTCCTGCAGAATTACAAGAGCTATCTCACAGCTGAACCCGCACTTTTTTTTTAGTGACTATTTTTTTTTTGCCTTTCATGAACCAGAACACAGCCCCTAGGCCCTCAGGTGTATGTAGCATCAGTTGAAAACCACCCCTCCACAAAGAAGAGGAAGTTTAAGTCTGTTTTGTTAACAGATTTAGAAGCATTGGGGCTGTTTGTATCTAGGTTTTCCTACCAAAAATATCAGGTTCAGATATAGCATGAATTTAGGAGATATTGCCAGGCCACCAAATCAATGAAAAGTTCAGGGTGTCCTGTCAATTTCTAATAAAAGCCCTTAACAAGTGAAGAACAATAGGGTGTTACTCTTAAACTACCAACAAACTTCTGCACATGCATTATTTAATGAAAGCTTTGCCAAATCTTGTTTAAGCCATAGACTGATTGATGTAAAATCAATAGCTGAATTAATTTCTGATCTAACTCCACTAAGTTAGATGAATTGCATCATGTGAATTCAAACTGAATGATTTCAGATGACTGATGTTTAGTTGGTACACTTACTGCCCTTTTAAGCATATCAATAAGTTGCTAATGACATGAAAAATACAACTTGGAAAGTGCAGGCATCATGAGTGAATACCTCTTCTCTCTGCCAGGAACACAGAACAATTTCTGTTCTACTGTTTCAACTTTCTGCCTGCTCCTCCTCCAGGTTCTTCCTCAACATCTTTACAGGGAACGCCGGACAAGGCAGCAGCCGCGCCCTGAGCTCTTTGTAAGGCAAAGAGCTCCCAGCAGCAACATCCGTCTCACGGGAGCAAGCCAGTGCGCCCTGTTTCGCCCAGGAGAGGGCACTCTTACACCTGGCCGCACAACCGGACGTGGACACGTATAGGAAGAACAGGAAAGGTAAGATGACAACTCATACTCGGTCAACTTGCACAACCAGTTAGTTATTTTTATGATAAAGCTAATCTTCGGCATGAGTTGAGTCATCCAGACGCTGCCATAACAGGAGCACAAGATGACAGACAATAAACGTGCAACCTAATTTTTTTTTGTAGTCTCTGAAATGTGCTAAATGATATGCAGATAAAAAAGACAACCTCTGGCATGTAGGCCCCTTTGTTAAATGCTGGAATGACAGAAGGAGGTGTACCTTTGGTTGAGAAAGAGGGTTAAGTTTAAAAATAACCTAGTTTATTAATATTATTTGTTGCTAATTTTTTAAATAAAGCATTATTATAAATGAACATTTAAATGCAAAGTGCATACCAGCTAATACTAATACAGCCTGCAAAGTAAATCCTCATATAGATGCTTCATAAAAAAACAAAATAAGAATCAAAAATATGTTACAGGTTAACCCCCTGAAATCAATATACGTATCTCCTGAGACAGCTCTCCTCTTCAATACGAAATGCTCCAGCAAAAATGAAAGAAGATCAAGCCTGACATTTTTGATTTTTCTAAACGAAAGAGGCCAAGATGAGGAGAGGATGAATCTTGTTATGCAAGGGACAAAGCAGCAAAAGAGGATCAGAATGTTGCATGCTGGAAAGTTATAGTTTCAAAAATGGCATTTTCTCCTCATCAGAGGGAGCAATCTCAAAAAATCCAAATTCCCTCTGAGTAATCCTAATGGAAACATATCCTATTGATATGAACAGGATAAAATTGAGAAAATACATAAATGAGAAAAAGATCATGAAGAATCTTAACAGAAATATAATCATACTTTGTGCTGTCATAAGCATCTTGGGGGCCCCAGGCAGTGTACTGGGATTGGGGGGCATCCCTAGTCTCAGACAGATAAACCATGCACATGGTGACTGTTCTGTATGGACAATGAGTCCAACATGTACAATTTGTACATGAACAAGAGCCACTTTTCCATTAGAATAAGGAGAACGTTCCTATATATAGGTTGCAGGATAGATAATATATGCCATATTACATGGGAGATGATACATTATTTAGGATTTTTGGTTATCCTAGCTTCAGCTAATGAATATTTACAGCCTTTCTATATTGAGAGCTTGGGCTGAAGTCCTACAATCACTGATCTTACTTTATAGGCACTGATCCTTTTAACTTTCCTCCTGCAGTAATCTTACACAGTTTGAACTTCATTATTAATTTGATTTGCTTTTTGCAGTAACAGACACTGTATTTCCTGCTCCCACTTCCCAAAGTATTTCAAAGCAGCATGCCAAACACACTAAACAATGCATGTATAACCAGAACTGTATCTCCCACTCTGCTAGTTATGATGAATACCAATGGGCAAAAGTATAGAACAATTTGCAACCAGTTTGTGAAAGCTGCTATTGAAAGAACTGCTTGTTAGAAGGCTAAACTGATGATGGGATCAACGAAAGAACTATCTCCTGAACTAAAATATACTATAAAATTCTGTAATTCAAAAAGTGAGCTGACTCTCTTCAAAGGACTACAGTTTTACATTTTGTGTTCGGATTTTTCTAAGGGCGAAAGACTAATGAGAACTTAATTCAGAGGATAGACACAGGAGGACTATAATAAAACAAAAACTCCTCAACACCTATTCAAAGACAGCTAGACTATGGCCCAGTACTGGCCTAAAACCCTGTAGAATATTCTGTAAAATAATAAACTCTAGTAAAGCACAAAACAGCAGAGGAGATATACAGGGATAGCCCCAGCATGACGATTACATAAGGTACTGATGTTTATGCAGTGTTTTCATCCTGGCCAAACTCACCACTACTCTGTTCTATCCCCCAAAAGCCTTTCTGTATCAACCTTTTACCAAAGATAAAATTAACACAATACATAGTGAATATGACACATCTGTGAGATAACTGAAAGATGCCTATTTAAGGACAAAGGAAAGGAGTGCAGTGCACTAAGGAAAAGAGATACACTAATTCATATTAATTTGATTTGCTTTTTGCAGTAACAGACTCTGACATTTGTAATCCAAATGAGCACATGAAAATGAACCTAGATACAAACCAGGCAAAATCACTGCCCTTTACTGTGGCAGTTACTGGATGTCTACTACCTAAAACATACAAGAGTACTCAACAGGAACACAAAGGATTCTGACGCTTGATAAAGGTCATGTTTTCCACTCCATTCAGAGCATTATCTAAATATTAGAAGCTCAGCTTCTTTCTATGAGCTGTCTGAAAAGACAAGAGGCATTTAACCCAGAGATTTTATGCAATACCTTTATAATTTTTTGTCTGTAGTTCTCAATAGGAGCTCATTACACCATGAACCTAACTTGTATCTATGAGCTCTAACAGGCAGAGAAGTTATTACCTTCACTTTACAAATAAGAGCCTAAGGCACAGAGAAGGCACAGAGAATTCAAGGCCTCCCTCCTCAAAAGGAACTTAAGATTTATCAGTGGGATTTAGACATCTAAATTATTCTAAAGATGAAGGCCCAAGCTCGCACTACAAGACATTAAAAAAAATCAGGCCTAATGCAAACCGGTCCTTCTCAAAAAAGTACTGAAAACCGCAGCTGAAAAACTGCACTATGTATTGCATTAAAAACAAGTATTGGTCTGAAGGCAGCCTAATTCAATGAATAGATGCCCATGGTACAACAATTATTCAGGAAAATGGACTTTTTCCAGCCAAACCACAGAAGAAGAACAAGCACACAGTAAAAGGACTATATATACATTTGTATATATTATATTGACAGGTATTTTATTTTTATCAGCTGGGCCTTTCTTTGCTGTGTACATAATAGTCAAAATGTTGTGTATACTAATGGAGATAAATAAACAGCATTTGCAGCTGACAGTCATACCAGAAGCAGATGTTTGTTGAGATAAATGTCCATGTTGTACATTGTCCTCCTGCACTGCACCATTAAGAAGAGGCACTATAAAATCCTTCTATAGATCTTAATGTCTTGAAAGCCTTTACTTCCTGAATAAACAACAGTTGTAAATGCAATCTCATGCTCCCCTCTGAAAATCTGCCTACGCTTGTCCATACCATACCGTATTTTGTGCACCTCTGGCTAGCAGGGATGGTTACTGGTCCCCTATTTCAGTTTTCTAAACAGAGCAGTATCTGTGGGTTGCTGTTTGCTTCTGCAATAAAACTTAACAGCCAATTAGACGGGACTGACATTAACCTTTCACTCTACTTCTAAACTCTTGCAATGGAATCTATAAAAACTTCCTTACGCTGCCTTCCTCAGAGGTGCCTGCTTCTGGACCTGCCGGGCCTGTATGCTCCCGTGTCCCGTGTGAGGAGGCAACCGCGTCTCCAAGGGACAGGCAAGGGTGGGAGGAGGGCAAGGAGCTGGGCCAGAAGAAATGTGTGAGAAGCTTCAGTTTTCTCCAGTGAGCGGAAAAAAACGGATGAGTACTGCTGCCTGGGCAGGCTGAGCGGTCTCAAGGCATGTAAACCCCGCCGTGGTTATTTTTGCTCAGGACTTCAGCAGGAGACGTGACAGCTGTTCCTTGAGCCAGCTGTTTCCTCAGGGACACCTCAGACTTCTCTCCTGCTACCTCAGGACCCCCCTGGTCCAGCCCAGCCCTCCCGAAGGGACCTCTTCACCCCTTTCCCCGGGCCGGTGCCTCAGGGCTCCCCGCCGCTGCGCCCTGGGCCACAATGCCGGGCGGGCCGCGCTGCCCGCGGCGGGAGCCATGACAACGGAGCCGCCTTAGCTCTGCCCCGGGGCTCGCCGCCGCCAGCGGCGGCAGGGCTCTACCTGCAGACTTTTCTCCTCACGCTTTTGCCGGGCGCCGGCAGGGAACCCACCCGGCCCGGGACACGGCGAGCGGCGGCAGGAAGGCAGGCGTCTCCCGGGGCAGGCAGCGAGCGACGCGAAACCCCCACACCTCCTAAGGAGGAGGAGGCAGCCTTCTACCCTCGGGGGCAGCAGAGGGTGACAGGCCAAGCGCGCATGCAGCCTCCCCACCATCGGGGAGCCCCTGTGCCCGCTTCGCTCCGCGCACCCGACAACCCCTCCTGAGCGGCGGCGGCAGAGCCGCCTGCTTTAGCGCGCATGCTCTGCGCGGGCGCCATTTTGGTTGGGGCCGGGAGTTATCCAGCGGGAGCGGCGGCGGAGCTCGCTGGGCCCGGCTCGGAGGCGGCGAGTGGGTGCCCGCTGCGGAGATGGCCAACATTGCGGTGCAGAGAATCAAGCGGGAGTTCAAGGAGGTGCTCAAGAGCGAGGAGGTCAGAGCCTCTCCCCTTAGCCCTGCGCGCCGCCACCACCCTTCCCCGTGTATGTGCATGAGTGTGGGCAGCGAGGGAAGGTGCGGGTGCCCCTCCGGCCTGCGCGGGGACCCCGCTTCCCCCTCAGCCCCACCTCCCCGCCATGGGGGTGGGTCCGTCCCACGGCCTCTGGGAGGGGTATGGCGATTCCCGGGGAGACGGGACCCGCCAGCCGCTTGTGGGGGGGGAAGGAGGGGGCCGCGGAGCCCCTCCCCCAGCGGGCAGCGGGAGCTGCCGGGCGTCCGAGGGGGAAGCGGGACCGGCGGGCCGGGCCCAGGAAGTGTGGCGGCGGCGGCGGCGGCTGCTGCGGCTGCGGGGGGCACGGCCCAGGAGGCTGGCCAGGCAGGCAGGCCTCCGGCAAGGGTCCCCGCCACCCGGTAGCGCGCTGCCAGGCCGGAGGCTGCGGGGCGGGGCCTGCCCGGCTCGGGGCGCCCCCGGACCGAGCTCTCCTGCGTCCCTCCGCGCGCGCGTGAGTGCCGCCGCCCGCGCGCGGCCGGGCCCACGCGCCTCTCGGTCGGGGGGTGGGGGAGGGGCCGCGGGAAGGGGGATGGTGTGAGCGCTCCGTGCAGGTCGGGGGGTGATGGAGCGAACTGGGGGTTGGTGGTCTGACACATTCCCTGTAGCTCATCCCTCCGCTCAGGGCCGGAGGCTGCGGAGCGTGGCTTTAATTAGTTTCTCTTACAGGGTTGCGAGGAGATCCCTATTTATTTAGGTTACTTTAATACAGAACTTCCTTTATCCCACTGCAGGCTTACTCACCTTCAGATGGATGCTTTTAATGCCTCCCTCATTTCAGTCATGTTACCTCCTTTCCTGAACAGTGTGTTCTGAGGTGGTTAGTAAGAGAAGCTGGCCACTTCCAGGGGGACGCGAAAGAAGTTCTGGTCAGTTTAGGGGGTTATATATCGGCGTTTGCAGGGTTACATTAGTACAGATTCTGCTGTGTCTGTGTCTGAGTTGGTGGACGTCAGCCAGATAGGTTTTAATGGTTGTGTCGTCATTGTCGTCCTACTTGGGATGATGTTGCAGGTTAGATGCTTGTGAAATTTTAATGGGAATATGCAACTCCTAAAGCTAGTGTTTTAGAAATCTAGACATATTCACAGAGGAGAAGTCAAGAGGATAATTTCTGAAGGATACTAATGATCTAAAGAAAACATGTTCAGGGCAGCAGTAGTTGATGTGCTTTTAAATTGAGTGTGCTAACAGCATTGTTGCTATGCAGCTTGAACGAGCCCCTAGAAAAATATAAGGGCCTTGTTTTACAGCTGCCTTCAGAGCCCAGGCTGATGGAGCTAAGCTGTTCCACAGTGAACACAGAATTGCCTGTAAACTAGGAGAAATTTCTAGGTGGACACCTTTATACCAAAGCTAGAAAATCTAGACCTTGTACCTCGTATGACAGGCTGGTATTATGGGAACAAAGGAGTCTTTATTTGAAAGTGCTGTCTAAGGCTTCAAGACCCTTTCCCTTTGCTTTATGTAGAAAAAGAAACCGTGATTGGCACAGGTTTTGGGGGAGGTTTATGCTAGATTTTCTTACTGTAAAGGTTGGATCTAGTGAGCTTCAGTGCGTAGACTAAACCGTTTGTTTAGTCTGTGCATTGAAAGGCTTGGTACAGAATGTTGGAAATAAATAATATTGTGAAGTAGCCTTTAAGCTGCCCAGAGCTTCCCAAAAATAAGGCCACAATTGTTATGAAATGAAAATGATGGAATTTTAAAATTACAATGCTGAAGAGTTTGATACTTCTTTTTTCTACCATTAGGAAGCTAAATATGAGTGTTTTACTGATACAGTAGTATGTATAAAATTGGTGTTTACAGACTACACAAATTCCTCTGTCTTGAATGCAAAATTCCAGTGATATTCAATGGTTGTCCAAGTTGCAAGCAAAGTTTTTGTGAATGTTTGTACATTCAGAGGCAGTCAAACTATGGTGTTAATATCACTGAGCATGAAAGCGTATGGAGTAAGATGGTGAATAGGAGTGTTACTAAATACTACAAATCACTGAGAAAAATGTGTTTTTCTGTGTGTTTTGTGTACTTAAATGATTATTAAACTTTTTTTTCTTAAGAAAAGAATTAAAGACAACTTTTTCATGAATGGTGATGCTGAATCTCTTATTTGGAAGTTCCAAGTCCCTCTCCAAAGGCAAGGTGGCTCACAATATCTGCACTTAAATTATTCTTGATTTGAGGCTTTGAGCTACATCTGAACATGAAGAGCAACCACCCCTGTTTCCTTGTATGTGCAATATGAGCACTAATACCAGGGAAAGGGGCAGGCACGCTTGGAAATAATACATAGGAAGTTTATCATTCAGCTGCTTCTAGTGCTCACTTTTGGACTGAAATACAGTGGTGGAACCAGAAATGTGTTTAAAAGGGAGCAGCTGGATGGCACTTAATTCCTCCTGCATTTGAAGTACATATCAGAAGCACCAAATTTCAATTCTAAATATCAGTGAAGAAAGAGTTCTGAAAAGTGTGTTTATCTTTGCAGTGGATAAGGATCTAAGTATTCTTGGTCAAGGATGCAGTGGATCCTTGCTATTCATCTGACAGAGTATACTTTTCGTGTTACTTAGCTCTTTCTATTTCCTTGACTTAAATGGCATTTCTGGGAAATTCCCAAAATGTGTATTTTAGACTACCTTGTTGTTTGGTTTACAGATAAGCTATGAAGGATTTTTTTTTTTTTTTTAAGTTGAGTCTAGTGCTTCTTGCATGTTTTGGAAAAGCATTCTTTTCACAGTTAAGCAAGAGAGATGTATTTGCTCTGCTTCCTTTATTATCTCTACTTTTATTATAAGCCCTACACATTAACTTACAGAGTGGGATATTGTGTATATAGGAGAGTTCCTTGTAACTTTGCATCTCTTTAATACCCGAATTAAATAGATCAAAGTAACAACTATTTCTTTGTCAGGAATGCTCTCCAAAGTATTATAATAAAATAAAACTCTTTACCTTTGTGTGTGGAAAAAGCTTTAAAATTTGAAGGTAGATGAGGTCCTGCATCTTTAACTAAGATGAAGCTGTTAAGTTAGTCTAGGTAATAACTTGACTGGTTAAATATGTGTTAAGGCTACTGTACTGTGCTTGTATTAAAAGTCTAAAATGACTAGGCAGTACATTCGATCATACTTCAAATCCTAGTCTAGGGAAGGCATCAATTGCTCAAATTTATTCTGTCATTTCATTCATCTGTTATCTTGTTGATTTTATGGGCTGAAATTCTAAAGCTTCAGAACATATTTTGAACAAAAGTATGAGGCTACAGTGTGATGGAGAAACCATAAATTGGTGGAGGGAGAGTAGTATCCCACTTCTGATAAGTGGGAGAATGCTTTGGTGAAGATTAACTGATACTATTTCAAAACAGAGTTACTGGAATACTGCAGTGGGTAGCCAATTACCTGCTGTCTGTTTATAAGCAGCTATTTTACGAGAGGAGGAGTCTGGCATTTAACAATGAATAGAAATGTGTTGAAACATCTTGTGGTCACTTAAACACTGATGCTGAGAAGTGGTTGAAATTCACCAGGTATTAAACAATGTGTGACTTGTTTTCATATTTTAATAGAGCATCACTGTTATGCTTTAAGGAAATTACATTATGCTAGCATCGAAGGACTCATTATTAAGTGGCTATCCAGTTTCTTTTATCATGTAGGAATATAAGGTGTTTTCTGGCCATCTATAAGAGGCCAGTAGATTCCTTACAGTGAAACCGCTACTCTGGTATTGAAGGTAACGCGTTGGGAAACATAGCTTCCTCCTAGCAAGAAAAGAGTCGGTATTTCTACCACAGAATGTTCTTTTCTTACAAATATCAAGATACAGGTTTATCTGCATGGGAGGTAAACCCAGATAGAGCTGAGAGTAAATTAAACTTGCTGTAGTTGTGGAATATGAATATCTGCATGAACAGATATCTGAATTGGTAGTTAAAATTTGTAACTTGCTTGAATCCAAAACAGCATTCAAGTAGGGACAGTAGGTTAATGGCAAAGTTGAAGGAAGTGGGTATTTGTTTTGAGGTCTACTGTGAGCTTTTGTGATTTAGAGAAGGAAGGGAGAAGGAAAAGGTAACAGTAGTCTGTCATACTGTGTCCCTTCTTAGGCATTTAAAGTTCTAGTGAGTAGCTCTGGTGTTTGCTATTATCATTGTGTGTAGTGGTCTTATCATTTGCGTCAGTCTACAGTAAGATGCTAAGGGGCATCTCTAAAATTTTCTTGTTGTTTGGAAAAGCTATAAACATTTAATCTTAGGCTCAGAAAAACTTACTTTGTCTTGTTTATATTTGGGCAGTCTTGGGTACTAGAAGTTGAATTCACCAAGGTGTAAACTTTTAGTAGTAATTGTGCTTTAGTATTGCTAGAAGGGCCTGTTGGAAATTACGGATGCTTGTTTTTCTTCCCATTTATCATATAGAGCCAATGCAGATGTGTAAGAACGAGATGTCTTCTGTTATGGCTCCTGAATCAGTGATATTTTATTAAACAGTATCTGTTTTCTGCCAGTATGTATGGTTAACTTTTGGTCTGTAAGAACAGTCAGGCTGAAATTAGTAGTTTTGTGAGTGCAGTGGGACTGTTGTGGTTTAACCCCAGCCAAAAACTTGAAGTACCACACAGCCGCTCACTCACTCCCTGCACTCCTTGTGCGGGACAGGGAGGAGAATTGAGTTGGGTTAAGAACAGTTTAATAATTGAAATAAAGTAAAACAAAATAATAAGTACAACAATAGTAATGAAAAGGGAGATAACAAAAAGAGAGAGTGAAGAATAAAACCCAAGAAAAACAACTAATACACAATACAATTGCTCACTATCCAGTGACTGATACCTAGATGTCCCCAAGCAGGGATTGGTGCCTTCCAGCCAACTGCCCCTGATTTATACACTGAGCATGATGTTTTATGGTCCGGAATATCCCTTTGGCTAATTTGGGTCAGCTGTCCTGTCTCTGCTCCCTCATGGCTTCTTGTGCCCCTTTTCACTGGCAGAGCGTGAGAGGCTGAAAAGTCCTTGATCAGGGTAAGTGCTGCTTAGCAACAACTGGAACATTAGTGTGTTATCAGCTCAAACTAAAGCCAAAACACAGCACTGTACCAGCTACTAGGAATAAAATTCTCTCTATCCCAGCTGAAACCAGGACAACTGTTTGTGTGAATAAAGCTACAGTGTGCCTAGTTAATTAAAAAGTATAAAGTTAAAAAAGGTGTAAAGATGAGAACTTTTGAACTGTCATTATTATGTCGGTACTGATCTCTGTTCAGCCTTTTGGAAGACTTAACGTATAATACAAAAGTGGGGGGAGTGTCAGTGCATTGGAGTGCAGTGCAGGGCTGCTATGCAAAGGGATCTTAGTAGGCTGGAGAAATGAATGGGCTGATGGGAACCTTTCAAAGTTCAGAAGCAGGAGCCAAGTCCTGCTTCTGGGAGGAAAAAGCACTATGCATCAGTACATACAGACTGGTGACTGACTGGAAACAAAGCAGGCTAGGAGGAGACTGCTTGCATGACCTAGTGAAGAGCAAGTTGAACATGATTCAGCAGTGCTTTTGTGGTGAAGAAGCCCTACCACATACTAGGTTGCATTAGCAAGAATGTAGTCAGTGGGTTGACAGCAGTAATTCTTCACCTCTGTTCTGTGCTTATGAGGCCATGTGTGGTGTACTCTGTCCAGTTTGGGACTTCGCAGTTTAGGACATTGGTATGCTGGAGTGAGCCCAGCAGAACACCAAGGTGTTTAAGGGGCTGGAGCACATGTTGTGTGAAGAGAGGATGAGAACTGATGTTAAGGGAACTGTTTGAAGGGACATCTTCCTGTCACCCACAAATACCTGTGGAGAGGCCCTGGAGAAGAGGCCAGGTTTGTGGGCGAAGTGCACAGGGATGGGATGAGGGGCAATAGACACAAGCTGGAACATGGGAAATTCTGATTAGACACTGGGAAAAATTACAATGGTAGTAGTCAAACATTTAAATAGATTGACCAGCAAGATTGTGGCATCTATTCTTGGAGATGCTCAAAATTCAACAAGTTCTTGAGCAACCTCTCATTGGACCTGCTTTGAGCAGGAGGTAGACTAGAGGCCATGCAGGTTTCTTCCTACTTGATTATATATTTCTAGTATGTTTCTTTTTTAATGTTTTTTCTGTTTGTTAAATAAAACATACAGAGAGAGGCTCCAAGACTGTGGCCACACCTGGTAAAACTTTCCCCTGTAAACAAATTGAAGACTTTTAAAGTTGGCTTGTTCCTTTTAGTTCAGAATAGTTTCCTCTATTGTAAGACAATAATGAATCATCTTCCTTTTCAAATTAGAGGCTGAATTTTTCAGGTAGATGCAAAGTTGTCAGGGCTTTTAGGCAAGTTCTGGGTTGGAACCTGAACGTACAGATGAGAGATCTGTAATAACCTCTTTAAGTTGCATTTCTCTGAAATGTTAAGATCATCTCAACTTTGAAATAGTTGTTTGTGAGATCCTTTGTACATTGCCAAAAAGAGTTTTGTCTGCTGTGTATTTTGAGCCATGCCTATGATTTTAGGCAAGACATTTAGACCGGCTTTCTATAATTATATAAAAAGGATACTGAACTACCATTACTATGCATCTTTGGTTTTCATAATTCCATCTATGATGTTTGGTTGTATCTTCCAGTTTGTACTGGAAAATAATTTAGAAAGGATCTGTAGATCTTTGCTTTCAAATGAGTTTGTAAGTCACTTTTTTGGTAACTAAAGAATAGTTGGCTCAAACCAAAATGCATTGACTAGGAAGTTTTTAAGAAAACTGCTTATTATTTTCACTTCTATTATTTTACACCTGTTTAGCTGAACCATGTATCAGTATTTCAAGTTCTATGAATACAATACCATTGCACTTTTAGGATCAGTATCATGTAGATGCTAATAAGCACTGGTATTCATACCACTACTTAAATCTGTGATTCAAAATACTTAACTTACAGTGTTAGTAATCATTTGACCAGACCTATGAGCTGGCCAAGTATTGGTAGTGGGGATATTCATGAAGAGATTGCAGTATCTGTTGCTCATCCTTGTATTCCATTAGTGACATTTTTTCATGTTAACATGTATCCATTTGAGACTGGAGTATAGTAAGTGGCCTACATATCAGTTGACAGAATCTGAAAGATTTTGGGAGTAAGTGGAAAAGGCAGAAAAGACTTGGTCTCCATTTGAGTCAGGGTCATCTGGTTGTCTCTGGTAATCTCTTAAAAACCTGAGGAAAGAGAGTAGTGTCTGGTGACAGGACTGGGTTAGTCAGGTTAGGATTAGAGGCTAGGATGCAGCTGCCAGATGGTACCCCCTGACCACAACTCTTCGTGGACCTAAGGAATAGTAGGAGTGAGCCAATCCTTTCATCTTCCCAGTCTCGCATTCATTCTTCTGTGTTTGTTTCCAGGAGTTTGGCTTTAATAGGACAGAAGTGTACGAGTCCTAAGGTTAGTTCATTTTACTCAGTATGAACTTCAAATAGAGTTAATGTTTTAGCATACTAAATTTGTATTAACAATAAATTGCAAGAAAGTGCTGGTTAACAGTCCAATTCTGAGTTGTCTAATGTTTTTTTGTTTGCATTAAACTTCTTAAGCTAGTGCAGATGCTTAGTGTAGTTCTTAAATTATTCAGCTGTTAAATGGTTTCTAGCTTGTTTCATAATCCTAGTAAGGATAGTTGTCATTACTGTACTTCATCACTTTTACACTAGTAATTGGTGCTGGTATTAAATTGAGAAAATGCTTTCTGGTTAAACTTAATAATTGCAGATTATCTTTTGTCTCAAACTAGGTAAAACTTTGCTGCAATTTAGATAAGGAAAATAAGCAATTTAGTTCTTTTATGGCAAAGAGTGTGAATTTTGAGAAATAGTATTCTATAAGGCACTCTAGGGATGTAGTCCACTTTTGTGCTCCTGACTTATCTAGCCTTTTCCCTTCAGATTGTATCAGTGTTAATACTTGTAATATTTGAATTGGGAGCACTTGAATATGCTTGCCACGAGTACTTAGTAAAATAGCATCTGCATAATAAATTGAGTACATCTGTAAGCATCAAAAGTAACCTTGTTTGAGGACCAGATCTGTGTCTGTTATCTGACATGTAACAGAATTGTACTCTGTTGTCAGACAACAGGCCATGGATTGTTCCTCTTTAGTCAGAATTCTCAGAGTCCGCACAGGAGAGCGATGTGAATATCCCTGGCTACAAAAGGAGCTTCATTTAACGTATGTGCGTTATTGAACCCGCTAAACCACAGTCAGTCATATGGTACAACTCCAATTTGGCTATTCTTAGATATAAGAGAGCTGAGCTAGTACTGTATTACTCTTCTGTCAGGATGCTAATAGGGGCTATCCTGTCTACTTTTGTTGTCACAAAACACTAGAAAACTAATTTGTGTTCATTATTTCAGTATTTCTATTCATTATTAGTCAGTAAGATCAACAGATTCTGGAATATGTTTGTACAGTGTTTTATGAAGCATGTGTGTGTGTAAATCCCAAGCCCACAAATGCAGTAGGCCATGCTTTACCTAAATAGGTAGTTTAGTTCAAGCAAAATATGTATCACTTTTTATTTTTAGTTGAAAGTTAACTGTGAGAAAGTCTTTTTAAGTTTTTGCTGTGTTAGGATGTATTTAAGTGCAGGAGGTTATTGTGAAATAAGGTAGCATGTGCAAATGGAAATCATGGTAGCTGTGTTGTATTTACTCCCCTTCTGGAAACTCGTGGGCCTTCATGGTGTTTAGGTAAGCCCCTCCACTTTGGAATAAGGGTGTCCATATGGGAAGCTAGTACAGAAAAACTGTTCTGAGCTATTTCTGCAAGTCTTCAAGCTCTGGGACTGTGAGTGAATTAGCATAATAAATTTAAAATGAGCTGAATCTTGTGATTCCTTTATATGTAGAATTACTAGCAACCTCAGTAGGGTTGCCTTACAGAATTGACTGCAGTCTGCATCAAATAGTTTTGTGTGTTTATAGAATGGCTAATTCAAAGTATAGTTCAAACTGATTATTAAAGCATACTTTTATCTGCAGGGTTTTCAGTTGTTTTGCATCAAAGACAGAACTGTGCATAAAAGATAAGAAAAATGCATCTTGCATTCCTGCAGAATTGCTTGTTCACTGGGGCTTTCCTGGATGGAATTATCCAGAACAGGAGTTCCTTGCACTGTGCCTATTGTGATGCTGAGTATCTCAGTGGCACTCATTAGGTTCTTGCAGCTCCTGCCCATGATTAATGCTCCTAGGCACTGTAAGAATCTCGCATAGTTAGATGTAGCTTATGAGTGTGTAAGGGCCCTTATCTAGTACGGGAGTGCAGGTTATGCTGGTATGTATGCAGTTTTTATAGCATAGCTTTACCAGTTTAGCCACACTGTCTCTTGATCAGACAAGCCATTATTGTATAACTGTGCTCAGGGCTTATGCCAGCATAGCTGTGTCAGTTATACCTCTGTGTATCCCTGGCTGATGCAACAGTTTTGTTAGAAATAGTTTAGACAGCCACCTAGAGCTGAAGTTTCAGAATTCTTCTTAGTTGCCCTGAAGCAGTGCCAAGAAGCAGTGTCACATTCCTGCTGCAGCCTGGTTTTCCCACTTTTGTGCTCCTTTTCTTACTGGCAATGCTTGTGCTGAGTCAAATCAGCGAGTTGGGTTAAAATGAAAGATAGTTTTAATTCAGATGTTTGCTGTTCAGTTGTGTGAATACTTGCACAAAATCCTGCCTCCTCCTTAACATCAGTTCTACTAGGACCCGGAGGAAAGTAGGACCATGGCAGCTGTTAGACTGGCTTAACTTACCATGGGAGTACAGTCTCCTACATTCTTTTTGTAGAGCGATGTTCTAACAGCTGGATGTTAGTGAGAGTAGGTATTTAGAAACCTTAAAGAAATTGCACTAAAACTTGGTGATGCTCCAGGACCAACTCTTGCAAAATGAAGATGTTTTTAATATTTGAGATGTTTTGTGTGCTGACTGGAAGAAAAAGCCCAATCCCTCTTTGTTCTTGTTTGTAAACACGTGTAATAATCCAGAATTTTAAGGTTGACACAGGTTTAGTCTTTTGTTAAGACATTTTATTGAAGAATCTGATTAAGATGCATTTAATAAATAAAACTGTGATAAATAGGTAAATTCTAGTTTCTGTTACTAGTACTGCGGAATTCACACATTATCCATGATTTTAGCTCTTTAGATACATTAAACTACAAGTTATGAGTTAGTAACATAGTATATTATTCAGTACATGAAAAAAAAAGTAGTATGCAGAAATAACCTTACATATTTTTTACTAAAACGGGCATGACTGCAGAAAATAGATGTGAATACAGTGATACGAAATGGAACATGAAATGTGGAGGAACTTCAAGACTGAAATTGATAGTAGGGCCAAAGAACACGAGAGTGTTTTGAGAAAATGCATTTCTTTACGTTGGCTGTTTCTTATCTAGGAAAACTGCTCTTTAACGTGCTTCAGACAGACTTCTTTTCTCTCTTCTGCTTGCCCTGCCCCAAACATTTGTTTGTTTCGCAGATGAGTGTTGCTCTGTCCTTTATAGGTCAGCAAGAGCGATCTCTGAGAATGTAGATGTGATCTTCTGATCTCAACTGGTAGTGCAGCGCATACTATACTTCATAGCCATGACTGGTGTAATTATGTAACATTTCTCCTTGTCTTCTTAATAACAGCAAGCTCAGGGTCTGGAAATGCACTTGATTCTGTCTTTAAAGCTTGAGTGAGTCTGAAGGAACAGGAAGAACTGTTCCCTCTTGCTTTTGTAGCTCTTTGTGACTACCAGATTTCCCATTTTGCTACAGGACAGCATCCTTCACTTTGCTTCCTAGTAGGGTGATATATCCAGCTTTTTTGCTGTTTTCCCATTTCTTGCAAAGGAGTGAGCTAAGCAGATGCAACATACTTAACTTGAGCTACTCTGGAGTAACAGAGGATTAAGATGGGTAGAGTGTTGGTTTGGAAGGCCAAGGAGATAAGAGGGAGAGGCTGGTAGTTGACTTCTTAGACAGCAGCCTAAGAAGTGAGCTTTTCTTGGGATCCGCTTTCTGGCGTACCAGTGAAGGGGAGAGAACCCAGTCGTTGAAAGAGTTAGTGGTATTGTTGCAAAAGAGTATAAGAAATGTCAGTTATGGCAGAACATTACTTTGAATATTAATCTACAGATTTGCAAGGGATTGGTAAATAGAATAAGAATGAACTTGGGTTTGGTTTTTAGGTTATTAATCTAGATAATTTTTAATGGCATAAACTGCTACTGAAAGATTGCACTTCTCTGCTCAACATTTAGGTTGACTTGGAATACTCATGGCTTTTGTTAAAAAATAGTGTTGCATGAATTTCATTATGATAGTAATCAGATTATCTTTTTCTATCACTCTCTTTAGAGATGTTCATGCCAGATTTTTGTGTATAATAGGATGGTTGTGATTGAATATAAAATGGGGGGGTAGGGTAAGAGGAGTTTTATGAGGCACTAGTAACTTTATAGTACCATAGATTAATTTTGCTAGCATGGCTTCAGAGTAGGGTAAAGTATTTCTTTCTTAATTTGGCTTATCAAATATTGATCCTTATAGCATCAGTACAAAATGTTTGGATGTTCAGAAGTACCTACTTTGCATTTGTAAATCATAGCTGTGTTAAAGAAGCATCTAAATTATTAGATTTTAGATAGATTAGGATGTCTTTATTGCCCATTTAGTGCATAGAGGAATCAAAAAATAATTAAAAAAACCTGAAAGATAAATAAAAAGGGACTTATTTTGTTGTTGGCGCAATTGGGATACAAGTAATTGTAGAAAACATTTTGTTTTCAATGGATGCCCACGCAGGCTGGTGGACTTTGTCCTTGGTTGAGAAAATTCTGGAGAAATTTTTCAAAGTTATTCCTTAATCTTTGTTGAAATCTTGGCATGTATGTTCTGTAATACTTTTCCTTAATGTGTGAGCTTCTGGTCTTAAAGTGCTAAATGGTTACAGAGTTTTAATACTTAGCTGCTTTTATTGTGACTAGACTTGTTTGTTTACAGGCGTCATTGATCATTTATGTGTGTGTCTTTTCAGGTTGGCGTTTTTCTGTTTGTTTGTGGGAGGGATTTAATATACCTACATTTCTAGACTTCTCTATTAATTATTTTCTGTAAAAACAAAGTAAATTAACAGAAAATAGTACTTTCTAGAGCATAAAGTATGTTCCGCTTAAAAAGGAGGAAAATCATGTTGCAGGACCTATGAAATCACAGATAGGAGATAGTGAATTGCTGCATGGAATAGTGGGATTTTTGTGGTTTATCTTTTTTAATGCACAGTTATTCAGAAGTAACCATTGAGTTTTAAACTCAATCTAATTCTGGTAAAAGTAGTGTGGGGTTTGTTTGCATGTTTTTTGTTTTTAGAAATCTTTATTTACCATCTTGGCATTTATACGTGATGATAGTTGATGTGAATTTTGCGTGTGGTATATGAATATTTAAGGTGCAACGTACGCTTAGAACATACAAGCAGTAATTAATTTCGACACTATTCTTTTTTAAGAAAGTAATGTGCAGAATTGAAGCTATTAATACTGCTAATAAATGTAATTTCTTTTCCTTTTTTGTTCTAATCACAACAGTTTAAAATGTAGTATGTATACTGATGGATGCATAGTGGAGAATTTGGCCTGTTAACATTTCTTTGGAGTAATTGTATTATCCAGGGATCAAAGGTCTAATGTTAAGGTGATGTCAGTGGGAAGTAGAGCTAGTTGGTTCTAGAAGAACTTGGAATAGATTTTTTTATTTTTTATTTTTTTTCTGTAGGTGTAGTAGATAGTATTTTGTATGTGGGAAAAATGTTTAGAACAGTGCAGCTTTTATCACCTTGTCCTAATGTGCTTCTGTGATGTCGATGTGTTGTAGTTTTGTCCTGGCTTTCTTCTAGCTCTTTATCTTCAGAAGGAAAACTTTGATTTTTAAGAGTGAAGGTGCTGGCCTAATGAAGAGGATAGTAGACCATGAATAACACATAAATTAAAGAGTTTTTAAAAGGCAGATTGGAGAAGAGAGTAAGAGGTGGTATGGAAGGCTCAGGAAAAGGGGTAGATTAACTGCTGAAAAGAAGGCTGGCCCCTCTAATGAGGACTGTAGACCATGGTGAATAAAAAGAAGAGCTTGTTGTCAACTGAGAATAATATTACAAGGACCAGAGCTGCTCTCTGAAAGTGTTTTAGTAGAAATGGAGAAGATGTATGTGATGAAATCTTCACAGTGGCAGAACTTACTCTTCAAAGTTTCTGCTGGACCAGATTGTGTGTTCTGTACGAGGAAGATACTCACCAGACAATCTACTTCTGGGTTATCTTTTTTAAAGAGGAGGCAGGCAAAGACAAGACAAAATATTACCGATCAATAGCTGTAATAAATACTGTAATAAATGTGATTGAGTGTCTAGTCTTTGGGAGATGCTCATAGGATGACTCTTGAAGGATTGATTCCTTTGGGTGTCTTTTTAGACATAAAGCTTTTGTAATGCATGAGAATGCCTTATATGAATCTTTCACAACTTTTCTGTCTCATGCTTTTAGTTTAATCTCCACAAGGCAGAATAAAATCAGGTAAG
Organism: Lathamus discolor; assembly: GCF_037157495.1. Taxonomy (NCBI): domain Eukaryota; kingdom Metazoa; phylum Chordata; class Aves; order Psittaciformes; family Psittacidae; genus Lathamus; species Lathamus discolor. The sequence goes on along the minus strand of NC_088884.1, from coordinate 140,976,603 downwards.
CATGACTATAGCAATGCATAGAGTCTCAGCAGCTGGGATGGTCTAGAAGACAGCAAATCTTTTGACTAGAGCCCTAGTGTGAAGCAGGGATGCATTTAAAAGGAAAAAACAGATTTGGATGATCTGACTAGAATACGAATAAAAAAAGATGAGGGAGTGGTGTCATGCATTATGTAATATGCTACATTAACACTCCTTTCTCTGTTTTTTTTCCAGTCTTGATCAAAATCATTTTCAGGTGTGATGATGGGAAGTTCTGCTGGTGTAGTGTTGGGCCTGTAGGTTCCTAGAAAAGGATTTTGGTGTTGATGGAGTGTTTTCATGTTGGCAATAAATGCCAGTAGAAATTATATTGTTAGAGAATTTAAACTGAGATTATGGAAGGAAATGCTGCTAGTGATGGCATGGCTCATATTTCAGGAATTGCTAGCCCAGTGATCTAGTCACCAAATTGTTGCTGAATCAACAGGAGGTGATGCTGTTTTAGACTTCGTGTGGAAGCATAATGAGGTCTTTGTGGAAGAACTGCTTCTGGCAAATCAACTTGTTGTATGAGATCACAAGTTGATTCATAAATTCTGTGCTGAGATCATTGGTGTCAGACACACTTCTGGAAAACTGTGCTGTTGATAACATTTTAGAGACAGCTCAGATGATTATGGTGAAGGCCAGGGGTTTATTCTGTTTGAGCTGCTAAAATTAAGTAGTTGTATCCTATGTGATCCTTATTAAGGGAAAATATTGTAGGAAAATACTCCAGGTTTAATTGGATGAATACTCACTTCAGTACAGTTAAATATTAGTTACTGCTCCAGGGATGAGGGAAAATGCAGGAATTGGCAAGGTCAAGCTGAGTTGCACTTCAAAAAGTCAATCAGAATAGCATGAAAAAGGTTATTGAGTTATGTAAATGAAAACTGCATTTGCTATATAGAAGGCATGGTAGAATTTAAGCAAAATTAAGTTAGTCCTTACACTGAAACAGTGTAATACAGCCTGCCATTTTTCCTAAAGGTAAAGCAAATAAGGGTATGGGCGATAGCTATAGCTGTAGTAATAAGATCAGTTGTCTCAGATGGTAGAACCAGGATCATTGACTCTTGCAAGAAACTGAGCGTAGCAATAGGGGTTTTGTTTGTTTGTTTTTCACCAAATCTATGAAGTCACAAAGGATTTGTTGTGGAAAACAGTGAGTGTGGTACTAACTGAAATTGAATATGAAGGTTGAATATGAACTATCCAAGCTGTTACAGCAGCGTGCAAGGCGCTGAGATAAAGTAAAATGCTAAGTAGAAAATTAAGCAAGCTGCAGCATGTGTTAACCATACATTGTATCCTTGAAATTTATCCCTTTTGCGATTGCTTCAGTCCTCAAGATGGAAAGTTACAGGCTTACTTGCAAAGAACAAGAACTGCTCTCAACTTGGAGCTTGCCAGGTGATGTTGACAGGCGAAGAGCAGGAGAACCTGAATAGGTTTAACAATTGTGAGGCTGTGGAATGAGCTGCCAGTTGGAATAGTGAGAGCAAAAAACTTAAGAGTGGCTGGAAAGCTTGCAAGAGGAATGTGCGTGTGATTGAGTTTGAATTTGGAGAGGGAGTTTCTTGTAGTGCCTGACTCTTGGAGAGGGCTGTCTTGCTGGGACAGTCTGTCCTTCTGCTGCTCAGTATTATAGAAACAAAGCTTTGAAAGAAAACTGTTCAGTTACTTTCTGGTCAGGCAACTTACATGAACAGTAGCAGGAAAGCAAATAAATCTAAAATATGTTTAGAAACATAATTTCATCAGTTCCTTTAACTTCCTTTCTCTGATGTCTTAGCTAATGTCATGAAAGACAACACAAGATCTGATGCTGAGCTTAAAACAAACAAAAAATAGTTTATAGATACAAATTGGTAAAACCACTATTACATTTAGTATTTAACTGTCTTGATTTTGGAGGTGCATGGTGCATTCTTCATTTGCAGCATGGTTGGAATCTGTTTTTTGAAGTGCAGTACTTAAGACTCAGCTGTGCAGTTGCAGGTGCTGCCTCATTTGTGGGGGTTGAAGGCTTTTTACCCAAGTTTAAAAAAAAAATGTGTGTAACTACAGATGTAAAAAGCCCCCAAATCACCATTGGATTAATGTAGTGAAACTTTTAATTAGGGTCTTTTACATAGTGAAACTTAAATTTTTATTCTTCTTTGTATCTGTGTGCATCTCTGGTCAGAGGAGCCCCCTCTTTGGCTGGGAGGACTTAATCTATAGAATATTTACAGGGAGGAAATAGAAACAATCTCACAGCTATTCAGTGAATCCTGCGTCCTTGATGGTTCACATAGTTGATAGCTCCAAGAACCAGTTGATGGCAGCCATCAGCTTTATCTGATTTAACTCTTTTCTCATAGCTGTCAACAGTGGGGTTTACTCTGAGGGAGAAGCATAGCTGCATGGTTTTTTTTTTGATGCAGACCTAGTTGGAACAATTTTAAAGGATCTGGGAAGATGCCTGGAGTTCTTGGAAAAAAATAACAGTGGATTCAGGGAATCTGCATTGCAGTCAGCATCGTATACAGAAGCAGCAGAATAGACAAATCAGTAATTACTCATCTCTAAAAACTTCATGGTATATCTTTATGAAAGGAGATTCTGCTTTGCATCCCCCCCAAAATGTTACTGGCTGGAAGATCTGTATGAATTCCACAAATGCTGCTCACTGGATCTGGAAAGCAGATTCAATGGAATGAGTAGCTCTGGCTAAACACTTCTGAGAATCAGTTTCTGGAAAGCATATGGTTTTTTTCAGTATCAAAACACGGTGTTTTTATTTTGTAGGCAAGTTGATATAGGGTGTGAAAATGTTGAGGAGGTGACAATGAAATGCAAGTGTATAAATAAATTGTACCTTACCCCTAAATATTAAAGATGACATGATCTTGAGCAAGACTACAGTATTCTGTTTAGATCATTGTATTGTTTAAAAATATCAACACTCCATTTGGGGAAGTCTTTCTGTATTCCAGTGAAAGTCATGTCAATTATTAATAAAATTGCTCTAAACAAAAAAACCCATGTGTAACTCGATCAATTTAATGTTATGGTTTAAGATGTGTAGAATTAATATCTGATTGGAAAGATCACAGTTGTCTTAAAATGTAATGGATTTAAAAATATGATTGTAGATACTATATCATTAGGTTGCTTTGCTTACTGTAGTGATAGTGTAAATAATACTGAAATTTCTACTGCTTCCCAAATAGTCTATTTTTAATGAAGTAAATTTCGAACTGGAAGATAGCCATTTAGGTTACTATATTTTTAAATTTAAAATTTTTTATATATATTTTTAAAAAACTATTCTAAAAATTTAAAATACCATATTTTGGGGGAAATCTGTATATAAAATGCTTACTTATGATTCTTTGTTTCTCTGTTTATTTTTAAGACGAGCAAAAATCAAATTAAAGTAGATCTTGTAGATGAGAATTTTACAGAATTAAGAGGAGAAATAGCAGGACCTCCGGACACACCATATGAAGGCAAGTAATGTTTTTGTGTATGCAATCATTGTACACTTCAAATCCTGTGTCTTGAGATGCTTTATTTGTAAAATTAATTTATGACATAAAAATGTAGAGCTGCGTGTTTTAACATAGTCTGATTAAAAAAAAAAAAGAGCTTGGAAAGTATTTGAGTTTAGCATCTGTCTTGCCTGAGGACAGATCTGTTCTACAGGAGGATAGACTATCCTGTATCAAAGGTTAATTTACAGGTGTAAGCTGTGCAGTGTCATTGGTATAATTCTGACTTTTAGTTGTTTGTTTACGGTCTTGACATGACTATTCTTAGCCATGAAGCATCAAGAAACTGAGCTTCAGAATGCAATGTGATTGTACATGTATTTCTGTGATCTAATGTAGTGGTCGTTCAAAAACTTGCTGCATTTTTCTGTCTCAAGGAGAGATGCCATTGCAGGTTGCATTTGGGATTTATCTCATACATCAATGGATCCCAATATGTAATTTATACTGGAGTCAGGACTCTAAAGTAGAACTTCATGTTTTCAAAAATTACCCCTTACTGACTTTCTTGTTTATTAAAGCTGGTATGATGCATCTCTTCAGTCTGAAAAAAGCAAAATAACTTACTACATGTAGAAGTTTTAACCAGTAGCTAATATAGCATACCTTGTTAGAGGTACCAAATTACTCAATAATGCTGGTACCTGTAAATTTTCTGTTTGTATATAATATATAATGGAGCTTGCAGGCACACCTTCTATTCAAGGTCCTTGATGAGGATCTTTGACTTTAAATTTTCTCTTTCTTTTTTTTTTTTTTTTTTTTGTTTACTTGAAATGATGTTTTATTGAGATTTTTCCATGCCAGGTATGTATTTCGACCTGAATGTGACCTTCCAGTAAAAAAACGTCTCAAGGAATGTTACAGGCAAATAGATTGTTTTCTTGGAAATTAAAACAGTTTGCCAAGTTTTCAGTTGCTCTCGTTGCTCCATGCTTTGGAGTTAAGGGTGGGACTTGAGTATTGTCCAGAAACCAGACCTATGCCTATAGGTGTAGGTGTATATGTGTTTGGTGGCTACTGATCAAAGTCTGCTTGTTGCATCTTCACTCAGGAGGACAGGCCTTGTGAGTGCATCTCCAGGCTAGTTGCTGGTGCACCAGCATTGGACTTGGGAGCAGAGAGAGTCTCTCCAGTGCTTACTGCCCAGTCTCCCCTGCTGAGACCTACAGCAGATAAAGGATGAGGAAACAGCCTAACAGAGGCTGAGCAAATTGGGATGGGGTAGGTGTTAGAAGTCGAGGAGAAAGGAAATGAGCCTGAAAGGGAGAGAACAGAAAAGCAGGAGCATCTGTAATGGTAAGGATGCTCCCCTACAGAACTTGAGTCCCAGTGTTCCTCTGCTGTCTAGCGTATAATGGCAGTTCCCTCCCTCCGCCCCCATCCTTCTACTCTCTCTATCCTCATCAGCTGCTAGTATTTAGTTGACAGAAAATGTTGTCCTGAAAGATGATAATTTATTCTGGTTATAGCATGTGCCATCAATCTAAAAGTATGCTGTATACCTAAAATACGTGGTTGTGCTTGTGACCTATTTGGAAGTGGACTATTCTGTAGTAGTATAATAGTTCTGTTGCAGATATAGTTGGTCTTGTGTATATAAGACTTGGTTTTACATGTTAAGATGTTGCAAAATTAAGTACTTGGATACTAGGAAACATCTGAATGGTGTGGGGAGGATGATGTTTTGGGGGGTTTGGTGTTCATTTTTTTTCCATTCAGAGTTAATCCTCCTTGGATGAATTGGTTGGTCATGGCTTGCCATTTTTTTTTTACCCTTCCAGGTCAGCATTACCTTGGATAATAAAATGGATTTTTATTTTTGGAACATGTATTGAGAGTTATTTGAAATGAAAGATATATATTCATGTGTCACAGAAGTTCATGAAGAGGGTAAAAAAAAAGATGTGAATGCCTGTCTGCAGAACTGGGTTCTGTGTGATGCTGGATAATTCAGCTAGACCAAAATTTCAAAAGCCAAGCACTGTGTATGCACATATTCAGCATATCCCGCTAATGAAAATCAGCATTGTATGTTCAGTGTGGAATTTGTTGACTTGAAATGCAAGCGTGCATACTTACCTACATGTGAGGACATTTCATGATGAGGATAAAGTAAATAGCCCTTTTGGGGGCTAAAACTATCATGTATTCTGATTATGTTAGGAATCTCATGGGAAAATAATGTGATCGTATTCTTACTTTAATCTGGAGGGTGTATGCACCAAGGAGCAGAATGGAAGTTACTGGCAGCCCAGTCTCTGGTGTTTCCTGGTACTTGAATAATTTACATTGGAACATTAATATTTCTGTAACATAACTTTCTGCATTTATTCCCTGATGTAATTATGAAGAGCTTGCCAGTGCGTGCAGTTTAAATTTTATAACTAAAGCAGTAATGCATGCTGCATATTACTGGTTGAGCTCTGTCATCTGCAGTCTAAACAATGACACAGCAAGAAGTGATTTATGAAGGAAAGCTAATTAATGTTGCAGTTCAGGTCAGACAATTCTGCGATACGGGAGGGAATTCTAGGACCATTGTGAGGTGACCATAGTTAGGAAGGTATCTGAAAGCAAGCTGCTGTTGCAAAGTTCTTTTATAGGTGGTGTCAGGACATTGGCTAAGTATGACTGAGAAGAAGAATGCCATCTGTTGTTGACAAATAGTGCAGCTTTCATTTTTCTGTCATTTGTGTCAACTCATTGATCAATTATCAGAGTATTGCAAGACAACTTCAATTGAAACATGTTTGCATCCCACATTAAAACTTACATGTTTGGAGTGAGGACCTTTGAAAGTCTAGATTCATGGCTGCTGGGCTTTACATGATTCAAGAGCTTTTCAATAGACAGATTTTTATTATTTGCTTTTTGAACCCTGTATAACAGTGGTATTCATTTCAAGCCAAGCTTGCATGCGAGCCACAGTAACTGCGAAATTTATAATAGAGCAAGTTTTAACTGTTTTTCTTGAAGAAATACCCTAACTCTATTTGTCAGATGTATGCTCCAGTAGGATTACAGAAGGAATGTTCTGCCATTACTGTTTAATTCAATCTCAAGTATTGAATAGCTATGGAAGAGCCACTTGTATGCATACTCCTTTTTAAAAAAATTCTGCCGAAATATTGGCATGCAGAAGGTAGTGTGTAACTCGGTTTCTAAATGTAGTATTAAGGAAATTAATATCCAAATTTGTTCAGTCTAAATCTTCAAGCTTGTATTTTTAACTGTAAACTTGACTGGATGGCAACAGTACTGTAAAAATAATACTACCAACTCATTAGTCCCTGCAATTTTAAAATCTTTTGGACTTGTACATTGCAGGTGGAAAAAAATTGGTGGCTGAATAGCCTGTTATGCAGAAAGTTGTAATTGTCTGTCCTTTAAAGGCGAGTTTTAATGGAAAGCAGAAGAAATGGTAATACCTAAGGGTAGGTTTTATAATACGTTACAGTATGGCATAGCAGTAAAATCATACAGGGACTGGAGAATTTTTGCAATTCAGGAACAGTGTAATAGTTCTGTTTCTTAGGAAAAATTGTTGGTGAATTATGCTTCAATCTAGGCAAAAAGAAAAGCGAACTTACGTAAGGTCCGTTGTTGATATACCGGCCTACAAAAATATTTCACCTGGGCTGTCCTCTAAGCAGGAAAGTGAGCAACTGGATCTTAACTATGATAATTTTATATTTATTGGGCTTTCTTCTGTTGTATTTTGTTACATAATCTCAAGATGCTGTAGTATTGAGGAAAAACAGCTGTAGAATGTAGTATAAAAATACCAAAGTGATATTAACCAATTTCAGGTGTAGTATATTAGACTGAATTACATATTAAAAGTGAGAGGTGGTGTTAGCTGCTGAACTGTATTTTGGCACAGATAAAAAGGTGAAATAGACTATAACTGTTCAGAGTATTCCTTTGAGGGTTTCTTTTCCTTGCATGTGAATCTTGCAGCCTGTATTGAGACTGCTTGAGAGCTGGTTTTGAATACAGTGATTTGCAAAAGAATAAATCACTCTTGAAATCCCAGAGGAAATAGTTTGCAGATACTTCAGCTTTCATTCAAGGAAATTTATGGATTGTAACAAAGCATATTAAAAGGTTTCTTTCTGAAAGAGTAGCAAATGAGGAGAAATACTTTCAGTTTTTATAAAAACTAAATGTCTAAATTGGTGTGTATGTTTTGTTATGCTCTCTTCTTTTTGTCATTAAACTGCTGCCTGGCAAATGATCTTCAGTGGGCAGACAGTCTGAGATTACTGTGTAAAACGGAGGTATTGATAGTAAACTTGAACATTAACAAAATTAGGATTGAAATAGACATAGGTAATGATATGATAACAGGGAGAGAAAACAGAAATGTTCAGGAAAGGGTAGTAGAACATGGTTCTGTCTGCCAAGCTCATGCTATCCTTTATTGAATGCTGTAGTCCTACAGGGTGTATTGTTAGTACTAGTGTATCAAGTGTTTACAGAATTGGAACAGAATTAACTAGTTCAGACAATAATATAGAACATAGTGGAGGTAACGTTGGCTCTGTTTGGTTGTTTTAATTGTTGTTGCTTTTTTTCCCCCCAGATTGTGGGAACTTTTCTTAACTGACTTAGTTGAACATTCTAGAGTTCCAGAAAGCTTAAAATGAAATAGTTATTTTTCAGCTGTAATTTCAGGTGTAATTTGAAGAAGATTTATTGGCATAAGGTATCAAAAAAGAGTCAAAATAATGTAATCTCATGTTCAGAGTGCATGTTCCTGTGGCCTATTGTTGTATCTGTTTGAGGGATACTTGGTTAATATTTTGGTATATTACTAAAATAGAGCATGGAAATTGCAACATTGGGGATGAGAAGCTACAGGAGGATATGCACATTAAATATACATAGGAAATACAGATTCTGATTTGCATAAGCAAATATTACTTTATTATATTGACTTAAATGCATTTCTTAATAAAATATATAGAATTTAGAAGTATCTTCTAGCTAATGTATCTGTTGAAAACCTGTCCATTTAGAAATGTAAGCTTTATTGTCATGTTCTTTTGTTTTGATTTCCAACTTGTTCTTTTGCAGGTGGAAGGTATCAATTAGAGATAAAAATTCCAGAAACGTATCCATTTAATCCTCCTAAGGTACTGTAAACAGTTTTTTGGATATGTAATTCAGCTAACAAGTTGGTTTTGAGCATTCTTATTTCTTTGCTTGTGTGTGTAGTCTCTTTGTATTACCCATATCTTTTTTTTAATTCTCTCTAGGCAGCCACTGGAGCTGCTATATTTACGTAGAAATAATTCAGGATGCATAACTGTATCCAATCAGAAATATTCTCTCGTTATTCCTTGAAGTACAAAGTGGCAAATTCTGGGGAGGAACTTGTGCCTTATTTCGACCCTCATGTAATTTCTTAGTTTTCATATAGTTTACTTGATGTAGAGAGTATGGCTATCCCTCCTTCTCCCCCTCTCTCCCCTCACTCCCATCATCGAAGAAATGCTGTAGTAAATAATTACTGGTTCTTTTAATTTCTTGGGCTCCATAAAGTATATTTAGTAGAGTCTTGGGTCTAACCTATCCATTTTCTAGTAATAATTAAATAGTGATGTGTACGGTTGTGGGACTTGAAGACCCAATAGAGAAATACAGTGGTCTTACTGCAACTTTACTGAGGGAGTGCATAAAACATGCGCATGGATGAGAGACAGAGATAAGCGTGGTAAAGTAACTTATATTTTTTTGCGACTTCCTGCCCTTTCAACTTTACTATGTGTTTCTAGTACTTTAAATTTGTGATTCCACTCCCCTCCTAAATGGATCAATCTTAATAAGTGCATGTGCATCTGTAACTGTGCATTTCTGTGCCCTGATTTAATCCTTTTTTCAGTGGCTTCTGACATATCGGCAGGCTCCTGAGTCGTCTGACTCAGCTTCTTGATAGGTTTTCTGTTTGCCTGAAAGGTGTCTTTGAACTAAGAATGTCCTAGATCTTGATAATTTTTGCCCTGATATGTGATACTAGGAGGGAACTGGGGAAAAGGAGGAAGGGAGAGGTGCCTGTAGCTCCTTGGCTTTTTTCCTTTGAATGATTTCCTTGAGGATGGAGTGAAAGATACAGAAAATCTTAATGAAATGTTTGTTGGTGTCAGGTCTTTTCATCTGCATGTGTTCTGTAAAGAGCTAAAATAAGGAGAGCTGAAATGGGTCATAGACACTGAAAGATGGATCTCTGTACCATGGTTTTAAATTGGTGCTTTAGGGCTTGCTGGCTTCCATTTCCAAAGTTTATAGGCAGCTGTTAGAAGCTCAGTGCACTGTAGCATAGTAGCGCTTATTCTGGAATCTGTAGTCTTGAATAGGAGGCCTTTTTGCTTGGGTCTAGCCCTGCCTTTCATCTAAAAGATTTTTTTATCTCATTCAGAATGTGCTTTGACAGCCATTGTTTGCAGTCATTCATTGTGAGAAATTACCTAGTATTTACATGGCTTTTTACATTTTCAAAGTGAGAGTTGAGCTAGTGAATAAGTGGCTCAGCTGACATGATCTCTTATTTTCTGTCCTGGAAAGCAAAAGTGTTATGGTCTTACCTATTTACACACCATAATTTTACTGATGTTTCTGTAGTCCTGTATGTATAGTCTTTTGCTGTAGTGTCTGAAAAATAACACGTTCTCTGCACTGATTTGCTTGCAGGTCAGGGGCAAAAGTTGAAAGGTACATATAAAAAGAATTTGGGGTGAGGAGGTAGCGATGAGAAAGAGATGGGTCAGAGTCACTAGAAGATAGTTAAAGTGCAACCTGAAATAAGGGGTTTGAAGAAAATGAAGGGGAAATTTCTAAAGGTGTATATATAATCCTTTCAGAGGACAGCTTTGGGTTTTGAGACTTTCAGAAGCAAATGTTGCTTATAACTTTCTTAGCATCTTTAAAAAATAAAATGCCATAACCCAAACAAACAAATAGACCCCCAAACAAATGAAAAAAACCCCACCCCAAACTGGTTTTATTAGTGCTTTGTGAGCATGAATACACTTTATTTTAGTGTAAAAACATGGACAGGATCAATGAATGTATACTGGGACTAGATTCTGTCAACAGTTAAGAAAAATAGTTGTAATCTAGTTAAGTTCTGGTTTCTTGAAAAGCTTTCTGTATATAGGTAATGAGACTGGATGGTTGTAGAAGTAGTAGCACCCACCAAGGAATTGGGCTTTGTGTGATGCAGGGATATGCACACACGACAGCATATGGGAAGGCAGTTAGGGATGAGTTTGGTGTCCTCAGTGGAGTTCTGTTTTTGAGTAAAGCAGGGTTCTGTCTAACAAATGGCCTTGCAAACTTGAAGCCTCCTGAAATAAGTGGTATCACATCTTAAGTTCTGGTTTTAGCTTGATATTTCCTAAATTAGTATTTCTTTATCATATTATTTAAAATGTTTATTTAATATATGGCATTTAATAACTGGTTTTGTTTTTAAAAATTATCTTCTAGGTGCGGTTTATCACCAAAATATGGCATCCTAACATTAGCTCAGTCACTGGGGCCATTTGTTTGGATATTCTGAAAGATCAATGGTAAGATTCCATACGGATTTAAATGTGCAGAATAAGATACACTGGTGTCCTGGATAGGCAGCAACAGCTCATGTTGCTTTTCACTTTGCATTTGTAATTTGAGATGTCCTTAAAGCTTACAATATTTCAGTACAGTAGTGTAAGTTGAAAAGATGCGAATGAAAAGATTGGGTGGTAATTTGGAAAGCACAAAGTAGATATTATATGCATAGAGAGCTTTTCCAAAAAGTTCTATATGAGGATTATGGTGAATGTTTCATTGTTTTGGATGGGTTTGTAGGTCTTAAAATTTTTGGTTAGCATTTGTTAATGGAAAAGAACTATCTGTTGCCTCCTAAATTTTGTCCTTTAAGCTTCCCGAAGTGTATGCAGAAAAAAACCCTAAGTGCTTATCTTCACTCTTGACTTCTTCTTACAAATAAAAATTAGTTCTGATAGAGCTAAAACAATGTCTGAAGTAAGTCTGGGAGTATAAAAGGTAACAGGTCAGCAATTGGAAAGGGAGAAGAAAAGACTGCCTGTGCTCATCTGTCTCATTGTTGATAATATTGATGATTTGCACCTCTGTAAACTATTTGCCTTTTAGTTGCTGACTTTTGATTAATATTACTGAAAAAGTGTTAATGGCCCACATCTGTGGAATAGGCCTGTAATTGTCCAACCTGTAACAGCTGAACTCATTGTTCATTTGTTTTTCCAATAATACATTTCATCTAGTTTGAAGATTATATGTACCAGTTGTACGATAGACATGATACCTAACATGAATGGAATAAGCTTTTTTATTTTCTTCCATGTCTGCCGTATAAGAATAGGACTGTAATTCCTCAGCAGATAATACCTAATCCATACAAGCTTCAAATGTTTGTAAAGTCAACAACTTCATCAAGACTGCTCTTGGCCAAGCAGAAGTCAGTTGGGTTTGAAAGAGCAGAAAGCTTAAGTTGAGGTCTTGCAGTTTACGCATACGGTATATTCATCTACAGAGTGAGAAGATTATGCAAATCGTGTGGCACAGGATACTGTAAATTACTAAAATGAAATAATGATCATGTTGTCTTTTTCATTTCTGGAACTGCGTATCTTTACTTACAGTCTCGGAGCACTTGATATTCTTTTAGGCAGTAGAATCTTTCAACATAAATGCTGTGGTACGTGGTATAATTTTCCTGTCAGTAAAGCCAGTGCCTGCACCTAGTTATTCATACCAACCTGCAATTATACTGGAGATAAATGACTCATTAGCTGTGCAAGTTACAGTTTCCTGAGAGATTGAACTCTAAACGAGATGGGCATAAATGACCTGAGGGTGAATGGGCATGAGGTTGGCTGGGTTGTGTGCTGGGATTTTTTTATTTTTATTGCATATGGGGAGGCAAAATCCTTTATTTCTAGAAGCAGAGGTGGTTAACATGGAACTCCCTCTCACTGTCATTAGTACTCTCCTAGGAAGAATTTATCCAAAGTTTTTAAGCTCAGGGTTTGGTTTGGGGTTTTTCCTCCCATCTTTTGGTACTCCTTTATGCACTGTCTATATGATTTACTCATAGTATCAAGGTTTATGACTTCTAGCACGTACCTCCAAGGCTACTCTTTCCATATTGAAGCCCCTAAACATCACATTTCTCAAAAAAACCACTTATCTAACATTTTTCCCTAGAAGTTTTGAGGAATGGCAGTCCATAGCAGAAGTCTTGCTTAGCTTACTTATCAGATTCTGAGTTAGAACTGAAGTAAGGACTTTTGCTTTTCAATTTCACATTTTCTTATTATCTTCATGTTATTTTAATACATTCCCTAATTAGTGTTTTCTGTGGAGAAGAATGGAGTATCTTGTTTATCAAGCAATAGAGTGGAATTCAGGAGATGTTTTGGTTTCCAGCCCTGGAACAGGTCTTGTGTTGTCTTTTCAGAATTGCCAAACATTGTGACTTGAAAGAGTCTCACAAAATTCAGACTTAAACCAAAACTGCTGCTTTAAGTGACTGATCAAGCTCAAAATACCAAAAGGCAACAAAGACCTCAAATCATGAGCTTCACCTGATTTTTCTTTTTTTTTTCCTTTTTTTTTTTTTTTTTTCTTGTCAAAACTATTGGGATTTGGAAGGGAAGAACAGGAGAGAGGATTTGACTTGTGTTCTCGTAGCTTTTGAAAGCTAGGTCTTGCACAGAAAACTTAATCTGTGTTTCAGTTCTGCCTGATGGCCGCAAGGGGAAGGGAAACTAAACCACAAAAGACATTAATCTTTTTTCACTGAGATGTAGACAAAATTGGAGTAATGGAGCAAGAACTTGCCTTCTGTATATTTGAACTGGCTAGCACAGGGAGCACCAATATTATGCCATGTGTGTATTTTTAAACTCTTCCTTTGAAGCACTTTCTTCACTTGGCAGCACTAAGAAAAGAATTTCACAGAACTTGGCAAATAGAAGGCATATTTCTTAATTCTTAATGTATTATATGAGGAGGCTTAATTCTGTAGTTCTTAATGTAGTGATCCCTTCATTTTCTAATGGTGCTCTAAGTTTTGTTTCTTAATTATGGAATGGTAAATGAAAATTACGTGAGCATTGTTAAAGTGCTTGTCAAGGCCTCTGGTCCTTTGGAATAGAGGAAAATTGTGGCTACCTCCATCCTTCCTTGTTTGAAGGATTTCAGTATTGTGATAGAGAAGAGTTTATCCTGAGTAGCTTCCTGAAACTTCCTAAGCCATATAAATGGTTAGTATTGTTAAAATTAATTGCTCAATGTTCTTCAATATATGCTGTTTTAATTATTTGAACTGAGAAATGGCCATGTCACCATGTTTAAGATTTCTGCATGTAGAAGTAGAACAATGGTTTGAATAAAATGATAGATTAATTAGAAAGCAAACAAATTCAAGCAACATCTGCATAACCTTGGTAATTTCATATTTAATTGATTTCACAGGTATTCAAAGGTAAATGGGACAAGAGAAATTCCAAAATACTCTGATGGCTGTGTTCTAGAAAATATATTTAGTTCCATAGTCTGTCTGGCCAAATCTGTTAGTAACAAGCTCTGTTTCTGAAGTGCCACTTCATTGACTTGTAATGCTCTTAACTGAATAATGCTGCTCTGTTACAGTGTTGAAATGTAAGTCTCAAATTCCAGTGCATAGCTGTGTTTTTCAGTGAGGTCAGTGGGAGCTGGAGAACAGAATTTGGGCCTATGGGAACTTAGTTTATTGACTCTAAGAAACCCTACTGATAAAATACTCATTTATATATGGTGAATACAAAGACTTTAATGTGTTTGTATAGTTAAAATAAGTCCGTTTACTACTCACTTATCTCATGATAATGATTTTCTGTTGAGCATAGTGAGGTATTCTGCATGTTGGCAGGAGGTTTTATCAGTTTGTGAAGTATTGTCTTTAAGTGATTTTTAATGAGTTTAATGAAATCCTTTCTCCACAGAATATGCTTGATGCTGAAATTCTTTGCAGCTGTGGATTTTGATCATGTTTAGATTTGTAAATACCTGTTATGCCAGTTTCTTTGCAAAGCAGCTACCATTTGCTGGTAGAATTAAAACAGGCGTATGATTTTGTAAAAGGAATGCTGTTCTGGTCTGATGCGAGTTTTGTTATGTAGTTTCACCTACTGTGACCTCCATTTATCTTCCAGGCTAGTATGCTATCTCAGTGTTTTATTCTCAAATATAAAATGTATCTAATACTGTTCATTGAAACTCAATAGCTAAATTACTTGAAAGCTGCTCTTCGTAAATCCTTTGAGCAGTGATTATCAAGTGAATGTGTTGTGGCTGGCTGTATGACTACAAAAACCTCTTGGCTGTTGTGGGTTTGACAGTTGAAATAAAAGTGAATAATCAGAATATTTCTTTTTCATAATGGCTCTACTGCAGTTTTAATAGATACATAAGTAACAGCCAGCTCATAGCAATCATTATCTTGGACTCATTTATATATTGTGACACCTAAAACTGCTGTGTTTTGTTCAGGGTGTTTGAGGAGCACTGAGCCTCCTTACAGCTCTGAGAAAAGTGCAGAGAATATTAACATTGTTTGAGGGAACTGTTCAGCAAGCGGGCAGGCTTTTCCTGCTTGCATTATGTCAAAGCTATTCTATTATTCCTTTTTTTTTTTCTTTCCCTAATGGGTGCCCAGTCTTGTGTTTCTCCTGTAGCGACTATACAGCGGGTTTCCACTCAAAGGCCTTATTCATTTCCTCCCTCCTTCCAGATTCCATAAGCCTGTGGTACAAGTTCCCAGAGCTTTTTTCGTGGATTAACCAACTTAGTTACTGCACAAATGGAGTAAATATAGCAGATTATTTTTTAAAATAATAATGAAAATAAACCAGTAGTCATGTTTGGTCGACAGAACAGGGCAGCAGTCTGCTGGCCGCAGCTGTTCCTGTGTTCTGCTGGGTTACCTCTCGGAGTAACTGAGAGATTGTGTCCAGGGAGGGATGTACAGAGTATAAGTAAAAACTTCCTAAATGGAAAATTACTTACCCTTTAAAAATGAAGAAGAAAAACTGGCAGTGTTTCATAATCCTCTTAGGACTCTTTCAGCTCATCAAAAGGTAGGAGATTTCTTACCTCAGGCATGCTGGGCACAGCTGGCTTGCTGTGCTTTTTAATACCACTGTATTCACCCAAACTAGGGGTGCTCTTTTTTAATGGAAATGCCTCAAGATATTACCTAAAAAAAAAAAATAAAAAAAATTGTAAGTGAGCAAAATACTTATGTTCTCATAGGGCCAGTGCTTCCCTGTGGTGAGCTCTGCATCTCACTGGTAGATATTGCTGGCCTTTCCTCCCATTTTGGAGATGTTGAACTTGCAAGCCTGCACAGTAGCCAAGCAGCATTTTGGGATGGGAATAGAAGTCAAGAGTTATTGGAAACTTTAGGAGAAAGCAGGAACCAGTAATGTCATGAGACAAAGGCAATGTAATGTAACATGCAAGGCAAATAGGATGCCAGGGTGTAGGAAGTTCTGCTTGCAAAACTCATGATATAAGTTGCCTGGTTTTTTATTTACTATTGGTTAGGCTTCCATTGTAGCAGTGTAACCACTTTGAGCACTGTATTCCAAGAAAGATGGGAACCATAGGAAAAAATCTAGAATAAAATAAAAAGCAAATATGATCTAAGCAAATATGACCTATAATGAAAGACTGGAAAGCCATTTTAGCATGAAGTATACCAATGGTAAAGCATTAAAATAGATTTTCCAAGAAACTTGTGAGGCTCCAGTTAAGAACAGATGAAACAGAAGTCTGTCAAGAATGATACAAGACCTTGCCTTTGGGGGAGAGGAGAGAAAAAAACCTAAGATCCAAGTCCGCAGCTAGCTTGAGTTAGCAAAGGGAGTTGCTTGAACTCCACGATATGTTGCTCATAAACCCACACCTAGAAGGAAACTTCAAATGTAAGAAGAGTTGGAAATCTTTTTGTTTTTTTCAAGATTCTATTCTGGAAAAATAAACCCTTGACAAGCACTGGAAGATGCAGAAGACCTCTATCTTTCCACTGGAAGTTTGTTTTAAGGAAAATACAGCCTCCTTTGCAGCACATTCTTCTCTAGCTTGTGGGGATGCTGTGTGACGTGTGTTTGGTTTTCTAGTTGTGCCACTGTTGGCATTGATTTTCCTCCAGAACTGATGATGAGAATTGGTTGTGCTCTTTGCTGCTGAGGAACAGGTCCTACCTTATGAGTGTCTGTAAGTGTAGTTCTGGACAGTCATCTCTGTTCACTTTATTCTGTCAAAAGAAGGTAATGGGAAGGAAGAAGAGCTTCTTAAGGTGCTTGGGAATTGAGAATCTATTTTAAGATACCCCTCCAGTTTCTACTGAGAATTTTAATATATGTCTGAAAAATTAAGAGTAAGCTCCATAGAAAAGAACAAGCCTTTCTTTCTTACTTTGATGAGGAAAGCTAATTGGTATCCTAAATGTAGAAAATGTCACATGAGTATACAATAATTACACAAAATACATCGGATTTTCTTTACCATTAATCACAAACTTGAATTTCTTCTTTTCAATACAAACAGCACCTGAAGCAGTAATGGGTTTTCTGTAAATGTAAAAAATATGTAAAAAACAGATTTTTCTTTTAAGGATACTTCTTTAAACATTTATGTCTAATGAAGACTTTCATATGAGTGAGATATGAAAGCCGTTTTGAGACATGAGACTTGAAAATAAGTTGTAAGCTACGTTTTTTAAACCTTTTTTCGTATGTAGCTAAGCTAGTCTTGTCCATAAAGTTATTACTTAAGAGTCTGAGTTCTCTGAGCGTGTATCTATCTGTATATCCAAATGGATGAGGTATTTATTTTTATTACTTACTTTGAAATTGGAATGTCAGAACAGAAGTTCAAGTCTCAGTATGCTTTGTATAAAAATCTACAAACATAACAAATGAGGAAAGATTGAAGGGGCCTAGCAGTCTTGAAAGCCAGAGATGGCTGGCACAGGCATAGCAGAACAGAGATGCCCTTGTTCTGGGCATCTATGGCACCTTTGGTCCTTAGTAATGCTTCCTGCTCACCAAGGCATACTTTCCACTCCTAGAAGGTATGGTGTGGATGGAAGTAAATTGCATGTAAAAGTGGCACAACTGGCCGTGACCCCTTTTGTGTCTTCTCTACTTGAAATAATGGCAGTATTTTCAGGTGTCTCTAAAATAGAAGGATTTCTGTAAAGGCAAATGCAGAACAGCTTTTATTTGATGACAGTAACTTTAGTATCGGTTACAGTTGATTGATACTTCATGTTAAGTCTGTCTCTTTTGAAGTGCAGTAGATAGTGTAATTAAAATCTTTAACTGGGAAAAAAAGACTTCAGGTTTTACAGTGTGTGGATATGGTAGTTCCTGAAAGTCGCTGCATAAAAATAAAAACAGTTGCATCCATTCAAGCATAGTAAGGTCTGAAAGACTCAGCATTCACTAACATCTGAATGCTGGAATAGTCAACCTGTTGTATTACATTGATTTATTTTTAGTAGATAGCACTGTGAATGAAGTAATCAATGTGTACATTGAATAAATTTATTTCAAGAGTATAAACAAGTAGACATCACAAAGAACAGGAAATTATAACAATAAAGTAGCATATGTAAAGCAAAAATATTTCTGTGCTCTTTCACTGAGGTTTTTGGGGGGGTGTTTCCCGCTCAACCAAGGTGCTTTGTACTCTTAAGTTTACTATGTTAGCTGGGCTCTTGTAATGCTACCGAGGACATGTTTCAGTAACCAGGTGTTCTTTATCAGATTAAATATAATCTTACTAGTTAATCCCCAGCTCTGTAATTTAAAGAAATGTTCTTTGGCCTGGAAGAAGCATTTGGCTTGGAACCTGAAGTACTTAAATTTAACTGGAAGAGAATCTGAAATTCTGGGAAGCAAATTAAAGTTTAGTTACTAAAGAGCATTGGAAAAAGATAATGATATGTTGTTAGGGGGTTGTGATTTGTCAGAATCTAGATGTAAAAGCACGAGGGTTTTTTTAAGATTCAAGTCTGCAAAGTTCAGCTTGAGGGACTTCAAGTTGATGCGGCAGTTGGAATGAGACAATATGTGCTAATTAAAATCTCAGTCACTTGGGATGTTTCTCGCTTGTGTTCTCATGTAGAACACTGTACTGTGAAAGTTCAGTGATGATTACCAAGCTTAAAAAAAAAAAAAAAAAAAGAGTTTCTAGGAAAAATCTTCTAGAATTAGAAACAGTAAGGGAAGAAGGCTGTATTTGAATGGCTTGTGACATAGCAGGAGAGCTATAAATGTAAGCAACAAAGATGACCAGGCTGGAGCATCTCTTTATGAAAACAGGCTGAGAGAGTTGGGATTGTTTCGTTTGGAGAAGAGAAGGCTTAGGGGAGATCTTAGAGCAGCTTCCAGTACCTAAAGAGGGCCTACAAGAAATCTAGAGAGAGACTTTTTACAGGGACATGCAACTGTGGGACATGGGGTAGTAGCTTTAAACCGAAAGAGTGTAGATGTAGATGAGATACTAGGAAAAAAATGTTCCCTGTGAGGGAGCACTGGCACAGGTTCCCCAGCAAAACTGTGGGTGCCCCATCCCTGTCAGTGTTCAGGGCCAGGCTGGATGGGGCTTTAGGCAACGTGGTCTAGTGGAAGGTGTTCCCGCCCATTGTAGGGGAGTGGGAACTACATGATCATGAAAGGTCCCTTCCAACTTGACCCGTTCTATGATTGTGTGATCTAGGAATATAATATTTGGGTGTCACAAATGTACATCAAGCATTTTACCAGCATCTGTTCTTTGTTCATTGGTGTACTCTGCTGGAATACCTCAATACTGGTGCCCAAGTAGTGGAAAATACGTAAATTTCTGAAGTCTGAGACTGGAAACAAGATTTACAAACTGTTTCCTAAGTATCTGGACTGTCAGGTCAGACTCTTCTAACATAACAGACTGTCTGCATTTACTTTCAGTCTTTTGAAAAGAAGAAACTGTTTTCTGTTCATTGAAAATGGAGCAGTTTGTCTGTAAGAATTGGATGCCTGTGTTTCACAACTTGCCTCTGACATTTCACTCAAATCCAAGATGGCACATTTTCACCCACTTACCTTTCTACTAGTTCTCGTAGAGAGTAAGCAGTTTTGTGTATTGGTTTGAGCATCTGTCTTTGCCACAGTAATTAGGAGCCTGCTTAGCACTTCAAATCAGCTGAAATAGTAAACTTCCACAGATTCTGTGAGGTCCTTGTTCAGCTTGCAGTATGTCCCATGGTGAAATGGTAGATCAGAGATGGTATTCATGATCAGAACTTAACTGTGTATTTAAAAAGTTACAACTTTCCAAATTTACGATGTGTAACCATTTCATACTTTTCTGAGTGGTTATTGATTTTTATGAACATACTTGGTTTTCCCTTAGTAAATTATTGAGGTCTCTGTCTAACTATGCTTTGAGATCAAGATTAATTATGAGAACTTAGAACCACAGAAGCTCTGACTTTAGACCTGTGTGACTTTCGACAGTGTTCTTTCACAGGGGCAAAAGAGTGACTTTACAGCACCATCATGACTACAGAATGTTTTCCTGCTTCTGACAATCATGTCAGGTTGAAATGAGAGGAAGCTGAGATTCATATTTTCAATTGCATATTCTGTAATACCCAGACCTTTTTATTACTATAGTATTAATTCACTGAATTGTTCACTTTTTTTTGCAAAATGTCATATTAAAACCGGTGCAATGCTAAAGGTACTTAACGTATAAAATTCCTAATCTGTTAAAATATTTAGAATACAGGTCACTAGTTCTGTAAATGCTGGTTTGCTATGCAGAGTGCCAGCAGAGGGAGCACACAGGGCCTACCAGCTTCCTGCCTAGACCTTAGACTGGGTGCTGTTGCTGCTAGTAATGAAGGATGGCACAGACTTCGAAGTGGCATTTTTATTTTTCAGATGAATTGAATTCTGTTAAGTGGGCATGGTCAAATCTGCAGGTCAAGGACTTTATTTTCCAAAAGCCTAAGAGAGCAATATTAAAAAGAAAGTCCATGTTTAAAACCCTACTGAAATATATAGAATGTTATTCTAATAACTATAAGCTGCAAAAGTTTAAAGTTACGATTCTTGGACGTCAAATGTGTACATGTGCTCATGTCTTCTATGATACTAGTACAGCAGCAAAGGTGAGTACAAGCATGGGATTTGATAAAGTCATTTTCAAATGTTTAATTTTAGGGCAGCAGCAATGACTCTAAGAACGGTGTTGTTATCGCTGCAAGCATTGTTGGCAGCTGCAGAACCAGATGATCCACAAGATGCAGTAGTGGCAAACCAGGTAAGATACTCAGTCAACTGAATTTGTAACACTTTTGTAACCTTTGCTAACTCAGATTAGGTCCCAAACCCTTGGGGAGATGAAGATTTTTCAAGAATGTATTGAAAAGTTGCCTTACAGTAAGTGTGAGTTATTTAGCTTGTCAGGAGAGTCAGAAGATAACAGCATAGTAAAATGACTTGCAGTATAACCTGGCTCTAAGGCTTCTAGTGTAAGAAAAGCAATTTATGTTGGTTTAGAATTTTAACTTGACAGGGTTCCTTGAATATGGCTTGGTATGTAGCTCCTCTTCGCATGAATATGAATATTGTTGAGCATTTTATTTAATGACGATTTTATGAATAGTGACTTCAGATGAATTACTGTTGCATTTAATCCTGAGGAGCGACTTATCTGAATGAAGCGTTCTCTGTATTTTTGCCTTTGTAAGTACTTGGGATAACTGTCACTGGTTGAATTTGTATTAGTAGAATTCTGTAGTCGACAGGGTTTGTTACTTTTCAGACAGTAGCAATGACTTACAAATACCAATAAAATATCAGTTGGATCTTATGCCATACCAGGAATGATTTCATTCTGTTTGAAGTGTTGTTGAAAGATGGGAACAGTCATTCCATGACTTAATACTTTGACAATTTTCAACAAAGTCCTAAGTATATTTGTTGTTTTTCCTTTCTACTTGGGAAAAAGAGAGAGAAGGCTTGGCTTCCCCAGCAACTGGTAGTAGGGTGTATTTCAGTAACAAAAGAACAAAGCAGTTACAAGGTTCTTCCAGCATCAGTTCCATCTGTATCTGCTGTCAGTCAGGACCTTCCAAGATAGGGAGACAGAGTGGGCACTCCTTCCCTCTAAAATCTGTGTAGGATGATAAATTAGCAGTTTATCAAACCTGACAGGATTTGGAGGGAAACTTTGAGATCAGAGGTTGCCCTTTGCACCACTGGGTGGGGAGAGTTGTTTGCTACTACTGTACTCACTAGTGCAGAAGGCTTGCTTGTGGGATTCTGCAGTACTTCTAAGGCTGCTCTGAACAAATGTCCCTGAACAGTTCTGTCAGACTGAATTCTTCTGCACAGGGAGGATTGTTGCAGAGGCCATTGAGGCCACCAGGCATGTCCCTGCACTGTTTTTTCTTGCCAGATGCGTGCCCATGCTGTCAGCCTCTCTTTATTAAACAAACCCACTTTTTCCTTCTCTCAAAGAACAAGAATAGTGTTTCCCATTCTGGCCCAGTGGTAGAATTTTGTGTGGGAATCGTAAGTCTTGTAAAAGCTTTTTGGCTGGAGTGTATTCTCAGGCAGAAAACTTCATGAAACTTCCTAGATTCAGAAGAGCAATCTTCCAGGCTGCCTTTCAGGTGCTTGTGGGGAAGTGTCCAGTGGGACTGTGGCCTGGCTGATGTGGGGAAGATTCAGTTTCTCTCGTTCCCTGCAGTTACCTGCATGGAAACTCTGCTGGGGCTTGGCCTTGAGTTACAAGCATGTCTGCGTAAATAAAAAGTGATTATAACATCTTTGAGAGATTTGGTGGTAAACACCCAGTTCCTTCATGTGTTTTATTTGGTGCTGGGGTCTTCTTTAGTTTGTTTGGGGTTTTCATTGGTTGGGTTTTTTTTCTCCAAAACCAGAAATTCACAAGATTATTATTGTTATCCTCCACACCCATTTTTCATTATGTTTTTTTTATTAAACTATGTGTTAGACTACGAGGCTGTCCAGGTAGTGTTCTACAAGGTCTTGAGCTGAATCCCAGGGAGAACTGTTGGAATAACAGCAGCATTTTCAGACACCAGCTATCTGTTGTCAGAACTACTTCAACTGGTTCCTGTTTTTTTTAAGTACAGCAGCATTGACTGCCTTAGATTCCTGGCATAGAGACATCAGTAAGAGGTGCCTTTAGGCTTTTCTCAATTCGGTGAGAAGCTAGAATATTTACGGATACCTAAGTAAAGGAATTTTATTTATAGGACACTGAAAGCTGGTTCTGAATAAAATGCAGTTATGCAGTTATGACTAATCCTTCACACTTCAGTTAGTTGCTTTCTAGGCTTGGCAGTATTCTCAAGTACATATAAAAAAAATAATTGGGGGAAGATCTCTTAAGAGCAGAACATAGTACTTGAGGATGCTACTAATGCGTAACTTAATCTTTCCTCTTTTCTACTCATTACACCCAAAGACATGCATTACAGACCACTGTACTTACAACACAGTGAGTTATTTCCAACAATAGATTGTCTGCCATGTTTGTTTTAATGCTAATAGCCAGATAGTAAATATACAAATTACCTCATGTGGAGCAGAATGAGTGGGAGGTGAACAAAGCACACAAAACAGTGTAGTTGATGTACGTTGCTTAGGAGAGGTAAAGTTAAAAAGTACAGCAGAAAAGTATTGTATTCACCTTGACAGTGCTTTATAGATTAAATGATTTTCATGTATGAATAAAATGTTTAGAATGATAATCAGCCACATTTCTGTCTTTAAAATGCATCTGTATATTTAAATAATGTAATTCTTAATACCTTGGTTTATTATTTAGAGCTACAATTTATTATTTCTCCAAAGATGAGCATACCTACTTTTTAACGAATAAGGGAAAGAGGTTTGGGGTTTTTTTAATACAAAACCCTCTTGAACTTGATATTACATGCAGAAGTTGCTAAAATAGAAAACGCATTGCTTTTCTGAGTACAGTTTAGGACAGATGACCCACTTTCTTGGCTTTCAGGTTCTGAAAACTGTGTGATAAAGTTCATTCTGTTGTTTATTAGAAAACTTGTGATGAGATTGTTGTAAAATAGATTTACATCCCCTGCATGATGGTTTTTTCCAGTAGTTAATAGCTTACATGAAAAGAGTTACAGCTTCCTGGCTTTTTTGCACATGCTCACCTGTTTTTCAGCCCTTCTTTTGCCACATACAGTATACTTACTTTCAGGAGGAGGCCTGGTAGTAAAATGTCAGCCCTGATGGAAAACCAGCAGACCTACTTGCAGTGTATAAAACCAGGCGTATTTGGAGTGATTACAGAAATACTTTAGAGTAGTATGCATATGTACATTCAGGAGATATTAACATAGGGATAATTTTTGCTCTACCACACTGAATGTAAATTTTCAGTAGCTGTGCTAAACATAGCTACTTTTCATCAGTGCAATTGAGAGCAATAGGTGCTTATACATACAGAACACCCATAGCATGTAATTTAACCTAAAACCAAACGCATTAAAGGAAGTGCTTGCCTCAGTTTACTCTATGTGTAAACCTCACCTCTAAATTTCATCTCTCAATTAGCAGTATGATCAGTGTGAAGCACTGCTGACGATGTTGTAGAAAGAATGATGGATTGGAATCTGCCATATCATCTTGCTTTTTGGTTGGATTGCTGAGTTGATTTAACTTTCCCCTTCTCCTCCCTTCTCTCTTTTGTGTAGTACAAACAAAATCCAGAAATGTTTAAACAGACAGCTCGACTTTGGGCACATGTGTATGCTGGAGCACCAGTTTCTAGTCCAGAATACACCAAAAAAATAGAAAACCTTTGTGCTATGGGCTTTGATAGGGTAAGTATATATAACTTATGTATTTTTCAGAAGGGCAGAGCGATTACATGTGTTTAAATACAGGGAGTCATTAGTATACTGACGTAGTCTTGCCATATCCATGACCCTTTGTAGGTCTGATCATTGCTTTGCTAATTATTTGTCAGAATCAGAATTTTAAAATACAACATTATTAATAATCTTGTGAGCTACACCTGCCTCTTGAAGCAGTTTTTCTGTATACTATTAGGAGTTAACAAATGGTAAACTAATGTGTTCTGATTAATCGGTGAACTTTTCCACTTCTCGGAGCTGCAGGTTCACACACTGAAAATATTGCCTTTTTTTTCTTTCTCATTGCAGAATGCAGTAATAGTGGCCTTGTCTTCAAAATCATGGGATGTAGAGACTGCAACAGAATTACTCCTGAGTAACTGAGCCATGTAGAGAGAGCTGCTTCAGTAGTCCAGCTTGCCCCTTCTGGAGGAGCATCACCATCTGTTATTTTTAGGATTCTATATAGATTCTCTTTTAAAACTGGCACTCTTACCTGATGATGCTATCTAGGCACTATTGGAGACTGAAAAAACCGCTCTGTAAATAAAGCTAATTAAACGTCTGTGTAAATTTAAAAAGGGGAAATACTTTAATTTTTTTTCTTACTAAATATTGTAAAAATTCTTTGAGCTCAGCTAAGATAATGGGAAAAAAAATGCCTACTTTAGTGTTTAGCAGTGTGACGAAGACTAGCAGGAACTTGCTTCAGGATTTCGATTTAGTAATTCAGAAAGCAACATTTTTGAGTGTTAGTCATCAAAATTGTTGGTGCCACTCATCACAGCTATCTTACTGTTTTTAACATGGATCCTATGTGCCTGTGGATTGACCTATATTTGCATGCTTGTACTTAATAGACATATTAGGTAGGGTCGCTGAAGAGAGCACCATTGAAATACTTGATTGTTCTTGTAACTTTTTTTTTTCCTGAAAGACTTTGAAGACTTACCCAAAGTTCCAAATGGTGACCTATTCAGAACTGGTTTCTTTCTAGCTGATTAATTGGGAAACCCAATTCTCCTCTCCCTTACATCATACAGCTGAAAATCCTCACTAGATCATGTTTCATCATCTCTGGTTATTACGTGTGCCATTTACAGTAGTCTAGGCTCCCATTTAAAAACACATTTTGAATTATCAGTAATGATTTCCATCCATCATGTTTTCCACATGCTCTCCTAAGGAGTATGCCTCAATATAGCACAAAAAGATGGAGCTGGTTTTCTTTCTTTTCTTTTTTTCTGAAATAGATGTAAAATGTTCTTCAGTACATTCTGGATAAAATGATTTCACTGGGTCTGAAGGAGGAAAACTCTGGTTGCCTAGTGTACCAAGAATTAAAGAATATTTTCTTTGAGTACTTGATATGATGCAATCAGCTGTTTCGTGCAGCAGTTTTCTAGCTTTATTTTGGGCTTCGATTTAAGGATTGCTTACCAGGTACTTTAAAATTCATCATTGCTTGCGTTTTTCTCTACTTGACACATGGAGGCTGTGTTGGTGTTTTCTGTACATACTTCAAATGCACATAGAAGTAGAAGTGTGTTCTTGCTTTAGCTTTCTTTTGGATTGATGTTTCTGATAAATGAGAACTGAAGTCTTACCTTGGCTTGTACATACAGTCAGTCTTTTTATTCGTATTAAAATGACATTTCATCCTGAGTGCAAAAGCTTGAAAATTATTAGTTTTGCAACTTCAAACACTAGAGAGCTGTAATGTCTTTGTGAATATGATGCTAAGTTTTAAGAGTATATCTGACAAGGAAGTTCAGAGAAATCCTGAGACTAGAGAGTGGGGCTTGTGGGTGATGGAGTGCTGTATAAGTCATCTTTTCCACACTTGTTTTTTTTCTCCTAAACTGTGGATTAATGAGGTGGGGAAATACATGTCTGGGGGGTTTCTGGAGCTATGAAGTACAAGTTGAAATAGTTTCACGCTTCATAGACACTCTGTTTATATATCATACTAGAGGAAATAGGAACATTATTGTACCTGTTAAATATCTAGAGCATAGTGGTAGGGGAACAGAACCAGAAAATAGAGCTGTAGAGACGTAGCTAGTTCAGGGATGTTCCCTGTACTGCTCTGTCCAATGTGTCCAAACCTAAAATATTTCAGGGCAGACAGTAAATACTTTGAACTCATATCAGTGCAATACTAAATGCATTTGCTTAGTCTTTATACATATTACTTTTTAAGATGTAGTCAGTGATCAGTTTTCTTGAGTTAGTGTAAATCATTTGCAATGATGCCAAAGGAAGTGAGTTGTTTTCATCTTTCCTTATATTTATTTATTTTTTTAACAAGAACTGCTACTGTTCAGCTGGTTTGGTAGGTGAAAACCAGGGACAGTAGGAAACTGTTGCAGAATGCCACTTGTGTTAATCTCAAGTTGCTGTCTTTTCTGTTATACAGGCTAAGAACTTCTTGATTACATCAACACCGTCTGTTTTTTACCCTAGTGGTAATTGTAAATTGCTGACTACTTTCCCTTGTTCCACTGCTGTTTATCAAAAGAAAGAACTTGGAAGTCATTCTTGGGGACATAAAACTTACCAGTTCTCAATGTGTCTTTTGATTAGTTTCTGAAGGACAGTGGGTTTTTCTAACAGTATGTAAAGGGACAAAGGAAGCCAGGGAAAGGGGAAGGGGGGGAAGAGGAAATGGTTCTTAGGTGAGCATGGTCACCTCTGAAATAATGCTGTTAGGTTTTACTTCTGTCATGAAGTTACCTCATTTTCTTCTCTACTGCAAAACATCTTCTTCCCTTTCCCCCTTATGTATAGATGTTGGCTACTGGGTTTTGCCCTCCATCCTTGCACTTGATAGCAAAGATACTTTAATGCTAGCTCAGGTGCTGGCAGCAGGGAAGCTTCTCCAGAAGTGAGCGGGGAAGGCAACATGACCCAGCATTAAGGAGACATCAGCAGTCTGAAGTCCCTCTGAATTTGACATGCGAGTCCTTTATAAGGAATGTTTTCGTATTGGTAATTATCAGTCAGAGTTGAATATAGGGATAATGTTGTTTGAGGTTAGTTTAACTGCAGCTGGGGCTGAGCCCTGGCAATTTTGCTGTTAATGTTCAGTTTATCATTATGAGTTTGTACATACAAAATGGTAGTTCTGTTTTCTGTACAACTTAACTATATTCAGGGCCCTGTGCTCTCTCGGAGGTGGAGTTGCCACAGAGTCCACTCCAGCTGTGGACTTGGGCTGCACATGTACTGCTTTCCTACAACAAGAATGTAACACATGGGTGCAGTTGGTTTCAAAGTACAAATGAATCCTGCGTTGTCTTCCTCTATCATGTAAGAAGATGGCTTAAAACTCATTTTAAAGTCTAAATGGCCCCATTTTTCTAAACAAGGTATTGGCAGTGGCACTTACTGATTGCCAGAGTATCAGTCAGATTTCACTGATGAACATCCTAACGTGCATCCAAGAAAGTTGGTTTATCCCTGTTTAGTTTTGTTGGTGGGGAACGAGAAACTCTTTATCTCGCCCTGTTCCTTGGAGTGGAGTACAGCTTTGTTCAAAGGCAGAGGAATGCCCTTGCCTCTTGCCAAAAGCCTCATCTTCCTGTGAGTGCCAAAAGCCCTGACTGTATCCCACCCCCAGCTGCCGATTCACGGCTCCCTCCTGGTGCTGCTGCGAACAAGCTGTGTTCTCAGTGTGACAAACGGGTACGTTTTGGAGACACGAACTTAGGAACATATCCTTCTGAAAGCTGTGGCACATATGCTGTTCATTCTGCATATCCCAAACTTTTAACTCTTGTTTTTTCTTGTCGTAATCTTGCCACAGAGTACATGGGGCCTTGACTATAATTGGTTCGGTGTTATTTATCTGAGCAATTGGGTACTACTGGTGTAGGAGTATGTCTTGGATTTTTTTAATTATTATTGTACTTAACTGTTTTCCAAGGGAATTAGTGTTGGAACACTGACAAGGAATAGGGGATCTGTTTTGTTGTCTGAAAGGAGGAGTTAAATAGCCGGACAGAAGCTCTACCTTGTAACGTCAAATCTGTGTTTTATGCGGTGGGTAACAGAAACATTTAAACTATGCAAACTGAAGCTCAGCAGCTGTGAATCAGAATAGGCACTCCGGAGCATATGGATTGCTTATTTAATAGGGAAAGGGAGTCAGAGGGGGAGATCAACACAGTTTCCAGTAGGAGTTCTTATTTATTGCATTGCTCCTGCAATGTGAAGGTGGAGTGTTCCATTTTCAGTGCAAAGGGAAAGCTCGTGCTGTGCATGTCCCTCACTTCCTGAAGACCAACACAAGCCAGCTTGGCCTTGGAGGCTTGCCCAGAGGGGGAGATGTTAAATACGTTAGCAGTGAAAGATAGTGTAACATCACATCTGCTGAAGAGCAGATGCAGTGAGAAGATGAGGTGTCAGCTCCTGCTGTGTTGTGTTGATGAGGGGTACCTCAGTGAGCGTGGCCGCTGGATTGGGGTTGGGTTCCTGTGGCTTTGATGGGCAGTCAGCCCAACAACAGGTAGCAAAAGTGAGTTTCCTCATGGATTCTGTTGCATTACAGAGCTAAAGTGTAAAAGTAAAGATGCTCCTTGGGTGCCTAAAGCTTGTTCTGGGAAGACCATACAGCTGGTTTTGCTGTTCCTGTCCTCATTTTCCAGGCACAGCTTTCCCATATGGCTAGACAAAGGGGCAGTTGCTTCTTTCTTGACAGTTTCCTGATCTATTCCAAACCCATCAGTAAGTCATGTAGCTTGCTCTTCCCGTTCGTGGTCTTAGTGTCATCAGCAGACTCATCGTGAGACTTACAAGACCAACTGTCCTGGTTGCAGTTTGCTTCTTGCTTGGGTGTTCCAGCTCCAGTGCTCTGTAGGTAGCAACTTGACTTCAGATTTGTTCCCACTGGGCAAACTCTTGCAAATCATTTGCCCTGCACTGTACTGTGATGTGATGTTCCTTCTCTGCTGTTACCTGCTTTGTAGGCATCTAAATAGCTAGCTGGTCGCTTACGGTGCTGAGCCATCCATCAGTAATGTGAGTTAAGATAATGACTCGACAGCCGAGGAAACATACTGTGAAAATGCTGTACTTGTCCGTTTTACGGCAGCTGCTGGTGCTCTGTTGTGGTGTCTGAAGGAGGCTGCCATCATGCAAACGCTGATGTCAACTGCTGAAGCGCGCGCCCTGCTTTCACTTACCTCTTCCATCCGCACCTCTGCCTTTTCCAATTGACAGTATGAAATAAAGACCAATACAACCCATGGCAGGAGGTTGGTTCTCGAGGCACAGACTTCCTGTACAGGAGGAGCGGGTGGGCTGGAATGCAGCGTCAGTGGGGTTTGTCTGGAGAATGAAAGCTACACCAACACTTTTGTACACAAATGTTTTTTTTCAATAAACACACATTTTAAAAGATGTTGATTTTCACTGGGAATGCTTCACAATAAATGCACGTTTCCCTGAAAACAGCTTTCATTTGGTTTCTGATAATTCCAGTTGTTCTGAGGTTACAGGGTCTACTGCCTCCATGCCTGTGATGAGAGAGCAAGGGGTGATTGTTTTTGTGATGCCTATGAAAAAGTTGTGGAGATGATGATGATGTAAATATAAGGTGTGTAATGATGTGCGTTACTTCAACTTGACTGCCTCATGTGATAGCTTACGAAATACATGTACAGATGCAGCACCTCTGTCTCCTTTCAAAAGCTGTTTCTGGGGAGACAGCTCAGAGGAGAAAGTTTTCTTTGGATTTTCCAGCACTGCTCACGTTCATCTCATCTTTGTGCATTTTAAACTACGGACTTCATCTAAACCACAGCGCTTGCATGCGGGGGGCACAGCACTGTCTCTCAGCTGTAGTAGAACCTGGTAGGGATGATGACTATGGATGCATTTGCCACCAGTCCATACTGTCCACTGCTTCTGGCATTTGGCAGCAGTTGTTAAATGGAGTAAAGTGGTTTAAAAGACGGAGTCTGCGCAGCTGAAGCCACGAGCTGGGAGTAACGCCGGCTGCAGTGCGTTGTTACAGGGCTGTGTCCCATCTTCGGGGCTGTGTGGCTCTGGGTGTTCGGGCAGGTTCTACCAGTTGGGACAGTGCTGCCCAATTTATGGTGTTCAAACTGGTGTGAGGCGGTTGTTGTTTGTTTCTTTACACTTGCTGCCATCAGGAGCTACGTTGTATTGTGGTGCCTTGTTCATTAAGAGGGAGGGAGAGCACTCCCCAGCCCCTCAGCTGGGGCTGCCCATTAATTGAGAAAAACATTGCTTAAATCCATATCCCTTGTTGTGGTAATCAGACACTGCTGTGACACGAGTAACTGAGAGCTGCTTCATACTGAAACACGCGCCGTCGTCCAACAGCCTTGCCATCTCTTCCAGCACCCCAGCACTGGAAGCGAGTTCACAGTTGGAATGGACTGACAGTGCTTTACTGGCTCATCTTCTCCTGTACTTGATTCTCTGTTTCAGTAGCTGGCATGGACACATTTAGCTCTCTGGCAGGTAACTCTGACACTGCCAACGCAGCGTATCCAGGATTTTAAATTGTTTTAAGGTCAAGTCTGGATCTGGAGCACCCGTGTCTGGTATAATGTCAAATAAATTACATTGCTTCACTTAGTGGCTGCTTTGTGTTGAAATACATGAAGTCTTCAGGTGGGTTTGTGACGGCCTGGTGTAAAATAAAGGGTAATTGCCTGGGATGGGGAGGGAGAAATGAGTCTGCTGTTGCTGGGGAGAAGGTGGGAGAGAAACTGTTGGGTGCTGATGGCACCTGAGACAGCAGACCCCTGAGCAACCCAGGTCCACGAGTCCGCAGCCCTGTGCCTCACAGCAGGTGGGACAGGGACTGTGCGCAGCCAGCACCTGGCGGTCCCTGCCCTGGCCTCTCCCCTTCTCCGCCTTTCCAAAGTGGCTCTTCTCACAGCTGGTGGATTGCAGCCACGGCTCCTGTTGGTCCTGTTGGAGAGGTTGGGGAAGTTCCACACCGCCGAGCCCCATTTCTGTGCTGTGGGAGCAGCCCTTGCCCTGTCCCCATTCTAAACACCTACTCCATGCCTGGGTGCACAGCGTGCATGAGGCTTCCTTGAAGCAGGAACCCTCACTGGTTACAGATGAGCCAGGTAGGCTTCAAGGTGTGCTTTGGTTCAGCAAGCAGACAGAGAACGGGCCGGTCCTGTCATCGCCACAGGTTTGAACTTCCCTGATCACAAAGCTTGGGGAACACCAGACCTGGAGCAGGGCCTGGTGTTCCTGGAAGTGGTAGCCAACACGTTTTCATAGTGCTGTGGGAAGCTGTCGGATGTGAGGGGCACAGAAAGTGGCTTAAAGGAGCTGAAGCGGTCGGTTCAAGTGGAATTAAAACACCTCATGCCTATGGCTTTTGCTGTTCAAGAGGAATTGTGTGTGCAAAATACCTAGATGTGAATGACCCACTGAGATGGGGCAGGGATGTTCTCCCTCTTTTGCCTGGCGTGCACAATCGCCACTGCAACATCTGCCATGTTCAACTCCTTCGATGGTCTGAACCACATCAAAAATGCCAGGAGTAAATTGCTCTGGGCCATACCTGTCACAAGAGAGAGCTGTTTGGACGCAGACATCCCTCTGCCACAGCAGCAAATAGACACAAAGGAGCCACATCCTTTGCATAGATGTGAAATGACAAAGCCCTCTTGATAGCAAAGAGGTTGAAGACAAGACATTTTGGTCAAAGGGTATGAAGTTTTGGAAGGAAAACAGCTCAGATATGCTGAGTCAAATGAAATTCCGGTGTCAGCTTGGCCAACTGCTTTGAGCAGCTTCCAAAGCTATCCTCAGGAGAAAGGAGGAACATCTTACCAGAGCTATTATGGGATTTCAAGGCTGAAGAGCTACCAAATAACAAACAGGCTTGAGCTCTTGAGATCTGACCATGATGGCGAGCGTCTGACTAGATTTACCGGGCTTGCACCTCCACGCTGTACCTCCTGCAGCGCTGCTCCCGCTGCTCCACAGCAGAGTCCCACCATCGCAGCTCCGCTGCCCCCAAAGCCTCCGCTGCGCACGCAACTGCCTGGGCGCTGAGGAAGCTGCTGTCAGCCTCGGCTGCAGTAGAACAAATGCATTGGTTTAATTACTGGTTTTGCAGCAGGTCAGCGCTCCCCTCGTTATCCTGCTCAGGAGGATTTCAGTAACGGCTGCTGCGTCAGTGCTTCGGCAGGGCTGGTGCCTGAAGGTTGCAGGAGATTATACAAGACAGCCCTTGTGTTATTCCCACGCGCTGGCCTTACTGGATCTGGGCTCCACTCTGACGTGTTGAACTTGGGGTTATGAACCACTGGCCTGGCAAAAAACCCCTGGATGGGCAGGAAGAGAAAATCAGGCGGTGAAGCTCCCGACACAGCCCTGTGTATGTAAGACTGAGCTCAAGTAGTGCGCGATGGAAACGATCGTCATTGTTTTAGAGGACTCCAGAATAACTTACCCAGGCTGCAGCTTGCTCTCTCCTCTCCTGGAGCACTCAGGGATGGAAGCAGCCACAGAGGGACCACACGAAGTACTTGGGCAGGGACAATCTCTCCTCATTTCACAGGAAAGTGGAAAAAAGCTTGTCTATGGGCAGCAGGGAGCTGCATCCATGCAGGGCACCCCACGTCTGCTCTGGAGACAGCACATAAACCTCCCAAGAGTGATGGTTCAGACCTCTACCACTAGCGTGAGCCATTTCTGGTCTTGGGGCAGTCCTGGGATGGATGATGCAGAGGGACCTCAATACACAGCGCAGCAAATGGTATTCTGTTTTCACAAAATGCTCTGCGTGCCCCAGCTTTCCTCAGGGTAGGGTCCCAAGCTGTGTATGTGCCTTGCTGCCCAGGCCAAGGTAAGAAACCAGAGTATCACCCATGGAGCTTCTGGAGCATGCAGTGATAGCCCACCTGCTTTAGGGCAATTGGACCAAACACCAAAGCAACTCGGCCACCACCACCTGCCGCCTATCTTGCTTCAGCTTTGGCACATCAGGGTCAACACACATCAACCTCTGCTTCCACGGCAGCGAGAGGAGATTTAAATGCTTGAACTCACGGAGCAAAACATGTATTTCTTGTTCCGGAGCACACCCGCCTCACGGCGTTGTGAACACACATCTGAGCTCTTGTGGCTGTTGAAATCACAGCCTTGTCATGGGAGGAGGACACAATGGACCCGAGGTTATTTGGTCACACTTCTGGCCCCAGCTGATGTGCTGCTGAGCTACTCTGCTGCCAGTGTGCTAAAAATCAGCTTGGATAACGCCTGTGCCCCCACCGAGCAGCAGACCTGAGGGTTGTCCCTCCTCATCAGGTTAACACAGGACTCGCCTGTGTTGATCTTCCATGTCGCCTCCGATGTCAGCTCTGCTGACCTTGGATCTAGCTGTGCAGTTGGTGATGTTCAAAGTTGAATAGCCCCTTAGAATCACAGCATCATTTCCTGCCAAAGCTGAAGGAGTCACCATGAGCCCCGACTCTTCCTCCTCCTGGCTCACACACCCAGCCACGGCACAGTCCCCTGATCGCAGTTTGTCACGTCTTTTGCTAGGCAGAAACAGAGAAGATGCTCTGCTGCAAGCCAGCAAGGTCTCTCTGTCAGGTCAGGTGGAGGACGTCTTCCATGGCAATGGCACAGTGACTGCATGCTGCCTGTTGTGATGATGATTCCAGTAACTCTTCATGTGCAGTTTGGAGAGTGACACCAAGGCCCCCAGGAATGCGCTCACATCGTCATTAAGCTGAGTCCAGGTACAACGCAGTTCCTACCAGCTACTGCACTACGTGTGGCTGCTGCTGCTCCTGCGGC
Organism: Lathamus discolor; assembly: GCF_037157495.1. Lineage (NCBI taxonomy): Eukaryota > Metazoa > Chordata > Aves > Psittaciformes > Psittacidae > Lathamus > Lathamus discolor. The sequence goes on along the minus strand of NC_088884.1, from coordinate 140,942,241 downwards.
TTTTGTAGCTGGGTGAGGGCAGGTTTAGCTGAACCAACCTTTTGCTGTGGCCCCACTCATGTCTTTACAAACAGCTGCAAATTCCAAACACTTGCTCATTTCCTTTCAGACCGCAGGAAACAAGGCTGGAAACTTGCCTTGAGTGAGAGATGTTCCTGCTTTGAGCTTAAGGTATTGTGGTGAGTCAGACCTGTGACAGCAGTCCTCCCGTGGGTCACCACAGCGAGCTGTGCGAAGGAATCTCCAATGGGAGCCGTAGGACTGGGCCACCTTCAGTCAGAAACAGACCACAGAGGGTGAGCTCGAAGAGAGAAACTGGGTCACTCGCCCTCTTTTGTCTCTCGCACGTGGTAGAGCTACAGGAGTGAGACATTTTGGAAGCACTCTCCTGACCCGGGCTGTGCGGCAGGGAACGGACAGGCCACTGCTTCTGTACCAGGACTTCCATGTTCTGCTCCTGAAGAAGTCTGATTGCATTTGCTGCCTCCCAGTAACCAAGGCAAATGGATCCAGGGAATGTTGTGCTTAAAAACCTCTTTCAGGAATGGAAGCTGCTGTTGAACTTTAGCAGGAGTATTATATTTTACTATTCGAGCTTCCCTCTGACCATCTGAGTATCTGGGATACCCACTGGCAGGATGACTTCCTCATCGGGAAGCTAAGCAGGGGAAGGCTTCGAGGGACATGGGAAGTGCTGCTGTACAGAACGACTGTGCCAGTTCCTGTGTAACACCTTGCTATTCCCTATGCGAACCTGTTCCTGCACAAGGTGCAATTCCTTGGGCTGAGACCAGCTACTGTATGACTAATGCTTGGTTATCACTGTGCGCACCTGCAGCCTGCCTGGCAAAGCGACTTCACAGTCCAGCCGCTGCAGTTTGGGCTGCTTCCCCGAGCACTGATTTGGGACTTGATTTCCCTGCACAAGGCAACCTCTTACTGCCAACATACGTAATAATGGAGCACACATGCAAGCCAGCTAGGATCCACATGGATGATTTCTTAAAGTAAATTTCCTGTGTTATTGTAAATGTTTGGTGATCACAAATCTGTTTCCGTCTTTAGAGGAGGCAGTTCAGCTGTGACAGCCCCACTGATTAACTTGAAACTCAGGCCTTAGTCTGATGCCAAACTTGGTCCAACATGTGCCACGTACCTAACTGATGGCTGGAAGTACATTTTAGATAAGGATTTGTTATCATCTGTCAGTTATGAAGCTTAGGGGCTTCTCAGCATGTGCAGAAAAGATCTGTAATGTGTATTATTTTTTGTTTAAGATTGCTCTAGAAAACATTATTTTGTCTAAAGCAACTATTCACATTTAATTTTGTGGAGTGCTTGAGGTTTAATTTGGTGTATTACAAAGTACACCCTCGGAGCAGCCTTCCTGTCTTACTGTTACGAAAAGTGAGCAGTCCAGGCATCAGAGGACACAAAGAAACAGAAATAAATGCATGTATGTCTGCTAAGAAACAAAGCCACACTTCTATGAAGATGGGAACTTAAAGATGATGAGAACTTAGATCTATGTAACTGAATGTGAAGCCTCAGCACCTTTGAATCCTACACGATAAAAGCGGTAAAGACTGGGTTTTATCTGCTTCCCTTTATTCTTTATCACACATTAACTAGTGAAAAACTCTGAGCATCAGTTTTCTTATTACAGTGAGAGAATCTCCATTCTTACGTAAAATCTTGAAGTACAAACCCCCCCACCTCTTTCTCTGGAATAGTTTGCCTTCAATTCCACAGTTTTATACTGATTACTCTGTAACAGATTATAGTTTTAAAGCATTGGAAGTGCTAGCAACATGTGAATTACACATCTATAAAAACTACACCCGTATTCCCCATATCTGATAGAGGCTGATGGTTCCAATGACCTGCTATTGCAGGTGAGACTGCTGTAAGGACGCCTGACCTTAAGGGACACTGCTTACAGAAAGATGCCCATGGCTGAGGCAACTCTGAACTGTGCTGCGGTGTGTGCCCTCTCAGGGCTGGAGAGGGAGCAGTGGGGAGCCTTTTCTGGGGCCCGTTCTGACAAGAAACCAGCGGGCCACCAGCAGACCCTTCCTGGACTTTGCATGCTGCGTTTTGCTCAGCCGATTCTGCCCAGCCTAATTTGCTGCATGAATGTACCGATTTCCTTTAACTGTACTGATAACCAACCTTTAATTATACTGATAATCAACATGAGGGAATAACGCAAACGCCTCCTTACTAAGAAAAAATCAAAACCCCAAAACCCCCCAAACCCAAACCAACCCCCAAAACTATTTCCCCCCAAAAAACCCCACAGCCAAACAAAACCACAAACAGCAGAAAAAACCTGCATAACTGGGGAAAAACAACTGCCTGCCCTGAGCATGGCCCTGAACCTCTAGAGCACCGTCTAACTTCAACTATTCTCTGATGATTCATTGAGTTATTTAACATCTGAGCTGATTAAAAACTGACCAAAAAAGGGGACACCCTCCCCACAAACCCAAATCCAAACCCCAGCAACTCCCCCCTTCACAAAAATCAAAGCTTTTGGAAAGGATTCTGAATATCTGCAACATGTGTCAAGTCCCGGTTTCAGATCACTGTTAGAGGCGCACCATTAGCTACCAGAGCTCATTTCTAAGAGTTTAGTTTTTACACAGCAGCTAAAAACATCTAACAAAAACACTTTAAAACTGAGTTTAAACCAAAATACCGTAACTTTGCGCGAGGGAAGTATGTGACCAGAGCACTAAAAAGAAAACTGCGCTATGATCGCTAAATCCATCTCGTGAAATTACTTCAGTTTTGGGAATCAAAGCCCTGATGGATGTGTTATTACATGCTTTTAAAATATCCCTGTCTCCCCTCTGTCAAAGGCATTTCAGATCCTTCAAGTCAAAACAATGCAGGCTGCTTTTGAGAACGCTGCTTGTGCTGCTTTATGAAGAGAGTCTGATTTTCTCTGTTACTGAGGAAAAATAACTAACACCAGTTGAAAACTCATTTAAGAGAGCCTTAGTCATTGTTTAAGCACAGAACCGCACCCCACCCATTTCAGAAGAGCAAGTAATCCTAACTAATGTCAACAGTATCCAGCTCTTCCACAACGAATCAAGAGATTTCAAACCAATTTGCAGGGGAAAAATGTGGAACTGAGGCAGGGGAAGCCAAATGAACTGCTCACTGTCACTCTGCAGACCAGCCCCCTTCTGCCCATAAACCTTTACAAGGTAAACCCACTGTAACTTCACCTAACCCCCCTTTTAAACTAGTAACTGTCTGCATTACGTCTCTGCTCAACTCAGTATTTCTAGGAACATCCAAGACCATGCACAGATACAGCAAGTAGTTTTCTGTGAAAGAAAATGATAAAAAAAGAAATTAAAAGACTGCCACATGACACCTAGAAGCGTTTATTTTATGCAACAAACTTAAATATGATCATGTGTACATAAAAGTGTACACTGTATCTATGCTGAACAATGCCAGGAAACATAATATTGATGCAACAATCTTCTAAAATAAACATTAAAAAATGAGCCTGGACAGGAAGACAAAATGCAAAACAGACTTACTTCCAATCAGCACAATGCTTAAAATTGAGAGCAATCCTAAACATTTCCAACTTTCCTTACAAAGCTGCCAAAGTCCAACTATTTTTAAAAAGTGATTTTTTTTGTTTGTTTTCTTTACATCAATAATAAAAATCTGGTGACAAACATTATAAAATCAAATGCTGGACTGCCTTTACTCCTTTAAAATTTAGAATATTCCAACAGAACCGTAGGAGTAAAAACACTTAAAAGTGATATATGTTTTTATAAAACAAACATCAATATGTACATTTATTGCAAATTATATTAAACTAAAATGGAGGGAAATTAAAAAATGAAATGTCTACTTGCGAATTAATAATAATTTTAAGTGATTACTTTCCCACTCTGATAAAAATCAGAAAGCAACATTTATAAAATTGCCACCACATGACTTTTCATAGCAGGGAACTGAAATCTGTACATCCTATTTTTGCAGAAAAGTAGGCAGGCAGAAAGAATTATACATAAAACAGTCTCCAAAAGTAAAGCAAAAAAACTTTTGTGATTTTTTTTTTTCCCTCTAGTCTTGTTTCAAATCCATTCAGTAGACTTCTACTTTTGCTGTGAAACATGGGAATACCTGGCTCTAGGATCATGAATTTTCAACGTCAGTGTAAGGACCTCCTCTGACTTCCTTTAAAAAAAAATGCAGCATGAAAATTAATGGTGTAAATACACTTTTTAACTCCAGAATGCAGGAACTGGAACCAAGTGTTAAGCAATTTGCTTAATTATTGACTTTTCATAAAAAAAGTCTCTGGGGAAATAAGTACAGATGCTTTTAGCCTCTTTCTCAAGAGTTTCTGCTTTACATTTCCATTGAGAAGGATTAATTTCATGTGAAAGGGAAGCATAGTTTTCCTTCTGGTTTCAGAGCTGAAAGCTGTGTGTTTTGAAGTAATTTCAGTTCCTGTACAGGAAATTTCTGAATCCTAGTTTTTGCAGAAGCTTGGAGCATGCCTTTATTTGGCCTTCATTTCCTCCCTTTTCGAGCAAGTTTTCTTTTTACCTTTTTTTAGGGGAGAAGAGAAAATAAAAGTTAATTTTAAGGACATGGAAATTACAATTCTGCATCAAAATCCTGCCTATACTGTTTACATTTTAGCTTTTACACTCTTTATAATGTGACTTTTTCCAACTCCATCTTTCACTTTCTCAGCAATTACAAGTTAATTGAACTTCACTTCCTTATTTTATAGCACAACTTCCTGAAAAACTTGAATATATGCAAGTTGAACAATAATTACTCCATAACTGAGTCATGTTTTTTCAGCATAAACAGAAATATAACTTATCCATAGCTTTCACTGGAATCAGAGAATAAGAATGATAACTTGTTATAATTAGCTGTATTTAATTACCCAGGTTTGTAAAAATAGCCTTTCTTAAGAACAAGCATTACTTCAGATGTTTTTCAAATATTTACAGTTAGTTGTACATCTACTTAAAAGCAATAATAAAATCTATCAGACACACTATTTTCACATAAGTTATCCTAGAAGACAGACAGATTCATTTTGATATCTTACTGTATAAGCTACAATAAAAAAAACCCACAGAATTGTCCTATATAAGATGCCTGCTACACCTTAAGGAAGCCTCCCTCTGCTATCTCTGTATCCTCAGTATCTTCCTGGCTGCTCCCACAGGCCTTAAAAAGATCCATTGCATTTTGGGAACATTCTGGACTTGAGTCTATCTCCAACAGTGAATCTCCATCACTTCCAAGCACCTGGCTTCTGAAAAACGTTAACAATGTTTTGGTATTTTTTCCAAGAACACTGAGGTATTACACATTTAAAGAAGTTCTCCAATACAGATGGCTTATTATAGGCTATGGGTAGTGCAGTTTGGTATGAAGACTTAAAGAACCTGACGTATAAACCAAGCATTGCAAGGGAGTACACAGATACTACTCTCTTGAATGAATGAACAATTTACTAGTGTATGAACCTTGCTGTGAGAGGAAAAGGTAATTCTTTTCGATTGAGTTTCTCTGCAAGATTCTCTTTAATTTACAAGATCTCTAGAAAGAAAACACTCCAATGATTCTTTCTTCCTTTAGATTACTTCATGATTTCTTCCAGCATACTGCTTTGCTGATCTCTTACTGCATCACAACTTTGGACAATTTTGCGTTAACATTGTTACTGTATCAGCTAAACAAATTTCTCAGTGTTTATGTGCATTTGTGGTTTGTTTATATTGGAAATCAAATCAACACACTTAAACACTGAAGTACAGAAAAACAAATTATCATCCAAGAGCTGGTTTGCAGTTTGCACAGTACCAAATTCTGCTTTTGATTTACTGAAAATATAAATATATGGAAATATTGTTTATATTAAACAAGCACAGACCCAAAATATCATAAAAGAATTAGTCAGAATCACAATTTCTTGTGTTTACTAAAGACAGTTTTCAAGCCTATTTTTTAATCAATGAACTGAAACAGAGCAGAGCACCTAAATTCCTGTGTACCCAGCATTAATGAACACACTGAAATACCCTCAAATTCTTAGTCCTTTTACAAAGCAAGACTAGTAAGGGGAACCACGATGCAACAAACAAAAAAGTAAAATTTGGTGAAAACAGGTTAGTTTTCCCTGTCCTGACCAAACAAACTCAAGTTTTTCCAGTTCTAGTTGCGTGGTACTTTAAAAAACAGAACACAATATAATGTATGTTGCACCACAGTGTTCATAAAATCATCATGTTTTAATTGTGCCCTTTAACTATGCTGGATCTGTTATAATTGGACATTCAGGGTCTCTCCTGGGACAAGAAAAGGCCACCCCACCCATGTGTTTTATTATTTGTTTATTTTTACCTTTGTAGATCAATTTGTCTCTGTGCTGCTGCTGGCTTTTTTGCTGTGTCTTGCTGTTTTGGTGCTTTGGCATTACCTGCCTCTAAACTCCCTGGACTTTCTTGACTGACTGCTGCCCTTTTCCTTCCCCGGACAGGTGGTTTGTTTGTTTCCTCATTTTTTGCAGTGGTGCCCTGAGGTTCAGGTTTGGGTGGACGCCCTCTCCTGGTTTTTGCTGCGAGTGATGGTCCTGTTTCATCTGCGTTTTTTTCTTCTGGTTTTTGATGAATATTTTCAGTTCCAGACGCTGTTGCTGTTCGTTTTTTCCCACGTTCAGTGCTGTTTCCTTGTGTAGCCTGATCAGAATTAATCTCCTATAAAGTGAAAATCATGAATGTGAAGCAAAAAAAGATTCCCAAAGGCGCACTGCAATTGTTACCTCCCCTCCAAAAGAAACACAAGTTTATAAAACAGTAAGTGTTCTTACAAAAAACACATCACATCATCTTAGGCCTACTTTTACTAAATGGGATTTCAGGCATTAACCTTGCAAAAGGTTTTTTCCACTGTGTGTAATGTTAATATCTGTTCCCAATGTATCTTTTAGCTGCTTGAAAGTGAGATTACGGCGAGATTAATAACCTCAGACCCTCCCATGAGGGTTCTTCTGGACAAGTTCCTTTTACTACCTCTTTGCCAACTGATAGGAGAGAACTGAGGAGCAAGAGTAATGATGCTGGTACAGCAAATAATAATTACTTCAATACATGCAAAGTTTGAGACCTACCTTCAGTAAAATACAGGTTATTAAAGCCCTAAATGCCAGTAAAAGAAAAAAAAACCAAACAAGGTTTGCAAATAACAAAAGGGGGCATGACCTAGTCTCAAATTAAACTTGCTGTCTTTGCCATTTCTTTGTCATGTCTGAATAGGTATGGCCTATATGCATGTTTCCTCAATATACTGAACAAGGTAATGGAAGTGATAAAATTTCATGAAGCAGTAGTGTCTGCGTATGTGAAACAGAAAGGGTGGTGGCAGTGGAGGTTTCTATTCAGAAAAGTATTCACAGGGAAACAAAAAGGAAGCCACTGGATGCTAGACCTTCATTTGAACACTGGCTTCCAGAACAGTTAGGAGGAGGGGCAGAGAAAAGGGCACTGAAGAAGTATGGCTGGGATGACTCTGCAGTTTCAAACAAACCAGTTGAGGCCACTCACTAATGTAAGTGCTGCACCTGAACCAAGGACCTTCTGTGTTAAATATTACACCATTGTTTCTTAAATGTTTAAATAAGTCAGGCAGTATCTATTCTTTATTAGTGTTCCAGCAGCTTCATAGCAGACATTTATAGCTGCTATTCCCATGAACTTTACAGACAACCACTCTGATAATTTCAACCAAAGCCAAGTTTCAAGAAGGCAGAAAGCATTTTTGAAGACTGATTTCATAAAGGCTTTACCTAACTTCTCTAACTTTTCAGAAGAACCCTATTTTGGGGAAAGAAGAACCAAAAAAGGAACCATATGTTGAAATCTGAGAAAGACTTTTTTCTTCATTACTTCAGAGGTGTGAGTATCATGTGGATGTTATTTTAAAAGATTAATAAAACCCCTAACTTTTCTATGTGATGATACAAATCCAAAACACTTGCTCATTACTGATTTAATCTAATCAAAAAAAGACTGAGTAGGAATATAACTTAAAGTGCATGCAGCATGAATCATCTATGTGTCCCTACATTATTACAAAAAGTCTATTTTGATTTTGGACTCACAGAACCATCTAGGTTGGAAGTGACCTCTGGATATCCTCTGGTTAAGCCTTCCTGTTGAAAGCAGGGTTATCGAGAGCCCTTGACAAGACAAGCCATGAAGAGCAACATCCCACCACTTTTCTGGGCAACCTATTCCAGTGATTAATTTTCCTCACAATTTCCTCTGAAGCAACTTCTGCCTGTAGCCTTTTGTCCTGTCACCATGCAGCCTTGAGAAGAGAGTGCTTCCATCTTCTCCATTTATCTTTTAGACTGATTAAATCCCTCAAGGATTTTCTACTCTAGGCTGAAAAAATCCAACACTTTCAACCTTTCTTCATATAGCAACTTCTCCAAGCCTTTATCATCTCGGTAGCCCTCTGTTAAGCTCTCTCCAGTTTTTCAGTATGTGTGCTGAACTGGCAAGGACACAGTATTCTGGACGCAGTATTCCAGGTGTTGCCTAGTGAATGCTGAACAGGATGGAGTAAAGACATCCCTCAATCTGCTGGCTATACTCATGCTGATGCAGTCCAGGACCCAGCTTGCCTTCACTGCTGCCAAGGCACACTGTCAACTCATGCTCCATTGGCTGTCTACTGGGATGGTCCCTCAAGCTCTTCTCAGCCAAGTTACACCCCAGACATGCAGATCCCAGAGTGCTGTACTGCTGCCTGAATTGTACTGCTGTACTGCTGTGCCCAGGTACAGGACTTCACATTTACCTTTGTTAAACTTCATGCAATTGTATGCTTTATAAGTTAAAACTGCAGTGAGATGTACTAAATAGACCCCCAGTGCCAAGCTTATTATACAGATACAGTTCATAAAAATACCCAGACACACCTTGTTTTTCACAGGTTCCGTCTTTGCTGGTGTGACTGAAATAATCCTCACAGGATTTTCATCGTTTTCACTGACCCCAGTTTCTGATATATCCGAACTTTGTTCCCTGGTAGCATAATTGAAGAAAAAAAATAAAATACACAGAACAAAAGAGAAAAGACATTTACAATTATTTTAAAATAAAAATAATAATAAAAAATAAAAAAATTAATGCAGACAGGCTAAATTAATTAAAAAAAAAAAAAAAAGAGAATTGAATTTGCCCAAGTTCACACACAGATTTTCTTTCTGAGAACGGGGAAAGGTCTAGAAGGGATTAGCTACCGAGCCAAATCCCTTATCACCAACACAATGTCATACAATGCTTTTTGCAAACTTAAGACCAGTGCTCTACATGAGGCTGTGTTCTTTTTCTAGGTAGAAAAAGCCAATACTGGCAAAAGTAGTGAAGCAAAATAAAGATCAGCGATTCACCACCAACTTCAAGTTAATTTACACAAACATACAATAGTTTTAAAACCAAAATCATTTAAAAAATACTCACAATTATTACAGCACATACATGCACACTTACAGAACAAATTCTGAACTCAGTTATACTTCCCTTTGGCCTTATGAAATGCAGCAACTAGAGTTGACTTTCTCTACTTTCTTTAACTCTTAGCCAGTTACCAATTCAAAACCAAATTAATGCATCTTAAAACCTGAAAGTGTAAACTGTTTCTCCAGATTTATGATAATTTTAAAACCACTGGATTCACATAAAATAACAGTAGAAGAAAGACTGAACATCACAGTGATTTGTTGCATCTTGCCACTGAGATCCTGGTCCTCTGCAGCAAGTTCTTTTTAATTGTTCTTAATCTTAAATATTTAGTCTATATCAAAAATGTCTGTTGTTAGCAATCAGGATTAATGCTAATTTATACATTAAAAAAAGATGCAAAAACTGTATGGCTGGTCTCTTCAGTTCTGATGCAAAAATATGAGTATTAACCACCACCATTTCAGACAGTGTAGCAGTATAGCGTCTCTTATATTATGTTCTATTACATGTAATTACACCTAAAGACTGGGCTAAATTTTTGTCTACTAAAAAAAAGAAAGAAAGAAAAAAAAAAACAACCCAAAAAACTCACCCCAAGCCAAAAACCCAAAACAAAAAGCAAAGATGGAAGTTTTGCCTACAGACAACTATTATATTTCTTAAAATTGAACAAAATAAAAGTGCTCTTCAAACATACTGGCACAAACCAAATCATCTCCTGTCTTAAAACATGCAAGCACACTGGAGAAGATTAAGTAGAGAGTTACTGAAAGAAGTTTCAAACTCCTTTACCTTGATCTGTTTCCTGCAGAAGAGCTCAGCTCAGAGTTTACACTGATATTGCTTCCGGTCTCTGATCCTGTAGTTCTGATGTACGGCCTTCTTCCAGTTGCAGACAATGGTTTGTTTACTGTACCTAATACACCAGTTGGTTTTGGCTGGAAGAATATGTTTAAATATTAAGAAATAGCAATTTCAGACAGATACTTGATTTTTAAAGTATTTACTTGAGTATTTTAAGGTACTTTTTTCTGAATTAACTGTCTCAATCCCAATGCCACCAGCTCAGAGCTACAGACCTCATCTTTACTTTAAGAAACACTGTCTGTCCTACTTTTATTTCTTCTAATTTAACAGCACCTCATGTATTGCCTTGCTCTCTCTCATGAAGATACAGCAGCTGAAGAAGTCTCAACAGAAGCCAGAATGTTAGGTAATACCAGTCTCAACATGGCTGAGAGCCTCTGGGTAAGGATGAAGGGGGAAGCAAATAAAGCAGATGATGTTGAGAGAATCTACTATAAACCACCTAGGCAGGATGACACCACTGATGAATTATTCTACAAGGAAATAAAGGATAAACCTAGATCAACAACCCTTGTCTTTATGGGCGATTTTAACTTCCCAGACATCAACTGTGAATATCATACAGTGGAGTCAAACAGATCCAAGAAATTCCTGAAGCACACTGAAGGTAACTCCTTTGTGCACGTACTATGGGAGGCGACTAGGAAGGGGGCCTTCCTAGATCTGTGGCTTGTAAACAGAGAGGGACCTGTGAGCAAAGTTGTGATTGGTGGCTCTCTTAAAGTAGCTGAGTTTCAAATCATTTGCAATAGGAGAAAAACTGACACCAAAACTTTGATCCCTGATATGGTTAGAGCAGACTTCAGGCTGCTGAAGGAGCCAGTTATCAGAGAGAACTCTGGGACATTGCTTGACAAGGTTGACCACCTCACAAATAGGAGGTGATAAAGCAAAGATGTTTAATGCTTTCTTTGCCTCTGTCTTCAACACCAGTGATGGCCCCTGGAATGTCCTTTATTAGATGACCATAACCTGGGGGGGGATGATTCACTTCCAGGAGACCCTGAAATTATTTGAGACTTGCTGCTTCAGCTGGATGCACATAAATATATGTGGCCCAACGGGATTCATCCCAGGGTACTAAAAAAGCTGGCTGTTGTTAGTGCAGGACCTCCCTCCATCATTTGTCAAACACTTGAGAGACAACACAGTCACTGGTCATAACCAGCACGGATTCATGAGGGGAAAATCCTGCTTAACCGACATAATTTCCTCTTATGATAAGGTCATCCTTCTAGGTCACCAAGGGAAGCCAGTACATGTGGTGGTTTTCGACTTTAGAAAAACTTTTGATACTGTCTCACAGAATCCTTCTGGATAAACTGCCCAGCACATAGCTAGGTAAGTCCATTTAATATGACGGGTGTGCAACTGGCTGATGGGTCAGGCTTAAAGAGTCATAGTAAATGGGGTTACATCAGGCCAGTGGCCAGTCATCAATGGGGTTCCCCAAGGCTCAATTTTAAGGCCAATGCTCTTAAATGTTTTTATAAATTATCTAGACACAGGAGTTGCATGTACATTAAGTTTTCTGACGATACTAAACTAGGAGCTGTGGACTCCCATGAGGGTAGAGAAGCCTTACAGAGAGATCTGGACAGACTAGAGAGCTGAACAATCACCAAGAGTATGAAATTTAACAAAAGCAAGTGCCTGATTCTCCACGTGGGATGGGGTACTGCTGGTTATACATACAAATGGGGGGGTGAGAGGCTGGAGAGCAGCCTTGTGGAAAGAGAACTGGGGGTTTGTGTTGATAGCAAGTTGAACATGACTCAAGAGTGTGCCCTGGCAGCCAGGAGGACCAACCATGTCCTGAGGTGCATCAGGGTTCCATGCACTTCTTCCATGGTTGAAGGAGGTGACTGTCCCACTCTACACTGTGCTGGTGCAGCCCTGGCTTGGGTACTGTGTGCAGCTTTTGGTACCTCCGTATAGGAAGGACATTAAACTATTATAGTTTGTCCAGAGGACGGCGATCAAGACGGTGAAAGGCCTTGGGGGCAAAAGGTCACTTGGTTTGGTCAGTGGAGGCAGCCAAGGGGTGACCTCATCACAGTCTGCAACTTCCTCAAGGAGGGCAGGAGTGGGGAAGTGCTTATCTCCTCTCCCGTGACCAGCAAAAGAACACAAGGAAATGGACTGGAGCTATGTCAGGGGAAGTTCACACTGGACATTAGGAAAAGGTTCTTCACTTAGAATGAAGGGAAGTGGTAATGCACAGTCTGTCACATTTCAAGAAGCACCTGGATAGCACTCCAAAGTCATACAGCTTAGCTGTAGGCAGTCATGTGAAGAGCAGGGAGTCGGACTAGGTGACCCTTATGAGTCCCTTCCGATTTGAGATATTCTGTGATTCTAACACCTTGTATTTGCAAAGCAAAGCACCTCAGGAAAATGCTTTCCAAAAGGTAATACAGAATTAGGTTCACTACAGCAGTAGGAAGTTTGTATACTTTTACTATACAGAAAGTTAGCATAAAAATATTTAACACTATCTACTCCTGGGTTCTCTGATACAGATGGTATTTTAGATCTTGATACGGCTGGTGTCTGTTGACCAATCAACCTGGTCAGGCTGGCTAGGCAGCCTGAAGATTTTATTCTGCCTCTGGAGAGTAGTCAAGAAAGTTTTCATAACTGGCACATCACATTCTTCATGTAGCTTTACATGTCCTGAGAGACCAACTTAATTTATTAAGACATTCCCACAAGAAAATATAATTCCCATGTGTGGAAGTTATGAAGGAGCAGGAAGGAGAGAGATACCACAGATGATAGGAAACATTTGGCTAGTAAAAAGAAAAAGCTATGATCTCTGCAGAAACAGCCTGTTACTGAGCACATGTTCAGTAGCTGCATCACGCTAGTGCTAATACTGCACAACATCTACTTAAACATATTATTCTTGTATTTTACTTGTTCTATTTATTGAGTAACTCAATTTACTGCATGTCCAAAGAAAGGCAAGGAAGCTGGTGAAGGATCTGGAGCACAGTTCTTACCAGGAGCAGCTGAGGGAACTGGGGTTGTTTAAATTGGAGAAAGGAGGCTCAGGGGAGACCTTATCACGGTCTAAAAGGAAGCTGTAGTGATGTGGGTGTCAGTCTCTTCTCCCATGTAACAGGACAAGAGGAAATGGCCTCAAGTTGTTGAGGGGAGGTTTAGTTTGGATATTAGAAATAGTTTCTTCATCAAAAGGGTTGAAACAGGCTGCTCAGTGAAGTGGTAGAGTCACTGTCTCTGGAGATATTTAAAAGACCTATAGGTATGGTGCACAGGGACATAGTTTAGTGGTGGACTTGACAGCACCACATTAACCGCTGGACTCAATCTTAAGGGTCTTTTCCAACCTAAATGATTCTATGGTTTTATGAGTACTTTATAAATAAAGTATGAAGCATTCTGCACAGCTAATAGAAGAGAGAAAAAGAGTTGGAGAGGAAGTGCTTCTGCACAACCAGGTTGTGCAGAATTTTGCAACCATGTTGCAAATTTCTGGCACCTACTGCCATAAGAGGTTCTGAAGGCAGAGCATCCGGAGGTTTAAAATCAGAGCAGATAATTTTCGTAACAAGTCCATAAGCAAATCTCAAAACCAGCAGGCACAGATGCAGAGGCTAGCGTCCCATCATGAAAACTATGAATGCTGAGCGAGTAAGAAGGAGAATGTATTGCATAAAGTGACCAGACTTGCACCCCCTCCCTAACCACATTGTATTGGTCCCTCTGGAAAAACAGCACCAGGCCAAAAAGGACCACTGGTCTCAGTCAGTGGGGTATCCTTACACATCTTCATTTTCTGTAATGGAAGTATGCAGAAAAAGAAGGACATGTTTGTGCATTCTATTAGGCATTAAATAAATGTTTGTTTTCCAAGAACATTAAATAGCTTTAGCCTACATTGCTGAATGCCTTATCAAAAGAGAAATGTGGTAAGTTTACACAGCCAACTAAACCTGCTTCAGATGCTTAGTTCATTACATTTGAACATTGCCAAAGGTGAAACAATTACAGCAGTAGATATGTACATTCTTCTGACGATATTTTAAGCACCAGTCTGGTAGCAGCTGCTAAGGAAGGTTGTTTTCTGCTTGCCTCCTCCCTTCCTACTTGTAACTCCAACCCAGCTGAGTAGCATACAGGCTTGTGTCATAGGGTGAACATGAAGCAAGGAGAGGCAGGATTCTGACACTGAGCAAAACCTCACCATCAAACCCCACTCACATGAACTGCTCTGATAGCAGAAACCTTTTGTGTAAATGAAAAATCAGTGTGAGAAGAAGCAATTTCAAATGATATGGCTACGTGCAGTGATCGTCTGTCTCTACTCTTACAATGAACAATTACCACAAAGTTTTGCTCTAACTGAAGACTTCAGGAACCAATGCTGTAACAGTTCATGGAACACAGAACATGAAAACTAATAAATGCACATGAAATTTATAGTAAAACCGTGATTTATACTGTTCTAAGGATTCTTACACTTTACACGTTACCCAACATTCTTTCACTAAGCTCAAGAAAAAACGAAAGAGGTAGTTTTTTGGGCTAGACTAAAAAGGATTCTGACATAATTTAACCAGAAGATAGGAAAGGAAAACCTAGAAAGCTTCAGAACCCCAAGAAAGGGCAGCTCATAGTAAAAGGTGTAAGAACAGGTTCTGGTTATTTTGGAGTTTTTTTCCCCTTATTCCCCCCACCAAGACTTTGTATTTTCTCTCCCCTGTGAAAGTTATCAGCCAAATTATGTCTGAAATAAAATAAGACATTCAAAAAGGTGTAGACATTTGCAGCTTAATTTAACAGCACTAACCGCTGTATTAAAAATACTGAGATTGAAAATTTAAGACCTCCTATGCTTGTGGCATCACAATTCAGTATCTGCATCATAGCTTTATGCCACGCTTATCTGAATAATGGAAAAACCTATAGTTATGTAAAAAACATAGTTAAGAAAGAATTATGCCTCAGCGCACAGGTAGCAATCCTGGTGTCTACTTATCTAGCATAATGGTAAAGGTGCTAAATATGCCATTAAAGAAAAATTATTGTACACAAACCCTTAACATCATTTTTAAACTACAGCAGTCCATAACACTTAAAATAAATCCCAAGTATTATTAAAAGAATGTAACATGTCAAAATACAGTACCTTTCCTGTCAAAAGAAGAACCCTTGTTTCTTCTGAAATGTAATTCCTGTCATTGCAAAAATCCTGTATAGAAAAATAAATAAAAATCAGCATGTCTTTTGATCTCTCAATCTTGCTGTTGCTTTTTCATATACACGACTGACTTCTCAAACTAGATGTTA
The DNA here is from genome assembly GCF_037157495.1 of Lathamus discolor. Lineage (NCBI taxonomy): Eukaryota > Metazoa > Chordata > Aves > Psittaciformes > Psittacidae > Lathamus > Lathamus discolor. The sequence continues at coordinate 140,926,516 of NC_088884.1, read as the reverse complement.
CTCTCAAGTGCTACAGGTATTTCACGCCATGCAATGGGCTGCAAATGAATCAATCTACTAAAGACAGGTCAAAACTGTATTTCGGAGGAGATTTTTAGCAAGCATTACTGAATGTCAGTATGTCGTACCTGAAGCTGGGATTAATGTTTTTCATTCTAGACTTTTTTTAAACAAACTCCGGGAAGGCCGTTAACTAACAGTCTAAGACACTGAAATATGTGAATTATATTCTTCAGTACAGCCAACAAATCAAGTCTGGGCCAGGGAATTACTTTGGTTCCACTTACACTTTTTAGAAGTATGCCTCTTGAAGCGCATACTGCTATTGCTGACAGTCGACTTGTACTCACCAAGACTATTACTAGGCAACAAAAGGACCAAACTGTACAGCAAGCAAAATAGCCAGACAGTTACTGACAGATACAAACATACCACTGGTAAGACAAAAACATTCCCTTTTTCTTTTTTGTCTGCTTTGCATTCCAATTAAGATATACAGTCAGTTTATACATACATTCTCATAGCTCTCACTTGGCTACAAACATTTCTGGCTCATGTTCATAATAAAGAGACAGCATAGCGTACAACTGATGTTCAAAAAAATTAATTGCTGAGGATAAAATATATTCATTTTCCCACTCATGATGTTAAGTTATGGAGATAACCAGCTTTCAAACATAAAAATAAAAAGTATTTCCCCTCATTACTTTGGAAATTAACAAATTTACCTTCTCAGGTTGAGTAAAAAATTTGGTTGGCAATACAGGGTCCTTCGGTGAATCTGCATTGCACAAAGCACTTTTGCTGTTGATGACACATAGTGCTACATCACACACGGTATACAGTTTCTGAAGAAAACAAGACAAGCAAGCTTTAGGAATTACTGTTTTAAAGGGTACAGAAAACAGAATTCTTCAAAAAATTTCATCTATGTGTTGAAATAACCACCACAAAGGACATATTTTGTAATTACATAATTAACCGTACTGTTGGCTTTTCAACCACATACAGAAGTCCCTGTTTTTCATATGACTTTACTTTTAAAAAACTAGTAGTATTTTACATGCCTATGCTGTAAAACAGAATCGGTTGCTCAATCAAATCACCATAAATGGTTTCTAATCTCTGCTAGAAATTAAGAGGTTTAACAGCAGCCGTGTAACACGGCATTTCCTCCCCAAAACCGCGAAAGACATTTATGTCGGGAAACAAGGCAGTAGGAGTTAAAATAAGGCAGGCAGGCAGAAACAGTAATATTTAACAGATTTTGTTTATTAACTTCATTAGGCATTGTGTGCTGGACAAGGTCAGCAATGTTCTGAAAGAATAAGATTGGCAACGTAAAGACAATGCTTGCAATTAACACTCTCTCTAAAAGATCTGAACTAGTGTCTGAACTAGTGCTTTCAGATTTCCTGCAAATCCTGTTCATCAAGTGTTGGGTGATGGGCTGAGGGTTTCACAACACTTATCTGAATTGCTTTTCTTACTTCATTTGCCTTTGGCTCATCAGGAGACTGAGCATCTCGGGTAAGCTTGATGCTTTCTGCCATCTTTTTCATGAAGGCATGGCTATTGTTCTCATTCTTTGTCATTAAAACTTCAAGCATAAACCACAGGCACCTAAAAAGCCATAAAACCACAAGCAATTACATTCCAGCTTTTATACTGTAGCGCCCCAATATAACAATGTCTTAAAAATTTTTGTCAGCTGTACTAGCTTTTCTTAAGAAACCACAATCAATTTGAAGATATAAACAGGTAACATCATCTGAAGGTGGAAACAGAATCTAGACTTTAAACACACAGAGTCTTCATTACTCTTTTCAGAATAAAGCTGCCAAATTAGCGTGCTTCATATTTTATCCATAGATGCTGCCCAAGCAAACAAGGTTTTCCTCTTCCAAATACGAACAGAAGGCAAGAATCTTGGTGCTACCATCATACAGATGAAATTCTGTAATCACTGCCTTGGGGTTCCTATCAACAATGAACCATAACCATACTCAAAACAGGCTTAAACATACTGCTGATAGACTATGTGGTTTAATACAGGAATTCAAATAGGAGAGGAGATCCAAAACTGAGCAAGTCAGATTTTTACTAATGGTCCATATGGGAGGAAAAGAAATCCTTACAGATAGACGTAATGGAATTAGCTTTCCTAATTTTCTTTCTTTACATCTAATTTATTTACTGGGAGAACCCATTATATTTTGACTAAAAAGTTTGCTTTAAGAATTTTTCAATTATGATATAAAGCACAACTGGTCCATCCACACAATCATTTGCTATTTACAGCTGCACGTGGCTAGAAGGTCAACAGTCATAATATGGTAAAATTATACTTAGTTGGGAAAGACATATGGGTGGGTATGAGAAATGCAGGCTTCACCAGTAGCTAATTTAATTCTGAAGGTCTGGAAGAGAGATTATCTTGTAGAAGGAGGCTAATAAAAAACTAGAAAAACAGGATGACTGAACATCAGAATTCCCTGTCCACAAAAGCCACAATCTTCTTAACTGATACAAATTAAAGATTGTAACACAAGAGATGAAGGAACATTTCTCTCAAGATCTCAAAGAAAAAGAGGGCTGTGCTCTGTCGAAACACTTCAATAGTTATCTGGTGTTGAAATAAAATAAGACATCTATATTCTGACTTGCATCAAAGAGCTATAAAGGCTTTAGTAAATAAATCTCTTGGATACCTTTACGTCCGTCTATTCACTATCCTCAAGAACTTAAACGGGATGATTACAGTACCGATAAAATACCATACTGATCCCACTTCTACAAAACCAAATATTACTACTGAGGACAAATTTTACTCTGGTAATTCCAGTTAACATGTATCGACTTCAATAGTTTGACTTCCTCACTAAGTCAACAAATCAAATTATCATGCCCGAACAAGACCTTTCCAGAACAACAGTGGGATTTCACATATTGAAAACAGGCACCTGGAGGAACACAAGTCACATGAAGGAAGTTCATTCTCTGTATCTATTTCAGTATTTTTGGAATACGAATTTGGAAGAAAAAGACACTATCTAAGAAACAACCTCAAACATACCTCTGCAGGACAATCTTAAACTTCCTAAAGATAAGTACCACAGATTATAGCTAAGGAACTTGCTAAGCATGTATTTACTTTATGTGACTGAATTTAGGCCATGTAAAACCAAAACAAACTAGGGAGATAACTGCAAAACACACTGCCAAGTCTGCTTTTCCAAATTTGCAAGTGTCTGTGTCAACATTTTAAAGTGAACACTATGAGTCTCAGAACTCTTAAAAGAAACGGTATTACATTATATGAGAAAAATGTTTTGCATTTATCTCAGGAGACTACTCAGAGACTTATTCCTGCCAAAATTCCTGTACAGAGTATTTCTTTGGAGCAGTCCTCTCTGGCTAGTTTAGCCAGCCTGTGACAAACATGAGGGAGGAAATCTGACAACAAAGAAGAGCTATACAAAGGGTGTCAAAAAAAGCTCTAGTGCACTACAGAAAGCACTTCTCTGATAGGTATTAAGAACTGTGAATCAGAATCTGTTCCATGTATTTTGGATAGAACACATGCTGGAGGATGCTTTCAGATGCTGGAATGAACAGGGGGTCCTGGGACAAAATGCAGACTTGATAATTAGGTAAGAAGTCTCCATTGACTTCAGATTCTGACCAGGTGTGAGACAAGTACTCAGAAATAAAAACAAATTTTTTCATTTAAAGAAAGAATGAGGCTTGGACCCTCACAGGTCAAGGTGCAAAAAGAATTGAGATGTGAACTCACCTATCTGTACCAAATGAACTGCTTTTCTGACGATGTATGTTGTAGTATGTGGTTATACATGCCTTTGTAAGAGCAACACTGCTCACGGTTCCACCGAAAATAACCACAAGAAAAAACCCCAAAACACTAAAACCAAAGCTCTGTGCGTGTGTGCGCGCACTTTAACAACTTTTAAAAAGTGTCAAAACTTAACTATTTTTTTAAATACATTACAAGACACAAAGGGATACAAAAGTTATACTTAAGGTATGAAAGATTATTTGAGGCATACAAGAAGGTCTCAAAGTGGAAGCAGTACAGAACATGCTTCTTTTCGACAGGCTTGTGTACACTAATCTGTGCTAATCAAGAGGCTTGTGTACACTAATCAAGAGGCACTAAGCTCCACTGCAGGCATATAGTCCAAATGATAAGTCAGCAGCAAACTTAACATGAATTCTAGCAGATTTGCATAGGGGAAAAAAGAAAAAAAAATTGGTTTTCAAGTCTTGGAAAATCTCTGTATCTTATAATATCTGAACTGACACTGCTTGGCATCCCTTAAGTGCGTTGGGAAATTCTACAGATATTCCTAGACACAAATACAAGAATCTAAAATCATTACTTCACTTTATGAGAAGACAACTCCACTTATTTGGTATACTATGGTGTGACTTACAGGCTACCATTTGGGCTTTCATAATATACTGCTAAGCAATTGTTGATGCCTTCTTCCCTTGGTTAAAAAGTGTTACACACTTCCGTGATTACTGTTTTGCAAAATGCCGTTGACGAAGTGAAGAGTACCTCTCTTCCTAATCAGTCTTCTCCAAGCACGGAAAAATTCTCAGCATAACAATTCTAAAATCATTTGGCACTTACTCTTTGACATCACGAAGTTGATCAACATCCTGAGGTTTTGTGAAATCTGGATCATGCGCCAGTAAGTGAATCATATATGGTACCACGTATTCAGGCAGCAAGGATAGCAATTTTTCTACAATAACAAAAGAAAATAATCATACACAGCATCTATATTACCCCTACATGCACATCACAAGAAACACTTTTTCAAAGTATTACTTTTTCAAATGTGGAATGTAAAAATTTCAACTTGCATTTTCTTCCTACAAATTTTACTTTTAACAAATCATTAAAAAGAAATGAGTGAGTTTTACTACTAAGAAACTACTTAATCTCATGTCAGGAACACTGTGATAAAGCCTCAAATGTCAAATACCACCATTTTATTTTTTGAGCAATACAACTACCACAGTAACAACACTGTATTTGACAAGTGTAATTCTTAGCAATGTACAGAAAAGTATTTTATGGTTTATGCTAATGCTAAACTAAGTAAATTACGCTTTGAATGTGTCTAATATAAAGATGAGGAAACAAATTAAACTTATTCAGTATTTCTTTACAGAAACAATTTGCTTTAGTTTTAACCATTATTCTTTTCAGTTTACTATTTGACTGTTCTTAACAATTTTACTGATATACTAACCATTAGCCATAGGATTCTGCTTAATATATTCTCTTCGTATACTGATGTTTTTGAGCAAGCACTGTCTGGCATGTGCTCTTCTCTCCTTCACAGGGTCTTTGGCACACAAAGCAAAGATTGCCATATATTCCAAAGGGAGCAGTAATTTCACAAGTGCCTTATGCAGTTTCTGGGCAAATATCTGCCTCACTTGGTAGCACTCATCCTACAGCAAAACATAAAGAGTGCAACTATAAAAATCTTGGGTTTAAAACAGAAAAGCACACAAAAATAAAAGAGGCATTCTAGGTGGAATTACGAGGAGACTTTTTAAAATATCAATAGGTGCAGCACAGTAAGTATCTTGAAATTTCAAGAACTCCTAAAAGCTGCAATGAGAAATAGAAAAATACTCAGTGTAGCGGCAACAGAAGCTCAGATGCTAAGGACTCTGAATGAAACTAATTAAAAGTCACTTCAATTCAAATGCAGTTACTTACATTAATGACAAGTGCACAGAGCTGGAACTGTTCTGGAGTAATTATTTCATGGTAACAGGGTTCCTGTGCAAGCTTCATTATTGCACTACCAGCAGCTAACCGCAGTCGAGACATATCTGATTTACTATACAAATATGAGAGGAAAAAAATAACAAAACAAAACTCATTCAATGATTCCTAAATTACTTGCATGTCACGATTTCTTCTTTTTATAAGATCAATGAGCAATTAAGGCTTTCCTCTGCCAGATTAGATCACAGTTCTGTAACTTCAGATTGAGCTAAATTAATCCAATCAAACCTGTGAAAATAAGGTGCTTGCCTTCCCCACAAAATAACTGATTCTAGTAAAATACTGAAATGAGTAAAGTCTCTTGTTTTCATATCACTGTCTAAATGAAAGCAATGCTTTTGCCACAGGTTTTATCTTTCCTTCCTTCACCCTCAGAATGAAGATGAGGTGCAAAGTTACCTCACTGCTGGAATAAAAAAGCTCCACCCAGAATTACCCAACTCCCAAGTGTGTTAAATGTCATCACTCAGTTGTTTTCAAAACCACTCCTGCCAGTCTTTTACTCCCTAGGATGTCTTTTACTGTCAAGATATCCATAGGGCTCTGAATTAGATTATTAGTAAATTACAAGAAAGAAGGAGTATCAAGCATATTTTTGTTCTGCCATTTCACTCCTATACTGAATTCCAGTCGGATCTGTTTTTTAACTTCCCATTAGCCAATACTGCTCTCACCTTAAAATTCTAAAGAAGCTCCAAAATAAATAATATTCTTTGAAATTCTACAACAAAACTGATGGCAGCCTGAAATGAACAAAATCTGACCTGATCCGCTTCTGTTCTGTCAAGTCTCCTTCGCTGACGAGCATAGCTGATAATAACCGGAGCGTGGAATTTGCAGATTTTGACTGGTTGTTTTTCATACCCAACAGCCAGCGTACCAAAAGTTTAATTGCTTGCACCTATCAAACACAAACAAATCAACAATTAACTTACTTCCTAGAGTTGGTAAGTCACCAAAACCTACTGCTGTCAAATTGACTTTTCCACAGAATCCTGTTTTTTTGAGCCTATTTATTTTTAAGGAACAGAACTAGGCAGTAACTATTTACAGAGTGAAGGAGGAAGTAGCAGTCTGTGACGTAAGGACATTTCAAATATGGTTCAGTGTCTTCACCAAGTGCATCTAGATGATGCCAGATACCTGCTACATGATTAAAGGTAAGAGCAACTAGATAAACATTTCTAGAAATGGCCACAAGGTTCACAGTAAATGGCCTATAAAGTTGAATGAATACACTTTATTAGGGTGTCAATTTATTTCAACTCTGTTTACAGTTAGTAAAGTCAAATCTATTTTCTTGGAAGGAAAATTAACTTTTGAGTCTCAACTTTCTCAGCATTCAGCATAATTAATATTGGTAAGCGAAGACACCAAAATGCATAACTTTCACCAGTTCTACAACTGTGTGTATAACCCACAAAAACTCCACAACACTGCATATTCTAAAGAGACTAATGCAAAGGTACTCAAATGGATTTATTTTAATACTCTCCGTTTCACAACCTCAAAAAAAAAGTATAGGTTTTATAGGGAAAAAAAGTACAGGTTTTTAACCTCAAATATAGGCATTATTACCGACAGCAGATCACTCACCTTTGCTAACACTTCTGGAGAAACTTCTTCATCTGGAGACCACAATTTTCCATTTTTCTCACCTGTTGACTACAGACATTCATGTAAGTTTAAGAACTGGTTCAATTCATACAGAAAATGCAGAAGTAAAAATGGAAAGAAGTCAAGGACTAAGCTGTCTTTCACACAAAGATCTTTTATAATGCAATTACCATTGTATTAGCCATTTACAGAACATTTCTTTATTTACTTATTTAACAGAAAAAGCTCTACTCCACACAGAGCTGACAACAAGCAAATAGAATAATAATGACTTAAAAAAAAAAAAAATAATAAAATCTTACCCTGTCATTCATTAGAAGATCTTTCACAATGAAGTTTGCAACAACAGATTTCATTGGAGAAGCAAACTGGTCTGGAGCCAACATAGAAATATGACCCAATGAGACTAATGGAGTTATAAGCTGTTCTGGTACATCAGCATTCAAACTTCTACTAAGAGGCTGAGGAAAGGGGGGAAAAAAATAAAAAAAAAAAAATCAGCTATAGATAAGTATATTAGCATGCCTAAAAATAATTTATTTTCCTGCTGGACTGCTACTGAGTTTCACAGTTTTTCTATAAGAATTAATAACATTAGCAAATAAATATGGAGAAAGAATGTGATTTCCTAATCAAGAGAGTAACCAAAAATCTTACATGATATACAGGCAAAACAAATTTTACAATCTCTTCCCATTTTAATGGAGAAATACATTCAGACCTGGGAGACATGGGAAAAACTCTGACTCAATTCTGTTCAGGAGCTGTGAAAACCTAAATTGTAACTGCAAATGGCAGAAAATAATAGCAGGTAAAAAACATTTGGAAACCACTAGGGACATTGCTATTAGCAATCAGTATTTCCCTTCTAGGAAACAATCACCAGGATAATTCTGTGCTGCTGTATCACCCAGCATCCTTACATCATATTCTGGTGTTAGGGAAGGAACATGCACTCTCAGAGAAGTCTAAGCAGAGACCAAACTCTTAAAGCTTTTCACACTTGTGAATTATGACCAGGTTCAAAGATAGCCAAGATTAAGGACCTAAGATATTCTACAAGTGTAGATTAATAACATTATTATTTAAGAGATTACAGTGAAAAGTAATAAACCCTCTGGTATGGAAAAGGCAACTTTCTGCTTTACGACTTGTTTAAGCAAGCAGTAAGCTAATGTCTGAGCCTAAGAGTCAAGTAGTTATTCTGCACTAATTTCCTTTGTAAGAAAGTGCTGTACCTGCAAAGACCTTAAAGCAAAGCAATTTAATAAAAGTTTGAAAGTAGAGGATGTTATCTCTCATTGAGTATCTGCTAAATGTCCTCAAGGAATTTAGCGTACATCATTCCAGCATATTTAGCTTACTTTCCCCATACTTTTCCTGTGTAGACAAAAAGGAATACCCTATCTATCAGTCATCAGAATACTACAAAATCTTGACTGTAAGAGAGAAACATTAATCACTTGCTATGCAACATTAACAGCTTATCTTGACTACCATGCATCTGTAGGTTTCCTAACTTCATAAATTATCTGTTAATAAACAGTCTGAATTAATGTTAACTAGTAGTATCAATTAAGAACAACAGAAACAGATCGTAAAAACAAAAAAGCATGACATACCTCAAAGATCTGTGCAAGTTGCACTTCTTTATTTGAAAATATGGCATGTATACAGTGAACAGCTTGTTTTGCCTGATGAGGAGTGCCTCTTTTTGCTTTCTGATGCAAAATGGGAATTAGTGTTCTGTGAACATTAAACAAAATATTTCAAAATGCAATTTGCAATCTACAAAAAAAATAAAGCTCTTTACCTATACAAACCTATCCTCACCGTCTTAAAATTCACTATCCTTTGATATCTGTTCAGGAAAGATCATAATCATAAGTGAAAAGCAGGATGGAATTGTATTAAGTAATACTTGTTGAGTATCTGACTGTTCACATTTAAACAGAAAAAAGCCCACAGGGAAAAATCAAGCATGAAAGAAAATAATGATCAAAATAATGCAGTTTAGGAAGCCAAATAGAAGCTGGGGGGAACTGACAGGTTCAGCTAAGGTAAACACCTGGGGTTATTACCCAAGCTTGGAAGTGACAAGGCTGAAGGAAATCTATGAAAGCTAGGAATAACCATTGAACAGCAGTATATTTATATGCCTTTACTGCTTAAACTTTGGTCTTTAACTGCAACATATACTTATGTAAACAACTGCTTGGTTTTGAGCTTTTGCATTTGAATCCCATGAAACCTATCTGGTGCTAAGAGGCCATGGAAGGCAAGAGCAGGGCAGAAGTCACTCTAGTGCCCAGGTCAAGGTTGGTGAGACTGTTGGGTTCCACTTATGAGAGCACTGGAAGGCAAGAGGTCATCATCTGAGACACTACTCATGAGGTTTACCACACAACTCATCCAGCAACTGACAGGAGAAAACAAAATTAGGTAGAAAGAGTCTGAGAGAGAGAATCATCTAAAAGAAAATTCCTTGTGCTCTTGAAAGGTAGAGTAACAATATAGCATTTAGTACATGGGGTTATTTAGTATCCAGCCTTCACTGACACATTCTACATAATTGAGATCAGCAACAAAAGGTGGAACAACAGCTTGCAGGGTTGAAAGAAGGAATTCTCATACAATTTCATCAAAAAACACACAAAACCCCAAAACAAACAGAAGACTTCCTAGAATAATGTTAAGAGTATCCTGAAGTATGAAAAATGTCTCTTCTCAAACCTGCCAAGACTCCACAAATTGGATTAAGAACCAAAATAGCAAAGAATTCAGTAAAAGCTAGTTAAAATAAGCTTCAATGCCTAACCTACAGTTTTCCTAGTGTAAATATGGGCACATTAAAGGGACTTTGCCAGGCGTTGATGCACCAGTTACACACCATATACCTCCTCACACCACAACTGACATAGATCTACAAAAGGTGAAACCTGACATGTAGATGTAAACATTTAAGGGTGCATGTAAACAAGTTTACACGTAGTGCACAGGCTCTCTCTGAGCATGGCCAATGCTTCCATCACTCTAGAGTCATATGGCAGTCCACATGAGGAAGAACTTTGGCTACTGCTGGTGAACACTGCTTCAAAGGACAGCAAGCAGCCTGCTCGCTTTAAACAAGTGGTTTTAAAAAAAACCCAACATAACGACAAAACACAGGTCACTCGAAACAAACTATCTTGGTGATTATATAAAATCGTCCGTTTACAGTAAAGATTTCTGAATATAAAATCTGGAACATCTACTTGTCCTCAGACTTCTTTTTTCTTTGTGTCACTGTAAACACACTGACCTGGTTTTGGCTTTTAGAACATTAACCTGACTTGCTTGTAAACCATCCCAAAGGCTAAACCTCCATTTTGAGAGTTATATTTTTAAGTTATTTGAGACTGCCCAGACTATACTTCAGCAATACCTTGCTAAGGCATGAAGCCAAGAGAAACGTCAGCAATACGAGCTCCTTTGACAGAAGATGGCATACCCCAGCAATGCACAGTTTTCACTAAACTCCAGTAGGGAAGCACAGACAACTGGAAGTACAAACAACTACACTGGGAACTGTACTGGCAATGGGAATTGCTGTGCTTTTTCTTCTCTTCACTCCTACAAATGTTTTAAAAGGAGTCTTGTATGTGAACTTCCAACATTTTTCTTTTGCCCAAAATCTAACTCAAATCCACAAAAATTGCTCAGGTTGCCTCTTCAGTTCCCTGACAACTTCACGTGTACGCTGGTATGTAATTCAGCATGGTAATATCCGAGATGTTATTTCAATATAGAAGAATTCGGTTGCCCAGGGAGGTTGTGAGTGCTCCATCCCTGGTGGTGTTCAAGGCCAGGTTGGATGAAGCCTTGTGTGGGATGGTTTAGTGTGAGGTGTCCCTGCCCATGGCAGGGGGGTTGGAACTAGATGATCTTGAGGTCCTTTCCAACCCTCACTATTCTATGATTCTATGAATTTGAAACCTGTGCTCTATAATCTGGATTAGTTAGTTACTAAGAGGCTAATTTTAAGGTCTTAGATGTTACCCACAAGGTTTTCAATAGCCTGTGAATACCAGTAGATTATGCTGCTTTAATCAAGAGTTAAAGCATGAATTGTATAATGATGACTTACAGAGAGCCAATTATTCTTTGTTAGAAATTCATGCCTGCTTTTGGATCTTGTTTCCCAACTTGTTTCATAACAAACAGAGCTGTGAACCACCACAGATTATACTTTTGTTCCTTACAGAGATAGAAAAACTGCATGAAGGGCAGACAGGAGTAGAAACGATGCCAAAGAATTCTATCTTTACTATATTCTTGCTGTTGCTTATTTTGTAACATGCTACACACTGCTTTTAATATGTCTACTATAAGAACAGTTTTAAGTACCACCAATCATCTTCAATAAATACACAAACGTTCCCAGAACACAAAAAAAACGAAGAGACAGAAAGGTAGCAAAGGAATACAAAATGATGGAAGAGAAGCTGTTCACATTTACAAGACTATAAAGTTAATTTTAGGGGCAACATACTGAATAATCAAGAGGAAGAATTCCAGGTATGAAAAGCAGCATGTAAAGAAATACACTCACGATCTTATCTGTGGCAAATCTGTTTCTATTTTGTGACCCGTGTTTCTGAAAATCTGTATGGCTGCCTCAGCTACCTTATCGTCTTCCATCCTGAGGCACTGAAGCAGAGACTCATAGGTCTCCGCAGAGTGGAACGAGGTAGGATGTGTAAAGGACAGAACCTGCAGACAGACATTAAAACAAAGGTGTATTTATTTATGGTAACTGAATTGTCAGAAAAACAAAATTATGGCTGTTTGTGAGCATTACCATCATCATCAATAGCTATTACATGCTCATACGAGATTATTACGTTCAGTAAGTCCATTTTGGGGAATGTGATATAAACTTTTTCAAATAAACTAATCTATGCTTTGCTCTTCAGGTCCTCCCATGCTCCAAATATTTTGTAAGATACTACATTTACATATTCAAGTAATGTATTTATTAAAATGAACACTTATTCAAAAGTATTCATCTGTATTACAATATACTTAAGAATGGGTTTTTTTCAACTTAATTTAACTGAACTGAAATCTTAATTTCTCCAGAATCTATAGCCTCTGAGCAGAAAAGAAATCAAGGAAGGTAAGGTACCTACAAACAAAATGGATTATTAGCCTTTTAATCTAAAGCTAATGAAATATAATACATCCTGTTAAATAGAATAAACATCAAAACCCAACTAAGCACGCAGACATTCAAGGTAAGGTAAGAGAGAACAAGAGCTTCTCCCACAGCAAAATTGAGTACATTTCAGATAATGTAAGGTAGGGAGAACAATGAAACATGTATTTTGTGAAATCTTTGTATTTATTTTGGTTTCCTTGATCAGAGTTGCCCACTTGCATGAGTATCAATGAGTAAAATAACATTCTCAAAGATATCCACGTCACAGCAACAGAATCTTCAACCTTGGCAGATTTCTGAGTTACATTACTTCTTTACATGCTTCCATATAACTATTTCTACCATGCTTGCCATTACCAAATTTGGTGTGATGTGTCTCCATAAACTCCACCTCATCCACTCACACTTCTGAAAAGAAAATTACGTAACCTTGCCCTCCTCTGTTTTCCTACCTCTCTTTGTAATATGTTGAAAATAAAGTCTCATCAGTGAACTGCCAAATCCATCAGAGATGTTTGCCAAATATTTCAAATCCTTCTTTCTACCCCAGCCATCTCTCATCACCACAGAGAACACAAGCTCCCCCATCCTCTTTTTTTCCCCCTCTACATAACTTGGCTCTTGAGTTTATTGCTTGCCCTCCTTCCAGGATCACACAGGCCGCAAAGAATGTACCCCTCCTAATTTCCCCATTTCTTTTCCTCTCACTTTACCTCTGCACTTTCTTCTAAATGACTCCCCTAAGCAGAAACCAATTTCTGCTTTAATGTGCATATTTCAAGTCTAGGCACCTTTTTCAAACCATACTTCTTTAAAAAAAAAAAAAAAACCCATTCCTTACATTATTCTTTTCTCAAGTATTAAATAACTAAACACATTCATACATTGAAACAGTAATTATTTAAATAATAACTATTAAAACCATGCTAACATTAATTCATTAGTCATACCACTTTTGTCCCTTCTATTACAAACTATAGATGCATTAATGTAGATTACCTTGAGAAGTTCAAGTCCTGCACGAATAGCAGTATCAGGACTTACACCCTCCTCTTCATCATCAGCTGTCCCCTCTATGGATTTATTCATTAATTTTACTAGTGCACTGAAATAACAGACACAAAAAGAAAAAAACAAATGAGTGTGACAATGTACAAAGATTATTTGGTTTTGACAATAAATAAAGGGAACACAATAGTTCATTATGGGGGGAGGTTTTGTGGTGTTTGATTTTTTGGTTTTGTTTTGTAATCAAGGTATTCAATCATTTCTTCTCCTTCTGAGTTATGCTTTATACAGACTTAATTTTTCTAGGGAGAAGGGGGAAGGAATAAAACAACCAAACAAAAAACCCCAAAGAAAACCCACCATGTTGGCAGCATTCAGATCTAAACACAGTTGCATGAGTTTCAGAATGCAATTAGCTTGCCAGACAGTCTCAAAAGAAATCCAAACATTCTCTTACACAATCCCACAAAAGCTAATTACTTCAATTGCTATATGCAGGACTGTTGCAGTTAATTATGTGAAAATTATGATCGTTCCGCAAATAGCAGTTTCACCAGGAACAACTACTGTTTTTTTAAAAATCATTTGCAGACAGCACAGCGAAAAAGTATTAAAAACCCCCGTAAAACTGCATCCTCTGCAAGCCCAGCCACCCAGGCTGCTGGAAACTAAGACATCTGCATAAAATATTTATTTTTAAAAAGCTATTTTTTACTTCTACGACAGATTAATCTAAATCCCAAGAAAATACCCCCTTTTTTTAAACTCCTCCCCCTGGTCATTCACATCATCTTTATAATCATTATGAGTTAGTATGATCTTTGAAACTTACCTAATGGCTTCTGAGTCAATATGTACAGGGGCAATTCTTTCCAAGAGAAATTTGACCATTTCCAGAAAAGGGTTTGTTGGCTGCTTAGGATTTGCAAGTTTCCGGGCTATCTCTCTCTACAAGAATGTTAGATAGAAACAAGAACTGTATTTATTTTACTTACGTCTTAAGCATGTTGAATAAGCTAAATATAGCCACTTCTTCTAACCACAGACTGTCTATACAGTGAAACATACTCTAAGGGGGGCTGTTAGCTCCAGATCTTTATCACATTATATTGAAAGCAGACATGCTTTACAAACTATGTGAATGCAAGATGCATTTAGGTTTCTAAATGTTCTTCATTTAGAAGAGTTCTTCACAGTTTCTTAAGGAATTGCAAGCCAGATCCAAAACAGAATCAAGGGAGACCTAAGTGCAATGTAGCTGCAATTTAAATATCTACATTGACAAGAGCAATGCATAAATCTGTAGGTAGCCCTGTTGTATATGTGAGATTTCATAAGAAACAATGAAAAAACAGCACTACTTGCAGATGTGCAGAAGCACTACACTACCTTTGCTACAACAGATGTTCAGATCCTATGTACTTGCTTTGGATCCAAAAATCTGGTTTTCCCCTCTGAATGCCCCAGATGTCAAAAGCACTAAATTCAGCTGCAAACCAGCAGAAGGTGAACAAGAAGTTATTTTCTGTTTGGAGCATAAGTCTAAAAATCTCTCAAAGAAATGACTTCTTGACATTCCTTCTCCTAAATGGCTGAATGCTGCAGACCCTACAAACTAGAAAATTGTTCTGTTACGCTATATTATTTTCAGGAAGAGGGAAGAAACCTTCCTTTTGAAACTGCATCACTGCATTCCCAATGAACAAAGTTTACTAGCTTAGAAGGAGATATACTTTCTACATCAAGTGATTTGGACGTAGTTCTTATGGTCATTCTGTTCCCTTCCCAGTACAAATTTCAGAGTATAATATTTGGCTTGTTGGTACTCAGAAATTTTACCAGTGTCAGAAGACAATTTAGGAACCACAGAAGAGACACTATGGTAGTCTTTTAGATTTCACTCTTGATGCTTGTATTTCCAGGAAGGAATAAAGCTTATGTTTTCAGGAGGAAGCAAGATAGTGATCATAAATTATATTTTCCATAATCTCTACAGGTTAACCAAAAAGGTTTTTTATGAAAATCAGAAAAATATAAAGATCATGTTAAAGTACCAAAAGAGACCACGAACTCCAAAGAAAAAGGTTTAAGCACAAACATTTGGAGTGTGAAAGTTTGCTTTTCCATTTCCTTACCACACAGACATCTGCCTGTTTGCAAGAACACGTAGGGCTAATTAACAGCTCAAGCTGGGACCGAAGTTTCTCATCGTCTCCCAGAACCTGATTGAATTTCTTCACAAAATCTTGTGCTTTTCCAGGATCTGGAAGGTTTTCTGTATGATTAAACACAATTCATCATAAGATAAGTCTGTTACTTCAGTATGCCAATATTCACAGAAAGACAATTTCCAGGAATGCTGCAATAACGGTTTACAGAACACATTAGCACTTACTTGCTATGGTCATCAGCTTTCCAAACATGGCAGCACTGTTTGCTTCTGACTGAGGACAACAGCAAAAACAAACAAATCAGTGATATGTCCCTTATACAAATATACCTTTAAGCTGATCTGTTAGCTCTCCAGCACTACAGTCTACTCTGGAATCTTATGTTTTATATTTCTATTTTAAGAATGAGCACTAGAATAGTATAACAGCATCACTAGGAGCTACTACACATGGAAAAAGGGGGGAAAAAAATCTTGCCATATCAAAGAGCTAAAAAATTTCACTAATTCATGTAACAGATAAAAGTAAGCTGTTGGGGAAAAAAACCTCAATAAAACCCCCCAAACAATTCCTCCATATCCAACTCCAAAACACACCACACCCCCAAAGGAATTCCCTTCTATTTAAAGTTTGTGGTAGTTTGAAGATATGCTTATAAAAAAAAAATTCAGTATAAATACTCAAAAACTTTGTTTTCAAGCAAACAACTAAATCATTGCTTTACAACATATTCCACTCTCAAAATACACTGTAAAATGAAAACAAAAAAAGGTCTGTCAAAAGCAGACAAAAAACATGCTGATCATTATTTGTTTTACTTTTCCCAGAGTTACTGACCAGTAATATAAAATAACAGTAAACTTAAGGAGGCCATATACATTTAAACATTACTGAAATCAACTTTACTTCATGAGAACAGAACATTTTCTACATATAGAAATCAGCGGAATAATAAATTCACATTGCACAAACAATAATATAGTATTAAACACCCCCCAATAAATTCGCCTAGCAGGTCCATTGTATAAAGTATTAATATTTTCAAAACCGTACAGTGGGTTGCTTATGCAAGTCTAGTAATTCTCGTACGTGACTCCTTAGCATGTTCTGGCACTTCCACATCTCATTCAGTGCTCTGCAAAAGTGCAAAACCAGAAAAGAAAAGCTTACCCATTTACCCATGACAAGAACATGCTGGATGTAACATAAATAACCAACCCTGTTTACTAATACAAGCACAACATCTGCTAGGTACAATCAAAACCTACCAAGTATTAAACAAACCTGTTCCAAACAAGGTGGAACTGATTTTCCCTTTTTACAGAACATCCTCTCTCTTATTATTCTGCCTGGAACAATTTCACATATGTGGGACAGCCACAGTATGTCTCACAAACACACAAATCATCTTGAAACTAACATTTTCCAACATAAAACACAGGCCAGTATAAATAAGAATTCAGTAACAGATACCTTCATCATGGACCCTAATATAGAGCCCATCTAGAATTCACTAGTTGGACATTTTTAACTCTGCATTATGCTCACTGGATGAAAACATATGGATAAAACCAGTCTTCAAATATCAAGGTATTGTATTAATGGACATGTGAATTTTCTATATAAAAGAGAAATGTTTTGAAATACTCCTGCAAATAATGCTAAGCATCAATTACTTATAGTTTTACTTAAATGCTGATACTACAAGGAAGATCATATAGATGTTGGAAAAAGCTGAGAAAGCAAGCATTTTCTCAATAGAAACTATACTCACTTGACAGCATTTGGGTCCAAGCTAGCATACAAATAGTACAAGCACTTCATTCGCTCTTCCGTTTCCAAATTATGTGGAACGAGATACTGAGCAAAGATTTTTTCTACTAATAATCTGCAGAAAAAGATAAAAACTGTACGTTTCCAAAAGTGGTGATAACTTTTAGACAGCTGAAAAGCCCAAGAAATATCGGAAGTCATTGAAATTAGATTTTTCATCAGAGAATACAAAAAAGTAGTGGTCTTTTTCTCATCTGTAAAGATCTTTTCCACTGTTGATAGACTAGCAAGAACTGCTTCTTGAGAGCCTGTCCATGTTCTTTCATGTTCACCTTTAAGAGGGAGTAATTGCTTTATGTCACCATCCAAATTCTCTTTTTTCTTTAGGCTCTGAGAACCATCCTTTGTTCACTCTCATACAAAAGACAGAGGGATACAGAGAATGAAGAGCCCAAATAGAGAAGAAAAATGAGTAGTTTCAAATGTTTTGCTTTTTTTCCTTAGTTTTATCTTAACCCTTCCCCTCAAGGATACTTCAGATTTTTACTGATGTCAAGTAACATCAAAACCATTAGAAAGTGAAAGAGTTAAGGATATGTGGAGAAAATTTGTTCTGTTCCACTTCATGCCTGAATACTGTGTGATACTTCACTATTATTTTTGAAAGAACTTGTGTTGTCCTATGCACACAATGTAAAATACTCCAAGGCTCAGACAGGTGTTCATTGTTACTCTTTATACTCCTCCCTCATTATGGAAGGAACACAGGCTACAGTTGGCCAATTATGACCTATGCTTGCATATTTAAAGGACTGGATGGATTCTGTTTTAAAATAGCATAGCATATCTACAGCTCTTCAGATGCTAAAAGTACTAACTTTCTAATTCTGAAAATTATGACATTGAAATACATTATTATCCCCTAAGATGGGGAAAACAACCCAAGGCTGTGACTGAGCAAGAACTTCGTTGTCAGTCTAATTTGATGGAAAATTCATAAAATCATAGAATAGTTTGGGTTGGAAGGGACCTTCAAGATCATCTAGTTCCAAGTCTCCTGCCATAGGTGGGAACACCTTTCACTAGTTCAAAGCCCCATCCAACCTGGCCTTGAACACTTCCAGTGCCGGGGCATCTACAACTTCTCTGGGCAACCTGTTCCAGTGCCTCACCACCCTCACAGGTACCAAACTGAACTACAGAAACACTGAAAGTCAGGCCGCCAGTCTTCCAGTGGATACCCACAGAAGAAACAGTATACAATCCATACCTACTAATGAAAAGACCAGATTCAATGGCTTAATCAGACATTCAGAAGAAATCATGTCAAAGAAACTCAGCTTTGATGACATAATCTTTGTTTAAAACTCCTTGCCTCACTTCCCTGACAGTGTTCCACATTTCTCATGAGCAGGAACACTGAAAACATCTGCACCATTCAGTATGGAACTTCTGATTCATTCTCTGCTCACCATCAAACCTGTGTACTGACAGCAAGTCATGAACATGATAGGAAAAACCCTCACAAATGAATCTATCAAATATGCAAATTAAAGTATATTTGATGCCTATACATATGCAGAACCAGCTTTGTTTAAACTATGTAAAGATTTCCTCATTTTTCACTATTTGATACTTCTACCTCAGCAGACTTGCAGTGTAATTATGATCAGCCAGATAAACAAAGTAAGAGCCTTCAACACTGCAGTGGTAAGAATTCACTATCATAACTGGCAACTGAAGGAAGCTGTTAGCCTATTCACTAGTCACTAAGACTAGTCACCAAGATTATGAAACATACTGAGGTAGCAGACTGTATAACTGAGATGCTAAAAAACATTATGAAGAAATTTCCAAGTCTGCAGTATTAAAAATCTAGTCTGAAATTCTTTGTGTGATCTCGGAGTTTGGCTCTCCTTATGAAAGCAAAGAATTAATAGTCAGAGTTGAAAACTATCTTCCAAAACACTTTCCTTTAAGCCAAAATATTATTTCAAAAAATTAAAGGGACTGAGTGACAGAACTGGTAAGACTAGACAACACCAGAAGCACCTTGGTATTTCTTCAGCTTTTGATCTAACTGAAGGGTCCATTTCTACACAGCATACCAAAAGGAGATTTCTGTGCATGTACTGTGGTACATAAATGCACAATACTCACAGATCATGGATTTTAACACTGTAGTTTCTGGGAAGTAGTATTACAAACAAGAACTGGATATAGTAAACAAGAAATTTGACAGGTTTTTCTTCCATGCAGTAGTTAGCTAATGACCATTTAGTATCATTGCAGTAAACAGAATGAACACATGACCAAGTAATGCAACCGTCCTGAATATCTTAATGATATAATATAATGAAATACATCATACTTGAAACCAAAAATACGGGATGAGATATAACAGCTTTTCAGGATAAACACATATTTGCAGAGTATTTTTTATGACTATAGAAAATTAAAATTAGGGAGGCTTAGGTTGACTCACTTGTCATCAATGCTATTTTGATAATATATGTGCAAAAGTTTATCCTTTATCCAGCTCACTTTCTCTGCAGCATCTTTTCCAGCCTCTGCATGAAGACAATACTTCTTGTATAGCTGAGCAAGCCCCATCATAGCTTCTTTTCTTACTCGCCACTTGTGGGGGAAGAAATACAAAGGAGGTGAGGAAGTGGTTATGGTAAATAAGTCCCAAACATACATAAAATACAATACAGATACAGAAGCATGAAAACAGACATATTCTGATCTCCTACACTTAAGACACTTCAAAAGCTGAAAAGTGCTGTTTAGAGCCTCTAAATGAGAATTTGTAAAGACTACACAAGGGGTTTCTTTCCTGTACTATGCAGATTAAGTATTGCCTATACAGAGGAATCCAGTAAACCTCTTGTGCTGAGAAAAGAAAATCTGGGAACTAGTTTATTTTAAAAAATACAGCTTAACATGTATGCCTGAATAAGTTCCAAATACCGGCTGAAGAAGGAAGACTTACCTACTCAGAGACAGGCACGAAGCAAAGGTGGCAGCCTCCCTTCTCCCCCCAAAGTCTTACACTATCTTACAGCACACTTGTCTAGAAATGGGAGATCTGGAGCTCAGGCCTAGCTAAACCTGACAGAGCTTGAACTCAGGCCACTTTCAGGACAGTGGGAAAGGCACTTCTTGCTGAAAGCCTCAAACTAACCACAGTAAGACTCCAGGGATCCAGGAAAAAGCCAGACTACAACCTCCACAGCTGGAATTCCTGGGTTTTCATCCTTGCTTTTGGTGGTCACTACTTTATTCCCTCATGTAAACAGGAAATGTCCCGTTATTAACCACTTTAACAGACCAGATCTGTAAGCTCTCCTATGCTGATTTGTGCAAGGAATCATATTAAACCAGACTGACGATTAATCTAGACAGAATAGCGCCTCCCACTGAATTATACAGACAACCCCAGCAGAAACTTGTTTCCCTCACCATTTAAAAGAAACGCATGAAATTCGAACTGAAGAGAATTTTTTCCAGAACGCACCAGATATCAGTTTTGGTCTTGACCTCCAATGACTACCAACACTCAAATCATTTCACCCTGTCAAGCATAAATGTAGATACTACTATTCACATGGTGCATCGTTTTTTACCTCTTTTTTTTTTTTTTTACACCAAGGGTTTGTTTTAATAACACTAAGTGATACTGCAGGTTAAATTTCTTAACAGTTTTACTGACTGTCTTTTCTTACAGGGCAAAGAAAACAAAAATCTTGAAGATAATATGCTATGTTAGCACAACAGTGTTACACACCACTAGCTGTTGGAGTAGGTTATATCAAGAAGATGGAAAAATGGAATTGTGTTTCACTACAGATTTCTTAAATATTAAGACCACAAGTAACAGGCAATGACTTTGACAGCATATAGTGTAATACTCTGTTTTCAGAAAAAATGTT
Source organism: Lathamus discolor (assembly GCF_037157495.1). NCBI lineage: Eukaryota > Metazoa > Chordata > Aves > Psittaciformes > Psittacidae > Lathamus > Lathamus discolor. The sequence continues at coordinate 140,904,976 of NC_088884.1, read as the reverse complement.
TAGATATAGATTTAATTGTTCAACTTCTCAACCATTGTGATCTAAAGCACATTTTAAAGAAAATAAAGGTCTGAAAGAGGAAACATTTTCAGAAAAGTATTAGTATTTTAATGTGTTCAGATATACCCTTAGAATGCAATCAGATTTCCTATGCAAGACAAGAAGGATGGCAAAACTATCACCAGAAGACAATGGATTAAGGATTGCAGTGAATGATTCTAGAAAAGTTAAGCCTAAAATGAAAGCAGAGTACTTAACAAGGGGTTGTAAGGAAAGAAAGTCTGGAGTGTCAATAGATTCCTCATCATTGAAACTGCTGTAGAGAGTATAAGTCAGAGCAGGCAGAAAGCCAGTTTCAGGCAGAAGACGAGAAGACAAAGGCACTGGACAGAATCCTTCAGAGAATGCTTTGAGGCACGATGGAAGCAAGTCACTGAACAGCAGATACAGTTTGGAGGTGTGGGGAGGGGGGGTGGAAGAGTCAGGTGCTACTGAGAATTACATACAGTAGGGTAAAAGATGCAGGCAACTGAAAATAAAGGGCAACATGATGATCAGCTTAAAAGTGAGCTGATCAACAGACTCAGGTAAGAGAAGTACTACCCTGATATAATTAACAAACTGATTTTGACAGTCCTAGCTTCCTTGGTTAACCAGCATAATTAAACTCCCTCACTGAAGACTGCTGGGCTGAGTTTTTTTTTTTTTTAATAAACCTGTTACTCCATTTCAAGACAATCCTACATGTCCTGGAATTGCTAAACTGTTCCTTATATAGAGTTAAGAATACTGACATCTAAAAATCTTTCTCCTTCACCTGGAAAAAGCCACAATGGTTTTTAACAGTCACAGAGGAGCAGTCAGCAAAACTAACACATGCAGAAAAAAAATGTGCACAGAGAAATAGAAGATGGGAGTCTGTTCTTATGGCGTCTCATTCTATAGCTTCTGACTTCAAGCTGACAAGGTAAAAAGCCTGTTCTCACAAAGGGACTAAGTCCCTAGGCCACAAAGGCTGTTGAGAGAAACTGAAACAGAAGTCAACTGTCAAAACTCTTCTCTAAGTTTTCAGGTTCTTAAAGGTACTCTAGTATAAAGGAAAAAGTACCTGAAAAATTTTTTGAAGCATATAAAAAAAATAAAATAAACTTTTTAAACGCCTCCTAAAACTAACTGTTCTGAAAAGTAAAATCACTGGAAAGACCCTAGAGACAATGCTCCAATGGAAAAATTCCTCACCATTCTTACCAAACACTGGATTCCAGTTTCTGGAAAGCACCTGTTCCCAGAGTTCGTTTTCCACCTGGAGGACCAGTAAAAATTGATTTGAAAACTACAGATGTTAAGGGGGTTATGTGTTTGTTTGGGTTTGCTGTTGTTTTTTAACAGCTGTAATCATCATTGTGCAAATGCCCATACAGCTCAAATTAGTAAGGATGTTTTCTAAAAAACAAAGCACTGTCTTTTAGCCAAAAACTTTAACTCTAAAAAAGTTATTAGTCTATCTTTACTAATACCATGCCAATTAGAATATGGTCAGGAGAAAAAAAAATAGATTAAGTAAATGGTGTAACAGCATTATTTAAATTTAAATTTTCACACCATTTTATAAAGAAAAAAGGCAGAACTGAAATAACAGATTAGTGTGTTTAAGCAATCATCATTTTACTTCAGCTTATTGGACAAATACTCTTTTTATAGTAATACCTATACTCATTTGACAGATGATTGCAGGCCTGAAAAGAATTAGATGAACTCAAAAGTGATGAATGATCACTTAGGAATTTGCAGTAGATTCGCCCACCAGAAACCTGGCTACAAGGGGTAAATATGTAATGTAATTGAGTTCTTTAAATCAAAAGAATAATTAAAATAGGTGTAATGCATTCTGACTGGAACTCCAAAAATCTTATATAGAAAATACAAAGACAGTTATATCAACAAATCAATACCCCCTCAGAAACTGCAGAAAAATCCTAAAGAAAAAAAAAACAACTCTGAAAGTTCACAAGGCCTCCATACATGCTTTATAATACCAATGATATGCATAAAGACCTGCTATATTATTACAGTCTACTTCAAATGCTAATATTTGTTGTATTAATTCCCAGTCAGCCCTCAAGTTTTCATTTCTCCTCAGGATGTATTTGCATTAAAGCTCTCTCCAGAGAATTTTGTAAGAGAAACATCAACTAAAGGTGAAATTATTTGTCACTGGTGAGTGCCTGAAAAGGCACCTAACCTTGAAATTTAATGTATTATCAAACCTATGCCTGGTGTGAAATAACTCCATCAAACATGCTAGGAACATTAGGTAGTACCATGCTGGGTTTAAGGTTACATGAACCAAAAATCCTTAGCTCCACAGAAGGAGGTATTACAGTGGTACAACTGCCTGCCTCTTACAGATGGCAACATGCTAAAGTAGAACAGAAACACCATGTGGAAGACACAGTAACAATCTTCCCATCTTAAGTGAGAGGCCCAGTGGGAAGTGGTGGTCACACTAAAAGTTTTTAGATCTCACAAATGATGTTTGGACATGTCTGTTTAATGGCTTAAAAATAAGGAAATAAGGTGGTCTTAATCCCTCCTGAGAAACATGCAAGGTCAAGCTGCAGGTACAACTGCTTTATAATAACAAACATACTCAAAAATCACAATTTCATTCTGTGCAAAGACAACAGACATCCTCTTCTCAAAATCCACTACAGTAACATTCTCATTTTAAAAGGGGAACATAAAAAAATAGGAAATAATTTAAAAATAATTAAATTAACTCTCTAGAATGACATAAGTTCTAGGAAAAGATGCCACCTATCAAAAAGGGACAAGAGTGGAAAAAAAAAAAAAAAAAAAACAACAACCCAAAATCAACGTTGCACAGAGAAATTTGCTCTTAAAACATCACCCTCTAAAGAGCATGGAGCCACATCTGAAAGAGTGTAAACGGCAAAGAGTATAAGCTCTGGCAAGTTGGAGATAAAACATGGCAAAAGTTTCAGAAACAAATTATTCAAAGCATATTAGTTAAACATCTTCACCAAAGCCTCTAGAAGCAGGAAGCCTTCCAGAGGGCTGCAAGACAAACAAGATCTATTCCAGGAGGTCTGAAGAGCTTTCTTATGGTGTCATCAGAAGACATTTTAAAACAAATTCATAAAATGAGCAGTGAGACCAGGCACTATCCCATCCATGACTTCTACAGGCATGTAGAAATCATACACCAAATGCTAACTTATCCTGCTATTGCAATCTATCAATAAACAGACTGAACACAGCAAATATGAAAGAAACTGAAGGGTCCCAAGAGGAACAGCATGCCACTCACCAGAGCATATGATTTTGAATGGGCAAACAGGTTGAAACAAAACAGTAACAACAACAAAGAGCAGACACTGCTAAAAAATTAAGTTATTGCACTACATATAAGTCATTACACTACAAAATGGGAAGTTTTGCCCAAGAAAAATTAAATTTTAGCAGAACCACAAGTATATCAGTAAAATGCATTAGAATACCAAAATCCTTCCATCAAAGTCTCACACCAGAGGATCTCAAAATAAAAATGCTGTTGTGAATTAATTATTAACTAAAACGCAGGGGACAATGACAATGGGCGGAAATAAATGACTGGTTTTCACAATGATGGGAACAAAGGGACCTATTGATGGAGTCAGAAGAGAACCTTTGAGACTTAACATATGAAAAGTTACTAGAAAAAATAACTGAACAGTGTGTATAAAGTTTACTGAGGTAGTAAAATCTGATCTTGTAATGAAGAACTGCAGAAAAATGTCAGGCTATTGAATTGTTACAGTATGAAATGAAAGAAATTCATTTCAAGGCCACCTGCATTAACTCTGCATGTACAGTATTAGGCAAATGCATCATATAAAATTATTCAGGAAAAAATACTGAAGTCAACATGGATGTCTTCCAAAACTGTCTGCTCAATGCTCAAAAATAACATAAATGTAGAATGTTAAAGAGTAAGAACACAAAAATTATCATAAGCATGTACACAACACAGTGCACACCTTAAATGCCATGGCCTAGTCTGGTCACCTTGGTTCCAATAGGATATAGAACAACCAGACAACAGTGATCAGAAGCATGCAATAATCAATTTATGTGGAAGTCAATCAGGTGATTCTTTAGTTTAGAAAGCAAAGGAGTAGAGAAGATGAGGTATATATATTTCTTAATCGTAAGTGGGTCATAATATTTATTATTTTACATAATGCAAGAACAAGATACCCTGTGAAATTACTTGACAAGTTTAAAACAAACAAACAAAGTTACTTTTTCTATAACGCATTATACTTGAATTTACTGATGCAAATGCCATGGATTTTTATAAAGTCCAAGTAACTTAAAGAACGAACTTGGTAAGTTCATGGAATAAAGCTCCATAAAAAGCTATGATGAATGTGAACAAGCAGATTTAAGAAATCCTTAAATCACAAATAGCTAGAAGCCAAAACTGACTGCTGTGAGAATTCTACTGGGCTATAGGGACCTTCAGCCTGAACATATGTAGCAATTCTTAGGTTCTTACAACATGATTGTGTTCCTCACAAGTCAAATGATCTGATTTGCTTGACAACACTTTCATTCCGTAATTTGGAATCTACATTAAGATGTTCTGTAAGAAAACTGGCTTTCCCCCACAGCATTCTGGTTAATAGCCAACTCCAATTCTATGGTGGCTTTTGTTTCACTTTTACCAAATTATATTAGAACCAGATATTCCTGAAAATGAAATATTAACACTTACCCGTTTGTCTAGCGTTCTTTCCCTTACAAAGCCAAGCAGCTGGTCATTGACTAAAGAAAGATCTCTCTTGCCCGCAGTAATAATTGTAACAATAACATCATGTCGAATGGCTTCTTCTGGGTCATGTGATCTAACCTTCAAATATTCTGTTGCGATCAGAAACAATGAAAAACTTGGCTTTTTATGTAGATATGACGTATTCTAATTTATTAATCATGTTAAAACAATTAAATGACAGTCACATATCACAAGCATATAATCTATTAGACACATAACTGCCTACAGGAAACATCTGCTCCAGCACTATGTTAAATGTAAAGCAATTATACAACTGTATCAGAATAATGTAAAAGTGCACAGCTTTTACAGTAACCTCATTTGCAGCAAGTGAAATAAAGCCGATTAGAATTTACAAAAAATAAAAGGAGATGGGAGAGTGAGAATAAGCAGAGCAGACACACTTATTCCCAAAGAGCCAAGAAGGCAAATAACTGAAAAATACTGACAATTCCTGTAGGTTAGCTTGCATCAGAAGAACAGTATTTTCAGTTAAGCTTGAAATTCTGCTCATAGTGAAAAAACGATGCTGAAGTGAATGAAGAAACTTCACAGTTTAGATTAGCACAATGGCATTTTCTAAACTCCCTGCAAGAGAGCACTGGGGAACACACTGATTTTTTTTAACAATAAAGCAAGATGTGGCACCAGTATTTGCTTTGGCTTGCCAAAAGTTTCATTAGAATCTGAAAATACTTTAAAACTCATCCTGAAATGGGTAGCTTCTTAAAAGACTCACTCTAAAAAAGTCCACACAATGTCACACTCCTCTGCATTTATTAGCTAGCATTAGCCTTCAGTAGAAAGCAATTACTCAGTAGTCAGCTCTTCCATCCAGCATCAAGCATTGGACTTGATATGTTTTAGAACTCTACAGCTGTGTACAAAAATAATTACATTCTCCATTGCTCATTTCTTAAATTATTCTAAACCCCTGTATAAGCATCTCACCAGTGAGGTCTTTTGCTAAGTCTGGATGGTTCATTAAACAATGACTGGCGAATTTCACACTCTCTAATCTCACGGGGACATGGATATCATTGAACCTAGAGGGACAGAAGACGATGAATGTTAACTTTTAATTAGCCTTGCAAATCAAGATTATTCTCTATGTAGTGACATGTGTTGATAACATGTTATATAGAATCATAGAATAGTTAGGGTTGGAAAGGACCGTAAGATCCTCTAGTTCCAACCCCCCTGCCACGGGCAGGGACATCTCACACTAAACCATACCATTTAAGGCTCTGTCCAACCCAGCCTTGAACACTGCCAGGTATGGAGCATTCACAACTTCCCTGGGCAACCCATTCCAGTGCCTCACCACCCTTATATCTTTCTTCCTTTCTTCCTTATATCCAATCTAAACTTCCCCTGTTTAAGTTTTAACCCATTACCCCTTGTCCTGTCACTGCAGTCCCTAATGAAGAGTCCCTCCTCAGCACCCTTATAGGCCCACTTCAGATCCTGGAAGGCTGCTATGAGGTCTCCAAGCAGCCTTCTCTTCTCCAGGCTGAACAGCCCCAACTTTCTCAGCCTGTCTTCATACAGGAGGTGCTCCAGTCCCCTGATCATCCTCGTGGCCCTCCTCTGGAATTGTTCCAGCAGTTCCATGTCCTTTTTATGTTGAAGACACCAGAACTGCACACAATACTCCAGGTGAGGTCTCACAAGAGCAGAGTATTGGGGCAGGATCACCTCCTTCGACCTGCTGGTCATGCTCCTTTTGATGCAGCCCAGGATACGGTTGGCTTTCTGGGCTGCGAGCGCACACTGAAGCCGGCTCATGTTCAGTTTCTCATCCACCAACACCCCCAAGTCCTTCTCAGGGCTGCTCTGAATCTCTTCTCTGCCCAACCTGTAGCTGTGCCTGGGATTGCTCCAACCCAGGTGTAGGACCTTGCACTTGGCATGGTTAAACTTCATGAGGCTGGCATCAGCCCACCTCACAAGCGTGTCAAGGTCCCTCTGGATGGCATCCCTTCCCTCCAGCATATCAACTGAACCACACAGCTTGGGGTCATCGGCAAACTTGCTGAGGGCGCACTCAATCCCACTGTCCATGTCAGCAACAAAGATGTTAAACAAGACTGGTCCCAACACCTATCCCTGAGGGACACCACTCGTTACTGGTTTCCAGCTGGACATTGAGCCATTGACCACAACTCTTTGCATGCGGCCATCCAGTCAGTTCTTTATCCACCGAGTGGTCCATCCATCAAATTGATGTCTCTCCAATTTAGAGACAAGGATGTTGTGTGGGACAGTGTTGAATGCTTTGCACAAGTCCAGGTAGATGACATCAACTGCTCTACCCTTGTCCATAAGTTCCGTAGCCCCATCATAGAAGGACACCAAATTGGTCAGGCAGGATTTCCCCTTAGTGAAGCCATGCTGGCTGTCACCAAGCACCTTGTTGCTTTTCATGTGCCTTAGCATGCCTTCCAGGAGAATGTGCTCCAAGATTTTGCCAAGCACAGAGGTGAGACTGACTGCTCTGTAATTCTCCGGGTCTTCCATTTTCCCCTTCTTGAAAATGGGGGCTATATTTCCCTTTTCCAGTCATCGGGAACTTCACCTGACTGCCATGATTTTTCAAATATGATGGCCAGTGGCTTAGCAACTTCATTCGCCAGCTCCTTCAGGACTTCATCAGGATTTCATCAGGTCCCATGGACTTGTGGATGTACAGGTTTTTAAGATGGTCTCGAACCAGATCCTCTCCTACAGTGGGCCCAAGGTCTTAATTCTCACAGTCCCTGTGTCTGCCTTCCAAGACTTGGTTGGTGCAGTCAGAGCTTTTGCCAGTGAAGACCAAGGCAAAGAAGTCATTCAGAACCTCAGCCTTCTCCAAATTCTGGGTAGCCAGTTCTCCCAACGGCTTCTGGAGAGGGCCTACACTGTCCCTAGTCTGTTTTTTATTCGCTGTGTACCTACAGAATCCCTTCCTGTTATCCTTAACTAACTATTCTAATTCTAATATTCTAATATTAACTATTAGAATACTTTTATATGGCTAAATAATACAATAGAAATGTTTTGTATTTACTTCCATAATGGACCTCATACACATTTTTCTGTTATTTCTTGTGAAATTAAGTCAGGACTAAAATTAAGGGATGGATATGCTACATAAGGATGAAATGGGTGTTTTTGTTCACTGACTTTTGAACTCTTCTCCATACACTGTTAATCATGTATGTGTGTATATGTTTATATACACAAATGAAATTATAAAAATATAAATTGCTATAACATGTACCATTTGAAAAGTTCACTTTTTTTAAAAACGATAAATTCCTGTATTTACTTACAAGGAAATTTCTCTTCACTCAATAAGTTAAATGCCAAATAACCCAGATGCAGCTGCAGACATAGCTGGAATAGTACGAAATTTCAGACAATGCTGGTATAGCTATTTTTGTGATTTCTGTTATGTATGTAATGTGCTATACATCTAACCTATACTCCCATAGCTGACAGCAATATAGCTGCAGTCCTTCAGGCTTCTTCATTCTAAAATACAACTATAGGCAAGTCTCTGCTTCAAAGATTTAACGAAAGAACTTGTTCAAATACAAATAACTGCATCCTTTAAGAACACAATGAAAATGCAGTACTATCACACAATTCAGGAAAAAAAGAAAAACCAAAGCAAACCAAAAAAATAAAATTCAGAATTCTATCTCAGTTTCTCTTACCGCCCAAGAAAGCACTGCCAAAGAGGACGGTTCTGTGTGGCCAGATCAGAATCTTTGGAGCCGAAGAGTTTAGCCAGAAGTCGAACAACAGCCAAGCGTTCTTCTCCATCATTGCTCTAAAAGTCAAAACATGAAAATAAAACTGTAAATCATTACCTGTAACATCTTAGTGATAATTTCTGGCTTCCTTTTCCTTCTGCTTTTGTAAATTAGACTAAAAAGCAAGTTTAAAATGATTTCTGATAATTCAGTCTCCCTAATTAGCTTATTAGATGAATATGAATAAAAATACACAAACACCTATTAAGTTAACATATTACAGCCATTAAATAGATGGGTTTGCTTTCACATTAGTTCTCTTTACGGAATAAACCCCCACATACTATAGTTTGAATAACATACATCCTTAATTTCAACAATGACTGATCTTTTGTTTTAAAACATACTTTCAGACTATTTTATGCATGTGGAAAAGACACCAATTAAGATGTTATAAAGAGATATGCACCAATAAAAGATATATGTCGTTTCACTAAATACATATTTCTTTGTTGCTTGTTGCCACCATACCCTGTATGTACATGCACACGCAGTTATTTGTCTTGTCCATGTACAATCATACAAAAGACAAAACCCCAAATCAGGATAAATTCACTTTTCAAGGATTCAAAAGAAGCCATATTAGCTGATCATGCAGATCTGAGAGAATATTTGGAAATACTTGCTATACTATTAAATATTAATTTCACAAAAGAAAAATCTGCAAATCAAAACTTAAGATGACCTGCATTTCATGAGACAAGCCAGCCAAAGCCTTATTACTTTACACATTTCAGGTGAAACCCAAAGATTAAGTACATATAAAACTTTTGAATTAAGCCATATGAATTTGTCATTATAATGATCATCTATTTTGTGCGCATAATAGCAAAGCACACAAGCGTATACCACTTTCCAATGTCCTTCCTTTTATTTTAAATATAAATGTAACATTAAGTGATAAATATAAAATTCTATCCCTCCAGTAGGACACTTACTAAATGTGCACTCTGTAATATCCACAAAAATTTTATCACTTGTTGGAAACTGTATTGTAACCTACCTTCAGCTTGAATTCAAGCTGTGGCATGACAGACAGCAGTAAGTGAGGATCTATGGCAAAAAGCTCTTGTATCAAGTCGAACACATGTTCTGATAAGTCACTTACTGAAGACTTTCCCAGTACCAGAACCTGGTTAAAAAACTAGAATCCAAACAATAATATTTAGCATATTTTTCTTCACTAATGCAAACACTATTTTATAAAAAATATTTTAATGCAGTATCATACTTTCATTCTTCATATATACCTTCTAATGGAAGGTACTCAATGCACATTTTCTCATCACATCAAAGCATTTCACCCTTGCAGTTTTGGCTCAAACTACAAACATCCTTCATAGTTCATTTCTGTTACTTCCATCAGGATTAATCCATGGTAATTTGATAATTCAAAATATCAGTAATTATCTCCCCAGCAAAATTAACAGCAAATGAAAGAACTGTTCATTTAAAATGCATATTCATTTAAAGAAAAGTTTCTCTGCTTTTAATCCATTTTAAAGAATGTCAGATGACTTTATGATATGTCCTGCAATATTGGCAATAATGTATCAATGCTGTCAGTGATCTAAGAAAAAAAAAAACCAAAGGTAGACTAAAACATGAATAATTTATGTTGGGTTTGTTAGATTTTAATATGCTTGGATACTTCCTACTACATACTGTGATTTAATATTATTTGAACAGTGCAAATGCTATGAAGCTATTATACACTTAAATAAGAAAGTAAGAAGAATATCAAATCAACCCAAAGGTCACTTTAAGCACCATCCTCCTCCCAGCTATGACTAATTACAAAAGCTTTAAGAAACTGGGGAATTTGAAAGTGTTACTTGTTAGTGAGACTTCTTGAACTTTCAAATACTTACTGATTAATCTTTTATGAATTTGCCCAATTCCCTTTTTAAACTACTATGACTTCTAAGAAATCTACTGGCTTCAGCACTCAAGGAATGCAACAGAATGGACCAGACTACGTCCCACAAGACAGTAGTTGCTGCTTTAATAGGCAGAACATACAACACTGACATTCAACAAAAGGCATTATAGTAGGAGGAAGATTTGTAAGAAACCCCCCAATTCTTCTACTGTTTATGACTAAAACAAGTTTAGGATGAAAAAAAAAAAAACCAACCAAAAAAAACAAAACAAACCCAAACCCAAAAAACAAAACCTAGTGAAGTGCTGGTAGTTTGAAACGTTTCATCCTGGTTTGTTCCAACAGGATTGTTTCGATGGTCACACTTTCACAGCCTAGATTTAGGGGCTTTATCTTACTTAGACTGAGATGAGTAAAAATTAATTTCCTTTTTACTTATTTGAAACACCTCACATATTTCTTTAACATCCAAGGTAGTAATATCCTATTTGGAAATGGTACTCTTGTAGCTGTATTGCAAAATGTATCTTTTATAAACATTTTTAATGTTTTATAATAATTTTTAAACAAGCTATCATTTTTAAACAAACAAACAAATCTGAAGAAAGTAACAAGAACACTTGTTAATTGTAGGTAACATGAATTAATTAATTTACATACATTGGCAATACACGGTTCAATGGTCTGGACCGTCCTTTTCAACAGGACTTTTGCAAGATCAAATGCTTGTTTATTAAGGTTCTGAAATAAAGAAAATATAACAATAAAATCTTAAAGAGACAAACTATTTCAGGTGACTCTACTTTTCTCTCCCAACCTTGAAAGCCCATGACCTTAGAAAGGTATGTTTTACCACCAATCTATTTGTTTTCAAAGCTGTCAAAGTGCAGTAATGTTAATTCCACAACTATAGACTTTAAAAATCTTAAAACTATTTTTTCCACACACTTAAGTCTAACCCAAAACCATCACTTCTGCACATTCTTTTAAGACTTCCATCACTCCAGTTGTTACCTTTAGCATTGCATTCATATCTATAAAAAGTTTCCACATGCAATCACATTAAAAATTGTGAAGGAACATTACCACACACATTTCAGTAATTAACTGAAAAATGAACAATGTCTAACTTGCTATTTAAATGTGAGATTTTTTCCCCTTCACATACTCATGAAAGGTACAACCTATAGCAAAATTCGGCACTGTCTACAGGGTAACTGTGCACTGACTTCCCCATAGACTGTACTGTATGGTCTGAGATAGCCCAAAGAAAGCATCCAAACTTTAGCAAAGTTAGCTGCAAATTTTCCAAATAAACATTTGATTACAACATAACAAATCGGAACATTGTTTTTATTACTCTTAAGCAAGATAAGGAATGCAACTGCATATCTGAAAAATGTGACTGTCCAAATCTGCACAAAATCCAATATGTTGTATCTATCTCGTCTAGGGATTAATGCAGCTTGGAGGAGAAGGGGGAAGGGCAGAGGAGAAAGGTGGATTAGGCGATTGCCCTGAGAATTATAAATGACTGGAGACAAAATACAGGTAAAGCCTAAGGATGACTGATTCTTGGAAAGACAGTATTTGGCAAGTCTACACCGAGAATGACTCCATGTTTTTAGCTAATGAGATGACAAATTGAAAGACAGTTCATCAACTGATAGCAATGAGAAATAAATTTCCAAAGGCTCCAACAAATATCTTCTCAGTCACCACAGCGCTAAGCTGATGGTCTCATTATAGCAGACAGACGGGTATGTTCAAGCTTTTCTTTCAAAAGAAAATACTGATTTTCACTACATGAAATACATGCTTTTAAGGAATAGCCTTGATCCTAAGAGTGGCAAGAAAAATATTCACTAAACAGCACTAGTTTTAAAGTTCATAAAAAGAACTACAGTTTCATGCCATAGGTGGTCTGAGCAAAATGTGACACACCATTCTGCTATTGAAAACATGGATTTACTGGAGGAGAGCCAGATTAGCACATACAGAGAGAACAATGCACAGTAAAACCACATTACTGATAGTGGAGGTACATGTGAATATAATTTACAGGCTGAGGTAGAATTTACTTCAGGTCTACGTACTGGTATATTTCTTTTTACTGCCTTACACAATGCAAGAGTTTTTAAAAAAAACAAAACCACCAAAAAAGTGGAATACATTATATCCAAACCACATTATTTCAGCTCCTTTACAAAGATGAACTTCCATTAAATCACACTGCTAATTTTATTATGTCATACCAAAGAATGACTAGTATGCAATTGCTTTGCACAGACATAAAAGTACCTTTATTATATGTTCTCTACAAGAAAACAAACTGTGCTTTTCAAGCTATGGTGCTTCTGATTTACATACCTACAGACAAACAATATAAACACAGAATTTCCTAGGAGATCTGTTCATGAAAGTAGAACATAAAAACTGCAGTCAAACTCTGTTTGGCAGTGCAAATGAAAGAACTTTCTGGTTGTTTGGGTTGTTTGTTTTTTTTAAACTACCATGGCAAAGCAGTATTTTAAGTTCTGTTGTTACAGGAAACAAACAAGTCAGAACAGAAAAAAACACTCACCAAAGTATGATACTGAGCACTGACTACAGCATATTATTTGCTCAGTTGTGATGGCCAAGAGCCAGTAAGGACTGCCCACCAGTCTTCTAAGAAATACTAAACGTGCAGTACAACCCAACATTTACACCAAGTTTTCCTCCCTCTTTCTCAGAGCCTTTTTTTAAATTTCCTTAATTAGGCAAAATTCTATGATTAAGCTAACAATGTTAATTAATGCTAAAGGATTATACTCACTTTTACTTTGCCTATACCAAGTAGTCATAATACACTGTTCAGTTGTAAAAAGTTTACCAGGTCTTCGCATCCTCAGAGCAATGCCTGGCACCTGACATACACATCCCCATTCCTGTATTTTCACTCCTGATCTCTACTGTCTATAGTTGATTATAAGCAACTTACAAAGACAGTGCATTTTCAAAAGGACTCTTTTTTCTACTGTTATGAATAAGATGCCTCCCTTCCTGTTAGCAGTTTTAATAAGGCATCACCTTGTTGCTGTCAGTAAAAATGAGCTGAGAGAATGATATTCCTACCTCATGGTCACAACAAAACAAATGCAAACTGAGAAGACATATCTTCATACATCCACTGCTGAGATTTTGCAAGTAAATCACAACGGCCATGGCTTAGTCACTCCTGTGATACACATTTCCAGGAATTCTCCCTCTTTAGGTAACCAAAGGAATTATCCCTGATTTTATATGCTAATTTAACTTTAATTATGTAGTCACAAATGGAGCTGCCTTAATTTTGTCATTATTTTAAATTAATAAATGAACAAACACATACCTGGCAATCAGAGTACAGTTCATTTACTGTAGCTCATAACTGAAACTTACTGATCTTCACACAACATTCAGTAAGAGGCACAAGAGTTACAGCAAGAGAATTTTCTTGGTCAATACAGGGCAACCCCAGCCTGTACCTCACTTTCCCTGATTTGACCGCTAAGGGAGTTGTGTTCATTCTCCTTTCAACTTTATCTACCCATTACCCTTCAATAACCATTGAAGTAAAGGTACTTCAAAAGCTCAACTGCGGACACAGTGACCAGGTAAGTAGTTTCACACAATGAAATCAGTGACAGTTCATGAAGCTGACTGTACAGGAGGCATCTCTGAAAAACCTGTCCAAGTAGCTGTGTAGATGGGCTAAGACAACACCAGCATGACAGTAGCAATCTGCTGGGAGGAGCTCAAATAAGACTCCTCTAGGAAGAGACAGGGGTCACTTATAAGTGAGTTAAAGACATGCCGAACTTCACAAAAGGCAGAATAATCATGGAGCTCATAAAGAATGGAACACTAAAAGCAACCGACTTAAAAAGTACTGTACTTCAGGTAATAATTAGGTTTTACTAAGAGAAAAGTTTAAGGGGGAAGATACTGAGAAAAAACAATCAACAAACCAATGGGGGAGGTGGAAGAGAGTCTGACTGGCAAGCCAAGGCAAGCAGCAAGCCACCACAGAGGTATTTGGGAATTATCTTTTTTCTATTTTTTCTTTGTTAACAAAAAATTAATACCTCACATCTTTTCCATTTAAAACAAAACAAAAACCGAAAAACCTAAAAATCAAAGCAACCAAGAAGCCTTAAGATACAATGTTTTCCTATTATATATTTCATTTGCTTGAACATACTTTATTACTGTTTCTGTACAGAGTTCCTGAGGTGCCAAGTAGGCAGAATCTCTTGATACTGAATAATCTAGCCACAGCTAATGAACAAAGGATATGTTCAATCCACTGTTTCCCCAAGGCTTTGAAAAAAACTAAACAAACAGCAGCTGTGATGGCCAAAGTGTGCGGAGAGATACACAACAAGCAAAAGGCAATAAAAATTACTGTTATAATGGTATACTACTATAATATTTTACTTTGCAGACCTTGTGTGCAGGAATGAGGTTTATCAAAATCGAGTCCAGCAGCTCCTGAGTTACTCCATCGCCTTCCATGATGATAGAACTCATCAAATCCAGCATATGCATTTGTACCTTCTGGTTGTGGCTATTACTGAGATGATAAAGAATATTATCAATACTGAATTTTCAGACCCTAACAAATACTAACAGCACTGTTAAGAAACAATGCCTAATGCTGTCCAGCTTGCCCTCCCTTACACTCTCCACATCTCAAAACTATTTTATGTGCCTTTCCTCTCTTACAGAAAGCTTCAAAAACCTCTAACACCCCAGCTTTGCTTTAAGAGAAACAAAAGAAGAAAGTAACAAACATGGAAATGTAAATGTAGATAAATGAGTCAGAATTAAATATACTGTAAAAACACAGGCCAGAAATTTTGAAACATGCCTACTTTTAGACACACCCCCCCCCCCATATTGTCAGTAATTCACACTCATTTGCTTTCCCTGCATCTCCTTGCTTGAAGGAATGAAGACTTGCTCTACTCAGTCATGTTTATTTGTAGGCTATGCAAGGATTCAGTCTACCCCCAAAAATAATGCTAGTTTGATAGTTTATTATAACTGAAGCAATTCCACTTACTTTATAACTGAAAAAAGAGTCCTAAAAAGCTGAATAAAAATTTCATTGCAATCTTCTAACTCAAAGCAGATGTTGTAAGATTTAACCCACGCTAAATTCTAAAACAAAAATAGGATATTAATGACATTAAAACTTCACATTAAGTCACATAAATATAATCATGTTAGTTACATTTTTTTCTATTTAAGGAAAAACATTATACAATAGATTGTAAACCTTCTGGGGAAAGAGACAAGATATTTGCTTTGCATACACAGAGCTCTTAACACAAAAGGGCTTTGCAATATACATCCAGAAAAAAATAAATACAGAATAATCCTATTTCTCATGTATAAAAGCTGATTGACAGAAATCGTTAGTGGAAGAAATACATGTTTCTTAACTTTTTTCTTCATGCTATGAAACAGTAGTTTTAAACATCAATAAAAGGTTTACAAACAGAATGCCTCTAAATGCACACTGATAAAACCCCACACTTCTTGTCACGAGTAGATTTTTCTAGTGTTTTTAAACCAAAATCTTATATTCCTTCTCCCATCATTAATATAAGCAGATTTGCATTTTAATCACCATTTTAATCAGTCAATCTCTTTTAATGAGGTAATATAACTTCAAGAACGCATGATACAAAAAACAACGTATAGAATTTTAAGATAAAGCTAAATGTTAATAAAAACCAATCAGTTTAATGTTCTTAACTATAGGCTGCATAAACTTATTAAACACAAACAGAATTATAACTCCTTGAAGAAGTGATTCATCAAACTTTTAATGAGCTTGGTACAATTTACAGAATAAAAGACATTTCCCAGGCATACTGGCACATCTAGAGAAAGACTGATTACTTTTCCTAGGCTTACAGAGCAAATATCATCTATTGAAAGTTATAATTATTGTGTTACCTCTAACAAGTAAAAGTATCTGTTAAACTGAGGGCTCTTCGTGTCCTCCAAGCCTTTTAATTGTCTTGTAATAAACAAAAAAATGTCCTGTCAAAAAACAATAAAGTGTTTACAAGCTTGATTCAGCACAGAATAAAAATACAACCCTGCAGTAATGACATCTACCCATATTTACAAACTCATGACACAGGAACATTAAATTGTCTTTTTCAGGCACTAACAGAAAGCTATCACCAACTCAGATACCAATTACCTAGCATTCCTTTATACATCTCTGGCCCTTGAAGTACTACACTGACTCACAGGACTTAAGCAAAATTTCTTTAATAAAGCTAAATGCGAATATAAATGCAATAAATAAAAGTCAGGCGTAGCAGTTTGGGGATTTTTTTGGGGGTGGTGTTGTGGGTTTTTTTTTTTTCCACAGAAAGAGAATTAAGTAGGAAGAAAGCCTTTATTTTTTAAAGCATTTTTACCTTAAGTTTGTCATGGGAAGTATATGGAGCTTCAGGAGCATAGATACGAAAGATATCAGCCAAGCAACACGCTACAAGGAGGCGCACATCTTTATTGGGATTCCTGAGGAAGAATTCAGATGCAAGGTGCAAGGCTAATGGGAGATACTGCTGCTTCTCATCCTCCGAGTCCTGGTCCATATCCATGAAGGTTTTTACCACCATCTGAAAACACAGGAAAAACCCCATTCGAGTGCCTTGTGCTCTTATTCCTTATTACTAAACAGTACTTTCTAAAAGGATGTAGTATCATCAATACATTTTTGATTGCACAAGCACAGTACTAAAATCTTGTTGTTAGGACAAACATCAGAAAAAGAGAAATGTTAATCTGATACTTAAAGGCTTACTCAAATTGGTATTTAAAGTTGAGACACCAAAAAAAAAAAAATGCTTTGCAGCTCTCCTTTTTTTGCCAATCTTAACCCGAGCTGCAGCACGGAAACTGCTGTTTACGGGTGAGGCTGGAGATGACAGCACCTCTTCACCAAAGCAGCCCCAGACCACTTCAAAGCAAGGACTTGCCTCAGTATACAGTATGAAGGGCTGCAAGTTATCTGGTCTAGTGCAGACATCACAGTACAATGCAGTTGCTCTAACCACTATGACAAGACTTGAGGAGAGCCTAACAGGCCAGTCTTACACTCTGCCTGTATGTATCAAGGCACAGAGCTGAAGAACTACTTTACAGATGCACAATGCTTTGATCTGGTTTAGTCAAACTAGATACCAGGTAAGAATTTAATCCCCCATGGAAAGCATCTCTAATGCTGTATATCTATTCCTGCTGTATACTCAAACCTGCATCAACAGCCTTATCTATATAATGAAAAAAATAAACTATGTGGTTTCCTTGTTTCTTCTAGCACAGCTAAATACCAATTCCAACGAAATGCCACCAAAAAATTGTTTATTTTGAATTATCATACAACCCCAGTTAATTGAGTCACCTGAACTAAAAGTGAAAATTTAGTTTGAAGAAATAAAAAGCTGCAGGTTTTGCTTCCAGAATAGGGTTCGTTAAAGAATGAGGATGACTTCTAAGACATCAGCACAGAACCGAGAGATGTGCCACAGATTCTTACTATGACCCTAACCAGATTGATCTTTGCGTCCTCCATGTTGCTTGAGCATCCTTAAGAGTTAAAATTCTGAAGAACAGCCATACTGCATACCAGTTGGATTTAATATACCCATTACACAGAGAGATGCAAGAGAAAACACAGAATGATAAATCTTGATGGGTCAAATTTGCCTCTAGAATACTAATACACAGTAAAACACAAGAAGAGATTGAGCTTACACGCTAATAAACACATCTACGCTTACCACAATTCTCTTGTTATTGTGTCATTCAAATGATACCAAGGTTGTTCTTCCGTTATTGAGCATGCCCCCACTTCCAACATGAAAACACTGTCTTTCAGCTTTACCTCCTCCCTGTGTTTTGGAACCCAGTTTTAAACACAGTAGATCTTACACATTAAAATAAATGTTTGGCAACAACCTTTCCCACAGTACGTTACCTAAAACTGCTCCACAATTTCTACAAAATGTGCAAGTACATTCCTTCATGAAGCAACCTAAGCAGAACCAAAAATGAAAGGAATGGAAGGAGAGGACATAATAGAATAAAAGAGAAGCTCACAACCACAGCCTGTAAAATTCCAAATTCTACCTGCATTGGCCTGTTTCTCTAAACATATTCTAAAGATACATTTTGAAACACTAGCTAAAAGGACAAAACCACCTTCCAATTGACAGCACAGGTCTGTCACAGTGTCACACATCACCTGTGCTTCCTAGATACCAGAATCAAAACCACAGATAAGGCAGGCTTCAAACCCTACCAGATTTTTTCAAAAAGGAAGGCTTAAAACAAAACCAACCAACCAACCAAACAAAGGGAAAAAAACCTCCCAAACAAACCACCACACCAGTCATTTTACTGAATTTTTAGATAACCTATATAAGCAATCATCTGAGCTTTCCCATAAACCAGATCTCCTTTCTCCCTATGAATATCATAAACTTCATAACCAGAATACCCTCCTAGATTCAGATCTCTCTACAAGTTCTCATGTTCGTATGTCAATATGCGTAAAATCTTGAATATATTCCTGCTCTATTATGTCAAAACCAGACATGGAAGTCAGCACGGTGCTGTGAAAACACACAGCTCTCTTACTCTGTAACAACATGTTAGGATATTCTAGGATTAAAGTAATGAAACTAGTATTTGGCACTGTCTTGCTTGTTTGAAAATACACCAACCTTAGGGATTTTCCTGTACTGCTCTTGTTTTCAGAAGGAACTGACAACAAACATCCATAAAACCTCATTCTGTTTCTCAGTAACAGAGTCCTTGATGCTTCTTTTCTATTACAAAACAACACTTGGGCAGTAACTGGACCATTGGCATGCTGCAACTGCTATTTAACATACTGATCTATGTTTCTGCTCCATGTTTATAGACACATATCTGCTTGCTCTTGAGTGTGGTCTTTTGTTTTATAACAAGACTTTGGTGCATGATGCTCTGTTTATGACACGCACAAAAAGACAACAAGGATAGTATCTTGGTCTATATCTAGGATCCCAGATACCAAAGAAAAAATATAATATATGTGGGGTACACTATATACATATATATAGTTTATATATATATATAAATAAAGTATATATAAAATGAAAGTAACATGTAAACAAACTACACAGGGCTGGACCACAGTTAAAATCATGATGTAAATCCTTGCTAGTACCAGGGCACATGCAATATTTGGGAAAAATGGAATTAATAAAGCCATTAATTAGTTGGAATGTCATCATACTTCAATACAATAATTCTGTAAATTCCTTGAATATATACAATCAACTAAAATCCTACAGCCTGGGAGTAGTCTCTATAGCCAAGCAAACACTGACAACGATTACAGTATCACACAGTAATTATTGCCAAATGCTTGCTAATCTATATTTGAGATTAACTGTTAAAATAGAAGAAAAGGTTAAAAAAGACAAAGTCCAGACATGAAATACAATCCATGCTTGGCTCTTCAAACCAGACAGCAAAGAACTTGCTCAAAATTTCATCAGATACAGGACAGGTACTCTTGCCCCCTAGCACAACTGAAAAAGTAGTTATCAAGCAACAATTAAGAAAGCAACTTAAGTCTGTAGAAGTCCAAGAAATTCCATGTTTCATGAAATCACTTATTCATACTAGAACCATATATCCTCAACTACAAGGCACTGACCAACAACAGCTCCATGATTCCCTGAGGTACTAGTGTTTCTCTCTACAGCTATCCTCTGTCATGTTTTCTCTATGACAAGAACTACCTTCCCTTCCTCCCCTCATGATTATGTTGTCTAATGCAACTGGTCTAGGATCATAGTTCACAAATACGTTCAATAAACCAAAGAAATTAAATGACAACACACTGCAAATTATTTTCTGTGATAACATCTGACAAAGAAAAGTTACTTCTAATCACCTAGGATTGGTATTACTTGAGACACACAGAACCATTAGGAATATAAACATGTAAAGTTAAGCATACTTCCCAAAAATCTTTCATAAACTGTATGCTAGCCAGAGTTGCAAGTCTTTCTGTATTTCCTACAACTCCATTCCATGTCCTGTTGCAAATGATGAGTTTTCTCATAAGAATTTAAAATACCCAGAAGCAGTATGCAAGTCGCATGATACATAGTAAATACTGATATCTTATGAAGAACTCCTCAGAATGGGTTTTAGAAAGATTTTCACAGTTGAATTTTTAGCCACATCACTGCAATAACAGTATTAATTGTGACAGCTAGAAACTGACCTGCTAAATCAATCTGCTAATGAACCTAGAAACTTAAAACAAACTCTATAGAGACAAAGAAAAGGTCCAAATAATTAAAGATTTTACATTTTTAACCCAATCTGAAAGCCACTCATGGAGCTACTAATATACACAAATGCAACAATGCAGGAAAATGACAAAGCAAATAAGCTCCAAAAAATTCAAGTTGTGGTTAATATTTCATTGAACCGGAAGGAAGTAAAAATACAACTGCAGAGAGGAGATAAGAACTGCTACTGCCAGACAGGTTTTGGAACAATTATTTTTTCCAAGAATCTGCATGTTCAGAAAAATCTTT
The DNA here is from genome assembly GCF_037157495.1 of Lathamus discolor. Classification (NCBI taxonomy): domain Eukaryota; kingdom Metazoa; phylum Chordata; class Aves; order Psittaciformes; family Psittacidae; genus Lathamus; species Lathamus discolor. The sequence goes on along the minus strand of NC_088884.1, from coordinate 140,883,799 downwards.
ACTGAAGTTATTCATACTACAGGTACTCTATTAAAGCAAACTATATTCAAGATGTCATCTGAGCCATCCTAATTACCCTTGTTATAATTGAAAAAAACAAACAACAACAACAAAACAACCAAACAAAACAAAAAAAAAAAAACAAAAAAAAAACCCAAAACCCCAAGCCAAACACCCCCCCCCCCCAACTGCTCTTTGTATTAAGGTTTTCATTTTATGTCTAGAAGAAGTTTTAATTTCCCAAAGTTTTGAATCTACCATTACATAACTATTTCTCTAGCCGAATGAAGTAGTTATTTCGAGTTACATACTAATTATTATCATATTAAGCCAGTTTTTAGTCCAAGGAAAAATGATTAAACCATATGGCATGGTTTAGCCCCAGTTAGCAACTAAATACTATGCAGCTACTCACTCACTCCCAGCACCCTCAGTGGGATGGGGAGGAGAACTGGAAAAAGGTAAAACCCACAGGTTAAGATAGGAACAGTTCAGTAATTGAGAGAAAGTAAAATATACTAGTAGCAGCAGTAGTAGTAATAATAGGAAAGAGAGAGAGAGAATTAAAACAAACAAAAAAAACCCAAAAAAAAACCCAAAACCCCAAGTGATGCACAATACAATTGCTCACTCCCCACAAACCCATGTCCAGCCTGTTCCTGAGCAGTGATCCAGACCTTCCGGGTAACTCCCCCCAGTTTATATACCGGGCATGACGTGCTGTGGTATGGAATATCCCTTTGGTTAGTTTGGGTCAGGTGTCCTGTCTCTGCTTCCTCCCAGCTTCCCATGCACTTCCTCACTGGCAGAGCATGAGACTGAAAAGTCCTTGATGAGGGTAAGTGCTACTTAGCAACAACTAAAACATTGGTGTGTTACCAGCACTTCTCTCAGACTAAAGCCAAAACACAGCACTGCACCAGCTACGAAGAAGAAAATTAACTCTATCCCAGCCTAAACCAACAGCCCGTAACATGAACTCACTACTTTTCAAATCCCAGTATTATTGTCTAACTGAAGTTTTTGTACAGTTGAAACAACCCTAGCTAGAGCACTACTATTCATTTGTATAATTCCCTACAGACTTTGTAGCTCCCATCACCACAAATTGTTACCGCCCTCTGCAAAAAGCAGGTGACAGAAGAGTATTATTTAAAAATATTAATGTTACATAATCCATTCTTTTCCAAACAACTAAGCACTCAAATCAAACACTAATTACTAGCAAACATAAACAAAATCCAGCTATTCACATTTACTATTAAATTCATTCTGCATTAGTTTTGGTTTAATATATCTCCATTGAGTTGTCACATACTGATGACAGTATGGTGAAGGTACTTTAGTTAGACTGGAGAAATAAAAGTGTTAAAACTATTCTACAAATTTTCATTATTGCCATTTTTACCATAGTACCTTCAAATTCTAATTCTCAGACCAAAATTTTACTCTCCCAGGCCCTGCAAACAAGTAAGTGAAATGCTTCGATTATTACATCAGAGATAGAGAAATGTAAACACATCACTCAAACTAGAAAAAAAAACTAACAAAAAAACCCAACAGTTAAGTGAAGATTCCTACAGGTCACTCTTAGCATATTATGAACATACTGAAAAGTAAAGAATTTAAAGCTTTCAGGAAGGCACTCATCCAAGTGCTAAAAACACACACTGATCAAGCCAGTCACTCTGCACTACCCTTTCACCCAATGCAGAGAAATGCACAGACCACAAAGTGGCCATGGGAGAAGAACCTCAATCCATCCCACTCCAACCAGTTTGATGCCAGTGCCAGCAAGAGATGCCCAGAACCTGGTGAAGGATAGCAGGTGAACAGGAGAGCACCAGAAGAACAGCACAAAGGATTTCTAGCCACTCCAGCCAGTAAGTTGGCTTTGTCAGGGACTCATCTTAAATGCCTCTAGACAAACCTACATAGCAAGGAGAATAATCAAGAGGAGTTAAAAGATGTGTGTATGTCTGCGGTGCTATGATCTTACTGGCATCTCAGAGATGTGGTGGATGGTTCCTGTGACTGGAGTGTTGGAATGGAAGGAGACAGGCTCTTTAAGAAAGACAGGCAGGGAAGACGAGGAGAAGGTGTTGTTGTCTGTATCAGTGATCAGATGGAGTGCACAGACCTTTGCCTGGGGATAGATGAGCAGCCAACTGAAGCTCATAGGTCAGGACTAAAGGGCTGCCCTCCCTTTAATCCTGATCCGTAAGCTCTGGTCAGGCTGTGTTACAGTGGGTATCTGCTACAGGCCACCCAACAAGGAAGATCAAGGACGACCAAGTAGACAAGGCCCTCTAGAGACAGATAGGAACAGCCTCATGTTCACAAGCCCCGCTCCTCATGGGGGACTTCAACCACCCCAATATCTGTTGGGAGAGACAACACAGCAGGGTATAACCAATCCAGGAGGTTCCAAGAATAGATGATAAATTCTTTCCCCAAGTGACTGAAAAGCCAATGAGGACAAGTGCTATGCTGTACCTTGTTCTCACCAACAAGGAAAAGCTGGTGGGGAATGTTAAGCTCCCGGACAGCCTTGGCTGCAGTGACTGTGAAACGGTGGAGTTCAAGATCCTTAGAGCAGTGAAGAGTGTGCAGCAAGCTCACTACCCTGGACTTCAGCAGAGCACACTGGCCTCTTCAGGGATCTGCTTGGTAGAGTACCATGGAACAAAACCATGGAGGAAGAGGGGCCCAAGAAAGCCGGTCCATATTCAACGATCACCTCCTCCAAGCTCAGGAGAAGCTCCTTCAGAGTGATGCTCCCAGCAAAGGGAAGGTCAGGCGAAAACATCAGGGGGCCTGCATGGATGTCCTGGACACAACCCAACACAAAAAGGAAGCTTACAGAGGCTGGAGGCAATGAAAAGTCACAGAAGGCAAAGGCAGGGACTGGGAAAATGAAGAACTGCCTGCTGTAGAAGACCAGGTTCAAGAACATCTAAGGAACCTGAAGGCACGCAAGTCCATGGGACCTGATGAGCTGCACCCACACAGTGGGAAGTGGCAGGTGAAACGACTAAGCCACTATCAATCCTATTTGAGAAGCTGTGGCAGTGAGGTGAAGTTCCTGTTGACTGGAAAAGGGAAAACATAACCCCAATTTTTAAAAGAGGGAAAAAAAGGAACACCTGGGAAACTAACGGGTGGTCAGTCTTACCTCAGTGCCTGGCAAGGTCACTGAGCCGATCCCTCTGGAAACTATGCTAAGGCACACGGACAATAAGGGAATGATTGGTGACAGCCAACATGGCTACACTAAGGATAAATCATGCCACTTAAATTTGGCAGCCTTCTATGACAAGGTTAGTGTTGGTGGACAAGGGGAGAGCTACTAACATTGCATGCAGTGACAAGACAAGGGAGGATGGCTTTAAACTGAAAGAGGGCAGATTTAGATGAGACACTTGGAAGAAATTCTTCACTCATATGAGGCTGGTGAGACACTGGAACAGGTTGTCCTGAGAAGCTGTGGCTGCCTCATCACTGGCAGTGTTCAAGGCCAGGCTGGATGGGGCTTTGAGCAACCTAGTCTACTGGAAGGTGTCCGTGGCAGGGGGCTTGGAACTTGATGATCTTGTAAGTCTCTTCCAGCCCATACCATTCTATGATAATGTGTATTTGTCTCCTGTCCAGTTCATTGTTGCTATGCATTTTTTGTGAAGTTCTGCTGCTGTAATTAGTAAATTTACCACTGCCTTCACATGGGTAGAACAGCATATTCTGTTTTGTTTTACTTACATTGGGCAACTCATTTTCCAAGAGCCCAGATGTTAAACTAATCAGACATAGTAAAAAGCATAAAGACTATTACTTGTAATAAAAACAGTACACTGAGCCATTCATTAATTATTTGAAGTAACTTCTTCAATGTGTTTTTAAGTAACTACATAATGAATAAGTATCACACACGTACAGCACTATAATCAAAACGGGACAAGCACTGTTACCAGTTTCGGAGAGAGGTTGTACAATTAGCCACATGTTTTATCTCCATAATTAGCTCAAAGCAGAATTTCGATTCTGCTGTAAATCTAGAAGATTCCTCAAGTAACATAAATGCAACAGATGGGGGTGAAATGGCAAGGAAAATGGGGGAAAAAAAATCAAATGCCTTAAACCGAAGTGTCTTTCATGGCACATGTTAGAACATGCTATTTAAACAGTTGTGGAATATTTTGCCCTGCAAAATCAGTCACATAACATTGACTTGATTACAGTAACTTTTATGGACTACTGCAAGGAAAGGCTGAAAAAAAAAAAAAAAAAAGTCATGATTCCCAAGATTACAACAGCACAAAAGGAAGTAAAAGGTGTCCTTCCTGCCCAGCGGAAGATAATCATAATAGCGTTACCACTTCACTTAATGAATCTTGTACTCTGGCCATGAACAAGTCCATGGGAAAAATGAGACTCATGATGTGCAAGGACAATACTACACTGCCCTTCCTTATCACTACAACTTCGGCAAAGCATAACATCTTGTTCAGAACTGCCTACTTTAGTATCATTGACTAAGTTTTTATTGTAGTAAGATTAAAAATAATTTTTGAGCAACCTCAGTTCCTTCACTACTATATGTAATAGCGAAGTGCATTTTTTTCTCCAAGCCAAATGATACTTTAAAGGCAAGTCTATTCCTTTTGTCTTTAAGCAGGTACCACTATGCTTCACATAAGAACATCCTGCAAGTTCATTTATATCCACTGTAGTTAACAAAAAACCCCACCACCACACACACACACACAAAAAAAAAACAAACCAACAAAAACCAACCCACAAACAAAAAATAAAAAATAACCCAAACAAGACAAAAAGTACTCCCCCCAAAAAAACACTCCATCAAAACAGGCTGTGTTTTCGTGAGATGTGAAAATTCCTCATTAAGGAGAAAGTGGATTATAATCAGCTTAAATGGCCTGGAATTTAACACAACTTCCCTTGTAACTGACTGGCTGGAGGACTATCTTTTTTACAGCCCTGTACACATTGACAGGGTAAAAAAAACACTGAAGGAAACAAAGCACAAATGGAAGTTCAGACCTGTTTGCCAACCAGGAGTCACAGCAGCACAAAGTTTAAATCCCCTCTCCCAGCATCTATGGTTTTGGTTCTATGGAGATCCAATTTAGCCACTTGCTGCCACTATCTCCTTCTCCCTTTCCCATTATCTACCCTGTCCTACTTCTAGTTATGCAGGGCCACTGTGTATTTTGCGCTGGCCCCAACACATGTCGAATATGAGTCAATTTAACTCACTAACCTGCCCAAAAACCTCCTCAGAAAAAGTCTCAGATAGTTTTCTGACAGGTATGATTAGATCATAGAGAGATCTGATAGGTTACAGAGCCAGTAGAAGGGCAGGCAGTTAGAATTCAACGGCCAAGACCAGAGTGGGAAGAATAACTTAGCTTTCTGGTACATAAACTCTTAACAACCTAATTGTCACACGACTTCTTAACCTTAACAGTGGCAAGCACACGAAGCCTGAAATAAGCAGTTATATCCAAATCCTACTAGTCCCCCTTTTACCTTCATCTCTTTACATTAGAAACTGGCATAAGATGTAAGCACGCATCATTTTAAACTCAAGGTCTCAGAAACATGTTGTTACAGTAATTTCCAAAACTTGTACCCCAAGAATCAATTCATTTATTAATTTTAATTGAATTATTATTTCCAGAGATCCCCCATTTACCTTTCTATACCATCGTTTTTATTTTGCTTCCAGGTTCTTATTATTCTCATCACACCCTTATCTCATACCTTTGGAGGCAAAGGTTCACTGGACTGCAGTATTGCACAAAGCACATGCACACGCTATTCAAAAAAGCATACATGCCTAATCCAAGCTCCCAGCTTCTTCCTACAACCTCAGTACTTGTATGTGCTTTTGCTGGAGTCTCTGGATGCCCAGATAGACACTGTGATGCTGTATAAATGTGAAAGTGCTAAATGCTATATAAGTTTATAGTCAGATGTGTGTATGTATATACATGGTCTCACATAGCAAGATCAAATTGGGTATGAATGCACACTGGGAAAACGGGGGCCAAAATGTATGAACAGTAAGATATTTGTGTCATCTAATTTAGATACCCATATTAAGTGCATTGTATAAGGGTATAGTACCTTTGGGTTTTCAATATGGTCAGTTGAGAGAGATGAGCACATCCACTAGTGAACTGAAGTCATGTGTAGTAGGTCTCTTCAGGAGCTCAAACTTCTAGTCATGAGTGGCATTCACCTGACTCTGACTGATCTTTGTGCAACTACCACTAACTTTGTGCAATATTTGTAACAGCTCCAGTTACAAAATTATAACCCTGAGAAGGCTGCCTGGAGACATGAACTGGTCAGACCTGGACTGTTCATTAGGGACTGTAGTGACAGGACAAGGGGTAACAGCTTAAAACTTAAACAGGGGAAGTTTAGATTGGATATAAGGAAGAAAGGAAGAAAAATATAAGGGTGGTGAGGCACTGGAATGGGCTGCCCAGGGAGGTTGTGAATGCTCCATACCTGGCAGTGTTCAAGGCCAGGTTGGATGAAGCCTTGGGTGGCATGGTTTAGTGCGAGGTGTCCCTGCCCATGGCAGGGGGCTTGGAACTAAATGATCTTAAGGTCCTTTCCAACCCTAACTATTCTATGATTCTATATAAGAACATAATATCCATAGTATTTACCATTTGGTTCCTTACCCAGCATTAAGTTCTATAATATTTTTGTTCACTGAAAGATTTCACCGAATGGTCTAGACTGACACATCATTCTTCCCTGACTTAGTCCTTTTCAACTTCAGAAAGTCAGCAAATAATTTTGTTTTCTCTCTATTCCTCACCTTACTTTTATTGACATTAAACCTAAGAGCTTCCACTGGATTCACTCTACTCACTTAAATTATCTGACTTAATAGGAATTCTGTGAAATCCTCCTTGGTTATGATCAACCAAACTAACTCACCTACCTCATCACGCTTCTTGTTCCCCAAACAGATAAAAGCTTTTCAAGCATGAAGAGTATTATCTAACCTTAGGTCACTGGATGGTTTGTCATTAGCAGAAATTATCTTTTTAAATCTACTTTTTGACAGCAGTCAGCTTTTGATACATGACACTTGGCTACTCAACCCAAGACCTTTTAAAGTCACATTAACGCAAGAAACATTAAGAAATATTGTTAGTTCGCCATACCATATTGAAATCCTGTCAGTATTTTGTTATCCTAGTTTTAAGTGGTTTCACACTTATTTTCTATTACACAGCTGTAATACTGTGGACCAAATCACACATTTTAACAACGTATGGGTATGTATTCTCAAATAATGAGAAGTACGCGGCAGTGAACATATTTATCAGAACATTATCTTTTCATACTCACGCCACTCACCATCTCTTACACATCCATGATTTCTGTGTGGTGCCACAGCACCAATTTTTGTTTTATTTTTTAAAGCAACTGAGTCCTCAGCAGTACCTAGTCTCTGCTACTGGGAAGATCTGCAATGGGATTCTTGCTAATATTCCTGCCAAAGTCCTGCCAATTGTTTAAGTACTCTAAAGAAGGTTGATAAACTAAAAACACTGAAAGTGTTCTAAGTTCTCAGAACCTTTGCTTCCCCATAGATAGATACATAACAAAAGAGTATTTGCAGAGGGACTAAAAAGAACCTAGTCTTTAAATGTTCTAATGATAATTCAAGACACCATCAGTTAGAAGCATTTAATTAAATAGTCCTTTTCCCCTAGGTATAGTAGCAAGTGTTACACACGGCTGGGGCACAACAAAAAAAAAGAGAAAAAAAAAGAAAAACTTAAAAGTGTATTCCCCAAGTGAAGGAGTTTCCATTTCCATACAAAGTTTCCCAAGTACTTTGATAATAGGCTCCAGATGTGAGAGAGAGGATTCGTTAGAACCAGCTCACTGCTGTGTGATAATTCATTTCCTCTTCCAAAGAGAAGGTGGTGCTGGACAAGAACAGCATTTTCACTTCTACTGTAAATTGACTGTAAGAATAAATTCTGAAGTGAGTATTTAGGCTCAGTTCTCACAACAAAATCACAGGTTAAGAGTTCCACATTAAAACACAACTAAAGGCTATGTTTCCCACAATACTAATGTTTTGAAGGATATATCCATGTCTATTTCTACACTACAGTGCAGTACATCGCAGTCTTCCTGACTCAAGCCATCCAAAAGCAGATGGCACATAAAGCAACAAAGAATTCCTATTCAAATAAGCTAGCTTTCTCCAGTGAAGCACTACTTTATCAGAAAATTTTGCTACCTGTTGAGCACAATTACCTGTATTATTAACACAAAAAAAATTAAAAGTTTTCTCATTAAGCAGCTACCAAGCTCAAACCCAGAGCACTCTAGAAAAGACTGAATGCAAAATTTGCTTACTCTCCTTGTGGCTGGTGGCTTCATTTTATTTTTAAGTAGTACCATTAAAAACAACACTTCAGGAAATTCTTAAATAACAGAAAAATAACTGGTATGTGAAAGATTGAACCTCAAACATATGTGGAGTGGCTTCCTGGCTATAAGTTTATTTAACTCTTAAATAAGGAGGAAGAAAATCATCTATAATTACTGCATAGAAAAGTATTCTATTGGTGGAATTCATCTATTAGAATCATAGAATGGCTTGGACTAGAAGGGACCTTAAAGCTCATCTAGTTCCAACTCCCTGCCACGTGCCAGGACACTTTCCACTAGACCATGTTGCTAAGAGCCACGTACTACCTGGCTCATTTAATAAGCTTGATAACTTATTTAAAACTATTTATTAACTATTTTAATAAAGAGAATTTATTTTACTCTGAATAATGGCAAGTAACCCTAGTAACAGACTGATTTCTAACCCATCTTAAAAGAATAAAGAAGTCTAAGGATTTTTCCATTTTAATTTTCTTCAAAATGGGGAGACTAAAGGAAAAATAAAAGGCATCAATGTTGCTGATAAAAGGATATGAAAATCAAAACCACAGTGGTCAGCAGTATGATGATGCTGAAGACATAATGATTATGTGTAGGATATTCAGTTTCTGAGCAATAAGCCTGGAAAATGAATATAACAAGCTTATGTATTTTATTATAATGTAGACAGCAAGGAATAATATAAAAAATTTTCAATAAATTAAGCTTGTAATATAATTGCCAATAAAAATGTGGAAATATTTCAAATTGAAGATATTTTCAGAAAGCATTTTGGGAGACTTTGCATGACAGTATTTAAAATGTTATTTTTAAGGTATTTACTCTTCATTTCATGCTAGAGTATCTCACACAAGAATGTAGACTTTTCCATTTTCAGTATGGGAGGTGCATTTGTATGACAAAGGAAAAGGCAAAAGCAGGAGACTGAGGAAGACGGGAAGACTGGAAAGAAATGGATTTTCCCATTCACGCCTCTAGCTCATGTACGGTTTTATTTGCTGAACCTTGATGTTTACACCCAACCACAGGTATTTTCAGTTGGCGCTAACTTTGGCAAACATTTTAATAGTATCTTCAAGCCATATAGCTACATTCAGCTGGTCAAAAATTATCCCTCATCCAAAACATGTACTCTATTTCCAAAACTAAGACTCTCTTTTGCCTAACTAAAGGGGAAAAAAACTAATCAAACTAACTACTCTTACAGAACTCTACTATACCTTTCTGGACTACCAATACTCTTAAAGAATAATACGTCATCTCCCAGAGTTGTGGTGGCTTTATTGATTTTCTGAAGTTAATTTCAGACTAATAAAATTCCTCTCTGAGAATTCTTCTCTAATTGTTTGAGAAATTCAAGTAACTCCTGACCTCCTCCATCAGAGTTCTGCAACTATTTTGCCTATCAGTTCCATCAAATTATTGCCTTGTGGATGGCTAGAATATGCCCGTAACTGCTGTACCTGTCTCTCAACATTCCTTATATGCAATCACACAGTTTTATAGCTACAGATTTTGCCAGGAGAAGAAGGCAGCAATATATTGGATATAAAATGTTAATGTAAGACTTTTGTTTTGTTAATACATGTTTGACATATTTTTTTAAGAAGTTCCAGTAAGAAGTCTACTTGTGCTAAGACTTTATTAGTGAAATATTTAAAGATCACAGATGTTCCCAAACCATAGAAAGCACCTGAAATTATGCTAGAAACTTACTTCAGATAAAGACTTTGTGGTATAATCATACCAACTATGCACATCCGTTACCCACCATTAGGCAGATTTCCCAGACAGTTGTTGGTGACTCACATCACCTGCATGGTGCAGCATTGGTCCATTTTAACCTCTACGTTCACTTCTGCTTTATTTTGAAGCTCTCTACTTAGTATAACAATTTCATTATCTAAGAGAAAAAAAAGGGGGGGATTTTTAAAATTTAACTATCTATATATTTAATGTACATTAAAATACACTATTTAAGTTCAGTCCCAGAATGAATCATGCTGAATTTAGATTAAAATAGCACTTCACTAAATTACATTGCTGAAATCAGCAACCTGCAAGTCCTAAATACCATTCAAACAGCTGTCAGCAATATTCTCATAAAGAATGCCTAAAACAGGAATCACAGAAAACTTTTACAGGTCCAGCGTACTTAAAACACTTGAAGCACAGTAGCTCTGTACTTACAAAGCGCTTTGTCATGTTCATCCAGAAAATCAATTATCCCCTCTATGACAAAATTTGAGAAATTTCAACCCCAAAAGCACAAACCATAAAAGTCAATCCACTCCTTGAGGTTAAGCTCCTAAAATTATTTTAACACTTAAATAGTTTATTAGAAATATTTTGTTACCCACTAAATATTAGTTTCTAAGAGTCTCACAGTAGTTTAAACTTATTCAATAAATTCTACCAATCCAACAGTACCACCATCACAAGACAGTGTATACAGTGCAGCAGTAAGTTCTGCCTTACCTGAAATAGCTGGAACATGTGGCTAATTCCTTCTATAAAATCAGACACGTGAAAAAATACTAACCTGTGCACCCAAGCATAAATTTGATAATCACTGGGAGAGGCTTTGGTCATTTCACATATTTCTGCATCTGTGCCAGAAAAAGCACCAAGGGAAAATCCAAGAAGCTTACAGAGAAGGCAGCAAGCCTCAGCCTAAAAAGTTATGGTTGCCCGGAACACATAAGAAAGTGCACACTTTAGAGTACTGGACTGAAGTGCCTGAAGCCACAAGCAAGTCATTGTTCAAGAATTTGTTTACTCTCCATTTTTGTTTCTCTGACTTGAAAATTGAAGAGAGGCTCAGCACATTCATATGCTGGAGATTTAAAAAGCAGCTAAAACACTAGAAAGAATTATAAAAAAAAACCATGAATGACTGGGAAAAATGAAACATGGAGGGGAAATGTTACCTATAAAGGACAACAGATCTCTCACAAACTCTGCAGGAGAACAACTAGTTGACCAGGTGACTGTCAAAATAAAACACTTGATCTTTCTTAAGCATACATGAGACATAAGCACAAAATTTAACTTTTCTTATCTAAAAACACTCATCTATCTTATCTAAAAACATTCATCCAACAGCTTCTGGCAACACTCCCATTCAGTTATTTTCATAGAAGTTTCCAAACAACTCACTACTAGAAAAATGGGTGAAATGCAGTTCTAAGGTTGGCTGAAGTTTGGCAACTGCAGAATTTCAATACATACACCACCACGAAAGTGCAAACCCCCTGTAAACACTGTCTCTTCAAAGAATAAACAAAATTATATTTAAACATTTTTCATCAGCAGACAGATTTCTGGCCTATCAAAAAGTCCTTAACAATATATTCTGCACAACTCTCAGGCCCTGAAGTGTAAGAAATAAGAGTTAAATGAGCAACAGTTAAGGAAGACTCATTTTCACTTTCTGTGAATAATTCTGGAAAAGCTTCATGTGCAACAGTAAACTCATGATCTGTTCTGCTATGAGCTCTATGGAGTGTTAATAATGCTGGCTTTGGGATGACACACAAGATTCTACTCCTTGCATTTTGTAAGTTCATGCTTAGGGGGTGAGAGCTATTTATGGTGCCCGTCTGCTGGGTAGTACAGTATTTTTTGAATGTGTGATTATATGGAAATTAAAGACTGATTTTTATATATCTGTACATATGCACACACATATCCCCCTACAGACAGTTAGACATCCTGTAGGTTAGTTTAAGTCCTTGTTTAAAGAACAAGCAACTACCACAGGCACTAGAAGGCGGGGAAAAAAATGAGAATGAGAGCTGGCATGAAGACAAATCTGTTTGCAAGCACTGGCCTGCACCACCTACTGCAGTTCAAGTCACAGCACAAGACTTAGTAGTTTGGACTGCAGAACAGGAAAAGACCAGTCTAAACATCAAAGACCACATCTCATAATCATAATACTGGTACACAACTGTGACCGTTGGGCTTAGGGAGGCCTGAAAAACACTGAAACCTCAAATTCTTTCTTTTGTTCAAATGGGAAAGACAACAAGGCAAAAAAAGAGCAAACCAAACATTCCTAGATATAGAAGCATATGTTAGTACCTCTTACTGAATATTACCACACCAAGTCTAAATTCCAATATAAAATCCATTTATTTTGAAAGCAATCATGTACTAGAATGAATAGTATGATATATTATAGCAGCCAGTCGGCTAAAACATTAGAAAACTCATCATGGATTCCACAACATTTGTGTTCGTTCAAAATTACCAGCACCACCACAATCCACATATTTGTGATTAAATGCAGCACTGATTTCAATTATTCCTAACCGGAAAACAGTCTCTTCTGTATCATAGTTTCTTTTTCAGATGTGGAAGGGTAGCACATCATTCACTGCAGTTATATTTGCAGTTCTCTGAAACAAGGGACACCAGTTTGTAGACAGATACTGCCTCGTCAAACTGGGGGTGTGAAGGATGTTTGTAGAATTTCTTAAGGTACAGTTTTACTGCAGTGTGAGTCAATCCAAACCTGTCAGATCTGTCCCTCCATTACTCCAGCTGATGAGTGACACCACTAAAATATTAGTTTTGTTGGCCAGGTTACTTTTCAAATAGCTCTGCTTCCTGAAGCAGCTCGCTGCATGACTGTAAAAATTCATAGGGGAGGGTAGGACTGCTCCAGTCCAGTCTTAGGGTGCAGTTTAATGAATCTTTAGGTTTAGTAAGGTCAAACCCAATGAACACAGTATTCCAAAATTAAGCTATCACTGCAAATACAGTTCTGCCAACCCAAGACTGTCAGACAGCTTTGGCCGACACAAGGAGGGGGTAGTAAGTGACTGCATTAAGTCACATTGACCCAAAAGAAAACTAACCTGGAAAAAAAAAAAAAAAAGCTGTTTTGAATAGGATCACTTCCACAATCCACTAGTCTCCAGGCCAGAGACACACCTGGATTGGCATGTGGAAAAGGATGGCCCACAAGCAAGCCAGAGTACTTTACTGACTCAAAGTACTGGCTTTGGTGTTTGTGTTTCCAAGCATTCCAGCAGAGTGAAGTACACCAGGGCTTGATTTGGGGCACTCCTCCAGCTACTGGTGTAGCAACTCCAGCATTTCCAACTACACTACTTCCCCCCCCCCTTGCCTACAACCACTGTGTGGCTCTATTTTTAACCTTTCTTTTTTTCCCCTTCTTACTCTTCACCAACTTCATTTGTTTCTATGACTCAATAAGGCAAATGACTTTGAATCGTTATTCTCACTGAGCAGCAGTGAAGACGAGTAACTGCTTCCTTCAGTAGCAGCGTCAATTTAAAGAGTACCCAAAGCAGTCGAGTGCCAAGGTATAACAATATCAGGACGACTTTCAAAAGACAATTATGGCAGTTTGCAAAGGGGACTTGCACTTCTTTTTTTTTATTTTTAGATAAACTAACTTGCTTTTGACTATGTTGAAATACCCGCTGCGTACATCAGCTCAGATTACTAACCTGACTTGTAGAACTAACCTGTCATTACTTACCCCTCCACCTTTCCACCTTCTTATTTTCCCCACAGCTTTGTTTTCAAGCAGATTGATAAAAATGACAAAAAGCAGTGGGAAAACTCTCAACAATCCCTCTAAAAATACTAGCAATTAATATTTTCCTCATTTCTGAAATTCCAAGACTGGTTTTAAAGTTAATTTTATGGGGATGTTGCATGATGCCAGGCTTCTAACCAAAGTGTTGACAGGTGTTAAATCAGATAGTATACAGAAACTTATCACGGCCCACATACAGACTGGAGTCAGAGTGACTCTGAAGAGTCTCAAGACAGTGTGAATTAGGGCACAGCTCAACAGTACAATTTCTCAGGAGGCAGACCCAGTGAGAGAGTCCCTGAAGATGTTTCTCAAACCAGCGTCACTGCTAGATACAGTGCAGTGAAGAACTCCATCCTCTCAGCTCTATATGGGCATGACAAACCAATTTTAGCAACAGAAATAGCACAGAGCACTGAAACTCCAGGATTAATGCGCTTTAATCTACACAACAAATCCAATTCACACCAGAAAGCTCTGAATTTGCACAAGTACCTAAACCAAGAACAGGCAAAGATGTCAAAATGAAACAAAATTAAATGGCAGCATTTTTACCAGAGTTTTAACCTTTAAAGCAAAACAAAGGCTAGGACTAACAGAGAATAACTGTGAAAAACGTTACACGCCATCCTCACTGAGGTTAGAAACACAGCCTTTAACTTGGTTTTTACTCTATTTCAAAGATACAGGTTTTGTACTGGGTGAACCCTCCCATTTCTTAAAGCAAAATTTTCATGATTTTACAGCAGTCTAGACCACTGGTTCCAACTGGAACAAAGCTGAAATCTTATTTCCAGATTTCCCGATTTCCCTTAGGCTGCAGAGTTACGCCTTCTTTCATATTCTACATTTTCTAAGAAAAAATGTCACTAACAGCTCACAAATGCAACTCCTAGACCTTAATTTACTGACTTCACACAAGCAAAAATAGTTCTGCTTTTCTTGTCACTGGAATTTTACTGGTGATAGCAGAAACAGGAGCTTTAGAGAAGAGATGGATTAGAAGTTTTTCAGAAATAATAATGCATGCCAGCTACATTTACAAAGGCTGAATAAGGTATTTGAATAAACATGTATTTTCAGCAAAAAAAGCTTTAAAGTTGCCTAGCAATTCTCTGGTTTGCTTTGTAAGTACAGCAGTTCAGCGCTGAGAAAGAACCACCTGTCAAGAAAACCAAACATATAGGGTAACCTTTTCCACCCCCACCCCCCCAGATTGCTGAATTCTATTTCTACTATCAAAAAAGTATTGAGCTTACTTCATTTCAGTCTTACTACTTCAACAGCTTAAAAACTGAACTGCACTTATTCTACAATACATTGTGCTATTGTACAAAGGGGCATAAATTTCTCATTGATTCTTCTTTACTGTTTCATGTAAACAATGTTTTACAAGAAAAATTATATCCTCTCTGACTAGGACATCAGAACTAAAGCCCATAGAAAAACACTGCAGTCACTGACAGTCAAATAACTACCAGGTTTTATTCCTAACTCACAAGAAAATAACAGGTTTTATAGACCTCAAATTTTAATTTCCAGTAATTCCATACTAAATTATTCATACGGTTTGATTAAATTTCAATAATGAGTTTATTATGGAGAACCATTACTGCATTTTGGATAATTAAGTACATGCATGTATTTTCAAATAGTAACAGAAGAACACCTCAGTTAAAACACAAAATGGTACTAAACCAACAAGATTTACACTACTTTGAATACTCTATCTGAAGGAAGAGTAAAAATGTTAAGGGCAAATATCCAACAGCACTTTCATTAAATCAGTAACGCAAGTAAAGCAAATCAGTTTTTTTCAAGAAAAAACTTACCTTAAACTTTTTACATCCACACTGTGTCACAAATCTCAAATGGCAAATTTTCTATGTGTTAAGCACTTCCTAAGCTCAATTCTAGTTTCACTGGACACATTTTGCCTCAGCATTTATAACATCACCATGATTCTAAGCAGCTAAAAAAAACCACACACCAGGACCCTCTCAAATTATGTGAGAAAAATACTATAGAAAATGTTAACTAAAGAACCACTACCTTTAGGTTAAAAAACTAGTAGTGTTTTCAAATACCATACACAGCCCTCTACCAGTCTGTGGTTTAAGAGAGTATTAAGAAGTTTTTGTGCTTCATTTTAGTGTTTTATCTCCTTTGTTGCTGCTATATGAATGAGTTTTATCATGCACAACAGTATTAACAATGGCTGGTTTCCAAAAGATCTGTTTTCCATCACTCTCCCACAGAAGAGCTGCCAACTCACTCCCCCTTCTGCATCCCTCACTCTCGTCCTCCTGCACTGCCTGCCCACTTCCCCCTGGGTGCCGTGCCTGGAGAGCTGGGGAGGGGGCAGCACACCCCCTACAACATCTGAAACACCCATGTGGACATTAGCTGAATTTATTTCAGCTACCACACGGGCTACTGCCTTCTGAAATGTTGAACAGTGCTGGTCCAGTTTCCTTTTATCAACAGAATTAGGATGTCTCTATTCTGCTCAGCACCAATTAGACAAATCTTTCATCTCTGAAACCTCTGCCCAACTGCCAGCAAATTTTGAACTAATGTAACTTCAGGGAAGATCAGCAACAAAGAAGTTAGACTGGCTGATTGGATTCATTAGAAAAGCAAGCTAAAAACATTTGTCCAGACAAAGCTCTATCACATACACAAAGTAAATTGAAAGACACGAATATGTTTTCCTTCCATTTATGAGAGACTAATTCTCAGGCACTAAAACTGCAGTAGTAAGATTTTCATGATCAGTAAAAGTTTTAAGTTGTCCTTTTGATGGTCCCTCATGCTAGATGCAACGATAAAGTAAATAGATCAGTAAGTTACAGAGTAGTAAAACAAAACAAAACAAACCTGTACACCTGCAGATCTAAAGCTATTCCTTGATGGCCAAGCCAATCAGGTTATTTTCACAAAAAGCTGTAACATGGACAGAGACTACAATTGCAGAGGTAAGGGAATTCTTCAGTGACTCCAAGCAAATACTAACACTACTACACATTAACATGACTACTTTAAAAAAAAAAAAAAATTGTGCATTTTTCAGGTGCTGTAGCCAGCAAGGAAGGGGTTTGGGGGAAGACTCCAGAAATATCCGATTTCTCCAAACTCCTTTTAAAACATTCTTTCTCCTTCTCTTCCATCTACAATGTCTGTATCTCTTAAAAAAAAAAAAATTGTAAATAGAAGAGACCAATGTCTCCTTAATGCTTATGATGTGTTTTGCTAGCACAAAACTTTTTCTCTGCTTCAACAGTTTGGAAAGTTTTGATAAATCTTCTGGAGAATAAATGCTGTAATTTCTGCCATGAGATATTAAAATACAATACTAAAAATGCAAGGCCTAAAATTACTTATGACCACCAAATAGTGTTGCAGCAAAAGGTGACAGGCTCTATTCATATGTGACAACAGAGTACCATTAAGATTAGGTAATATAACTGGACAACTAGAAACAAGTGGGAACTTACTTGAGAATAGCCAAGACATTAAAAAGGCTGACCAGTCTTCACAGTAAATTTTAATGGGTTTTTCCCCTGCCATGGCTGCAAAGCTGATCCTAACAATGCAGCTCTTGACATCTTCATCAGATAAGTATGTATCTTTTGTTTCACATAAATAAAACATATGTTTAGAACATCCCATGCTATCTAGGTACCATGAAGTTTTCAACAACAGTTTCTAAGCAGAAACATACTCAGTGCCAATTTTATCTTTGTTTACCTTTAACAGTACTTCATCATGCTTAAGACATCTTTGCAACAGCCAAAATCTGATGTCAGCACAGCAGAGGGAATACAGTTCATTAGTTTACTGCAGCTGCAGAGCCAGCAAACACACATTGCTTTGAGTGACACCAGCAATAAGCATGTGTTTTAGATTTCTAGGTAACAATGATGATTAAAAAGATACTCCAGTCTGGAAAAAAATCTTGTATGAAGAATCTTTAACATATATCAGGGACCAGAAAAAGAATCTGGTTTCTTTAACTACCAGAATGGCTATAATATATACCGCGAACGAATGATCTGCTAATTATTTTGTCTGTTGTTTTTCTTTCTGGTCGCAAAGATGCACATATGCATATTAAGCAGACAAAATAATATAAATCTATTCAAGTAGACGAGGAAGAAAAGTAACCTCAGATGACGTTTGATTTCCCTTCCTACCAATCATCTCCATATTACTGTCTGCAAACCAAGGGATAATTTTTCTTTCACTTCACTGTTGTGAGATTAACACTTCATTTATGAGTCTTTGAGCACAGCTAAGGCTCCTGCTGTTTTGCAGACCTGTGTGTACAAACTCCTCATGAGAATGCAGCTACATGTCAAGGATCTTGTATCTAAACTTTATTTAAATTATCTGAATACACAAAAAGTCTCCCACATACCATAAAAATACACACTGACAGGCACCCAAAGTAAGTGATTTATATGATTAAAGCATGTCACTTATATGAAAGACAACATCAGTTCAGATCTACTCAGCCGCAACACTTCCAGTATGATCCTAAGAAACACTGAAGAAAACCTTCAACAATTATACCAGTTTCTAGTTCAATGAGGGCTCTTTCTTCAGGAGGGGGTCAAACCCAGAAATTCCTAATTTGCTATCTGTCATTCATTATTTTGTATGCTTTTATAACAATAACTTCTTTCATCCCTTTGCCACAGTAAACAATCTTATACTTCTAAAACCTTCAGTCAGTCTCCTCAATCCTAACATTTATGCACTCTTTGGTAAGTGATTACAGATCTTCAGGGTTTTGTTGGGTTTTTTTCCTTTAAAAAAACCTCCACAAACAAACAAAACAAACAAAAACCACAACAAACCCACAAACAAAACCAACAAGGCACACACATAAAATACCCACCCCACCATGAAAACTGAAAGCCATTACTGGTCCACAGAAAAGACTTGCTCTGGAGTTAATCAAGGTTGTCTGGTAGAGAAGCATACTGCCCAAAGGCCATCTTTCTTATTAAATGAAGCTGGAAGGCTATAACCGAAGGAAAATACTGCAGGAAAGAAATATCCTACACTATTTTTAAAACTGGTTAAGCCTGATGTTAAGCCACCTATCAGAAAGTTTCTATACAGTGTTTGTTAAACAGCCTATAACAAAGTTCTCACAGAAAACATTTGTCATTTTCTGGGTTCTTAAGCAGAGACAATGAGGTCTGGTTTACATTAGTGCTAGGCACTCAGAAATGTAACTGAAATCAAAGGAACTTGTGGTCTGAACACATAAAGTGCAACAGAATGCACAGTCACTGCAAAAGTCACATTTTAGAAATGCCAACTCAGGCATATGAAGCCAGCTTGTCTTTCTTGTATTTGGATTTTTCCTTTTCAGTAGCTCTGCAGTTCCCCATCTTTTAAACTGTGATTAACATGATGTACCACCCCCCCCCCAAAAAAAAAAAAAGTACTAGCACAAGAATAAAATTAGTAATTTTTTGAACTTTATAATAGAATACATGAGGGCATAAGGACTTCTGAACTAGCCTGTGCATTTTGGTGGTCTGTCATTATAAGTCATCATTCCTAATTTAGCAACCTCTGTTTCTTCCCCCTTTCAAATTGGGGCTTCTTTTCTTCCACAATATATTTATCTTATTGTTGCCAGGAAACCATTACAATAATATTGTATATGTGAAATTGCAACTAATTACCGATGCACTTGTAACAAAAGAAAATTATCAGATACAAAAACAAAAGGTGTCATCATCAATCAATCTGAAATTCAGTAGCATCTGGGGGAACTGGGTGAGCCTACATATGGTCTATTTCTCTAAGGATGGACAAAACTGGGACATTTACAAAGCAAACAGCTAATATTCCACTGGAATAAAAAAAATGGTAAAGAAAAAAAGAAAAAAAAAAGAAAAAAAGAAAATCAGAACAAGATTTCTTTGTCTCTGACTAGTGGCCTGTCCTAGTTAATGAAAAACTTGATTGTTACAAGAGTCAAACTAATTAAAAAGATTAAACTATGAGCAAAATCAAATTAGAAATTTGGCTTTAGGCTTATGTGGCCAGCAATAGCTCAAGAACATTGCAAACTGCAGTCTGCAGTTAAATACAATTAATGTAAGTTTTCAAATTGTTAGAATAATTAACTGTGGATCATTTCTGTAACCTGGCTATATGACCTCCACAAAGCTACTTCTAATTCTTAAATATAAGCACGTAAGTACATGCAAGTCAGAGGTCTTAGCCATGAAAATACCCATGTCGTCTAAGTCTTGACAGCAAACAGTATTTATTAACTAATATAATCCAGCATACTTAATATGTTTACCTTTTTCCTCCCTCAAAAGTACAAAATTTTAGTCCATGACAATAGAAAAGATTTTCTTCTCCCAGATGATACTTTAACTTGTATTTTTTAGTTTCATTCAAAACAACTACCTAGGTACAACCAGGTCAGATCAAAGGTCCATCTAGCTACACAGTCTCAGAGAGTGGCCATTAATTTACGCAGAAACATCAGGTGAGCGAAGAGCAACTTTTTTTTTCTTTTCACATACCTCCAGCATACTCCAGAACATTTAAGCAGCAAACAAGCAACCTTTCTCAAATTTAACATTATGTAACAGATGCCTAAAAACCACCTATGGGTAACGTGATAGATTATTAGCATTAACTACTTTTAGTGATATAAGGATAACCTTTCAAAGATAAAGACATCACAGGCCCAACTGCAAAGAGGCCAACATCTAATCACCAGAGGAACATGCAGAAAGACAATGGGAAGAAGGAGAGTGAGTGTTTGTTTCACTCTGGCACAAATACATATCAGATAACTAAGAAATGCCATGGGACAAGATAACGAAGACTTCAAGACACACTAGGAGCGCTAACTTTTCCAGGTGATCAGAAGCTAGGCCTTGGGGTGGGGTGACAGGGGAGAATTGGGAAAGATGGTGAAGGGGGGAGTGGTAGTATGGAAATCAAAAGAAACTTTCACAGAAAATGCCAAAAAAGGCTACTCGACTGGTTGAAAACAAAAGGAAAAGCACTCACCAAAACAACAACAACAGAGTAGTAACACCAGCTATGGTAAAGAACTTCATTGCCCTCAATAAATTCTAACTTATAAACTCTTAATTTCACAAAAACATATTTCTTACAGTGCCTTAAACCCTTGTCAAAAATCCCTGCACTGAAACTAATTTATCAGTCCTTTTTCTTTGGAAGGTTTCAGAAATTTCCTCCTCTTTTGGGGGGGTGTGGGTAGTTTTCTATCTCCAGTGTCTGAGTAAATGTGCTTTTTACAGATTTTATGAATTTGTGTTGCTTACACTGGTATTTATGGGTAAAAACAAACACTGGATGACAAATGTTTTCCTTTTTTCTATAGTCTCATCATATGCTTTAGTAAACTATAGTTGCTGGTACAAAGCTGTATCTGAACTCGTCATCATGCATTATTTCTTTTACTTAAAAATATTTAGCAGGCAAGATAGGTTTGCAGAAACAATACAAAAGTCCCCATCTCCACCTCAGAAGATAACATCTGTAAACATCTGAATCAACCCTGAAGTTCCTTCAGCACTCTAGGGCAGGACTGCCACAGAAAGAACCTGCTTTTTCCCCTATGCCAGCACAAGTATTTATGAGCTCTCAGTATAAATCAGGCAAGGAAATTATTCAGGCTAAAACTAACACAGATTTGTTTTGTTTAGTTGGGTTGGTTTTGTTTGGTTTTTTTTTGTTTTGTTTTGTTTTGTTTTGAGGTTGGTTTGTTTTGGCTTTTTTTTCTGTTCTCTGAAGATTTAACTCGGATCTGCTCACCCATCCGTTTTGGCACACAGCAAAACAAAATGCTTATAGAGAGGGTACAGAACAGAGCTTGGGACAAGCAGCAGAGTGAGCCACTTCTTTCAGTGACAGTTCTGGCTTTGCCTATAAAGGCTGTTTAAGTCAGTCTCTGAGAAAGTCTCCAGGCATTTTGGATCAATGGGGCCATTTTTACTGTATCTGACAATTAAGTACACTACTATTAATCTTATTCATAGTGATTACAAGGTTTTATATAAATGAGATCAAGATATTCTCTTGTGACCAAAGAAAGTTGTATCTGAGATTCAATAGTTTACTGACAGCAATATACAAGTCTGGAGTTTGACAAAGCAGTAAAATACAGTCAATTTTGAAACAAATCCAATAGTCAGAGAGAAGCACTGCAGCAAAGCAGATGCTGAGTTTCTAAAAGTTCTTTCAACCTCTAACTATCTTCTGGAAAGAAATATAACATTGTTAGTACAATTGTTTTCAACTTGCATTTAGTTGCTGGCCCAATTTTTGAACTAAAGGAGGACTGCTTGGGTACCTTGTAATAGTTTGGTTTTCTCCACCTCTGTCACTTGGTTGAATAAAAGTTACCACCTTCCCCACAAGCCTTACTAAATTGACAAGCATCTGACTTACAGCCCTGAAACCAACCACCATATAACTTAAATAGATGCATTTTAAAGAGGAACATTAGCCTAAAAAAAAAAAAAAAAAAAAAAAAAAAGTTATTCTGTAGTCAAAGTACAGCGAGCCTTAACTCTCCACTACATGCTAGCTGCCTAGTTTGGTTAAATATTATTTGATCTATGAAATGGACACTTGTCCCCAGCCACACCAGTTAAAATCACTTCTTCAATAGCTGGAATTAGACATCACATAACCATCTCACTCTAAAAAGGCACTGACCCATCAATGTAATTTAATGCCAGAAAACACCCTTTTGACTCCATTAAGCACCTGAACTAGTGTTTCACTCATCATACATATGCAATCCAGAGGCTCTTCCTTTCTACATCACTTCAGAGGTGCATGTTGATTTTAAAATTCTCAGTACTTCCAGGACTGTGCTAATGTTATCATACAGATATATCAAAACACTGTAAAAGAATCTGGCCTACATTTTATTACCCACAACCCCAAGCAGAAGGAGGGAAAGGATAAAAAAACATTCTTTTTAGAAGTCCTTGGCACAAAAGCTGCTGCTCAGGCACTCTGGGACAGGTGCCCAGAATGTCTCAAGTTCCAATAATAAGAAAAGCCTTCATTACAAGAAGGTACCTGGACACAAAAATACAGATGCAATATCAGAAAACTTGCTAATAAAGACACAAATTTGTAACCAATTAAGTTGACCATGACTTCAATAAGCTAAAAGAACAAAAATTTGCGGGAACTGACCCAAAGCCTGGTGGCCAAAACAAAAAGTTACACACACGTATTTTTTCTAAGAGACACACAGAGCATCTTTAGATCATGCATGGCCAAGGCTGCAGCAAAACCCTTACAATTTCCAAGGACTGGCTCCTGCCTGAATTTGTACATTCTGCTAAAGCCAGCATTTATCATTAGATCATATTTAAGTTGTGGAGAGCTGTCTTATAAATTAAAAAAAAGCCCACTTTTTAAAGCATTTCCATCCCAAGCACTGCATCATCATAATATTCTGCATGCCAAATGATTTTTTTTATAAATCAAGCTGATATAAAGGAACATGGATTTCGTGAATAAAGATTATATAGGTCTATACAAAGACATAAAGGAAAAAAAAGACTTCTTGTTTAGTTCTAAAGTGCACAGAACTTCCAATTTTCTTGATGCTTCAGTAAAGCCAGTATCTGACAAAAAAAATCCTCAAATGCAGGTGAAACTGTACCAAAAAGAGAAGAAAAATCTTCCCGTTGTTTCAGTAATGGCAGGTCCACTACCAAAGTGTTTGTTCCCATTCAGGCTACAGTCTTGAGGTCATCCTAATTCCTTAACATTAGTTCATTAAAAGAAATGACAGAAACAAAACAAAACAACAACAACAAAACAACAAAAAAATTTGCTCTTAGCCTGAAAATCAAGTCCAATACATATATATTAATTTAGCACAAAATATGCATGACTTTGAAATTCTATTATTCCTATTATCTAGGAATGTCACAGCTCACCATTTCAAGTTCTCCAGCCAGGACAAAATAAAATATTCATTTCAACAAGCACCTCAAAACTGCACTCCTTTCAACACACTTTCATACAAGGTCTCTGTCCAAACAATCAAAGCTCTAGGATCTTCTCCTGTACCTGGCAATATTCCATCACAGTTTTGAAAGTACTAGGCTGGACTTGTCCATTCACACTTTGCATAAATGCAATTGGACAACAAGGCTCATTTTCAAAGAAACAACTGACGTGTGTCTTGCTGCTTTAAAAGCTAAGCACAAAGCCTACATTCTCTTCACATTTATAGGCAAAGACATTTTTCAGTGTACTAAGTGACTAGGCAAGACCATGATTTCTGGTTTTTAATCTTTGTGCGGTCACTGCTGTGATGGGAAATAGATCATCAGCTGAGAGAGTATTTCCAATCTCTTAAAAAATTATGATTATCTCTTCACCCTGGGCATAGGACCAAATCCCAGGTCACAACAACTTTCTGATCCAAAGACCACAGCGTTAACTAGCAAATTGTGCCAATATTTGATCAATGCTCAACTTTATTCTCTATTTTCAGCACAGTGTTAAGAAATACTACTACTACATCACAGTAGCATATCATGCTTCCAGTCAAAAAAGGGATTAAAAACATAAAAAAAACAGAGATAAGCCTCAGTCTCCTCAGGACGCTGTCAAGCAAGCAGAGAAGATGCTTTTGTAACAGTCGCTTTGGCTCATGAAAATTTTGCAACTTTGCCAACTACCGGTTGTACTGAATAGGAAAGAAATACAAAGTATTATATCAAATTGTAAAATCTGAGACAGGATTTACCTATGAAACAACTTCAAAATTCGAGATACCAACTCTAGAAATCAATCTTTGCTGTCTGCGACCAGTGCTATCTTTTCAGTAAAGAATACCCTTAACTAGATCTACTTGTTTCCCTTGCTCAAAGTGCTGAAACCCACACAAACCACCTTCTAGCTTACCAAAGTTTTCAGTAACATATCCTACATTATTACTCATGATTCCACTTCTCTCCAAAACTGGATATATTTCACACACAAAATAGCAGCTGAATGTATTAACTCTGGCTTTGCAATTACTTGCAAGACTACGGTCACAAATCACAAAAATGCCTCTTCCTCTTTTAAGGAAAAGTAAAGAGGTGGTATTCCCACAAAAGCGTGCAGGCAAGAAGGAGGTATTTCAACTGTGCCAAGGAAACTCTGGCTGCTCTCATTTCCAGTTATGAAATGTTGACCTGAACAAGCAGAAGCTGCAGGGAAAGGGGTGGTGGTCAGGATTGCTCACCTTTAACCGTTTAACCACCTCATCGTTGGTAATTTTGTCCGTAATCTCCTTCACTCCAGGAGGATAGTAGATGATTTTACCATCGGCAGCAGGTTTTGGTTGGGTAGCAGGGAAGTCCATCCTGGTGCTGCTGGTTATAAACTTTCCTTCTCCACAGTCCTCTACCGGCCTCTATCGGTCAGAAAACAAAAGTTCAGCAGAATGGAAACGACTTTCTAACCCTCTTTTTCCATTTCTCACCCTCAATTCGCAGAAGGCCCCAGTTATCACCCCGCCGGCCGCGTCCCCCTCCGCCGCCTCCCCTACCCCGGGCGGTGCCGCAGCGAGGCCCGGCCCGCCGCCGCCGCCGCCGCTCCTCACAACTCCGGCCCCTCCATTCCCCTCCGGGCGCCTCCTTTCATTGCGGGGCTGCTCCAGCCCAACACTGTTAGTTCGGAGCCGATGGGTTTACAATGAAATTTCGGGCTCGATCGAAGGATGCCCCGGGTCCGAGGGCCCGCTGGGGCCAAAGGAGACGGGAGAGGGTGCAATTCCCGGCCCCGGGGAGGGTGCTCCGGCGCCGGCACACCAGCCCCGGAGCCGGGAGACGAGGCCTAAACAGTTAGGCCTCAAAACTATCAGGAGGCAGAGAAACCAACAGGAGAGGGGGAGGGAGGGAGGGAGGGAGGGAGGCGGCGGCGAGCACAAACAAAACAGCCCTGCCGGCCCCCCCGCCCGGCGCCGAGACCCCCACCCGCCCCCCCCGCGGCGCCGGGAGCCCCCCCGGGGAGGGGACCAGGCCATTCTCCACTTTCCATTTGTTCCCGCAACTTCATGTCCCCTCAGCCCCTCGCCCCGCCACCCCTCCTCGCCCCGCCACCTCGCGCCCGGCCGGACCCACAAAGAGCCCCCCCAGCACCCGACTCCGCGCACACACCCCCGCCGGCGGCGGGCAGCGCGGAGGGGGGGAGCGGCCACAGAGGGAAGCGGGACCCGGAGCCGCCTTTACCTCATGCAGCTCCGGAAGGTGCAGCATTGAGTAGCCTCCGTGCCGGGTGGTCCTCGCCGCTGCGCTGCCACCCCCGCCGGCCGCTGCCCTGACTGCTCCGCCGCCTCCCTGCTCCGCGGTGCGGCGGCGGCTCCTGCTCGGGGAGGGGTGGGGGCTGGGGGAAGCTGCTCGGTGGCGGCAGCGGCGGCTGGGGAGAGGGGGAGGCTCCGGCGGAGCGTGCGCCGCGGGGACACAGTGCCGCTCTCCGTCCGGCCGGGGAAGAACAGCCCGGGAGGAGGCTCCGCGCCGCCCCCCTGCCCGCCTGCTCGCCCGCCCTCGGGCCTGGGGCCGGGCCCGGAGCGCCGCCCAGCCAGGACCCCTCAGCCCCAGGCCCGGGGCAGGGGCGAGGCCGGCCAGTAAGTGCTGCTTCTCGCCGAGCCCCGCGTAAGGCGGCGGCGCCGGGTAGTACCGGGCGCGGCCGCCGCAGCGCTGCCTCCCGCTTGGCGCCAAAACCCCCGGAGCGGCCGGGGCCGGCGGGCCGCGGCCTGAGTGGGGCTCAGGCCCCGACTCCGCTGGGCGCTCCTCCCGGGCGGCGGGGGGAAACGGCTGGCTTCGAGGGCGATGCCTGGACGCCGAGGGGCCGGCTGCCGGGATTGCCGGGGAGGGGGCCGGCGGGTGCCCGGCTGCAGGGCGGCAGCGCAGAGTGCGGAAGGGGAAGAGACATGTTTGTGTTTCCTCACGGAGCCGTGCTCATGGCCGTGCGGTCTCGTCTGGCCGGTCCTCGGGCATCGGGGGCCGGTGGTGAGCCCTGGTCTGCTTGGTAAATCAGAAAATGGGGGTGTGGTGTGTGCGGTGGCACAGAGCGTGCTGTGGCAGGTAGGAGCAAATAACCCTTCTTCAGGAGGCTGGGGGGAAGAGCAGCGTCCACGCGTTGACGCCAAAGTCTTCCTTCTTGTTGGCAGATGAGTTTCTCAAACATTAATTTAGTTATAAATCTCTAGGAGAAACTTGAA
The DNA here is from genome assembly GCF_037157495.1 of Lathamus discolor. Lineage (NCBI taxonomy): Eukaryota > Metazoa > Chordata > Aves > Psittaciformes > Psittacidae > Lathamus > Lathamus discolor. The sequence goes on along the minus strand of NC_088884.1, from coordinate 140,856,503 downwards.
TATGCATTCCAGAGGAGCCCTTGCCAGCCACCTCAGGAAATCCTTCCATTCAAAATGTCTTTGTAATTTAATGCTATTTAGTATTTGCAAGACATGGGGTATGTCTGGAAACTCAGTAGCAAAGTGGGATATATCTGTCTGCTTTCAGTCTGTATTATGTGCTCTGCATGTCTGAAGCATAGGTGGCTATAAAGTGTTTGCCAGATGCCCACCTTGCTCAGGGAAAGTGCATGACAGCTGAAAGATTACTTTTAAGACCAATTTAGGGTCTTCAGCTGACTACTCTCAGTTACTTGAACGAGTTAAAAGTATCATTTCCCTCAGTTTGTAAAATCTCCAATAAATTTTTGCTAGAGCACATTAAAAGTAGGAGGCTGGAGCCACTGGTCTGTTTGGAGATGGCTCCTCAGAGGCCTTGCTGGGCCCAGCAGAGCGGCAGACATGGCTTGCCAGTCATGCAGGAGGGCGATATGATAGGAAAGGGCTAGGTAAGTAACATTATGGTGAAGTATGCCAAATTCCAGATTTACAAGGTGTGGGATGAAAAGTGCAAAGACTGAGGAGCTCCCAAGTGCTTCTGGTGCAATAGCACATGGGTAGGAAATTGCTCTCTTGTACCTGTGTTGTTTTGCCCTAGGGAGGTAAAACCTTGAATGTCCATAGCCTCTGAAACTGCCTCAGAAGGATTGTTTGTTGTGAAAATAACTGGGAGTTGGAAGGAACACTTAGGTGGTCTCAGACACTGATTTTGAAATCTACAAGGGTGCCACCACACATAGCGTTTAAATGTAGCTGTGAGTCCAAGTTTAAATAAAAGGTTCCTCTTGAGGCTTAAGGATCAATGGATTGGAGCATTGACAATGGACAGGTGACCTTAAGAGTGGGATACATGATTCACTTTTAACAAGGTTGTACTGATTTAATAAACAAATAAAGCCAACACCAAGTGATTAATCTTTTTCCTAATCCCAACTTCAGTGTCCATTTAGATTTGCCTTAGAGCTGAAGTACTCAGACTAGCTATCAACTCTTACTTGATGTCAGTAAAATAATGTGTACTGTCAGAAGTATTATACTTCTAACAAATTATTTGTTTTCATTCTTGCAGTTGTTAAATTAGGTACTTTGCATCCCACATCAATGTGGTGCAGATTCCTTATTTTAATACACTTGTGTGAATAAGTCAAAAACAGCCTAGAAGATTGTAACTAAAAAAGTACGTATCAAAAACCTGTATGAGCTGTCTTCAGTTTAAATAGAAAAGGAGAGAATATAAGTTAGTAAAAATAATGCAAGAAATAAATTTAAAGTGACCTTTGTTGAAGTTTTTTTCCTGACCAAAGCATAAAGCTAGGAAGATGTTAGGCAGGCTTCTCTTTGGGTAGAATTGAAGTATTATAGGTGTTATAGCCCAAAAATGTCACTCAAGACTCAGAACTTCTGGGTTTTAATGTTTATTTGTGGGTCCCTTCCAACCCAAAGTATTCTATGATTTTCAAGTATTCTTTTATTGTTATTAAAAAGCAGTGGTTTGTGTATATCATTAATGTGATCCACAGTGTGTAGTTACAAGTTTTTCACCAACTGGTGCCATCTTTACCTAGAAAATTTTATACAACAGGTCATGAAGTAGGAGTAAGAATGAGAAGGTAGAGGGCTACACTTCTACAACTTGCTTTTAGTAAGTGAAGGACAGGCACAGTGCAGAGCCTCTACTATGCATGCACTTATAGTCACTTGTATTTTCCACTAAAGAATTAAGATAAAATCTTGCATTCTGAGGCATATGTACACTAAAACTAATGTAGTTAGATGTGGCAGATCAAAGATTTCACTTGAAAAGTCAAATTTTGCTCATTTAATTACAATTTTATTTAATCTCAAGGAAGTTGTGAAGCCCTACACTGAAGTACTCTTGGTTGTGGACCAAGAACTCTCTTTTTGCAGACTTCAGATAAATAATGAAGCTAGCAATTACTGTAGATTATTAAAATAATTTTAATTCTCAGGAGTTTGTATCTGCAGTATCACACAAAAAATCCTGAAATACACAAGTAGAAAGTTGATTATCTAGGAGAGGTTCACACTAGATTTCTGCTTTCATAGGTAATGATTAATCAGAAGTATGAAAACCTGGATCACCCCTCAGCATCAGCGTTAGAGTCAGCCGTTAGATACAGGTGCAGTTTCTAGTGGCAGACTGTTCCACTCCTGGTATTAAGTCACTGTGTGACTGTAGGTTCTGGTATCAACACAACTTTCCTGACATACCCTAGGTCCACGGTGGGAGCATATTGCCAGCACAGTATTGTACAACTATCAGAGCACTCTGAGGATTGGCTTTAATTTAGAAGCTGTTAGTCAGGTACACCGTGTTTTGTATGAATCTTGGTCAAATCATGATCAGAAAAGTGGTTGAAAGAGGAGTAGGTGCAAATTCTGTAATCGTGGGATGATTAGGCAATGGTCACATCTTTTCTCAGAAGAGATGCAGCAAGATTGGTACTTCTGCACCATTTGAAATTCTGAAGGGCTAAAACAAAGCATGTGGTTCTGACAGCACACCCCATTAAGGGAGGTATGAATGAACACTCAACTGCCAATTAGCTTGAATATATGCATGGCATTTTCAGAATGTGCAAACATAAAAGCTTCAGATAATCTGACCTATGGAACTCTTAATCTGAATAGTCCTGAAGTCTGCTCACAGATATGGTTACAGCTGCTAGTGTCTGGTTTGTTGCCTTTGCTTGTTTGACCTTCACCCTTCTAATTTCAGCAAGCATTTGAGATCTGACTTGGACTCTGCTTCCAGGTTCACATGATCCCTTGCATTTTAATGGACGGCTGTGTCTAATAATAAGACCCAGTCCTTCAGTCTTTACCAAGATTTTATTGAGTCCCTACCTGGGCAAATTTCTGTTGGAATTTATTTACTTTTACTCCCATTATTTTTATTGGAATGTCCAGTATGTTTGTTGTTTGTTTATTAACATATTTTAGACTACCACTGCAAGTGTAATTTATAAGCAGACTGGAATACAAGGTGCTGAACAGTCTTGTGGGTCAGTCTTGCGGGGTGATTCTCTATTATGGTCAGGAGATGTTAAAGGAAAGTACCAAGAAATGTGGTGGTTTTACTGGTAGGGGAAATAATGTAGCACAAGGTTTTTAGAACAAAACAGCTTTCAGGTGAAACAGAAGAGAGTGTGGAGTGATTACTTTAAGCACAGAAAATCCATTCATTCATGTTGATTAAATTAAGCTATGCACACGTTTCCAGAACAGCTTAATGGTTGTCCTCAGGTCTTTGTTAGAACAGTAAGCATGGATAGTAATAATGACCAAGAACTAAATAGTCATATTAAGAACAGCATGTCATGAATTGCAGAATAAGTCGTATCTGTCAGTCTGCTGGGCAGACAAGTATGAAATCCTATCTGGTAGGTTAAGAAAGCACTTGTCTTCCTAATAATAACTGTGCTCTTGAAAGCTCCTGCTTTGCAGAACCAGGCTGTAGAGTGTGGTCCTTCACTATTAGATTTTTTAAGTCACAGTCAAATAGGTCAAGAGGGGGAGGAAAAAAGCTTAATTACTTGTTTTCAAGTCTAGCATTTAGCCAGTTTTTTATATCTAGCAGGTTGATTTCTGGCAAGCTGCTTCCTAATCATGAAGGGTTTTTTTTTTTACTTTTATGAAAGCCTATTTACTTTTTCAGTGTTAGGCTTTTTTTTTTTTTTTCCTGCAATACACCAGTTTCTCTGAACTCAGTAAAAACCAAACCCTGGGAAATCATTTTTTGTCTTCAGTTTCACATAGAAGCTTTTTCTGTTAGTTTTTCTTTTCTCTGGTATTAGTCCTTATTTCTGGTTGTCTTTTCTCTTTGCACGTCTGTTGATTCTCTCCCACATGCAGTTGCATGCAGCTCCTCCAGTTAAAATTACAGCCTTTAAGTTTGCTGCACTGGATCTTCAGAGATATTCCTGAGGTTTCTAACTAAACTCTGCAGCACAACATCTATTTGATAATAGCACCTAATTGTTTTAACTACCTATTTTTACAAAAGAATTGATGTATTTTACATCTGTTGTAAATTGAGGTGGGTCAGAGGTGGATTTCTTCACAATGTGTGTTGCCATAACGGAAGACCTCCAAAAGGTGTCCCATTCTGGAGGGTATTTTCAGTGAAACTGTTTTCATCTAAGAATAGACCAGGAAGCATGTTTCATCCCGAAAACATTTATCTCCCATGTTTTACATTGACAAAGCAAAATCATTAAAAGGGTGGAGGAGGACTCGTGTGTATTATCTTATGAAGACAATCAGTTGGACACACAAAGTGCTTCCTTGAAAAAGAGAAGGGTCCTGCGACTCACTGACTTTTCATGTAATAGCACCAGTTCTGAATAAAGGGAAGAAATAAATAGTGTATGATGAAAGTGTATGATGAAACTCGTTTGAAACTGATCCCTAGCCACAATCTGTCTACGTGTTATTTTGTTTTGGGTTTGATAAGGAGGGCTTTCTCCTGTGCTGTCTGAAAATGTCCTTATCCTGAGTCACACTTGGAGATAGGACAGTTACAACAAAATCTTAGAATAGTCTTGGTTGAAAGGGGTCTTTAAGATCATCTAGTTCCAATTACCCTCTGGATGTGACTTGTTGACTAACTCCTTGAACAGCTGGAGGTTTGATTTCCTAAAATTCAGGGTCCCAACTTTACTCTTTGCCTGACCCATATCCCTCAGGACTGCAACTCCACCAGTGCATGATCACTGCAGTGCAGGCTACCTCCACTCTTGATGTCGCTGAGTAGCTCACTTATGCGGTATTGCATCCCCTATGGTAGGGCTGCCTATTACCTGGTAATAGGGTAATGAGGATAACTTTAAGAGGTCCCCTTGATCTGCTGGCCTCAGTAGACACCAGCTACAAGGTTCCCTTTGTTGTCTTGGTCTTTAATCAACCTGCTCATGGCTATTCTCCAGGGACAGCTATACTTGCCAGATACAGAATTGTCACCAAACCTCCAGTGTCAAGACACATTCAGAAATGACAGAGATTGTGAGTAAGCCATTGTGAAAAAAGTGTATACTAGCAAATACACTTGTAATTTACAAATACTGTATTGACAGAACAATTGCACTTGCTTCCTTTGCTTGCAAGTTAAGTAAAATCAATTTATTGGCACCTGCATATTGGTGATTTCATAGGAGAATTTTAGAAGCCTCTTTGATCCAGTGCTAGTTTTGAGCCTTCAGAAACTGAAGTCACAGCAGCCTACTGCATGTCATCTGTCCACCTCCTTTCTAGCTGCTCTCTGTTATGATGACTTGTCACCATTCCCTACATAATTACATTCTCAAGGTTATTTCCATCTCCACTCCTGATGTGTCCAAAGCACATACATTTACACCTATTCGTTTCTGACAACCAAGTCTACTTTTCTCAATAATATATTTAATAGGAGCATTTATCATCTTTTCTGTCCAGGAGACAGGCAAGAGTCTTCTCCTGCACCACATCTCAAAAGCTTCAATTTGCTTTGTGTCACTATCAATAATTTATCAGAAGTCACATTCATAAGTAGCTACAGCAAAAAAATAAGCATTTCACTAGTCATGTCTTCTACTTTGGGGGTGATTTTTTTCCCCAGGCTTTTATAAGTGAAGCCGTGGATGGATCAACTATTCTCCAAATTTTTCCAGTTTCTATTGGACAGGTTCTGATTGGATAAATCTGATCCCAGGTAACTGAATTTATGAACAGCCTCTGTAGTTAGACTGTTAAGCGTGATGTTAGCTTATATTCTATTTTTATTAATTAAGTAAAGTTATTTTATTTATGGCACACTCAAGAATAGCCTGTACTTTTCATTAGGCTTTTATTGGCTCTCTAATACTTTCTGCACAGTAGAAGCAGTTATGACAGAGTGTTATATCGTCAACCAAACGTCGCTTAAAAAGAGTCTGTTTCAAATTAATCTTTTCCATTTTGAGAGTCCTTCCCAGATTTTTTTCCCCAGCCAGGTTGCAGGGAAATCTGCAGTTACCTGTAGTTGTAGTAGTGTATGGCTTTCTATGTTTGCTGTATTTTTTTCAAATAACAGGGCAGATCTGGGGAATTTCTGAGTGAATGGGTCTGCTTAGAGGAAATAACACTGAGGAAACTGGGAGTTTGGTAATACATTTAGCTCATAGCGGCTACCTACTGGTGGGAAATCAGTATGAGCAGAATCTCTCCCTCTGCCCCTTTAGATGAGAACTGTCCTATGACCTGTTAAAAAATTAGAACGTGTGGAACTAACACATGTTAGGGTTAAGAGCCTCCGATTAAGAGTCTCCTTTGTGGAAAGTATGGATTGTATTTGTGATGCTTCTCTTCCTAATTCTTTCACAGATACAATGTCTGCTGCTTGCAGTACAGAAAAGAATCATATGAAACTTTACAAATGAATATGAACTTGGAATTTACCATTATGGTCAAAGAAAGATATCTGATGAATGGATGAACAGTCTCAGAGCTGTACTGTAATGATGGGGTCATTTCATGATGATGGATAGGTATGTGGTGTACTATTCAGAGGCTTATAAAGGGGTTGCATTTATCAAACTTGGGGAAGCATCAAAGTGTTTGGGTATGACTGTGAGCAATAGAATCATTACAGTTTGCCTTTGAACAAAGTCAGGAAACATATTGATTATATAGGTTTACGCTGCTAGGAAAGCAACTAATGATGATTCAATCCATGAGTTCTGTGAATGGCTTGAGGGGATAATCATTAGAACATTATACCACTATACCATTTGGGAACGTGGATATGAAAGTTGGAATTTCAAACCCTTGTAAAGAACAATTTACATCTGAATTTACAAAATAAAATTACTTCTTTGGATTGTACAGCTCCGGTCACTTCACCCTTACAAGTAATGCGCTGGGTGTTTACATCCACGCAGGTCATCAGACAGCATGACAGAGGAGCACACTGACAACACGGTGATTCAGCAGCAGAGAATACTGAGTATCAGTGGAAGAAGATTTTCCTAAATTCAAGATATGTGTCAGCAGAGAAGGTATCTAAGGTTATTTGAGCCAATACTTGAATGGATATTTAACAGAGCAGACAATGAATTCGTGACTAAAGAGAAGACAGAATATCAGGTATTGAATAGACAAAGACAGAAGTAGGCTAGACAAAGCATGAGCAAATATAAAAATGGGAAAAGCATATTCCTGACTAATATAGATGCTTAGTAATATAAAAGCTGTGTTCGCAATAGTCAGATTTCTAACCAAAAATTCTCCATGACAGAACATAAAAATGCTCATGATGGTAGAGTGATTGCTGGAAGTGATGATATTAAATGCCAGCAGAGGGATTACTGCTTGTAAAGTAGCCTGATACGTATCCACTTACAATTTCACCAACATCTAATACCACTATTTATATCCTATCTGAATTTGTCAAGGCAGCTCATGTGTACACAGTGTAGTATAACTACACTGTATCAAGCACATAAACGCTTTCTTAAGTATGTACATAATTATACCTAATCATTTATAGTTTCAGGGAAGTGCATGCTAAAATTGTGAACTTCCTTTATCTGACACCATTAAAAAGGCATAGACTTTTAGCCAGCATGTGAACATTTAAGGCACTCCTTTATCAGGGAGATTTTAGTCAGTTTTTGCTTATGGAATGCCATTGAGCTATACTTCATCAATATTTTTTAAACTTCCTTCGAGATTTGCTCAACAGCCACCGCTTATCCAGCACAATAAGAAAACTTGAGTGAACCGTTTTTTTCATCCATTTTCAGTATCCTTTAGCTTGACACTGCTTGGATGCACTCTGTTAAGCATGTATCCTTGTTTCAAGACCTGTAACAATATGTTCTCTCACCAGCCTCATAGTAAAAAAGATTTAAATGAAAAAATATTTTGAGAAGTCTATCAAATTCTGAATATAGTAAGAGAGAACAGAACAATGTTACTTTTAGGGGAGAAGAATGTTAGCTAGCAATACAGCCTTAATCTCCCTAAGGAAGCAGCTTCATTTAACAAGCAAGAAATAACGCTAAAGGAAGTACACAAATGCTGACATAATCTGTTACTTTTATTAACCAAATTCCTTATAGTTTCCTGAATTTAAGCATATTAGCAGTAATGTTCTGCCTTACCAAGCCCTTATTTTGGTGTTTCGGTCTCTGCTCCTTTCTAAAAGGTTTGTCCCTTGGTCCTTTGCTGGATATGAGAAATGGGAACACAAGAAAAGGTATGAATGAGCAACAGAAATCAAAGGAGCAAAGATGAGCATGTGTGGTAGAGAGTCTGCAGCTGGCTGTGCGTTAGGAAGTTTCACATTAACAAACAAAAGATGCAGAGATAAGAGGTGAAATAAATAGACCTGAGTATATTTTAAGTGTAATCAGTATGTAAATCAGTATGTAAATACTGATCAGTGTGATCAGTGATCAGTAAGTAAAAGATCAGTAAGTAAAATTTTGCCAGAGTCAAGCTGAACTTGAGAAGCCAAATTCTGAGAACAATATTAGTAGTTGTTCTTTTATGTATCTTAAAACTTGTTACACCTAGAGTTCATATTTACTTAATATAAAAGCTCCTTTTGAATTTGATTTTGGTTTTGCATATTTGGAAGCTACAAAAATAATACTTTCTGAAGGTAGGTGGACAAACTTGCAAGAAGATTTTTAAAAAGCATAGCATACTATTAAAATTCAGAGATAAAAAGGAGATTGTTGTGGATTTCTTTTGTCCCCCTGTTTACATATGAGGAGGAGTTCCAGATCAAGTGGAGAGCTATGTGAAAATACATTAGGAGCTTTAGTTTATGTGTGTGTATGTGCTGCCATGGTTGGTAAATGTCTTGTTGCTGAGCCCACGGAAGAACATACGTGTGACAGTGGCTGCAGTCACACTTGGGAGTGACATAACCTGCCATCCTCAAAGGGGTGAACCTGACAGCATAGAGTGTTGAAAGGTAAATAAAACAAGCTTTAATTACAGAAGTGTCGCTTGTTTTCTATTTCAATCCTAATAACAGGTTTAAACATAATCCAGATAGGGATTAATTTGTATGTGCTTTTGATCACTGCTGAATTCAAAAAGAAGATGTATAACCACCAACAATTAGGAGAGTCCAAAACATTTGCCTTTAAGAGTCGTAAGTCACAAACTGTGTAATGCTGCTGAGGAAAATAATTACCAACGTGTATGAATGAGGGGAAAATTTGTTCTGCTGAATACTTACCTTTTTAATTTTCTACTCTTCTTACTGTGTATAGTTTATTTTTGCATGTGGAAAATGGGCAAATTCATAACAAACACTGGTGTATAGATAAAATTCTTGCTTGGTTTTGGAGTACTCATTGTTCTCTCCTAACCATCACCACTACACAAAACCAGAAGTTGTAGCTCAAAAATTGCAGAACTACATAAAATTACGAACTATGCCCATTTCAGGGTCCAAGTTAGTGTGTTTTTACCTAAAAGGAGCCTACAAGAAACCTGGAGAGGGACTTTTTACAAGTGATAGGAGCAGGGGGAATGGCTTTAAGATGAAAGAGGACAGATTGAGGAAAAATTTCTTCATTGTAACTGTGGTGAGGTACTGGTACAGGTTGTCCAGAGAAGCTGTGGCTGCCCCATCACTGGCAGTGTTCAAGGCCAGGTTGAATGGAGCTTTGAGCAAACTGGTCTAGCAGAAGGTGACCCTGCCCATGGCAGGGGGGTTGGAACTGGGTGAGCTTTAAGGTCTTTTCCAAACCTAACTATTCCATGATTCAGACAATTCTATGATTCTGTCTTCCAAGTTTTGGTGAATGTAAACAGAGGAATAAACTAATTGAAAGAGTTCAGTTTTCAATCATCTATTTGAAGAAGGCTTAAACATGTTTTCATGATATATCGACTGTTTTGGGGTGTGGTGTTTGGGTTTTTTTTTGTTTTTTTTTTTAATAAGTTGTCTATTACAGATAAGCCCAGATCCAAATTACACCACCTCTGCTCCATCCTGAATTCTGTGTGTGAACTAAGTCTGGTTACAGATACCAGTCTGAATGTCATGAGCAGGGTGGAGTGGAGCTTGTCTTAGGATCTGACTCTCTTGTTCTCTGGACTTGAAATTGCCGTGAATTTGGCAGGTCTGAGCTAAATAATTTTTACCTAGTCCTCAAATAAATCAGAAACTGTAGACTGTCTTGTTAAAAGGAGTGACTGTAGTTTTGTGTCTCTGAAACTTAAAGATGGTCCTTAGCTGCCTGTGGCTTTCTAAATTTGAGTTTCTTTGTTGCTGGTGTTATTCACTGGGAAAGAATGTGGCCCCATTTCCAGTGACAGAGGGTGTGAAATGTTAAAACGTAGAAGGGATAGGTGGATTTTAAAGGCACAAAACCAACCAAACAAAAAAGTCAGAATTTACAGGAAAGCAAAAGGCGGCCTTGTTCCCTATTCAGCAGCAACTAAATAGCCATGGAGTCAGTTTCCTATCATCTAAATAATTAGGTTCTATCATGTGACAGTTACAAAGAATCACATACTGAACAAAGGATTTCCTTTAAAAAAAATAGTTTATACAGGTGTTTTTAAATGCACATTACTCCCTGCTTCCCCTATCTCCTTGTCCTTTTTTTTTTCAGCTTAAGACATGCAGCACGCACATTATTCAAGTTTGGAAACTGCTTAGTGAAATTTAATTCATATAAGTGAGTGCTAGTGGGTTTAGGCTGTAACAAGTTCCCTAATTTATTTTTATAAGCAGTTTGAGTAATTTGCAGATGTTTGTGACAGAAGTCAAGTGCAAGGGTTGCTGTAAGCTAGCCAGCTTTTGTGTAACAAATGATGAGTGAGGAAAATTGATACTAAGCAGGATACCTGCAAGGTACTTGTATATCTTAGACTTTTGAAGTTATTGAGTTGTGGTATCAGAAAATTCTGTAAAATACGCAGGTCTGTATAGGATTTGTACTTGGAAATAAAGCCTCAATGAAACCCTTTGGGGAAAGAAATGAAATAGATTTTTATATTGTAATCATCTATTAATTGAAGGTCAGGCACTGTGAGGTAAATGGGTTCATGTATCACTTATGATTGGCAAGCAATTAACTTCTGGTAAATTAATTGTACAGACAGTGGAGTAGACTCTGTCTTGACAGGTAAAAGTATTTGTTCATTCAAGTGACATTAAGAGATGAAATGAAACTTGCCTACAAGTACATAACATTGGTTCTACTTAGAAATTCCATTCTGCAGCAAGGTCCAGTGTTTTAAAAATCTCTGAATAAGAGCAAACATTAGACATCCCCAGTGTTCCAGTAGAAAGAAAATACTGGGGTTTATGCTGAATCACTGAAAATTTTGAAGATTTTTTTCCCCAGTATTTTAGTAAGGTGAAGTGGACTGATAACCTTTAACATCACAAACCCTGTAAAATATGAAAAGATAAAAAGTAACAAGAAGCCAAAATTTAACTTGAAGTAATATTACATATATACATGTATATACATATATAATATTACATAGTCAAAAGAAAACTGATATCAAATTGACTAATATCAAATTGACTTTTTCAATAAATCGTTTGTTATCAAGTGTTCAATTCTCCATCTCAATATGACTTAGTCACATTAAGTATACTTGCAAATTAATGTATTTGAGGAAAAGCATCTGTTATGCTCTCAGGAAAACAGTTACTTTAGGTGATACAGAACACCTTAATGAGATAAAATCCCAACACAAACAAGGTATTCTGTAGTTTTTACATGCTGTCACGGTAAAACTAAACAGGTAGGAACTTAAGATAATTTTAGTCCTAATACATATGATATTGTTCCAACAAAAAACAAACGAACAAAGCAACAAAACCACTAAACTTCTTTCCCTTTCTGTCTGCCCTGTTGTTTCCTTAATAAAGATGAAGTCCAACATAGCATGATTCGATTCCGTAGCTATCTTAGCACTTCTTAGATAGATAGCTTCTTCAGTAGCTATCACTTCTTAGATAGCTTCTTCAAAATCAGTGCAACTTCTTCCGCAGCTGTGGCTGCCCTTTTAACAACTGCCTGAAGGCAGTTACCTTGCACATAGGAAACCTGGAGATTTTCTGTCCTGGGGCAGTTTTGTTCTGAAGGCTCTGTCTTTACCTGTGAATGGAGGCCATTAACGATACTGTTCCTTGGAAACGTCCTCTTTCTTGATCAGCATACAACAGTTTTGTAAAAACCAGTAAGTAAACTTACACATCCTGGTCAAATTCCAGTTCAGGTAACAGCACCCTGCTTACAGAGTTCCTGCAGTTTCAAAGGGATAGTTAACTGTTAAGCTACTTCGTAGTATTGCCTGGTGTAGTTAAAACAGCTGTTGCATTTTGTTTGAGAGGTGGTCTCAGCTAATTAATGTATAAAGTGGACACCCCCCCCCCCCATGATGTTTTGGTTTTTCTTTCCTTTTTACAATGTATTTTGGCTATGGTAAAGTTACAGAAGTATCAAACTGGTTTTTTACTTTTTTTTTTTTTCTAAATTATTATTATTTTCCATTAAGCTGAATCTAATTACTGCAGTGATGTAAATTAAATCTGATTTTTAAAAATAATACAGAAATACAACTACGCAGTTTTATCATTAGCCTTATTCTTAAATCCTATCTTAAATACACTGATCTCTAAAATCTCTGATATTAAATTTGCCAAAGGATGGGATCAGTGCAGTTTTTAAAAATAAAGGCAGTGATATTCAACAGATAAAACCGTGGCAGTTACAATGAGAGTCAGCTAACTGCTTTTTATATGTGCCAAGGAGGCATATTAAGCATCATTTGTTTTTTTTCTTTCTGCTTTTTAAACAGATCAGGATGGAGTTTTGATATCCACAAAATTTGACATATCAGATTGATAAAAACAGCACAGCAGAGAACATCCAGTACAGAATCAGATTCACCACAAATCAAAACTGAAGTGTGAGCTTATTTCAAATTCAGAAGATCCTTATAGCAGTGAGGCTGCTGTCAGCTATGTAAGTATGACCTCATTCTTTGCCTGCAGAGAAGATACAATTAAGTGTAATTCTTTACTTCTTGGATTACAGCATTTATTGTCATAATCTCTCTGCATCTCCTTTCCAAAAACCCAAGCACCTCTGTAGTCCATATATTCTGGCAATATTTAGTATAATAAGCAAATTTTATTTCTGTTCTGCGATATGTCTGGAGTTATCTCCTTAAAGTACAAGTATGTTAAATGCAGACTAGTAATACACTGCTTTAGAATGCCTTTAAACAGGAATTTGAAAATCTACAACTATTAATGTTCAGCAATAACCTTATAAACAAATGCCTTTGATAGTTTACTGATGGATAGGTGAATCAAAGTACTGATTTATTTAGTTTTATAAAACTTCTATGCTTCCCCTCCCCCTTTTTTTGTTTTTACTTAAGGAATTAAAGTTCTAATTTGGAAATCACATCCTGGCTGAGGGAATAGTTATCTTTTGTAGGAACACAAACTTCCAAGATCATGGGCAAAGTAATATTAACTGGAGACACAGACATTCCAAGAAGCCAAGTTAAACATCTTAAATCAGCATTAAGGTAAATCCATTAAAAAAAAAGGGGGGGGAGGAGGGTAGAAGCTGACACTTTTTATTTTCCCCAGCGGTAAATGAAACCCAAAGTTGGCTCAGGCTGTGGAGGGCTCCTCAGGAAGAGGAGTTATAGCATGGAGGGACTGAACCAATTTTTGTGAAAATGGTTTCTGCAGGAACTAGATGAGGGCTTTTTTTCATCTCAGGAAGAAACCATGATATTTTAGGGCTTTGATTGTATATATTAATGGTCCAAAGTAAAATTTTGAATAAGGATAAAAACTACATCTTGAGTTCCTGGAAAGATAACTTATTTCAGATTTGCTGCAGGCAGGCATGAATTTTTAATGCACTGTTATTTCTCAGGCATTTTTCTACAGTATTTATTATTATATATTCAATATGTTACTGTAAGTAAAAATAAGTCTTTAAAACTGACAAAGTTAAACATGTCTTTCTTGCCACACCAGAATGTTCTTCAAACCAAAAATTTAGCTGCAAATTGTTCTTGCAAATCAAAGTCTAATTGTTTTTAAGTATAGACCCTCAAAGCCAAGTTGAGTGCAGAAGAAAGGAAATCACAATTTGCTGAGTAGACTTAGGCTGTATATAATCAGAAACATTAAAAAGGACTAACATTTCCTTTTTTTTTATGGCCCAACTCTGGTAATAATACTATCTGAACGTGATTTATAACATAAGCAAGATCTTAATATTTTTACTTTGAGAAAGCAACATTGTAGAAACTAAAATGGAAAATCTGTTGTTAAAGCATTCAGTGAAGACCAGACTAACCACTTGAGCCAAACAGCACAGATTACATGCGGTATGTTCAAGCCACTCCAAGTAAAAACAAGCCAACTGTAGACATAAGGAGAGACAGAAGAGTGAAAAAAACCCGCCAACCAAACAAAACCAACAAATACCTCCCCCCAGTAGCAAATAGGTGATTATTGTGCTAAGTTTGAAAAAGTGTGTGTGGAAACTCAAAAAAAAAAGACACACACATACTTAAAAGAACTTTTAATACAGTGCTTATAATTATGTAGACACCAAAATCCCTCCTGTTTAAAGTGTTAACTGTGGTAGCAAGAAATCTGCCAGTACCCAAATTAGTCTGGCATTTGCATGGTGTCAAATACTGTAATATGTACAACTGGCAAAGAATAACATAGTTTCATGCATCAAGTGCCAGCAGCAACCCCACTAGCAGTGCAGTTTAATGGAGGCTATCAGACTCGAGCATACTGGAAACCTCTCTCTTCCTCTTTTTTGGCAACCTTAAAAATATAAAGACATAGTCATTAGACTGGAATTTACATGACCTATTTTTCCAAACGTATGATTAACACATCACACCCTTAAAGAAAAATTATTTTGTTTCTGATACTTGTCCAACCAGTGAATGCATGAAGTAAGGAAACAGTTCCTGGTACATGCATGAAGCCATCACTTGCACACACAAATTCAGATCAAGGCTTTTCCTCCTGATTTTTGGACATGTACAGTATCAGTGTATTGAATAATTATTTATTTTCCTTTAGTGAGTCATGGTAAGAGACAGCTTTTTCGAAACTTGCCAGCACATCCTGTGGATGAGTATGTATACACTTTACGTACTGTATTAGAAATGTGAACATTTGTTCTTATTTAAATATTGCACACCATAAAACTACAAGATAAGCACTAAAATAGCAAAGTAATGGGCAAACTATTAATGCCTGAATCGATTTAAGTCCTAAAACATTAAATGGCTTGAGTACTAATTTGAAAATTTATAGCATTACTTTTATTGTAAAATACATACAATCCTACATATAAAACCTATTCGCCTTTATGTTGCTGTGCTGCCAAATAGGACTGTTATCCCTACAAACTAATAATTCCAAGAGGAATTACTGTGAGCACCTTTCTGCAGTTTTCACAAGACAACTATAGTGAGCTACCCATGCATAATTAATTCACCTTAAAACTAGCTATTTCTTTTGCACTTGCTTATTCTTTGTTGGCATTAAAACTAAAGTTACGGCTCTAATGCAAACAGGTTGGTTTTGGTGCAGAGGGAAAGACTGAAGGCCCCAGAAGGAAGCAGCAGTGGAATTAGGAGTGACTGAGATACAAAACTGGCCCTGACTTTTTGCTCTTTCTTGCAAAGCGTGTAAGATTAGGTGTTTAATAAGCACTGCAGTAATCTGTTGAAGGTTAGTTCTCGCTCCCCTCTTTGAAAGAAAATGAAGGACAAATGAGGCTGGGGATGCCACTGGTTCAGGAATGGGATGAATCACAATGAGAGGCACCTTCGGGCAGGAAAACAACCTTACTCCCCTCGGGGAAACGTTTCTCCCTTCTCATTGCTTCTATTCCCCGGGAAGCTCGCTGTGGGACACCGCCAGACAACGTCCTCCTGAGGCATTGTGCCCTAATGGGAGGCGGTTGAATGAGATGGCGGGGAGGTATCTCAAAACAATGGGCTTAGGAAAGCACCCATCTCCTTCTGGAATTCGACGACCAAGCAGGAAGAAATGGAGACCCCGCCTATTATCTTGATGGGGTGGGCAGTGTGAGCTGACGAGGATGCCTGCAGCAATGTAATGAAGCCCTATTCTTAGAATTAAGTAACGGGTAAACGTCATCAGTAATTTTCCAATTATATTTTAATGCCCATTTGTTGAGCATGAAATTTCTCAGATCAACAAGTTTCTATGTCACTACAGAAAAATTTCCCAGTGGAACTACCTCCAGGAGCGGTGTTGTTTGTAAATTTGTTTGTTTGTAAATTGTGATTTCTAAGAGCTTTGCACCTTGTGTCGATAAATTCGAAACTCTTGTTCAGGTGCCTAGTTCTCTTCACGGTGGTTTCACAGGAGTTCTAATTGAAGAGCTGCTTATCATCATCTCAGTCAGGAGCATGTCTCTCTTTCATCTTTCCATAATCTCCCATTGCTCAACAAATGTCCATCGCTAGTTGCAGACAGTGAAGCCCTCTCTTAATCAGTTTCTCCTCTATCCTCCTTTTGCAGCTCATAACTTCCACTGCAATCACTGATGCCAGCTCCCACCACTTTCCTCAGATTCCTTAAAAACTCACGCCATTTCTCCTCCAGCATCAGCCCTCAGAGCCACTGCGTCATTCTGCACCACAGCAGCTTTCTCTTCTGCTACGACTTTAGAAGCTGCTTAGTATAACAGGACAGCGGCAGTAGCACCAGGAGTTAAACAGCCACCCATTTTCTGTTGCGGATTTGAAACCTGTCGCTACATGAGGCTAGGAGGTTTCACTGTGCTCTTCCAGACCTCCGTAATCAACAACTGTTTGCTAAACGTCCTGTAACCAGTAACATGCCCCCTACAGGAAAGGTCTGTCTGTTCACGCCGGTTTTCCCATGCCGGTTAATAGTCACCCTTTTCGACGGTGAACTCGTGAAGCTGTTTCGACAGTCAAGTTTTATCGGTAACCACTAGACAAGGTGGGGAGAGCCGCCTCATGGGGAGGAGGGCTGCCCTCAGCCGGCCTGGGCCTCAACCGGCACCAGCGGCTCCCGCTCCCCGCTTTGAGTTTCTTCTGCGAAATGACCCCTTACAGGGCTGCCGGTGCCGGTGAGCCCCGCAGGGCGCCAGAGGCAGGGCCCCTACTCCACAGCCGCTGCCCCCGCCCCAGCCGCCCACAGCACCCGAGGCCGGGAGCGGCCTCTACTCCCGCCCACGTCGGGCCCAGCCACCTCAGCGTCCGCTCGCTAAGCGGCGCCCAGCGCGGCCGGCTTGCACGACGGAGAGGGCCGGGCGGCGCTTTGGGCCCCAGGGGGGCGGCACGGCGCGGAGCCTCCTCCCGGGCTGCTCTTCCCCGGCCGGACGGAGAGCGGCACTGTGTCCCCGCGGCGCACGCTCCGCCGAAGCCTCCCCCTCTCCGCGGCCACCACCGCGCAGTTCCCCGGTCCATGCGTCCGCCGCCGGCGGAGCCCGGCGAGCCGAGCAGCGGGAGGTAAAGGCCGGCGGGGTCTGGAGCGAAGCGGCGGGGCCGGGGAGGAGCCTCGCCTCCCCCCCGCTCCCCATAGGGTGCGGGCCCCGAGCTGTTCGCTGGGGCCTCCGCCATGTCGGGGGCGGGAAGGCGGTCGGACCATGCAGCGGCTGCTGCTACAGCTCTCCTCCGCTGGCGGCCGGGCGTGCGGGGTCCTCCTCACAGCGTCCCCGCAGCACGGCGAGCCCGGCGGCGCCGGGGACCCGTCCCCAGGCGTCACTGGAGGGGAGTTACCTGCGGGTGGGAGGCGAGGCAGCGGGGCGGGTGTTGCGCGGAGGGTCCGCCCGCCAACCGGGGCTCGGCCGTGGGCCACGAGCCCCGATAGCTGCTCTCCTGCGCGGGGAAGGGGCAGTGGCTGGGGGAGCGTTGTAGCTAGCGGCGGATGAGCCGCTCCGTTGCCGAGCTGAGGCCTGCCCTCCACGGGGGCCTTCCTGTGGGCCTTGTCCCCGGAACTGCCGCTGGGTCCCGTCGCGATGAACACTGCGGGCAGTCCTCGCGCGAGGTGTCGGCTGCCTGCCTCTTTCTGTCGGTGGCTCTTTCTCGCCCGTCAGCCGCGTAAGCGGTGCCCAGACTTACCCTCAACAGTAGTGGCCTCTACTCCCGGCAGCCCTGGGGAGGGCCGCGGTCCGGCCTGCCCTGCCCTGCCGGCAGCTGGAGCCTGTGTGGCGGCCTTGACCGGTGCAGGAAGGGTCGGTGAAACGCTTCGCACGTTTGTCCCCAGAAAATGATGTGGAGTGTCCGTGAATCCTGAAAGCACTTCGCAGAGAACAGAGCCCTGCGATATAAATTCACCCCGTCCGAGATGAAATCGAAAGATTTTTAGTACTTAAAGAGCTCGTTCGTTCTGAACAGCTGAAACGTGTTTATCGTGTAATTATTTGTGTCGTTTGTAGCATAGTATTCCCATGTGCTTTGGACACAGTCGTAAGGTCACTGGGCCTTCGGAAGAGCCTGACTTAATGGGATAGGGAGAAAAATACTCGAGAGATACATAAAATGTTTTTATACAGTGTTTTGACAATGTTTAGTGTGCATTGAGTCTTCCAATAGGATGAGAGTGATTCATGTAGAATTTAAGCAAAGAAACACTGAAAGTATTTTGGGGGCTTAAGGTAAAGCAGAAGAACAGAGAAGATAATCAGGTTGCTCTTTGTCCATTTCAGCATCACTGAAATAAAAGCTTTAGATGGTATGTCTTGGGCTGTGGTTGAAGGTTGAAATGCAAGCCTGAAGCGAATTACAGAAGGGGAGAAGAATTTAAGTATGGTATACGTTTGTAAGTATGACGAATTAAGCCATGATTCATCCAGGTAGTCACCATGACTAGGGCAAGGCTTGTTTGTATCATGTGTTCACAGGACTTTCAAGTTGCAGTAGTTTGTGTTCTGTAGATTAATGAAGAAGGGAATTTAACAGCATCAAAGCACATCTTAAGAATTCCTTTATTTCTTCTTTATAGGCCTTTTTCCTGTCATGTTTTAGGTTTGTTTTTAACTCTGGGGTTGCCCTGTACTTTTTGTGGTCTTACTTTATTTTTTTAAAGAGCTCTCCCTCAATTTTGTTGGCATTAATGTATTTTAGGAGGGCACTGATGTAGAGGGAAGTGAGATTCTTAGTGTTACCTATGTGGAAGTGCATTACCTGACAAATATGTTAGCCTTGACAGGGTATTGGGAAACATCCATGGTACACTTACAGCTGTTTATGGTGTAGATGGATTGCTACCTGTGACATTGTCTGTTTTACAGAAGATAATTATGTTGTCATGAATTGGTTATTAAATACGTTGCAATATGGGGGGTCGTAGTTTAGAGGAATTGCATGGTGTCTTGTGTTTCACTCCTTCCTGTGTACTGATCTGTAGTCCATGCTTAATGGCTGACATAATCAGTCTAAATAGTTTTTTAAATAGAGTTTGCTGCATGTTGAATTTAGCTCTGGTAAAAATTCCTGAATTACTGAACATTGGGATTTAGAAAGTTGCTGCTGTTTTTCTTACAGAGGCTTTGCCACTATGAAAATGTCAGCAGGGTATTACTTAGCTGTCAGTTACACTACCTCTCAGAATTAAGTAAAGCCATACATTGGTATTTTCTCCTGAATCCAGCTGTGGTTATGGAAGAGGTTAAATTTTCCACCTGTTTCCTCTCACTGGGGATTTTTGATCTAGCCCTAAGTTATTTTATGTAACTGATCTGTGTTCCATCTGAAAAATTGCCTGTGTTAACTCAAATCACCATTTAAAACTAAACAGATTTGGCTGATGTTTTTTTACAGTCATATAAGGTGAACTCATGTGAACTACTTTTTAAATGTAAATGACAGGTTTAAGCCTCTATCAAGTAATTAATGAGAGTAAGCTTTTTGTTGATGTACCTAGCTTAGGATGAGGTTGTCTGTCTTGATTTACGTGAAGCTAATAGCTGTACAATGCTGTGTGTGTGCTATGTTCAGCTGACGTAGTGGCTTCAGTAAATGAAGTGCATTTGAACATATGAAGTAGATATAATTACCCTGATAGGTCTGTGTAATGTAGTTCCAGCCTGGGACTAGATACGTGATTTTATTTTATTTTTTTCCCCAGAATGTATTTAGGATGTCTACAGGAATAAGCTGTTTCCACTCCTGTCTTGCTTTCTTTCTGTGATTTGGTTTCTTGCTTTCTTTTTAAAGTTGAAATTGTGTGATGTGAGTTGAATCATCGTGAGTTGGCTAAGTGGAGTATGTCTTACTGTAGTGTGTTCCTGTTTGGGAAATTCTGGACTGGCTGTTATGTTGCTGTTGTATGTGGACAACCAGCAAAGTTCACAAACTGCTTATGTCTCTTTCCAGCCTCACTCCTCAGCTTCTTTGTGTGGCTGCTATTCTAAAATTACTGGTTGATACATAACACCTTATAGATTAATAGGTTCATAGATAACAGGTGAAAAACCTGCTTTCTGTTCCAGTGTGCCTTGTGCTCTTATGCCCCAGCAGTCATGAGCTCATTCGTCTCCTGTCCTTGCAAGTGCTTTCTGCAGACCTGCATGCATCTTCATTTTGTTTCTGTGTTTGAGCCCATGCTGAAGTTCAGAAATTGTTTGTGCTTCAGCTTTGTCTCAGTGTGCAATAAACCTTCATTCAGGGTCACAGAACTGAAAAGTGTGTGAGGTGGTTAAGAGGGAAGTGGCAGCTGGGAATCACCAGAGTGCAGGACTGTGTGCATCATGGACTTGAAGGCCTTTAGCAGACCTTCGGGTAGGAAGCGATTATACTGCAGAAAGTTGGCCAGACAGTGCTGCCTTTGAATTATTCTGTGTATCTCATTCAAAGGAAATATGTGGACCTGAGAAGCCCTTGTGTGTGGAAGTACCAGAATCAAGACCTGGTCATATTGCAGAAGCCCTGTTAGGTGTCTATGCAGGTCTGAAGATTCACGCTCTGGAGCCTGAGTCTTTGACAGCCACTTCCCTTTGTTCCCAGCCAAGTTAAAGTTGTAGCACCATCTGTAAGAAGAAGGCAACCTGTCTTCGTTTGCGTCAACAGCTGAAGCAAGCCAAGATTTGGAGAAGTAGCATTTGCATGTATTGCCAGCCCTGAGTGCTACCAGTGCAGAAAACTAAAGTATTCTTTTAATGTTACGCTTTCCCTTCCTTCGTAATGCCACCTGCATGTGTGTGCCCATAATCGTAGAATTGTAGAATACCAGGTTGGAAGGCACCTCAAGGATCATCTGGTCCAACCTTTCTCTGCAAAAGCAGGGTCTAGACAATATGGGCCCAAACTCCACACTACTGTGATCACTGCAGCCAAGATCCTCACGTGACCCAGATACTGCTTTGTTGGCCTTCTCATCTTAGTTTGGAGGTTAGTAGCAGATGCTTGGTGTAAGATCCCTCTTGAAGATTATCCCTCTGATCTTGACCCAGAAGCATTCAGTAGGGCTTCCTAGTCTTGAATTACAGGTCCGGGCATTGCTGTCTGTGTGAAGGTTTTTCAGAGACAGGTGTGTATGAAAATTCATCTGGATGTGAAAGGAAATCCTGTTGGGCTGAGGAGCTGTAATTCCACAGACGTGTTACTTTTATTCACTGCCCTTCAGCGTCACTTTTGGATGGAGTCTCTGGAGACATGGTGTGGGCAAGTATCAGCTCCATCTGGCAGGAGTTTTCTTTTCTCATTCCAAATACTTCTCTCCCTCATGCTGTTTTGTAATGTGGAGCAGGAATGCAATCTTAAGCAGCAGTACCAATTGCAGGTGTTGAACTGCAGAAGCACCGCCATAACCAGAAGTCTGGTCTCCTTTGTGCAGCCTGTTACATTGCTCTAGGGGCTGGGCACAGGTCACTGCAAAGCAGCTGAGCTGTGTGGAGTCTTCACTGGGGACAGCCCAGGTAGCCTGAGAGCTCTGCTTCCTGGAAGATCTCCTCTCAAAACTGAGATCATGCACGAGCATGGGTAATCAGCATGCTCGAGCAGGGCTGTGAGCTGTATGGGAGGCTATCAAAGAACATAGGAGGGAAGCTGTAGAGGAATCTTCTATCTCTAAGCTCTCCTAGGGCTGGAAAGGCGTTTTGCAGATACTCTATGATTTTCTGAACACCACCCCCCCCAAAAAAAAAAAAAAAAGCCCAAAACAATAACAACAGAAAATCTCCACACCCACAAAAAAAAACCACCCCAAACCCAACCTCCCTCACCCCCCACCCAAAAAAAAAAAATCCCATTCAAGCAACAAAACATACAAAACCCAAATGGAGCCAACCCCAAAACCAACCCAAAACCCAAGCAACAGCCTTTTCCACTTAAACAAGGAAAACAACTACTTGTTGATTTTTTTCTGGCTTGTCAGGCTCCGTTTTCTGCACACTCTGTAATCCAAGGCTACTTATTTTGCCGTGTCCCAGGCTTTGACGTTCAGCACACAGCAAAAGGAAGCCAGTACAAAAGTAGTTGTTGCCAAGCAGACCTGGTGCTGGAGAATACACTTGCTTGTGGCTCTCCTCTTCCTATCTCACTGCTTTAACCATGTGCACCCAGCAGGGGATCTGTCTGTATTTGGGAGCTTGGAGGCCTGTATCAGGAGCAGCTTTCTGGCATAAAAGGAAACCATGTGATGTGGGGGTTGGCACCTTCTGTCACCTGTCAGACACCAGCTGACCAACTCGGCCTTCTCCTGATCACAGAGTGGTTTAAGTTGGAAAGGACCTTAAAGATCATCTAGTTCCAACTGCCTGCATGTGGTATGTGAAGAAGAGCCTTTGAGTCCTTCCTAGCAAACATGGCTCTGCTCTTCCTGAAAGGTGTATTTACTTCCTAACATTTACTTTGGATGAGTTTGTGCTGGTTTGGTTGAAGTGTGTGTAATTGGAGAAATTTTTTGTTTTGTGCTCAAAGTAAGTTTTATTTTTTGTAGTTGCTTCAAAAGAATCTCTCTGGTGCAGGCCATGCACAAGGCTTAAAAATCTCAACAGTGGGAAAAACCCCCTAGCAGAGCAGGTTGCATAAGACAAGTGTTTTGAGATGTGTATGTTAGTGTACTGCACTTGGACAGAATGTGATGTGAAAAAGAGGACCTTAGTTAAAAGTGTTGAAATAGCCAAAGCCCTTGGAACAGCTGGTGGGAATAAGACTGAGTGGGAGAAGGAAAAGAGCAGAAAAGATGTTGGAAGTGTTTTTAGAAGTGCATTGTCTCTAGCTGGGCGTAGATTTTCACATTAAGTAACAGTGTTTAGTTGGCCTGTTCTGTTGCTGACTGCTGGCAGAAATGGAGGAGCACAAAAAGCTCCCAAACTGCCTCTTTTGCTACTGTTGCGCTTACTGAGAAGAATCTGCTGGAAAGCGTTTCATTTTTTTCTTCCCTTTTTTGCCTTTTGTTTTTTAGGGAATAGACTCAAACATTGTCCGCAAAGAAAGGCTTTTGTAAATACAGCTACAGGGTACAATGATTTGGTCCACTTTGATTTCATTGGCTGCTTTTTTTCCTCTTGTGCTTGTATTTAAATACTTGTTTTGCTCCATTTATGAGACTTCAAAGTGCAAGAAAACAAATGTAGAAATAACCTTTGTCTTTGAATGTGTGTGTTAGAACCTGATTCAGACAGCAGAAGTCTGAGTAGTGGAAATTCAGTAGCATTACACTGTTAGCAGGTACACTTTAGCCTTTTCACTCTTCTAGGCTGGATTTATATTCACAGATGGAATGTTCTATAAAATTGCTGAATGGCATTTCAGCCTTTCTTGGTGTGGTTTTTGTGAAGCTCATGTTTGGAAGTGGGGGTGAATAGCATTTTCTGCCTGCAGCTGGTCCTTTACTTCAAAAATTTGGACCTCATCATAAAGTTCTTTCTTACGTGAAGTGCTCTATATGTTTTGATGACAATTCTTAATGGCTGGCATAGTGGAAGGAGGGTAGATTCAAAAAGGGAGGCATGTTTCTCTGACTCTTGTGAAGACTGCTATAAGGTAATTGAGCCATCAACGTGTTGTGGTAGGAATGCTACAGAGTATTTGTGCCAAATTTTTTACCTGACTTAAGTGTCTATGCTCATAGATTTAGTGTGAGTTTTTTCTTTGTTTGTTTTAATTTATTTTATTTTGATTGAAAGACTTGCCAGGAAAATGAGCTCCAGGCTAATATGTGCACTGGAATTAAGTCAGGCTTTGTGTAGATCTGACATCTATGGTGTGTACGCAGTGGATTAAGAGTCTGCAGCCACTTTGATGAACAGAAGTGTGGGTTTTTAGCATTGATGGGGCACTGCAAGTTAGTGGTGTAAGTAACATATTCTGATTTTGATGTACCAGGTTTTACTTTGCCTAATTCCCCACATGATGGAACAAATCTTTTCTTGACCTGCATGGATATGTAGACCTTTTCAAGATGGTTAAGAACTGTGGTGAAGAACCAAGTGGAAAGATAAGTGAGGAAACTTACTTTTATTTCTAATTCTGCTGCCGTTACGTTATTTACCTGATGTTAGTCAGCTTTTTTTAGATGAGAAATCAGTAGTTGAAATCAGGAAGGTATTCTTACTCGTAAGAAAACTTACATTTGAGCTCAACTCAGCTTGTTGGGTACTTTGTCAGTTAGCTGTGCTTAATCTACTAAAACAATTATACACATTGCCTGGTGTTAATGCTTTGCTTAAAGTTGTATAGTCTGTGAGCAAAACATCAGTTTTAATCTGTGTCCTGATTGTTCTTTTGTCAGGAGGGACATCCACTTCTACTTGCATCTGATCTGTACCTTCGAAACTATGGTTTCCTGACAGAAGAGTGCATTATATTTTTTTACAGCAGATCCTTGTTAAATGTGCCATCAGTGGTGGTTTTGGAAAGATGAGAATGGACCCACTGCAGGGCAGCTCAGTGAAGCTGAAAATGTAAGTTCTATGCTGTTACTATGTTTTTTGAATTACCATTGGGTTTTTTTCAGTCTCCAGTATGTCAGGATATACATGTGTGTGTTTTTTGAAAGCCAGGAAATGCAAATGACCATTACACGATGTTTTATGTAGTTTGAAATAAAAAATTGTTTAAAAACACCCAAAAGCAAAAGCATCCCAAATTTTTAAACAAACAAACAAAAACCCCACCAAACCCCAAAATCAACAGGAAAGCCCCAACCCCAGAATCAACCTGGGTTAAATGCATGAAGTTAAACTTCCTTAAATTGATCACAGAAATTTAAAAATGGATACAAATCCAGCAGCTTTGGATATATTGGTGAAATGTTACATTGTGTCAAGGCTGGAGACTTCCTTTGTCTTTAAAAAAGGAACAAAAGTAATACTGACAACTTATTTGTTGTTTGAACTTGATCACAGTTAAACCAGAAACGTACTGTGCTGCTGGATGCTTTTAGTAAACCCTGAATAGAGGTTAGAATGTTTTTTCTGGTCTGTTTGCTTGAAAATAAGTTCTTGTTAATGACTTTGAAAAATTATGTTTACTGCTGATTGTTTTGCAGTGAAGTATCTCTGATTTGAAGAGCTTCGTGAATACTTTTGGTATCTACTAAGGCACTATAAAGTAGTTTAGTCTCTCTTTATTCTGTATGTCCTGTCTCTTCTTGAGTGCTACCTGTTTCTTTCTCTTCCTTTACTTGAGATTATGTGTGTAATAGGACTTGCAGTCAGTCCATTTTACTTGAGAATTTTAAGACATCTTGGAAATGCAAGGTACCATGTATGGTTCTGAAGAAGACATCCCAGTGTAAAAAATGTATGGGATGTGTCAGGCCTTCAGATCGTAATTCAGCAACTGCATATACATTTTCATGTTACACTGAAATGAAACAGTAATGCCTGTCTTAAGCTCGAGACTTACATTGTTTTCCCATACATTTTAGAAGTCACATGATGTCTAATGTTGTTTTATAGTAGCTTTTGTCTGATTTTGTAAAAATACAGTTCTCCAACAATATGTAGCAGTACTTAGAAAGCAGAAGGCATTTGCTATAGAAAACAAAGTATGTTTAGCTGAGCGAATTTGATGTAGCCTCAGTCTAAACATGATTCGTGCCTTTTAGCTTCATTTTAGAAAGGGCATTTGTACCCTTATTTTTTTTAATTTCTTCAGAGTTCTAGGAGAATTCTCAGCAAGTTTGCTGATGTAACAGTACTGGTTAGCAATGTGATGGCTTGTGTATGGCAAGTGTATGTTAGCAGTTACTTCCTAGAATAAATGAAATCTTACGTCTTTTAAAAATAACAGAGGGTTATTGGGGATTCCCCCTCTGCGCTTAGATGTTTGCAAGGTTTAGATTATGTGTCATAAGGAAGAGTGCACTTCAAATTTTTCGAAGGACAACTTACAATTAAGTTGAAGTTAAAATTTACATTACCTGTGTTGGAACCTGTTTGGTTTTGGTTTTTTATCTTTTTTGTTTTTTCCCCTTAGTGTGAGGAACCAGAGCAGGATGACAGTTATACTATTGTACTATTATTTCAGATTAATTTCTTCAATGAACAATTGTATTAATGAAAATAAAATGGAACCTTTTAGAACATGACTCTACAAAGGAATTTCTGTGCACTAAGTACAGTGATTTAAATGTACTCCATGTTTTATGGAAGATTTTTTGTATGTATTTTTATAAGACTGTAATGCTTCATCAATTAGTTTATGAATTTAGGTAAGAGAGTGAAAAAAAAATTGAGAGGGAAGGGGAGAGAAAGCTTGCTTATTTTTCCCTCTTCTGTATAACTGACGTACAGTCTGTATTTATTGTAAACATCTTTCTTTCTTTCTTTCCCCTAGGTAATTATAAACACATTCTTAGAACTAGTTTATGAAACAATTGGTTTTCCTTTCAGTGGAAGGTTGAATGTTGTTAGTAAGATGCTGTGATTGAGACTTGGGATCTTGGTCCATCCTCTTGCTGTGCTGTGCTGGCCACTTCTCTACACTTTGTTGTTCTGTTCATCAAACAAAAAAGTGTGTTGTTAGGTTGCTTACATCAATGCCTGCCTGTTTCTGTAGTGACTGGATTGCCAGCAATGGAATCTGATCTCTGGCTACATGTGTCTGTGCCTACAGAATGTCTGTGATGAATCCATCCTGTTCCTTAGGGATAGCAGTACTGGAACAGGCAACACATGAGGCTCATAATCTACTGTCAGAAATAAACTCTGGCCAGCTAGAAGGATTAAAGTGCCCTGACCTGACAAGACTACTTTTTCTCTTCTAAGTTGGTAGGATTTGAAAATGATCTTACTTTGTAGAGACTGCTGGTATCTTAATATCTCTTTTATTTGTAAAATTGCTTAATTTGTAAGGTAATTTTCATACAGGCAAATTCTTGATTATATGTTTGTTTGTGGCAGTTGAATTACATTGGAGACAAATAGGAGGAGATCTTTAATATCAGATGTGTCTTTCTGAAGAACTATGAGGGAGGAGATTCTCATTGATTTTGTTTTGCTTTGGTTT
Organism: Lathamus discolor; assembly: GCF_037157495.1. NCBI lineage: Eukaryota > Metazoa > Chordata > Aves > Psittaciformes > Psittacidae > Lathamus > Lathamus discolor. Next base: position 140,828,975 of record NC_088884.1, on the reverse strand, counting down.
TAGAGATAAAGTTGAGACTGCCACAGGAGTACTGTTTTTCTTCAGTGCTGAAATGAAACAGCTGTTTGCTCTAATTGCATGTGTGTCGAACGATGATACCCAGAACTGACAAGCGAACCTCAGAGTATATTGCAGCCTCTGGCTAGTTGTCTAGAATTCCCCTTCAGTGTGTTCAGCACAGCTCTGTTCTTCTAAATCATTACGTTGTTACAACTCCATTTCCATCTTGGGGAAAGAAAAAAAAAAGAAACCAAGCAAACAACCCTCATCCGCAGCAGATTAACTGATTCATATTATGTTACCCAGAGCCAATGAATGCAGCTGAGCCAAGACTGGCTGTTGGGTTATTTGAAATTGTTTCCTCTTTCATACTAACTAATTTTCAGAGAAACTTGAATCTCTGAAAAGGCAAGTCTCTAGATAAAATCCTCTGAAAGTTCAGGGCATGCTCTTAAAAGCAAGCAGAAATCAATCCTTTCATTTGAGTGTGTTAGTATTATCTCTCACAGTACAGTGTTCTTTGTATGTGCGCAGGAATCTATTTTTATATACTTCTATTGTGCTTGGTAATATCAAGAGAAGATATTCCCCAGGAATCTGTCCAGAAATTTAATTGAAAATATTGTGGTAAACAAAAGAGATTCTGTCAAAATACCAGTGCAATACTGGCCATGGTAAATACCTTATTTAAATGAAATCCTTGGCAGTGCTGATCTATCCTTTTGATAGGTTTAACTATTTCTACAATTCTACTAAGACTTTAGATGGAGAGATGGAACAAAATGTGGATCTGTGCATTGCCTTAACATATGTGAATGTAGTGGGTCACCAAGGTTTTGACTTGTGTCTAAGTTCTGAGGTGGCTGATGTCTTTTTCCCTTCTGCATTTTTCCCTTCTGCCATAAACAGTTTAGGCCTCAATAACCCTGAAGTAATCCACTGTAAATTCACTGGTTGAGATTGATGCAGACTGAAGTGTATGACTTCATTAGGTCATTAGAGTAAGGCATCCTAATAGATAGCGGAATACACAGCCTAATGCAGGAAATACTTCCTTATAGGATATTCCCTACCCAATGTAAGGCAATCAGTTGTTTAAAGTCCTAGCTTTAGAGTGTGTTTTTCAGCAGCAGGTCCTTACAGGATTGATTGTTGTAAGAGAGTTGGATTAAAACACTGGCAACACCTGGAATGTTCTTCTTAAAGCCTCTTGGTGCTCAGTAATGTCAGGGTGTATGAATACTTTTCTCCCTTGCGGGATCTTTTCTTCGTCATTGAACCTGTTTTAGTGAGGAACAATCACAATTTTTTAGCACTGACACATTGTGTGAAGTTAGGTATCCACTTTTTTACTGGCTTGAGGATGAATCAATTAGAAATACAAGTTTGAGAAACAGGACTTGCTGTAACTTTTTTTTAAATACTTTTGCGTGACTACATTTTGTGACAGTAGAGAATGGTGTAAGGATGGCTAATCAGAGAGGTGAACTGAAAAAGAGTATAATAAAAAAAGCAGCTGCAGTTGTCCTAGCTCAGTCTGGCTAACTAGCATCTTCCATTGTCATTTCTCCTTTAGTTTTGGAAGTCCACCTCTTCCTGTGTATTGTTTTCCTTGTCATCCATTTCAGACTTCCCTGACCTCTTTATTGTTTCAGGTTCATCTGTCTCATTTCTCTGTCTAAGGTCCATACACATATGGTAGAAACTCCTGGGATCCCGGAGTTGTCAGGTTTTTTTATGTAAGTTTCTATGACTTGGCAATGGAACATCCACACATTCTAAAACTTCTCTTGGTAGCTAGAAGAGATTGCTAGGAGAAGTGCTGTCCAAATCTGGCACTGATATGGCATTGTCATTTGATTGCAAATGATCCAGGGAGGGAAGGACTAAGTGGACTTAGAAATGCTGCCATTGATTATCTGCACATGTTGTATCATGTTGAATGGTCATCACTGGCAAAATTACCTTTATATAGAAACAGGTATTTTATGGCCTACTCAGTAACTGTTATCACTAGTGACTCTTTGCTGTAATTAACTTGAGATTCTGAGCCTTACCAAAGTTTGCTAGTCTTCTTGTAAAAATTATAGATAAGTTTATTATGAGCATCACTAGGACACAGCAGAGCTTTGATGTTATTTGGTATAAAGAAAAAAGGGAGACCATGCCGTATTCTGTGCTTGTACTTCAATTAATAATCACTTTCCTTTCCTATACAAGATTAATGCAGTGATTGCAGTTATTATAGATGCCATAATATTATAACTGATTTATTCAAAGGCTTTATGGAAGAAGTGTGTGTGTATGAGTTTCTTTTTTTTTGGAAGGGCTGCAGACAGAAGCTTCTTCTGGCTTTATGGCTTATAAAGCTGTTAAAAAAATTTAAAGATCTTCCACAGGCTGAGGCTGGAAAGCACTGGTGGATGTTACCCTGCTCAACCCACTGCTCAAGCAGGGTCACCTGCAGCAGGTTGCTCAGGGCTGTGTTCAGTCAGGATTTGAGAATCTGCTTGCTTGGAGAGTTCACAATCTCTCTGGGCAACCTGTGCCAGTGTTTGAACGTTGAAGAGCCTCATCTGGTTACTCTTGATAAATCAGGGTGGGGTGGTGGGAAGTAATGAAGGACTTTTGGAAGATTTGGAGATGTCTATGTTTTCCAGTACTTGTGTAAGGGGCAAAAATTCTGCATGTTAACAGAATGTAAGTGTTCCATATGTTAACTGGTCATCAGTAGGCGTTAGCAGAGGAGTATTTGTGAACTGACTGCCCTGTGCTGCTGCTTCTACTGTTCTGGATTTTTCTTTTAAACTCCCATTGTATTTGTTTTTTCTTCCAGACACAGATTAAATACCTACTTAGCTGGGAAATAAGGCTGCTGTTTAGCTGTCAGCCATTTGAAAAGAAGAAAGGGCAGCCTTCTAGAAAATGCTTTCCGGGATCCTTATATATTTTTTTTTTTTAATTATTTTTTTTTTACCTTTTAAGCAGGAGACATGGAAATGTGACTGTGTATTTTATTGAAATTTCTCTGTTCTCTTTTTTCCCAGGTCTGCTATTTCTGTTATGTGTATCCCAGTTACGAGGGGTTTTTTGTGATTTCTGAGCTTGGTGCTGTCAGCCTCATGTGAACAAACTAAAGAAAAAACCAAGCTGATTTTTGGAAAACAAAATGCCACGGAAAAGGAAAACTGGTGGGAGCCCTTCTCTGAAGAATGGCAATTATGACAGAACTGTTGCTGTATGGCAAGGGGACCCAAGCTTTTCACTGTCACAAGCAGTGCATAGTGTCAATAAGGAAAAGCTCCTGAACAGCATGTCAGAGATGTTTTCTGACCTAGATCCTACTGTGGTTTATATGGTTCTGTCTGAATGTGATTTTAAAGGTAAATAATGTGCAGTTGTCATTACAGTTTTGTTGCATGTGCAGACAGCTCTTAACTAGGGTGACTCCAGAAAAGTTGGTGTAGGTGTTGCAAGCATATTTGTGAGTTTAGCTTTTAATGAGTAGGTGAGTCATAATATTTTGAAATGTTACAGGTTCTTCCTTGCAGGATTCTCCCAAGTTTGACAATGTTTCTGTGAGGCTGGTAACTTGCTGTGCAGTGTGCTCCATATAAATGGAGGTGCACTTTAAGTGGTTTGTTCTGTGACACAGAGCACGCAGTCACAGGCTTGTGAGGAGAGTCTTCTTTTTTTTTTCCCATTTAGTTTCTATGCCATACCTGGTAGGTGCACAAGAGGTCCTCTGCAAGAGGCATATTTTGTGTTCTAGACTGCATCTTTTTAAGACAGTGGCACACTGTATGTGGTCCACGCAGCGTTTGCTTTTCCTTAAATACTTGAATTGAGCTTTTGTTTCACTTTCTGTTTTGCACAGTCATCTTGTCATCTCCACTGAGGATTAGTTTTTGCAGGATAAATTCTGTTTGTCATGTTGAACTCTCTGCAGCCTAGCTTGGACTGTGTTTCTTCCTCTGTATTTTGCCAAGCTACATACCCGCCTCTTCATGTCTGTGCCTAGTCCTTCCCATGCTTGCGTGGTTTTGAAATTCTTCTATGAGCAAGCTCATTAGCACGCAATAAAAGTAATGGATAAGATGCAGGAGGAGTTATAATATCTGAGGAGTTACTCGAAAGGGGAGTAAGTCATATATGGAGCATTTTAATCAATCTGTATTCATGTTGTCAGATGTGATTAGCTGAGTTTTATCTAAGAGTATTTTGCAAAGCAGACAGGGATTGTTATTTTGTACATGTATGAAAGCTGGGTAGCTATTAAAAGGACTGCTTTTATTGCCATTTTTACTTTACCTAAATTGCACAGAGTTTATATCTTAATACCACTCTCACATTTATTGCTATGGTTATTGTTTCTTTTAGAATTAAAATTACTGGAATTACTGATTCATGCTTTTAACTCTTAATAAGATTTACCTTTATCAAAATAACAGATTTATCTAGAGGCTTATTGGAGAATTCAGTAAACGCACTGAGTTCATTATTGTGTTATACTATTAACAATAGTTTGAAAATGGAAAGATCAGCATCTTTTCATATGAGTAATAATAAGTTTCATACAGTAGCGAAGATGGAAGGACAAGGAAGATTTTGTTTAATGTGTGCAGAAAGCATTGGATTTTAATAGAATTAGACTTTTTGCTACACTGTCTTTCAGGAAAACAGGAGCTTAGCTTTGGGGCCCAGGTGATACTTGTGCCAGGTTTTGATCTTATTCATGTTGATCACGGGCAACCTGTACTCCATTTGGTGGCTTTACAGAGAATTAATGCAGATACTGGGTTTTTTCAAGCTATGTTAGATACGACATTTCCTATTGGTCCTAGCCATAATGAATATATTTTGCGTGCTTGTATCTCTTTTGTTCTCAGAAGTGTTTTTGCATTTATTTTACTCTGTTTAGCCTATATAACATAGGCTAAAAGGAAGTACCCATTTAAACACCCAGTTCTGATATTTTTTCCGGTTAAACTGAATAATTTTTAGACATTATTTCCTTAGTAATTTATATGCTTACTAAGTTATTATTTTGCAGTATGTCAGTATTGAGTTCTGTCTTTACCTCTAGTGAGAAACAGATGGAGGGAGTTGCAGAAGGTGTGTTAAAAGATGAATTGGTGAACTGTTTTTTGGTTGTCTCTTTAGTTGTGATGAATACTCTTTGTAGTAAAAAAACTGCATTCACATCAACTTATGTTTGTTCCGTTGACCATGCTTTATTCTCTTTACCTTATTCAACAGTAGAGAAAGCTATGGATTATCTGCTAGAGCTGTCCACTCATGCTAAAGGCGTAGGATCTTCAAAAACCTTGGGTTTTGATACAGTAGCACCATCGCTAGCTCTTGTTAATCAGCAAAGATCTGTTGCAAATGAAAGAAGGTGGGAAAGTACTGCAGAACAAAGTCATTCTGAAGAAGGGATGGAAGAGGTCCTATCGAATGATGTGCAGCTCACTGAAGAACTCGATTCCTTAATAGAAAATTCCTTTCAGAGATACAGCTTGAGTGATGAATTGCCCAGTTCTGCAAATGACCAAATAGTACATAAGCGTTCTGTGGAGCACGATGGCTTTAATGAATTTCCTGAGTGGGAAAAATCTTTTTCAGGTTGCAGTCTTCTACTTTTTCCTCAGGAAACAGGGACAAATAATGAGGTTTTAGAAAACTTCTGCTGTTCTCAGCCACCAGTGAGTCAGCTAAGTGTCCATACGGGCTCACCAGCTGCATCTGACACTTCTGCACAAATACAGGAAGATTCCGATTTGTCAGAAATACATACTCAGCATGATGTGGGGTCAGGAGTCTATAAACAACCCAATGGAGAAATACCTTGTGGAAATTCTGATCAGACACAAGATACTGTTTTGGATCAGAAAAGTGTGACTTCTGCTTCTGATGAGTCTGGAAATCCTAATTCAAGATGCCTGGAACAGCATGAAGAGGTAGTGACTGCCTTTAACATCCACCAGAGTACCTCTCTTCCAGAGGCATATGTCTCTCTTGAAACATCCATGTTAAAAACACCAGAACCTGTAGATTTGCAGCAAACTCAGCAGGGTTATAACTTAAACTTTTCCCCACTGTCATGTCAACCTCAACAACACTGGAATCTCATGGCTCCTGTGTTTTATCCATCCAGTGGAAGTCACAGCTTTGTAACTCCTGTGGCTGTCAGTCCAGGGCAGTGGAGACCTGTTTCAGATTATAGGACTTCAGAAAAAGAACATTATTTTTCCTCTCCAGTGGTTTCAAATGCCTGGGATAGCAGCCCTTCTCTGAAGGTACAGGAAAATCAAGATAGAAACTCCAAATTGAACCTCTTGCAAGCACAGCAGTCACCTGTTTGTCACATGATGAGAAAAAGGATGCACCTTATAGGTCAAGTACTTGTTCTTCTCAGAGGTGTTCCAGGATCAGGAAAATCGTATTTGGCAAGGTAGACCATCTATATTGTGAGCTTCTAAAAGGAATTGTTTAATTGTGAGCAGGATTTAGTGCAGGCAGACAGTTTTCTGACATTTGTAGTTATACCCTAATCTCCAGCTCCATGGTGCATGCAGCATGATGAGTATTAATAATTGTGGAGAGCTGAGTTGCTTGCAGCTCCTTGACCACTAAAGGAAATTGAAATAGGAAGGGTTAGCTTTAACTGCTGTCACTGGCCAAAGGAGTCTGTGTCACCAGAGGATCACCGCAATAGTATTAGGTCTGCTGTGGTCTTCCAGTTCCTGCTCATTTCAGGTGTTTCCTTCCAATAACATAAATGAAAACATGCCTGCTCTTTATAGACAGAGATTACCTTTCCAGTGTTGGAATTCTTTTGTGTAAGTAGTATGTGTGGAGCTTCATGGGTTGAATTTTTGATTTCTTTTCTAATGCTCCAGAAGCCTAGCTTGAGCTTCGACTCCTCTGGCTGGCACCTGAAATACTGGGTGCAATTAACACTGTGTGTGTATTTGTCAGTGTGAAAGTATGTCACCAGATGCAGATGGAAAAATACTTCCCTTGTTGTTTTGAAATGAGACTTGCAGGGAACCTCTGTCAACTCTTTTTTGCCTAGATATCCCCAGCCTTTGGAAAAGAAAGGAAGTTATTATAGATCATCTTTGGCTGGAGGATGTTCTGCTCCCCACCCCCCCTTTACTGCTTCTATTCCAAGTAATTTTGGTTTAGTGCAAGATACTAAATACATGTATGTATCGTAGAAGATAACACACCTGGGGAGGAGAAGCAGGAAAAGCTATTTACTTCTTGATCTTTCACAGGATTTTGCTTGAGGATAACCCAGGTGGAGTCATTCTTAGCACTGATGATTACTTTTATAAGCATGGACAATACCAATTTGATCCCAATTGCTTAGGGGAAGCACATGACTGGAACAGGAAACGAGGTGAGAAATAAGGGATTAGCTTGCTGCTTTACAGTTCAATGCTTGTGTGCTGTTTTAGAAGCTGCCTGTCTTGTAATGCCTGTCTCACAGGTCAAGCATTTATGCCATCGTAGAAGTATTTTTTAATATATGTGTGGAAAAAGAATATGAACATGAACTCAGAAGTCATCTGGCCATTTTGGAATTAAAAATGCCAGTGTCTGTGTCTAAAGATTGGTTTGCTTCAGATTTCATCATGGTTGTGTCCTGTTTCTGGAGTGCTAATCTGTACCATCTCCCAGCAATACTTCTTCTGAGATGAGCCATTATATATGCATATGCAATAAGTAATGAGGATGTCGATACAAATAACATTTACATAGATAATTTCCTGCTCTTGATTATTTTTTCTCTTAAGCACTAAATCATTGGCAAATTTAAAACAAATTTAAAATTATAAGAGCAAGACAGAAGAAATAATCTTTTTTCTCCTTTCCATAATTGGTGTATTTTTTTTATATTGTCTCCCACTAAGCATACTACAGAACAATATTTTTAAGCTTCTATTTGCTAAATTTGAACCATGATTTGTTTTCTACTATCAAATTTCTGACCAGTGGAGAAATGGGTTAGTAAGAAATGTGTGACTCAGTGATAACTTCAGTTGTTCAGACATACTGTAACATAGTTACAGAAACATCATGCTGTATCTCAAAGCTACTGATTCTAAACATTTCATTGCTGTGTATTTAAACTACAGTAATTCTTTTGCTTTTTCATATTTTATATAGTTTTACAGAGTGGACTATTCTTAAGGCTGCTATAAAGTCAAGGATTTTGTATGCAACAAAGAAGTCCACTTTAAGGTGATCATGTAGGTTTTTAAGTTGAATTTACTGATTGATTAGTCATCTTGGTGCATTTTACATCTGTGTTCTTATTCCTTGATTATCATACATACGTTAATTCGGAAGAATAATGCTGTATCAGTAGCCTTACATGTGAGGGGGGGCATGTCTGGAAAAAAAAAAGAGGGCCTTGACACAGATCAGGCTGTGACAAGAGTTCTTTACACAGTGGTTAATCATTATGGATTATCTGCTTTATAAAATAGAACAAATTTAGAGCATTAGTATAAATGTTATATGTCCACCCTTTTATAGTGAAATTGACTATATTGTGTTCTTTTGTGCATATGTGTCTTTCAGCCAAAGAAGCATTTGAAATGAGAATCTCTCCCATAATAATTGACAACACAAACATACAAGCATGGGAGATGAAGCCTTATGTTACTTTGGTTAGTATTACAGTTTGATCAACGTGAAAAGGGATTATTGACCAGCATGGCAACAACATATGTTTTAGAATGAGATTGTCTTTCTCAGTCTAGCTGTTGCTCCACAAGGAAGTCTGGAGTCAAAAAAAAAGTGTTACACGGAATCATATTACCCAGTGTCGTATTCTGTGCGCATCTGAGTATTGACGTGGCCTAGTTTCCAAGTGACAAAACCAAGTGCTTTGTACTTGGGGTCAAAAATAAACATTGTTGTGGAAACTGAATTCTGTTCCTCTTTTATGTGATTGGGGAAATTATGAGCTGCTTTTAAAATATGATAAGCACTAATTAATGAATGATGAAACTTGAAAACACAGTCTTAGTTCAATCCTAAGTATGACATAGAGGCAGATTTCTCCTAACATGGTACGTAAACACATTAGGGGAGTGTAGTATGTAGAACTGCCAGGTTTTGAGCAGATACTGTGCGTATGCTGCGTGTGGTAATGGATTATCTTTGATAATACAGTGGGACTTAACACAGATAATTTTATTAATAGAATTTTTATTTTGTTCTCCTTGCATTTATTAGCAATTGTCAGATTAATAGTTCTTTCATAAATTAAGTCCTTGATTTTGCTGTGTACTGAAATAAAGATATAACAAAAGTTCTTCCAGGAGATGCAGGGTTTGGTAAGGTAACAAGATTTATTTCTGAAAACACTAACAGAGAGAAGTGGCACAGTACTCTCAGTGTTTCTCCTGATTAGACTTTGGCCTTGTTTTCTGTCATGATGAGACTAGACCATGTAAGGACCATTTACGTGCAGTCCACTCAAGTTTCCCGCATGGCAGGACGCTGTCCACCGTAACTGTGTCAATGTAACTGAATTGCTTGTTTTGGAACTGCCTTGCATCTGGTCAGCTCTGAATGTAAGCAGAGAGCTTTTCTCTCTCTTGGAGATGTGCATACTATCCCTGGAAAGAGGAGAAGTTCTGCAGTCTAGACTCAGAGGGGGCAGAACATTCAAAGGGGGGATACAAAATGATGATTTTGTTTGTTTGTGTGATCATGGCACACAGTTTAAGAGAAGCAAATACATATTTTTGAAAATCTCTGTTTATATAAGCAGAAGTGCAACACTGAACAGAAGTATGTTATTCCAAATGTTTAGTTGGTTTTGAAAAGCACAAAAAACAGCTTTAAATAAGCAGGCTATGCGTGTTGTGTGCTCATTCACAGGAATAAGAAATGGGTGATGTGGCTTGTTCTGTTTTTTATCTGTTTTATTCAGGCTCAACAGTTCAAATACAAAGTCATGTTCCGAGAGCCAGGCACATGGTGGAAGTTTAAACCCAAAGAACTTGAAAGGTAAGATTATAAAGGAGAATTTCATATTAGATTGTATCTCTTTCACAGACTATGGTTTTTAAAAAGGTACCACTTAGTGCAGTGGCTGGTGAAGTAGTCAAGATTTTTGTGGTATTAAGTGTCTTTTTAGTAATTATTTTTTCCCACAATATTAACTTTTGTAGTATTTTATATGCATTATGAGATTTTTTCACTGCCACTTTATTCTAATTGTATACAAAAGCAATAGATATTATGTAATTTTTCATGATTGCAGTTCTTTTGCATTTAAGGTACAGTGACTGCTTCTTTGGTTTCCTGAGGTTACAAAAATGGTGTCAGGTTGAGACTGGTTTTGCATCTGGCTGGTCTGTTGCCTTACTTGAAATTTTTCTGCTGTCACTGAGTTTAAAGCAGTCAGTACCTCATGAGAGGGACAGACCCCTGTGCATCCTCATTATTGTTTACCTCGTCTTTAGCAGGACCTTCTACACAGTCATAGAACCATTACTTAGAGCCAAAATAGGCAAGATGTAAACCCTGTGTGAGTGAATAATATGTACCTAGAAAATTGGCTGGATGCCAGGTTCAAAGGGACTGAAGTCCGAGAGGTGGCTGATGTACCTCTAGGATGAATGCTAGGGCGGCCAGGATTTAATATCCCATTTATGACTTGGATACTGGAACATAGTGCACTCTCAGCAGATTGGCAGATGACACTGAACTGAGCAAGAATACTTTGTTCAGCCTTAAGAAGAGAACATTAAGGAAGAGCCATGTTGTTGTCTTCAGCTATCTTTTGAGGGGTCACAGAGAACACTAAAAAGATCTTTTCTGAGAATTGTGCAGGGATAGGGCAAACCAAACATAATTAAGGTGGAACTTTGGAAATTTTTATTGCATAAAGTAAGTGAGTGTTTGGTTTTTCTTTGATGGTTTTGTTTTGTTTTTTCTTTTGAGGGTGGTCACACACTGAAAGAGTTTGCCCAGAGAGTTTGGAGACTTTCAGGCATTGAGGATATTCAAAATTTGACAAGACAAAGCTCTGGGCAACCTAATCTAGCTGTACCTCCTGTGAGTTGGAGGTTGGACTGTGTGACCAGCAGGGGTCCCTTTCAACATAAATTGTTTTGTGATTTTGTAGTATCTGTTGTCATCTGAATTTGCATGCCTACCTTAAGGTTGGCCACTTCTCAACTGTGGTAAGGAAGATTATTTTCTCTCCTAAAATAGAACTTAAACATTTTCTCCTGTACCTTCAATTTCTGTTTTGCCATCCTTGGCAGGATTCACTTCTTCTAGGTGGAACTGCTGCAGAGCATATTCCAAGTTGGTGTTCAACAGAGTCACTGAAAATCTCCAGCCAAAGTGTGTCCAAAATAATAAGTGAATAGATTTTGCTCAAGGAGTTCTTAGCAAAATCAAAGAAGGAAGAGTTAATTCAGAAATCTTCCATACCCATTCTTATATCCTGCATCACTCTCAGGATCTGATATGGTGTGTTTCTGATACTGGTTTGAAGAAGGTGCATTATTGGTACAGTTTTAAGTTTTAGTATTAAGCAAATCATCCAGTTGCAGAACAGGGCCACCAGGTGGGATGGAGAAGTGGAGCAGCAGTTTGAGTCACACCCTATGTGGAGTACCTTAGTGCACTGATACAGAAAGAACTGCTGTCTCACAGCTTTTGCTCTGTCCCCCTGAAATCTCTGGTTAGTTTTGCTGTAAACTTATAATGAAATTATTGTTGAATTATTCCCTTCTCCCACTGTAATATACAAATCTGAAATGTTGGTTTGTTTTTTTGTTTTTTTTTGTGCATAGGCGAAACATTCATGGTGTCTCTAAAGAAAAGATCAAAAGAATGTTGGAGCGATATGAACACTGCCTTACTGTTAGTTCAGTATTGGATTCTTCAGTCCCAGACAAAGCAGAAGCTGCTGGTTGGAGTGAAGATCCTTGTCAGGAGGAAAGCCATAGGTTAGATTATTATACTAGCTTTGTGATCTTGCATAAAAGGGTAAAAATTCAAACTTTGTAGCAGTGGAAGCTGGATAATGCTGTTGAGCAGTTAAATAATGAAAAGAAATGCACTGCGTAGTTTTCTTAGTTTATAAGAATTTGAGGATTTCTACAAATGAGCGGTCAAGGGACTTAGGCAACTTTCCACTGCTTTTTGAAAACCTCCCCATATGACTGTGTGTTTGATTGACTTTCTCTTATCAGAAACATGCTATAGGCTGTATGTTGTAGATAAAAAACACTTAAAATCTCTAAAATGCTTTTCAGAATAATGTAGTCCCAAATTACAATTTCTGAGGCTGTGTGTTGTTATTAGATGATGTTTTTATGGTAAAATGTGAATTCTTTGTTCAGTAGCAAGTTATCTAGTCGCTTTCGAGTATATTTAGTTCAGACTTGTCTAGATTTATGTTGGTTGTATGCACGACTGTTTTGTAGTGGCTAATATGAATAATGGTGTATATGCCTTATAATAATGCATAGGAAATCAGATTATTTTTAGTTATTATTTCATTTGCGTTTTGCATGCTTAATGTATTTGAAACTGGTGGAACTGTGCTCTACCATCCCTGAGAGAAGCAAGCCAGCCACCCAAAACAAAAGAAATTAAGAATCCCCTACCCTCTTGACACCAGGCAGATGGAGGGGACCTAGGAGACAGGGGAGGTTGGAAACAGGTTACTTCTCAGAGTAGACAGTGTATTACCCTCCAGTTTATGTCATCTTCCCAAGTACCCCTTCACAACAGATTAGAGGTGTGTGAGGATGAGGAAAATGAGAAAGATGAAGAAGTAGATAAGGGATCATCCAGGTTAGAAGAGTCACCATGGAAGAGTCAGAGAACACCTTGTATCATGACCAGCTCTACCAGGAAAAAAAAGATAACTGATTGTGATTGGTTACTTTACCCTCAGAGGAACAGTGGGCCTGTCACCCCATGAGGAGTACAAGGATGTTGTTAAGTTATGCAGGGAGAAAATTAGAAAGGCAAAGACACAGCTGGAACTAAATCTGGCCACTGCTATAAAAGATGACAAAAGTACTTTTACAAATATATCAGCAATAAAAAGAGGGCCAACGAGAACTTCCATCCTGTACTGGATAATGGGGATAATCTAGTGACTGAGGATGAGGAAAAGGCTAAGATACTTAATGCTGCCTTTGCCCTCAGTCTTTAATAGCCACATCAGCCATCCTCAGGGTACTCAGTTCCCTGAGCTGTTTGTCAGAGATGGGGAGCTGGTTGAAGTTCCCGTAATTCAGGAAGAAATGGTTAGCAACCTCCTGTTCCACTTAGATGTACACAAGTCTATGGGGCTGGATGGGTTACACCCAAGAATGCTGAAGGAGATGGCAGAGGAGCTTGCTAAGACTCCATCATCTACCAGCAGTCCTGGTCTAGTGGGCAGGTCCCAGAGGATTGGAGGTTTGTCAACGTGATGCCTTTCTACAGAAAGGGCAGGAAGGAAGACCCTGGAAACTACAGGCCTGCCAGCCTGAGCTCAGTGCCGGGGGAGGTCCAATGCAGCCCATCTGCATGGAGCAGATGATCCTAAGTGAGATCAAAAGGGAGGGATCAAGCCCAGTCAGCGTGAGTTCATGAGGGACACGTCCTGCCTGACAACCTGATCTCCTTCTACGGTAAGGTGCCCCGCCTGGTTGATGAAGGAGCAGCTGTGGACGTTGTTTATTTGGACTTTAGTAAAGCATTTGACACTCTCCCCCACAGCATCCTCCTGGAGATAATGGCTGCTCATGGCCTGGATGGGTGTATTCTTCACTGGGTAGGAAACTGGCTGGATGGCGGAGCCCAAAGAGTGGTGATAAATGGTGTCACATCTAGTTGGCGACCGGTCACTAGTGGTGTCCCTCAGGGCTCTGTTAGGGCCAGTGTTGTTTAACATCTTCATTGATGATCTGGATGAGGGGATCGAGAGCACTCTCAGTAAATTTGCAGGCAACACGAGGTTGGCAGGAGTGTTGATTTGCTGAAAGATAGGGAGGCTCTGCAGAGGTGTCTGGACAGGCTGGATCAATGGGCTATGGCCAGTGCTATGAATTTCAGCAAGGCAAAGTGCTGAGTCCTGCATTTGGGTCACAATAACCTCATGTAACACTAAGGGGCTTGGGGAAGAGTGGCTGGAAAGCTGCTTGGTGGAAAAGGACCAGGGGTGCTGACTGGCAGCTGCTGGACATGAGCCAGTGTGCTTCATTACATAACTGAATGCTGGGAATGGGGGAAAATAGGCTTTTTTATTCTTAACCCCATGCTGAAGTAAGAAACGGATACTTAGCAAGGGAAGTTCCACATTGCTTAGCTCCATTTTTATAAAGATGACTTAGCCCTAACCTCAACACTTCTTAAATTTGCTTTCTGTCATTAGAGATCTCCAGCTGGATGATTAGTGTCCTAAAAGGTGGTTTCTGGTCTGTAATTTCAAAATATTAAATAGTTAAGCCGAAATTAAAAATGCGGACAAGAAGGTTTCAAATGGGTTTGTCTTTCATTTGAATTTGTCTTTCAGGACATTACATTCTGATGTAAAGGAAGAACCTTTCGCTTCTGATTTGGGGCCTCTTGAATTAGTTGAAGATGATAAAACTTTTCCCAGTACTTCTCTAACATTAGGAAGTAACCATGATCCTGAGCATCTTCAGAAAGAGGAAAAAGAAATTGAAAATAGCTTAGTGGAACACAGTTGTGAGGACAGCACTGTTCAAGATGACTTGGATGTTTGTTTGTCAGATTGTGTAGAAGAACTGCCCTTGGAGAAGAAAGAAGAAAAGGGAGAAAAACTAGGAAAAAATGCTGAAACAGAAAAGGATGAGATTGGTGCGACCACGACTGAAGAAACTCTGTGCTTGCATGCAGAAGGAGTTGAGGAGCACAGTGATAACAGCATTCTCAAAGTTCAAACTGAAGTTGAACAGTCTGGCCAAATATGTACAGAACCAAAATCAACAGAAAGTAGTAACATAGCAGAACCAAGCAGTTCGGCTTTTGACATGTCAGGAAAACCAGAACTACTGAACTTTCTGGGTGACTGGCCCGTAGAACAAACTATGGGACAGAGAGTCAAAAGAGCTAGAAGACTAGAAAAATCTTTCCTAAAGAGCGATAAAGAAGTTAAAACTCACAGTCAACAGAATCCTGAGTTAGGTAAAGAGCAAGCAGGCCTGCCTGGGACCTGTACTGTTGAAAAAGGACATGAGGAAGAAAATCTAGCCTCTGGCTGTTTCTCTGTTAGTTCAGATAAAGTTACACCACAACTGCAAATGATAGGACATTGGCCTGTCACAGGCTCATTAGAACAGAGACAACAAAGGTCAAGGAGAATGAGAAAGACAAATCTAAATCAGTCCGATGAACACAGAAATGCTGAAGGTGACATTAATAGAAATGCTCTTGAGACTGTAGATGTGCTTCGTGGGACACCTGTGAACACTGCAGAGCAACCGGATACAGAGACTTTGCATATGCACCGACCTGAAACAGAGGCTAGTGAAACAGTAGGTGAGAAAAAATTGCAGCAAAATAAGAGAATGAGGAAACATCACAAATTGGCCCTCACTTTTACAAACAACAATTTGCCCCATCCAAGGGAAGAGGAATGCTTGTCAACACTTCATGTAGAAGAAGAGAAACAGGATGCATGCTCGTGTAGGCAAAAAAGTAGCCATTCACAGACTGAATCACAGGACTTTGCTCTCCTGTGGAGGTTAGAAAAGAAAATGCTTTTTCCAGAGACTACCAGAGTGTTGCATGGCAGACTAGATGGCTTCAAACCCAAAGATGTAGGTAATATTTCAGATTCTCAGGAAAAAATTCCCTATCGAGTTATGTATGATAAAAGTACATTTGTGGAAGAAAGTGAACTTATCAATATTGATGAGTCTGAAAAGCTGAATATGCTGTGTAAGCTCTTTGATTCTGTTTCATTTGAAGCTGTGAAAGATCTGTATGAAAGATGTAACAAAGACATAGACTGGGCCACAGGTCTGCTCTTAGACTCTGATGAAAAGTTACGCAAAGATGTTGGCACTGAATGCTTTCAAGTAAGAGAAGCTGAGCCAGTTGTTGCAGACCTTGATTTCAAGGCAAGTACAAACTACGGTGAGAATCTCAAGGACTGTGAACAAATGTCACAGATAATTGGGGCTTGTGATATCTCTAAGCCTTCAGAAGAGCAGAACTCATCACTCAGCATTGCAGAAAGTCGGGCTGCCAAGGCAACTGTGATGGATGTTGATGTGTCTGATGCATTGACTGCTACCTCACTGAAGGATTCGTCAGAACTGAAGAATTGTGGAGATGCAGCCCCTGGAACTGATGCAGGCAGCTCAGCAGCAGGTATCTTTGAGCCATTTGTTTCGGGAAAGCAGAAGGTAGAAACTGAGAGTCCTGTTGAAGAACCTATAAATAAGCCATTATTCTCACAACGTGATGCAGGCTTCTGTGTACCCAAGACTCTGCCTCATGGTCCTAACACAACTTCTACCCATTTGAAATTTGAACTAAATAATGAGAGCGACAGTAACCCTTCGGAAAGCAACACAGAGAATTCCAAAGTGATGACTTCGTTACTAGAAGTGGATCATGCACCTCTGTTCGGTCCGAGGAATGATGAAGAACTGGAAACCCAGGGGAGTTTCAGAGAGATACATGGTAGAGTAGAAATTGAAACTCCAAGCAGGGATGAAGCCAAAGCCAAGATACAAAGTCCTGTACCAGCATCACGTGCAGCCTTCAATATAGATTGCCTAGAACTAACATTACCTCCTGAACTGGCACTCCAGTTGAAAGAAATATTTGGGCCTGTTGGCATTGATGCAGGTATGGGCATAATTGTATCCATATTTTTATATAAAATACCAAACAACCCCAAACAACAAAACCCCTCAGTTTGGGTGAGAAAACATTTCTTCTTTTGCCTCTGCTTTTTTCCCTTCATGCTTGGTTTTTAGGGAATGGATTTGCACAATGAGTTATGATACTGTTGTTTGTTGCTGTTAATCCAAAATTGGAACTGAACTAAGTGTGGCATAAAATACAGATGCAGTAGTGCTACCTTCTGCCTTTGTCTTTTTGTACATGCACGTACTCTAAAATCATAAGAAAATATATTGGCTTATTTGCATTTTGAGCAGTAGGCTTTGAGCCTGTATTCAGATTCTGAAGGGATATTAATATGATGAGGAGGATGCAAACAGTGACTGGCTAGAGAAAAAAAAAGAAAGCTTTAGGCATCAGTTAAAGTGGGGAAGGACAAGATGAATTGTTTAGAGAGAAGATAAAGGGCAGCTATATTTAAAAGACGTAAAAGATTAAAACAGACTAGTCTGCTGGGAGACTATGATGAAGGAAGCTGTAAGCAGCTTGAACATGCATCACAGAAGTTAGACTGATAGAAAAAGGAAGAAAACACAAGGAGTATATAGCTTGTTTGTTCTCCCTCCCTCTGTCTTCTGCTCCCTCCTCCCTTCTTTCTTTATCTTTTTCTCCTGAAGGTTATGTGGTGTGAATTTATGATTGGTGATTTGACTGCTGGCCTCTTTGCCTTCCATGTCTACCTCCTCCAAAAAAAAATACTTGGTAGCAGAAAGGTGTTGTGTCTGAATTCATAGAATTATGCCTTTCTACTTGGCACATGTGTACTTACTGCCTTTTTAGTTTTGAAAGGATGAGAAACGTTATCAGATCTTTTAGGAAAAAAAAGTATGATACCATGATAATTCCTGCTGTTTCCTTTAGAGTTAGAGGGCTGACTTGGAGTTTGCTTCTCTGAGTTTATGTGTTTGAAGGGAGGCTTGTGGCTGCTGTTGGGCAGTGGCGAGTATGTTGTGTTTCATAAAAGCAGTTGCATGTGGATTACAATAAAACAGAGGGAATCACAGTTTCACAAATGAAACTTTGGTTACGAATTACCAGTGGGTTTGTAAAAGAAGGTTCTGATAGCAAAAATGGAAAAAAGGAAGATGTAGTAACACACAATTCATGTTAACTTGGCTTTTTCTACTCTGTCAGAGTTTTTGAACACAGATAATGGATTCTGTGTGAAATGCTAATGTATTTATTTATCTGGTTTTTATCTTGGCAGTTGCTGAGGTTTTTTTCAGGTATGACAGTTCGTGCAGAATCTCCAGAATTCAAATTAACAAGTGTAGGCTACTGCATTTTAATTGCTTAGATAAGTTTTTATAGATTTTTACAGCTTTAACAAATGTATTTTCTTTCTTCCATAAGGATCCCTAACTCTTGAGGATTGTGTGGTTCATATTGATCTGAATTTGGCCAAAGTGATTCATGAGAAATGGAAAGAATCTGTTCTGGTTAGTAGATTTCTTGCTTATCATATGGTGTTGCATGCTTGCGCTTGGGTCAGACCATTTGTCTCCTTATGTGTTGGTTTAAATGTGTAAGATACAAGTATCCTTGTAAAAACAACGATAGTTTGTAAAATATGTGGAGTATATCAGCTCATCATGTTGTAATGGTCAGAGCTGTGTAAGACAGTTCAAGGGATGAAGAAACTGCATGTTGTGAGTGCCTCAGCATGAAGCCAGGGTTCTTAATAGAGAAGGACCATAATGCACAATTTCACTACAAGATTGATCAAAAATTCCACTGGCCAAAAATAGGTTCTGGCTTTTTGACATGTAAGAAGAGTTGCTTTATGAATAATTGTATATACAAAACATCTCTGTGTACATTAGCTGAGAAGAGTTCTCTAACCTCCCTTCCTTCATAGCCTTATGAAACCAAATGCTTTTTGGCAAAATTTTTGTTTGATTTATTTAATTAAGGTTATGAAATCTTAGCAGCAGGGCATGTTCCTCTAGCTTGATATTTTTGGAAAGATAGCTCTGTCTTTTAAACTTAATAATAATTTTTCTTAAATGTACTTCTTTTAAGGTAGCCAATCTTTTGAGAAATACTGTGAGATATTCTTTTGAAGCTGGGTTACTTAGAAGCTAACACTTGCAAAGTTTCACTGCAAAATTTATAGCTTACTTACAACATTCATGGTTTTACTGTTTTTATTTAGAAGCGTCGGAGGAGAGATGAATCATGTAAGTTGTCTGCAGAAGGTAAGTTATGTATTTCTCTTACTTGTAAAGGTACTTAATGCTCATTATGAAAGTATTTAATTCTTTGAAACTTCAGTAAGTTTGCAAACATTTTGTCTGTTGCAAAAATGATGGGTTCATTTATTAAGCTAAGCTTCTATTTATTGCTCTGAGTTCCACTTACCATTCTCTTACAGAGGAGTGTGGGGAAAAGGAAGTTAATTATAAGCAGAATCACTAGACCTAGATAGCTGCAAGCAGAAAGGCTATCATTTTGTATACTTCAGTGAACTTACAAAGAAGCTCTGCCTGGTTCACTTAGCTGTTAGGTCTGACTTCTCTAATCTCTATAGCAAGGAAAGGTGCAGCCAGAGAATTACTAGCAGAGTGAGATTTCTGTAGGTGAAGGAAGGAAGGTCAGGACTACAACATCATTCACATGTTGTCTTTGTCAGAGGAATTGATTGTAGCATGAAGATGTATGCCTTGTTCAAAAAGTGTTGAGATCTCTGGCAATCCAGTTTTCATTCAGCTCCCAGAAGAAATGTCACCTACAGTCGATCCCACTACTTTTGCATGAGACCTGGGTGGAGACTTGGATTGTGTCCTGTGTTCAGATGTAGCAGTCATTTTTCTCCTCTGTAGTAGCTGGTGCAGTGCCAACAAGCCCAGTCAGATAAAGAAGGAGAAAAATGACTGCTACAGCTGAACCCAGGACAGATTGCAGTGTGGGTGCAAACTCTCTGCTGTTTGGAATGACCAAACAGTGCTGTTTGCATTAACTTCTAGAACTGTAAATTAACAGATTGTTAAGCATCTGTCCTTAAGTTGTAGAGGAAAGGCAGTTAAACATGTAAACACACAAGTCAATATTTCACCTATAAAAACAATCAAACCTCCTCACTTTAGTGGGTGTGCAGGGTAGTTAACAGCTGTAAGATACATCTTGGCACTTGAAAATTTGGTGAGGGAGTCTGATGGTTTTGCTTTTGTTTTACAAAATAGATTAGGATGATCAGTCTTCAGAAAATAGAACGAGGAAGGTGAAAACAATGTGTTGCTTTCTGTTTTAGCATTAATAATAATGTTTACACAAAACCCCAAATCCTCTAGGTTGAAAAACTTAATTATTTTGGCTTTTTGTGTATAAATAAGCTAATAACTGCTTTATTTGTCTCCTCATTTTTGTTCCTGTGAAGGTCCTACTGTGATTCAGCAGATAGATACAGATGACTCAGAAATGCTGTTATCTCAGACTGCAGACAGTAAAACACAGAAGAAAAAAATGAGCTGGGTATCTGGCTCATCTAACAACATACAGACTAAAAACCCAGCAACATCAGACGTTTTCCCTTTTATGGATCACTGGAATGCTCAGATTCAGAAAGTTTCTCTTAGACAAATAATTTCCGAAGAAATAGCTATGCAGGAGAAACAAGATCTGGTATGGATAGCACCATTTTTAAGTTCATTACTGTTAATGAACCAGAGTATGTCTTACCTGGTGACTCATCTTTGTGCTGCTGATTCCAGCCTAAATGCCTGAGACAAATGCATGCCAATTGGGATTGTTGATTACGGTGATACAGGAGTTTGGTTGTGTTAGATGTTTCCCTTTTAAAAATTCTCATTTTAAAATTACATTTTGGTTGTTTCACAAACAGATCATGGCGCATTTCACTCTCCAGGTTAGCATTTGGGTTTGGTTGAATTGTTTTTCTGATTACTCACCTAAAACCAAAGATCAGTGTGAATTCTCACACTTATTGGTAAAGCAATATCAAAACCAGTTCTTAATTGTTCTGAGTTAGCTCTCTGCCTTGTTTGCTTAGAAGTGGATTGGATTGATTTTAATATTTTTTAAAAGGAGAACCCACAGCATTCCTAACAGGTGAGACATGAAAAGAAGTACCTGAGGTTAACCTCAAACAGGTTTCTGTAGCCTCTTGTCAGAAGAAAGTAATTTTGTAAAAGATTTTGGGTAATTCTGTATCTTATACACAGTTCCCATAGCCTGGCTGGTTGGCCTGTGTGTAATATGCCCTCTACTGCCAGCAGCTGCTTGGAGCAGGCATTCTGGTTTGTTACTGTCTGATAAGTAGCTCTCCTTAAAAAAGAGGAGCTTTGTTTCTGCTGGTATAGGAAGTTGGATGGGTTAGCCTGTCCCTTGAAAGAATGGCTTGTGGATTCTTTCTTTGAACTGCTTACTGGTAATAACAACTGTGTGTTACTGATAATAACAACTGTGATGCTTACTGCTCTATTTACAGTTTGGATTCATGGAGCTTGGCTTTGTTCTGTCATTTTTTTATTTTTTTATTTTTTTAATCTTGAGTGCTGGAGTGATCAGTCTGATTTATTCTGGGCTGTAATTATGGTTTTCTTCTCAGCATGACTTCACAATATGAGCATTTGTTACAATACAGCCTCAGATACACCAACAAATTTGTTTACACTGTTTAATAATAAGATGTTGTTTCAACCTCAGGCTTTCAGTATAGCATAGAAAAGTGGACTTTGTGCAAGCTTAGCATTGGACTAAATAGACTAGCAGGGAATGCATTTCAAAATTTAAATTCCTCCTAAAAAAAATCTTCCTTTTGCTTTGTCCATTATGAGGGAGCTCCAGCTGCGTTACTTCAAATAACTGCAGAGTACCGTACAATATAACACGATATAATATAATATCCCAACTAGAAGGAAGTGCAGCAGAAGGGCCAGGAGACCTCCTTGGATGGACAAGGAGCTGCTGAGAAAAATTCAAAGGAAAAAAGAGGCTTATAAAAGGTGGAAGCAAGGACAGGCGGCCTGGGGAGAGTACAGGGATATTGTCTGGGAAGCTAGGGACCAGGTTAGGAAAGCTAAGGCCCAGTTAGAATTAAACTTGGCTAGGGATGTTAAGGATAACAGGAAGGGATTCTATAGGTACGTAGTGAATTAAAAACAGACTAGGGACAGTGTAGGCCCCCTCTGGAAGCTATCGGGAGAACTGGCTACACAGGATTTGGAGAAGGCTGAGTTTCTGAATTGACTTTTTTGCCTCAGTGTTCACTGGCAAATGCTCTGACCACACCACCCAAGTCTTGGAAGGCAGACACAGGGACTGTGAGAATGAAGGCCTTGAGCCCACTGTAAGAGAGGATCTGGTTCGAGACCATCTTAAAAACCTGTACATCCACAAGTCCATGGGACCTGATGAAATCCATCTGCGGGTCCTGAAGGAGCTGGCAAATGAAGTTGCTAAGCCACTGGCCATCATATGTGAAAAATCATGGCAGTCAGGTGAAGTTCCCGACGACTGGAAAAGGGAAATATAACCCCCATTTTCAAGAAGGGGGAAATGGAAGACCCGGAGAATTACAGAGCAGTCAGTCTCACCTCTGTGCTTGGCAAAATCTTGGAGCACATTCTCCTGGAAGGCATGCTAAGGCACATGAAAAGCAACAAGGTGCTTGGTGACAATCAGCATGGCCACTAGGGGGAAATCCAGCCTGACCAGTTTGGTGTCCTTCTATGATGGGGCTATGGAACTGATGGACAAGGGTAGAGCAGTTGATGTCATCTACCTGGACTTGTGCAAAGCGTTTGACACTGTCTCACACGACATCCTTGTCTCTAAATTGGAGAGACATCAATTTGATGGATGGACCACTCGGTGGATAAAGAACTGACTGGATGGCCACACACAAGGAGTTGTGGTCAATGGCTCGATGTCCGGCTGGAGACCGGTAACGAGTGGTGTCCCTCAGGGATAGGTGTTGGGACCGGTCTTGTTTAACATCTTTGTTGCTGACATGGACAGTGGGATTGAGTGCGCCCTCAGCAAGTTTGCCGATGCCACCAAGCTGTGTGGTTCAGTTGATATGCTGGAGGGAAGGGATGCCATCCAGAGGGACCTCGACACGCTTGTGAGGTGGGCTGATGCCAGCCTCATGAAGTTTAACCATGACAAGTGCAAGGTCCTACACCTGGGTTGGAGCAATCCCAGGCACAGCTACAGATTGGGCAGAGAAGAGATTCAGAGCGGCCCTGAGGAGAAGGACTTGGGGGTGTTGGTGGATGAGAAACTGAACATGAGCCGGCTTCAGTGTGCGCTCGCAGCCCAGAAAGCCAACCGTATCCTGGGCTGCATCAAAAGGAGCGTGACCAGCAGGTCAAAGGAGGTGATCCTGCCCCAATACTCTGCTCTTGTGAGACCTCACCTGGAGTATTGTGTGCAGTTCTGGTGTCCTCAACATAAAAAGGACATGGAACTGTGGGAACAAGTCCAGAGGAGGGCCACGAGGATGATCAGGGACTGGAGCATCTCCTGTATGAAGACAGGCTGAGGAAGTTGGGGCTGTTCAGGCTGGAGAAGAGAAGGCTGCGTGGAGACCTCATAGCAGCCTTCCAGTATCTGAAGGGGGCCTATAGGGATGCTGAGGAGGGACTCTTCATTAGGGACTGTAGTGACAGGACAAGGGGTAATGGGTTAAAATTTAAACAGGGGAAGTTTAGATTGGATATAAGGAGGAAATTCTTTCCTGTTAGGGTGGTGAGACACTGGAATGGGTTGCCCAGGCAAGTTGTGAGTGCTTCATCCCTGGCAGTGTTCAAGGCCAGGTTGGATAAAGCCCTGGTGGTATGGTTTAGTGTGAGATGTCCCTGCAGGGGGGTTGGAACTAGATGATATTAAGGTCCTTTCCAACCGTAACTATTCTATGATTCTAATACAACATACAGTACAGTATAATACTGTCCTGGGTTCAGCAGTAGCAGCCATTTTTCTCCTTCTTAGTAGCTAGTGCAGTGCTGTGTTTTGATCTTTTGGCCTGGGAACAGTGCTGATAACGCCGATGTTTTCAGTTGCTGCTCAAATGTTTGGTCTGGCCAAGGACTTTCTGAGCCTCATGCTCTGCCAGGGAGGAGGGGAGGCCGGGAGGAAGCAGAGACAGGACACCTGACCCAAACTGACCAAAGAGGTATTCCATACCACAGCACGTCATGCCCAGGATGTAACGGAGAGTTACCCGAAAGGGCTAGTTCACGGCAGGGTTGGACGAGGTATGGGTCGGTGCTCGGCTGGGGGGAGTGGAGCGAGTTAGTGGTCGGCTGGTGTTGAGGTGTTGTATTCTTTCCTCTTGTTATTTCCTTATTTATTGTGAAACATTCAGAAAGATCTATCCTATCTCTGGGAGACTTCATGAATATTAAAAGTTTAATATAAGATAAATAGTAGAAAAAGTCATGATTGCCCAAGGCCACAGCATTCTATTGATATCACAGATAAGTTGCTTAGATCTGAAATCCCATAGCATAAAGAGTAATGTTGAGTAATCAGATTTCTTAGGCTGTCCTCTAAGAAAACCCCAATGAACTATTTGTCATTTTTATTCGCAGCTGTTATTCCAACAAAAGCAAGGCGAGTATATGTATAAGTTTATGGATAAGTAAGGAAGCATCAGGATGATGACAATAGCAATGTATCATTAGGGCTGGACTTCCAGCCTGGAGAACGCTCAAAAGCTGGTAGACATCTGTGCTGTTCCTAGACTGCAAGAGCTGGGAGTACATCTTCCTGTGGCCGCCCATCACTGTCCTGCCTCTGCTGATCTTGGACATACTGCAGAGCACACCTGCTGAATAAATTACTTATAGCCTGTCGTGGTTTAAACCCAACCACAAACCTCGTTCACTCACTTCCCCCCTTCTTGCCCTCCCCCTGCTCCTGGAGAGACGGAGAGGATAACCGAAAAGAATGCAACTCCCACAGGTTGAGATAAGAACAGTTTAGTAACTAAGGTATAACACAAATCACTACTGCTACCACCAATAATAATAAAGGAAATAACAAGAGGAGAGAATACAACACCTCAACACCAGCTGACCACTAACTCACTCCACTCCCCCCAGCCGAGCACCGACCCATACCTCGTCCAACCCTGCCGTGAACTAGCCCTTCCGGGTAACTCTCCGTTACATCCTGGGCATGACGTGCTGTGGTATGGAATACCTCTTTGGTCAGTTTGGGTCAGGTGTCCTGTCTCTGCTTCCTCCCGGCCTCCCCTCCTCCCTGGCAGAGCATGAGGCTCAGAAAGTCCTTGGCCAGACCAAACATTCAAGCAGCAACTGAAAACATCGGCGTTATCAGCGCTGTTCCCAGGCCAAAAGATCAAAACACAGCACTGCACTAGCTACTAAGAAGGAGAAAAATGGCTGCTACTGCTGAACCGAGCACAAATACATATACTGTACAGTATAATACGACTCACCTTTCCCTACTTTATTCTCATCAAGTCAGTGTGACAGCTGATACTGGCATGTTGTCTTTGCTGTGTGTGCATAACTACTGAGTAGATACTTTTTGAAATCTTAGCAAATAACAGTGAAATCAGATTGGCTCCTCTATTACTGTATTTTGTTCTAATCAGGAACTTCTAATATTTTTTCTTTGTCTTCTGGGTAGAATCGTGTTCCTTGTACGTCTAGAAAAGACTGTGCCGCTAAACTAAAGGAGAAGCAACTTTTTGAGATGTTTCCAACTATTAGTCAAGATTTTTTAATGGATATCTTCAAGGACAATAAGTAAGAAATCTTTTAAGTTATTTGTAAAAATGGTATTTGGTAACGCTCTGTATTGCACAGTTACTGTCTTAAATATTAGGAGTTAAGGTATTGCTAAAGAATGGCTTTTTCCAAACCAGCAGACTTTTGTAGATCTACATAAAAGCAAAACTAGCTTTTGCTAAAAGCAAAAAGTACATAAAAACTCTATGTCTAGGCTTGCTTCTTTTATGGGAGAGTAAACAGTTCCTTTCCTTGGGAGAAGAATGTCTCTGGGTGTTGACCTCTGACTGAATGTCAGTGGAACTGCATATTTGCTGTGGAGCTGAGGTTTAAATCAAATGGGAGGAATTAGTGGAGGTGGTAATAGTAGAATTGCAGGAAATGGCATCTGCCCAAAGGGAAAGCTACCATCACCTGATGTTAGCTGTAAGTACTCTTCTGGTTACTACAGCAGCTCTGAAGAAATGAGCCATTTCTCTTTCTGACGACATTCTCTCTTCTGTATTATATTTCTGGGGTATGTGGGTACCTTCTTAAATCCAAGTTCGTGAGAACTGAACTTTCTTTCAAGAGGGACTTCTTTTTTCATCCTTGGCCAATTGAATGTCTTTACATATTGGTTTGCATGCATACTTGTCAGTCTTTCTGCTTGTCCATGTTGTTACCAAAACCGTTCCTTGTGGAATGTTTGAAATATGTCCTTCATACATTTCTGTAGCTCAAACATTTCACCATCTCTTCTTTTTCACATTCTAAACTCTCTTCATAATGTTGACCTTCCAAAAATCTGTTTTTACTTTTGATCAGTCTTTTTGTCTGCTTAATAAGCAACAGGAAGAATAAAGAAGAATGAGGGCTTATTAGAAATCTGATGGCTACTAATGTCCTGTTCTCATTTTGTTAATAACAAAGCTCGACTAGAAATACAAGGATTTCCCTGCTTTAATGGTTTCAGAAAACTGAGCTAGTTTTAAACTACTTTGTACTTACTATCCCTGACCAGAGAAGATTCAAGATGAAGTAACTTACACAGGCCAAAAAGCAGTGTTTACTTCTAAACTAATGTCTGTTTGATTAAGGTAGGGTGCAATTTACTTTAGTATTTCATTGTTCTTTTGATATTCAAGTGTCCCATAATTACAGTTCAGTCAACCAAGTCTGCATGTGTGTTAGTGCCAGTAATACAGTACAGTGAGCCTTCAAGCCTTTTTGTAGTAAGGTGGAAAATTCCATTCCAGTGCTTAATTTCCATTGTAATCTATTTCTGTAACAATATCAAGGTTTGTAATATGTATTTTTATAAATGTAGAAGTTATTAACAGATTTGTAAAGTCACAGATTTTACTTATCCTTCACAGCTACTCTTTAGAACAAACCGAACAGTTTCTGAACTGTGTTCTGGAGGCAGATCCTGTAAAAACAGTTATAGCTCAAGAAAGTGTTCAGCAAAGTGAAATGGCTTCATCCTGCAGTGCTGCAAAGAACCGGGAGAAGAAGGTATTTTTGTTTGTTTGCTGCTTTTTGTTTTGTTGTTTTTTTTTTAATAGTAATTACACGCATACCCAAAGCTATGTTATTGAAAACACCCTACAGTGCATACTTAGCTTCGACATTGTGAATTCCTACAGGCAAAAAAAAGTAAGGAAGAGGATGAACCTTTGAGTGAAATACTTCAAAAAATTGAGTATCCACAATACGATGATTTAAGAGCAGAAGCTTTTTGTCACCAGCAAAAGAGACAGGAATGTTTGAAAAAGGCCGGGGAGGCCCATTGCATGGGTATGAAGTCTGTGGCAGCATTTTATGCTCATCAGGTAAATGTAAACATTGTGCTTTTTGCCTGAATTTGTAGAGGTACTTAATTACTGAATTGGAAGTTATAAGAAAAGCATTGTGCCTACTAGAGTTGGTAAATTTGCTCAATTACTGTTTCTTATGTGTGTTGTATTGAGAATTGCCGTATAAGTAAACTCTCTTCCACTAGTAATGATACTAATACAGGAAGCTGATGTAAGCAAATTCAGTGCAAGATCTTGTGAAAGATGGTATTTAATACTCAGTCACACGTACTTGTTTGCTCGTAGATCGCATTCTCATATCCAAATACTTACAAGCGCCAAGATTTTGTCCATGTAGTCTGGCCACGTTCATTCATGTATGACAAATCCTTCATATGTCCCTTGAGTTCCTCTTTATTGGTGGTGAACTGTTTTTAGAAGTCTTCTGTACTTTTCAGGAGTATTAAAAGGACAGATATTAAAAGTAAGACAGGTATTAAGATGTGATCTTTTGCCTCAGAATCTTGCTTACTTCATCCTCTGTAGATCCTGGGCAAGACTGGGCCTGCTGTCTTTGCTTCCTCATTCTATCTTTACGGCTACAGTCTCTCTTGGGTTGGGATAAACGAGGTGTGGTATGCCGTGGATTTTGCCATCCATCTAGTTTTAGAATGTAGATCTACTGCTGATCAGTCTTATGTGCTCTGGCCTTGGAGCACAGGCTCTCTGGTATTGATTCAAGCAGATTTCTTGGTATATACCACTTTGATTACCGTTGGTCGTTGTTGATCACATTCTTGATTGTAAGTATCAATATCAACTGTTCTTGTAAATCATAGAATCATAGCATACCAGCGTGGAGGGGACCTCAAGGATCATCTGGTCCTACCTTTCTAGACAAAGCATGACCTGGACTAGATGTTCAGGCACCCTGTCGAGCCAAATCTTTAAAGTATCCAACACTGGGGAATCTCCACTTTTAAGCACTGATAGGCTTGGGACATCAAAATGTTCTGTACATTGGTTTCTCGGTGCCTTCACATGAGACCATTGATTCACACCACTCTTAAAAAGAATCTCTTACAAATATCTCTTCTCTGATGTAATAGCATATAAGAAATTGTTAAGAATTCACATTATAGAAGAATTTAACTATGAGTCGCATTGATAGAACAAACATGGAATAATGGAATCACTTGAATTTGCTTATTATCTTAAAAAAGCTTTCATGCAATTGGTATAACATCACTCTAAATGTTTAGATTGTTACTATGTATGTAGGAAATACTGATTATTGGTCTTTGTAAAGAACACTTTATGTTCTTGGTTTGTAAAGTCTTGAAGTTTGGAGATATTTTAAATGAAGGTCTGCATAATTTTAAAGAGAAATGTAAGTCCTGTCTTTCTTTTGTTCTTAGGCATAACAAGTACAGTGGGGAAATGTAATACATGTTTTCTTTCAGGTAATAAAAAGGCACACTAAGCTATCTTTATTAATGAATAATACTTGATGCTTGGTGGTGTTAGCCTGTCTTGGGAATCCTCTGCAAGTATGAGTTATGGGGCTGATGTCTGTAATGTAATAGAAGTCAAATGATCCATTTTAAGAATAGGCTGTCACTTCCATTCTCTTGCGCCCTTTTCAGTCCAATACCTGGAGTCAAGTCTTCCATTCCTTTTCAGATCGTGCTTACAGATCTTTGAAGACATAATTTGGTGCTTCAGTCTCTCAGATATTACCAGTGTAAGGTTCAGAGGAAATAGTTGTTACTTCTTCACTGTGTAATGTGAATAGCCCTGTACTGCTCCTTGACACTGATTCCAGTAGGGACTGTATTGACCTTGTCTGTCATAAAAGATTTGTCAAAAATGTAAGGATAGATAATAAGCAACTCTTTAAAAAGAAAGAAAATCAACCTCAGAGTGTTTGCCTTTGGCTTGTTTGATTTTTAGGAAATGCTTTGAGAAGAATTAACCTCAACTACCACACTCAGCAGGTTTTTCCTGAGTTGTTGGACATTTTCTCTGACATTGCTTCACTAAATTTTTAGCAAAAGAAAGAAAAATTCTGTGGTTAGGATAATAAATCTGAAAATCAGCATGGAATGTAACTTTTTACCTTATGTAAAGACCTTTACCTTATGTAAAGGTTTTGTGCCTCTTCTGGCTTTTTTGTTTTCCTCCTTGTAAGGCTTTTGTTGTGCCAGCTTTGACTAGTTTCTTAAGGACAGATTTCATGAAATCTCCTTGTGAGTAGGTCTCACTGAGCCTCTTCTACAAGTTCTGTTGGGATTATAAATTTTACTGCTTCAAACTGTGAGCTAAAAGCACCCTGCCAGTACTATCATTTTGAAACGAACCAGCAGTTTGGAGCTTAGATTATGTCTCGGCATGTAATAGTTGCTGTGCTTATGAATAAAGGGTCGCCTTCATGAGCAGAAGATGAAAGAAGCCAACCATGCAGCTGCTGTGCAGATCTTTGAGAAAGTAAATACTTCCTTGCTGCCTATGAATGTGTTGGATCTGCATGGTCTCCATGTGGAGGAAGCAGTGAATCAGTTGTCCAGAGTGCTGCAGGAAAAAAGTGAAGGTAGGATTAAGCTAATATTTCTTTCCCCCTAAAAGTTATTCTCCTAATTTTCTGCTAAGAAATTGTGATAGATGGTATGGAATTGTTGGTTGGTTTGGGGTTTTTTTTGACATGGCAATGATGCGTTTTCCTCTCTGTCTTGCTTTGCATCACTTTCCCCAGCTTCACATTGCTTTATCAGAAATATGTTGGTTTTGTAATCTTTAAAGAAAAATCATTATGTTGGAATTCTAACCACAATGATTACATTGTCTTCAGCTTTTTCATGAAAGTGTCTGATTTGAGCTATTTGTCAGTAACTTCCCTATCAGTTTGCCAGCAGGATCCCTTGAGATCAGAATACTGCTGCTCCCATAAATGCCATTTTGTGCAGTTTTGCTTGAGGGCTTTCCTTTTCTCCTGGTGGAGTGTTCAAGTACTTCATGAGTGTTCTTGCTGTAGAGAGATACGTTTTCTGCATTATTACTTTATAAGTTTAAGCACAATGGGAATGCTTTTAGAAGAAATATTTCTTATGCAAGGTACCACTGCACAAACCTAATTTTTTGGAAACAGCTACTCACACAGCAGGAACGAAAGTGTTTTGTAGGGCCTTGGATAATCCTTTTCTGTCAGTATACATCAGAAACTTAAATTGCATTATCTTGTGCTATTCCTAAAATGACATTTGTATACTTTAAGCTGTAACCTAATGCTTTTTAGAGCTAAATTTCTTGAGCTGCACTTACGTCAGGAGTCCTGAAATAATGGTAGGGGCTCTCTGTTCAGTCAACTGAACTTAAGGCACTTCAATTTTTAAAAAAGTTCAGTGTGAATACATGGGAAAGGGATCAATGCCAGGAAGGCAGAATTGGCAGTAAACTAATGTAAAACCCAAATGATGTTGAGAGAGGGCATTTGGGGAAAGATGTCGTGAACTGGTAATCTTGAGCTCTCAAATCTTGGCTTGTGAGAATCCAGTTTAATTTCTGTTTTTCCTCTTTTTCAAAGTGTTAACCTAGACTGCTGTGATCTCTGAGAAAGGAGCAGTTTCTTTTCTTATCAGGGCTAGATGCCCTAATAAATCTCATGTGATATGTTGATATATTGGTCCACATGTCACAGCATAGCAGAAGCTAGTCCAAATAAGTGCGACTTAAACGGGCGGATTTATATTTTCCTCCTCCTTCCTTTATCCAACAAAATGTTATTTCTTTGCTCACATTATTTTTAGATAAAACATGAAACAATAGGGAGAAACGTCACTTAAAAAGTAACTAAGTTACACCCACCTCTTTTAATTTTGCAATTTTAATTTAGATCTCAGGATATAAATTCCAAGTGAGGATCAGATGACAGAAAGAGTAAAGCTGCTATGAAATGAGAAGGATTTTGTGATGATCACAACATGTATATTGCAAGCAACCTAGACTTAAAAAGCTTGACTATGCTTTTTCAGAGTATGTTTTTCAGAAGAGGGGGAAAATGGCTATGTTTATGTAAAAGAGGCGCGGCCAGCATGGGAAAGCAAGGTTCTAAATCACCAGTGAGGGTTTTCAGAAGGATGGATGGAAAGGTCATACTGAATGCCAAGTCTCTCTGCTCAGGGAAAATCTTAACTGTTACAATCCCTGCTGTAACAGAGTACCAGCAGACCGGTGGTAAACCGTATCTCTGTGTTATCACGGGAAGAGGAAGCCATAGTCAGGGAGGAGTTGCTCGCATCAGACCAGCAGCTATGAGATACCTCGCAAGCCACAACTTCAGGTGAGTTTAGATTTGTGTTACTGATACTTTTTTTTTTTCTTAGCCCACATTTAACTAACTGAAAATTGAAGTTAATTTTAGAATACTGATAAACTACTAAACAGATCAAGGCAGGTCTGCTGTTTCAGATTAAAGTAAGTCTGCTGTTCATTAATCCAATCCAAATGTGTGACATAATGCCATCTCATACACTTCACCTATGAAATGTTAGGTCCTTTCCTCTGAGACAGATGAAAACACTGTGAATTAAATTTATCTAACATAGTTTAATTACATATTTCCATTCAGTTGTTAATCCTGATTTTTATTGGTCTCCAGTACCTGCTTTAGTGCTTAGCCTCTTATGAGAGACAGCAATTTAACAAGTCTGGGTTGGCATCAGTGTGTTGGCTGCTTTTTCTGTATAGGAATGTGTGAAGGTAACTGTAATGGTGGGACTCAGAAACAGCAAAGACTGCCCCTCTGATTTCCTTCTTACTTTCTATGGAAGACAAGGGAGAAAATCTGTTTTGAAAGAGGCAATCTAAGGGGAGCAGGAAAAGAGGAGCAGAATTAATGTAATCAAGAATATTGGCCATCATATTTTTTTCCTTAAATCTTCCTCTTAGTTCCTGCTATTCCCAGCTTTTCACCTCTCCAGATCCTGTAAAATCCTTGACTGTCACATCCAGAGGACATGATGCTGATTTCCTGACTCTCACCTGCATGCATACTTCACTGAGAGAACCTTACCACTTCCCATATGCTTGATGAGGGCTGAAGGAGGTGGCATTGCACATAGCTTTCATGTTGAAGCTTCATCTTTTCTTGTTTACAGGTTCACTGAAATAAAACCAGGCTGCCTGAAAGTCATGCTGAATTGAAGGGTTGTCGAGAGGAGGAATACAGAAACTGAGGTGTCGGATCACAGCTAAAAACTTTTTGAACAGTGGCAATAGTATTTTTTAATCTGTTTTAAAGGATGATATTTTATTAGAAATGGTCTCAATTTACAGCAAGTGTTTTTGTTAGCGTGTTTCCAAGGAAATTTTTGTGTGGAATGGATGCTTTTTTGAACCTGCAAAAAGAAGACACTCACAGGATTTGAAGTCTCAGAAACGCAGATTGAGAATTCTGCTGAGCAGTACATGATGTTTTAAAGGGAAGTTAAGGTACAATTTTTAAATATAACTGTCTTCTCAGTATACCCAGGCTGTGTTGTCTGACCCTCACACATTTTAACTGCTGTAGATTCTATGCTTTTACAGCATAGTACTTTGAAGTTATTTTGTGATTCAGAACTTTGTGCTAAACCCTTGAGAAGACCACAGGGGAGATGGGAACTGGGCAGCTACTGATGTTTCAAATCCAGTTACAGCTGAGTGCTAAATATTTCCAGGTTTATTCAAAAGTCTCATGACTTTTTAGTGATGGGTTGACCAGTTCTGTTGTCCTTTTTCCGTTTTAAACTTTCCAGATACTGATGGATGTTGCATATAAAGAACTGTGCATTAAGACCAGCTGGGAGTTTGGTAATTTTGCAGACTTACTGTGATCTATTAAAGGGAAAAGTACAACACTGTAGTTCAATCTCTACTTACGCATAGCTAATACTGTAACTTTACAGTATTTTTGCAGGAGATGCCCTTAACTTTTTTCAACATCTACTGGACTAAAACCGTTTCTTCCTTTATGGCTTTTTAAATTGAGCAAATTGAGTAGTTTCACTTTACAGGTGTCTAATAGTGATGTGTCTTCATTCTGTGTGTATTTAATTTCGTGATTCCTTTGTAGAAAATATGATTGTCAGTGAGACATTTTAAATGTATTTTTAACATCAAAGTGAATGCTAATACTACAGTAGTAATTGCCTAACCGGAAAGTCTGGGAATACAAAAGTTACTCCATTGGTGGTGGTGTTGAATCAGCATCTAGAAGTACCTGTGTAAAAAAGCAAAACAACAACAAAAAACCCCAAACACTCCACCCCCATTTAAATATAAACATCAGTATTGTGGCAAGTGTTTCCAGTAAGCAATCAAAAACTTTTTTAAGTAGAAATATCTTCTAGCATGCATTACTATTTTTTATTTACATCTTTTCCTCTTGAAAGGCATACAAATTTTTGTTGTAAGGCTTTTTCAGAAACAGGTTGTGTATTAGGAGCAATATTAATAGGTTAAGGATTAAGGGGAGGGTTTATTCATTTTAAACCACTTCTGCAGTAATTTTTATCCAGGAACTACACGCATACAGAATTCGTGTATGAATCCATGTATGTGTGCAAGTTCTGCCATTTGTTTGCGTGAGGAGTAATAAGCAAGGAACTTCTGTGAGAAAAGCTGTGCACAGAAATAAGTTTCACTTGAAAATGTGTCTGTGTAAGTTGCTGACAAACTGAAAGATACGATATTTCCTAAATATCTGTGTTTACTGTAATATATACACAGTGAACGCAACATACACTTAAAAATGAGTTTGTCATGCTTCAACAGATACAATAATCTCTTCATGGTGACTTCAAGTGGAAGAATTGCTTGAATAATATTTAATCAAAGGGACTTATACTGGAATAATAGTCATAATATTTTTTGAGGTACTTAGTTCATCTGAATCATGTCCTTTCTCTTTTTTTTCTTTCTCTCTGGGCTGCTCATGTAACCAGTAGCTAAAATACAAAAAAGTCTGTGCTCCACAAAAAGCATTAGCAGAGCTGTTTCTCCTACTGCATGAACTCCTGCGCAGTGAAGTCCATGCTCCACCCTCTGTGACAGTGCCTAAATAGACTGAGATGTCACTTAGGCACTTGGACTTGAGACAGCAGTTCAGACTATAAGCAAGTCCAGGGATGCAGATGCTAGAATTGCCTCAGCGAACTTAGAACCTTTCTTTTGCACCAAGGAACTTCTTTCTGCTCCTGAACAGGTTTTTCTTGGTGCTACTGTTTATACCGAATGGAGATTCAGCTTTGTGGGGCAAGTCTTTAAAGTGGAGTCCTTGTTGTTTGGCTCGGGTGGCTGGGTTGCCAAGCCAGTGTGCGCTCAGAAGTGGAGTGTGTTGAGCTGCTGGATGCCCAAGCCCTACAGTGATGTGGTTGTAAACAGGGAAGTGGCAACACTTCCATCTGGTCTGAGAGCCGGTCTGGTTCACTCAGCATATTCACACCTTTCCTGACATGGGCAAAGACACCTTAGATTGCAGTTCAAAAGATAAGCAGAACGAGCTGTTGTCTTGCCCATCTGTTCATAATCTAGTTGTTGACAAGTTTACCCTGGAGATGAGAAGCAGCTCACCTGCTTCTGGGTGATTGACTCTCACTTCCCCAGAAAATGCCTAACCAGTGTGCTCAGGGGTATTCTTGAAGTCACCACTTCCTGAGCCTCTTCCAAAGTCATTACTGCAAGATAAAAATCAAGGGGACAAAAGAGATTAAAGACTAAATTTGTATAAATTTATAGTCTGGAAGAGGATTAGAATTCTGCAGAAAAGGAGGTTCAGTGTACCTTCCATATTATTTTTTCATCTCTTAGACCTATTTGAATAAATGCCTAAAAATGTTCAGGGCAAAACCTCAGCTACACCCATTACTAGGAGAGTTTTTCTGCAGTCTGTCAAAGTCAGCAGAGGAGTACATAGTTTAAGAGCAATGTGGAGTGCTTTTTGCACTCCTTCCCTCCATTGTCCTTTTGGATACAGGTTGAGGTTCACTAAGGTACTCTGAATACCCTGTGTGGTTATAGATCGATTATTCACCTGTTAAAAGTTGTGTGATCACAGGCTGAACTTTCATGGAAGATGATGGTTTAAATTCATTAACATGGGCGCTGACTGAAGTGATCAACTTTATTGAAGTTAGTGACAGAGCCTTTATCAGCTTCGGCAACTCAGGGTGAGTCATTGCAGTTCCAGCTCGGAGGAAATATAATGCGCTCAGCCTTTTTCTTCCATATGATCTTGAGCATGTGCTTAGAAGCTGTGCTGAGCTGGATACACAATGGAGCAGAAGGTCAGTGCACAGAGAGAAAGAAAGTAAGACTTTCATTAGTAAGGATTTCCATGCCTTCAGCTACTTGCCAAACTGTCCAGAAAAAAACCCACTGGACTTCTTGTATTTCTTTTGACTGTTTTATAATGTACAGTGGATGAATTATATCAAATATATTTGTTTCAAAATGGTATTTCAAAGTAGGTTACATTTTAGAACTTTCAGCCTTTCTGGTGTCTTGCAATTACATCAGTGAGAATCCTGAGGTATTGTGTAAATTCTGTATCATCTTATACTGTTAATGAAAATAGCACTTAACAGTATTGCCACCAGCACTCTGAAATAACGTGCGACTGTTGAAATACCTATTTTGTGTACCACTTGTAAACCTATTCTTCAACAGCATGTGGTTGTTATGACTGGTAGCTTTTAATACATGACTTTTGGGTTCTTTTTTGCAAAACATTTTAACCTTTATCCCAATTTTTCATTTAGGAAACTTATCTTTTTGTGTGTATATATATGTGTATATATATATATATACACACACAAAATTTAATATTGTGCTAGCACTGATGAATCATCTTGCAGTGAATTAAAAAGCAAAGACCCAGAGGTGAAATGAAGGAAGTTGTTCTCCTGAGTAATGTGTTTAAAAATGTTGATTGTGAAAGCAGTGGGGCAAAAGTGATTTTTAAAACAAATATTTCAAGATACCTTGACAATACTTTAATGACTTTTGCTTTTAAAGGTATGTGGTACAATTATATTTAAACTTCATGGTTTTGTAGGCCTGTTGGAGGACGCCTCAGGCGAAGTTTAACTGGTTGGTTTTTTTTTTCTGTGGCTGTTGGAAACCATTGTGACGTGGGAATTCTGATTTAAACAATGTTCAGATGCTCTAGTCAAAACCTAGAACATCTCTAGAACTAGAACATCTGGAACATTACTGTTGCGGGTATGTGGAATGTCGGGGAAGATCTTGTAGGCTTAGCAGAACGTGTACACTTAAGGTTTTACTTGAGGAGGTGAAAAGTAACCACATTGTTACTTAATCTTGCCACAAAATGTGGTGGGTAGACAGGAAAATAATTTAGTTGCTGATAATGGCAAAGAGGGATCATCATAAATGTAATATGAGAAATTACACATAGGCTGTATGTTACTGATGCTTATGTCTTCAAATGCAATTCACATTTCCAGAACAATATTGTGCTCTTTGTGGTGCCAAGGAGAGGATAGAGTATCAGCAGTGTAACAAAGAAGAGTTGGTTGACTTACCACAATTCCCAAGTACCATGTTCTCTTAGAAAAGCTCGCACAAAGCACAATGTTCTTGCTATTTCAGCTAAATAAACTCTGCAGAGGATTAAATTACTATATGCCAATATATATGTGAAAAGACCTAGTATTGCAGCTACCAGTTGTAAAAGCTCTTAGGACCAGTACCTTGGAAAGATACAAATGTCTATTTTTAAATTAAAATTTAAAGATGCTTTTTTTATTTGTATAAAGTTGTAATTTTGCTGTTAACTGTAACTTTCATTTTTTACTGAAATACAGTTTTGTAATTTGCATTTAAAATTTCTAATGTGAAAAGGATTTACAAAATCTAGTTTAATAAAGGATTTTTGCCACAAGTATAGCCTTCTGTCTTTCCTTGGAAAACTACATTTCAGCTTGTGACAAATTTTGTCAAATAGTAGTCTTGGAGATCTGCATGAAAGCCACTTGCCTTGACTTCAGTTTACCATCTGCGGGGAGATGAAGCAACCATCTGCGGGCATAAAGAGGAACAGATTTGTGGCCTGATTTTAAGTGTTGTGAGTGGGCGCTGAATGCTCACATTACTGAAAAGGAGGGTCATGGTTTCAGATTCTTTTTGGCCTGAAGATGCTGAAGAGATGCTGTTCAGGCCTAGCTTATCTTGTGGGAGAGGGAGGGAGTGGTATGTGTCAGGGGAGGGGGAGGTATGGCTACTGTCAAGACGATAGTTTGCGGGAGGGATGTGTTCTGGATAGACCTCATTTAGCAAGACCCCATGGGTCAGGGGCAGTGATAGGTCAGCTCCTTAGGAAGCACCATTGCTGTATCATTGTGGATTCAGAGCTAGTAAGCCTGGCTTTTCCCAAGCCTGCTCTGAAGTGAGCTTTTGTTATGTCATGTTCCTGGAAGTGTGTGGAAAGACATATTGTGAGCAAAGTGCTGGCTAGACTCCAGTCTGTTTTATTAGCTGAGGTTGAGGACAACTGGCTTTGACCTGAGTTAACTCTTTCAGAGTCATTCCTATGACTTCACTGCCTTGTAGCTTGAATAGTCTGCAGAAGGAACCCAGGCTTCTGCATTTGCACAGCAAAGCCCTAACTAATAAGCTGTTCAAGAGAACAGGGAAAAACAGGTTTGGGGAACACATGGAAGTTTAGCAGATGCTGGATTAAATCTGAGGTGGCTGATTCTGAGCCACAGCTACTAAACCACAGAATGGCAAACGTCTGGTTGGTTGTGTGCTCCTTACTTACTCCTTAGGAGTCCCTGCTCTGTCAGTGTGGCTCAAGGTCCATCTTGGTGTTTAATTTCTCAAATTGTTATGTTTTAAAATGGAGGTACTGCTAATGGAGCTGCTTTCTTTGTGGAGGCAGGACAGCTGTTCATTGTGGAGAACCAGCTTTACTCCTGTCCTTGCTAACACCGTTCACCCTGAGTCACCAGCTTCTGTTGCAGCCCATGCCCTTATTTCCCCTCTGTGCTGGGCTAGCTCTGAGCTCCTTTCTGCTTGCAGCTGGGAGCTTGCTCTGGCACTGAGGATTTCTGAGAGCCCTTCTCCCTATTTAAAAGTGGGAAATGGAGTATTTTAGTCTGTCCTTACTTGGCAAAATGGTTTGAACTTTAAGGCTGAAAATTGAAGTGTGGTAAAATAAAAATATGGCCTGAGGCAAACAGAAAATTTCAACCCTGATCGTTAAACTGTAATTAAACAGTGTGTCCATTGGTGGAATGCATTGGGTAGCTCGACAATAGGTGGTGCCCTTGCCAATGGCATTGAGTGATGGTGGCAACAGCTTATAGCCTGCCAGTATCACAGCTGTTGTTTCTGTGTATGACATGTACTGAAGGATGTTATTACACATCACGTGCTGTTCGTTTCTTCCTCGGAGGGAGAATACTGTATTCAGAGTATTGTTCTGGTGACTTCTTTTTTGTTCTTTACAGATGGGTGTGGTAGAGTTTGTTTTCAAAATCTACTTACTTCTCTGTGCTAAACACAGGGAAGACAAGTTCATTTTTGCACTCAGATTTGAAGATGATAACGTTGGGGTTTCTCCTTTAGCTAAACTGGTTTGCTTTTTGCAGTTTAGTTGTCTGGATGCATGGACGAATCAGTCTGTTTGGAGACTGACACAAAAATGTGCTGTTTGGTGAAGTCCTGTCCCACTGTGGGTGTTGGTGGTGGCACAGTGTCTTCTTGAAAACCCTCATGGAGAAGGACCCTCTTGATGTTGCTTGACTTTGTGCATCATGGGACCTGGCTGGGCTAGCAACGGCTTCGCAGTAGTAGCTGTCATTCATTCTGTAGGATAGGTCAGGAGATAAAAGTTCCCTTCTTCCAATAGCCCGAGAGGCTTCTACACAGATTTGGGACATGCTGTCTTTTGAGGATTAGCTCAAAGAGCTATTCCCATAAACAGGGCCCATGTTTGTTCTGAATGACAGTTAGGAGCTTTGGAGGATCCACAAATCTTTACTACCCCTGGGCCAGTCTACCCTGTGTCCCTGAGTGCTGGAGAGCTGAATGAGGTCTGCAGCCTTTGTCTCTCAGTGGAAAAGACATCAGGAAGATGGTGAGGAAACCAATGGGGCACAGAGGTACTCTGTAATCTGTAAGAATCTTAGAGGGAGGCTCTATGGAAGCATGTGGATGGGCCACATATGAGGGGCACAATGCCAGGCACAGGCCCTGAATGAACTTTGGGGAAGGCTGGCTAATGGATCCAGATCAGTACCAAGGATGTGCTGTGACGAAGAAAGGCCTATTACACCATGAGTGTAATGAGCTTTATGCTGGAGGGTGGGTGGTGGCATGGAGTAGGGGCATGCCAGTGAATGGAGAGGATGGCAAACACCAGAAGGGATCTGCAAAAGCTGTTAGGGGAAGGTGTGGTGTGGTGGGTGGGCAGTGCAGAGGTATCTGGGAGACCCTGAGGCGCTGCAGGACCATGTTGTAAGGTACCACGCACAGGTGGGGCACTGCTGCTGGGGCAGCCTATTCCACCAGCACCAGCAGAGCAGTGCTGGTACATCTAAACCAGCATCTCCAAGCTGACTGTCACTGGCATGTGCCATTCAGAGGTCTTGCTCTGTCTGGTAGGGCTCAACATCCTGTGAGCGACTTGTTTTGTACTGTGTTCAGGTTTTGGGGTTTCTTGTAGCTTTATGTAGCTTTCATATTTTAAGAATGCTACAGATCTTTGTCTTGATAGAGACAAAACCTGTGTGCAGACTTTGGGGGTGGGATGGGAGGACTTGCAGGTTTGGTAGCTTTTTGGCAAAAAACTGGGGCTTTTGACGCCCATTCCATGACTGACTTTTAGGCAATCCCTGCTGCTTCATGGTTTGAAAAAGAGTCATGTATCCCCAGTGCCGCCAGCATTCTCCATGGCCTGAGCCCACTGTGCTGTCATGCTGTGTGATCTTCAACTCAAGCTGTGAAAACAGAAAGGGCTGAGGGGGAGCACAGGGTGAAAGCCACCATCTTGCT
The DNA here is from genome assembly GCF_037157495.1 of Lathamus discolor. NCBI lineage: Eukaryota > Metazoa > Chordata > Aves > Psittaciformes > Psittacidae > Lathamus > Lathamus discolor. Next base: position 140,788,492 of record NC_088884.1, on the reverse strand, counting down.
TTCCTCCCACTTATTCTAAGCTGGTTTGTGCCCTCTGTCACGGTGCTGGGTTTAAAACTAGATTTGTGTACTCCCTGTGAGTAGGAAATGCTTTATCATGTAGCTCGGGAGACATCTTACATGACTTGGGGAGCGCTGAAGTAATAGTATAAATAGTAAATAGTACAAATAATATTTTAAATAGTAAAATAATATACATAGTAAAATAATAATATAGTAAATAATAAATAGTAAATTCTTCTATGTGATCAGGTTGTGGTATCTGTAACTTTGGGCAGTAGGACATCGCACTGTGGCATGCTGCTATGATAACTGCTCTTTCTACAAGCTCGATAAGCAGCTGTATGGATCATTATTATTTTTGTGTTATCCTGAGAAACAGGACCCTCCTTCTTACACACCTGTGGCTGGTTATTCACAGTGGACCGGAGAGAAAGCAATGGAAATCTGCCTGCACCACACATTTCATTGACGTGGCCTGTAAATGGAGGAATGGTAGTCCTGCCAAGCCATGCTGATGGAGCTCTGTGTAACAGCGTTTGCCCTGGTAGCTAACTCACAAGGCGTTGCCTTGGGTTCCCACCTCTAAGTCGGGGTAAAAGCAGTCTTCCTCACCTGTGCGCCCTTCTTGCCTTTCCACGTTATCCCCTTTTACCGTCTTGCAGTGCCACACAGGCAAGCCATGGGTGACCGGAAGTTTCAGCTTTTTGGTGTTTATCAAGGTAGCGATGTAAAGGTTGTATCTCGATACACTGCAGGGGGAACTGAATGTCCCTGGAGGGATGATGTACCTGGCTGGCGGGGGGGCTTACCCAGAGAGTGCTTTGGGAGCAATTCAGGGCATCTGCGTCCGGCTCCTGTTCTGAGCCGCCTGCTGCGGAAACATTTCCGTGTCCATGGAGCAGAGGCGATCAACTGGGTGGGGAAGCGGGGAGCCCGAGACTGCGCGGTGTGACTCTCCCCATCTTCAGCATGGCAGGAGGTGGGAGAAACACGTTCGAAATAACCCCCCTGCTGCCTTCACCCGCTGGTTTGCCCGGGAGGAGCTCCAGCGGCTGCTGACTGCTGGGCGGGAGGCCCGGCCTGTGCTGCCGTGTGTCTGCCTGACTAGGGAGCCCCGCGGCAGGGCAGCGCTGTGGGACGGAAGGTGCAGGGGGGGGGTGGCCGGGAGCTCTGTGCTGGCCGCCAACACCGCTCTTGCTGGGCTGCCCCGAGCGCGGTGTGCTGGGCGCACTGCCTGCGGGTGCTGGCGGCAGGGAAGGGGGAGCCGCGGGCCGGGGCTGGCGACACAAGCTGCTTCCCCCGGCAGTTCCCCCGTGACAGAGCCCAGCTCTGCCCTCTGCGGCAGCGTGACAGCAGGAACCGGCGTTTCCTCAGCGCCTCTGGCAGCGCCTCCGGCCTGGGGCAGCGGCGCCCGGGAGCGCCTGGGCAAGGCCTGGGTGCGTGCGGGAAGCTGGCCCGGCCCTGAAGGCGCGGAGTAGCCTCGTGTCGGGCGGGAGCTCACGGGGGAAACCACCGCCGCGTCCTGCACGGTCTCAGCGAAGCCGCGGCGATTATTTCTGCGTTAAATCCGGATGGGGAAGGACGCGTGAACGTCCCCGGCGATGGAGAGCATTGCGAAAGCCAGACAATCGACAGAAACAGATGCGTTCTTGCACGCTGCGTGTGTGGAAGCGTTTGCCGGCGGGACAGGGCTGCCCTCAGAGCCCGGCGCTGCTGCGTGCGGCCTGCCCACCCCTGCCTGTGCCCTCCTTCAGCTGCCCGCAGCCCTGTCACCACAGCCCCGCCGCAGGCAGCCCGCCTGCTGCTCCTGCCCTCTCCCTGCCAGCTCCGGGGCTGCGTGGCCACTCTGTGCCCCTCGGGGCAAGCATCTCCTAAGAGCTCCAGCCAACAACAGCGGGCAAATGCAGCAAGAGCCTTGTTCCCTCAGCAGGGTGGATGGGTATTTTGAGAACTGGTGCCTGATTTGGGGGAAAAGGATTGACTCTGTTCTCAGTGGTGTGGTGCTAGATTGTCTCAGAACGGCAGACAGGGATGTTAAGTAACCCTCAGCGCAGTCCCTAAGCACACTTCCCTTTCAAGAAAAGGGAAGTAGGGTTTTGTATTGCTCTGGAAGAAAATACTTCCCATACATTGTCCTGACCGCCAGCTCTGCACTGGCGTCACAGGAGGAATAGCTCTAGGAAGTGAGCACACCGGTTTCTGCTTACCAGTATCAAGAAAGAAATACATGTAAATGTTGTCACACAGCATACGCTGCTAGCTTTCTCCGAATTGGTCCAAGCACTGACCTGATCTAAGAGGAGTACCCCAGAGAAATAGCAAACCAGTAACACATACACAGCAGGAGAACTTAAACAAGTAGTGAAGAGTCATTCTGGAGTTAAGACTGCAGAAAGCTGTGGTTTCAGAAAGTGGGGAAATCTGAAATTGCCTGGCTTGTCTGCACGAGTGCCTGGGTTTCATGTAAATAACAGAGCTATATCAGCCTTGAAAAGAGGCTGGATAAATGTAGATGCTCACACCCAAATCTTAGCACCAAACCAATCATTTGCACAACCCGGGGCTCTCTTTTGGGGCTGAGAGGTCTGTGCTGCTCAGGCGTGCCCAGGTCTGAGTCACTCTGTGCCTTGCACCCATCTCAGCACTGTTTGCACCCTGAAACGGGGTGGCTCAGGGCCAAATCCCACAGAGCAGGCGTAGTTGGATGGCTGCTCTATGGCCACTTGAAGCATAGGGCCAGCCTGTCACCTAGGGCAGCTCCATTTCTGTGTTGCAGGGGATCAGATCTGTTTTTGCAGGGCAGGTCCTTGACCAGCTCTCCCTGCTAAGCATGCTGGTGGTGCCCAGGCTGTGGCTGTCCTATGCTGCCCCTCTGCCTCCCAATGGCCCTTGCATGGCCTTGCTGGAGGTCTTTGACTTGCTACCCTCTGAAGACCCTATTCCTGCCCACACGATGTGTCGGGAACCCTCCTTGTGCTTGGTTTTGAATTCTGTTTCATCACCACATGCTTCGATTTGTGCCACTGCAGTACCAGAACCGAGGGTACTGCCATTGCATTAGCCTGCTGAAGAACCAGAGCCTAAATTCACCCAGACAATGTAATTAGTAGCGTGAGAGTTTTACTAAAATCCATGTAGGAACTGCTTGTGAAATGGCATTTTCGTTTCCACTTTTGGATTAGCTCTCTGGCAATGAGTAATGCCGCACAAGTTGCTGTGCCCACTCGAGAGACTTTAACAATGTTCTTTGTTGCGTTACGAGGAAGCCTTCCTTTCTCTAAGGTAACTGTTCCTGAGAAGGAAGTGCTTTCAGCCCCATGTTGAAAAGTGTCTGGGCAACCTATCTGATTTTCCCTGTCCAGTAAAGTCTTTTGAGGATCCCCCTCAGCAGGGGGAAAGCAAACAGCCACATCCCAGTTTTCCCAACACACAGCTGGCATCTTGACCACATTTTTCCTGCCTCCCTTTGAAAATATTAGCAAAAAAGAATTAGGCTCATTCTTCTACAAAATAAGCACACTTCTTGTGTGATGTTTGTATTTCTGCTGCATGGTCTAGACATTAGCAACAATTAGCTTTAGTTTGTCTTAATATAGTGATCATCTAGTACAGGAGAAAGGCTTGTAGGGCTAAATACAATGGGTATCAAGAATGTAATGATTTACTTCCTGAGCAGTGTGCATGCTATACTATTTGGGCCAGACCAAAATCAGAGCTGAGTGAACCTGAGAATAAAAAGGAAATCAGGCAGGGGGGACAGGAATAGCTTCCTTCCTTTCATCAGCAGCCTGCCGGTTTCTCTGAATGAGACAGAAATCAGTGGATTAAGAGACAAATTGACTTTCATTGTAAACTGGCCCATGACTCTACATGTCAAAGCCCTGGATAATGTTGTTTTACATAGTTGACCATAAACCCTTAGTTACTTGAGGTTTAATACTTATTTTTTGCTGTCAACTTCATTTTCAACGCAAAAATACTTTGCAGCCCTTCGTTCCACCCCATGTATATTTCCCCAACAAAGTATTTGTTTCTGAAAGCCCCAGATAATGACTCATACTGAGTCTAAAAAAAAAGGAGAAGCAACTTCTTTTTTAATGTATTAACAATATTCTCTCACCACAGTCAGATGTTCCCCTTCACTGCACAGCATGAAGAGGTGAAAAGGAGCAGAAGAACTGCAGTAAGAAAGGGGTGAAAAAATGCAAAGATCCACAGAAACTTGTGAGACTGCAATATTACACCTAACTTTGTAATTGCTTACGTGTTGTGCAGACAGTGTGGAGTTGAGGGTCTCTTTGTGGAGTTCCAGGTCACGAGGAAGTGAAGTCATGGAGCAAGCGCATGAAGCATATGCATCTCCAGGAAAGGTCCCAGATTTTTATTTACAAAACCCCAAAAGAATGGAAGAAGCAAAAATAAATCTGACATTCAACTATTTTTGGGAAGTTATTGGGTCAAGATGCTCCAGGAAGCACAGTGTAGGGAAATGGGTGGAAATCAAGACATTGTCCAAACACGTTTCTTATTCTGCAGTCCTGGTGTTTTGCTGAGCTCACTAGATTCAAAAGTTGTTTATGAAGTATTTTACAGATGGATGCGCTCTTTATTCAAAATGCAAACTGCTTAGCCAGAGGGCCTCACATCTGGATTAGTCTGCAGCTCAAAACAGAAAACACTAGTTGCGTTTTTAAGCAGCTGCTATCTGTAGCAGACCTAAAATGGGTGATGATCACCGAAGACATTTATATCAATATAATTTGCGAATGAAATTTATTTCTCTATTTCTGACAAGCCACAGCATTCTGGTGGAAACATTTCAGAATGTTTGGGTGTCTGATTTTCTTTATCACTATCACAGTGGAAACTTATTGCCTGGTTGCATGCACTGGTATTGGGAAACGCAAACCTGGTTAAAAACAGAAGAATAGGTGTTTAATGTGAAAATTAAGTAACACAAGTTCTCACATAAACTGATAATACATTGAAGCCCCTTATCCAAAATCTTGTCTCAAACTAAAAGGAAGATTGAAGCTTTTAGGAAGATAGTATTCCAGAAATGCCTTCTGTGAGCCAGCCTTCCTTACCCTAACCCCTGTTGATAATTAACTTAATTAATTTCATGTCATAGGGAAAAGAAACAAATTGATTCCTCAGCCTAACTGTGCAGCACTGTTCTGCAAGCTTTGTATCAGGAGGTTTACAGCATGTTTACACAGGTTATAGTCAGCAGCAGCTGTATTTTTGGCACAAACTGCTTTTCATCTACACATAAGTCGTCTTTTTGTTTCCTTTTTGCTTTATCTTGTAATTTATTCTGTTGATTTTTAATCATTTTTGGAAGCAATATGACTTTTTCTTGGAATGCATTGTACTGTCATAATGTTGATGTGGACAAATTCGCTAGCTGTCTTCAAAGAGCTCCCATCCTGCAAGGAACACAAAATGCATGGCTTTAGATATGGATCAGGCAGCCTGTTCCTACTGCTTCATGGCTAGAGGTGGTCTAAAAATGGTGAAATAGCTTCACTGAGCCCAAAATATATTCTGAAAAGGACTTGGGTTCCACTTCTCTGCCTCCCAAACTGGTTTCAAGGCTGCTGGGAAACCCACCACTGATGCCTCTGACTGAGCAACAGACAGCCCTCTGTGCTCGTCATCGGGGCCCCTCATGTTCAGCTCTGGGGCAGATCTCCTGCTGTGCCAGCAGTCTTGGGTTGCTTCAGGAGTATGCGACAGGAATGCCCTTCCTGCAGTCCAATTACCTGATCATCCAAAAAGGACAACCTCTTGTGCTCCCAGCTCCTGGAGCACAGACCATAGACCTGGCACTTGAAATCCTGTCATCAGAGCTTTGCTTTCGGTGTTGTGATGGAAAGCTGGAAGTGATGAGGGTCTGGCCAGCTCCAGTTGTCTGTGCTGGGAAAGGAAGCAATCTCCATACCTGTGGTGGTTTCTCCTGCTGAGAGTCTTTATGCTGATGGAAGAGAGGACAAGTGTGCTAGTGAAATGATCCTGGTCAATCCTAAACAATGTTACTGGAGAATCCTCACTGAATTACGACAAAGCCCTATAAACCAGTGTTGAAACATCTCAAAAGTGCCTGCCTTGAGTTTTGCACAAGGCCAACTAAATATGTTTTTTTAATCAGGCCATATTCCATCTTGCATGAGAATATCCCATCTCATTCATGCTACTGGAGTGTGAATTGCACATAGCACTGCCGGGCAGTTGTTGATCCACTCCTTTTCTCCTGGCATGTATAGGATAGCACAGCATGGGCTGTGCTATGCTGTTAGGCACTGCAGCAGAGAGGAGGCAACTATAGGAGCAGCAGAGTGCAAAGCTAAAGCTTTCTGCAGCCTGGAGGTTTTGCCCTCCTCCTCCATCTTCAAGGTTTTTACATCTGCTCCCACAGCCACCAGAGAGAAAGACACATACACTCATATGCCAACCCACAACAAAACCCACACAGCAGAGCTGAGGAGCTGTCACCCGGAAGCTGACTTACCCTAAACTACTCTGCTATTTCTCGTCACACTACATTTGGGTCTGCTGTCACTGCTGCGTCCGGATGAGCTAGACCCATTCGACAGGACTAGTTTGGCCTGGATGTGTAGTGGTCTCTGGTCACCTCTGGAGGTTTTGTTTTCCCTCTCAACAACATAATTGTTCTAATCTGCTGGAAAAGAAGTCCATCCGAAACAGCCAAGAGCACAGAACACCACTCTTCTTTTTTTTCTTCCCCCATCTCGTCTAGAAGAGCTGATTTCCGTAACGTTTATTTCCAACAGCCGCTTTCAGCTTCCTGCATATGGTGAGTTCTTTGCATTTTCTTTTTTTCTTCCTAAAAGCCTTAATGTGAATTGATGTTCTTAATCAAATTCAGTATCTGTAGCTTTACTAATAAGTTTGTGAAATTGATTCACATAATCAGTTTTAATTTTAATACCATTTTTTAATTACTCAGTATTGTGATAACCTGCTAAATGGTGGTCAAATCCTGCCTACGTCTCATACAATACGTTCCAGAGTTTGTTTCCACTTGAGTGTAAAAAGGCCTTGTATAAAAGTAGAAAGAGGGGTGTGATGGGCTGTGCCATGCTAGTATTTTCCATGTTAACTAATGTAAGAAAAAAAGAGAGAAGATGAGAATTACTTTAAAGATGGTGATCTGATTCTGACCCCTTTTGCTGTTGTATGAATTACGAACCCATGAGATAAGTATGTGTAAACCTGCAACACCTCAAAGGATGCTTTCTTCCCCATTTGTGAAGCACATCACAGCTATAACTGCTTTGCTTCATCTTAAATGTCCCCAAGCAAATTTGGTTGAAGACTTTATTGTGGGAATTTGAGAAAGGTGAAATTTAGGTTCTTAAGGGCTGAAGTGAGATTGAAGGTATTTTTAATTTACCAGCATATCTGGCTCTGGCTCTGGTTCTAGCAGCTGCGCGGCCCTGCTGACTCTAACAGGTGTGTCTATCACCTTCTAAGATGGAAGGGTTTTGTTTGCTGTCTAAATGGCCGCGGCTGTAACTCTTTGCTTTCATGTCACCCCACGGCTTCTTCTCTGCATTCTGAGCCATCCATGGCATGCTGTTGGTGTGGAATCCCTTGGAGAGCAGTATGTATCTGTGCACGCATGCACAGATGTGTGCGTATCTGTGCACACATGCACACACCCTTTTCCAGATTTTCTTCCAAAACCTGCATATTATGATGCTTTAGTGGTGGTAGAACGTCTTGTAACGTTGCCAGTGAGAGGTAGGTAATCTAAAAGGTGAATGAGGAGGAAGCACACAGGGGCAGGAGCCATCGCTCTGATGCAGTCCCCACAAAAAAATCTGAATGTAGCTTTAAGATTTTGTAATTTCTCCTTTCAGCCGTGTTTTCACCTGTGGATGGAGCAATAGTGTGGCTGTGGCATCTGGAAGAGGCTAGCTCTAACCCAGGATTTACCCTGAAGAAGATACTTGCAGAGGAAAAAGGTAGGATAAATGAGATTTAGTTATTAGCAGGCACATCTGCCAGCATTTTTTTGGTGTACATGCCCATCTGGTGCTGCTGTCAGAATAAGGCAGGATTGTGCATTGCAGTGTGCTGCTTGCTATTTAATGTTTCCCAAACCCACCATTTAGACCAGTGGGTGTTTACAGATGTTCCATGCACATGTACTTACTTAACTTTAGAACGGGGTTTAATCTAATTTTTCAGAGAGAGATCTGATGATGTAGTCATATAAGAGAAGTCGAGTTTACCAGAGAAAGTGGGTACAGACTTGATGTGAATACCATGTTTGAGACTTCGGCAGCAGCTGCAGGATAGAAAAACCCCACGTGTGCTTGTTTCCTGCTCAGTTGAGAGAGTAGGCCTTAATGGGGTGCAATACCGAGTTTTCTATTCACTAGATTAGGTGTTGCAAAGCAGGAAAAATAATAGTTTTGTATTTATGGTGAATCTGCAGTTTTGTAAGTAATCTGTACTTACTAAGTTCCAGAGCAAAGAATTAACATGTAAGAAATGGGCTTGTCATGTATAGCAAGACATAAATTCACAGTCCATCAGCAGGACAAAGTGTCTGTATATTCCTGCCATTTAATCCCACTTCAAGGGAATTTTACTCTGCCAAAGCAGTGTGAGATGGTCTCATGTCAGAAGAGCATCGAGCCTCACGTGATTGCTTATATCAGAGGACAGTCCCTATATCTACACGCATCATAGTAAAACCACAAAGTTGGAACTACATTTCCAGAAAGTTACTTCCAGCCCGGTGACCAGCTTTCTTAATAAAATGTTTATATGTAGAAGTTTAATAGATTCTGGCTCAGTTGCTCCATTGGGAGTGTGAATTTGGGAATGAAATGAGAGCGCTTTCTCTTCTTCATAAACCCAGCAACCAAGAGACTGATGCTGAAGTCACATCAGCTGGTAACAGCTGCCTGTGACAGTGATATCAGGGAGGAAATCTGTTGTACAGCAAGGGGCAGTCATATAAATCTTTAAAGATGTCGGTGGAAGCTTTGCAGTATACCCAGAGCACACAGGAAATGAGCAGAAATTGTGGTGGCGGTCTTGCAGGCTGTGCTACTGGCCTGTCTTAGAGAGCAGCAGGTCTGCACCAGCTGCAGCTCCTGAGAAGCTTTTCTTGGTGACTCTTTCTGATAACTAACTGGGAGGACACCCAGGCAAGGTGATGAAATTCTGCTGTTTCTCCTTTCGCCCTTGCCGTGCAGCTCTAGACGCATAGCACAGCTGGCTGAGGAGTTTTAAATGAAAAGGACTGTCAAAGAAAAATACCTCTTCTCTCTAAAGCAAACACACCAACCCCTTTTTCTTTATAAAATGCTGGTGCTGTTATTTTATAGTTTTCATTAAGTAACAGTTGAATGTTATTGAATGCACTATTTAAGTGTTTAATTTGATTTGGCATTGATCATACAGTGAAAAACTGCAGATTTTCTAATAATGCTTTTGATAATGGTTTGAAAAGAAATAAGAGACATAACTATGAAACTTGACATTCTTGGCATCATACTATGCAGCTTAACATCATTTCCAAATGAGGTTCTCACTTTTTGGCCGGTGGAGTGTGGTTTTATTAAATCAGCAGTTTTCAAACGTTTCCATGCCATGAGCACAGCTTACAGCTGAAAAATGTCTTGGGATGACCCCAACATAGTAATTAAGAAAGGAAGCTGGCTGCAGCTGTCTCAAGCCCACTGTTTAAGTAGTGCAGCTTTAAAATACTGGTCAGGATCACACAGATACAATGAAGTGATGTAACAACAAAATTTGTAGGCTGCAACCAACCATTAGCTCTTCTTCCCAAAACCAATACAGTTTCATATGTGCTTAGCACAATTTAGTTGTGCTTGATTTTTTACATCAGTGAAGAATGGGAAAAGCTTCCTAATCCACCAAAAGCATTGGTCTGCAGTAGAAGGGGAGACTTTTGTAGCAAGCAAAACCTCTGTAATGCAGCAGTGAGCATGAGCACTGGCAGTCATGGGTACGAAACCTTGGTGTATCAGATCTCAGATGGGCAGCTGCCAGAGTAGCAGGGAGCAGTAGTGCCAGCAGTCATGCTCTTGCTGGAGGCTGTGCTGGAGGATCACCATCACTGCCGGCATGGCAGCTGGAGAACAGCTGGGAACTCAGTCTGAACACTGACCACAAGTGTGTGCTCCTCACAGAGAGGCTGCAGGAGTATTTGCTTGTGCCTGGTCCTGCTTGTGGCTGTGTGGCTGTGCCTGGCATTTGTTAAAGATTCCTTGATCTTTCCCACCCTGCCCAATCACTTGCTGCTGTGTCTGCATAGTATTTCTTTTGCACAAGGAATTGAGTTTGGTCTTTGGTTACAGAAGCCAAAGAGAAGTGTAAATTCCTAAGGGATGAGGGTGGCACTGAACTTGACATGGTTGTCTCTACCTGATGAAATGTATGAACCCGCTGGAAACCACATGAGGATTCTGCTATGGTTTGGGGGGTTCCCCAGCGGGGGGCAGCGGTGACCTATTGCATACAAAAGACGGAGAATGTGCTGGGAAGGGAACAAGTACTTCTCCTGGCAGGAGCTGGTGTGGAGGGCTGTGGTTATGTACCATGCACGATGCCGCTTGTCACACACAACTGTGAGCATGGCGTACCAGTCTCAGTAACTGACACTTGCCCCATGTGAGGTTGTTGTACCATTTGCTGCTTCCTCTTCCTTACGAGTGACAACCTCTTCCTTATGAATAACAGTAAGGTTTTTTTGAAGGTTATCCTGGTTTATGTCAAACTATGAGACTGGCTGTCCTAATATAAAAGTGTGAGACCAACACCCCTACATAGTTTGGGATGGGATCTGTTTTGGTTGTCTCCTGTGCATATGGTCATTGAGAGAATACAAAACCTCTCACTCTCACAAGAAAACCACTCTTTTCTTTTGCTGATTGCCATGCCAGTGGACACAGCTTGTAGCTTGCCTTTATTTTCTTTTTTCATTAAATGTCTGTGTGTAAGAACTGGTAAAGTTTTTAAGGTTCAAAGTTATTGAATTAATGACATACTGAATTATCTATTAACTTCCTCTCATCATCTGTGTGCTTGTGTTTTTCTCATTACAAAAATGTATTACAAAACATCTGCCTTGAAAATCCCTCATGTAAATTCCTTTATTTCCATAAATTAAAATGCAGGTTTTAAAATTCATTTATCTTTCAGTGGAGTTTTAATTCTAGATGAAAAGCCATTGGGTAAAATATCTTTGAGTTTGAATCAAGTCCACCAGGATTCAAAAATAAAGCATAGGAAATGTTCTCATAATGTTCAAATGTAGCTCTCTGAAAATATCTCTCTTTCCATATGTGTGATCATTTTCATGCAAAATATGTAAAAATCAAGAAAATCAAGGAAAACTTTCTATGCTTCCCACTGAAAACCAGAAACTCTGCATTCAGATTTACCATAGTGTGGGGATTTGCATGATCTCTAAACCAACTGAAAGCCAAATAAATGTCAGCTTTAAGTATCTCAAATGGCTTCTCAAAATATTGAGCTGAAGAATGAGAAGGATTTATGTATTACTTTTGGTGGCAAAGAGCAGAGGCTTTTCTCTTCTTAGCCTATTCCATACAACCCAGTGCTGTCCACAGTATTCTATGTTTTATACGAAAGTGACAAGAGATTAAGGTTGTACTGTAATTGAAGTAAAGGAAAACAGGCCCTGAAATATATATTCTGCTATGGCATAAGGTTGGTGTAAGATACAGATCAAAGTAAAATATGAACTACCAGGTATAATTTGGGCTAAATACAGGGGAAAAAAACCAAATCTTGATGTCATGTTTGTTTGAAATTGAGCTTTAATGATAACTCTGCATGGGATGTAGGCAATTTAATGTAAGCAAGTATGCATGCCCATTTATTGTGTTTAGTTCAATTTACTACAATTAAGGGATTCTAGGGAGGCTACATAGTGAGAATTATTTTCCTCTCTGTCCTGTAAATACGTATTAACACTTCTCCTTGTGTGGGTACAGAGCATGAATGCCGAGTTGTGGGATAGGTTGTGGAAGGCAATTCCTTTTTTAATTTATAAAACAAAGCAAAAGGATAGAGACTTTAAGTCAACAAATGCAGGCAAAGTCATGATAATCGCATGTTTTGTATCGCACCTTCTACCTGTGAAGTGATTGAAATTATTTCCAAGCAAACCCTCCAAATTTTTACTATTTTCATGTACATGCGTGCACACACAATATTTTTTGGTTTAAATTGAAATGATGGCAGTTTCCTATGCCTGAAATCTACACCAAAAAATGTAAACAGTCTTATATATACAGAAACAAGAAAAAGCTTTTTGTTGCTGCCAGTTCTAAGGGGAAAAGCTAAAATTGTCAGCCAGTTTCTCAGTGGTTTAAAATACATAACCAACCGAATTGTTGCTTACTTCACTAGCTTTGCTCATTGACTCAAGAAATTTAACATTCATCAGAGTAAAACCGAAGTGATATGCAGTAAATATGTGTTCTTCCCAAATAAAAAACCCCAATATGTTTTAGCAAGGAGTCATTATTGTGAATTGTTTGATCAACTGAAGAATCGTTGTTTGCTGCTCAAAACACCTATGCATTCAACACATTTTATTCTTATCACAAAATGTGCAAAAAATAATCTTCCATCAAATTGGCTAATTCAGTTCTAACTAAGATTTTCCTCCTTCACCTTTCTCTCCCAATGAAATCAAACTTATGCAGATATATAATTTAATGAACATGGAGAACCTCCTGCTCCTCCCCTGAGGTTAGGGGCAAAAGATCTGGGCTTGAGAGTCTCCTTATTTTGTGGCAGGCATTTTACAAAATCAGATCAAAGTTAAACCTGAATAGACCTCTGAAAGTAACCTTGGAGATCTGGTGAGGGATCACATGGAGGGCTGTGGGGAAATGGTAGGACATTTTTAAAATACTTTCTAACATTAAGGAGGGTGTTAAATCACCTGTATCATTCATATATTAGTTTCTAGCTATAATGTTAATATTGATTACTTGTTAGTGTTTAAAAGACCCAGTCGAGAAGATCAGGTACAGTGCAAACAAGGGAAAGGAGTACTGTCCCCTCCAGGTTAGAGTCAAAACATGCAGGAGCCTGGCCTCACCGCTGCAGTGGGCTTAACACGGGCTCTGAAAGTGAGGAAGCCTTTCTGCCTGCAAATGCAAGTACATACATGGAGTTGCCAGGCTGTTAGATCTAACATTTTGCCATGTTACATATCTGCATGATTTGATATAAATCCATGCATCTCCTTAACAACAAATAATTGTAACGTAAAGATGTGTCTAGAAAATTTAATGGCTGCATGCACAGTAAAAATCTAATTGTTTACAATGTATGACCATGTAATCTATGTGTAAGTGTATGACTATTGTCTATTAGTTACAAACCTAGGTTATTGCAAATCCAGATTTATCACAGCAGTCATTTCTGCTCATGTGTGTGCAAATGTGTACCTATATTAGAAACAGCGTAATGTAACGAACATGGTCATTTCAATAATGCTTCCATTCTTTCATGGAAAATATGTATGCAGGTTTTCAAATGATGGTAAAATATCTTGCCTTGAATATGCATCTGTTTCGTACAGCAATCTGTCACGTAGTCTTTTCAAATGGATGAATATCAATGTGTGTATATATATACATGTCAATATATGTATATATAGACATATAAACACACATGCATGCACATATGGATGTCATATTTTTGTACATGGATGTATAGATGCATTATTGAAATGGTTACATTTTTAAATATACACTGCTTTATTTCCAACATTTTTTTTGTATTTGTATGCATGCATATACTCTTCTATGAAATCAGTCTAGCAAATGATGCATCATTCTGCAAGAAATGACAAATGATTATTTAAAACTAAAACCTATTGGTTGCGTACGAAAGGGAAATGGATACTTCATGGTGATAATGCTTGTATCTGTAGATGGTAAAAAATGCCCCCAGGCTAAAAGTAGAAATAAGGAAAGGGCTAGGCTTTCTGGAAATAAAACACAATTATTGTTGAAGGTTGTAAATAAAAGAGTACTTCACATTTTGTCAGTAGAAAAACCAAAAACAAACTGGGGAAATTTTGAAGAGTTAAACTTGTAAAAAAATTCACAAAAATAAGTTGTACCTTTTTGATTCGTCTTAAACTTTAAGAAAGGTGAACTGTGTTAAAAAAGGATGTGGCATGAAAAATTTGAAGTGGTTTGAGGCCCAAAGCTGCAAACTTTTCCACATGTGAGTAATTCTATACACACAGTAGTCTCATTGAAGTAAATTACTCAAATATCATGCATTTTATATAATCAGTCCTTCAGTTTGACTACACCACAGTTCGACTTGAATGGAAATTTGATTTGAGTCCATTCTGATAGAGTAGCTTTTCATAGGTATGTGTGATAATGCTATAGTTGATGCATAGCACTTTATCCATGTTCATCTGCAAGGGTATCTGTATCCCCATCTGGACCCAAAAGCAATTCTATGTCAGTGGTGAATACATATATATACACACACACATATATATGTATGTGTGTGTGTACAAAAACAGACTATGAGGGAATGCAGACGGACAGATGGTTGGTGAACTTCTGTGCTTGAACGAACACACGTGTGACATTTGCACACCAGCTGCTCCATGTACGACTGTATCTGTGGTGAGGCTCAAGAAGAATTTCTTTTCTCTTTAAGAGCAGAGGAGAAAAATAATCATAGGGAAAGGTGGGAAAAGAGGGTGACATACCCATTTTCTTAGGAAGAGAAACACTCGGTAAACGCAAGGGCATGTGCCATGCTTTGGGCACAACGTGCTCCATTTCTGCTGACTTTGGAAGACATTGGATGAGACTGAAAATGGCACATGAACTGGTGGTTCTCTGTGAAGGGGTTACTTTCCTGTGCTCCATCTACCCATATTTTAATTTGGAGAGGATGGAACACTTATACTGAAAATGGGTCACTACTGCATGCTGCGTAATGCCATGAATACCACATAGTCTGTAACTTGCCACATCATGCCATAAATGTGTGGAAAAAAATTACTTCAGACTCATGCCTTGAATTTTGGAGCAGGCATTTAGTACTGCCAGATCTGCTTGACTTCTATTGAATTTCAGAACTTGGATTAATACATGAGAGTCTTACGGGCTTTTTGTTAATTTTTTGAGTGGTTGCAATCATTTGTCTTCGTGTGTATTTTCTAAGTAGCTGAATCAAGGTGTAATTATCACAGTTAAAGGGCTCCTGAGATAAAATAAATATTTCTTTGGTCTAATTGGGTAATTAAAATGAGAGTTGAATAATTTGTCCCAGTGACTATAGTAAATTGAATAGATTTTTAGACATGCATTATCCATTTCTTATATATATATATTAATTATAGGTACTATTACTAAAGTAATGAACAATTATTTTTTAATATAAGATACCTCATTATGCAGTTCTATATGTATGTGCAGTGTGTAAGCGCGTGTGTAAATATGTACATTTTCCCATATGGAAAGCTGTTGTCCTTTTATTAAGACTTCACCTCTTATTTAATCTTGTAAATAACTTTGGTCTGTATTTGTCGCGATTTTATAGAAGGTTCCCCAGTCTTACACGAGGGAGTTTCTTTTAAATCTAATGACTTGCAGTCCCTTGCTATTAATAAAGTTGTTGGGATGACTGAATATTTCTTCATAAATCCTTTTCTTTAGTTTCAGTTGTTAAAAATTCCAAAAAAAAAGAAACTGAGGTTTAAATTTTCAGGTGTTGTGTTGATCTAGAAGTGATTTTTAGCAAAGGGTCCTAAGAAAGTGGTTGTCCGTTTTCTTTAGATTTCATAAATTAGAAATTATATATATTAAAAAAAAGGTTTATATTTTTTTAAAAAAACAAAGCACTGAAATTTGAAAACTGGAACAGAATTCCAGTTTTGTGAATAAAGGAGTGAAAGAAAAATATCTAAATTGTTATGTCTGCAATATTTTTTAAATGCTGGAAGAAGATTGTTTTTGAGACGACAAGACATCCTGGCTTTGAAAATACGGGTTCACTATACGTTGCTTGCTCCTCTAACTTTAGAAAGGCATTGCAGGTATGATTGTACTTGAGGATAAAATAGCTGTATAAAAGCTTTCATCCAAGATTCTAGGCATCCTCTCAATTCTTTGGAATATCAAAACAGATTGAGAGATAGTCTAGCCAGTAATCCATCAGTATAAATACACTTGCTTGTAAAGAGGAGTTGAACACAGATTCTTTGGTTGGAGTAGTTTGGGGCAAAGATGCAGCACCTTGCAAAGGCACAGTCTGTGAGTAGGTCTTCATGGCAGTGGCACCACCACTGAATGCCACTATGGACTGAAACTCTGACCCTGTCTGAGGCGATGGGAGGCTGTTCACTAAACTGGCAAGACAGGGCCACTGTCTGCTATAGATCAAAATTGTCTCAAAATGAGTTTAAAAACAGGGAGGCAGCTAAAGCAAATGTCAAAGCATCAGCTTAATGCATGACGGGAAACTTCACGGTATGGGGCCATTTGCTTGCAGACCAGCTGCAGTCTCCAGACCGTCTGCAGCTGATGTATTAGTTTTTAGTAGCCCTGTGCTGTGGCAGCAAAGGCCTGTGCAGCAGTCTGGAGGTTTGTATTTGAATGGAGCAAGTCCAACGCATGCACAGAGCTGAAAACAAGGTAGCATGACCTTGGCAACTTGGTCATCTATCTGAGCATCCAGACTGGATCCACAGCAGATGCGGTGTCTCTGTCACAGGGGCCAGTTGTCTCCCTACTGCATCTTCTGAGTGATGCCCTAACCAGGGAACGGCATTTCTGCCCTGTCTTGATTTCCTGCCAGCCTTCCTCCTCTCTTCTCTCTGTCATTCTGCTTTGCAGGAGTTTTCTGAGGCGCTGTCCTTGCCCTGCAGTGCCCACTGCACCCACAGAAGTGGAGGTGTAAAGCTGCACACTGTTCTTTCTGGTTGGTGAAGGTACTCTATAACTTTCCTTTCCTTGAAAGCCTCTAAGGTATGCAAGGAGAGTTTTTAGGTACCTGCATTGCAATTAGAAGGAGCAGCAAAATTAGAATCAACATAATAGAGGGGAATTGTAGGCAGTTTTGCAGACCCCCTTCTGCATGAAGTGAGATTTGCAGGAATAATGTAGGCAGGCAAAGAGAATACCTGCATTTGAACATCGCATGGCAGGTGGAAGTCTCTTCAGAGTTTTTCAGCTTTTTTTTTTGTTTTATAAATATTTTTACTTCCTCACAATGTCAGGTCTCTTCAACAGCTAGTATACCCAGTGCTCAAACTGAAAAATTAGCCTGCTCTTATCCTGATATCAGCAGGAACTGCACTGAGATCTAATTGTGGTAGAGACCGGATAACGGCAATAAAGGTTAGCATGTTAATTGCTTTAACTCTCTGAAGAATTTTGTGACTGCCTCATCTAAAAAGATGCAGGACATGCTCACAATGATCTTATAGTAGATGCAGGAGAATTAAAATCACATTTGGTTCAGTTTATAAACTCCCTGCTTCTCATAAAAGTCCTTGCTTTCGTTTGTTGGTAGAATTGTTTCAACAAATATGAGATTATCTTTTCATGGGATATATATTCGTGTGAATCCTCCACCTACAAAGAGCTTGGTGCTGCTGTGATCCTCTTCCCATCCTGTCATATTACAGGCTGATAGTACAATTCACCTTCTCCATATCATATTCAGCCATGATCAAGTGTGAGTAAATTACTTGCATGAGATTGCTGAGGAGCAGGACAAGCAGTGACCAGAGAGCAGCTCTTGTATGGCTTCTTGTGTGCATGTCATCAGTGAAGTCTGAGGGCTCTGTGACCACACACCAGTGCCATGGTTCTGTATTCCAAAGACAGAGGGAACAAAAATAGGAAAGCAAAACAAAAAAGTTGCATTAGTTGCCTAGATAGTATAATACAGTTGAAAAAACTGTGCAAGAGTTTTCTTTGAGGTTAATCTCAAAGTTTATTAAAGGTCACTACTCAGAATGACTACATCAGAATTAAACATATATTTTTATAATATTTTAAAAGCTCTCATTTTATTATTAAAATAAAATCTTCTATTGTTACAAGTGATGAAAGCATAAACCAAAGTAGTGTAAAAGAAGATACAGGTTTATATCTGGAATTCCAGATTTAAAATGGACTTGATAAGTCAGTGAAATTTGGAAAACTAAATTGTTGGGGAAAAAAAAGAAATAATCCATCAGCAGCCTAGACTCAACCACCTGTGATTGGAAGATTTTGTGCAGACCAAGGCCATAGTCAGTAACATGCAAGAAAAAACCAAAGCTTTTGCAAGTATTTACACAGGTGGTTATATACTGGAGTGCAGAAGGGCCCAGTACTGGCCTGTCTTTTAAAGGACATTGTTTTCTGCTGATGTTTGATCTGAAGAGTTTTCCATCAATTTAGGGTGAGCTTGTGCAATTGTTTTAATACACTAATACTGCTTTTAACCTGAGGCTGTGTCAAGCACAAGCTATGTGCATAATTAAAAAGATACCTTCAGTATGCACATATGTAGTCCCAACTATATACACAAGCACATGAACTCCAAATGACTGTGAACAAAAGCAGGATCAGGGCCACTGACAGCGGGCTGTCCCCAGGATCAGAATATGGAACTTGTTATATACGTGTACATTTTTATTCATCAATAGATTGTAGAACAATATAATTTGCTGTGAAAACAGTTTTGCACTGTTGTGGTGAATATTTCATCTTTTGTTATTTGTGTGTAGGCTAGCCGTGTACATTAGTCCTTAGTATCTTTTTCAGGCTCTAATCATTTGTATACTTTCTTTCAAAGCAGCCAGCGTAATCAGACCTGGCAATCAACAAGCCATGTACCAGAACAATCCTTTTATCTGTCTTTCTCTGTTCTGGCATTTATGAAACAGCAAAAAACATGCTTTGAACATCCTTTTTTCCCCTTACATTCAAATACGCATAAAATAATGGGCCTGAAGGTTTTAAGGACTACTTGCACTAAAGAAACATTTTTTCTGAAAGGATGCAGGAGAGGAACTCTTCATCAGGGACTGTAGCGACAGGACGAGGGGTGATGGGTTTAAACTTGAACAGGGGAAGTTCAGGTTAGATATAAGGAAGAAGTTATTTACTGTGAGGGTGGTGAGGCACTGGAATGGGTTGCCCAGAGAAGTGGTAAATGCTCCATCCCTGGCAGTGTTCAAGGCCAGGTTGGACAGAGCCTTGGGTGACATGGTCCAGTGTGTCCCTGCCCATGACAGGGGGTTGGAATCTGATGATCTTCAGGTCCTTTCCAACCCTAGCTGTTGTATGATTCTATGATTCTATATGCTGACTTCCCCTGGGAGCATGCAGCCTTGCCTGAATCATATGCTACTGGCTTGTGGTGAATTGTGGTGTTCTCAAACTATACTGCTGACACAATTTTGAAGTAGAATACCCTGAAGGAAACATGATTATGCATTTAAGTAATTGGACTGTGTATTCTGCATATACTTTTCGAATTTTTCATAGACGTAGTTTTTAAATGTCTTGTTTAATTCTGCTGAGAGCTTGTCTGTGGAATGGGGAAAGTGAGACTGTGGAGTTAGACCCACTGAAGTTTTGTAAGCAAATTTCCAATGGCTGCCACCAAAACTTAACTTCATGAAGCAGCTTGTTTCCCAGCAGCCAGGAATGCCCTGAAGCGGCATCAGCCTTCATCCCGCTTCCTAGAAGCAAGCTGAGATGGCGAGAGCATGGTTGCACTGGCAGACCAGGAAGCGCTGTCTGTTGCAATGACTCCTCTAGATACCGGTAACTCAAGTACGCATGAGGACTGCCCTGCAGGCTTGGTGCTGCCTCTATAAAACTTCGTGCTCTGCCCAAGCTGCTGACACATCTTTTGGCCAATACACTGGGAGAGGAACAGGTGTGCTGGCAGCATGAGAGGAGGTAGGGTGCTGCACTACGGAAGAAAAGCAGGGGAGTTGGCAGTAGCAATTGTCAGTGCCTGTAAAATGTTCTCTCTAAGCTCATCCAGCACTTTTCCTTTGTTTTCCCCTTTGTAGAGTAAGCCAAAGCTTTGAGCGTGTTAGAAATGTGGGTGAGGGGTGGGGTGGGGTTAGGGCAGTGAAACTGGAGAGTATAATGGTAACGTAGAGTATATGCTTTTGTGGTCATTACTCATTTCTGTGCAAATGAAAAAATCTTAAGCTGTTACTTCCCTCTTCATGTATGGAAACAGAAATGCATTATCTGTGTAACACACAGGACATTTTGAAGTTATGCCTGATACTTTTTAATATTACTGCTGTTGAGCAGAACTAGTTTCCCCTCAGTTTGCAGTGAGTGATTTTTCGTAGCGTCTTGTTTGTCGCCCTGTACGAGCACTGAATCTTGCGCATGGCTAGTGGGGAAGAGGAAAACGCTTTCAAAATAGGAAAAATTGACTGAATGCTGGCAAGAGCTCAAAAGTAATTACTTACTCTGAAGAGGTACTCTCAGTTCAGTTTTACAACAGAGTAAATGTCAGGGGAGCTGTATCCCTTTCCAAGGAAATGGTTTAACGGGGCAAGCACTGCTTTCTTTCGTTTGTGCTTCTTGCTTGTTGAAAGTGATTTGTAAAAAATACGTTGAACTTTTAGATATTTTTGCTGTGGATCCTTCATTGCTTTTGAAATCTGTTAAGGTTCATCTTGATTCACACCTTAAGTCCTTGCTTCCTCATTGTCACAAGTGATTCTGTATTTCTGCTCATTATAGGATTGCTTAAATAGCCAAATTGGCTAGCGAAGGTGTTTCTTTTTTGACTACCTTTAGAGAGCATGGGTGCATATTAAAGGGAATCTGAACCGATCAGTTAAGAGGGATTCAGGATTCTGCCAGTCTTGGTGAAAGTCAGAGGCAGGAAATGTCTCACTAAAAGCAGTTTAGTACCAGTTATACTGAAGTTAGGTTGATTTTATTGTTTTTTAGACAATTGAAGGGAAAAAAGTCGTTGGTGTCAGTGGAGAATGGCAGAGGTGATAGGACTGTTAGCTCCAGCGGAGCGCCAAGAAGGTTATTTATGTGAATGTTTCAGAAGCAGCCACCTGGGAGGGAATGGCAAGGTTCAGCATCCTCAATGTGGGGTACTCCCCACGGCTGTCCAAAGACGTGTCCAGGCATCTTTATCTTGATAAAGAATATTCTGTTCTCTGTGGGTTATAACCGTTACATTTTACATTTCTTCTTCCAGAAATGTCATTTGACTCACTGAAGAATTAAAACTGACAGCACCACAGGACTGTGTGGGAGAAAAGGGGATTTTAGACTCAAGTGACACAATCAGGTTTTGAGAAGAAGAGGCTTGGATGGTTTCTCACCAAATGGAAGTTATCTAGAAAGCCTCCTGCATCTCTTCATTCCCCTCCTGCTGCGTGGAGACAGTGCTCTTGGCTCTGAACATTAATAAAATGCTGGATTCAGTCAAGTGTGTCCTAGTGGGAGACTCCGCAGTGGGGAAAACATCTCTGTTGGTACGTTTCACCTCTGAGACTTTTCCAGATGACTACAGACCTACTGTGTATGAAAATACTGGAGTAGATGTCTTCATGGATGGTGTACAGATCAGCCTAGGTCTTTGGGACACATCTGGCAGTGACGCCTTCAAAGGCATTCGCCCCCTCTCATACCAACAGGCAGATGTGGTATTAATGTGCTACTCGGTGGCAAACCACAATTCCTTTCTGAACCTGAGGAACAAATGGATTGGTGAGATCCGCAGCCATCTGCCCCGCACCCCTGTTTTGGTAGTGGCCACTCAGACTGACCAGCGGGACGTGGGGCCCTACCGTTCCTCCTGCATCAGCGCCATAGATGGGAAGCGGCTTGCCCAGGAGGTACGAGCCAAAGGCTATCTGGAGTGCTCTGCCCTCAGCAACCGTGGGGTGCAGCAGGTGTTTGAGTATGCTGTGCGGACAGCCGTCAATCAGGCCAAAAGGCAGAACAGGCGGAAGCTCTTCTCCGTTAATGAGTGCAAGATCTTTTGAGGACCATCAGCGGTGGGTTCGCCTGTTCATTCCTTCTGTCTTCGCACAAAGGTACTGCTGTAGAGAGAATGGGAGGTGAATCAAAGGAGGGCTCCTGGAAGTGCAGGTGCCCCCACTGAGACAGATGTGCACTCTATCTGACCATGCATGGGCACTATCTTGAAAAAATGAAGGTGCAGGTACTTACCCTTATTCACAAGCCTTTGCTTGGACTTCCCTAGCTTGGACTGGAACAGGCCTAGCCTGGAGAGCTACAGATATTAGCTATGCTGATTTTGTTGTCGTTTCTGTTGATGTTCCTCACTTGTTGGTTTGTCTGCATTTATTTAATGACAAACATCTGCTTGGATCAACCCCTACCTCTTGACATGTCTGTCCATGTGGAGTGTGGTTTTTTTTTACTTTAAAAACTTTGTGTTATAAAATCTGACCACTTTGTATGCTATTTAAAAAACTCTTGTATACGTTATTGTAAAATCCTGACTGTTTTAATGTTTTGGAGGTTCTTCCTTTTGCTAACCACAGAAGCAAATCATCTTATCCATATAACAAATGGCCTGCATACAAGCCTAGCACTTCTCAGACATCCCCAAGTCACTGCATAACAGTAGTGAAATCAAGTACATCTAGCATAGGAGTGATCAAAACTTGGTGACATGTGACAGCTGTCCTATGGCTTTGTGAGTTTTAGATGAGACGAACCAGGAGGAAACTAACCTGATTCTTCCTAGACCTCATCTGGTTACAACCCCAGCAGGGCTTGCTTGCAGTCAGGGCTGGTTTAGACATATCACTGGGGTGACTGAGATGAATCTGTGCTATCGTCTCTTCTGTTGTCCCTGCTGTAATTCTGAAGGCAAAAGATTTCAGTCTCCAGAGATGAAAGGTCTGGTGGTTTTTTTTCATAAGCACTAAAATGCTCATGTGTTTTTAGTACATTTCTTTTGAAATAACGAAACCTGTCACCAATCATAGTAAAAAATTAAGTACAGGGCAGCATTGAATGTGAGTATATAGAATGGCTAAATCTATTTTTATACTAAGTACAGCTGCCTGGGTTGTATCAAACTGAGACTGAAACAGGCTTTGCATCCTGGGGAGCTTGACAAGCCTAAGAGTCAAATCCTGACATACCTGCTCAGGCCAACTGACCCTCCTGCACAGAAAGAGAGGCTAAGGAGTTGGAAATTCCAGGAGTGTAAGAGCACTCTGCTACAAGATGGAGTGGGGTCAACCTGCAATGCTGTGCATTCCTCATGAGTTGCAGTGTTCCCTCCTCCTAAGGTTATCCATCCCCTCTGCCCCACACTACCTCTCGGGTCTTGTAGATCTGTTTCATCCAAAAGTTTCCATATGGGAAATCCCCTGGGAGGTTTCTTAGTGCAGCGTCGTTTTTTCCCCCCTTTCCCTGTCCTTCAGCTAGCTCAGAACTGACCTTTGAAGGGCTTATAGCATGGTGCCATAAAAGATGGCATGTACGAATTCAGGAAGAATGACCTGTGCCTGTTTTGACTGAGCCCTGACTCGTGTATTCCAACAGGAATGGATGCAGTGGCTTGTCTGATTCAAATCCAAAACGGGACTTCAGGAGTTACCCTACTAAGCAAATAAGCTATAGCTCAGATCTCATCTATCTATAGTCTGTCCCTGAAGAACTGGTTGGGTGCTCTCCTACTCTATTCTACCTCTGAGCTTCTCTATTAAGAGACATTCTGAAAGAAATCATTCACCTCCTATGAATCCCAGAGGTGACCTCACCTGTGATGTTGGTGAGCAAATGTTTGCATCACAAGCACCTTGAACAGCAGTGGTGCACGGGACATTCGATGTGATTGTCCTGCCAGCTCCCGGGCTGGTAAACATTTACCAGTCATCAACCTGATTGTAAGAGAGGCTTGTGGTCACAAAAACATACTGGTCTCATGTGAGGTTTTCATATCAGCCATAAATCTTTACAAGCTTCTGCACCCGAGAACACGAGGGCTCCCGTCACCACCCATCTTTCCTGTACTCTTTCCTACTTTCTGTTCAGCTGTTGATTGCAAATCCTTTGCTCCCCGAAACACTAAAACTGACATGTTTGTAAAAGAACCTGAACGGTGGTGTACTTCTGCAGAGGTACACAAGCGGCTAGGTGTTTGCTGTCCTTGGCTTTTGGAAGAAATACGTTTCTACATCTCAACTCTTGCAGTGCCTCTTCACTGAAAGGTTTGCTCTTTGCAATCTAATTTTAAAATAGCCACTGTTACTGTTTAAACATTAAAGATCACATGCAAAACATCACCTTGTGTGTGTTCAAATCTCTTACAATTGTGGACACTTTTGTTACAGTCCCCACTGCTCTAATGGATTTAATACCTTGTTTCAGCTTTTTTCAAGACCAATTTTTGCCGGCATGTTCTGTTAAATGGTCTTTTTTCTCTGTGAGTTAAGCTTTGTCTACAACAGCTCATGCTGCTGGCTTTATGCATTGAAGAGCAGTAACTGCTAAGCCTGGATGCTGTGTTGTGGTGTCTGGCACAGTATTGCCAGATTTGGGAACCAGGAAGCTCCAGAGGGTTGTTGTGTCAGATTAAGCCAGATGAAGATGCATTCCACAATCACGCCACAACTGACAATCCCGTCTTATCTGTGTTTGCTTCACAAGGCTTCTTATGGTGCTTTACAAAACAAAGAATTCAATGTCGGCTTGCAATTCAGTGAAGAAAAGTGAACAGAATTCCCCGAGACTCCTGAGCTGACAACATGGGGTGCACAGGGAATTTAGGGGTGGCTTGATATTGTGCATCCTAGGGCCAGTGCAAGGTATGAGGGCACCGAAAGCCAGCTGGCTTTTAAAATCAAGTTGGAGAGAGGATAAAGTAATGAGGGGATTTTAGTTTGGTGCTCTGTGGAAAAAGGGGTATCAGTTTTCACAGCCTGGTTATTTTCAGATTCTCAGAGCTCAGAGGCACTTCTCACTGGGAACAAACTGTGAAGAGCAGTATTTTAGTGTCTGTAATTATGCAGCTTTCCCTGAGCTGCAGAACTCGGGGAAAAGTGAGTGCACAAACACGTGCACAAAAAGTGTGTGCACGAAGTGTGGCAACTCAGACGCAGAGAGTGAAACCTGGATAGATCAGAACTCGGCCCAAGATTTCGGCCCCGTGGCTTTATTGGGGTGAGGCTCGCACAACTGCAGCGGCACAGGACTGCTGAGGTCTGCCACAGAACCCTACCAGGGTGATGTTGCTAATGTTGCTTGAGCAACAGGGTCACCGGGTACAGCTCGGGGGTAAAGATCGGGCCCTAATATTCAAAACACATTCAAACGACAGCTGGGCACACGTGCTATTTTCAACTTGTCTTGCTCTGAAAAACAGCAGGTTGGGGGGGAGAGAAACAACGTGCAGCCTCGCCTCAGTCGGGTCAAGCTGTTGCCCAAATGTTCCTTTTCCATCTTCTCAAACTGGTCTCTTCCAGTTTGTTACTCCACTGCTAATTTTACTGTCGCTTGTTGGCAAAATACATTAAAAAACTAAAAGAAAAAAATAAGAGAGAAAATACGTGGAACTCAGAATGCGAGCAGCACTGGCAGCAGCAGCACTGCTCTTTTTGTCGGTGTCTGACTTTCCATTTTGACAGAAAAAGTCATTCTGGATCACTAATTGTTTTACCAAACTCCGCAAATCTGATGAAAAGTTGAATAATAAATATGTAATTGTGATTAAAATTGGGAATTACTTTTCTAGCAGGAGAAAAGAAGTATTTTCCTTTACTAAGCTGCAAAACGTAGTGAGTGCATTACTTTATTAGATACAGATTTCCAGTCTTTTTATACTTTCCTTGTTCTGCAGCATACAATACAAATGTTTTCTAAGAATAAATAATAAAGAAATGTTTCAGATCTTCTCTCCCCCCCCCCCCAGTTTTTCATACCAGACCTTATTCAAGCTTGTTAGATATAATTGATACTGTTTTGCCTGATATTTGCAATGAAGAGGTCGCATATATTTGTGCAGTTTTTGTGGGCACTCTGCAATTGCTCAGGTGTATGAACACCTATCAGCTAGTGCTTGTCTTGATAAAGAAAATGCATTTAAAGCAGCCTTTCTGTACGTGGCACCCCTATGCAATAAATCACCACAGGGGTCAGACACCAATTGAAAACCCCTGTTTGCACTCTGACATCTCAGCCTTTCCTGTATTACTGTTGAGTTCCAATGAGTATAGCCACTAAAATAATTTCAAATCAATGCGGCAATTCAGGTCTCTTAGCACTTTCTCCTGATGCCTCTGCTACACAGGGCTCACGTTAATATACAAAGAATAAATAGCTTCACTTCAGAACATCAGAACGGCTTGCCTGCGCTTGCCTTTGTGAGCAGGTTAGCTACCTTGACTTCACTAAAAGTCAGTTCAGCCTCTGAATAGAAGCCAGCTAGGAGCACAGTCGGGTTAGCCAAACTCCCTGGCTCCGAAATGACAATAATGAGCTTTCATCTCTGGATGCGAGGAATCAACTTTTATGTCTCAGACACTTCCTTCACAGCTGTGAGTGCAAAAACTGCTGATCGGGTATCAGTGTGTGCCTGTCCCGGCTGACCTGCGTGCCCTCCGTGCCATGCTGTGAGTGGCCAGCTGCTCAAAAGAAAATTCAGGGAGAAAACCACCTTTGCGCATGTGTTTGCATTGCTGTAACTGCTTAACTATAGCTATGGTGGCCTTTCCACTGCCTTGCATCTCTTGCTCCACCGTGGCACAGCCACGTAGCTGCTGCGTGCCTGCGGGATCTGTGTGGCTCGGGAAGCAGAGGAGCATTGAGGAGATGCTCCTCAGAGCTCCCCTTCCCAGGCATCACAGGCAGCTGCCACACTCTGCAGAGGGGGCTGGCCCTGCCTCAGTCAGGTTGCTGCCACTTGCAGATGCCCTTGCAGTAACAGATTTATTTTGCATGCCATCTCTCTCAGCTGTCACTGAAAGATGGTGTCTGCAGGTGCTGTCCTGCTGGTAGCATGGACTGGAGGGCTCATCTCACCTTCACTGCACTCCAGTGGCTGCACTGTGGGGAGAGGTTTCAAAGCACCAAGTGAAACCCTGTGGCACATCCCTTCCCTTCCCTTCCTGAGCACCGGAAGCTGGTCTTCAGCCTTGCACGAGCCTTGAAATAGCTATTATCAAACAAAACAATAGCTATTGCTGCCTTTCTGGTTACGGAGAAGTGAATGAGCGACACGCCGGCCTGAGGTCTGCACAACCGCCCTACACAGGGCTGGAGGGGGGGATTTCTGTCATTGCTCCTCTCACCTTGGGCAGCCGCCGGTGTGATTCACGCCAGGGTGGAGCAGAAGGCATAGGGCTGTGTGGCGATGGCTGTTTCTGTCCCTGGAAAAGAGGAAGGAAGCAACAACTGGTGCCTCCACACGGTGTGAGGTGCTCGCCCGCGTCTGCAGCGTTTCCAAGAAGCCTCTGACAGGCACTGACTCCTGTGGGTGCCCAGGCAGCTCCCGGCAGTGCCTTGGAGGACGCAAGCTGAGCCAGGGCAGCTCTGACCCCAAGACCCAGGCTGCCCTCTGGAGCTGCTCCATCGCACCACAAAGGTGCGGCTGCCAACATAGCAGGCTTTGCTTTGGAAATCAAGATCCCTTGCAAAAGCCGCCTGCCTGGATGTGGTTGAGTGTGTCTGCTAGCCACATGCAGGGCTGCGGTGCCAAAAGGCGCACAGCCAGCCCCTGGGCACAGCGGGAGGAACCCGAGGCTCATACTCCTCAACTCTAATTACATCGAAGCAACTGGAGGGAGAGTTACGTGTCTTATGTGCCAAGCCTCTCGTAACACACAAGCAACTGCTGAATTTTCTTTCTCAGAAAACTCCGGGGTTTTTATATATCAAATGTTAAGTAACTTTCTGGATATTGCCTTGACTAAATGATTGTATTTATCTGCCACCCTGACACCAGATCTGCTGATTAAAAGCTAGTGCCAGCACCATCCTGCTGTGAATGATGCAGTGTTCAACACAGCATGCGTCTGAGTGAGGGTTAAAGGTCACAGGATTTTGTAAGAGACTGGTTAGGACTTCTAATGGATCTTGGGCATTAAGACACATCATTGTCCCTGGTGTAACAGCTCTAACTTATTTTTCTTCCTAGTAGCTGGTGCAGTGCTGTGTTTTGGCTTTAGTCTGAGAGCAGTGCTGATAACACACCGATGGTTTAGTCGTTGCTCAGTAAAGCTTATCCTGATCAAGGACTTTTCAGTCTCTCGTGATCTGCCAGTGAGGAGGAGCACGAGAAACCATGAGGGAGGAAAGAGACCTGATCTGAACTAGCCGAAGGACGTTCCAGACCATATTGCATCATGCTCAGTGTATAAACTGGTGGTAGCTACCTGGAAGGGACCAATTGCTGCTCAGGGACAGTCTGGGCGTCAGTCAGCAGGTAATGAAAAATTGTATTGTGCATCACTTGTCTTTTCCGAGCTTTCATTTCTTCTCTTGTTGTTTCCTATTATTATTATTACTGGTATTCTTTCTATCACCACTATATTTTACTGTATTTTGGTTATTAAACTGTCCTTATCTCAGTGTGTGGGGTTTACATTCTTTCAGTTCTCCTCCCCATCTCACCCTGGGGGGGCTGTGTGATGCTGAGTTACCAGCTGCGTCTAAACCATGACACATACACATGTATTTGAAATTATTACACAGTATGCAGAATTTGTGCTGGTATCTGATCCATCCTAGAATTACTGACCAACTAAACCAGAGCTGCAGCCTTGGCTCCTGATCAGGGCATTGGCTTAGACAATGAACACTGTTGCTCAATCCCTCCTCCACCCTGCAGAGCTTGACCAAAGCCATGTCAGGTCAATAGGGAGCTTTTAAGTTTAACGAGGCTCTGGACCAGGCCCATATAAGCCTGCACTAGTAGCTTTTGGATAAACACCTCCAAACTGAGTGCTGGTGTAATCAGCCTGCTCAGTATCAGCTTGACCCAAATGGGCTCACCCCGCCTGGGCCTGCTGTCTGTGACTGGCTGGTGAACGGCAGAAGGACGAACTGCAGATGTGAAACTGCACAGACACCCTGGCTGCCCCCAGCCCTGCTGCTGCAGCTGGGTGACACCAGACGAGCCACGGCTCTGCTTGTCCCCCACATGGAGTGAAGCGATAGCAGGGACCTTTGTCTCGAGTACTTTCTGACCAGTCATGAAAGGTCTTGGTGCTGGTGAGAGCTTTTGGGTTTGCCAGGCCCTAGAGAAATGCTTCTGCTGATGGGCTTGACCCACAGAATTTGGTCTGAGTGGATTTGTAACACAGCTTTGTGGGACTGGGGCTTTCCAGCCTTTCAACTCACTGAAGGTGCAGGGAGTAGGTAAGCATAAGTGACAGAAAGAGAAGGGACAATACATAATGATGTGTTAATTACTATTTTATCAGATTGTAATCATGACTACCAACGTAATGCCCTTTTTAATTGTACAACAAATGGGTATGGGCTGAGCTAACATCTGACCCATCAGGGAGTTATGCTGAAAGCCAGGAAGGTACAGCAGAGGGAAGGTCCCTCCCTACTTACCCCTACCCCATAGTAAGCAGCTATGGTCTTTTCGCCCTTACAATTTCACCCTTTCACAATAAGATACTCTGGAGAAGTTATCAGTGCTCCCCAGACTGTTCCTTTGTGAAGGGAAAGATATTCTCTCCTTGCGCTGGGAACAGTCAGAGGTATCCATATGGAGTCTCAGGCTCCCAATGCAGTACAAAACATAACTCAAGGAGATTAACTCAAGCAGAGGAGCTTCTGACTCTGCTCCACATTTTCCACAACTTTCCATTTGACTGCCAAGAGAAGTGATGTACTGCCTTTGCTTTGGAGCATCCTCAAGTTTTTGGCTCTCTAATATGCAGGGCCATAGCTTTGCTGTTTTCCCTTGGCTATCCAGAGTAATTTAAATAAAATGAGGCATCTTTATCCAAGAAATTCCTCTCTTGCTTTCATAGCTGACACATGCTTTTGACTCCCACTACAGAGATGTCAGAATGTAACTTTTAATTTATAGTGAAAGAAATCCTATGAGCCTTGTTTAGCAAAAAAGATTGGTTGGGAAGTTGCCTACCTCCTCAATAGCTAGTTCTGGTGGACTCAGTGTTTGCAATAGGTGTTAGCCAGTGCTGGCAGAGTTAATTCTCTGTGAAACTGCACAGCAGATACTGGAGGGGTACCACTGCATTGTGTATTAAATACATGAATGACACAGCTTTAAGCAGAGAGTTAAAATAGCATATGGAAACAGAGATGTGTTCTGGAAAGATCTAAGACAGAAACGGTTGGTTAACTGGGTTCCTGAAAAAAGAAAAGGCTAAGTTGTGCCTGGGATCTGGGACAAATCACTCAGGGATGCTATTGAACGATCCAGAATTAACAAGGCGTTTACTGAGCAGAAGTGCTTAAATATCTGCAGGGTAGTGCTCTGATGTTGTGCATGTGACACAAGAACTAAAACAGTGGGAAAACTGAAACCTGAGGCAGAGTGGCATGAAAACACCCTGCCTTTAACTCCACACAACCAGTGTGCTGAGCTGCATGTGCTGTGGTGAACAGGAGAAGCTGTGAGTATGCCAGGCATGAGGAGTGAGGTGCAGAAACAGCAGCAGAGTGCATTGTGTCACAGGAGTCTGCAAGCACAGCGGGAAGACACCTGGGGTGAGAGGAGGAAAAGACAAAGGCTTGGGAGCTCAGAGGTGCTCTTCACATGAGCAGTGTCGAAGCTGCAGCAGCAGATGGGCAGAATTAGCATGAATGTGAATGCAAACTACATCCATTTCTTTACAGGGCAGAGGTATATCGGCAACTGTGGTGATACAGATAATTGCGTTACACTTAAAATATCCCTGGGCTGTGGAAAGAAAGCTGTGCAGGGCCTCTGAGGACCTGCAGGTGTACAAGAAGATGGGGAAATAAAAGCCTTTGGCTGGCCCCGGGGCTCACAGAAGTGCTGCCGCTTACTGCAGTGATGCTGTGCTTTTCCCGTGGGACACCCGGACAATGGGGACTCTGCAGCACGGCCCTGTGCTGGTGCTGCCCTCGTGGGCACACGTTCTCTGAAGCCCGGGGGAAGGAGGTGATGAATCAGCCATTTTGCTGAAAGGGACTCCAAGAAGCAGGAACCTGAGAAAGCTCACCCACAACTGAAACACGAGGGAGGAGCTGTGTTGATACCCCGGGAGGCAGCAGTGGGTCTGTGAGGCCACACGGCTGTCCTGGGGGCTATAGAAGGACCACGTCTGATGACAAGGCTGAGTCTAATTCTTACCATTCCCTGGCTTGGCTGGGATGGAGATGAGAGATGTAGAAGACGGTCCTCTGAGGGACAGCCATAGCGCACGTTTCTCTTGTTGCTCCTCATCTGGCCAGGTTAGCATGGCAGATTCCCACCTTTTTCAGTCCAGGGGCCTCCACTGTTGACTTTCCACATGGGCAGTACAGCCCCCACAAAATCATTTTGCTTTCACAGGCTGAGTTCATACATGCAACTAATCATTAAGAAGCAGGTCTGCACTGTCTGCCTCCCTCCAGCATGGTCCCAAGGTCAATGAGAAAGCTCCCTCTTGATGTAGCAAATGTTCACCAAGCTGGAAGTCCACTTGAATGTGACAGAGATGCTGCTAGAACATAGGGAGGCAACTCTCCTAAGACAGATGTAAACCCAAACATTTCTACAGAGCAAAGAGGGCTGCAGTCATAGAATGACAAATACTGGCAAGCCAAAGGATAGAGGTGATGCAGTCTGCAGGAGCTGTCACCAGGTGGATTTTGTGATCACTGCTCCATGCTCTTTGCAGGTAAGTGTGAATGCTGCTGGCTATGCAATGAGAATTCAGTCTCGTACCCGTGCTTCAGCTAGCTCAAGTCTGAGTCAGTTACTGAATCGTAGAATCATAGACTCAGCTAGGTTGGGAAAGAGCTTTAAGATCATCAAGTCCAAGCATTACCCCAGGACTGCCAAGACCATCACCAAACCATGTCGCTAAGGGCCTTGTCTACACATTTTGCCAGCAAGGCACAGGTCTAGCATTAACAGCCACAAAATTAAGCCACTGTAAATGACACAAACAGGAATACATTTTTCTTTCTTTCTGTCCCTGAAGTGTCCTGAAGTTTGTTCAGGAAACTGTTTTTACAGGACCACAAACATGCACTGTCAGAGCACACGCACTTACTGCAAGGAATAATTTACCGTTTTGAGTTGTATATGGTGTGATTAAGGAGAACTTGGTTCAACCATATGTAAAACACAGCTTACGGGGATGGCCTGCACACCTGCAGATGGGAACGTCTGAAGAGCAGTTTAGGTTCATAGCTGCGATAGACCACTCGATCAAAAAGAGGTGAAGAGCCGTAACAGCAGCCGTGGTGGAGGCTGTAACAATGAGAGGAACTTAAGGATGTGGTTTGCTCTCGAGAAGGTCTTGAAAGAAGGTAGGAGGGGGAAGGAGTAGAGAGAGGTGGGCTGCTTTAAGCAGAACGGTAGGAGCTAAAGCGTAGTGAAAGGAGATATAGATAAAGAGTGAAAAAGGTTACTGAGAACTGAAGAAGTCTGAGAGGAGACAATGGCTGAAGGGAGCTTCTCCCATTCTCAAAACCTGCTCACTCGGTGTGGTTTGCAGCACAAGGGGGTATTTGGACAATTTAATCTGATTCTTCTGCAACAAATGGGATATCCCAAACCAGGAATTCATTGATCGGAGTGCAACATGAGAAATGACCTGCATTTGGCGGTCAAATTAAAGGGCTCACTTGTGAGTTCAGTCTCTGCCATGCAGGAAAGCACAGGAGGGCCCCCAGGGCCACCCCCAACCCAGCACGCTCAGGCAGAGTTAAAGCCGCATACGCTGCCTGCTCTCCACCTGCGCTGCAGCAGGCCCTGACACCGTGCATGGCCTTGCACTTGCCCCCCAGCACCTGCTCCTCTTACAGGAGGCCTTGCCCAGGCCTCAGGGTGCACGTCCCTGGCTCTGGGGCTGTGGCACAGAGGATGGGGAAGCTGCCCATTGGCCAGTCCTGCTCTGTCCAGGGCCAGGAGCTTGGTCCTGAGCCCACGGGAAGAAGCCTGAGCTCAGGAGGGAGTGGGGCGGCTGTTTCAGAGGTGCCGGTTCAGGGGGTCTGAGGAGAGAGGACAGAGCCCCTGTGAATGCCCGGGGTGTGGGGAGGCACCAGCTCTGTGACACCCAGTGACACCAAGCGGTAGCTGTCGGGGTGCAGCAGTGTCTGTGGCACTGGAAGTGCTGATACGCTCCTCTGTGCTCTGGAGCCTGCATACTTGGCACAAACGTTACGAAAGTGGTCGGAAACCCGAGCCTTGGTGACACTGTTGCCAAAGCAAAGGTTTCCGAGGTACAGCCTCACTCTAAACAGGTTTCGCATCTGACATGGGAGCTTTTCACTGCTGGGACTCAAGCTGTGGCACTGATCCTGCCTGGCTTTACTGCGGACCGCTGTGAGACAGCTTGCCAGGCACGCAGCACTTTGCACTAACGGTCTCATTTGCCAGGTCAGGGCACAAATCAGCTTGTGCCTGCGACGAAGCGACACAGAAAGCCTTCACATCGTGTGCCGTGGGACTGGCACTCTGCTGTAATGTCCTGCCGATGCTAGAGAGACCTCGGGGCTCGCAATGACACATGGTCCCCTTGGGATGTGAGCTCTCCATTATGCATGGGTTTTGGCAGGGTTTGCTTTTGGAACAATGAAACTACTCTGAACATAGCTTAGAGCAGAGCTGCTGGCCCGACAGCTGGTATTTCTGAGTGTTTCAGATCCATGTGCCCACCTGCATGGCACTGAAGAAAAACTGTTAGGAAAGCAGTATCTACAAAATTGAACAGATTAGTGATGGGCACCTGCAGGTAACAGTCATGAGCTGTATTCTTCTCACCTTTTAACAGTGTGCTCACAGGCCACATTGGCGTCAGCTGCTTGCAGATGTGCAATGGAGTGGGCAGGGGTCTGCTTCTGTCTCCCACCCACTCTCCCAAAAGCAAGCCCAGAAACACAGCAGAGATAAATCAGTACTCCTGAGTTAACCAGCTCCTTTGGTTAGTTCCAGACATCGGTAAGGTGAACCAAGCCCCAGGAAAGTATGGGTCTTACTCTCAGCGGTCAAGGGAGTCTGGACAAGTCAGCTGTAAGTGTCCATATTCTGACATCTGAAAATTCATTTGAATGAATTGAATTGATTGATCTGATTGAATTGATTCTGTCCTTGCCTTGGACACCCGTGCACAGACCACAGCTGGCACAGCTTCTGCGCCCTTTCTGTTACTGGCCTGCTGAGTCCTGCCACAGCTATCACCACTGTGGTGACCGCTCATGGCAACAAAAGGAGTGAAGCTCTTTCCCAGGGATCTGTGCCTCAGGGGTGGGTGAGTTCAGCTCAGGTCACAGCATTTTCACATCAGTTGTTTGCGTATTCCCATGACGCCTTTAAGAATATGAGGTTTTTGCTCTCCCATTGAATTTAATTGAAATTTGCCAATGCATGAACAAGTTGTTGCAGAGAAAAGAGACAAGCAGAGAGCAATCACATAATCTGTGTTTTCTTAGGAATTCAGGTGACTAGAGTGATCACTTTATTTCTGTGGTTAGCCTGATTCCTATGGAAAAAGCTTTCCAAACAGCATATTCAGCTACATCATGCACATGATTGAGATGCTGCTATTGAAACTGTGGGCAGAGATGTAACAAAAGAGACTTCTACTTGCATTTAAACCTTATTCTATATTACAACACCATTGAGAGGGATAGAGGCACTTGTCACATCTACTGTTTGTCTTTCTGAAGTTAATTGCACTTTAAAGGTGTTTTTTCCCCCACCTGTCACACCAGAGGCAGAAGTAGAAACTTCCAGAAATGACTTTGTGGAGCAAAGCAGCCTGGAGGTATGAACATCTATATTTGGTGTGGAATCAAATAAAACACAGAGGAATTAGATATAAAGGTATCCTTATGGGCCTAGATGTTTGAGGTTCAACCTCTGCATCAGGATCAAGACAAACTTACTCTACCCTGTGGATCTGAGGCATTTAATTTCATGGCAGCCACAGCCACTTCAGAGGCTTCTCCTTGGACAGGGTATAAAGTCAGCTGTGGCAAGCTAATGTGATAAGACTCAGCATTTGCTGAGACAGAGTTGGACGCTGGTGCGGTGTGAGGGATGTGCAGCATGAATGCATGGCCTGGTGCTAAAGCAATGGGTGAAGCCCTCCCTCTTCAGCTATCCTCAGTCATAACACGCTCCCTGTCAACTCTGCAGCTGGAATTAAATCCAGAGGGGAATACAGAGTTCATTTTAACAGTGGATTAACAGCAAAAAGGATGTGGTCTGCACTGTTTCTGTCCTTGGATTTTCAGCCATGGGGTTGTCTGCCAAAGCAGATGAGTGTCGAATCTAACCATTAAAATGAGGTATGGTTCACCAATTACACACTAGTGTTAAGACCTTAAAATGTTTCACTAAATGGTGCAGAGTTTTGGGGGGATCTCTCAGCACAAACGTGGCCCTCTCTCTTGAAGGGAATGGAAATTATTAAACTCGGCACAGGTTTAGTGAGCTGCAGCATGGAAAGAGAGGCTCTGACTCATCTACTCTGCAAACGACCGCATGAGACTGCAGTTTCACTTTTTGATGTGGTCTCCTTACAGAAGTGTATGCCAGCTCAGTTATCACGATGAAATGTTATTCCTTCCACCTGGCGAAGCACTTGGTAATTTGACTTGAGGCTCTGGGGGAGGAGAGCTGAAGCTGCTTCAGTGGGTGTCAAACCCATAGTTCAAGCAATAATTCAGTCAGTGCCTTCAGGGATGAGCTGAGTTCTCCCACTCTCCTCATCCCCTTTGTGAAGGAGAAAAGGGAGGTGCATGCAGAAAGGACCATGGCTTATTCTCTGAGGTCCACACACATAAGAAACAGTTGAAGGAGACCGCAGTGAAATAAGGAGGCATCTGCTGCCTGTGTGCCTGACAGTGTTTGTTATATAAAACGTTTGGTGGGATTAGGGCACACTCCTGTGTTTTTCTAGAACAAAGTAATAAGGAGAAGCTCTCAGGTGTAAGACAAACCTCCCTCTCCCTTACTGTGCACATCTGTAGGTCACTGTGCTGTGCCACTGCTATGATTTGGGAATGCTTTTAATTGTGAAGTATGTCCAGTATGCAGCTACAAATGATATTAATTTGGACATCTTTATTAACCATACCAAGAAGCAACTAATGACAGTCACAGGGCTCTAGCTACTGGACTCCCTTGCCAAGGAGCTAATTGCCTGAAACAAAGATAAGCACTCGGAACTGGAATGAGCCAGAAGTAAGGCAAAGCTTACTGTGGAGTAAGCTGCCTAGTTAAAATACCTCTGGGTGAATGCTCTTGCTCTTTGATGAAGCATGAATGTGAAGTCATTTACACCTCTTCACCTTGTGTTTTGCTGAGTGGGTGTGTGTACTCATGGGTAGTTACCAAGGAATAAATGACATGCTGTAAATTCACACCATCAATTAATTCCTTCATGAGCCCATGCTCTTAGGCAGAGGAACACCCTGTTTCTGGATGGTGGGTGAGGAGAGGTGTGAGGGCGCTGTCAAAACAAAGCTGCTTCTGTGCATATGTAGTAGGAAAATGAAGTGGCTGAGAAACTTTACGGCCGCAAACTGTGTGCCTGCAGTCTCCCCTGTGGTTTTGGCCACCTCAGGCTGACCCAAAAGCAGCACACTGGATCTGCCTGGAGAACTGGGGAAAGGACCATTGCCAGAAACAGAAAATGGAGGGGTCAAGGTGTCATCTCCAGTTCAGATGCCAACATCCCAATTGGAGTTGGTAGGCATCTAAAGCCTTTCTTCAAGGTTCTGTAGACACAAAAAGAAAAACAAGAAAAAAGATCATAGCTTGCTTCTGCAGGGCCAGGAGGGGAAATTTTGTGGAAGAAAAGAAAAAGCTGAACTTGCTTCAGTGTTTATTGTATGGTTGGAGTTGTAGAGATGGGCATGCCCCCAAATCTTTGACCCAGGAAACCTTTCTTTGCTTCCTGCACTAACACTGGGCTTAGTTGTACTCTCCCCATGGCAGTATTACCATGTATTCTAACACTGGATTTTGCAGCTTAATTTTGCTGCTTAATTTTCCTTCAGGAGCCTTCAGAGCTTTACTTTTCCTCTGTCTCCCTGGAAGAAAGGAGGCAGGTAGCCACACTTCCATTCAGGTTGGGACGAGCAAGTCCCAAGTGCAGGGGATGTGCACATGGGACTTGCTCCCCAGGTCCCAGTGATGGGGATGTGCGCAAGGGGCCGGGGGAAGCTTCTCCTGGGCATGGGAGCTGCTGGCAGCACCAGCCCCACCATTGCCCTAGCCCAGCTTTTGCAGCCACTGTCACAGAAAACCAAGGGTTCTGGGTTAGCCTCTCTGGGTAACAGTAAGAACTGAGGTTGGTGCTGGGTGTTAAAACACTGTCCTGGTTCTGGAGTTTTTTCTCAGGGGTTCAGATAAGGTGGGGGAGCCGCTTGTGCTCGGAGCCGATTGGTGAGGGAGCTAAAGCAAACTACACAGCTTAACCACAGGGACCTGTTTTCTCTCTGCGCCGGAAACACCTGCCAGAAAGGCTGTGCTCACCCAGGCTGTATGAAGAAAAGGCCCACACGAGACTTCCAGCCCTAGAGCAGTGGGTCAGGGGGTGATGATCAGCACATGGGTTTGAACTGAAGGCACGTTACTGTGCCGTTTCACCAGGTGCATGGCAAAGGGAGGGCAGCGGACTCCTGGGAAAGGCGTTTCTCACAATGGGCAGCTCACTGGGGGGTGCGTTTTGCCTACTGGTTGGAAAAAAATGGGAAAAAGAAATAACAACGCAACAACTGTTGCAATTTATACTGCAAGGCACTGGCTGTGGAGCTGCTGGCTCTGGCATGGAGCGATGCCATGTGGTCCAACTGGCCCACACCAGTGCAATGCAGTGAGCAGCTCTTCCCCTAGCACCGTGGAGGGGATTGTATGTGCTGGGTCTGCACCCACCCTGGTCTTCCAGCAGCAGAGTTGCTGCAGCACTGCCCTGGAGTGTCCTGGACCCTCTGTGCCCCAAAACTGGGTACCACATCCTCTGCCACAACGGTGACCTTGTGTTTCTGCAATCTTGGTGGTGCTTCATGAGGAGGAGCTGTTGGTGGCTTTTGTCCCCTCTGACCTCTTTGACATGTGGTTTGCATGACAAAAGCCCAGGGGAAGTCACAGCCAGAGAGCAGGGACACGCACACTGTTGCGGGAAGCGCAGCCGGCAGAGAGGGGCAGCCTGTAGTGTCTGATCGGGCAAGCAGTTAACCATTTTTTGCCTCTTCCTCCTTTCTCAGATACCCACTGTGCACGATTCACTGCTTGTGCTCCACTTGTTAGCATTTCTCCTCCAACAAAATGGAGGCTTGCCAAGCTGGGGCACATTTAAATGTCAAAGATCTGGACAGCTTTGGCAAGCTGCCTGTATCTAGTACATTTACACAGAATCATGGAATCATGAAATCATAGAATGGTTCCCTTCAGGTACGGGTGACTGCGGTTAGCACCTCTTGCTGACTGATCACTGGCTAAGTGATGGCTCTGAGCTCTGAGCACGCTTGAGGCAGGAGGGTGGCATCGGCTTCCGAGCTACAGAAACCTAAACAGCCCACACTGCTGCTTGTTGTGAGTACCATGCAGTGCAGAGCAGCTCTCAGGACACGGTGGATGTTTCTCCTAAACATTGCTAGCATTTTGACTTGCAGTAAGTGGGCTTTTGCGAAGCTGCCCAAGTAAGCCAAAAGGATGCAGTCCCAGCACTTGCAGAACCCACTTTGTGAACCATGTGGTGAGGGCCAGAAATGTCTGTGGAAGAACTAGCCTTTGGCGATCATCTCATGTCCAGGCATGAAAAGACCAGGGAATACCTGACGGTGAAGACTTAAATATCCATTGAATAAATAATATCTTTATTACAAATAAAAAGCCAGCATGTGACCTCAGTGGCAGAAAGATGGCCACATCCATGTATTCAGAGTTAGAGGAGATACTGCAACAGGAACAAGATGCTCCACAGACAGCACACATCATCTCTGTTCTCCCCATAGACTTGTGGAAGTTAATGGATTAACCCTAAGACATTGCACACGGGGTATAACAACAACAGTACATTTCCAAGAAAATGTTCCGTGATTTTTGCTGTTTAACCCCCTAAATGCTTTCATTCCAAACGTTAGTAGTAAACAAACTGCACAACGGGCCTGTAGTGTGAGGGTGTGAGAGGTCATGGTGCCCAGCAGCTGCAGGTGAGAGGATGGGGTGTGCCATTAAGAGACCAGGCAATGAATGCTACAGCGTGCTGTCATGAAAGCCAAGCTGAGATGTAAGACGTGGTTCCTGACCTAGTCTTACAGTAAATTTCCTCCTTCTGGAGGAAGGAGGGCAACATGACAGGAAGTAAAGAGCTGAGTAAATCTAAATGAGTGGTTTGTACTGGATATTGGGGTTCGGCCTATGCAAACTGTTGGAATTTGTGGCTAAAGAGTATCAGATTGTCTCTATAAATAAAACAAAAAGCTTTAATAATTTTGAGGTCTGAGCTCTCCAAACCCAAACATTGTAGATTATAGTGCCTAAGGAATTTCTGTGCTACATCCAGGCTTTACATTGGTTTACCTTGACTTTTTGAGGGTCCTGTTTACATGTTATTTTGCCCCACTCCACTACAGTTTGAGTCTGTAAAAGAAAGAAACAAGTATCTATCAGTATAATACCTATCTGCATCTATCTGCTCACATTGCTAGGGCAAGGCAAGGTTAAATTTGTCTCTCTAATTTGTCAGTTGATTCCCCTTCATTAGAAAGTGGCTGCATTTCAGTGCTGTTGTGCCCAATGGATTACAGGATTTTCGCACCTGTGATGTGCACAAC
The DNA here is from genome assembly GCF_037157495.1 of Lathamus discolor. NCBI lineage: Eukaryota > Metazoa > Chordata > Aves > Psittaciformes > Psittacidae > Lathamus > Lathamus discolor. Next base: position 140,748,476 of record NC_088884.1, on the reverse strand, counting down.
GCTTAGCAACCTGGCAGGGAAAGCTCCTTGGAAGTTTTAACAGTACATCAATACATCAGTTAAATTGGTGTCATTTCCTTTCCCTTCCCTGGGTTTGTTGTCCGGGAGTTGTTGCTGCAGTAACTTGGCCTCAGGATACACAGCAATTAAAACTATGGGTGGTTGCACTGCAGGAAGATAAAGCCCCAGGAAGACTGCTTCACAGAGGTGTTTTTAGGATGCAATTTGATGAGAACTTTTCAGCAGGAGAACCAACCTATGTCATTTTCTTACTTGACCTCAGCTGGGTTAGTACAGCTTTTTGTAGATCTACACAATAAAGTTAATCTGATTATTTTTAATCTACATTTGTTTCTATATTTGCTTCAGGTTTAGTCAGGCAAAGTGTACCAGCACAGAGATGGAAATGACAGTGGTGGCTTGGGGCAAGCTGGTACAGCTGTTGAAAAAACACTTGCCAACCTGTAGGTGCAGCACAGCCTTAAGCATTTATTTAGGACCTCTTTTCCCTGTTGGGAGAGAAGTGACCATCGCCATTTGGAACTGCTTACAGAGCTGATGAGGAACCATCAGTGGCATTCAGCTGATTTTTGTGGTGTAAGGTTTTTTCCTCCCTCATGCTGTTCTTCCTGCTTGCTTGGCATCACGCAGATCATTGCTGGGGCACTCTGAGAGGTTTTCCTGACTTCGAGTTGGCTATAGTGAGCTCTACACCCTTTCTCATCCCATCTCTTGGGTGGACTGTAATTACATCAATATGGAGAAACGGCACGTTTCTATCTTTGAGATTCTTAGTGTGAAGCCATCACTGTTACTACCATGAATACCCTGCTTTCTGTCTGAGACAGGCCAGCACCCCCTTCCCTCTCAGAAAATTAAGGACCGGTAAAATGAGAGCATGTACCATCCTTGTAGTTGAAAGCACTCTTCCCACAGCCTCGAAAATATTATCAGTTAACACCTGGATTATAACATACCTGCTGGGCAGGGATGGAATGACCTTTCAGCTGCACACCTGAGGACAGCCTCAAAGTTGCTCTTCCCCATGCCCTCTTGGTTTACTGCAGCCTGCTATGCTTCTCTGATGTACATTAGTGCTTTTCTGGTGGTACAAGGGACAGTAAAACAGGTCCTCCAGCCTGTCATTGCCACATGCCAGCCCCTGAATTCCAGGTTGAAGAGCAGCCCAGGGTTCCATATGTCATCACACAGCATAAGGCTGAGCAGTCATGCACACTAACACATGGGCCTGTGCAGTCAGTTCCATCCCCCCAACATGCACAAAACAGCATCCTGCTTCTCCTTCCGTAACAATCCCCTTTTTAACTCTTGAGGAAAACATGTGCGACCCACAGTACCCCCTGGCATTATCAGAATAAGCCAAAGTCTTCCCCCTCACTCCAGAGGCAAGCCTACTCCCTGTCTCTCCTCCATAACCAAGGCTGGTGAGCCAAACTCCTCCCTCTCTCAACATCCATCCTGAGACCTCTGCTCCCTCTGGCACACTTGCTGTGTGTCAACTGAACTGCCTACCTTATAATCACAGAGTGCTAGCCACTCTGATGCACGGCTTCGTGAACACAAGCAAGACCGGGGCTCAGCGTCAGCATCACAGCGTGCTAGTTCTAAAACAACTTGTGGTAAAGCTGTAGAAGGAGAGCTACCAAGTGTTGCATGCTAGGGAATTAAGAGATTGCTGTCTACTATCACAGCTCTGTCTTTGCAGTGTGCTCCGCATGGAGAGCAGAGCATGGGCTTTCTGTAACTAAAGACCCTCTTGGAAATTAGACTGGTTATTGAGAAGCACAGTACCATGCCAGCCATATTCTGTATGCCTAGTTGTCACCTAGGCAGCTCCTGAACACACTGATGTGATGGGCTATGGGGCATTCCATGACTTTGCACACCCTTGTTACAAAAAGTGACACTTAGCCTTCTTGTGATCCTGCTTCTCAGATACTATTCAATTAAGATTCTTTCTTCAATGAATGCTCCAGTTACAGAATAAGGGTTATCTGTTTTAGCCATCTCCTATGTCCTCTGCTACAGTGGATCCTTTGAACCAAGCAGGGTCATCTTTGATGTGTTAGCCACATTTCAATTAAAGGCTACTTTTGGTCTGTATCAGACTTAGGTACATGCTTTGAAGAGGGATCAGTGAAGAATCTAAGAATTGTCAAGGGGAAAGCTTCTATAGGTAAGGAGACAGACTGCAGCAGCAGTACCAGAGGTTAGGCAGTTAGGACAACAGGGTCAATTTTCCTGCTAGTGTCACACTCATGTAGCAGCTAAATTCCCCCCACACTCACAGCTTCCAACTACTGTCAGCTAGCTTTACTTCTCATTACATTAGACAGTGAAAAAAGATGCATACTTGCATTGAGTTATCTTGTCACCACTGTGATGAGTAGCCTTTGAGCAGGGTCTAACATAAAGATTCTAGAGAAGGTCTTGAAAGAAAACAGTTTAATAGAAGATTACACAAAAATCAAACTACAATCAGAACAAGCGTGCTGAGTAACATGCATACTAACCCACAAGTCACAGCAGCTTTAAAACCGTGATGCTCCACTTTCAAACCATTCCAGGTAGGAAAAGTCACCTTGTATTAGTCACTTCCCTTCTCTGTAACTTTACAGAGCACTTGAAGCTCAGTCTGTATAAGATACACAGTTTCTGCATTGCAGAAGATACTCCTTACTATGGAAGCCCAACAGACAGATGGAACTATGTCATCTTCAGGATATTCACCACCACCTTGCTGTTAACAGCTTCATCAGAATACCCATGAGAGACCACTCTCATAGTTCCCCAGCTGAAAGGAATGCACACCATACTGGTTTGGAGGGAGTCCAGCAAGCCCAAGAGCACAGTGGAAGACAGTCAGGAACTCCCTCTTTGTCACAGCCATACTATCCAAGTGCACAAAGAGGGGGCCCTCTCCTTGTGGCCGTGCTGCCACATAGATGCGGAGAGCTTCAACAGGACATACCCACATCTCTTTAGAGAACCTCAGTCGGATCAAATTTCTCTGTTGGCCCATATAGGGTGTATGTAAACTAAGGTTTGCACTGCCTGCAGTCAGCTGGAGGTCACTCAAGTACAGGAGCTCTGGCTGCACTCTATGTCGGTGATTTGCCACCATCTCTTCTATGCAGAGTGCACCAAAAAAAGCTACAGTAAACATGGCACGGAACAGTATACACTCATAAGGAGAGCTACACACAGACTCTAGAGTCCCCAGCAGAGATCTTAATACTTCAATAGTTACAGGAGAGTACTGATCACTTGAAGGGCCAGTCCTATGTTTCAACCCTGATATCCTGTGACAGATAACAGGATCTTGAAGAGGATCAGGATGATCTACCATTCTGGAGATGAAGGACAATCCTTCCATATACATTATTATTTTTGCAGGAGGCAGATCCTGGGACTCCATGTTGACCAAGAACTCTTTCACTTGATCCACTGGAATTGGCCAGACTGCAGACAGAGCCATGCCTTCTCTAAAAGCAAGGAAATTCTTCAGGCCCTTATAGTAGATGTGCCACAAGTGTCTGTCTCTTGAGTCCTCCAGTAACAGCAGAGCTTCCAGGGGCCTAGGGCCCAAGGGATTCTTCCGATGAGCCCAGCTGAGTTCATCTGTAGAAAGAAAACCACATTAGCAATGGCAAACAAGGTGGCCTCACAGATGGTAAAATAGTTTCCTCCCCTTCAACATGCTTCAACTTTCTACTTGAACTTCTCTGGAATAAAAACTGTCCCATGCATTCTTATGACTTTTGCCTGTACAGCTTCCAACAGGCAGAGCACAGAAGGATTAAGCTCTCAAAAACCACTGTGAAATTCTCTCTAAAGCAACACCTCAAGCCTGATGACAAATCCAGCACAGTACTGCAAGATTTCTGCAACCTCACATCTCCACCAATAGGCAAAATGGGCTGAAAGTGACAAGCCCTCTATAAACCAGCAACAACAGACCCAGCGGCTCACATCGAGCCCGGAAGCCTTCCAGCACTAGATTCAGACCCCATGGAAGCACGTGGAAGCCTCCACCATCTCTCCCACCACACAACCGGCTGACCCCAGGACCACACTCACCCGCTCCTTCCCCGCTACCCGTCTCCACTCCACCGGGACCTTGCTGCCCAGCGCTGCCGCCCAGACCCCGCGGCAGCCAGCCCATGCCGGGCTCCTGCCGCAGCAGTGCCACCAGCGACCAGAAAGGCGAAGGGGCAGCGGGCGGCTCGATCCTAGCTCTCTGCATCGCCAACAGAACAGCACCGCCGCACCAGCAACCACGAAGCTACAATACCCCAACCGTGCCGCCGTGTGCTGCCCTTTTATAGCCTGGCCCTTACTTCTAACCAATCGGAACCCGCGTGCCCCCGCCTCTTTCTTAAGCAATGGCGGAGCGCCGCGGCGCAGCCCGGGCCTGAGGGGCGGTAGGGCGCAGTCCCCATCTCCTCCACGTCCGCCGCCGGGGCTGCAACGGCGAGGGCGGTGTTTCACCGGCCCGTTACTGCCTTCAGTGTGCCATAGCTGGGGCCTAAGGAAGGAGGCAGAGGTGACAGTATGCGCCCGCGGGCGCGCCTCCGCCGCGTGACCGAACCTCTGTAGCTCTGCTTGTGCTCTTCTGTGCCAGTTTGCTGCAGAAATAAGGCAACCTGCGGAGGTACAAACGCGGTACGGGGCCGGATGAGGGACAGGAGTAATGCCCACAGCTCAAGGGAGGGGGTCTCCTGGGGACAGAGGTTGCTGGGGTCCCTGCCCCGCTGTGCTCAAGGGGTGAGAGACAGGGCCAGCGTCCGGGCCACCCTCCTGGCTGCCTACCAGAGCAAGGCTCTATGAAGACATCCCAAGGAAGATGAGGACACACAGGGGAATACTAAGTCAAAAGCTCAAGATGGCGGCTGTGGAGCCTGCTCACTTCATTTTCTGTCTTGGGATCAGGGATAGCTGCCACGGAAGGGTGGCTATCTCATTAAGCTGAGAGCAAACATCTAGGTAAGCTATCTGTAATTAACAGCAAGGGATGAGTAGTTCAGAGCAATCAGCTGTTCTGCAAGAAGCTGCAGAAAACCACATCTTGGAGAGCCCAAGAGAACAATGGGTGAGGAACACAACTACTTCTCTCTTCTTTTAACCTCATCAGTAATTCTGTCCGTATTTCAGATTCCGATAAGGAACAATGTAACAAATACCTGCGCTTCAAGCCTTTCAGTTCGCCGGCCGAGCCCGGCTCCTCACGGTTCCACCCCTCGTTAGCGCCCGCTTCACACCCGCCCCGCTCCCCGCCTGCTGCTCGGGAGGGACCGCATCGGGCGGGCAGGCAATGGCAGCGCTCCGGCTGGAGGAGGGCGCTCGGGCGGCTCCGCGGTATAAAAGGGCCCGTGGGGACAGCTGTGGCCGTCTTCGTGTACGTGTGAGCGGCGTGCGGCTGGTACTCGTCTGCTCCCGCTATGTCGTACAGCGACGGCGCTGCGGCTGCGCCGCTTCCTGGGCCCCTTGCCGGTCCCTTCTGGGAGATGTTGGCGCTGCTGGCCCAGGAGCCGGGCATGGGATGGCTGGAGCGGGCCCTTGCTGGGCAGGCAGACCCCTTCTCGCGTCGCAGCCAAGGAGCAGCAGGCGGGACAGCGGCTGTGGTGCATCCCGGCGGCTCCCGGCAGTGCGGACAGCGCGGCAGTGCTGGGATCGGTGTGTGCTGGGCTCCGCGGTGGGGTTGCCAGCATGGGCGGCAGTGGTGGCGGCTCAGTGCCTGCCGCATCCCCTGTAGCCGGGGGCTGGCCTGTGGCTCTGGATGGGGAGTGAGTGGTGGCCGAGGCTCCCGCCAGGCTGCATTTCCTTGGGTTTACTGCAGTTCTTGTGCGGGGCTGGAGCTCTTAGAAGGAGGCTTCGAGGGAGTCCCCTTCCTGGGCTGGGGAGCATGCCACTTCTTGGCGGGAGTGTGTTATGTGCCCTTTGCAGTTGACTTCTATAAACCATGCTGAGAAGCCTTGGTTTTAAACCTGTGTTTTGCTTGTCTTCTCCATTGCTACTCTACAAAGTTGTAAATTCCCAGAGTGTTACCAGATCTAGTGCCTGAATGGACTTGGTATGTTGCTTTTAGTTTCCAGTTTGCAAAAATATCTCAGCTCTGGATGTAGCTGTGTAGGAATTGTTTTTAATCAGATGAATAAGGAGAGCATCGCCTAGGGGGTATATGACACTAAGGAACACTGTTTATTGCTTCTTTAAATGGTATGCTTGTGCATATTGTCAGCATGTGCTAATGTGAATCTCGTCTTGCAGGGAGGGAGTTCAGTTGCTCTCGAAAACATTCATTGGGACCTTGGCCTTTGAAGACTTTGTCACTGTTGGAGTGTTCAGGGGATGGTAGGCTTTGGCAAGCCTGCCTTGAAGGACTGAAGAAATTCCTTGTCTTTAGGAGAAGCATGGGAATGTCTGCAGCCTGGCCAATTCCAAAGGAGCAAGTTAGAGGATTTTTAACTGTGGAATCTCTTTATTCACCCTCAAAGGCACTGGTGTATGTGGCAGGACTGGCTTATTTATCAAAATTGACTGGTAACTCTAATCCTCTGGGAGATCCTATCACACATTTCATGGTGATAGGGCTGAAACGTCGAGCAGGCATCCTGAGGGATAAATACTTGCCTGTAACAATTGAGGTGTTGCGATCTCTCTTAGGTGCTCTGGAGTCTGTATGCATAACTCATTATGAATGCTTACTGTTTCGTGCATTATTTACTGTAGCTTTTTTTGGGGCACTTCGAATAGGAGAGATGGTTGCAAAGCACCGTGGTATATTGCAGCCTGAGCTACTGTACCTGAGGGACCTCCAGCTGATGGAGAGGAGAGTGGCGTTTCATCTGCGTAACTCTTCTATGGGTCAGGAGAGACATGTCATCAGCCTTGGGCTGTCTGAAGAGCCATGGGTGTGCCCTGTCCTGGCTGTCCAGAACTATATGATAGTTCGTTCACAGCTGGAAGGGCCACTCTTTATCCACTTGGATAATACAACTGTGACAAGGAGAGACTTCCTGACTGTCCTCCGAGGGGCCCTGCAGCTGTTGGGGCTGTGCCCAGAGCAGTATGGTGTGCATTCCTTCTGGCTGGGGACTGCTGTCACTGCTTCACGCTGTGGGTATCCAAGGGAAGATGTAACTCGCCTGGCAAGATGGCCCTGTATGGTCCTAGACGGACCATAGCCTTGGAGATGGACAGGAAAACTGAAGCTAATGAATTACCTTCTTTCTCTAGAGTTAACTGCATGGTTTCTAGTCTTTGGCATTAACACCTGTAACAAACTTTCTACCTCACAGTGGGGGGTGATCTCTGAAGTTCTCTCACAGTGGCTGCTTGTGCTGTGCATGGACCTTGTCTCTGTCTTGACAGAACAAGTCTTCAGGCAGTTTTATCTTGTATAATGTGAATTAATAAATGTTACCTTTTTAAAAACAGTCTTTGCTTGCTAGTAATATTGTTGCTTTTTGCTCAGAAGAAATTTGCTTCGAGAGCAATGAATGATGAGCAGGCTCTGGAGAGAAACTCTAAAGTGGGAGGTAATTAAATTGCAGTATGTTTTTGTATAGCTGTACACTTTTTAACACTAACATGTCACTAAGGTCAAAAGAGAAATATAAGCTATATTATTAGCCCAATAACAGACAGCAAAGGGTAAGCTTTTTAAAACATTGATAATTGTAAGATGTTCAAAGTGGTATCTGGTACTGTTTAAATGGGGGCAGCAGCCTCTCTATTCAGCAAACTCTGCCTCCAAAAATATTTTATTTAATCCTCTAGGTAAATTCCCTCTGAGCATAATTAGCCTAATCAGCATTTTAAATAACAAAATAGCACATGGTTCACTTAATGATTTCCTTAGGATGTGATACTAACTTTCTAATTCAACCTGTTCTTTTTCCTGAATTTTAAGCTACTTTTTAAGATTGAGGACTTGTTAACCACAATCATAAAGTACAATGGTTCGAGTACTCTACAATTTTACAATTATAACATTTGTAATATTTTTAGAGCATGTGGTGGAATACGTTTTTCACCATATGGCTGGGCTGGGGAGAGAGTTGGTGAGTCACAGTACCCTAGCTGAGAACTGTGAGCAAGCTTTTTATCACCCTTATTACTATCACTGATCCAAACCTGGACCATGATTGTTGCTAAATGGGCTGACTTTTTATCTTGCTCTGGCCTATACCCTTTTCCTAACAAAGCTATGCACCACAGAAGTATGGGAGCCAGCTGAAATTTAATGCTGGCTTGATCTCCATGTGGATAATTAGCTGTGATTTCTGAGACTTTTGATTAGTAAAAATTAACACTCTCTATGTAGGGCAGTGCCAATCTGCTGCTCTTTGCTCTGAGAGTGGCATTGTGTTCACTGTGGGAATTGGCTACAGTGCAGTAAGACTTTTGTGGCTATGACTGTATCTGAGATCTTTCTTCTAACTGCATTTCAGCTGAAAGCTGTCTTTTTTCATTTTGTTGCTTTGTTCACTAGAAATGCTTGTTTATACAGTCACTTCTGCTTCCGTGCATGAAATCTGAGTGTAAGTAGAGCTAAGGTGGTACAAATGTAGCATCTGCTCAGGGGCTTATCCTGAAGTGCCCACCAGCTGTTGGTTAGGCTGAGCAGGCACTTGGAACATACCTGCATAAGGAATTGCTTTGTGTCCTCTAGAAGCCTTGATGGATTTTTGCTGTCCTTGTGTGTGATGTGTCTGCTCACTGGCTTGTGCTTGTACCCAGGCATGCCAGCTTCTAGTACTGTCTGTCGTCTTGCTGTGAAAAGACCTATGTGTTGCCTATATGTGGCATGGTTTTAGTTTATTTTAATTGGCAATAAATTAGTTTTTCCCGGGTTCAGTCTGTCTTACCTGTGACAGTAATTGAGTGATCTCCCCATCTTTAGCCCTCATATAAGTAGATCAAAGTAGCTGCACCATTGTGGCACACCTGGGAGGTGTCAAAATGAACTGGGTACAAAATCAGCTAGCTCACTGGATGTGCCTGGCCATTTAGCTTCTTGCTAGGCCTTTTTAATTGATTTCAGCCATAAACTGTGCTTCCCAAATGGGGAGACAGGAAAGCCTTACAAATATTTTTTTATAGTGTAAATGGATGTTCTAGTAAGAGGAACAGCTGTATTGTGTAATGTATGTGCCATTTTTAAAGCTTAGAGGTATGCTTTAAGTCTGTCTTCTGTGGAACCTGGTATTTGGCAAATAAATGCTGTGATGATTGCTCTACCATACTGGGAAAATGGGTGTCTGTCTTACCTGTAATTTCTATGTGTGATGCTTCTATGAAGCAAGAAAGAATAACCTTTGTTCTTATTTCTACCTGCATTCTGTAGCTGTAGCCAGAGATTCTGGTCTTGTATGCATTTAGGTGAAAGTACAGTCTAGGAAGCAGCTGAAGGGATTGAGAATGAAGAATGGACTATAGTTATCAGATTCGCTGAATTTTGATCCCAGCATTGGGAAGAAGAGAAATGTGTTTTTAAGGAATAGCCATCACTGAAGTAATTAGCTTTTTAAAAATTGTTATTTTGATAGGCTGGCTGGCATATTTTTTGATAACAGGGTTATAGAGGCAGTGCTCAATCTGTAATTTCTTATTGGAGCTATAGGTCACCTTTTACATGGCAAATTAAACTGAGACAGCTGGTAAGTAAATAAAACCTATCTTCTGAATGTTAGGAATTTAGTGTCTCATCAGCTCAGAATCATAAAATATTTCTCTTTAACAAATTTGTATTTGCAGAGTTTTTCTATTTAGCTGTTTCAGTGTTCCTGAATAGAAGCAGAAGAGGATATAAAGTATTTACGTTAAGAAGCAAAATGGGGCATTACTTCAACTCACAATTCTTTCTTACAATGTTAATTATTTCACACATTTTAATCATGTTGAAGTGAAAGGCTAAGCATACTGACTTCAGGAAGAGCTAAATTACTCTTGTATTAGTGATCACTGTCTGCTATGGGAATTCACTGTATTATGTAGAGAGAATGGTGAATTTGCTGAATTGTTATTCATGTGGAAGCTTACAATTTCTACAATTTATGATTGTTAAATTTAACTCATTAGACTATTTTCAAGAATAAATGGGAAGTGATTAGTTTTTTTTAAGCCACCAAACTTTCTTTGTACAGCTGATTGGTATGCTTTTGACTCTATTCTGATTGTGATGCTTATATCAAATACATATTCTTCAGAACGACAAATAATATTACCCATTAATTACTACAGTACTAATTAATCAAATATAAAGCATATGTCCTCACACAGCTAAAACTTTCACTGTTGAAATGGTACCTCAGAGTACGTGTTCCTGAAGTGGATGAAATTTACAAGAAATGACTTATTTCCATATCTACTGAAAATGAAGTAGGTAACTAAATCACACACTTGTCAGGTTGTACATCAGGATCCAGGAGTACTTGCTTGTAGAATGAAAGCATCCCTTGCTACTCTGACTAAGCAGCATCCAGTGTCTTTTGATAGCAAAAGCCCAAATCCAAAAAGCTAAGAATAAATTAGCTTTTGCCTTTAAACCTCTTGGGGTTTTCTTTTCAGTGGTTAAATAGAGAATTATTTGTGCTATAAACAGTGCTGAGGAGATTCTTTAAGAAAACCTACAAGAGCAAGCAAGTGCATATAGCATGCTTGTGTTTCTTGTTTGCAACCAACACCTGCAAAAGTAGACTTTGAAGATGGAGGGGTTCCACTGATTTGTTGCTTAAATGTCCCCTTCAAGTACCTCTTGTGTACCTAGAAGTATTTCTTTTTTGTCACCTTGGCTTCTTCCTTCTGCTTAAAGATACGTATATCAGTTGTGATGTTTACTTGTACATAGAAGAGACTCGATTGCTCCGTAGCAAGGAGAATACTGACATTCTGTAGCAGCTATAACAGCAGCATGCTCTCTTTACCCTGCTCTGGATTTCTGTTGAAGCTGTTTCGTTTCATATTCTTAAGTCATACCCCATCAGGAGGTTTGTAATTGCTAATGTGGTGAACTTGGAAGCTGTGTAGGCATTGAAAGTACATTTATTTTAAGGTATTTTAAGAAAAAGCAATGCTTTTCAATCGAGATAGGTGAGGAACATTCTGCTTTGTGTTGTGATGTAAGTTTAGCTAGAAGCATTCGTATATTGTGGAATGCACCAATTGCTACTGGCTCTTTGAATCACCTCCTCCAGTGAGATGTCATAATGTTGCCATATCATTCTCTGAGGCTGGCTGTGTATTCACTGTAACATGTTGCTTAACCACACCAGTGTCTCATTTGCTACTTACATTGCCTTCAAGTACTGACAGAAGGGAAAGAGAACAACATGTACCACAACTCCCATGTTTTTCCCTTGTGTAGACCTTCCCACCAAGTACCTGTCAAGAGTACAGACCTGGCCATTCCTGAGTCATTGATACCATTGGATTAGGAGTTGCTCTTTGAAATGGCGATGTAATATTCTGCTTTTGTTAGAGCCCAGGCATAAAGGCAATATGAAATTTGATGCTAAAATTGTTCCAAGTTCTAGCAATGTTCTTATACTAGCTCTTTTATACTAGTTTGATGAACTGGCTTTTGCACTTCAATATACAATTCCCAAAAGCTGTAACTGTAGAATGGTTGTATGACAGTTTGTCTTCTTATAGCTCTGCCATAGCTGTAAGTTGTGCGTTAATCCCTCTTGCCTTTTCCCCAACATCTTTGTTCTGTTTCAGAGTGAAATGCCCTCCCTTAGGGTAAAGGCAGTGGAGCAATTGGCAAAGATACTTCACCATTTACAAATGCTTTGGAAAACATTGGCTGCTTGCCTGCCAACAATTGGTGGCCTGCAAGCAGCCAAGGTTTTCAGAAGCACACAACCCAACCTGATATAATTATAATGTCATATTATATTATATTAGTAGTATTTTAATGTAAGAGCATTTTTTTTGTCTTAACAGCTTTTATACTTCATATCGCCTTCCACAGAATCTGAAAAACAGCAGTTATTAACCCTGGAAGATTCAGTTCAGTGATGTAGGCTAGCACTTCTAGATGGCAAATCCTTTGTCTTTGTGTGCAAAATAAGTTTTTTCAGCCTAGCTAACCAAAGAAAGGATGTTCTTCAGTGGTGACTCCCTATATTAAGACTTGAATGCTTTTCCTTGGAAATACTAAACCTTCATTTCAGTGTATTTGTTGTGGGTTGAAAAGAAGGAACCTATATCTTGGTGTTGAGCAACTGCTCAAAATTTTGCAGATGTAAGCCTGTGGTATGAATACTGCCTCCCTTAGCTGATCTGCAGCCACTGTGCTCAGAGATGCTTAAAACAAGGGATGCTGTCTTTGCTGACATGGTGGTGGTGCTTTGTCCCCAAGAACTAAATGATTCTGTTGTGCCACAACAAGCGTAGTTGCAGAGTGAATAAAGCTGCAGGTTTACTACCATATTTTGCTCAAGTGGATTTTTTTTCCTGCTCAGTCAATAGCACAATGTAGCTGTGCTCTTGCTAGGACATTCTAAAGACTGTCAGTACCCACGTACTGTAAGATGTTTCAGTAGCTAAAACCATGATTTATGGAAAGTTCTTTTCCTTCAAAGAGATGAGTAACTGCTGCCTGCCTTATCCTACAGGGAGGCTTGTTCAGGCATAAATGCATTGTGTAATTTGTGTCCTCCCCCATGTAGTTGCTCTGATATTTTTAAAGTGGGAAGCTCTGCAGTATCTGTGAACTTGGGAAACTAGTTTATTTGCTTTAGGAAAAAAAAACCCTTACTCTTGAAGTGTTTTGCCAAGTTAGGTATTTTGCTCTGTGTACAGCAGGATTTTTGTTTTCTTCCTCCAAATTCTGGGAGCATGGAGAAATCACTTGTGTAGATTGTGATTGTGATGGAGCAGGAACAATTGGATAACACCAAATTTTGCAATATAAATGTTTGTTTTGTGTCCTTTTTTGAAGAGGTTTGTATTACAAGAACAATTGCATACAACACTGTATAAAGTAGCATGTATGAATACTGTTTCAGCATTCATGTTGCAATTGGAGTTCTGTGAATTCCTTAAAACACAGTTAAAGTTTAGGTCGAGACATTATGGTCTGCATTTTTCTTTTTTCAGTCTTCATCATCTTTTGGCATCCTGCCTTTTCAGCCAGCTGCACTGTGTTAGTGCGCAGCATCAGTCTTGGCTCTTTGTAGAGAGCTCTTAAGCTCTGGGGAACACAGAAGTTCAGATGTACCATATTCTTGTTGCAAGGTAGATGAGAGCTCATCAGGAAAGCATACATCCTCAAGAGGATGCTAGACCCTCTATGCGGATACCCTTATGCTCATGATGGGTTTTTGGAATTTTTTAAAGGGATGTTCCCACCTCAATTTGAATTTTGGAGGAGTCAAATTTGAGGTTTGGGTTAGTATCTACACTGTCTATACTAGTCAGTTTGCAAGCATCCTAGTGAAAAAGCTGAGCATGCTGACTTTTATCAATTTAATAATACAAGGTTACTAAGGGCAAAAGGTTTTTCTACTGGGAAGGTGCTGGGAGGTGGTCAGCAGAGCTGCCTGCGTGAGTGGACCCAAATAAAATTTATTTTCAGAAAAACTCACAAATGTAACATGTTAGTATTTCCCATCTCTGGAAAATGTGGCTAGCATTCTACATTATCTCATTGCCTGACATTGTGAGTGCTTCCCAATGTGCTTCCTGTCTTCTATGTGTTCAACAGGGTGGAAGAAAATATGAATGAGTATGCTGGTTTCAGGTGGCAGGGGATTTTTAAAGAGAAGGAAAGAGGAGGCAGTAGGTGGGTGAGAAGAAATGAGGTGGAGAGAAACATGCTGCATCTAAATGAAGTGCTGTATTCTTCTCCAGAGCAGGCGCATTGAGGCTATTCTACTGGCAAGAAGGACGGTTGTTACCGTGCTGTTGAGACTTCAGTTGGTCTAAGGAGAGAAGTCTGACTGAAGAGTTAGTGTGCTGCTTGACCCCATCACAAGATAATATTCTGTAGCAAATGCTGTGAAGAATGTGAATATAACAGCTTCTTGGGAAAAAAATTGGCAAGAAGGCAAGTAGAAGCAGACTGTGAGACACTTCTTACAAACTGTGCTTAGAAACCAATCTGTTCTTCTTTATTGTTCTCTGATGAAGGGATGGATTATAAATGGTACAGACAGCCTTGAGGCCTGCGATAATACAGTGTCTAGCTTTTCCAGTTGAAGGCTTAAAACCTGAATGCTATTTATGTGAAAAAGGGTAGGAATCCATTAAAAAATTTCTCAAAGTACATGTCAAAACCTCAGCCATAGGAGCAAGTGGTTATTCCAGGCAGAAAGACAGATTTGTTTATTTGAAAGAACAAAATTTTAAATGTATCTATGTTTCTTTCCCTCTTTACTTATAATTTGGCTAAGATAAATGTCTGAAGTTGGAAGTATTAATAGAGAAGAGATCCCTTCCCTGTCATTTCCTCTTCAGTCTGCCCTTAAAGTGCATGTACTCTTACATGGCAGTACACTGAATTCAGATTTTTTGATATTGATAACAGCACGTGTGCTTGTCTAGAACAACAAAAAGTTACATGTGTCATGTGAGTGTCACACAAGCTCAGTGCACCAATGCATCGTACATTTTTATCCTGCTGAATGTAAGCATGGAAACAACGTTCTGCTCCATTAATAGCCCGTATGCATTCTCACAAAGTCAAATAAATGTTAGAACAAAACGTATGGAAGAGGATTGGATATTGTGTCATAGGCCTTAACTGCTCTCTGCCTAAGAAGTGGCCTGTGCTCTATATATGGTTTTGTATCATGCAGCTGTTGACAGTGATTTATATTTCCCCTCCCTGAAACCCTCTCATGACTGGTCTCGTGTGGTAAGCAGGCAGAGGAGCTGGGTTCAGCCACTTGGCTGTTTTGTTCCTTCTGCTTATCAGCTTTTCCCTGAAAGAACATCTTGTCTCTACTTGTTTTATATCAAGTGTAAGGCAAAAAATCAGCGAAATTAATCGAAGTAGATCAAAATGCAATGTGATTTTTGTGCGATAAAATCGTCTTGAATGGCTGGGTACCTCAGTAGGCTGGCTAATAGGGCCATCTGCTGGCAGATGTACTCTGGCAAGATAACTTTGAATTTTGATGGGAACGAGTCTGGGGTTGGTTAGTGGCTTGATTCTATCTTCCAAACACCCGTGACTCTTATTAAATTATCTTTGTAAGCGTCTTCGTATTTCATATTAATTTCTGGCTTCGTAGCAGAACTTTTTACTGTAAAAAGAGGACTGCTTAACTATAAATTTAAGCTCCATTCAAATGTTAAATGGGATGTTTGATCTGTGAGTAGTATTGCCATAGGTTATGCCATAATTTAAAGCTATTCTGAGGACATATGGCTCTGTAGATGAATCTTTAAGATCAATGAACAATGATTAATGCCAATATTCGCTCTTCACACAAAATGTCTGCGTTAGGGACATTTTGATTGCAATTACAGATCAGATTTCTAATGAACAAACAAAGAAGCCAAATGGTCTGGCATACTAAGATAATTACATTTCTTGTCTTTAACATTGAAAAGCCTTTTGAACATGTTTTAGGTTTATTTTCACAAGCATTGTGCAATCAATGCAGCATCTTAAATGACGAATGTGTTCTTGTGTATGTGTGGTCATGTTTGCCTGTCTGTATGTCCAGTGTTTTGTGACCATGATAGACCACAACTGAGGCTATGATCTCTCTCTCTCAGCAAGTTTATAGCGAATAACATGGAATATATGTGTGTATAAGATTGAATTGAGTAAACAACACATGTAAGCATGCTTCTTGTTTTTGTCTTTTGAGAACCTGCAGTTCCCTTTCAAGAAGATTTCATTACAGGAAAGGTGCAAGGTTTTTTAGTTTGCATAAGGTAATACATATTAATGTGCATCAGTCTACACTGCTTGGCAGTGCTGGTGTAACAGATCACAAGGTTGTCTCTAGCCAGTGGCAAAGCAAGGTTAGTCTTGTTTCCAGTAGTGTTTATAGCAGGACTCTTAAAGCAGTATCCCTGGTCACTCTGGTGACTACAGCAAAGCAGTAGCTACTTGCTGACATAATGGCAAGGAACTGCAGGCTAAAGGCATCCTCTGAGAATGCACTGGTCTGACTGTATCCAAAAATCTTTCATCTTCCATCTCTGATTTTTGTTGTCTCTAACAGTGTACGCATCCCTCCCACAGAAAAAGGATGTTATCACATACTGACTATGGGCTGCTCTGACCTTTTTGACTTCTAAACAATTCCTTTTTTACTTCCTTTGACAATTCAGCAAATGAAGTGATGGAGATGAATTTCATTACAGGCGCTTTGACTGAAATTCGTTATTGCTTACCTATTAAACCTGGCTGTAAATGTCATTGATTTATAGACACCATGAAAGCGCAGCCGTTAGCCAGTGAGTGCCAGGAGCGCTACTGTATAGAAATTGTGTACAGAGGGGTCAGATTCCTTCTAGCCAAAAGACTACACAAGAGTAAAGCAACAGTATTTTTTATATTTTCTGTGATCAGAGCTATTCTGGACCAATTCTTTTTGCTGGTAGTTCATTCTATATTTTCACCTTTCTATTTTAGTGACTGTTTCATTATGTTTTCTAAAAGAATGGCAAAACACATTTCAGTATATCAGGAAGGATGGATTTGACTATGGAAAGGAGGAAACAATCTTCCCTTGTCTCTGAGAAATTTGTAAGAAGATTCCTGCAGTATTGGAAACTAACTTGGCCACATGAGTAATATAGACAGAGCTAATGGAGGTCTGATGATTGGGGTAGGTGGGAGGCCAGGTGTGCTATTGTTTCATATTTATATTGCTCTCCTGTAAGTCTTTTGGCTAAATGCAGGAGCTCTCCAGTAAGTCAGTATTTCTTAGTAAAGTTTTGTCAAGTTCACCTGGGAAAAATTGTACTGTATTGGGAAATGGCATTTTATCCGTGGAGTCCAATTTTGCTTCTGATTTACTGTACTGAATTCTGGTCTGAGTTGTCTACACCTGTGGAAGTTCTTGTTTGCACAGTGATACAGGGCTACTGCGTGTTGCCTGCATTGTCTGACTTAGGTGTAGCTGCCGTCTCTTCCATGTGGTGAAACCCTGTTTTGTCAGCATGGCAGTATGTAGGCTCTGGGTTTTTTTGCTGTCGTGAGACATATTGGATGTGTGATGTACACTGTGACTATACCAATTAAAGCACTAAGGCAGGTGACTTTTTTTTGTGAGGGTCTACAGATTCTGTACAACTGCTTCTGAGCGGGCTGTTGCTCAACACATGGGCAGGAAAATGTGGCCCAACAAAGAACTGTAACAGGGTTCTTCATACAGTGAACAAAACCACTACCTTTGTACTAAAAATTGCAATGGAATACGATTTTCCTGTTGATATCCAATCCATTTGTCATCGTCTTCAGCATTCGCTTGAGAACAGGCAGCTCTCAGCTCAGGTTACGGAGAGAGGGAGGGCTCATCCGAGCCTCAGGCAGTGGCAGAGACAAAGACCATCCATCGCTGTAGGACTCTGACTGCTGCTGAGGGGGGACTGAGCTGCTCCTAGCAGCTCATCAGTGCCTCAGCATCTTTGTATTGTGCAATTTGATTTTTTTGTTAGTTTTGGATGGTGATAAACATTTTTGTCCTTGGGAGAACGGTTTTATTAACCAAAAATGAAGAGAAATAGCCTGTCCTCCTTTAATGTGTCTTTGTGGTTGCTGTTCACAGCAGTGATACTTCAAGGTGAGAATACTGCTTGCTAGCTAAATGTTGCATTGATGTTTACTTAACTTGGGAGATGGTGTCTTGATGTGTCTTGCGTGGTTGAGCTCCAGAAGGCTTTCAGCCGTTTTGTTTTACTTTGTCTCATTGATGATACAGACAAAGTGAATGACCATGTACAGCCAGAACTTACATGCTTTTTGGGAAGCTTTTATTTGTCAGGATTTCTTCTTAGTCATGAAGGTTTGCTTTGAACTCTGGTTAGTCCAGGAAGTCACTGTCAGTCACCAGAGTGATGTACTTCAAAGCACTTGCTTACTGTGTAGTGTCAGCTGGCGTTTGCGCAAGTCTTGAGTGTTACTGTCCTCACCCTTTGCTTGCAGAAATGTGTGAATCTGTCTAAAGGTAATACAGAGACAGCCTAGAGAAACTGTGATGTCCAAAACTGTGGAACAGCACAAGTGCTGTTTAAAACCTGAAGTTTCAGTGAGATTTTCGTAGTGATCAAGTCTGGCTAGCAAGAAGTATTTCCAAATACATGGTTTAGAAAAGATGTTAGTGCAAGGATGTGTTTATACATTGTTTAATTGCCAATTTGTGAAGAAAAGCAGCTCAGAGTTTTTCCAGGTAACTAATAAATACATAAATATTTCTGGAAGTAGCATGAATCTATTAGTGCTGTATTTAGGGAGATATCGCAAGTCATTAGACTGGGAGTAGGTTTGACTTCAGACTTTGATTCTAAGTTTAGCTTTGCAGATGTGTGACTTAAGAAAATAATCTATATAATCAGTATATATATATAATTGGTATAATCTGTAAAAATATGCCTATGAAAGACATCAGTAAAATAAAGGTAATGATATTTACCTTCAAAAAGGCAGGAATCTCCATATGCAGCTTTTTTTTGAGTATGGAAAGCTAAAGTTAGCCATTCATTTACTACAGGTGAATGCTGTCATCAGGTATTGAATAGCTTCATCAGGTATACTTCTGTTTCTGAACTAAATGATATTCTCCAGTATATGAATGACAAATATAGGAAATGCCACTTTCCTACTTTAAGGCAGAGAATACCACTTAAAGCTGTAGGATGAAGGTGTCTTGTCATACTAGCCAGTGCTTAATCTGATGTACTGAACAAATCTGTTATCTAGCTGTAGAATCAGCCAAAGGAAAATATGCTCACATGCTGTTTAATGAACTCTTTGAAGACTACTCAAATGCTCTAAGACCAGTGGAAGACACAGATAAAGTACTGAATGTCACTCTTCAGATCACATTATCCCAAATTAAGGACATGGTGAGTAATAAGTTTTCTAAAGATGTGCAAGAAACATACTAGCTGTAAACCTTTTGCTTGGAGTAGGAAAAGGAGCTTGTATTTTGTTGTGACAACTCCAGTAATGCTTCTTTAGGATGGTCCAGTTCTCCCAGTACTTCGTAGATTCCTATCTGACTTCCATCATAAGTCTGCAAACTTCAAGCTGCTGAATTGTTAAGACTTCTTTTGTAGTTAGATGTTGGTGTCACACTCTTCAGGCAACTTTTGCTGAGTTTTAAATAAAAAGAGCAAATGCTTTTTGTAAGTTGCAGTTAGTTCCTACATAAATGCCCTATTTTAGCCTTCAGTAACTTTTCTATAAATTTGGTTGAGCCAGATGTACTTTTAAGGCAAAAGAAAATGTGTCTGAAAGGAGAATGGAAAATCACTCTTGTGACTTCTGAATTACAACTTCAAGGCCTCACCAAGCTTTAAGAACTTGTTAGACTGAATCTGTCAGCTGCTTGGTATTCTTAAAAAGAAATTCTTAACATATTGGGAGCTTTAGACAACTGTGATTAAAGCTAGGGAGGATGCAGGGGGAAGAAGATTGGGCAAAAGAAAGTCAACAAATGAGCTCAGTATAGTGTATGGGCATATGGCTGGGAAGTACTCTTGTGGTCTGTCAGTATTCTGGCCTGTTTTGAGCACTACTTTAAAGCTATAGAACAAATGCTGTCTACTTCTAAGATGTGATTTTTGTCACCTTCAGCCAGATATACTTTTACATTTTTATGCAGGATGAAAGGAACCAAATTTTGTCAGCTTACTTATGGATTCGACAAAGCTGGTATGATGCATACCTCAAATGGGACAAAGATAAATATGATGGACTGGATTCTATCAGGATTCCAAGCAATTTGGTTTGGAGACCAGATATTGTCTTATATAACAAGTGAGTGGGGCTGGAGAAAATCAGCTAAATATGTCTGAGGGAGGGAGGGGGTCGAGGGAGGAATTGGCCCACAGGGTCTGAACTTCTGCAACTGTACATCACCTTTGCAAGGGGTGTGTGTGTTGTCTTAATGTTTGTTTCTGATCATTTAAATATTTTGCAATAAAACCATAGGCAAGGTTTGGTAGTGGATTATGGTACAGAGCAAAGCTGTCCTCTGTTTCTCTGCACTGGGAATTGAATACTGTGGCAGCCTGAAGTGCTTTCTACTGAGGCTGCTGAAGAGCTCTGGAAGGTTGTCCACAGAAATGTGGTACATGAAGGCTGAGCTCCTTGTCTGCTCTCCCAGGCCAGTGGCGACAAGTAGATTATTTTCATCTTTGGTTGGATTCTTATCCTACTGTATCCTGTTTGAGGTCAAGTTTGAAGACGCTGTGGCCAAAAAATAGAACAAAATTTAGCAGCACTGATGTTTGGCATTAACAGGCATTAGTACCTGTTAAAAATAGTTAATAACAAGTTCGTACTGAAGTTCAGTAGAAATAGAAATATGATTTCAGAAGCATGCTATTAATGGTGTGAAGCGAGGGTCTTCCGCTTTGCCCTCTCTTCTCCAGCCCACACCTGAAGTCAGTCTTGACAATCCTGTCATTTTTCTGTCTTTTAGAGCTGATGATGACTTTTCAGAGCCTGTGAACACTAACGTTGTGTTGAGATATGATGGAAAAATCACTTGGGATGCACCTGCTATCACAAAGAGCTCATGTGTAGTGGATGTATCTTATTTTCCTTTTGATAGCCAACAGTGCAACCTTACATTTGGGTCCTGGACCTATAATGGTAATCAGGTAGACATCATCAATTCTCTTGATAGTGGTGACCTCTCTGACTTTGTAGAAGATGTGGAATGGGAGATTCATGGTATGCCAGCAGTTAAGAATGTCATCACTTATGGCTGCTGCTCTGAGCCTTACCCAGATGTGACCTTCACACTGATTTTGAAAAGGAAGTCTTCTTTCTACATATTTAATTTGTTGCTTCCTTGCATTTTGATCTCTTTCCTGGCTCCACTGGGATTCTATCTCCCTGCAGACTCTGGGGAAAAAGTGTCTCTGGGTGTTACAGTTCTTCTTGCTCTGACTGTGTTCCAGCTGATGGTTGCAGAGATCATGCCTCCCTCTGAAAATGTACCTTTGATAGGTGAGCTTCGTACACTTTGTCTTTTAATATGGCTTATTAGTGTAGGCCTGTATGTGTAATTTGTGGCTTTTGGGAAGATAAAGATGCTACACTCTTAGAACATAGTGAAATACTTACAATGCATGTGGAATTAGTACAAATATGCTGCAGCTCTTTAAGTTTTTGTGTTCATTTTAATTTATGTATAATCTATTTTGTATTAAATGTAGTTAGACATTTAGGGTTATTTTATCATGTCTTGTAGTAAAGCTAATAATGGAAACGGTTTTAGAACCAATGTATGAAGTGTAAGCAAGAACTAAGTACAAGGTCACACTGCTTCAAGACATGTTTCTGTCAGATCCAGATGGTTGGATGGCCTGGCTGGGATGCTCAGAGTTGACTTAATATCTGTCAATCATTATATTGAATTGTAATTCCTGCAATCCATTATGCTGGATTTTAACTTTTGTCTGAGAATTCAGAAGAGCTGATGTGTAGTGGAAGGGTGGTGTTCAGCACTGTCTACCTTTTGCCAGGACCTTCCTCCTGCCCTGGGCTGATCTGCCCTCTCAGAAATGGGGCTGTCTGCCTCAGAACACAGTTGCCTCCACACTGGCTTCCAGCTTCATTAGCAGAATTCAGATCTATTACTTTTATTTTCATTATTAATGTGTATATAGAAAACTGCATGGCTTAACTGAGACAAAACACTGGTCAATGAATAGGCCTGAATGTATTTCCCACACCAGCAGCAACTATTCCTGCCTAGAATAGCCAGACCTAGCTTTAGTCTGCATTCTCCATTACCTTACTCTCACTCAACATCCTTTCCAACCCCTTTTAAAACTGGGATCACATCATGTTTGTCTGTGGCCAGCCTTTGCTTTTCCTGCAGAGACTGCACAGCAGTGGAGCAGGGCTGGGAGCTGCCTCTTTGCACAGAACAGAAGACACAGTAGGTTATCTGGAGAGCTGTGTACTGCAGTTGTGAAAAGCAGTGGCTGAGTGGCACAATTTGTTCTCGCTGTGCTTATTATCTATTTCTGGACAAAGTGAACCTTGCTTTTATTTGGATTAGCCATGCTAAAATTTGTACATACAGATAGCAAATCTCAACAGGCAGTGGAGCCACCTTTTAGCTCTGTGCCTGGCCTCTCAGCTATCACTATGCTAGTTATGGATACCAGCAAGGTCTGGATATTCACTGGCCTGTGTGAGCGTGAAGGTATCCATCCGCTTGTATGGGGTGGGCCAGTAGCCCCAACAATGCATTATCACTTTTGTTAATAGTGGGAAGTGGGATTTATAATGTGTCACCTGAAGCCATTGACATTGGGATTTTGCAGACACCAGAAAAAGAGGAGGGCTCCTGATAAACATTAAGCTGCTTTCTGAATGGGTGTATCTTGAAAAAACAGAGATTTTTGACTTTCAAACCTTTACCATGCTAAAAACTTACTCATCTGAGAGGCATATAAGGTTTTGCTTTAATGACTTTAATCTTTGTTTTTAAATGGTAAGTTAAACATGATCTACGTAGAGAGAATCAAGATGATTAAAATTAGTTTCACTTGCATTTGTTTAGCACTGTTATCATGTTGTTATTTCTGCACATTTTTTTTAATTATTAGGGTAGCATCTCTAATGTGATTTTATTTTGTGTTCCAGGAAAGTACTACATAGCAACTATGACCATGATAACAGCTTCCACTGCACTGACAATCATTATAATGAATCTCCATCACTGTGGTTCAGAAGCGAAGCCTGTTCCACAATGGGCCAGGGTGGTTATTTTGGACTACATGTCAAAAATCTTTTTTGTTTATGATGTGGGTGAAAATTGCACAAGTCCAAGAAGAGAGAAGGAGGAAGAACAGAAGTTAGAGGGGGATGAAGGGTATCAGAGCAGGCACACAGAGTTAAGGAGTCACATTCCCATCAGGAATGATGACTGTGATATCAAGGAGAAGCCCAATGGAAATTTCAATAAAAGCTATGGAGCTCATGGTGACATTAATGTTGGGGAGACTGTTAATTGCTGTTCTTGTTACAAAATGCTGATTAAAAATATTGAGTATATTGCTAATTGTATTCGCGACCATAAAGCAAACCGGGCCAAAGGAATTGAGTGGAAAAAGGTTGCAAAAGTGATGGACAGGTTTTTCATGTGGATTTTCTTTGTCATGGTGTTTTTTATGAGTGTGCTGATCATTGGAAAAGCAGCTTAACTGAAGATGAAGGCATTCCTTTTGTAAAATCTGAATATACTGGGTTGGATTATTTTGGTGAAGCTCTGGGACAGGGTCGCTTTTGAGATCTTTGTCTTGCATTCTGTAACAATAAACAAATTGATTTTGTAGGCTGTGATGGTGTGTTGAGACATTGCTCAGTGAGGGCTTTGTTAATGACTGTCTTTGCCTTTTAGTGGGGGAGTGCAACCCTGCTGAGGCTGCTGGGCAAGCACTCTGCATTCCATCTTGATGGGTGTCAGCCACAGCTTCAAGCTGAATGGGGTGGAGAGTTGCAGTGATGGAGCAGACAGCTTTGCAGGGAGCACTGTATTCACAGGTCTGCATCTCTGCAGCTTGTAACTTGACCAGCCTTCCCCCCACCAAAGTGAATTTGTGACATGGCGGCAGTTCTTGGAAATCATGTCTTCATGGTACTGCCTTTTTCCTTTTTACCTTGTCTTCCTAACATCTGTTTGTTATGGCTCTCTAATCACTGTCCTATCATTTCATAGGCTCTACATGTCTATCTGCTGTGTCTTTCACTCCTAATACCACTGAGCTTACTGAGTATGAAAGTTAAATTGATTTTTGTCTTTGTCACCTCCTGCTGCTGAATATTACCCTATTGTCACTAGGGCTCCAGGAAGCCAGATTCCCAGGATAACTCGCTCACCAAGTTGGAGGGTCCTTCTTGAGCCTAATAACAGGAGGGACTTCTGTCCTTCCTGTATGTCTCATTCTCTATGGGATTTGTCAAGATAGACCTTTAAATGCTATTTGAGACTGCTTAAATATGAGGTGGTGACTTTTGTCTCTGCTCACTTTGTTGACCTTCATCAATATTCACCCCATGTGTCCCTTGTCCACTCTTACATCCTCTTTAACACTTAAATTTTAAAGTGCTTACAGGAATGCAAAGGGTCTGTGCGTTGCTTAGCACGAAAGTATGATCTTAGAGTCTCATTAAAGTAGTAATCAACACTCCTTGCTCAACACCTCAATACTTACGTGAGTGTGTTTGTTGACAACACCAAAACCCCATCTCCTGTGTCTTTTTTCCTGTTAACTCCCTCAGACTGGAACTCTGGAAGATGCGTCATCTAGTAAAGTGAGAAGCTAGTACCCTAGGCATGCCCATGGCAGATAAATTCCTTTTACAAAGCACCCTGAACTTTGAAACCATGATATTCTAGATGCAGTGAGAGAGGCAGAATGACACTGTAATGGATCTCAGTCAAAAGTTCATGCGATAAAACTTACTTTCATAATTGTTGCAATTAATACAAGCATGCCTGTGAAGGTGTAACTTATAGGTAAGTAGTCAAAATGACAAAGTGGTGCAGTTATGCCCAAATTCATTGGAAGTAAGGTGTTTCTAATTATTATGTAAATGATGCATTGAATTGTTACTACCAGGTTTTCTTTTGTGTGGAATAATTAATGCTGTAAACTTATCTGGATTCTCATACATAATGCAAGCCTTAAAGTCCAGCTTTTAATGTAAAGCTAAACTGGGTGGCTAGCCAAGAATAAACTCAGCATGTGAAAGGCTCATGTGTTCCGTGCATATTATCAGCTCCTAGTCAACCAGGGTAACTTTGAATTGAATAACTCCTTTAGAAGACAAGCTGCTCACTCTCACTGTGCAGAAAAATGGTTGCACCCATTTACCATGGAGCTCAGGGTCTGGCATTTATACTGCTTGTTTGGGGAAACCTATTTGTTCTTTGCTGTGGAAAAAAAATACTGTTCCAAAAGGTGAGGGAGCAAAGTATTCAGAAAGGGAGTAAACTATTCAGCTGGCAGATTTATTTATTTTTGGTGTTGTACCACCTCTCTTCTCTTGTATTGAGTCATTGCAGTGTTTAAAACTAGGAGAAAGAATAAGTTACATCCTGTGGTACCTTCACTGTGCTCTCTTCCACGAGCAGAATTGCAAAACTGAAGTGTGATGGGATGTTTAGGTGTTGAGTTTCCAGTGGTGCAGAAAGGTAGGAGATGTTCTTAGCTACCCCAGGAAATCTGTTTCTGGTTTTGGAGATTGCAGCCTGAAGATTCCAGCTAAACCCAAAAGGATCATCGTGGACAATAAATAATGTCTTCAAATAGAGAAGTGGGTTTCACAACGTTTCAGAAGTTCAGATGTTACATGATAATCTATCTGCATGTTTCATCCTCTGGTTAACAAAACTTTGTTCTCTGACTCTGCCAGAAGTACGGCAAGTGTCTGAGAGTTGTTTCTCAAGCAGCTCAGGAGTGTGGCAAGAATTCCTGGTTGTGTGTCTGTGTCCCCACTGGAGGAGCAGAAGACCTGTAATGCAACTGTTTAGGAGATGGGAAAAGGAGTGTGAGGTGAGAGGGGATTCCTCTCATTCTGTTTATAAAACTGGGAAGAATCCATCTTGTCTTACAAACTTTTGTTACTTGTTGAAGAAAATACATTGATTCTTCTTAAAATCTTTTTCATCAGTGACAAGATAAAGTTCCAAAGGTGGCCTATGAAGTTTGTATGCAACAGCCTCCTTTGTACTTGCAGGCAGAGTTACCTAGAACTCAATTAAACGAAGACAGTAAGATGAATGTCTATTCTCACTGTTTCTGAAGTCCGCTAATAAGGAGAAATCTGTGTTAGAGACAAGTCCAGCTGTGTGGAAGGGACAGGAAGGGAGCAGAGGAGTTTGTATCTAGCTTGTGCTGTGCAAATTAGAGCTTTATATTCTCCAGACACCTTTTAAGACCTCCATTCTGCAAGGGGGCAATGATCAATACTGTTTTTACATTGCTGGGCATAAGGAATAACTGAAATTGCAAGTACCCAGCTCAGGTTTGTTCTTGTCTCTCATTAAATATTTTTGTGTGTTCGATTGCTACTCTAGGCCACCGACTACTGAAGGTCTGCAAGGCCACCAGGAATACACTGCAACTGTTCTGTCAGCTGTACTGGTTTAACCCACCCTACCATGTCCAACTCAGCCGCTTGGGTGGACAACAAGGGCAGTGAATTTATCAAAGCATTTGTTGTGCCAGTATTCCTTTGAGTGTTGCAAGCTGTAATAGCTCCTGGGAGCTGTCAAGAGCACAAGGTGCTCCCAGGTCTCTTTACCACAACAGTTAGTCTCTCAGGTGCTGCAGCCTGCCTCCTTGTTACCTGTCATGCCTGTTCTTGGTCATGTGGGGTCCTGTGTTGCTTTGGCTGGCTGTGACACTGCTGCACCTCCAAGCATAGTTCTAGCCATCGTGTTTGAGAAGGCAAGTCAGGGGTACCTTTGCAATGGGATGAAATAAAATCTAGTAACTGAAGAGGATGTCAGTTGATCGGGAGTGTGGTAGGGTGGAGATTGTGGTCTAATCCAGATGCAGTTTCTGCACAGAACCCTTATGTTTCCTCTGGGCTACTTCATAGCCTGAGGCTCCTTCTGGCACCCATGCATATTCAACTCATTTTTTGTCCAGCTCACCTGATTTCTCACAAAGTTGTTATATTTGCTTCCTCCACAGGAGGCCTGGCATGGTTCAGAGGCATTTCAATGTATCCTGTGTCCTGCAGCTTGTGCCCACTTTTGTTTAGCATGTCAGTGTTCTAAGTGACTGCTGATATCTGTGGTGAATGTGTTGCTTTTATCTAGTGTTTTTAGCAGACTGGAAACAGAATGATGATCATAAGACTATCTCTTTCCCCATAGCTTAAGGATGGGAGTTATGCATAAAAGCTTGATACTGACATCACAAACCCAAGGGTAAACTGACTCCTCAACCCCTTGCACTGAACCAATATTGTACTGCAGGTGAGCACGAGGCTATGTTCAGATGTGGGCAAAACTGAGTCACCTTCAGGTTAGCTGCCTTAGTTCTGTGTTTGATTGCCACATTCACTGCCCTGCAGAGGTTTTTTGAGCCATAACAAAGAGGGTTTCTCAACACCATGGTTCAAAGTGGAGGGGGCTGGACAAGTGCTTGTTTGGCACAGCACCCTTGAGCTGCATGAATTCTCAGGAGTGCTTCCAGCCAGCAAGTGCTGTGTCACTGGGAGCATTCCACTGGGACCCTCTATTCCTGAGGCACCAGCAGCAAACCAGCCTGGAGGTCCTGCCCCCGGGGAGGAGAGGGTGGGGAGTGCTGGTGGGAGCGAGTCCAGGGCCGCGCAGTCTCCGCTGCGGAAGCCAGCCCTCCGCAGAGCTCCTCCGGTGGGGCCGGCTCCCCACCGGAGCCCCGGGGCCTCTAGGGGTCATGCAAGTGCTGCTCTGGTTGCTGGCGTGCTTCAGGGCCCTGCTTGTAAGCAAATTTGAACGATCCAAACCCCAGAACGCTGCGCTTAACCCCCAGTGTTCTGTTTTCTCCAAGGTGCAACAAGTCACGTAGCCTGTTAGCAGAGTTGCTCCTGCTAACCTTTGATTAAGGTGTAAGTTAATGAAGAATGGCATCCTACGGACAAGTGCGAAGACTGCTGTTCGGAAAGGCAGTTTCCTGGCTTCCTCAGGAGCCATGCTGTAATTTACAGTGTGATCCAGGGGCTAACAGTCTTATGAACATAACTGATTGAGGTAGTCTGTTAGTCCTCCAGCTACTGCAGATTGAAGGCTTCATAAGCGGTGGAGATTGGCCCTACCATCTGATCAGGACAGTCTGGCATATTGCTGAGACCAAGAGAAAATGCCTGCTGAAGGCATTTGGTGCTATGACAGGAGGAACTCAAGCCCTAGGCCAGGTCAGCAGAGATGTGGCTATTTAGGTTTTCTGACTAACTTCAAGTAGTTTGGAAAAAAGAGGGTTTATGTAGATGTTTTTTTTCCCCGTTGATCTTGTTCTTCTGAGTTCTGTCTGCTTTATTCCTCTAATCCTTATATTCTTTTCTGAGAGTGAAAGACTTGTGTTGTGCCCTAGATTATGACCATACCCACTATAACTTCAGCATGACGGTACTGCTCCCTGTGCCTGTCAAATTTCTCCTTGAGTTCACTAGCCACGGATGTTGACTGGATAGGGCAACATCCCTGACATGGAAGAAAGAACATTTGCTCTCACTATGACTTTACAACTAAAATCATAACCTGCTTCACTGCAACAGTGAAAGAGGGTCCCCTCTCTCTGAGACTCTCTGGCTCTCTGACACCTAGGCTGCTGGCACCTGTGGGTACTTCGTGCCCTGGGAGCAGGACCACTGCTTTGGAGGTGTCCCAGAGGTGTGTCAGGCTTACCTACAGCTCTGCAGTTCTCACATGTTGACCCTTCAGGTGCACTCAAGCATTATTGCTGAATAAACACAGGCAAGTTGTATTACAGAGATAAAGATTTCTGTTACAATGGATTAAATCTGCAGGGAAGGGGACTGGAGAATTACTGTAATCCAGGAAGAGCTGTAGGGGAGGAGAATGTGCCCACCAAAACCCAGCTCTGTTAGAATTTCGTTAGTCTTCACCTGATACGTGAGCGTGCCCTCTTCTTATCACTTCTATGGATTGTGCTGTCTCACTGTAAGTAATATCCCTCCAAAGAGCAACTTTATCTAAACCATGTAATTAACCTTATTGCATGCTATTGAGAGAAAAGGGTTTCAGTGTTGTACCAAGCTAGAAGTTCCAAGGTTCACAGCAAAACTGGGTTGAAAAAGCATCTTATCAGTGATCTATGCAGTCACTTGTAATTTGCTCTTGTTCCCTCAAATACTGTCCAACAGCTCTAGATCCTGCATGAAATAAGTGGGTTTACTTTTATGACCTGAGTATATAATAACTATGGGAGGAGGTTTGCAAAATGTCACATGAGAAGATCAATGCTAATTCCTTTCACTGCAGTCAGTGGCTGTTGCACAGCCTAGCTTCTGTCTTGGCTTTTCTGCTTCAACCTCACAGAGTTAAATGCCAGAGATTTATTACGTGCTTTCTATCTGGGTTAATTTTTTCAGCCTCTGAATCTGCTAATTGCTGTTTGTAATTTTTCCTGGTGGTAAAGGTCACAAAGATAACTTGGCCCCTGTAGCTTAACCTCTTGGTACATCTCAGGTTATGAAAGGCGGTGTTGAAGTCTGCCAATTAAATTACTCTTCTGAGGTTTCATCATGAAGAAAGACTGTTTTGCCTTTGTAGTTCACTTCCACCCCATTTTTACATGATATCTCAGAGTTGGGTTAGGAACCTCTAATTTTACTGGAGTGCAATCAGATGGTAGAACCAGCTTTGTCAGGCCAACCTTATACTGAGCTGTCTGTTGCATGGATGCCTTCCCCTAACTCATGAGACTTGGAAACATGCTGTTGCTTTTGTTTTCTCTCTACACTTTCTGTCTTTGCCTCTGCATCATCTCTAAGCTGATGAAATCAGAACAAAGTCTGAGAATAAGACAACTGTATTTTGGTGCCCAAAGTGGCACCAGCCAGCACTCAGTGTTCACTCTAGCTAGCCCCCGCAGACAACTCGCTCATGAAGGTGTGTGTTTCAGAGAGTCAGGTTCACTTTCCAAAGCCCCACATGTGTACAAGTAAGGAATCCATTGCCCCATACCAACCTGTTCCAATCTGAGAGAATGAGGAGCAAGCTAGCACCAGGGTATCTTCCTAGAAACCGGGGGTTGCCCTGCTCCTTCCATCAGGAATTACTGTTTATCATTTGCTCACTTGCACTGAAATGCAGGGCCCGTCTCCTCTGCTCTTTCTGGAAGTCACACTGGCAGAGTCCAGCATGGCAGGTAGAGCTGAGTTAATTCCAAATCCTGCAGATCCACTCTCTGCGTGAGATGCTACGAGCAGTGTTACGGGAGGATGCGCAGAAGCAGATGCCCCTGTCTTTTCTGTATGCTGTCCCCTTCTTTGCAGAGGTGGTCCTACTGTGTTTTGTCACTTTAAACAGGCCCAGCTCCTGCAATCTCTCCTCAGAAGGGAGGTGCTTCTGATCCATGATCATCCCTGTAACCCCTCCGCTGGACAGCATCACAAAGGTGGCATCGCAGCTTTTCTGGAGCTCTTGCAGCATTGCTGCCTGTAGCAGTGTGCTGGAGGCTTACTGGAGTTTAGGAAGCTCTCCAGAGCAATTATAGCAGAGAAGACCACTACCTGCAGTCAGTCCAGCCACAAGGCTCAGTTATTTCCCTTTTTGTGCTCAAGCCCAGGGCTGGACGCCCCTGGCAGCTCACCTTCTGCAAGTCCAGGCCTGCAGGTATTGGAGAAGGAACATATGTTGTAACCCTGTGTCCTGTTGTATTGCGGAAAAGCTGATTTCAGCTCTCTCCAGCCCCTTTGCTGGATTGTTTTAACACAGAGTACGAATGCAGTGACAAATGGACCTTGAAGTAGCTTTTCAGGCAGCATGTGGTGGAAGCTAGAGCAGCGTTAGGAGAAAAAAGGGGGTCTCCAGACAAGATCTGAAGGAAACATTCAAAATTATTCTTAAGAAAAAATGCGTTTGCCTACCTTCCCTTTACAGAGCATCCAGTCCTCATCTGTTCTCCTTTTTAATTCAGTTACTGCACATCATTTTTCCAAAGCTCAACTTCACAACTGCTCTGCTTCATCACTTCCTGACTCAGAAGTCCTTTGCAGCATGTCTGCAGTACTTGATCTCAGATAGATGGGGCTCCCAGTTGAAGCCAGCCTTCATTTCACCTTCTGCACAGGACATACTGGATATGTGAGCAATACTATGGCCAGTAAGTCCATCACATCTGCTCCATTCCTGCCAACTGTCAGGTTATATTCCAAACCAGGACTGTGTTCAGGAATCATCTGAATAGTCTGGACACCTATGGCAACCCCTGGCACTGAAGATACTATCTACCTGCCAAAACAAATCGCTTTCTGCAATATTGGGTATGTTGTAAGCTTTAATTGTTCGTGTAGGCAAAGCGTGGCTGCTATTTCTCCATATGTGAATCTCAAATTGCCCTGTGGAAAGTAGCTCTTTCGTTCGTAACTCCTTCCTTAAAATCAATGGCAACAAAACCTGACATTTTCAAAAGTGATCAAGATGAGGTTACAGGGTCACATCACTGTAAAATCTTTAGAACTGAAGAGCAGGGGCTGCTGGACAGGTCAGCATGTTGGGAGTGAAACACTGATCATCTGCCACAGTTTCCAAAGGTGAATGCTCCTTCATACCTTCCCCACAATGAGACATTATTCTCCTATGTTTCAGGCCCAAGAAAGTAATGCACAGTTTAAATGGAAGCAACTGTGTGACATAAGGATAATGTGCAAAGTACCTAAGCAAAATGAAAAGGAAGCATGGCTGACTGAGCTGTCTTCAGTTTGATGCGAGAGTATTTGCTGCAGATGTCCATTGACAGTTACTAAATAAACAGAAAACATGCTCACCTGCAGAAATCACTTGAGCTGGAAGTGCCTGGGGAAGTGCTTGGATGCAGTAGATGAACTTACCCAGTTCTTTTTCTTCCCAGGCTATTGACTTCTGCCATTGCTGGAGACTAAATCTTGGGCTGAATAGATCCTGCATCAGACTCTACATAGCTGCCCATAAGTTTTGACTGTGCAGCTGCTAAAAAAGATGGAAAGATTGTCCTGGGGAATTCATGAATTCTCTGCTAGGTTGTAAATGGTGTGCAAGCAAACAGATATTGTCACTCTGCTGCTTCTATACCATTCATCTTGGGCTGATTTGAAACACTGCTTTCTCTCTTAGCATCCCTTGTAGTAGCAAGCAAGATTGGTAAGTTCAAGCTACTTTGCAGTTTGGGCTGTACAAGCATGGAAATGAAAGAGTTTAAAGTAAGCACAGTTGTCTATCTTATGGCAAACCCCCCACATGCTATGTCGGACCAGAACAGCCATCACATGAGTCTCCTTAGAGTGGCAATGTCCAACCAAAAATCAGAATCTCACGTGAGCAGATGCTTTGGCAACAGACTGCAAGCAGGCTGTCATCGGCCACTGCCAGGGTAAGTATGCTACCAAGTCGGGAGGTGTTGGCAGCGTGAACTCACATGTCCCATCCTGCAGGAGCAGAAGGGAGTGAGGGGCCAGGGCTGCAGTACAGGGGCTGAGGCTGCAGCTGCACAATGCTGTGCTGCAGCTGCACAATGCTGTGCTGCTCGCTCAATGTGTGTGTGTTTGTCCTGCGTGGGAAGCAGCTCAAGTGGATGCCTCTGAACTGCTTTTTGGCAGAAAACTCATAACGGTCTGCCCAGCTTTATCATTTGCTTGTTCCTGCATCAGTTCATCCTTGACACCGATCCTTTTATGTCTATTTAAACATGTCTATTTCTGGCTTTCATCAGTTTGAGCCTCATGTTTTGGAAAAGGAAAAAAGAAAAGTGCTTTCTTATGCCAGTCCCCAGTTGTCCAAAAGCTGCTTTCTTCCTGGAAATCTGTAATCTGCTTTATTTACCCTTCGATTAGGGACATTGGCTCGTTTGGACCTGGCTCTCAGTTTTGATCAATAGATCTTAGAACAGTCATCAAAAACGTTTGTTCCATCTGATTAAAGCAGAAAGATAAAATGTAAAGAATCCCCTCCATTTCCCTTAGCAGTCCTTTGCTTTCCTTGTCTGTTCTCTCTCTCCATCCTCCCATCTGCTATTAAATCTTATCTTTTGGGGTGCCATTATCTTCTTGCTACAAGCAAAGCCCTAACTACACTGAAATTCTGTACTAAGAACACTGGGCAGCAGTGCCATAGCCAGCCCTACCATTTCTGAAGTGAAATAGTTGCTTGCATAAAACTGCCCTTTGTTTCCCTCATTGACTTCCACTTTTTTCCTTTCCCCTTCTGGTTTCATTCAAAGAGTAGCTTTCATCTCTGTTTCAGGAGGTGTGTGTTCCCCTGCACATTTATGTGCTGGCCCTTTTGTACTGCTTTCACGTCAAACCCAACAGAAGTGGAAAACTTACAAGGAACAAGACCTGAGACCTCTAAGCCCAATCCAACCCCGTGACATTGTCCTGCCCATCACACCAGGGTTGCAACGTCAGACTCCAAGGAAAAACATTCTGGAAGTGCACGTAGATACCATTTTGTCAGATAATGAGTATACTCCCACCCTTTCTACTCACAATGGGGTTTAAACCTCTCAGGTATTATGGATTGACCTAATTAATAAATACACAGTCAACAGTCAACAGTTACTTTAAAAAATAGAAAAAGAAAAAAGGCTGTTCTGGTAAGACTGGAATCAATGATAGGAGAATACGAGGGACTTGGGGAAGGCTTGCTAAGCATGACTTATAATAATGTTTTTAAGTTCGTAATGAACTATCAGAAGGCTATTCTGAAATATCTTTGTGGCAGGTATGTTCTCTTTCCCCCTCCCTTTCCCCCCCAGCGTAATGTGTGGTGTCAGGATGCTTTAGTAATTTCTTCTTAAAGACTTATCTCGAAATATCCGCAGTCATTGATTATCAGTATTTAAGGTTATTAAGTATTATATGCTACTGCTCACCTTATACAGGCTAGTTCAGGGTGTTCCTAAGTTTTGTCAAAGTCAAATTTTGAAGTGCTTCTTGGTAGACAAGTTCCTGTGTGATGTACTGTAGGTTACCCTGCTCTTGCAGGGGGGTTGGACTAGATGATCTTTTTAGGTCCCTTCCAACCCTTGGGATTCTGTGATTCTGTGATTCTGTAGGAATTTTCTGCGGTTGTGGTAAAATAAAGGAGAAAACATTGCACAGTCTGAGCGGCACCAGTCAGATCAGACATGCAGAAAGGTGATGCCACAGGAAACTTGTTCACCTTTCGGTTTTCTTTTCTTTTTGGTGTCTGTTCTTTATTCAAAGGCAATATAAACTCTGTGGATCAGAGCGGCCAGGGCAGCTCTCCTTGCAGCTTTCGCTGTTTGCAGTGTGAAAACCCCTTTCTCAAGAGAACTGGAGTCAAACCTCTTAAAGGTGAAGGGGTTACTGTGCTGTCTGTGGGAGAGCTGCCATCAGTAGGATCCCAAAACCATGGCTTAATCCTCCTCTCACTGATGGTGCTTGCTGCTGGCCCTGTGGCACATCTTAAGCGGTGTAATGCCATTAGGCAAGCAACAGGGTAGAGTCAGGAGACCAGCTGAGCAGAGGCTGGTGGAGCAGCCCCCAGAGGAAACACAGCTGGGCTGCTGGCAGGGATCGTGGGGCCATGCTGTGCCCAGGAATTAGCTTTGGAAGAAACCTACTCACAGGAATAAATAGGAGCAGGAGAGCTGCCAGTTGTTAAAAATTATTCTCAGTAGGAAATATTGGGTCTGAGCAGCCCCACAGGAATATTCACAGTACAGTTTTAAGAAGTGCTATTGCCCAATTTCATCTACAGGATGTTTTCTGTGCCACGGGTGGGGCTTTCACATTGCTCAGCCACACTCACCAGTGCAGGACATTGCTAACTGTGTGTTTTCATTTGCTCCTGCCACTGTGCCCTCGCCATTGCCCTGTGGATGGGGGCAAGCTGAGACTGGTGCAGACACCAGGCTACTCCTGGGGAGCTCCATTGGGCTGCAGGGGCTCTCCCCTCTGGTGCCTGCCTGTGCCAGTGCAATGGTTCATGTGGGGACATGGCAGACTGCACAAGGAAGCTGAGCCTGGTTAAACACAAGTCCTCGCTCCTCCACTTCAGCCCATCCCAGCTGGCAGCAGTGATTTTCCGGGCACGGCTGTGGGTGCTTGGGATAGGTGGCTTGCCTGCTTTTGCTCTGGGCTGTTCAAAACGGTGCCATCTCCAGTCTGGATGTCATGCTCTTGTAGCACCTGAGATGAAACCCCCTGCTTAACCTGTGCAGCTGCACAGCTAGCCTGTCCTAGGGAATAGCAGCAGTGCCTTTACAGAGGTATATTTCAGCTTTAGCTGTTATCTTGCATAGTTTCCATGCATTGAGCAGACTGAAGTAAAAAGCTGTTTAAATAGTCAAGACTAATGTTGCCCTAAAGAAGGTATTGTTATACGTTAATATGTGGGAGTGCAGCCAAGCAGAAACAACAAAAGCAAAACCCCACAGTTCTCAGGAATCAGTGAACATGCCACCCGGTGCTGCAGAGAGCAACCTCCAGTGACTGGCACCCTGACAGCCCCTATCGCACCCGTCAGTGGTTCGCAGGGCGGTTCTCTGTGCTAACAGGAGAACGGCCGTGTATACCCTCATGGGCAGGACGGGCCACGCCAGGGGTGACCCATGGGCACGCTCTGCAGAGTGTCTTGCATGTTTTCTGTTTCCATTAATGTTTTCCCAGCCTGTGCCTCATCTTGGCTGACAATGCTGACTAACCATTACCTCACCAAGGGTGCTCCCCCACCTAGCTCAAAGAGTCTCAAGGGACGTGGGCTGGCCTTGTCACTGTGGGGATGCAGGCTGGTCCCCAGGGATGCTCCGGCAGAAGGGAGGCACTGAGTTCACCCGGCATCTCCATGCCAAGGATGTGATTCACACTGCCTGTAAAATGGTGGGAGGACGGTCCTGGTCCAGGGTGGTGGCAGTAGACCTGTGCCACTGTTTAGGCTGAACCAGCTTTCTCTATCCCAATACACAGGAATGCCCAGCTCACTGAGCACCCAGCTTTCACTTCAAAAGTTGATGCCATTCTGGGTGTGAAGCAAAAGGTGTAAAGCTTGCTACTCTCCAGTATGGTGTTAACTAACTTCCTAAGGACTTGTATGTGCACAATTACTGCTGCTTTAGCTCAGGAGACTTGGCTTTTGGAAAGTTGTTATTCATCCTCAGGGTGCAAAAGCAAATGGTGGTCAATCCTCACCTGCAATGAGTTGACATGTCCTTAAATACCACAGCCAGAGAGGAAAAGTGAAGCTCACTGAGAGTTTTCAAGCTAGGGAAGGGTATTTGGTCATGAACAACTGCCTTGTCCCAGCTCTGTTGCGTTCTTTTTTTCTCTGTGGGCTAATCATTTACTGTAATGTAATGATCGCAACCACATAAAATTCACTTCCTTGTGGTAAGGAAAAAAAAAAGATTAAATGTCTCAGTTTATCTTTCCACATAGGTCACATGGCCAGCGCTGGCTGTAAAATGCTGAAAAACGAGTTTGAGCTGTACCCGGTGCCAAGTGCTGTACATTTCCGTATTCTCCCTGCCCTCCTGTCGCTCCCAGAGATGCCACAGAGAGACAAGGAAGTTTGCTTTCCCAGGGAGTGGATATTTTTTTAAATCAATTTAGAGCAGCGTTTATTATTCTTTAATCTAATCTTTTAAAACCTCAGTGCTGTCCTACTCCCAGCCCCAAAAGAGTTGAGAAGAACTCATGCAAACACCAAAAAGTGGAACAAAGTCACTTAAAACAGTTTCAATACCCCACACATGCTGCAGGGACAGGGGACAGATCTCAGTCACACTAATGAAATTAATGCTGGGTGAGTTCAGAAGGAGGCCCTCGTGCAGTATGTCACCTCTTGTGCAAGTAGCAATGCAGTTCCCTGTGGTTTTGGGTTATCAGCGTGCCCCTTGGAAGTAGCCTGGGAGCTCAGGCAAAGGTAAGGTGGCTGAACCTGGCGAAAGCCCACCAGAGCAATGAGGAGGCTGGTGAGTTGGATCAGTGTTTGGGGATTTGGCTCCCGAGTGAGGGCTGATGGGTGTAAAGGAGTCTGGGACTCACACAGCATAGTGCTGAAACAGGACTTGGGTTTTTATCCCCCAAGTATAAATTGCAGCAGTTTTCCACAATTTGTTTTTCACGAGCGCCCGGCTCATCTTGACTGTGCTTGCAGCAGCTCCTGAGGATGCACTGCTTCGAGCTCTGCCTGGGGGAGCCCTGGCAGCTGGGGAGTCCTTGTCCATAGCTTCTGGACAGTGGCAGTGCTTGTGAATGCTGAAGGTGTGCTGACACCTTGCTCAGCTGAAGTCGTTGTTGCCAGTGTGTGTGTGTCCAAATTAAGGACACAAACCAATCTCTTCCCTGCCACAGGCTGATGCCTGTTCTCTCTGACCAGTTTTCCGACAGGCCAGGGCCTCAGGATGCCACCCCATGGTTACAGTTTTCCAGTCTGTATGGACGATGACTGCAGTGCTTTCTCCAGGTACATCTCCAGCAGTAAATCATCAAACACCCCATGACTCAGGCTGAAAGTCTGAGTCAGACATAATGCCGTTCCCCACCTCTCATTTTTGACATGCATGCCAAGCCTGATGTACTTCACCTCATGCTTCTTGGGGCTCATCTGCAACATGAGAACATTGGGTGTGCTCCAGGGCCTGCTGCAGCGCTGTGGGGTCAGGGGGTGGCCAACAGCATTGCCAGCACACCACAGGAGCTGGTGTGTCTGCATGGAGCGTGGCGCGTGCCACAGCCCTCTCAGACAGTAGCACTCCACAGTGTGGATACAGGGATGCACAGTCTTTCTTTTGAAAGAGTGTACTGCAATGTTTTGGGTGGTAGTGAGAACTTACCCAGCATTTTCTTGCTTGGATATATCCTCTGTGACCTGAACGTTGATAAGGTGCTAGTGCTCCCCAACATTTTGCCTGCCAGAGCCCTCCTGAGTGCTCTGCTGAGCTCTTAGCAGCTGCACCATTGCTGCTTTGGAGGACTGCAGAACAAGAGCCTCCATGGTGCTGCTTGGATACCAGCTTGCAGATGCTGACTAGGATGAGCCCCTCTGCATCCTGCACAAAGGCTGGTGAGCCAAAGGATTTGTCTGCCTGGAGCAAAGCCAAGCCTTGAGGGAATCAGCTTATCCACATGGCCTTTCCTGTGAGGGATAGCAACTGAAAAGTCAAAGACTAGAGAAACTGTGGATGCCCCATGTAGATCCAGTGCATGAATAACAAGTTTAATTAGTAGCCCCTTGTCATTGCATACCCTGTTGAGTGACTGCGAGACACCCTCATCCATATCCTACAGGTTTGTTTCAGGAATGAGAATTGCTCTTTGTAGTTACTCCTTCAAAGCTGTGGAACAAAGGAACTCCTCTAAGTGTAGGCTGGTTTACCTCTGCCCGATTTAGACGAATCTCTCTCTCTGCTGGTTAGCTTGAGGTCAGTCCTGTGGCTTGTATAGGCTGTTTGGAGAGAGGTGTTTTTATGCTTCAGGAAGATCTTCTGGTTTACCTGTGGCTTCCTGCTTCTCACCAGTGCATGTATCACAGGCAGCGGTTGGGCTAACACTCAACTTTGGTGACACTGCAAAAATGCACAAGGCCAGGCTCAAAGTGCAACCTGGTTAGCAAAAATGATATGTGTGTGTTTGGAAAGAAACCCCAATGAACAAAAGCATACCCCGCTTCAAAGTAAAAGTGCAATTATGGGCAAGCAGACGATGGAAAGCAATACAGCTTCCTTCAGCGTGACAACCACCCTGCAAACCCACTGCACGCAGAAGTGCAGAGCAGTCCTGCACAGGGTGGGCAAAAATCCACAGCCCTAGTTTGTGATCTTGCCTCTCCAAATGCCCTAAGGAAAGGTGGCTATGGAGAGCCCCGGGCAGATGGAGGCAAAGCCTCAGGGCCTGCTGCTGGGGCAGAGCATTGACCCTCATAGCCTCTTTAGATGGTGACATCTGTCACCCTGCTGGGCAGACATGGCTGTTTGGGGCAAATGTGAGCACACCTGAATGTTTTTCCCCGTACAGTTTTCTGGTGAAGACTTGGTCCTTGACTTCTCACCTCCCACGTGCAAGATCTACAGTTTTGCCCAAGCGAGGAATGTGAGGCAGAGCTTCTGTCTTCTTTGATTAGGAAACCAGGGAACCCCAGTCCTGGTCTTCCGGCTGGAGGAAAAAAATATCTGACCCAATTCATCAGCTTGACAGGAAATACTTTGTATGGAAATACTTCTACAGTACCAAACTTGTAAACATTTCCATGGTCTCTTTGCTGTTTAGCATCTTGAACAATTGTCATTGCATGGCACAGCCTGGGACTTGATGTCACAAAACTGCCTTTATTTATTCCCTCACTTGCAGCTTCTCCCTGCAACACCCCTCCGACCATTTTGTTGCCAGGCAGGACTTGGCCCTGAAACTCAGTCAAGTGTAATTCAGCATTTAATTGACACACTGGAGCATAAAACCTGCCTTTGCTCACTTTCAGATGCAGAGTAGAGGTAGTTTCTCTTGTTACAAGGCAGATCTGGGATTTATTTATTTTACAGGTCAGCATGATGTGCCAGTTTTGTGGCTGATAGGTGTGCAGGGAGCAAAGAGCTCAGTAGGTGCTCAGGGCCCAACCAGACGAGACATTAGGGGTGTAACACCAGCCCCAGAGAAGGACATGGGGTATCGCATATAACTTTTCAGATATATCAAAAATGCATTTGCATATACTTTGAGCTTTAGTGGTTATATAAATGAGGTGTCGCAATATCAGAGTGGTGATAATCCACTTGAATTTCTTGTTAATCTGTTTATACAGCAGTTGTATCATAGTTGTGTTAATGGGTGGTGTTTCCTGAAGAAAGTTAAAGCTGATTTTTAGAGATTTAGGTCAATAACAGCCAGGGAAATGCATGTCTGCTTCTCATGATCATCAAGAAAGACTTTCAGAAAGGGAATGGGATTGACTTGGCAGTGCTTTGAGTTGTCGCAGTGCCCAAGGCCTCAGCAGAGCTCCTGACATTCCCAAGGCAGCAAGGTCGTCTTGAAAGCACAATTGCGTTTCTCTGGCATTGTTTATGTTAATATCCTGAGAATGACTTGCATATTTCAACCTTATGATGGGTTAATCATTAATTAAGATCTTTCTTGCAAAACTGAAGTCAGAAACCAGCCGTCTAGGAAAATAAAGGAATTATCTTGTAAAGTGTCTAGAAAAAGCTGCATGGCTTCATTTTAATCTTGGGTAGCGGGGATAAAGGGAAAGAGGAAAGAGCCAGAAACACTTTCAGTGTGCCACGGTTCTTCACCTCAAACGGAAAATACTGGTTTTGCAAATGGCATGTCTCACGTCTGAGCACCTGTAAAGAGCCATGGTTTGCTGGTCATTTCTGTCTCATCCAAGTGGACACAGGCAGACCTCAAGTGAGTGGAAAGGCCAGCAATGAACTGCAGGGAGGTTAGTCTTGTGCGACTTGATGATTTATCTGACAGGTGAAGTCCTAATGGGGTTACACCTCTTTCAAGGCTGTTTTTGGTGTCATGTTGATTACTCATGCCCTGAGTAAGACAGATTGACCTGGAAGTGGAGGAAATTCTTTCCTGTTAGGGTGGTGAGGCACTGGAATCGGTTGCCCAGGGAGGTTGTGAGTGCTCCATCCCTGGCAGTGTTCAAGGCCAGGTTGGATGAAGCCTTGTGTGGGATGGTTTAGTGTGAGGTGTCCCTGCCCATGGCAGAGGGGTTGGAACTAGATGATCTTGAGGTCCTTTCCAACCCTAACTCTTCTATGATTCTATGATTCTATGATTTCTGGGACACACAGACTCCCAAACCAAACCTGCAATGTTTATACAGGGAAAACAGGTAAAATTAGTCTCTATCCCCACCCTCAATTCCTACAAATAAACAATTGAAAATGTATTGTCTTTCCATTTCATTTCACTAAAAAAAGGGCTAGGGAAACCTCTCATGATTAGTGTCCTTTGGGAAACCCAAGGCATGTTGGCATAAAGTCTGTTGTCCTAATCGCAATATGAGAAATTATGCTAGACGTAGGAAGCTGCAGACACTTTCTTATAAGGGATGTAGAAGCTCATACAATATTTGCTCTGATCTCCTTCTCTTTTGGATATTCACTAGTGCTATTTTCTGCATTGGTGGCCAGCACCTCTCCAATCTCTCTGCTCTGCCTCAGTTTACCTCTGCTCCCTCACACTGCTCTTCTCTCCAGACTTGGTATTCGCAGCAGATTTTCTCTGGGTGGATTTACACCTAGGAAACAGACAGCTAGGGGTTCTGGAGGACTGCAGCTACTGCTGAGAGATGCAGCTTAGCTTTCTGTGCGCTTGAAGGGTGGAGCAAGTTGAAACAAAAACAACATGCCAGTCCTTCTGTCCTGCAGCAAGGACGTGCAGCAGAGCTACAAGGGTCTTATGTGCTAGGTGGATGGATAGCACAGAGGGATGCCAGCTTCAGCACCATCCACATCCAGGCATTGACTGAATGTGAAAATAGAATTACACTGATCAGAGGCTGCTGAAAGAATGGTGGGATGTCCAGTATGCCTGCTGGGAAAGTTACTGCCCTTTGCAGGTGGTAGAATGGGGGAGCCAGTGGGACAGTGTTTCTTGTGCATCTTCCCTCCCTGCAGGAGCCAGTGGGGATGCTGGCTGTGGTGCCCCGCGTCCCCTCTTGCCCCAGACACCCTTTTCCCAGCTTGGAGGGGAGCACAGCCTTGGTGGAGTGGCTTAACTCGGCAGCAGGGACTTGCAATGAAATAAAAGTCTCTATTTTTAAAGAATGCTTTATTCACTACATTCTAGAAATGTACCGTAAATGGAGCCAGAACTAAATAAACTCAGAGGCTTCTGACAGTACAGAGAACAGAGATACAATAAAACACCTAAAATATCAGCTCTTTTGAGAATAAGGCACACTTGTTTTGTTTTATTTTTTTATGTTTTTTTTCTTTGTATACTTTGTTCTTAACCTAAAGATGTTCACATTTCAAGTTACCAGACTTACCTCAGTAGTAATATACATGAAATGGTTTAGAAGCAAGAGTAAAAGACAGGCACAGGCGGCAGGTTCAGTGTGACTTGTCTGCCTGTGTTCCTGGGCCCTGCCTGCTTCTGCCTCGGCACAGGCAGCATCTTGTGGCATGGGGCACCTCAGGGTTTGCCCTTGTTGGCTACTTTCTCTCCCTGACACCTCTGTGAGCAGCAGGTCCCTCATCCTGCCGGTAGGAACTTGGATGAGCCGGAAGGAACCCATCACCCTTCATCTCTCCTCTCTGGGTCAGCAGTAGCATGGGGCTGGAAAGGCATTGGCAGAGACCCAAACCACTAGATTGCCTTTTCCTAACCCATTGGGTGTTTGTACAGACCCCATGGACCCACGGCTGTAGCCAGAGGGCCAGAGGAGGCAGAACCAGCCTTCCTGCTGGGGGCTTCCCCCTTGGGGCTTTGCCCAAATCACCTCCTCTTGCCCTACTAAGAGGCAGGGCCTCAGGGCTAAGATATGGGTGTGCTTTCAGAAACGCAGGGACAGACAATAAATTCTCCTGGGAAGGGGTGCGGAGGGGCAGAGTCCAACCTAATGGTTAACCTCACAGTGCTTTCGCTAACGGGTCAACAGGATTGAGGAGAACTCAGCTCGGCTGAGCAAGAGCAC
The DNA here is from genome assembly GCF_037157495.1 of Lathamus discolor. Lineage (NCBI taxonomy): Eukaryota > Metazoa > Chordata > Aves > Psittaciformes > Psittacidae > Lathamus > Lathamus discolor. Next base: position 140,705,961 of record NC_088884.1, on the reverse strand, counting down.
CTAAAAAACAACCGCTCCATTTTGAGGCAAGGAAGAAAAGTGTATTAAAAGGTCTCTTAACTGAGCTGGACGTGGTCTGGAAGTGGTTCAATTGTCAAAATATACCCAAATACAACCCCCCTTGGGTTGGTACTTACACCACAAAAGGTAAAGGAACATTGTTTACTCACTCCCTGCTTCACACCTCGTGTCACCAGAGCTGTGTCTGCAGGGCTGATGCACTTCATACAATGGGCAAGATATTTCTTTACCATTTTACTATGTTTTACATTCACTGCACTACTAAATAAAAGCCTTTAAACAGGCCACAAAACACTGCAATAATATATTTACTTCTTAATAAACGAAACTTTTTTATAACATCGCAATAAAAGGTTTTTGTTTTGTGGCAAACCACATACCATGTAAATTTGCAACATAAAATGACTTCAAAAATGTATATTAAAAGATATTTACAAGCTCTATGTTTTGAAATCATCAGGTCTAATTGCTCCCATCCCTGATGTGCAGGTACAACTCCAGTTGCGGAGAAGAGGAATACAGCATGGAAGGGAGGCTGGGAGGGAGGCTAGCCCTGTTTCACTAATTCCAGTATCACTACCACCCCTAGTACCTCCGGAATTTCTCACGGAATATGATGGAGCGATGGGCAAATAATGCTGTGCATCCTCTCAGCGGCAGCAGCATACATTCTCAGTCACTACAACATATACTTCAAAGAATAAAATAAAGCATTGAAAGACAGCCTAAGCTTTATACTGGATGAAGACCTAAGTCAAGACACCTCGCGTGAAATAGCGGCTACTTGTTTCTGCACGTGCGCCAACCACAAGTAGCTTCAATAAATAGAAAATCCAGTTGTCAAGGAAAGCTCAGAGCCTCTCCTTACTTAGCACAAGCCTGCAAATGACACTGTGAAGAGGTTTGCATGAGGAGGCTTTTTTTTACCTCCTTCTCCCAAATGGGCAATATTAGTTACTTCTGATTTGAAATAAGAGCGAGCAGGTTGTGTTAATGCCAGCACAAAAATGAGGAGGTCTTGCACATTTTTCAAATTGCACTTTCCAGTATAACTTTTTAAATAAGATACTTGTTGTTTTTTCTTAAAAAAAGTCTAAGGTACATATTCTTTAAATATTGAATATATTCTTCAAAATATATTGTTAAAACTTTCCCTAGCTGCTCAGGTGTGCTTTTTAATATATAGCTGATATATTATTAAAGGCACTACAAAATAGACATCTCTGGAGTGCAGAAGTTACTAAAAAATAACCTTCATACCACAAATATATTGAAAATATAACTGCTAAAAAAAATAATAATAAAAGACCCTATGCAACCCCACTACGATGCTTCTAAATGACTTCAGCGGCGGGCTGGATGCATTGAGGTCCTTTAGAAATGTATGAATACAGACATGTTAAACTTTAAAAATAGCCTAAAAAAGTTAGTGAAAACTTCAAGCGTAGAAAACGTTCCAAACACATTTTTCTTTGACATTCTTCACTTTCTGCACCAGTTTCACCAAGCCCAAATGTTTCCTCTTTCGCAGAAGGTTCTTTCTTCATAAATAGTAAAGTGTTCCTTCAGTGTGTGTTTCTCCACCACCCTCCTCTGCTGTCAGTCTCAGTACGTCTGGTAGACATCGTGGATGGGGACCTGGATGGTCGCAGCTGGGAATGCTGGGGGGAGGTATCCAGCGTACCCACCATAGGCAGCAGCGGCAGCGGCGGCAGCAGCGTTCTTCTGTAGCGTGGCTATCGTTGCTGTTGCTGCAGCGGGTGCTGCAAATGGCACATAACTTGTCCCATAAATCCCAGCAGCGGGGATCCGCTGTACATTGGGAGCCATAGTGTACACCGGCGTGATGGGGCGGCCCTGGGAGGAAAGTATTGGGGTCAGACCTCAAAAAAGGAGCTTAAATTGCTGCAATAGCCCATATGCACCTCCTGAATTACAAACCCTCTAGAATGGGAGGTGATAACAGGAGGGTAGGCACTGCATGACCTGTTGAGTAAGAGTTATTCCACCATGGGATGCTGTTTCCTACCTCCCAGATTTGGGCCCCCCGTAGGAGGGAGAGTGGTTGTCCAAAGAGAGATGTCAGATGAGCAACAGGACAGCTGCACACTGTTACACCCTTGACAGCATCTCCTGAGTGGGAGCAGGCCAGGTTTGTTCCCCCACCCTGGGTATGCAGGGTAGGATGCATAGGAAGCAGGATAGGATGAACTCACCTGGAAGGGGGGAGGCGTTGAGACGGCTGGTATTACAGCTGCTGCTGCGGCTGCTGCTGCAGCTGCTGCACTAGCCGGGTCCTGCTGGACAGCTATAGGGTTGATGATGTGCTCGACAGTGTGGATTTTGCCATCTTCCATCATCTTGGCTGGTGGTGCGGCCTGAAACATGGAGTACTGGGCACCAATGGCAGGGATGGCCACTAGGAGAGATGAAACACATCGGATAGATAGGCTGGGAGAGGGTATCCAGGATCTCACCTCAGAGCCCTGCTTTCTGGCTGCACCAGCCCTCCAGCAGTGGTCCCGTGCTGCTCTTATCAGGGCAGGTAGCCCCCTGTGCTGGCAGGACACATGGCAGCACCTCTGCCCTCCGCACGGGTGGGAGCTCTGTGGCTGATGCACAGCGATGGGCTCAATGCTGCCTGCTCTGCCCAGCACTTCTGCCCATGCTGCTGGCATGGTGTACCAGGGCCAGAGCCCTACTGGGGACCAGGAACTGTGACACGGATTTTCACAGCCCCTTCTGACGACCACTGCAGTCCTCCCCCCTGGCCAAGAGCACAGGGGCAGGTGGGAGCATGTACTGTCCTGGTGGGGTCTCTGCTCCAGTTGTTGAGATCAAGGGATGTGTAGCTGCCATAGGCAGAGCTGCTGCAGAAAAAAAAGTGTGGTTTGTACTGCAGATGTTGCAGACAGCAGCTGGTCCAGTCTATATGTTGTCCTTTGACCAATCCTGCAAAATATCAGCTGATTTGCCGTTATGCATTTCCTAAGACTAACTTGGCTAAATACTTTTTATCCCACCTCAGGATGCTACAGGATCAGCCTGTTTAATGACACACACACACAAAAAATTGCTCTTTAGGGAATTCTCCCTCATGCCAAAATTGGACAAGGCAAAATAATTAGAGCTATGGTCTTTCAGGCAAAGGAAAAAAAGCTTGGGTCAGAATAACAGTGTTCAGAGATGGAGAAGAGAAGGCTCTGGGGAGGCCTTACTGAGGCCTTCCAGTACCTAAAGGGGACTTATGAGAAAGATGGGGAGAGACTTGTTATCAGGGCCTGTTGCGACAGGACAAAGGGTAACGGCTTTAAACTGAAAGAAGGTAGATTTAGATTGGGAATACTCTATGATGAGGGTGATGAGACACTGGAGCAGGTTGCCCAGAGAAGCTGTGGATGCCCCATCCTTGGAAGTGTTCAGGTTGGATGGGGCTTTGGGGAGCCTGGTCTAGTGAAAGATGTCCTTGCCCATGATAGGAAGATTAGACTAGATGATCTTTAAATGTCCCTTCCAACCCAAACTGTCTATGATGACCCCAACTGTTCTATTGTTGCCTCATAATACGCACTTCACCATTCAGCTTGTGAGCCTTTCAGCAGTAAGGTTATTCACAAGGAAAACAGAGACAATGGTGGACTAAGAGGTGATGCTGGCATCTATGGGAGGTGCAGCCAGTAAGAAAGAAATGAAGCCAAATACGCACACAGGCTTCTTTCACTGGGATGAAACTTTACAATGCAGATGTGTGCAGTTCTGCCTGTGGGAAGGACAGGTGCCAGCAAACAGAACGCTCATTTCAATCCTGGCGACTGCAACAAGGGATCTGATCTTTCAGGCAGAGATGTTTTTACTGTAAGCGGACTACCACTGTTTTGTCAAGCAGAGATGTTCACGCATGACCTTTTCCAGTCTCCTTCTACACCAAGTCCACCTGGTCAGCTCAAACTACTTTTATCACCAGGATAATAACCCGGTGATAATTTCTCACCTGCATAATTCCTGGGTTAAATAACCAGATAATTTCTGGTTAAATAAAATATATAAATAACCTGGATAATTTCTCACCAAAGCAAAAGCAGACAGCTCACGTGCTCCATTCTGCAGTAACTTCTGGCAGAAAAACAGTAACAGGCAGCTGGGGTATTGGGGTGAATTCTCAGGAGTGTTTTAACCATTTGCAAGAAATGGTTGCTCTAAGTGGCAGGAAGCTTTGCAGAGTTGGTACATCTCTAGTCCATGGTTCTGGTAATGTGTTTTCAGAGTCAGACCCTTCTAGTAGCAGAGGTACGACTTGCATGTGGTACCTCTTACTAGATCGTCTGATTCGATTGGGAAAAACTGGTGGCTCCTGTGCTCAGAGGCTGTGCAGGAACAATGAGAGAGGAAGACCCAATAAAGAACTCTGAATTCTAACATGCTTCAAGTGTGGAAATATGTAGAGTTGAACTTGAGCTTCAGGCTTTTCTTTGTCAGTTGAATTAATTACAGACACCACTAACAGCCGTGTATTTCAAAGCCCACTTTTCAAGCATCCTTTAGTAATACCTGGAATTCCTGAAGTATCTTTACCAACAGGCATAGTGGCAATATTTTCTGATTGTGAGTGGGCAGTGTTCTCAGGAAGTCTGATTTTTCTTTGGAAATGGCTCTAATCTCATTAGCCTTTGTCTCTAGACCTCTTCTCCCATTGTCTCATCCAGCTGTTACGAAGAACTTTTCACAGCCTTCGTCAGATGCAAGCTGTAGTTTCCACTGAGAGTATGGATCATGTTTTGGGAAACCACTGCAGCTCTATTAAGTACTGCTTAGGTCCTGCACTTACAATTTGCCTGGGAAGAGGAATGGGGAGAAGACCTGAGGACTTGTGCAAGAGAGCTTGTCCCCCTCACTTGCAAGAACCTTCTTCCTCGGGCTGCTTTTACAACTAAAAACCTCTCCAGTCAGGATCTTGAGCAATTGGAGGACTCCATCCTTCATCCTGTTCACCTGGGAAGGACAAGGACTGTTTTATCAGCTGCCGATAAGGCAGAAGGGGGTGGTCCCTGCCCCAGCCCTTGGGCTAGCTCCCTGTAGCCCAGCAGAGCTGAGAGCTCTCTTGTAGGTGCTGCATTGCTGCAAACTGAATCCTGAGGGCTCCCTGCATTGCTCCTTCCCCATGCCACTGATGGTGTTGGAGAAGCTTGCCTCAGCTGGGGACTTTCCTGCAATGGGGAAGCCCCTGGTCCTCTTCCCAACCTTGTAGTACCAAAGCAATAGGAATTCAGCAGGAAAGAGCTCTGGCCTGGCTGGAAATTCGGGGTGGTACTCTCCCAGGATGAAATTAGTTTTGAAGAAATTAAAAGGGAGGAAGATTGCTCTTAGTCACCATGCTCTAGTGTGCATGACCAGACAGAGAAAAACATCAGCTTCCTCCTAAGGAGGTGCAAAAGGGGACAGGAGTGGGGGGCACAGCTTCAGCCCTTTTTCCTTTGGTCTGAAGAGCTCCTGGATGTCCATGTCCCCTGTCCCACTGTGTGCCTCTTGTTTCAGAAAGCCCAGCCAGGGCTAGAAAGCATCTAGCACAGGGGAACACTGACCCGGAGGGGTCCCCGTGTGCCTGACACAAGGCTTGGAGTGGGGTCTTACCCACAACTTCTGCTTTCCTCCCCCCATTGCACATACTAACCTGCACCAGGCTTGATGGCCACCGGGTTGACTGCAGGTAACTCCAAGCTGGGTGCCAGCTCGTACCCTTTCTCTTGCTGTTTTCCTTTGCCTTCATGGTACCTGCTGTAGATGCCACGGCCAGCGGAATATCCTCCCAGGTAGGAGCCCCTGGGGCCGGGGGCTCTGTTCCCAGCTGCACCTCGCCCTCTGCCTCGTATGCTGCCTGCTTATGATAACAACATAGAAAAGGATGGTGAATAACAGAGAGCAACAGCCATGTGGGGAGCACAAATGGCCCAGGCTGAGGCTTGGAGGCATGTGCTTTGATCTGAGTTTGATCTGAGTCTTAGTGACCTAGCTTAGGAAAATAGAAGAGTTTGGCCTTAGAAGCACACAGTAAGCCTATACAAGTTTTGCTCTTGATGTTTCTGGCCATGCAATAACTGCTTATTTATACCAGTGCAACTCTCGTGGCTGGTGTTATGGGTATAATGTGCTCTGTAGAGAGAGAAGGGCTCCTCTGAGGTAATTTCTATGCAGTAGGAACAGCTTCTGCTCTTAGCTGTCCCCCAGAGAAGACCCAGCCTCTCAGCTGGCTGTGACAGTACCCTGCAGAGATGGCCCGAAGTTGTACCTGGCCTTTAATCAACTTTGTCCCATAATTGCCTGTATTTTTGCTGCTCTTGTTTTTGCTGTTTCACTAGTAGTGTGATTATACCCCATCTCCAAAAAAATTGCCTATATTTATCCTAGAGACTCCATGCACATGCTTTGGACACTGTGGTAGTAATGCACTGTCTGTGATGGTCTAATTGAATATTCAGACTGTCAGCTAATTCCTTTGTAGCTCATTGCAAGTGCAAATCTGGAAATTGAGAAGAAGCTGAAATTCTAGATCAGCTAGGGTTAAAAATATTTCTTGGTTTATATGGGTGCTTTAAGAATATATTCATGCTAGGCTGCCTGTTATACGGAAATAAACACTGCATTTCAGGAAACTATATTTTGTGTAAGTACAGGATAATTGTAATTATAAGACCAGTTATAGCTGCTAGGGTTTTTTTAATGAATAACTGATTTTTGGTTAATTTTTAATGACTGTAACTGCTAACTAATTAAAGTATACATAATCAAATAATTATTTGGCACTCATATGATTCTTCCTGCTAGTAGTTCTCAAATGACTTTATAAAGGACACAGCACTACTGTCACTTTAATGTGGAGAGCAAATGACACCTGGAGAGCTTCCAGCTGAGGCTCTCGCTGACATCCCTCCTTTTGGATGATCAGGTCACCGTAACCACACCTCCAGGAGTAGACAAAAAAATGATCTCTTATACTTAGGGTTCAGCTCTTTGGAAGGAGGCCTCAGAAGCTGGAGTCCTTGGATTTGCTCAGACTTTTTACAGCACTCATAAAAACCAGATCCCTCTCTTCCCCATCCCATGCTTGGTCCGTTAGCCCATTCTTAACTGTATTTTTGATGCCCGCTCACACTAGCTTCTACATTGGCAACTATTTATAGATAAATACACTCTGTATTGTCATAAATTAAAATGAGACTGAACAAAAATATGGCAAAAAGACTTATAAAGGAGTGTTTAAGAAAAAAAGTGCGTAGCACCAGCTGTCCTTTGGTTCAAGCAGACGTTGGGTAGGTCGCACCAGCCTGAGAGCAAACCTCCTCATCACATCCCCTAATTGTGCTTACTAACCTTTCACAAAGTAATCTCTGTTGGGCCCGATCAAAGCATTGTATGGATATCCATAATACGCTAGTGTGTATGGATCACAAGAGTAAACATAATTGGGTTGCTGAGTTACTTCGGGTGTTGCTGCGGCCCCTCCTTTTGCTGCTTTCTGGTACCGAGTGTATTGTTCCTTGTCTACTGGCTTGGCCAAGGTAACCTCCAGACAGGAGCCTTCCAGTTCAACACCATTAAGGTTGTTCATGGCATGAATGGCATCTTCCCTGGTTGTAAAGTGCACAAAGGCATAATCACGTATTTTTTTCACTCGCTCTACACAGCCAGGGTTAAACTGCCCAAAGACCTTTTTAATGGTGTCCTCTGTGGTCTCAATCATTAAATTCCTCACATAGAGGATTTTAACAGTTTCCATGACATCTTCATCCACATCTATCTCTGGTTCTGCCCAGTCAACAGCAATTTGGTGTCCCCACAGCTGGATTCTTCCTGGCATGAGTTTCCTCCTGGCCATTGCTGCTGCTCGATGGCTCTCATACTCCACAAAGGCGAAGCCTCTGTTTTTCATCTTGTCTGCGGCGCTGGCATACACGATGACATCCAGCACACCTTCTGTCACCTTGGCGATCTCTTCCAGGATCTCCTCTCTCTTCTTCATCTTGGGAATGCCTCCGATGAAGAGCCGGCAGTTATCCACACTGCAGCACACCCCCAGCAGCCTGCCAGGGCGGATCTCATAGTTGTTCAGCTCCCTGACAGCACGCTTTGCCTCGTGCTTCTGTGTGTACATCACAAAGGCATACCCACGGTTCTTCCCATCGAAGTCCATCATCAGGCGCATTTCATAGATGCGGCCAACAGACTCGAACACGGGGACGAGCTCATCTTCATAGACATCACGGGGGATTTTGCCCACAAAGACCTCACAGCCGCGAGGAGGGTGTAGACCCTCCCAGCCGGGAGGAGGGCCGCCATACTTGCGTTGCCCATTCTCCTGGATCATGCTATATCCAGTGCGTGCCATGAGCGCCAGCAGAGCGGCCTCATTGGGGGCACCAGCAACACCTTCGGGGACTTTCGTAGTAGCCACATTGGAGGAATCATTGCTCATCCTTGCAGTGGAGTCCTCAGCGGTCATGGTGTCAAACTCATTCACAGCCTGATAGAGCCTGAGCAAAGGAAAGAGGAGGATACGTGTTAGAAGCTGTTAGCTACCACCAGAGTCTCACCCCTCTCTTTTGTCTTCTTGTAGTTCTGCAGGTTTGTTTTTCAAACTGGGAGTAAGGCTGCAGAAAAGCAGACGAACAACCCACACCAGCCTGAACATTGGTATTGCAGGGCAAGTGCTTCCCAGATGAAGGGCACAGTGAAGGAAGTGGTTTACGATCCCCTGCCCATACTAACCCTGCACCAAGAGCTGCTGCCACAGGAGGCTGATGTTGCATGAATGGATACCACTAAACACCTCAAAACCTCAAGACCCTAGGGAGGCTTGTCTCCTCTTTAAAAGTGTAGGAAGGAGCTGACACAGGATTGGGAAATGAAGCCAGTGGTTGCCACCTCCAGAACCCCCCCGGCAGTCATTCCTCATTTAGTCCATCTACTCAACAGCACAAGTGCCAGATGCCATACTCCACAGTGAAAGATGGCAAATGCATGAGAAGCCCAGTTTCCATCTGACAACAACCCCTCACTCCTCTAGACCTTCACAGTAACTGTCAAGCAGCAAATAATAAATGAGCTTTATCTTCAGGGGGGACCAATTCTTGTTCTCTTATGCAAAGGACGATCTGGGAAGACTCTGAGTTGCCTGCTGCTTGTGGTACAATGTCTGATGTGTTTATTTCTTCTGTTGTTGCAACAGGACTTCACATAAATGATGAGAATCGTTCCCTTAAGACACACAATTTGCTTTAGAGCAAGCAGCCAGCACAGCTCTGCAAGCCAGCAAGAGGAAGGCAAATTTCAGAAACTTCATTCTGTATTTGAACTCAGGCAGAGAACAGGAAGTGCAGATGTAGAGGAGGAGATGACCATGCTAATGATCGCAACTTCAAGACAGTGGACTTCCTCTCTAAGCACAGTTAAATAAGACATTTTGGGACTCTGAGAGTAGTTAATTCATTGACTTTTAAAGCTGGAAAGATCCATCAGACCATCTAATAGAAGTGATAGTATATGACATGGACCATTACATTTTATTGTTATTTGCACATCAAGTCCTATAACATCTATCTGAGTACATTGTGTCTTACAGAAGGACATTGGTTTTAAGGGATCGAAGAGCTGTAGACCCCACCACTTCCTTTATGGCTTGTTTGCCAATCACTCCCTCAGACAAGCAAGCATGATGTATTTCTCATGAGAATTTGTCTGGCTTTTGCTTCCAGCTAGTGTTGCTTGTTAAACCTTTCTCTGATAGACTAAGTGTTTCAAGACCTCTGCTTTTGTCTTGTAATCAAGCAACACTGTCTTTTTACTAGAACTTGCAGGCTGAACTCCTGAATTCCTTCACAAGAAGTAATTTTTTTAAATCTAAAATTGTTTTTGGGCAGTTTCAGCAGTTCTCTAGAGTTTCGGGCCTTTCTACCCTTGCTGTCTACAGAGATGAAGATCATCCCTCTTTCTTCTCCCCACGTCTCTGTATCGCCGAGGCCTGCTTCTCCACACCTTCCCACTAGCAAACCATGTGGAGTTTTTTTGTCCATTCTAATCCCACATCCTTTGCAGAAGCATCACTTGTTAGGGTTATGCCCCACATGGCAGACATGTCTCGTGTTTCTTGTTCCTAAATGCCACAGCCTCATGTTCAGCCCTACTTCAACTGCCTTTTCAGTAGATCCCACCTACTGAGTACTACACCACTGGCTCCTTCTCATTGTTTTTCACAATTCAATCAGTCTTTGTATCATCTACCAATTTATTTGCCATGATTTGCATTCATGGCCAGTTTGTTGATGGAACTGTCAAAAAACAGTGGCCTCTGTAGGAAACTGCAAACCACCATAAGAAATGGTTTGACAGGCTTATTTCCCCCCAAAAAGAGAACACAGATTCAGCCAGATTTGTTTGTTCTATGTAGTTGTATTACTCAGTCCGACGCAGGTTTCTCCCTGTGCCAGAAGTACTCTGATACATACCCTTTGTTAGAACAATTTCACCACTTTCAGTGCACTGGTCACTATGTATGGACTAGTGTACAGTAGTACACTACTGGTATACCCTACTAGTGTAAAGTAGGTCCAAGTCCTCAGAAATACGGGTGAAAAATTTAAGCACCTGATTTCTATGGTCTACAAAACTCCATTTAAATCCTAGAAACTCTAGCACCTCAGATTCTTTTCAGTAAAGCTCCTGAGCTGCCCAGAATTGTGCTGGTCTGTATCCAGGGATGCCTCTGCAGCAGCCAGGGCAAACACCACAGAGCTTGGTTCAGCTCCTAAATGCATTTGACGCTGGGAAACCAGACATCTGTGTCTCAGTCTGTGGCTGGGCCTAATCATGCAGGTGTGTTTGGGCTGTTAGTGTTACATGTTGATGCTGTTGAGCCATTTCAATTTGAAAACATGGAGAGCAGAGGGAGGGGCAGAGAGAATGGAGGGCAGTAGTAGTGATGCTGATGCCCAGGCAATACTTTAGAATATATAATTTCTTTGAACTCAGGTCTTCTGTGGAACTGCATCAGTTTTGACAGCTTCTTGCTTTGAAGTGTTATTGATAAACATGTATATCTCGGATTCAAATGTTCCCCCGTTTTTAACGTGTCACAGTCAGACACTATTATTTTTAATTATTTGACATAACTAAAAATAATAAGGCAGAGAAAAACATTTTCATTTTTCACTTGACAATTTTTTCCTAAAAATGGAACTTCACCTTTCCCTGAATGAAAACAAAGCTTGTTACTTGAGCACTTTACTGTGGAAAAATCATTGCCGTTACTAGGGCCGCTTATTGGCAAGTGAATTACTTATTGCCGCAGGTTTGGGTAAGTTTAGAAAAGAGTCATTACCATCAGTTTTAGGTCAGCTTACACAATAAAAGACTCTGTATTCTGTTATCTGCACAGCACAGTCACTGGGGCTATAGTCTAGAAACCTACAGATAAGCAAAAGGACTGTGGAGAAAGCAGAGATGGAGCAAAGCCTCCCCTGCCTGCCAGAAACCAGCTGGTAATTCCGTGGCCATCAGGGAACTGGCATGTTCTCCAGCACTTTGCATTGCACCAGCAGGACAATTTCTAGTATTGAAAGTTATACTTAAGTGCTGATGGCCACCTTTGCTGCGAACACTACCATGCATCATTTGTGACAGTGAATAATTAAAAATTCTTTGTGAACTTTAAATGCATTAGTCCCTATGTAATTTACTGGGAATCAAGATTCATGATCAAATGGGTTGACGTTTTGTTTTTTTTGTGCAGCTCCATAGAGCTGGATTTAAGTATGTACTACCTAAGACAATTACAGAGCCCATGTAGTCCTACTTGATGTAGCTAAATACATACTTTAACAACATTCATTGCCACATGACACAATCAATACCTTAACAAAGGTTAGATATCATCTACCTCGATGAGAAAAAATGTAGGCGTATCTGGTGTGAATGCCCTCTCCTCCTGTTGCTGTTGCATTACAAAACAGGTTGCGGACACAGCCTAACCTTGTAATGTCTAAAAGTAATCACCCTCCAGAATTTCCAAAAAACCTTTTTCCAGAGTGTTCAACCTTACTTTGTGCATACTTTTAGTCCGTGGTAAACTGGTCATGAAACTTGCTACCATGTGTTGTGGGTGTACACAAGGCATGAACTAATACTGCGGGTTTAGTGGCTTAATAAAACCAGACTGATTTCAATACATCCACCAAGTGTGATTAATGCTAGAAGAGTCAAAAATTTAATCTATATTAAAATGTAGTGTCTTGTGAAATATAAGTGCTTGCTTTCTGGTCTATGAGGGGGAAGGTGCACCTGATCTCGATAACAAAGATTCATAGAAGAGAGACAGACAAAAATATTAATTGCTAATGAGAAAGGTTGTGCTCTGGGACAACCAAGTTTTGAATGGCTCATTATCAGGACTGAAACAAGAATGGCTTCTTTTCTTCTCAGAAAACAGTGAAGTCTTGATTATTCGATGGCACATCAGAGGGATGCTAGCATCTGCCAGCTTACCAGAAGCCAGGCTTGTGAGCCCTAGGTTCAGCATCTCTGCTCCAAGGCCTCTCCCTCATGCAGGTGAACTCTCACATGCAGACGTTTCACTGAAACCATTCACATTTCACTTCCTCTTGCTCACAAAACTTCTGCCCTGTTGCCAGTCTGGCAGGTGTAAATAATCCTTACCCTAAACATTAATTACCTTTTTTTTAACCTCTTTTGCACATCACAGCTCAGAATATTAAATGTGTTGTCAAGTGACTGACCTAAAGCATACTGTGAGTGGATTGATTACCTGAGGCAGGTCTTTTCTTACACAGAAATACCACACCTTGATTAACAGCAACACAGGGCCAAACTCGGATGTCCCTTGTACCACGGCAAGGGCAGCCCAGGGCCCTGGTGAGAAAGTGATGCCCACAGTCCATATAACTGGACTTGGGCTTATCCCTGGCTTGTTCAGCACTGTGCAGTGCCCTGTGAAGTTACGCATCACCTGCTCCTCTGTTGATCCTGGTGTGGTAATACAGGCTTTTACAAACACGGGGACACAGCCAGTGTCCTTGTGGCAGCAGCCACGTGTCCACCCCACTCACGTGCTCCTATAAAACAGGGCTGTTTATGTTTGTGCTTAATTCATCCCTCCAGTTTTGTGTTACATAGACTAGTGGCATCATGTGTCCTTCTGAGGGTGACACAGCCACCGGCAGGCACATAGCATAAGGAGAGGTGCCAGCACCACGGCAGGCAGCAGTAGAGCCCAGGGAGACCTGCTAGCTCTCTGCTAACCAAGGTAGGAGGGGATGGGGATGCCCATGTCCCACCTGCAGACCCTGGACCATACACACTCCAGCCGAGCTGACACCACAGGCCCTCACAGACACCACACAGACACCACAAACACTGAAATTTTAACTAAATACGCCCTGTTGATAGCTACTGGTTTAAATGTGACTGTCCCAGGCTTTTAGCTGTAATAATAAGGGCAAATGGTAATCCTGCTTCTGACATTGAGCAGCAGTTCTAGCAGCGTGGCTGCCACTGAAGCACTTTATTTTTAAAAGCTGACTGTTTTCTCATGGCGACTTTGGATACATAAAATGTATGTAACAACAGCAGCTTACTAAGAACAGCTGCATAACTTCATCACAGACATCGCATAGTCACAGCAATGCTCTTGCTGAAACCCTGGTTTGCTTGTTCACAGATATATCGGCTGAACAGGAAAATGCAGGGGCCTCCTCAATTCGAAATAAGGTAATGTCATGAGCATTGCTTCAAGTGCAGTGTGTAAGTTAGCCGCTCTTTTAAAGATAACTACAGTATCATTATACATCAGTTTTCTTGGCAAGACTGTCTCTCCTTTCCTATTCTTTATTTGCATAAATGACCTGAGCAAAGCTGGTGCTATTGGGGCTGTTACTAAAGCTGAGCCCACAAGCCCTTGATGCCATCCCATGTGCTTCACCTTGTTTGCAGACAGCTTAGGAGACATCCTGCTGGAAGCAGCATCCATGCTGCTTCTCTGTGCACAAGCTCCTCTCCATGCACAGTGAGGACAGAGGCCAGGCAAGCAGCAGGTGTCATGAAAAAAAGGGACAATCTTTGATGGAAAATCCTTGTAAAGACTTTGCCTGAGTCCAAATTAATTTGTATTTCAAGTATCAAAGGCTAGTCCTCGGTGTAGTTTTCAACAGGAGCTGGATCACAGCTTGGTTCCCTATCTGCTGTCACTAATGAAATGCAAGCATCTCAAGTTGAAACTTGTGGTGGGTCAGTGCAAGAGACCGCAGCATTTTCAGCACAGCTTTCTGGCTAGTAACCTGAAAGTCCTGCATACAGGAAAGGGAAGGTTACTAGCAGTCACAGAATGGTTTGGGTTGGAAGGGACCTCTGGAGATCATCCAGTCCAACCCCCTGACAAGACAAGGCCACCCAAAGAAGGTTACACAGGAACATGTCCAGGGGGGGTTTGACTGTCTCCAGAGAGGGAGACTCCATGACCCTTGTGGGCAGCCTGTTCCAGTGCTCCGTATTCTAGTTTATGCCCGTTGCTTCTTGTCTTGTTGTTGGGCACTACGAAAAGTCTGGCACCATCCTCCTGGCACCCACCTTCGAGATATTTATAGGCATTAATGATGCCTGCAAATATAAATGATGATAATAAACCCTCTCAGTCTTCTCTTCTTTAAACTAAGCAGGCTTAGCTCCTGATGGATGTCTTCATACTTTTAATTAAAAAAATTTTAATAAAAAAAGAAGAAATACCTGGGGTCAACAGGCTATGATAATACCTGCAGTGTGTCAGGCACATTGCTTTACCTGCAGCTGAACTGGGTGAAGATGTTGCCCCATGCTGGATTAAAAGCTTTGAAAAGGTGGATTTTCTTAATTTAGATCTTTTTTGGCAAAACTCTGGAGAAAGCAGTGAACTGTGAAGCAGACCTGAAGGGACACGAACATTGGCTTGATGAGTAGCTTGGGAGGGTAATCTCATTGTTCAGATCACCACTAGCTGCTGACAACAATATGTCTGTCTGCTGCGCAAGCTATCCTGATGTCAGCATCACTAAAGCACTGCATATTTTCTTCATCATGTGTGTGCCTGTGTTAAGGCAATTGAACTTGTCTGTCCCCATCTAGGGAGTCACCTGGGAGAAACCTTTTGGCTCAGGTGCAGCATGGGACTCAGGGACATACACTTGCAGCAGAACTTGCTGCACCACATCATTTTCCTTGTATGTTCAGGCATGAACACGTACAGAAGTGGCTCTCTGCCCACTAGAAGTACTGTATTTAAACGTAGAGAGAAGCAGCGTAAAGTACCTAAGGGGTAGGATGGGACTGGCCTACCAAATCACCAGACTAACTGCTGAAATTCCCGCTTCTGCTAATGGTGATACTTGGCATCCTAACCTGGGGCCTATTATCAGGGGTTTGGGCACTGATTCAGTGGAAGATTTCATATTTCAAGCTTAACTTCAATTTTACTCTGGTCAGTTAGCCATGTTTCCCTTTTGTGGGGCAAGTTAATAGTCTGGGCCTGAAAAGCAGTTTTCTGGGTGGAGCTCCTGCAGAGGGGATCCACGTATGTTTCTCAGTTGCTTAAATTCATTCTAGAGTGGGGTAAGAGTGTAAAAAATGGTTGTTTCCATTTAAAACACTGAAAATTGTTGGCTTCATCTTCTGTTTGTGTTCTCTTCAAAGAAGAAACATAAAGAAACAGAAAATTAAGGGTGATGTTTCCAACAATACTCAATATCTAGCATTACTCCCCCTGACATCAGTTACAAAATTCTAATGACTTATATAGAGATACAGTTTAGACAGTGATGAGCACTACTGAAAATACTGCATTAAAAGCCTTTCAGGGCTGGGTATGTCCTCCAGGCACCAATCAAAAGCAATGTATTTCACTTAAAAACTGTAAAAAAATTACTGTATTACTTCTTGCGCCTGTTTAGGAGGAAAACTCCTGAAATTAGTCTGTAAATTAACATCATGGAATTTTCCAGGTTAAAACCTGAATGCTAGTCAGATAATTGAACTCCAAATTTGTACAGTCAACCGTTGGCTACAATTTCAGACAAGGATTTGAAGGTTAAATTTCTTATTTTCACCACTGAGAACAATAACAATCACAGATCTAATTCTCTTAGCCACGTCATACCACTTCCCTTAAGACATAATAATCTTACCTCACAGCAATTTTATGTACAATTTAAAAATGAAGCTGAAATTATGATTCCTCTACAAAATTAAGCTACCTTGTACTGTGCAAACTTCCGGTCTATTCTATTATCAACCCTCTCTGCACCCTTCTAAGGCATATTTAATTTGGACTGTAATTCTGCAAAGGCTGTCGAAAGTTCCACTTGCGTTACTAGTTAGCACTATCAGTGCCCAGCAGTGAACGTTCCCAGGATGGAGGTCCCTCAACAACCTAACCTTCCGGCCTGGAAACTGCAAAAGTAGTATTCAATGGGATATTAATGATAATATCTCAAATAATACAGTGAGAAGACTTTCCTGAGCACAGCACTTCTTGCCATTGTTTTTTGATGACCACAAATGAAAATTCTGTTCACGCATACATGGCTTTCCCATGGCGAGAATGAAGCTATGCTGATGAAAATTTATTGATGTGCCAAAGCACTACCACTACCTAGAGCATCCTACCAACATAGTTATTTTCGCTACTTCTGCAATGTGAATTCTGTCCATGCAATTTCTGTTTCTTGAGTGTTTTTATGCTACTCCAGTGCCAAACCAGCCATTTCAGCTTAAATCACTTCTGAAGGAAGTTTGGGTAAGCGAAACCCCGTCTCCTCCCTTATTTTATAACGTACTTTGTTGCAAGTCATTCAGAACTTTGTCCCAACAAGTTGTGTAACCTGTGTGTTGTACTGTTTGCCCCAGTTCCATCTTTTACCCAGTCCAACTCAAAATAACTGTATAACTCTCAGATATTTCAATAGGACCAGTTGTTAGCTCAGTCTGAAGTTATTATCCTGCAAGATATTGAAGCCACATGTTAAGGAAAGATGAGAAGATGAGAGATGTGTTATGTAATAGCTCTTATCAGCTTTCCAAATCAGGTAACAACACAACCTTCCCCTTCTCCCCAAATGCCCATATTTCAATCTAGTCAACAAAGTCTATTATTACCACGGCCAGACAGGAAAATGTGTGACACAAATAAAGTGCAATGTAGTCACTTGGTATGTAACAAGTCTTTCCTATTCTGGATGAGCTGTACTTGATGGTATAGTTTTTGCAGCATATGTTTGCCAGAAATGCAGTTAAACAATGCTCACTGCAAAAAGGCTGATACAGGTAAGTGTGTCTTCCTCATTAACTGTCTGCTTTTAAAAGCATTTTTACCAAGAAAAGAAGAAGTGTTTCTTTCAATATGGACTAGGAGCTTGCACCTTTTTTCATAAGAAAGACAGGATAAACAATCTTCTGCAACTGAAAAACAAACCCACAGCTAGACTCATCTGTTAATTATTACACCAGAAAGATAAGACATTCACCTATTTCACTTCTTGCCTCTCTCTGAAGGAAAATCTTATATATGAACACAGTGTTTTAATCATCTAAAATGTTTAGTGAAAGCTTTGCTGAACTCTGTGGAGTAGCAATATGCATGCATGAGCTTGTGATTTTTTCTTTGTGATTGTAATTCAGAACACTGTCTGTCTGTCTATGTAAATATTACAGTAACATGCTCCCCTCTAGAGTGCAACCAAGAGTACCTAAAAAAGTTCATAAACTACAGTTCCCTCTTCAGCTTTTCTGATCTAATTTTTTTAGCTAACTCTTCTGGAGATCCTGAAGAGAAGTGTAACACATCCTGCCTGCTCATACAAATTCTACTCAGTCAATTTTATAACTATAAAAATAGCTTCAGATTTTCGGTTCACACTAATCTTATGCACTATTTTTATTGCAACAGTCTCAGTTTTGTGTTCCCCATGTGAACACTGCAACTACAAGGGCCCCAACCTGCAACCCTGCTTTCAGCAGGAGGCAGAGATCTCAGGGAAACCTGAAAGCGGCCCCACGTCTTCCCTCCCCCTCAGGTCACAGAAATGAAAATCAGCATAAGGCAAACCACAGTTGGGATGTGAATGTTCGCTGCTGAAAGCACATTAAACTCAAAGCATTTAGCTTAGTCAGTGGCTGGGTGGTTGGTTTTTTTTTTCCTTTGTGCACTGACATTTGACCCCTTTTATAATATGCACCTTGCACCACTGAAACCCAGTTAGTTATTTATTAAACTCAGGTACCAATGGCTGACTTGTACATGTCACGCTTTTAACTGCCTGGCGTTGCCTGTGCAAGGAGGAGAGGGGGGTGAAAGGCAGTCATCTTTGCTGTGAAATTCTGTCATATCGGCAGAAAGGAGCTGCAAAGTGCAGCAATTTGTACCTGACCTCTGATCTAAGAAGTTTGTACAAACCTTTGAACCTCAGATTGAAATTGAGAAACAACATTTACAAGTACAAGGAAGAGATTTTCAGTACTCGTTACCTGTGTCCAGGGTTAATATTATAGATTAAAAAGAAAAAAAATGTTTAACCAAGGCAGGGACTCTCTCAGGAGGCACCATTCCTGTGCTGGGTTAATTCAAGACATTTTAAGTCTACTGTAATTACAGCTCGGTTAGAAATACCTAGGGTTTAGAAATGAAATTTCTGTATGCTTCAGAAAAGGAGTGGGATTTGAGACAGATGTCATTTGAAATTCACTTTTTGTTGACCTTAACTGAGGTATGTTTTTCCTAAATGAAAAGCTGATGAAAGAAGACAAGCGGCATTTGATTCAATATAATTTCTTCAGCAAAGAATGGAGCTGAAATGCAGAACTGAATAGAAATGATTAAAAAGAGTAGCAAAATGGCTCCCCCTTTGTTAACTTTATTTTTATCCTACACATTATCTAACCTCAGTTATACAGTGGGGAGCTATATGGGAAACCCATGGAAAAATAATCAAACCAACAACATTACATCAAGCTCCTGATAGGCAGTCATATGGCCTTGTCTTGATGAGCAGAAAGGACATGTTTTGAAGTTCTGTCAGATTAACCATCTTAATGTAATTAAAAACCTCTCTTGACTATTTCAGACACTGGCAAGGTCTTTGGTTTGACATCATCAGCTAACACCAACATGCACCACTGTGGACTGTTGAGTGCGAAGGCCTTCAGAGATCAGTTGCAATAATATGACTGAAAAAGGTGCCCTTTCTGCAACCCAGCCTGTCAGGCCATGGAGCTTTGCAAGGGACGGCAGCAATGTTTTGCTGTGACAATCCCTCGCATGCTCTGAGCAATGGCTGTCATCCATGTTGGGGTGCAAAGGGTGAAGGAGTTCTTTACACGCACATTTTGATGTATGGCGTCAATCCCACCTAGCTCAGGACAAGACACAACTATCACAACTGCTGCATATGCTCCACATGTAAATGGACAATTTTGTCGTTGATTTTAATCACAGAATCACACAGAAAGAATCACAGAATTGTTAGGGTTGGAAGGGACCTCTGGAGCTCATCTTGTCCAACAATTGAACCTTACTCACAACAACTACATTTCTTTTCTTAAAAAAAAAGGTTTTAAATTCAACTGACTTTGTCCAGGTTGAAGTTCAGACTTCGCTATTATTATCAGCACTGACCCCAATGAAGCAATAAATGAATAATTAAATAAGGGTGAACAGATTAATGTCATGTGTCTTATGTCATATACAAGCCTTAAATGTTTCACATGCTGCTTAAGTAGAATATGAACAGAATATCAGAGCTTGATTTTCTTAAAATGCTGTCAAATTTGCTGTATGTAGATGAGTTATATAGATTAATTTGTATTAATAATACTTGAATATATATCCTGCCTGCTCAACCTTTCTAGCCACCTTCAGTCTGTACCTAAAGCTGATAACCCACTTGTAAAGAATGATTTTGTTAATTTCTTGAAAAAGCAGAACAAAATATGAGGCAGCACAAACAGATGATCGTAGAGACAGACCGATTAAAAACATGTCAGACGATTGCAAATGGCTACCTTTCACTTCATTAATTTAACACAGTAGAAAAACTATCTCAGAGACACCAGTTTATTTGTTTTCCTGTCAAAAATATCAGTCGTTTAGTTTTCACTGTTCCAACGTTCACTTTGCTCTTTGCTATGCAAAATCTTTTAGATATTCACATGTTGAGCTCATAGTTCAAGCTTAAAAGCAATTGCTTCCTTCTCAAATGACTCTTTAGGACCCTCTAAAGAATGGCAAAACCTGAACTTGAAACCTTGACAATGACATTCTTTTGGTCTCAAATCCCAGATAAATGAAAATCAGATAAAAAGCCCTAAAGAGCAAACAAGATTTCCCTTACCTCTCCGGTCCCACGATCGAAGTGCGACAGGTTAAGAGGACTCACGCCTTTACCTGAGCAACCTTTCTTCCTAATGGCAAGAGCCGTGTAACCTGGTTATACAGTTTATGCACCTCTTTATTGGCCAGCGAGCGTTAGCCATTTAAATTCCTTGGGAGTCATTTGTTAAGGGCTCTTAGGCTGAGGCTAAGTGGGTGGGACGGGAGGGAGAGGGGATGTTAGCACTGCCAGACGCAGAGAGCTCTCCAGAGCGGTTTGAAGATTAATAGAAAACCATCTGCAAGGAAGGGATCTTTGGAGGAGGGCTGGGTCCAGCCTTCAGGGAAGCGTAGGGAAGAGAAACCATGACATTTTTGCAGGAGGAATCTGAAGACGACGATTTCATTCAAAATTCAAAACTTGGGAAAAAGGGAGTGAAACGTGTACAAACAACTCCTTCCTAGCACAAGGCGTTGTGCAAATAGCTTGAGTTACTCACAACAGATAAGATAAGAGCATATTTTGCTTGACGGCATGAGGTTTTTTCAGGGATTTTTTTTTCCTTTATATGTGCCTAGATAAATTATTTCAGGTTGTGCTGAATCAATTTACCTTTGGTTGTAAGAAAAAAAATGGTCGGCAGCTAGAGGTAGGTTTACTGATCTCATCAGCGAGAGGATGGTAGAAATAACTCAGCCTGTGCCATGTACCCAGCGTGCACGGTTCCAGCAGCAAACACGGAAACTCAAACGTGTTTGCTTGAAAGGAAAAAAAGAGCCTGGTGCAGAAGTAAAAGCACAGGGGTGGTAAAACATGATTCATGACAGCAGAAATGGTCTGTACATAACAACGGAGCATTAGGCCCCAGGAGCACTTAGGCAAAGCAAACAACACACCTTCTCGAGCAGCCAAGAGGAGGAACTGCACTGAAACACTCTTTGGATGATGGATTTGCCTGACTGGAGAGCAATGTGCATGACCAGCCGGCGGGAGAAGAGGGAGCAGGGCATGCCTTGGGAGACGGC
Organism: Lathamus discolor; assembly: GCF_037157495.1. NCBI lineage: Eukaryota > Metazoa > Chordata > Aves > Psittaciformes > Psittacidae > Lathamus > Lathamus discolor. The sequence continues at coordinate 140,684,522 of NC_088884.1, read as the reverse complement.
TCACTTCTGGGAAAGGAGAAGGTGAAAAGCAAACATCATACTGCAGAAGCAAAACAACTACAGCTTTTAGTTCTTTCCTAGTTGTTTTGGGTTTTGTGTTTGGGTTTTTTTTTCTGTTTGTTTCTTTTTTTCACTGGCAATAAACCTTCCTATCTTCTTTCTCATTTTTCCAAAAAGTAAATTTTGGTCCTAATCTCTGGCCAAGCAGCACACAGGCAGCAACCTAAGGGCATCCCTGTGTGGAAGGAGAAGTGTCTTAACCTTTCAATGACAAACCATGCATGGGGGTGGGTTCTGCAGAGGAAACAATGTCAGCTTGTATCAGAAGATCCTACACAATAATTTGTTCTTTCCCACTGTGTGCTTTAATCCGGGCATATAAAACTTAAAGATATCCCTGTACTGCAGAGTCAGAGGCTGGAGAATAGAGAAGAGGGGTAAGAGAGTCAATGTGTGTAAAGATAAGAGCTCTAAAACTAGAAGACTCCAAGTGAGAGACAGAAATGTGGAAGATGGTAAAGACTGGCAAAATAAGCATCTTTGTGGTGGTTTCTGAGAGTGAACAGGAAAGATATCTGCTCTACTTATACTGCAAACCCAGAGGGTGACTGCAACCGCTCTGTTCTGGCTTTTTATACTTGTTTATCCGCAGTACTGTGGCCACAAAGTGTTAGGCACTGTACAAACACACCTGCAGACTGGATCCTGGTCCCAGAATGCCTGTAGCTCAAGTCTACTGTGCAAGCCTTTCATCAGAACTCCTCTGCAAATGTTAACTCATTATCTACAAGAGCTGCAGTTGTCTTATTACCTGCAGAGAAGAAGGTAACTGCTGTGCAGGGAGGGAAACTGTAGCATCTAGTGATTTTGCCAAGACTATGGAAGGAATCAGTCTCAAATCTGTGGATAAAACCTAAGAGGTTCTGCCAAAATCAGATCTATGCCTCAATCCCACTGATCTATACAAAGGGAAGTGAGTACAAAATATTTTTTGCTAGTATAAGCTCACAAAATTCCCATCCACCAGCTTAACTGATTGTTTAAAGTCAGTATCCTTCTCCTTACTTTAAACTTTTCTGTTGCAAAACAAATGAAACTTTTAACCATAAGCATTGTAAAGTGAATCTTATGAGCTACAATTGTGCATGTGCTTGCATACACAGGGAAGACTGTTCTGGTGTAAGTGGAATGAAAAAGTGCCAGTGCTAGTGAGCACACAGGCTCATTTTTAGAAGGCTCTTCACTACAGCATGTTAATCAGGATCACGTAGGGAGGCTGCTCAAACCCTTGACCTTCATTTTATACTTTCACTTTTAGTTCCAGCTTGTTACTAGTTTCTAAGTTCCACTCCCATTTGAGTGTAAAGCAATGAACATCAGCAGTTGAAGCTGCTGCAGGGTATTCCGAGGTGTTAGTATGGGCAATATGAGAATTTGAAAAAATACTATTTTTCCTGCAGGCTGTGCGTTTTTAGGGAACTTCAGAAAATTGGGCAGAATTCTGCAAGTGTGTCCCCCAGCTTTCCCTGGCACTGGACACCTACCTCTCTTAGGCTTCAAACACACCATGTTCATGACAATTACATGACTTTTTATATGCCTCTTTATGATGACTGGCATCCTTAGAGGACTACATCTAAGGCGGAGTGGAAAAGTGTTAAGGGCAGAGCCAGCTAAGCAGCAAGGAGGATGGATTCTTTACATACGTGTGCTCCTCTCCTAATACAGCATCCACTACTCTGAGGTAGAGGATATAAACACACTTTCTCTTAACGTACAGCTTGACACCCTCTCTTACAATAATACCATAGGCATTTAGTTTGCTCCTATTTTTGATGATTGACAGCTAAGCAGAGTCTAAATCCTAAGAGCTGTGAAAAGGAACAGTGCAGAGAAGAGTCCATTCAGACCAGTCCATGCCTGTGTTTCCCATAGACCCTCCATTTCCTTTTGTTTTTCCTGTAGTGGGATTACATGTGAAAGGTTTTTTCCTAAATAATCGTTCTACTGAATACAGTGATAGAAAAGTCTGGAAATTTGAGGGGAAATACTGAGAAATACTGAAATGCCTGTCCAATGGGGACCTTCTCCCTGACTCAGAAAGGAGACAGTGAGCTTCCCCTTGGCTGTGTTTCTTCTAGAAGCAGACACACAATCTGACCTCTGTTATTGGGTGCACTGGGCTTCTTGACACAATCACGTGCAGTAACAAAGCATTGAATCTGCTTTCTGAGATTTTTAGAAAGATCAGTCCCGAATGCTCTGGGAGATCTAAAGGCTGACCACAGGCTCAGTATTATACTGGGGTAGTGTCATTATCTGGATAAGAGTGAGGATTTTTCATGGTCATGGTAAGAAATAATCTTTCAGGGCATATTTCAGGGTGGCAGCTTAGCATCGTATGAGGCACATGAGCAAGAAAAAGGAGAAGGGAAAGTAAGAAGTGAGTGGTGGATTGGATTTTATGGTTATTTTTGGTCTGCGAAAACTACTGAGACACGGTAGTAGAATGAGAAGGGAATGTGCAAAGTAAAATTTTTCATTGAAAGGACTCATGAATTTAAGAGTGATCTGCAATGTCTCCAATCTCAGTCTCAGAAAGTCTTCACGGTTTATCAGTATATTCACACATAAGCCCATCCTCAGCCAAAATACAGTCACAAAAAATAGGATCTTATATTGTAACAGGGAGCCCTTTCTTTCTTTTATTTCTTTCCCTTCTCTTTTTAACAAAACTACTTCGTGTTTGGTGGAACAGGTTCCCACATGTTTGTAGAACCATTTTATTGCCTATTTGAATGTTTTAAGGGACAACACCACTCTATTTAAATGAATAACATGCTATTTTATACCTGTTATTACACAATGTGAGTTAATACAGCACAGTTTGTCATTTCCTGACTTTCTTAAGATACTGCAGACCAAACCTGGAGGCATCCTTCAGAGAACCCCCAGTCTGTAACAGGTACCATAACACATTTGGGTTTTTTTCAGTGGATAACATACAACAAACACATATAATTGTATGTCTCAAAATAGATTCACTGTATCATCTCAAGAGATTTTCAGAGGTATTCAGGTAGACACTTGGAGACAACAGCTTTCAAGTACTCTCACACCAAAGCACTTTCAATGCATAACCGACATCAGTGCTCTAACCTTTCTTTATCTTGCCACATCAGAGAGGATTCCCAGTAAACACCCTTGCAAAGATGGATTCCCCTTCTGCTTTGCCAGCCTCAGGCACATCCTCCATCCCAGCATAGAGAGAACAAATTCACAGCCCAGAAGGTTAAACGCCACTAAGGGGAAATTTGGCCAAGGACGCCTCAGGCTTTCCCTTTCTGTTTTTTAAACTTAGGCTTCTCTGGTTCATGGGCAGTGAGAGTTGCCCTGATAACCTGAACAGCCACTAGACAAAGATTTTGTTTTATTTTCATTGAACACTTGAGTTATCATTCTTCAATAAAAATCAGCACAGAAGATCACCCTGGTGCGTAGGCTCAGTTTTCCCATGTGCAGTTTTGTGCTTTCATTTAAACCTGAAAGTAGGTTTTAGGTTCCAAAATGTGAGATGACAGATACTGAATAACCCCACGGAGTGCAGTGGATTTTAGTTAGCACATAAAAACAGAAGGAAAGCAGCAAAACCCAAAGATTTTTCATATAGCCACAGCCATTACATTTCTGTGGCATGTTTGCTTTCAGTCAAAATAAATACAGGGTGGGTTCTGAACAGACATATCCACAAGGGAGGTTAATATGATGATTGTTCCTCAGCCCCTGGGCAAAAAAAACACTCTAAGGGGAAAAGGTTTGGCCCTCACTAGCCTGATGTGGCTGCTCAAGACCAGTGTTTCACACCACAGTCTCATAGACACGTTGAACCAGTTCTGCCAACATCGGGTCCTGCTCTATCCTTCCCGCAGACATCACTTGTGCTGCCACGAGCATTTGTGAGGCTGCACCATGCACACACACACCACCTGGACAACTGCATGGGCAGAAGGGAAGGAGAAGATGGGACTGGTCCTTCTGTCAGCATTGCTGCCTTAAGCATTTGTCTAATCAGCAGCATTGAGCTAATCCATGGGAAAGCAGGGAAAGATTTCCTTTGAAGCTTGCTAAATTTAGTGCCACAACACAACTCCTGCTCTAGACAAGCCGATGAGATTTCACAATGGTAGGTAAGAGCCTTTCTGTAGCACCAAGGAGCTTACTGAAGCATCCAGAGGGATCAGAGGGTGCAATACCAAATTATTACTCTATAAGTTTATATAAGTTTTGCAGCCAGTGAATTTTGCTGCTGCACGTACAAGAGGCTGAAGGTACTGGAAGAATCAAGGAGGGAGGTACATCCTGTACTATGACCTTCATGGGTCACTGAAAGGCATCCGGTGGCCACCTCCTGTGGCTAGCAGGGATATCCAGGCAGCACAAGCCAATCATGTGCCAAACAATTTTGGTAATTAAAAGGTTCCCAGCAAATAACTTTCTCACTTGTTCCCTCTAGGGCCTTTCTGCAAAGGAGAGCATCACAGGGTTTCATGATACATGTTCACAAGTGGGAAGATAAAAACCTTCATACTCATATTTACAGGAGGCTTCCAGAATCAAGGTATGAAAGTGAGCATGGTTAGCACACGTAATCCACATTTCCTCTCTCTTCCAGAAATTGCTCTGCCCTTTTACAGGTCACAGTAGAATATGAGAATATTAAGTAAACAGCTTTTCTTCCAGCCAATGGGTGTCATCTCTGCTTAGGGCATAAGCTTTTCTATTTTAGTCCTTAATGTCTTACTGAAAATAAGACAGTAAGCATCACTTGGAAATTGTTTGTAAAAAGAAGTTATAGGTTAAGGGAACTGACTGTTTCCTTCAGGAAGACAAATTTATTCTTCTGTCTCCCAGTAACGTGAAGGAAAAATTTAGACTAGTGGAGTTTGAATGAGCTGCAGAGGACTTTACTGTGTCCATTAACTCAGGTGTCTCTTACATTTTATTACACATTCACAACTTCCATGTCTCAGAACCCTGATTTATTGCCGGGATTAGACCAAGCAGTTTTTGATGGTGTCGGCAGAGTCTGAACTGCCATGCACAGAGAAGGCATCATTATCAAAGAAGTCTGTGTTAAACAGACCAAGCTTTATACCATCCTGTGCTGCCAGAGTACCTGGGACAGGACTTCACACGGTAAAAAGCTGCTGCGACTGAGTCACCTGTCGGTGGTGTGTGCTGCCATGGATTGGGAGCAGGGTAACACCTCTTGGCCCTTTCCCTGCCTTGCATGGTGCACTTTGTCCTCATGCCCAGTGCGGATTTGCCCATGCTGTCACATGCTCTCGCCTTACCTAACCTCAACCAGCACTCCACTCCCCCTCTGTTCACAGTGTCTGCATTCTATCTGCTCCTTCCCACTGCTGATCTCTCTACGGGCAGGCAGGATCTGGGCTGCAAAACTGCCTTCAGTTGGGCTTTCTCCTCAGCAGCCAGCACAGCACCACCAGACATTATCTACAGCACAGGCAAGCCCTAGAGCTATGTCTATACTGAGCCACTTGAACGGTGCAGAAACACAAGTGTAACACAAGTGGTTCTTGGTATGAACTTTGCAACCCTGGGGTAAAAATACCCACTGTAACCAAACACAAATAGTAAAAGAGCACTTTCACCTCCATGACTGCACCTGGACCAGAGCCCACTGCTGGTGTGGGGCTCTTGGGCATCATACCCCTGACTGCCAGAGCTGCCCCAGGTCACCCCAAGGGGTAGAGCCAGCCTAAGGAAACTTGAAAGTACTCAAGGGCTGTGTTAATGGGCAGCTCTCAGTAGTCACAGGAAGGTGATTTTGTTACAGGACTACACATCTGCTATAAGACACTTAGCTCTCAAAGAAAGACCTCAGAGTTCTGTTGACGTAACTTACCTCTACAGATATTTCACAAGATAAACCAGACAAAGTGTCTGTGATATCAATAACAGCTGACACATTTAGGCATGAGGAGAATGGTCTGAATGGCTGCAATATTAAATCCTTTAGTTAAATTGCTCTTTCCCTTACTTGGTTAAAATAAATATTTCTACAGTGACCTAGGATCTGCTGCTCTGGAGCCACTAAAAACACGAGTGATGATTTGTCTCATTCAGAATGAACCTAAACCCCACACTTCCTGCCTCTAGAAGAAGGTTCATATTTTCCAGAGGACATTCCCAAACTGACAGTAACCAAACCCTTAAGTTTGAACCCAGAAGCTGCATGAAAAGGGTCTGAGACAGGAAGATCCTTCTACTTTGGCTAATGGAGGAGCTTGGGACACAGAATGAACTCTTCTGAGCAGTGTCCACACTCTCAGCTCTGCCTTATTTATCTCTCGTGTTTCTGCTCTTCTGCAGGGTGGGTGCATGTAGACCCTGGGACTGCCCAGGGTAGGCACTGTGGGCAAGTCCACCTTGCTTTGAGGGGAAGGAGGAGACTTTGGTAAAAGACTGTCTGTTGTGCTGCCTCTGGGTGCAGGGAAGAAACCGCGGCACAGTTTATTTGTTAGCAGAGATGTAACTGATGTGAACTGCTGTCCTCAGGTGTTGGGCATAAATAACGCTCACTGTGCACCTGAGACCTTAGCTGTTTGCAAGGAGGCATCTGCAATTAAACAGGAAATTGCAGCTTGTCCGGGGGTTAACAGGTGACAAATGACCACAACCCTGTGCAGATACTCCCTTCTTTAAAAATCAAAACCAAACACAAACCCAAACGGTTAAAATCTTCACAGGAGCTTTGAAAGGTCAATGACCTTGCCCTTCTCAAACACATGCAAGGTAAACTCCTGAGAAAAGCACATTAAATTGGTGGGAATACATACAGGTTGCATTTAAAGGTAAGCCCGATATCAAATATCCAGAAAAAACCCTTCTGCAGTCTCAGTGCATCTAAAATGGTTGCAATCTGTCATGTCTAGGGTTTTGTGCCATCTTCAGAGCACCACTGGAGGTAAGCTATGTTTAAGGATGTTTCCCTTCCTGCTACATTGCTGGAGATTGTTCTGAAAGAAAAAGGAAGACATTTTTGCGCAGCTTGTCCCAGTCCTGCCCCATCTGAATCAACAGGACACGATTTAGCACAGAATCTCTGAATATGAAAATATAATATACTGCTGCCTGGTACACAGATTAATGTGGCAACAACCAGGTTGTCACCTCTCCTTCACCTGTCCTTAGACCTACTCATCTTGAGGTTTGAATTTGCTATCTGTAGAAGGAATTATTTGTTTATATTTAGGGGTGAGTGAGGAGAGATGGTTGAAATTTTATTGTGTGTGAGTTTATCTGAATGAAGCCAACTCACTCTTGGTGCCACATCATCATGTTTGACATCAGCAATGTTACATCAGGGGTTTAATTTGACTTTCTATACGTTCCATGACATGATACTGGTGGTATGTATGAGACAGTGTGCCTCAGAAAAGACAAAAAAAGCCATCAGGTGGTGATGTTCTGTTGGGTTTTATCCTTGGCTTTGTAAAATGAAGCAAAATCTCTGAAGACAAGCTGCAAGACTGATGAAGAGTAGCAAGGTTATACTGAGGCTTTGGACTGCTTTTCTTTGGTAACTTCAATTCTCTTGGGAACAATTATTGTTAAAAATGAAACCAAAGCGGATTAAAATTGCCTTGCATGTAATTTCCTAAGTATACTGATGATGCCAAGAGAAAAAATAAAGTAGTTCCTTTTGCAGTCACTAAGGTACGTCATTTCAGAAAGGAAAAAATGTAGTATTTTGAGTTTGTGCGTTCACTCCCCAAAAGACCACTTTATACATGTAAAAGGTTGCTTTTGGTCTGTTATTGATCATTTTAGAAGATTAAACACAATGTTAAAAAAGCAATTGCAAAGTACAGCATGCCATTTGTTGGGCATACTCTGTACACCTCCACAGCGCAGGAGGACTCTTGCAACCTGGAAGAACCAGAGGCTCCACTCCAGTGGCTGCCCATTTCTAACAGAGATGCTCACTTAGATCACAGTCAGCTTCACAAAAGAAACAAACTTCCCATCTAAAGCATAGGCCAGTCTCTTGCATCTAGTGACTAGGAAAACAGATGTCTCTGAAACAAGGATTTTCCATAACCACCTCCTCTATGAACGCTTACAATGTGTTTTAAGGCATCTACTACTGCCCAGGAGGCTGAAACAAGTGCCCCACTGACCAGGCTGCCTCGATGCAGCCTGCATCCCTTCTGAATAGCATAGGAAATACAGCCATGACCATAATGCTGCCACAGGTGACGGTTACTAACCTACAGGTTGCTCCTCAGCTGGCCAGCAGCAGCAGGCTTGTGCCCCACTAAGCCGTCGTGTGCCTGGTACCACTGTCGCTGTTGTGTTCCCAGCACCAGTCACTGCTTCGAGACCTCAGCCTGGCACTTCGTAGGTCACAGAGAAACAGCAGGACAGACCTTGTGGTTTCAGATGCTCTTCTAATTATCAAGGGAACCTAAATCATTACAACCCCTAACGCAACCGGAGCTGATTAAAGGGCACCTTACAAAAGGTTCCTCCCTGGGTACACTGTGATCGTGCTCTGCCAAGGGCAACCAGCTTCTCTCCTACTTCTGCTGGCCAAAGGTCAGCACTTTGAAGTGAACAAAGTCCATCAGTAGCTCACAGTTAAATGGCTAAAGTCACTTCAGTTTACCACTGGTGCTCCAGAGCTAAATCTGCTGTGACAAAAAAACTCCCACTGTAAAATCTGAAAGGGGAGGGAGCGCATTTCAGCACAGAAGACAAACGGCATTTGCTGCTGTAACTTGTGCAAACAGGCAGTAAATAGACTCATTGTCTTTGCCTGGGAGTTCATTTCACTGTTTGCACATTCTAGCACTTGAACACTCTTCCTGGTTCTGCTGAATGTGCGGTGTTCCCAGCCTGATTTCCTAAAAATGGCCCCTCACCCCACCCGAGGCGTACAAACTGAAGCAGTGCCCTTGTTCGCTCTGTTCGCCACTTGTGGACCTGCCGCCCAGCTGCAGCACACAGATGGAAGGATGTCCCAGAGCTCACACAGCTTTAGGGAAGCCGGGGCTAACTCAGGTTGAATTTGTATGTGACTGAGGCAGGGCAGTTAGAGCCCAGCTTTTCCCCATCTTGAGAAGCAGTGCCAGCAGGGCTGTACAGCCTGTGGGTGAGGGCACCCGTGCCCACAGCAGCCACCCCACCTGCAGGAAGGGGATGCAGAGAGGAGCAAGGGAGGAGTGCAAACGGTGGGAGGAGCTGGGGACACAGAACAGAGCTGGAATTGCCCTGCATTCCTATGGTGATACTGTAGAAAACCAGACTTAATAAAGTCTGCTATTCATAGATCAGCTGGTTATAATGATGTTAAATCCTCAAGTCCTTGTCTGTCAAATTCACACTGAGATAAGTAGGAACTAAACATGCTCAAGAGCCTTTGAAGCCTGTGTAAGTGCCTAGATACTGTCCTGGGGAGGTCTGACTTTAAATACCCATGTCTTAAAACAGCAACATACACAAACTTTAATCATTATATTGCCCAACTCACAGAAACGTCATCAAAATCATGCAACAAGTACACAGTTACTTTCTAACCCTGAGTAAAAATCGAGTTTCTGAAACTGCGCTACACTTCCATTCCATTAAACATACGACATTTTTTCATTAACCTAGACCCTAAACCAGTCCTCCTGTCTTCAAAACCACTAAACTTAGGCTTCCCAGAATCACAGGATCATTAGGGCTGGAAAAGACCTCTGGAGGTCATCTAGTCTAACCCCCTGCCAAGGCTTCTCTAAGTATCCTACAGATACTAATGTAAAGCTACTGGAATGTCACAGAAGTAATGAAAACATCTAAAAGAGTAACCCACAGCAGAGTGAGAAAAATTTGATTTTTGCACTCATGGAAAGGGAGGGCATGTATGGAAAATCCTGGCTGCTGGTTTTGCTGGTTTCAGTTCATTAGTAGAAGCATTGTCTCCAGAGAGAGCTGCTTTCCTTCCTTTTCTCCTTCTCTACAAAGATGACAGTGCACAGAAAGAATGGTTTGAAGGAGAAATTGTTCTTTTCTTATCTTTTTCCATCTTTCAGTCGCTCTTTATAACAGTGTTCAGTTTTCAGGCAACAGGAGACATATTCAGGAAGAGCTGACCTAATAAAACAAGGAAGAAGCACCTGGGACAGGCATAAATAAATCTAAAGAGTTGGCGGGCGTGTAAGGGAACAATCCCACTAGTTGTCTGCCTGGTGGTTTGGAAACCGCTGACAGTTAATGTACTGCCCACTACTGTGGATTTATTTCAGTGAAGGAAAACCCCAGTATGTTTATTATCCCATTACAGGGCTTTGTTTCTGATGTCCTTACTCTCACAAGCAGCAAAAGCACCAAAACAATGTACTGTTTAATATCAAACAATGCTCTTGTTTCTTATCAGAGCAGGGAAGCCAACAGTTGTTCAACTGCACAGCCAGAATGAGTATAACTGTACATTTAGACTGAGCTTACCAAAGAAAATAAGGAACGGAGTGAAAGCAGGGAAAATTTATAATAGAAGCAAAAGGAACCCATCACTACCTGTCAGGAGTGTCTGCAAGTACCTGTCAAGCTGCAAGAACAGTGTTTTACAAGCTCCTGTTTCAGTTCTTAGCTCAGAAAGAGGAACTGACAGCTGGAGATGTGGTTTGGGGAAATGAATACATTGAAGTTAGTGGCAGAGTGGCATGCGAGAGCCCCACCTGATGTAGCGGGGCACAGGTTGCTGCTGGGGGTCTCACATGTCAGGTGGGTTCTCTGACCTCCTGGCTGCTTCAGAGCAGTTCTTTCTCTTGGGTTGGCCAAGAAATTACACCCTGAACATGGGAGTTTAGCTGAAACTGTGAGTTCTTCAGAACACTTTTGTTTCTAATCACGAATGTCCTCCACCAAAACTTTTTTTTGTTTTATTTAAAAGTAGTCTCAACAAGACATAACATAAACACGTAACCCCTTCTTAGCTCTTGTCTCTTGAGGAGGAGCTGCGGATACTCCCTTCTCAAGGAGAATCACATTTATTCCAAGGGGAAGGAGAAAGAGGTTCCCAGTGGAGGAAGGGCTGGACCTCTGCTCCACAATTCAGCCTTTGAGAGAGCAGAGGAGGATGCATGTGTCCTCTCCATTGTCCAAGCTGGTGAAACCCTCTGCTTGCTTTGATCCTGGGAGCAGCTCAAGGCAATCTGGGATTGGAGCGTTTTGAGGGAGGTGTAAACATTAACATACATATCCCTGCTCCTGCCTCCCTCTCACGGGCATTTGCAGTGCAAGTGGTTAAAACAAACCCTACACAAATGAAAATGGAGCATTCCCCTGGGAAGAAACAGGCAGGAAGACGAGACAGAGAGACACCTCATGGCACAGCCTGCCTGTCAACAGCATCAAATCACCAAACAACACGAACGGAACGCTGTGTTGTTTTACCCAGCTCATACAGAAAGCATCCCACTGCTAGCAGGTAAATGGGAAAGGTGTTTTTCACAATCAGATTTCAACAAGATGGGTTCGTGCTTTGGGGAGGCTGTGCAAAAGAAACAGGCTATTTTTAACAGTCAAGCCAAATGCTTGAAGAAACCCTTCTAATAAGTAGCCGCCAGCACAGCTGTATTTAAGGGTCTGTTCAACCAGCGAGTAGCTGGCTCATAGATTTTGAATACAAGTAATGTTTTAACATTGTGACCCGAGCAAGAAACTGGAACACCCTGAGAAACGATCTTGGCAAGGGTATATAATGAGTCAGAATGTCCTTTTATCTGACGATGTGTTCTTACATGGTGGGAGCTATTTTAATTGCTGTATAATAGTCTGAGAAGCTGCAAAAGGTTGAATGCTTCCGCCTCCAGTACTAGACCAGTCAACACCAGTCATATTTCTGCTTTGTGTCCCTCTCAGCAAGAAAAATTGCTCTCTTTCCACTGGATCTATCTGGTGATGGACCTGGGTAGGGAGCCACCATACACATGCCCTCAGGACAGCTGGGACTGTGAGCTGGTCTGCGGCTCTCCTGCCCTTTGCTGTGCATTTTGCTTGTTTCTAGGCCTGGGGAAAGGGTCCCATCTTCCTGGTATGTGTGCCTGCTCTTTTACACATGAGCAGCCAGAAAAATAAATGAGAAATAAAGCATGCTAGTGAACCAGAAACGAGTCCTGTTCGAAAGCTGACTTTCAACAGTTACATTTGTTCTGGTGATGGTTTTCTTAAAAAAACCAAAAATCCTCCCAGACTCTTGACCTAACCCTACATGAATTTTGTAAAAAAACCCCACCAAAATATCTGACCCTATCCATCTCTTACTGACAGAAATGACAGGAGACTTACACACACTGTAGATGAACTATAGGACTAAAAAATGCTACTCTCAAATATTTTTCTAAGCAAACAGGAAAACCTGCTGCACAGAAAAATACCGCCAATATAATATGCTTCTCTGAGGCCTCAGAAAGCTGCCCTTACAGCTAAAACTATATAACATTTATAAAGTTGCTTAATTAAAAAAGTAATGGGTTTTGGTTTTTGTTTTTTGGAGGGGGGCGGGTAGTTAGCTGAAAGTTAGATTTGGAATGGCCAAATGCCAATTGCTGAGCTATGTGCAATAGTTCCTCTCTCAGGAACTGCCAGCATTTCTAATATCAAAACTCCACCTGCAATGTTGAGCATTGAGCATTAACTGTATTCCAGAGTCAAGCTGGTCAGCAGGATTAAAGAGGAGAAACAGAGGGAGGTAGCACCCATTGACTTGTTTGCAGATCCGTTTGTCAGATCCTTGCAGATGCCCTCCCTTACACAAACTCACAGATCTTGCATGCTGCCAGTCTGAAGGACACAAACGATAGTTATCTTCAGGGTTTTGCTTCCCTTAAGATAGATGTGACTGTTGTCTTAAAGCAGAAACTAGACTATAAGCTAGAATAACCCTTTTTAAAATTACTTGGACTTCACTCACAAAACCATAACATTAAGTAATTTATGTAACTAGAACTCTGGAAAACCTGAGTTTAAACAAAACAGCAAAGTCCCTAGAACTGGACTGAACAAGAAGGAAAACAAATGAGGAGACAAAGATCATATCAGGCCATCGCCTGGCATGTTAGCGCAACTCTATTCCCAAAACACTGACAAAATGTGACTTCCTAAAACACTGTCAAAATTTGACTTCTTCAAAACAGTCTTTTTTTTTTTTCCACATGCATCTCCAGTACATGCAAGAATAAACCCATCAGGCCTCAAAGTGCAGCACCATGATAAACTTAAGTGTCAGTTAATAACTTGCCAAAGCAGAGCAATCATGGACTCTGGACAAAGTCTGGTGAGGTTGCTGGAGGGCTACCCAGCACTAATGGAGACCTGCACCATGAAGTGCTGTTAGGGGACGGTAACACAGAGACCCTGCCCTTCATCAGACTGGAGTTTAAGAAGGCTACTCGTCTCCATAAAGGAAGAAAAGGAAGAGTTTTGAGAGTTGCCAGTTTTGTTAGTGTCCATCAGCACTTCTAAGAGTTGACTGAGAATGATTATTACGCATGGGTTTGAGATAATTCCATCTTGACTTTTTAGCCTTGTTCTTCAGTTTTCCATGAAACAAATCTTTAATTAGACTCCCAATGCAGCAAAGTACCTAAGCAAGTGAAAACAGTTTAAATCTCACCTACATTAACACAATTCCTAAGTGTTTAAAATGATACATGTGCTGGCTGGGGTGGACCCCACCTGCCTCTCCCCAGTTGTAGCCAGAGGTTTCAATAGCCTCCCTGCCACTACAGTTGATGCACAGTAGAGCTTTCACTGTTTTCACTCTGCCTTGAAGACACTCTCAAGCAATTCAACAATTTCTCTATTGAAACTTCTTTGTTTAAATGCAAACGAAGAGCAGAGCTGAGCCTACAGTGTTGAATGAACATAAACTGAAATGTCTTCACCGGATTTCATTTCCAAGCCTTTCCTCTTTTCTTCCACAGGGGAGATGTCTCATCATGAGGTTTAAAAGGAAGCTGTCTATATATCTTGCTTCTGTTTATAAAGGGTTGCTCACCTTTCTATTTGCCATTTTAAAAACTGACTAGAAATAGACACATTCTTCACTGAAAAATGCTTAGCTGCAGACATGTACGTAACTCCAGTTGGTGAGAGCCGTAGTACTTGTAACCAGCATCAGCATTAACTCACCAACCATTTATATCAGAATATTCTGTAGCAGAAAATGTATTACTGCCTAGAGTGAAAAAACTTAGTGTGTAGAACAGCACCATACTATCCTGCTGTGCCTGGCTCTAGTTTTAATGTGGGCTCTCCGTAATTATAGTGCTAGTACAGAATCACAGTGTTGGTTTTACCCTGGCTGATCTCAAAGAAATTCTTTTCAGCCTCATTGGAGAACTGCACAGCACAAGGTGGACTGTGAGGGTCTTTGATGACTTTAGTCCAGGGTGAAACCCCCCTGGGACTTTGTGAAAGGGGGCGGTAGCCTGTTGAGCCTGTCAGATATGTTTCTGTTGGATTTACTGACCATTCCCCTTATCTCCAGATTGTGAAAAGCATGTTGCCTGTAAGCCTCTGGAAATCCTACCCCCTCTGGTATTTTGGTGTACAGAGGATATCAGAGGACATTGAAGCATAAGGTCTTTCAGAAGTCGGAAGACAAAATAATGGGAGAAATCAAGAAGACAGGCTTGCTTAGGCCCTTTTTATTGCTCCTCAGAACTGTTGTATTGCATTTCCACCTGGATGACCCCTCTCTGCTATGGACTGTGATAAGTCTCTGAGACAGGCAGCTCCTTCAATGTCCAGATGGCTTCCCCGCTCCCTTCACACACCACCCTCGGTTTGTTTCTGCGATATTGCTCCTCTTCATGGCAGAGGGCAGCAGGGCTCCCCAGTGCCCACCCCCATTCATGCACTTTCCACAGAGAGCTCTGGAATCGATGGTGCTCATCTGTGAGACGTTTGATGTCTCATGCTACTACCTACAGTACTGGTTTTGCTGCCACTGTGATTATGCCTGTACTTACAGCATTGCAGTTTCAAACAATGTCCCCCTTGCTAAGAGATTCCCACCTGACTGTTAATGCCACGCTGAGCTTTGTGTTTTGATACTGATTTACAAGGCATTTCAAGTAAAAATGAGACTGTTGTACTACCTCAAGTAACCTCCACTCTACCCACTCCCTGTCAATGGTACAGATGGTACCCAACACCAAGCCTAACAATCTTTCTATGCAGTAATCCTAAGCACTCTTTCTACGTTTTCATGCAGATATGGTGCCTGAAGAGACTTGTAGAGGTCCACAGGCACCAGTGTTTTCACCCGGAACTCCATTCAGAGCTCTCCTTGCCATTAGTGGCCTGGGCAGTCATAGCCCTGTCAGATAAAGCATTTACTCATAAGCATTATCTGATGAAGCCCCTTCAATATGCAGTACATAATGGCAATGTAGCTCCCAAGGATAACATTAGTAGAAGTAAATACAGTACCAGATAGAGAAGGGTTTGCAGAAGCAACATTAGCTATCAATTCCATTGATTAACGCCAATGGACTGAGTATTCCTATAAAATTCAACCTGAAGCTGCCTAGCCATGAATTTTCTGCTGTCAGATCCTTAGTTTCAGCTTTATTTTTAAAGTTGTCTGCCCACACAGAGCTGTGATGTGAGCACCTCTGGGAGCTCATCTTCAAGTGGAAGACCTCCATGATAGAGTGACTGCCCTGAGTATTGCTTGGGGGAAGTATTAACGAAAGTGCCATAAGCAAGGTTAGAAAAAGCTGTTTCTATGCATTACAGAACGTTTACACAGCAGTTTTCCCTTTAAAGCATCCTCGATTTTTCAGGTGCAAGTGTTCAGTTCAGTAAAGCTTAGCATAATCCCAGATGACAGTCTGTCTAAGAAACTGTCCAGAGGAAAGATCCAAGCAAGATGTGCATTTTTTCTTGGAGACCACTAAGAAATTACATCACTGCTATAATGCCACAGTGTTTGTCTGCTAATATATTTGCAGGAGGTAGGAAGGACTGGAATAATGACTGTTGTCTGCAGCTCTTCAGAAAAGAAAAAATGTAGTAGTGCAAAATGTGACTTCCTTCAGCCAGTACTCAAAAGGGCTTTGTTTGAACAATGTGGTTTTGGTTTTAGTTAAATACTCTTGATACAAGAAAGGCAATCTGATGACCTTTCAAGCTTGATTCCTTCCAAATATGAAGGTTAAATGGCACTGCAATTTTAGCTCACTGTCTTTTGTTTCTCATTCTCATGGGCAGGGAGATGCAGGGAAGAAGACCACATGACTCAGGATACTGTAGAACGGGAAGTCTGCCTTCGCTTAGTCAGCCATTAAAAAAAGTGATCTGCTATGTGGGTTATTATTTCTAATTTTGCCTTCCAGTGTGTAAGCAAATACTGTTTGATACTGACAGCTGTTCTTAAACATTGGAAGTAAAGGGACCCAGCACCGGGGAGGGGAGTGCAGGCTGCCATTCATTTGGATAGATATGTTTAATCATCAACTATATACTGCACTCTGATCTGTGCGACATCTGACTTCTGATGAGATGAAAGTTCTGGAAGTTATTACTGAAAGCAACAAATTGCATAAAGAAATATTCTAATTGAAAGTACACCTTGCAAAGAACTAAAAACTAAATCAAGATCTAAGCATTTGTTTCTCATTGACATCACTGGGAATTGCATATACATGCATCCAGCAGAAAATAATTTTGGTAATTAAAATAATTAAAGTTACTTCATTTTGCAGAAATTATATTTCATGTTCAGCTGCAATTTATAGGTTAACACTTTGTGTTATTTTAGCAAAATTGAAAAGCTGGGGTTTCAATGCGTCGCTACAACTTATGCTGAGCTGGAAATGAGCAAGAGTAAGCTTGCTTGTCTCTAATCACTGTCCTTTAAGGCTTGCATTTTACCCGATCATTTCACTCACTACAACAGAAAGGAAAACCAGCTTATTGTCACATAAATATGCTTCTGCAGCTGGCTCTGAAAAGGTAAATAATTTCCCTCCGAAAACTCTTACTCCTATAATAGACCCAGTGAAATTCATACCTCTGCCTTAAGGAAATAAACTACTTAAATGCTAATGTTTCACATTTAAATATTTTAAATTGCTTCCAAAGTAACACAAAGGTTGTATGGGTGCTTTACAACTGGACAGCTATAGAAAATATTTTCCAATATTCAGAAGGAAAAGCAGAGAGCTTCATCTTCATAGAAGGAAAGAGACTGCCAGAGACCACAGGGCCATTTGCTCTTCGGTCTCAGTCGTAAAGAATCTACAATGGCCTTATTCAGGTGCTGTGTCAGGGATAAAAAATAGTATCTGTGAAAGTCTCCACTCCGGGTATGGTCTTGAACAAAGAGGTCCAGCGTAGCAGACCCAAGGCAACCAATGTGATCCAGGTGATTTGTTGTCTTTGCAGTGGGAGAGTCAAGGAAAGTGATTGCAAGATCTCACCAGTGGTGTGATGGCTGCTACGCGAACAAGTACAATAAACAAATGAATACTGCTGGAACAAGTGCTTAAGTGCATGAGGTCCCTGAGCTCACAGCTTGGATGCTCTTCGTGGCACCTTCGCAGTGACAGCCCTGTCCCCTCCTGCGGAGAGAGGGGACCCAAGCTACTCCTGCCTCTGCAAGGGCACTGCTCAATGTGCAGGGCCCGGTGCACATGACCAAGCTGGGAACTCCTCTGGCACTTTCTGGGGGGAAGACAGCAGAGTTTTGCCATGCCCCTGTTACTCTTCTGCAATCCTGGCTGTGTGAGTTGGTCGTGGTGGGGTTTTTTTCGGCAGGGTTTCTCTTTTCTTGCCATTCTAATATTCGGCCATCCAAATATCTCTATTAAGAGAATCACACCCTTCCAAAGTACTTGAAGAGATTATTCCCATTTTAATATATCCCTTTAATATGGTCATTTCTGGTTCAAATATGAACTGGAAATTTGGAACATTTGTGGGATCCATGATATTTTATTTTGCATAGGTCTAGCAGTAATGCCTATTTTACAGGGACTGCCTTTCAAGGTGAAGGAAGACTTCTTTTTAACTAGTGACTCTCTAACCGGCCCTGGCTAGGCATTATTCTTGGTCATTTCCACCTTGTATATACAGAAAAAGATTTGTCAGAGCAGGCTGTCCTCGTGATCCCTGTGCAGCCCTGTTCCTTTCAGCATATGTACACAGGTTTAACCAACTGAATCTTGGTAAACAGCTGTGCTGGAAATCAAGCGATGGAATGAAACCTGCTGGATTTTTTTAGCACATAATCATACGTTATTATTTACTGAAACAATTTAACTTGCCCATAATTTACAGATATTTACAACCCCCTTACCCTGAAATCTGTCTATCTGACACTGTTAATGACTCGTTGATTCAGAGACAGAAAGGGGCTGGCATTGAAAGAAGGCCTCCGTAGTGCAAACAGGATTCAAAAGACTGAACAGATTTTGTCAACAGTCCTACTCCTTCAATTTACGCTACATAATCTCCCTCATAGTCACCAGCTAGAACCTTACCTTTGTATGAAAGCAGGCAAGATAACATTGTCACCACTGTCTTTCATTTTAGATATTCATTTTTTAAATTCAGACCTATGAGCTCTGAGATTAGATTTGACCTCTTTAGTTAACCGAAAAGAAACTTCTAAATCAGTCTAACATACTGCCAAATACTGGAACCACCAGTCCTGGGAGCAAATGATAAGAATCACACATCAGACATGGCACATATGAAAATCACAGGTTTTAATCATTGTCATGCTCTACATCTATGAATTCTGAAAGTATGGTGCAGCCTTTACCAAAATGTCTCTTGAATCATATTTCAGTCCTTTAAAGCAGACACCTGTGGAAATCTAGTTGCTTTGTTCTCCCATGGTTTTTTTCCCCTGCACTTTGTTTTAGTTCTAGTACTGCTAAGAACTGAAACTGCACTTACAGTACTTTTAATAAAGTAAAAGTGTTGCCACACTTCAGTAATGCCTAACACTATTGAGCATTTACTAAGCATAAACAGTATATCACGTATATCAGTTAGCAAACACATCAAGAAAATCTCTGCCATATCAGGGAGGATTGAAGCGAGCAGGAAGCACAGCTAGGAACCAACACTGATAAAATGGAAGCCACAAATTAAGAAAAAATCTCTTTCTTTTATTTTGCACACAAAACATGAATACTGACTACACATCAGTCACTTCACACTGAGCCCTCTTCAATATTACTTGGCAGTTATTTGGGATGTAAAAGGTAATTTCTGGGGAGTCACCATATGTACTTATATAAAGACACTTCCATACCAGCAAAGCACACACAGAGGATAGCTCCTGCATGAACGAGTGAGGTTTCACCATCTGGTAGAAAGATTCAGTCCCTGAGCAAACTCAAAATTCCAATAACTATTTGAATCTATTCAGCTTCACATCTCTTAGCGGCATATGCATACCAGGAACTTCAATCCTGGTATTTTTTCTGTGTCTATTGTCTTGGAACTCGGAAAAAGACTTGAAAAAATTAGTCACTTTGACTATTTTTGCAAAGCTCGTTCAAAAATCAACGAGTATTTTTCAGCATGAGTCACTGCCCACATCCCTGTTGCAATAATTGGGTTATGCATTCTCATTAGAAACTCTGACTCCTGTTCCTTCTCTTCAGTTAGAAGATGAGCAGAAGCCAGCTGGCTTGAGTTTTATTCGAAAACCACAAAGTGTTCAAATGCAACTGTGCATTAATTCTGTTTGTTTCCTTGAAGATACAATAAAACAACCAGCCAAGCAAGCATGGGTTAACCAACCCCTGCTTTAGATGAACCATCCAGTCAACTACAGCTGATGCAAGAAAACTGCAATATAGCAATGCTAACCCTTCTTCTGACTTCTAGGGAGCAAACCTGTGGCAAACCTTAGAAACAAGCACCATCGCCCTTCTGCCTCTCACAGCTGGGAAGGTTGAAGAGGAAATCGGTACCTGGGTAGAAGCCGGCGTGCTCCCGTGGGTGCTGGGTCCTGCTGCCTGCCTCTCTGGGCAGCTCAGCAGCTCTGTGGCCTGTGCTGCCAGCGCGGGTCAAAGTTTCACCAGGCTGTTTCACCCGCTGTCCCACCCTCCCTGCAAACACCCCGTGGCGGAAGGCAGAGCCTGGGCCACAGGTGCAGAGTCAGTGCCAAAAAGGTTTCCCCTCTTCTACCCACCCTGTTCTCCGCAGGGAAAACAAGGCACATACAAAAGGGAAACCTGCAAAGAGGGGGACATAGGGAAAGTGTGCAACAAAGGGGGAAAAAAGGTACATAAATGTGCTATTAATAGATAATTTGTGGCAGGTAAATCATGATGACCTTTCTCTGTATTGTTCTAAGGCTGCATGCAAGCCAAGGCGTGCCTGGCTGAAAGCTGAGAGGGAATGCTTAATTTATGGGAGCACATAAATTTCCACATAAATCTTTGTCATGAGAGAGCAGTCATCCAAATCACAGCTAAAACTTCAAAATGGCAACAAAAAGACCTGAAACCGCATGATCTAATAATGCAAAGGGAGCCTAAACACAAAGACGGGGAAAAGAAATGACCGAGGCAATCTGTGACATTTTACCTTGCAGGTAGACGCTCTGCTCCTGCCTCTTGGCTTCTCGGGAGTGCCTCAGAGTTAAAGCTCTACCTGCACTAACCGGAGCCTTCCCATTCCCGGAAAGTTAACAATTACAAACAGAGGGCAGGCGAAACGGGCTGGCAGCTGAATGAAGCATTGACAAGGTACTGCTGCCACTCCCTGAGGACAAGAGGACAGCCTTGGGAAAGGCTTGGAGGCTGGGACTCGGTGGCTGCTCTCAACCTTGGAGACCCTTTCTGGACCTGGGACACAGATGTATAATCATGGAGGAGCAACGGGAAAATCTATGCTACGTTGTGTGTCCTGAGTTTGTGATTCTGCTTCGTCTGCCATGGCCTTTCAGTCCTGGTTTGGGGAAGAGTGATTCCTTTTGTCTAATCTTAGGATCCTTGACTTGAGCAGTACATATCTTACTGCACGTGTTTAAGGAAAAAATCTACATCACCATCTCCTCTAGCTAGCTGGGTTAGCTACTAAACTTGCCATGTCGTGCAACTAGGAACATGCCCATTGCTGGGTTTGCTCTCTATCTGGATCTTGTATGGCCTTGCACAGGGATGGGGCTGTCCATGCTCAGTGGTGTTGGGCTGAGGGACACCAGCTGAATCTGGTCATGTTGGAGAGGCTTTCTTTGCCCGCTGGGCACATAAGCAGATGTGTCACTGAAAGCAAGGACACCTGAGGGGCCTTCCTCAGAGCTCAGAGCCCAGGGCAAGCCGGCAGGGGCCAATGCATGGACAGCCCTATGGCATCAGCCTGTGCTGCATGTCCGGTTCACCCAATGCACACGAGCCTGCTCAGCTCTCCAAGGTGCCACTGTCTGCTGTGGGTGTTTTCAGCTGTGGTGTTCCCTCCTGCTGATCTCCATTTTCCTCTCCTTTTGCCTGGAAAAGGACTGGCAGAAGAGGATTCTCTCACAGACTTGGTATTTAAGGCCACTATGGTGGCTGCTTGTGACTCCCTGGTAGGACAGGCCATTGACACCAGCAGAGAAGGCATACGGACTTCCCTGCAGCTGCTAGACATAATCCCACTGCTGTAGGACAACATGCAAGACTTGGCAATGCATTTTGCATAAGACTTTAATTCCCAGCCATCAGCTGGTACGCCCTCTAGATAAAAAACCCTCTCAGCTGCTTTACAGCATCTGCTTCAACCTGTGAGCGAGAGTGATGTGATGAATGCACAAGGGAGGAAGAGACCCATCTTCTGCCAGCTTCTCAGGCTTGCGGCAGGACACTTGCCACATCACGTTAGCTTCCCAGCTGACCCCCCAGCTGTAAGTGGAAATAACAACCTGCTATTCCACAGAGCTGCTTGGAGTCTCAGCTGTGGCTATCACCTTTGAGACCCCCAGGCAGAAAGAACAGTCTTATCTGAAAGAGCTTATCTGCACTTAAGACCCTGCCTAACCAGCTCACAGGAGCAGAAGCTGCTCCTAGCAGTCTTGCTCCACCTGATATTGAGTCCTGCTCCCAGAGGGGTACATTAGGTGGACAAGAGGGGAGGTCCACCCATCCTGTTTCCCCCTCCTGCTTGGATAAGTGCTCCACTCAAGATCTTTCAGATCTTCCCAGCAAAACCTGGTTTGAGGAGACCGTGTTTCTGTGGAAAGGTCTGCTTTTGGCAACGTGTTTCCTGGTTGCAGAAGAGTTTAAACAGAAGACTCTGAAGGAGCGCTGCCTACTCATCTGGATCAGATCGATATTTTTACCACCGTTGTGTTTCATGTCATGACAGTGCTGGTCTGGTCTTTGGCAAGGTTGGAAACCGAGGCTGCAGTGGTGAGATTTGGAAGTAGAAGAGAGGCACACTGGTACTTGGGTTATGGAGCCAGTTCAGATTTAGTTTGCCTGGCAGCATAGACAAGGTCACTGGCTATTACGGGAAGGTTGTACAAACACTCACTTTTCCATGGTGTTAATACTTGTGCAAGCGTATTAGCCTGGTACAGGCATAACAGAGTCAAACCGTAGCATTGACCCACTGAGACCAAAGGACTGCAAGGAAACTCAGTTATCAGTCAAAACTACCAGGTGTAGCTACCACAGAAAAATGATGGCTCTACTATGCTACAGCTGAAGTTGTATCATGTCACCTTGGACAAATAGAAATAGTGGAAAATTTGATGGGTCCTCCCACTAAATATGCCCTTGTAGATAAGCTGATACAATAGAACAGAAACCAAATTTTTTTATATATATCTATATTGTTGCACAAGGAATAAGAAAAAAAATCATCTTCCCTATAATACCTCTGCACAGCTACCACCTTGTGGAAACTCAGTCTTTCATTCACACAAGCTTGTGAAACCCTTTTCTGGTTTTCAGAGATTAACCTCTAAATGAAAATCATCCAAAAAATAATGACCTATACCTTTCTTTCTTGTAAGAAAGTGATAGCACTTTATAGGACTTTATAGGATGCTACATATGAAAGCACACTGTGAACACGAACAACTGGATTAAGCACCACTGTGATGCATTTCCCTGAAGCGTTGATGCCTTTGGCTCTTCAGCAGGTTGGGATAGGCTGTTTTTTATTTCCCAAAGGTCACACAGCAAGACAGTACTACATCCACAGTCAGCTCTGCAGGTATCATTGCCCATGTCCCTGAAACGAGTGTGGTCGGCTTCTGGCCAAACTGAATTTAACATGCTTCTCCTTATTTTCCAGTCTCAGAGATGAGGTTTTCACAGCTGAGGGCTCGGAGAGAGGCAGATGCTTCTCAGGAGGCCAAGTCTGCCTCTGTGTCACCTGGTCCAAAGTTCCCCACACCACACATTCGCAGATAACCAGGGGTTGGGTTTCTGATTAACACACTGCTGATAGGAGGGACTGCGACCCAGGGGAACTTGTGTTTCAGTCGCAGTGCACAACCTTTGTCACAGAGCACAGGTTTCAAGGGCAATGTAACACTTGTGTATTTACTTACTACAAACGGAGGAGGTGCTGGGTTGTATAGCACACAGACCATAAAGTCAAACATTAATTTAGTACACCGTATAACTTCAGACTGGCTTGGGAGCAAGTAAAGTAAAAGATATGGATATTAAAAGTGAAAAAGCACCTAAGATTTGTGTGCCCAAAGGCACTTTCAATGAAACAACAATTTACTTACAAAGTGTTAGTAGACTTAACAACACATAGGTCAAACAACAAAACTAAAACGTTGGGATCAGGTAACAGAAGGGGAAATTTCTGTGAATCTTAAGTGGCTTTTAATTGTGTCCAGTTCTCTTTCAACAGATGCATTTGTATTTCACCCTGAACAGCAACACTCGCTTTGGGAAACAGTACAGATCCAGAGGGGCTTCTGCAGAGGTTTTGAAAACTTTGTATTCCCAGTAAAGAACTGCTGCATCTGAGCACATGGTGCTGTCAGGAATATGTTCAGACCCATCCCTAAGCAGTGTGTTGAAACTACCTCCCCAGGAAATACTGGTACAGCACCGACCGCCCCCTCCTCAGGAGCAGAAGGCTTAGCAACCACCTGCTGCAAAAGAAACAGGTGGGAGGGGAAAAATAATCACTGTGAGCTGTAGATGATCTTTATCATACAGGAAAATAGCAGAGATGTGAAGTATGACTTGAGAGGGCCCTTCAGCAGTGGCCTGAAGATGGCACACATGAGGACACGTCTCCAGCTGTGGGCTTGGCTGGCTGGGCTCTCAGAAACCACACCTGGCCATGTCAGCAGTGCCAGGGCTACAGCCCTGCCAAACCTACTCACCCCGTTGGTCCATGATTTAGGATCTTGTACTGAGTTTTCAAAGCAAAATGCCCTGTAGATCATCATCTATTGCAGAACGAGTCCTAAGCACTGGACAGGCAAAGTGCTCCTCTGGATCACAAAAGAAAAGAGGTAGCAAGGGGACTATTTACAACAAGCTTCTGCTAGCTGATCCCAGAGCTGTACAGCTGGTAGTTTCACTGGGTAGTTTCAGTCAGCACTGTCCCCTTGGAGGGACCAGACCTTGAAAAATACACGAGATACATAGGAAAACTTGCTCACAGTTCACAGGGAAACTGAATGTTGATGGGAAGTGTTTGCAGGGAGTATTTGCAGGCAATGCTGGTACAAAATCCCAGCCAGACTAGAAAACTCCCCTAAAAAAAAAGGCTTTGTTCAAAATACAGACCACCCCATCCCACCTTTCTTGGTCACTCCCTCATTTACAGTGCTTTTTTTTTTAAAAAAAAAAACCAACAAACAAACAAAAAAAACCCATTAAAAAAAAAAAAAAACAAAAAAGAAAGAACAAAAATAGTATTCCAAACCTTTATCATCCAGAGGTTTCAGGGAGAACTGCTTATTTTTATTTTATCTGTGTTTTGAAAGGCCACATTACCCCAGCGATTTAGCAACTTCACTCTGCAGACAAGTATTTCAAAATATTCCCCTCTTCATAGCTGTTGAACTGCTCTCACATGTATTGCTGCATTGCATGATGCCACCCACAGCCACTCTTAGGAAAGGATCAGGTTGGAAATGCAATGGTTTAAAATCACAGATGTGCTTTCCCCATGGGTTTGATCTTAGTCAAAAGCCGCTCAAGAAAGCTGCTCCTCAGATTTCCCTGATGGGACAGTTTCTGAACAGGGAGAATCTCAGGCTCAGGCTTCAGTGGTGCTCACTGGGATCCCTACTGTGCAGTCAGGGGTCCGTGTGGTTTGGGTGCTTAAGCAATGTCCCCCTTGTGTCTCTAGTCCCTTGTCTCTGCCTGCACAGACCAGGGACAGAGGAGCAAATGGGCAGGTTGGCAGTGATCTGGGAGGGGAGATGTCCTCAGGAGCACTGATGGCATCAGGAGTACCTGGCAGGCACATCTGCTCTGGACTGCCATGAGGATGGCACTGATTGCACAGAGCAGTGTCTGTAGTGCGTTGGTGTGTAGGCAGCATGACAGAATCATACTCTGGCAAAGCTGGACAGCTTTTCAGAACAGTGGAGAATTATTACTACTTCAGGGGGAAAAACATGCATTAAACCACATTTCTAGAAGAGCCCACCTCTCACTTTAGGCACCAAAATAAGCCTGCACAGAAAACAGCCATTACCTGGGCACAGGTGTTACAAGAGCAGCAACAAAGAAGAGAGAGTTTATAAATCAGCCCACTTCCCAGGAAGGCTGGTGTGGCAGCTGCTGCCTCTCAGACAGTGTTCAAGCACTGCAAATGCTTGACCTGCAGTGCCTGGGCAGGGTCCTCATGGAGTCCCTCTCAGTGGGCGCCATGTGCCACAGAGGTGCGCTGCCAGACCTGAAGGACAAGTAGAAAATGTACTGGAACAAAGTACTGATCGGTTTCTGTGACTGTTCCTTGCTTAACTTTGAAAAATTAACCAACCCTAGTGTCAGTATAGTGGTTTTACTCATTTTCTCCTTTAAAGGGGTATGACTAGGAAGGGAAATTTCTTCCACCTACATTTCAGTTAAGACATTTTTAATTAGTTGGTTAACTAGACTTATTATGTGTATGATTTAAAAAATTATAAGCCATAGCTTGTTACATGATTTTTTTTTCCCCTGTAGTTCATTTAAGATAAGAAGAAATTGTTTATTTTATACTGGAGAGTATTTAAATCAACTTTAATGGGCTATGATTTCCAGATAATGCCTATATCTATTTATCTCTCTATTATCTATCTTTCTATAAAGACACATTAAGTTTTAAAATGCTTCGGAAGTTCTGATTGTGTATGTGGAGCTGTAAACAGTGGGGTTTAACATTGGAACTGAAACTAGCCTGTAGCCATTTAGCAATGAGCAGTCTTGTTAACACCATCCTTAGCAACTTACGTTAAATTGGGCAAATATTTGCCGTTTAATCCAGTACCTAACATTTGATGACATGAAACATCTTCATCAGACTCTGTAACTGCAGCTAGTTACTTTGAATGGCTCCCAGGAGATAAGTAACGTTTCTATTTTAAAATAATGCTTAAGAAAAAAGTACATATGGAGATTTTATAGCTGAATGGAAAAGCTGGGGCTGAATCAGCCTTTCCAGCAGATACTGCCAAGTAGATGAATGAAATTCTTGTTCTTATTTGCTTTGCTCAGAATCTTAGGAGGTATTGATGTAGATCTCTGTGACACCAGCTCCCGAGGACTGTACTAAAATATCTGGAAGCTATTATTTATTGCTTCATTACCTCCATGCTACCAAAACCACCCCTCACACAGATGCCTTTTATAGCACCTCCACCTCATCATTTGCAGATGAGTGGGATGAAGGGCTGATTCACACACAGTGGGCCTCTTGCTTTGTGGTCTTCCTGTCAACTGCCCATGAGAGGTGTTTAGTTGCCTCTTGCTCCTCCCTTTTTGGATAACCCCAAGGTAGATGGAGGCTTCCTGAAACAGAAACAGCTTGAAATGAATACAGTGCCTAGAAGTAGCAGTGTGGCTAAAACATAGCTGGAGCTACATGGGCAACCACAAAACCAGGAAGAATACTGAGGATGCTTGGAATGGAGTCAGGGACTTGATAATGGTCTGCAAGGAAGTTAATGGAGAATCACAGAAATTAACAGGCATGGTTCAGGAGGAAGAGGAGTTGTGAAGTGCTTACAGGCAGGTGATGGCTGGAAAGGAGGGTGGGGTAGAGGTGGAAGGCATCTTGGGTGTAAAAGAGATGGAGGAAATGAATAATTTCTAGAGGGAAATTAAAAATAAGATGGGGCAACCCAGCTGCTGGGGTGGGGTAAGGTGCTTTGGAGGGACAACTGATAAGACATAGAAGAAGGGAGAAAATGACGGTTGAACTGGAAAGAGGAAGCAGTAAATACAGGATTTGCAGACGATGGCTGTAAAGAAATGCATATGAGTCAGGTAAAACAATAGTGTGTTGGAAGAACATAACTAAGAGGACAGCTAATCCCTGGGTGAAGGAAGAATTGGTGGATCATCTGCCTTCAACCACTGTGCTAGGTGCTTGAAGCCATGTTGCAACAAAGGTGGAAGAAACGCCGTACACCTAGGGAGAGAAGATGAAAAAGCCAGAGGTGACAGCACAACAGAGCCCAGCCACAGAGAATCAGGCAAGTTAGGGCCAAAATTACTTGTGTGGTGGAGCTGGACATGGGGCAGCTGGCAAGATGCAAACCACCCAAAAGGAACTGATGGAAAAACCAATGTGATGAGAGCTCAGAGATTTAAAGATCAGCTGGGGGGCATTTTTGTGACCAGAATAACTCATGAAGTGAAGCAGAGCAGTGAAGCTAAGAAGGTAGAAAGCTAACAGGCATGTGGGACATT
Source organism: Lathamus discolor (assembly GCF_037157495.1). NCBI lineage: Eukaryota > Metazoa > Chordata > Aves > Psittaciformes > Psittacidae > Lathamus > Lathamus discolor. The sequence continues at coordinate 140,656,608 of NC_088884.1, read as the reverse complement.
GCATGGCAGCCGCTCTGCTGAGAAACAAGGGATACCCAGGACGGCTGGAGGGAGCCTGAGGTGTAAAATCTGGGAAAGGAGAGAACAGGGAGCAGGATGTCTGCAAGTGGTTGACCAGGAGGAGCAAAGAGGCATTGCTGGGTGCAAGCTGAAGGGGCCTGAGAACACAGCAGTCCCTTGGTGGCAAACAGCAGTGCAGAGTCAAAGGCAGCGATGTTGCTGATAGGCACAGGCAGCAGCCTAGGTAGCAGGCAGGGCTGGGAGAGACAGGACTGTCAGGGTGACTGTACAGGGTGACAATACTGTCAGGGTGAAAGGAGTGGACACTGCAGGGGTAATGGTTCAGAGAAAAATGTAACAATGAACCCTTTTGCTGTTCATAATAAAAGTAGCCCCAAGTAGATTTTCATACTAATTAAAAACCTTCACATAGAAGGAGCCCAGGAGAACCAGAAATATCCTCTCTACAGCAGCTACATCACATGTGCAAACGAAATATGTTGCTAAACTTGTCTTTTCCCTATGTAAGGACTAAAACTAGATATCGTTTACTCCTATCCACACACAACCAGTCATGCTTTATGCTTGTACAGTTCCCATCTATTGTATGAAAACTGGAGAACTGAGTAACGGAATGTTCTGTACCAGAAAGCTGCAGCGCTTAGCCAGTAGATTAGTTTCCCAGGGTAGTTTTATGATATTTCTATTTTTTTTAGATCTTCCATTAACACTCACAGTGGATTTGCTTCTCCATGCAAAGGAATGATTTAAGAGGGAGTATCTGTAATGCCTACCCAGACAAGCAAGCACATTGATGCATTTTCTGAGATCAGTAGCAAATTGATCTGCAATCCAGCTGTCCTGAAGCTTACAGCTAATGGGAAAATCCCAATTCAAACTCCCAACTTATAAAATCCATCTTACTGCTACACATGTTTTTAGAGTTCAAAAGACTTTTCTGGATTCTGGAAAATTTACATTTTAATCTTTCAATGTAGGCAGATACCGCATTTTGAGAGTTGACCCTGCTCTGCTCAATACTATGAAATCAGGAGCTGCTGGATAAATGTGTTTCAGTGAAAAAAGTGCTATTTCTAAGCACAGAGGCAGATATCTGTTGTTGGCTGGGTCTCAGTCCTGCTTAGCTGCAGACTACAATTCAGAGGCTTGGACTTGATTTATGTTAAAACTGGAATTACACAGTCTGTTCTCACTAACCTTTGCACAAGATGGAGGGACTCTCAGAACCAGCTTGTTCTTGCAAGACTTCTGCTTGAAACAAAACCTTTCTGAGGACAGCAGCTTGCATATGAGTTGAGCTGCATCTGTACTAGAGCCAAATCCTAAGAATCATTGAATCATAGAATAATTTGGGTTGGCAGTGACCTTTAAATGTCACCTCGTCCAACCCCTCCTGCAGTCAGCAGGGACATCTCCAACTAGATTAGGTTGCTCAGAGCCCTGTCCAACCTCACCTTGAATGTTTCCAGGGATGGGACATCTATTGCTACTCTGGGCAACCTGCTCCAGTGTCTCTAGCACTCTTATAAAAGATCACTTCCATCATATGCAGTCTGAATCTACCCTCCTCATCACAGAGTATTCCTTCATTATGCTCAATCTAAATCTACCTTCCTTCAGCTTAAAGCCATTACCCTTTGTCCTGTCGCAACAGGCCCTGATAACAAGTCTCTCCCCATCTTTCTCGTAAGCCCCTTTAGGTACTGAAAGGCCACAATAAAGCCTCCCCAGAGCCTTCTCTTCTCCAGGGTGAGCAAGCCCAACTCTCTCAGCTTTTCCTTGTAGGAGAGGTGTTCCAGCCCTCTGACCATTTCTGTGGCACGCCTCTGGACCCACTCCAACAGGTCCATGTCTTTCCTGCACTGAGGAACCCAGAGCTGGATGCAGTTGCTCCAGGTGCTGGATGCAGTGCTCCAGGTGGTGTCTCACAAAAGTGGAGTAGAGGGGGAGAATCACCTACCGCAGCCTGCTGGTCACACTTCTTTGGATGCAGCCCAGCATGCAGTTGGCTTTCTGGGCTGTGAGTGCACATTGCTGGGTCACCGTCAGTTTTGAATCCATCAGTACCCCCAAGTCCTTTTCCATTGGGCTGCTTTCCCCAGCCTTTTTTGGGTTGCCCTGCCCCAGGTGCAGCAGAACCTTGCATTTGGCTTTGTTGAATCTTATGAGGTTCATATGGGCCCACTTCTCCAGTGGCATCCAAACCACTCCTCTCAGATTGGTGTCATCTGCAGATTTGCTGAGGGAGCACGCTTGGGCTTTGTGGGTTCAAAATAGTCCCCTAAGCAGTGAGGATTTAAACACCTGGAATTATTTCATTTCATTCAACACAACTCCATTCATTCTGTGTGGATGTTGAAGAGCACTGAATTGCCTGTGTTGTGCACAAATCCTGTTGGGCACTAATGTGTGGTACTTCACATTGGTCATGGACAGCTACATATTTTGTTTCTTAAACACAAGGGAATAGATGTATTGAACTGTTGTTCTGAAATAACACACATTCAGAGGCCTAAACGGATGTTACAGACCATTGTGAAGAGTAATGACAAATCAGATTTTAATGATTACTAAGACTCAAAGCATCACCAGATTATGAGAAAGGTCTTAAAAGATGCCTTAGAAAGATTTCTAGGCAGCAGTCTAACAGTCACCCAATCACCAATTGATCACCATCAAAATATCAAATTCTGAACCAAAACTAACAGCATTCTGGCAATGTTGCCAAGTGTGAGATTGGTATTGCAGACATGAACATGCAAATATGAACACAGGGGTTTTCACGATTGATTGTGCTTTTTCTTTTGCAGCTTACCACCTGATTCCAAACCTAAATTTTATTGGTATTTTGGAATAATCCTGAAGTATTGAGCAGTGATAGCCAGTATTTCATATTACAGTTAAGTACTTGCAAGATTTTAAATGCTCTTAATGGCTTACACTTGCTTAGTCTTTCCCTGGAAGGAATTCCATCTCGCTTGTATTTTCACATAGTGTTTTCACCTCCTCTGATATACAGTCAGCTCTGAAGAAGAACACTGAGGCAATTAAAGTTAGAAATTTCAAAGTATACTTGGTTTCACTGAAGTTATTGTAAGCAATTTGAGCGATAGAACACATTTATCTGATCTCATACATTAACCAGGTACTCGTCAAAAATGTAGGAATGGGTGTGCCTGGGGAACTGAGCATCTTGGCCACTTCTAAAGGTTTTCTTCTTACTAAAGTACAGCACTGTCTCCAAGAGACCAGCAGCAAGCACGATTCATCCTAGAAAAAGTCAGAAAGCTCTCACACACTAAATTATTAAAATAAAAAAAGGACCTAGATCCTTTTATCCATTAAATAGTGTTTGCATACCCTCATCCACTGCCTGGGTAGGCAGTAGGGACACATGACTGTCTGAAAACGAAAAACTGTGAAGTACAAGAACAGGTCCAACACAACAAAGAATAAAGTCTCTGCTATGTTTGGTTTGGGGCCAGGCAAGGCTGCGTCTGCAAACTTCCTATTTGCCACTTATATTTGCTTCACTGAAAATAATAAATCATCTCCTGCTAGACACTGGGTCTGTCTAGGCCAAGGTGAGAAGTGCTATTGTAGTGTCTTTTGCAGACACTGTGGCATGCAGCCAGTGAGAGCCTGCCCTACCAGCCTACCGCACCTCCAACCAGCCTCATTCCCCCCTGCAAGCTCATTTCTGGGCTGGGGCACCAGTTCAAGCACCAGGACAGTCTCCTGCAGTCCTCCCCCATCACGGCATTCACTTCTAGTGTGGCCAGGAGGATGCCAGCAGAGCAGCCAGCAGATGGGGAGTCCCATGCTGCCCCGGCTGTGCTGAGCAGTAACTCCAGCACATTCAGGGGAAAGGTGATGTGTTTCTTCACGCCAGGCTTCCCTCAGGAATGAAGGCAATGGCGTGTTGGAACAATGTCACTCCCAGATACAAACAAGTGAGGGCAACTTAGCCAATCTAAATAAACAAATAGAAGCACAAACGGAGGAAAAATTGCACCTTTTGGATTTGATGCTATTCTTCACGTGTGCATGTGACACTTAGATGCTATTACAATAGATGCTGTGGTTCAGTCACTGATTGAATCCCAGTTTCTGAGCCCATTTCTAGCTCTTGGCTGATGTCTCTTTATTGATATGTTGAATACAATTTCATTTGCTTGAGGTTAAGTAAATCATCAGTGTGAATCAACATTTTCTTATGGTCCTAAGACCACAAGAAACATGCACCAGGCTGAGTCACGATGAATACAAGCCTGTGGGATCGCACCATGTGTAAGCCTGAAATTCCAGGCTATGAGCCAGTCAGTGGACTGTGGACTGCAGAGCCTGCAATGATGTTTTGCAAAAAAGTGGCACATGGATTAACACTTGCGGAAACTTCATTTTCATTAATGTGCTGGTTAACACGTTCGGTGTTAGCATCCTGCACTCTTTGTTAAGGAACAGAAAAGAAAGTAATAGTTCACAGCTCCATTGGAGTGCAGACCTACCACCCATGATATGGTATCTCTGAGGGGAGAGATGGATTTTAAATCCCCAACCTGTAACAAGGAATTACTGTTGTTCAAACAAAGCTCCCTCCATGCCTGTGTTACTCGTGCTGCTGGCTGTAGGGAGCTCTGCTAGCTTCTGGGCTTCTGTAGCCACAGAGCTGCTGGTGGGTATTCTGAGGAAATGTATTTCTAGTGAGCAAACAGTCTAACATGTCCCATGCCCTGTGTTAGCATCCCTTGAGAGCCATATGGGATAAGCCAATGCAGGGAATCCATGTCTGTTTAGTTCTAGAGGCTCAATTCCTTCCACACTGTAACTGGAAATGGAGACGAGGAGGTTGCATTGCCTTAATTCTGCTAAAATCCCTTCCTCGCCATCTGTAGGCCCACATGAGGTACTATATGCAAGGAAGAAAAGACGATCAATGATGTTCCCAAGAAGGTGAAAGGAATTTTGCATGGCCTCATTAAAAATCCATATCCCTAGGAAACTGATTTCAACAAATTAAATCGTCAACTGATTTCATTCCAGTTGAGTGAAGAAGGAAATGGTGGGACTACAGCAGTCACTCAGAAGAGATTTCAGCCTTTTCATGTTATTGGTGACATTCTTTTAGAAACCTGTGTCTCCAAGGTCTCTTTTGCCTTGTGACTAAGACGCTGAAGCAATACCCAAGATAAATGCCTGCATTTCTAACATAAAGAAAAATGATACAGTGCTCAGTCATGCACAAATGTCAGTGAGAACCCACTGAGTCGTCTGGGATATCAGATTATGATTTGAGAAACTTCTTTTAACCTAATGAGTCTGCATTCTTTGTTAAAGCAAATTAACATAATTCCACTACAGTCAAGGTAGCTGTACTATTTCAGACATGTTCTTACAGCTTGCTTATCAGCTGAGGGCTTCACAGTAGAGCTTTAAGTGATGTGACCAATATCATGAATAAATTGCTTTATCTCCTCTGAGACAAAACCAATAAAATGCTGTAGCAGTTAGTCCAACTTTAAAAATGCAGATAATATTTATAAAACTTTTTGTAAAAGCCTGTATCGCAGGTAGAGCAGGTACGTACAGGTCTTGAAAAAGGTCCTTATGGAAACATGTTCTAACTCCCTGAATCCATGGAAAGGAAACTCACAGCTTCCAATGACAGGCATTTGTGCACATATTTGGCACAATTCTCATGATTTTTTGCATGGATGTGTGCACAAAATCTGCAGTATCACTTTTGATGCTCTTTCTAAAACAAATTTTGATTATTTTAAAATACTTTTTGTAGTTTAAAATGAAAAAATAGTATTTGAATGATTTTAACAAATTCCTAAGCAGTAGGAATATCAGAGTGATTTTTTTTCTGATTTCATAACATATATTGCTTGTACTGTGCCATGTTGGCACTCAGGTTATGAACCTATAAAACACAGTGGGCCAGAATGAGCTGGTCAGTCTTCCCTCCTCACAGCTTCAGACTTTAAGGCAATGGAATTGCAGTGATACAATATGCTTAAACAAAGTGCTCATCATTGCTATGGCATAAAAGAGGAAGCAAGTTAGTTTAAACTACTTAGTATAATGTTTCCTGCTATATGTTCTCAAGCACAAGGACAATACAAGGTTTGCTGTACTGCTGTGATGGGTGTTTTACTTATTCAGGGGATAAAGAAAGAACTTGGGATCATTTGTTAAAATTCTTTTAATTTCATAAAAGAAAGCACAGAGCTCAATTCTGAGTCTTCGTATGCACAAAAGAGAGACAAAAGGGATAAAGGACACAAAAAAAGAAGGTGCTCTTGGCTAAGTCAATCTTGTCAGACTAGTTTAACAGGGTTAAAAAACCTTCCTAGTGTAAATAACTGTGAACACTGCAGCACATATGGGTAGCATGACTTCAGAGAGCTGAGCCTGCACCTTACTGGACCCCCAGCTAACATACACCATCATGCAATGCTCCTGCCACTGAGCCCTACTGTCCTCTGCATCTGATACCTATGGGTGAAGAAGAGACCTACTTCCCCACAAGCACTGTGGTACCACAGCTCCCTGCAGTGCTCTCCCCTCCAGCTCAGGCACAGATGGGAAGAGCAAGCACCAAATTCATCTATACCTCAGCAACCAGCACATAATTGGTTCTCATCCAAATAAAAGAACAGTGTTACTATTTCAGATTTTGCGGTCTTATGTAGCCCAGAAACGTGTCCACAGTGGTGACCACAAACTGAGCCCTTCAGCACAACAAGAGCAGGACTAACATACATGACCTTTCTTGTAAGTCCTCTATCAGCCTTCAAACATTTTCAGCTCTGGACTCATTGAGCCTGATACAGTTTGCCCAGTGGTGGACCTCTCTTCCAAGTCTCCTCTTGAATCCCTGCAAAACCTGCTGCAATTATCACACCTTTGGCAAACAGTTTCACAGATCTAGTGTTTGCTACATGAAAAATACCTCTTTTCTTCTGAAAATGGCTCTGACAGCTTTGTCTAACAGCCACTACCTCTTGCACTGGATGAGACCGTGAGCAGCTCACCTCCACCACCCTCTCCACACCACCCTGGGTTTTATAGAACTGAATCAAACAGACCCCCTCAGTGGTCTCTTTGCCTGAGCCTGAGCTTACTCAGCCAGAAGCTGAGTATCACACGTATGTTTTGGCTGCTCGTTTCCAAGGGATTAGGGAATTTACTAAAGTGTGGTTGTTGCCCAGGCTCCTTGCAGATCCTCACTGCAAAACTTCACCCCACACTGATTGGCTGTATATTGAACATACTGAATGTACCAGTCACGCAAAGCTCGGTGTGGGCCAGTGATCCCAAATATTTAATCGCTGGTGTGCTCTCATCTTGGTACTCAATGAAGTAGCAAAGATTTTGCTTTACTTGGTGTTCTAAACTGAGGCTGTTCAAGCTAAGATGCACTAACTAGCTTTTAATTGTGCTACCTGACATCATGTCTCCCATCACATCTTTCTGCCATATTTTCATTATGGTTTGCTTTCAGTTAGCTGTAAGAGTCATCCAGAAAGTGGACTTTTTGATGATATGAACATCAACACTGTGAGCACTCATATAATTAACATTATCTGCAAATGTCTGCATGTGATCCTACTGAGATAAATAACCCAGCTGACTGGATTCTGTGAGCTTTTCAGTTGCCCTCAGAAAGCCAAAAGTTCAGGATGATCCCAAACAGCACTCTTTTTCAAATCTCTCTCCCTACGGAATGACTTCTAACACTTCATGGTTTTGCTATTTTAACTTCCCTCAGTAAGTGGTCTGTAATGGAAATTCTGCCTGATCATGCAGGTCTTGTTCAGGCAAAATGTTTTCAATTGATTTTACATCCATTCATCAGAATTGTTTGCTTTAAAAACTGATTTTATGTCTAGCTGGAACATGACCAAATATACTTAAAGCAGATACCCTGCATTTGCACATGCACCATACAGCTGTCTGGTTTTCCTCCCATACTGGGACAGGAGGGCATTTTTAGCTGTTTACAGCAGGGGCAGCTCATCACAACCACACCTGTAAAAAACAGCTTGGCCAGCTGTATTCCTCACAGGGCTGTATGTGCTAAGGCTTCTCAAGAGCAGGTCATGCCCTGCTCACTAAGTAGATGTTCCAGGCATCTGCTCCCCTGCTGAGGCAGGGCCACCCAGCTCTGGGAGTTAGCACTGACATCCTAAAGAGGAGTAGCTAAAGCCAGGAATGAATAAGTGAAAAATGTGTGGACCTCAGGTGAATTGTCAATCAGTTAAAGCTGATGCCTATGCGAGCTCCAACGCCTTTGCAAAGTCAGAGCTTCTCAAAGTGGTAGATGCCGAAGGCTCACGTCTTTGCAACTTTAAAGTTAAACAGATTGTGTCTACTACATTTTGAATGTTTCAAAGCTAGTTTAAGATGAGAACATAGGCCATAAAGAACTCAATGTGGGTGACTTGGTCAGCATCACCCCTACTGGCACAGATGTTAAGAAAACTTCACAGCGACAGACACAGCATTACTACTGGCAAAGTGCAATGAAGCAATACTCCTTCTAGCACCACTCATAGCCTTTCCTCTGATCTCTGCTGATCACACTACTGCTCTTGTTTCCCCCAGAGACCTGCCTGAGGGGCAGTGCTAAATGCTCCTCATAGCCCTACAGGATCCTTGAGAGAGACTGCTGGGGAAAAACCCCGGGCCTGAGAATCCCTTATGTAAGATCATCAGTGCGCTTTGCACGGCCATAGCCCTGGTTCTGCAGCAGAGCTAGTCTCAAGTTAATAATTACATGTATAGCATGTTATGCAAGCATTCACTCCCACTTTTTCACTGGTGTCCATTCTTCCGCTTTGTGATAGCCACTCCTTTCCTCATTTGATTTCATGCGCTGCAGGAGCATGGGTCCCATGGGCAGCAGCATTCCCTTCCCAGACTCCCCTGCCCTGCAGCAGTGACCCCGTGCTTCCTGGGTTAGGACCTGTATGCTGCTCGAGCAGCCTTTCTTCTGGATTCAAATTACTAAGACCAAAAGTTCAGCAGGTTCAATCCTCACTCAGTCTGCTAACACACTGATTTGTTCCAGTGACCTACCAGGTCACCAGCAGTCCTACCAAACCCATGAGAAGATCCTTGTCTCTCTTTACAGCTGACCTGATATGTGCAACCACAAACCAAAGGGCTGCTTTGGAGGGAGAGGGCTAGTGAAGGATCATGAAACACTGTTTGGAACCGGCAAGTTAGCAGTAAAGAATGCTGCCCACTTATGTAGAAAAACTGGGTGCCAGCCGCTCACTGACCCTGTTATTCAAGTTCTGCAGCCTGTAGCTAAGGGCTCCTAGAATTAGCTCTCCCAATCTGGTGGTGAGACACCTCTCATGTCTGAAACAGGTTTGCCTTGGGGTTGTTAAATACCTGCTCCATGTGATTGGGCTAATTAAAAGTTTTTAGCCAAACAAATCCCTGTTTGTGAAAGTATAAAAGCTAAGAGGATTAGATGTTAGTTAAACTAGACATAACTGAGAAACAGAGTTGTTGCTGTTAATTCTTAAAAATGCTACCCTAGTGCATTTGGGTGAAAGGAGTGGATAGTGAAATTAGTTTGTGAGACAGAAGTCTCAGATGACAGCTAAATCAGGTATATTCTGCAGAAAAAAATAGTCTCCCTTGAATTCAATATTGTCACATAACAGGAAGACTTTGTTCTACATACAGAAGGCAAAACCAGCTTTAACTAAAATTGTTTGTTCTCCAGTATTCTTCTTGTAAAGAAAATGTAGGTATTTTCTATTATCCTATAGGTTTACTAGCATAGCCCACTGGCTATACAAACACATACAAATAGTGTCAAAAGCTGGATAAGGACAATGTAACTCCAAACTCTCATCAGAAATATTGTCTGCTACTAAACTGAGAAAGCAGCTGAGTCTCATTGCTGTTGTACTGACCAGCTGGGAAGTCAGTGGCTGTCAATGCCTGTCCACCCTGTCCTTCAAGGGGGAGTCTCAGTTATAAAGAATTGGTTTCTTTTGCATTTCCATGGGAATCAGAATTCAACTTCCTGCAATAAGGAACTGCTTGCAATAGCATCCCCAGTAAGGATAGATTATGGAAAATGGAATTTAGATCCACAGCATATTTGTGCTGAACAAATGTTTCCTCCCTACCAAAAAACCCTACCAAAAATAGGCTATTAGAGCCTCCAGACTCCTCGTTCCCCTCTGAAAACACTCTCATGTTACGCCTGCTCAGAAATTCTGGACTTTATTCCCAGTGAGACTGTTCGGTTCGGCAGCAGCCAGCAGCCCTCACCATCAGCATCTGCTGCTACCTGTCATTTTGCCTTGTTTCACTGCTTCTTCCTGGGCAGACATCCCACGGATCCCAGGGTTTTATCTTGGCTCCATTCTTCCCTACCAGCCTCCTTCTAGAACACTTGCTAATGCTGGTAGCACTAATTATATTTCTATTTGAATGTAAATACTTTACTTGGGGACATAATAAATATACACCTGACTTTGGAGCCTCTGAAAGAGGCTGTTGTGCTGATCAGTGCCAATAAGGAAGGGGAGATGTAACAACTACCTCTGCAGAAGTAAATTGAGTTAAATCACATCAGCAAACATTCCTGGGTGCTGGAAACCAGTTGCACTCTGTAAGGACCAGAACCGTCCCTGACACACTTTGGGCCCACATCATTTAAATACCTGTTGCCCAAACCAGAGGGCAAACACCACTCTCCCAGGCACAGGCTAGGGGTTAAGATGAGCTCTGGATAATTCCTACACACAGTTTGGGTTCAGCCATTCAGATCTGATGGGCAAGACAGCATCCTTCTCTGGAGGAAATCGGCCTCAGTGCCAGGGAGCAATTCTGGGCATGTTTAATTTATTAGCAGAGATCTAGCTAATGGGGAACAGAGATAGAAAACCAAATCTCTTCTTTAACAGCCAAAGTAGAGACTGGAAATACTGAGGCAGATGATCATATAATTAGCACTGCAACAAGCTTGTACCGCCTGCAGCTAGAAGAATCGCTCTCTGTGGAAGCAGGAATGCTGTTGAGTCTGGAAAAGTGTGATAAGGGATCTATAGGTAATATTGTTGGATGGTCTGTGTATGTCACAGGTGAGTTTCCACAGAGCTGAAAGAGAATTCAGGATTGAAATCCCGTGTAAAAACTCTCCCCTCCAACCAGCTGAGGATGGCTTGGCCATCAAGTGCCAGTGCCATAGTTCTACTCCTTCTGGGAAGGTGAAAGTATCAACAGTGGAGTTGTGTAAACAACCTTTTTTCTTTCTACCAGAAGTTGACCCTGGAAGTGACAATAGCAAAGATTCTTTTTCCTTGCTCTTCTCAACAAAATTAAAAAAATCAATTTAAGTTTTCCTTTTTTTTTTTTTTTTTTTCCCTTTTCTGTAGTGCTTCATTAAAATTTCCTCCTGTAGTTTTTATTTTTACAAAATCTCCACTTTTTGGTAAGTGTGCAGTTTGCACAATTTTTTCCCCCAGATGGAATCCTGAGGAGCTTGCATATTGCAAGGGAAAAAAGTACAGGTATGGATTTCTATGCTGATGTTTCATCACATGTGTGGGCTGATGCTGGCTGTAGGTTTGAAATACAAATTTAGTATATACAGATCTTGCTGATCTAGTCAAAGGATTAAATAACACATCTGCCGGCCCTTTTACAGAAGGATGATTCAAGCAATTGGTAGGTTCCTAGGCTGCTGGCACAGCCTGATCACACGCGTATGATGGCATAAATAGATGAATAATAGCAACTGCATTTTCAGTCCCACCCATATTTCATCTCATTTTTAAAATCACATAACACCTACACACAATGCTTGGCTAAGTCTGACAAAAACAGCACAAGAAGATCAAAATATTGCTTTCTCTGTGTGTGTGTATCTCTGGCAGAATTAGCAGCTGGGGTTCTTTTTCCCTTTTGTTTCCTTATTTTTGTTTCTTTTAAGGAAATAAATCTGAGAACACAGCAGGCAAGTGGTGAAAGCTATTAGCTGCCATGGGATTTGAAAAGGTAAGTCCTTGCACAAGTGCACGTGGATTGGACTGGAGTGGGAGACAGCTGACGTGCTTTGTAATACTGCCGCTTGGCTTCCCAGTTGGACTGCAGCTAGCTCCAGCACACGCCATGACCTTGCCTCTTTTGAGAACTGGAATAGTGTTGCCCTTGACTTGAATGGAGGCAGGATCAAGCCCTACCCAGAAAGTTTCGTACGCTACGTGTCATATGCGCATGCCAGCATTATGCAACTGGGTGAAAAATGGAAACCTGTCAGGCACAGAAGTGGTGCACTCAAGGACATACTGTTATTTGTTCTGCAGCTTTGCCACTCTAACAGGGATTAACAATGTGCCACTGATAGCTGCTGTGATAAAGTCAACCAAAATGCTTTGGTTTTTAACTTTCAGAACATGATCAAAACTTTGCAGGGAAATAACTTGTTTGGCCTCAGGGTCAGTTGTTTGGGGTTTTTGCTTTGTTTTAATTAAACTGAGAAAGCATTTACTTTTTCCAGCCTTCTCCCTCCGCTTTCCCCCTCCTTTGTTCCCCAGCTAACACAGCAGCAGATTGAATTCACCTCCCAATTCCTTTATTATTTATTTTTTCAACCAAGCCAGTCGGTATTGTAAGTCGCCAACCTTTGCTTTCTGGAAATTCTTTAGTGTATTACTGCATAGCAGAGTGGTGTGACAAGGATAAAGAGATTAGAAGTAATTTCATGTAACTCCTTCTTCTGTCAAAATCTGCAGAGGTTTTTACTGGTGACTCAGTGTTGCTGAAATTCTTCATTAAAAGCTTTCAATATACAGGCAGGGAAGCTCTAAGCACTAGGGCACAGAGTAACCAAAACAGAAGGAGAGGAGGAATATTCAAGAGAGAATACAGAGGAAGAAAACCCTACAACTGGTCAAGTACAACAATAATAATGTATGTTATCTGCAAGGGGGTTGATGCCAATTCAGCTTTGAAAGCCAAAGAAACACATGCTGATTTTCACTGGTTTCAAGTAATTAGGCATAACTAATGCAGACCCAGGCTTCCCTTGCCACCATTAAACAGCCAAGGCGGATGTGAGCTGCTTCTGGATGATCACTACTGCAAGCTGCCATGGCTCACACTGAATTCAGGCTGTGTTTTCCCTGTATATTGTACCAGCACACTGTACGTACAGACTATATGGGCAAAATCTGGCCAGCATATGAGGAGCTTTTCCTGGTAAGATGCTTGGGAGTGACCCCTGGTTTTGCTGGTGTGGGAAAGCAGGAAGGGAACACAGGGAGAAGAAAGAATTAAATATGAACTGCCCAATGCAGATGGGCCAGCCAACACCTGTGCTGCAGACCTGACCAAAGCTTTGAAGATGAAAAGAGGGCTGCTTGTTTTCTCTCTGATTGTCTTGTTAAATGAACAGAAGAATAGATGAGAAATGATAATGACAGCCCTGCACTTTCTGAAAGTGTAATAAAGCTATTGTCATGCTCTGCAGGTCCTCCTCAAAGCCAGTGACCTTGCAGAAGAACAAAGTACCAATGAGCACGGGCGCAGGTGCGTGAAAGGGGGCATACCACTACTACACCAGGTTAGGAGAAGAGTTTAAACACTGTGTCCCCTATTAGAATGGTACAAACCCTTCTGCTTTTTTCTGGTGTCCTTTTCTCTTTGAATCATCCACCCACTAGTTTTCATAAGCATATTCACAACTCGGGCTTGCTCAATGAAGGCTGCAGCATGATCTGCTGTGTTTCAGCCCACTCAGGACAGGAGGTTTCATCCTTATCTTCAGCCACTTGCTACACATGAGGGAGGTTGCTCTGCATGCTTCATTTCTGGTTTTGAAGCTGCTTGACCAGGGGCTGCCTTTCCCTCTGGTGTCTGTGGTACCCAGTGCAACAGGCGTCTTTCGTTTGTCTGCTTCTGCTTTAGAACAATATATTAGAAGAATCTAACCTTTGCCAGTTCACATTGGCTGGGACATTCATGCTCTGATCCATCACCTTTCAGGTCACAAAGGCTTTGGGGATGTCTCTAAGGGAGGGGAAGCAGCCCCCTGCAGAGGTGTGCCTCAGCCCCAGCCTGTCTGAAAGCAAAGTGCCAAGGCAGAGGGACAGCACTCTGTGGTAGGCGCCTCCGAGTCCACAGTCCCATCATCTCAGTCTGTTACCAATCTCCCATTCTTCACCTGACAGCAGCTTAACTTCAGGTAGCTATCACTTGCAATTATCATTCACCAGGAAAAGGAGAGCCAACACTCCAGCAGCAGAGGGTATATTGCTACATTTGACTCCTGCCTTTACAAACCATATTTATTAAACAGATCTCTAGAAGAGGTATAATGTGGTGGTCAGAGCCGTGTCGGACATGTTCTCTAAAAGAGTAAATATCTAACACTGGGAGACCTAGCAAGGGTAATACCCAGTCCTCAGCACTCATTATTTGTCTTCCATAATGCCTTCCTTTTTTATCCTCCTATCTTTTCTTATCATACCAATGACACCAGCCTCATTTATCTTTTCCACAGGCTGTTATTCCAGCCACAACGGTGTCAGTGGAAGAGGCTACCTGCCATGCTGGGCCAGGTTCACCAGCTATCCAGCCCACCAGTGGGGATGCATGGCAGGTAGGGATGCATCCAGAACTGTCCTGAAACTAGCTGCTAAAACAATGTTAAGCAGAGCGTGGGTGACTGCCGTGCGGGAAGAGCTCCTACCATGGACGTGCACAGATGTGGATAAAACACAGAAACGGGCCATGTCACAGAAACAAAATCACAGGATTCCCTTTTCCCAGCCCAAAACCTAATCAGCCATTGACAGCAAGGATGTCTCTTCTTGTGGGTTCTCCTCCTGGCCCTGCAGCTCCCTGTCTATGCAGTGTCAGGGGGCTGGCATCTCTGTACCCCAGCTGTTCGCTTCTGCGTGTGCACCCCAAGACAAGCTTTCTAGTCCAGAAGGCACTTTCCCTAGGCACCCTCCAACCTGACAAGCAGTACCACAGCCCTCACCCCCATGTTCTACCAGGTGAAAGTGCCAGCCCAGGTCTGGAGAATCGCTGCAGACCCAGGCATGGGAGAGTGAGCGTTGCAATGTGCTGCTCCCCCTGAGAAATGCCAGAGGTCCCCTGGAGCACCTGATAATTGGAACTTAGGTGCTGCAGATTGGATACTGCACTGCTCCAGACCCTCAGGGAAGATAGTGGCCTCCTTTGCCCACCATACAGTGGAAAGAGTGACCCTGTTGCAGCAGAGAAGCTGGGCTCAGGCACCAACAGTGACTGCTGTCCCCACCACTGTCACAGAGACACTGCAGATGATGCAGCACTCGATGCACTGTGAGAAAGGGGAACTCTTAGCTAAGGCAGATAAACAAGCTCTTGATTACTGTCTTCTGCCCTCACTCAGCATACGGATGCTGAGTACCACTCACCAAGTCATTTAAACCAAGCTTGGTACAGACGGTCACAAACTGCATGTTCCTTATTTTGGGGTGGGAACATTTTCTGGTCTGCAATTTGCATGCAGAAGCAATGAGGACGTAGAGCTTCAAGTGAACTTGCTGGGAAATGCATTTTGAAAGTGTGGATCTTAAACAAAATCAAGTTTTCTGGAAAATGGAGTCACCAGGCAGGCAGTGTGACTGACTCATAATGCTAGCTGGAGTGCAAAAATATAAGGAGACAATTTATTTTGTCCCAAGGTAAACATTTCATTTCTGGGTTTTCTACCCCAATTTTATTGCAAAGTTTGGTCAAATTTCTAGATGAAATGTCATTCTGAAGCAAAAAATGTGGTTGCACCAGTTAAAAAAATGTGGAAATTACACTCATTCGCCTGTGTGTATTTCTGATCACGCAAAATAACCTCTTAGCTTGACATAGATCTATAGCTAGAGCTTGTTAACCCTAAACCACATTTTTCAGTGAAGACCACCTTTAACTAAAGAAATTCACCTGTGCCTGTGCCTGGCATCCTGAATTGTACAGTCAAAACTATGGTAAACTTCCTAATTTATAGGCTGTGCCCTACTGGGGTTTTTTAGCAACTAAATAGCAAATGCTTGTTGTGCAAATTATCTCATTACTGTTTGTGTTTCAATGTTATAGAGATGAAGACCATAAAAAGGCAAAGAGCATTAAACCTCTCTTCAGAGCAAAGCAATGTAAGAGCATGAACTATTAATGTTCTGAATAGCAGGTGAAAAAAACTGCATTTCAAGTAAATTGCTCACTGCCTACCCTCCTTCACTGACCCCTCTCCTTTTCATACATGGTATGTGGCAAGGGTCCTACAAAAGATTCAGCAGCATGGAATGTGTCAAAAAAAACCAGGATCGTGCTATAATAATACACATCAGAAGCTGAATTAGGATTGTGCAGACTATAAATTTGGCACTCTCTGAATTTTCCATTTCATACTTTTTCTGAGAGGATGTATCTGCACTGTTTTCTAAGCTTATATGTTTTGGGTTTTGTTGATGGACAATGAAACCCAACCCCAAATTCCATCATGTGGCATCCTACTGATGTGTGTGTCACCCAGAGGGGTAGCACATGAGATTTACCACATGGACTTCTGCTCCATGAAGTCACTGAGTAAATCACAGAAGCAGGGCAGCAGCTCAGCCTGGCATTTACTGGCAGCAGCAGCAGCAGAGGAAAGAAGACAGAAAGCAGGACTCATTCCAGCTTCCCAAGGGGAAGGAAGCTCCAGAAAGAGCCCTGGATTCTCATCTCCAAGAGGTCCAGCTCGGGTTTGGTCCAGGCTCCTTGGATGACTTGCCCCATTGCCCCACCTGCCCTTGTCCAATACCAGTACCCCAGCCTCACACTTTATCCCCCTCTGGTAACTACCTCTCATGCCAAATTCCCCAGCCTGGCTGGCTCTGTTTGCAGCCCCACCACGTCAGACCCTTCTCCTAAATGCGCTGTTATCCCCTCACATCCCTCGTTCCATCTTTCTGACTCCCCATCAGCTTTTCCAGGCAAACAGTTCTCTCTTCTACTTCCTTGCCTCTCTTCTCTCTCTTCTTTTCCCTTGCTCCTAGACTTGAACTTCTCTTTGCAGCTCCAAGCCCCACTACCTGTTTCTTTGCTTCCTTTATCTTTAGCTGCCCTACACACGGCTCCTGAATTCAGGGGCAGAGAGCCTAGCAGCCTCATACCAAACCTGCAACTGAAGTCTCACTCAGGCTGGAGCATATGCAGTGTGAACAGTGGTTTCTGGCACTTGGATGTTAAAAGTTGAAGTTTCCACTAAGCACATGGAAACTGCAATTTTCAAAGGCTTAAACCTGGGTACCTCCACACAAGGGGCACTTCCCTGCTAAAGGTCAAGTCACTGCCCTAGGAAGAGGTTGCAAAAATTGGGGGAAAAAAGTGAAAAGTCTCTAACATTGATTTTCAGAAATGGTTAAATCATTGTAGGTAAAGTGACTCTCTGGCCTCTATCCAGGCGAATGCAGAACAATTCACATGCCTCAGGTGGACGTTTTGCCATGCAGTGTTTCAATCCAGGGACTTAAAGCTGTGCAAGATGACAAGCAAATGAAAATAGTCTCCTAGTAGAAAATGCAGGGCATCCTTATCAACCAAAGCTGCTCTGTTGTCTTCTTTTTACATCTGCTTGTACAATGGGAACTTTGGGTTGCAAAGTTCCGTGCACATGGAGCGGCTACAGGCCTGGATCTCTGTAGGTTATATTGCGTGCGTAGTATTTTCTGAAGTGGGGTACAACAGTTGCGCGTATTTATCAATACTAAAGCTATAGGCTGTTCAGCAGCGCGTTTCAAACTGCTTTTCCAAAAGCAGTGATCTGAAGCAGAAACTTGTCACAACCAGCACCCTGCGGACTCACAGGTCTCCTGCGGCCCTGGGGTTTCACAGCAAACACTGTTCACCTCCTCTCACTTCACAGGGGCACAGGGGAGCACAAAATGTAACCTGCTGGGCAGTCTCCCACCCTGCCTTGGTGGCTTGCATCACTGGTGATTACAAAGACCTACACAGCACCAGCAGCACCTCACAAAGGTCCCCTTACCCCAGGGCTGAGGGGATGCTGAGGACGGTGTAGGAAAAGGAGCTGAAGCAGGGAGCCCAGGGGCTGCCAGAGGTTTGCGTTAGGTGTCCAGCTGATAAGCACCTTCCCTCCTCCCTCCCTGGGGCTCTCGCAGCACAACTGCCCATGCACAACTGCCCAACCCTCTCAAAACGGCGGCATAAGCCAAACACACAGAAACCCCTGAGATTTGCTATAACTCTCCAAAGAGAGAACCATAGCAGATCCTGCTGCAAAACACCACAACCCAATAGGATGTTCAGCTATACCAGCAGAGACCAGTAACCAGAAACCAGGCATTCACAGCAACCAGAAACAACCCACTTCACCTTACTGTTGTTAACTCATCCAAAGCCATTTTTTTGTGGCAAGGCACAGACACGAACCCAGGTTTCCTAAGCTTTATACTGGTGCCTTTCCTGCAAAACCAGTCATTTGTACACTTTTTGTTTCTTGCCTGGCCTGTTCTACACCCTGTTGCACATATACGTATGTGTGAACTCAGAAGAAACCTTTGTTTAACAGTGATTGACATTTGCAAGAGCTTTAAGAATGCAAGGATTTTGGCACTGGTTACTTTCCAGGTAAGGATTAACAAACCCATGAGTTAACCACCAGTGGATGCCCTTTGTTTAAAACAGGACGCGTTTCAAAATGAGGGCAGCTTTCAGATTTTTTGCAGAAAGATTCTACTTTGATTTGGAAATAGGGAAGCACAGCAAGGGTTGCAAAATAAAATAGATTAGACAAAGAGGAAATGTGAGAGAAAGGGTTTGGATCTTTGGAAGGAGCAATAAAATGCTGCTCATCTCAACATTGTTCATGTTACAGTGCTTGTTTTAGAAGACACAGAGGCAGTGCCCCCTTGTCAGAGGAAAGGCAGAAGCTAAGCCCTTCCTGCATTTTGGCATTGTGGCTGGAACCCAGATTTGAATAATGTAGAAACGCAATGAAAATGAAAGCCTGTTTCCTTCACTCTGCATGTCATTCTGAGCTGCAGATGTTGCAGGGAGGGAGTTCACCTCTTCTGCCTTTCCGTGGTACCATTAACTCTGCATCCAGCTATGCTGCACTCTGAACTGGCTTGTACATGCCCTGGTGCTCCACAGACCCTTTGCTCAGCAGCCCATCACTTTGCATCTTTGTAAACATGCATCCTGCTCCAGGATCCTCAGCTGCAGACCCAGACTCACTGATGGACACAGGCAGAGCAACTGGAGAGCTTGAAAGCCCCAGAAACTGGCACCTGTACTGCAAGATGAAGGCAGACATCGTAGGATGGGGAACCAGTGAGCAGGCACTGTGTGCTGGTTACCATATTGCAACGTGTGGATGGAGTCCAGCCACCAAGGAGTTTTCATCCTGCAGTTTTGGCCAAGTTTTGTTTTGAACCCAGAACTCAGAAAAAAACTTGCACAACAATTACTATCAAGCTTCTAATCCTCTTTGCACTGGTCTTATCTCTGGAAAGGGTTTTTCCAACCCGTTTCGGGTATTCTTAGAGTATGGATATATGCATGGGTGCAGATAGCCTTTTATCTGCCTTGTGGTAGCATACTTACAGCTCGCAAACTGCAGCAGGATCCTCTCTGATTACTCTGGAGTATAAGAGAAGAACATACAGTTGCTTACACATTAAAAACATGAGTCCAAAGATACTATAAACTTACACCCACCTCGTAACTCCCCTGTGCAGTCTGTACCTTGGGCACCCAAAGTATTCACAAAAAGCTGTGGTCTTTAACTGATTTTCACTATTACCAGTATGAAACTCTACTGCAAATCTAACTTTGTAGGCTTACAGATACATGGCATTTTTCATAAAACTAAGTTTATTGCACTGCCCATAGGTAAGCAGATTGCAGTGTCAGCAGTTTTGCTTTAATTTTCCTTGGAGACCATGTATTTTTACATAACATTTATTTAGAAAGAACTCTTGTGTCTATTGGAAAATACAAAGAGGAGAGATTCAAGGTATGTATATCTTGCATACACCTCTGTATATGTTGTTTAACAGCCCGTCTCCTGTGGCACTCCTCAAGAGTGCATTCCTACTGTTTCACAAGGGAGAGAAAATAAAATGTGTTTCCTATCTATTGGTGGGGAAGCTATGGCACAGTGAAGGAAAATGATCTCATCTAGATCATCCCTCCAAACCAGAGACAAAGATGGTAATTAAACTCTGACAGATGACTAACAGTGCTTTGGGAATTAAAAATCCAGCGCTGACACTGATTTGTGTTGATATTCCTGTGTATATACAGAGAAGCTTACAGCTGTTTAGAAGCAATAAGGTATTCCCCAAACAGCTGCAAATAAAGTTAACCGAAGTCTTGTTCTTTCTGCTTTAGAGGTAAAGAGCTCTTCTACTGTCCTCACTCAGGTCAGTCATGACTGATACCAATGTAGAAGAGAGGCTAGTAGATGGACAAGGAGTGCAATAACATAGCAATATATAAAATAAAAATATAAATATTTATCTATTTTAAAAAATATGCAAATATAAATAATATACTTTTCCTTGGTTTTTTTAAGCTCAGTGATCTACAGATGGAAATGCCGGGATCTGTCCCAAATTTCAACCTCCTCATGAAAGCCCCAAGCTGGGGCTGGTCAAACAGGCTCATCCCTCTCCTGGATTGCTTTACTGATGAGATGGACAGCACAACAGTGCCAAGAGCCTGCTCACAGCAACCCCACAAGCAAGACTGCAGGTAACACACCTCTCAAACCCCTGCCGTGGTTTGATGGTGCCTCTCTTCCTGCTGGTGTACCACCACAAACCCACATTTGGGAGATAAAAGGAATCAAAAAGCCACAGTTAAAACTTCAGATAATGCTGTAGACAGAGGGGGGAAAAGCCCTGGAAGTGCTCTGTGAATGAAACAGCTTCTTGCCTTTGACTTTTCTCATTCTCATGAGAAAGCCAACAACTAAGACTACCAGTGCCTCCAGTTTAGCAATACTTGTCTGCACCTACTCAGATCTTCTGGCAGTTCATTCCACATGCCTCAGAGCTGTAGTTTTTTGTACAGTGCCCCATATATCAACCGGGCAGTAAGCTGATAACTTTACTGAGGCAGGTGGCCATGAGAATGGCCAGGAATTTGCACAGGAATTTCAACAGGAATTTTCTTACTTAGACTCTTAAGGTCAGCAGACAGTAAAAACTGAAATTGTTTGCTAGTCTGTCTTGCTGCTTACTGGGAATGTAAGCTTGCAGACAAATACCTGCAGAAAACAAGCATTTTCAGGAGAAATAAAAATTGAACACAGGAAGGCATGGTCTCTGCTCTTGGCATCTCAAATAACGAACTGCAAACACCTGTGGTAAAACACAGGTTAGAGAAATGATTTTCTAATATCGGAAAGGCTCTAGCAGGCTATACACTGGCTTGTTACAAGGTAGAAAGAAGCAGAGCAGCCAGAGACGTGTTCAGGACCCACTGCCTGTCTCAGACCACGTTCCTGCTGCTTACACACACACAGCTGGGAGGCAGAGCACCCTCCCCAGTGATACCCCTGTGGTGCTTGCAAAGATTTATTGTGTGCACGTACAGCGTCACCTGTGACTCACACAGGTAAGATGAGACCTGGGGCTTCAGCATGTAGAAGCCTTTTCATTTATTATTACTCAGTACAATTAGCTTCTATGAAAATCACATTTTTTTCCTCCCTTGCAGGACAACCATGGCCTGTTTGAACCATGCCCAGGTCAAAGCTTGCTCCTGGGCTCTGAGGTTGTGCAGCACCTCTGGGTACATCTGGGTGAGCCCTGCGTACTCAGGGTGAGCAGACAACCTCAGCAACAGCATCTCCTCACCCTGTTTATTTTGTAAACACTGAATAAGTCACCACATATGGCAGCAACAAAAGGCATGCTCAGTTTTCCTTGGTCCAACCTAAACCACCTCCAGCTTCCCATCCACTGATGTGTGCACTCAGAAAGTCGTTAAGTTGGGTCTTTTCTTGCCTGCTTCAGAAGGCCAAGAACCCAAAGACAGAGTCAGTCTTCAAGAGCCACAGGCTGCACTGCAATCCCAAAATTTTGAATACATCCACCCATTAAATCTACCTCTACTTGCAGCTTTACCTGTGTCTATGCTCCTGTGAGCTTCAGGAACCTTATTAGTGCTATATTTAATACTAGTGACAGTGAAATGTTCCGTGTGAGGACTAGCACTCACATTAGGATGTGGGTACCAGTGCATGAACTCTGGTGAAATTGCAGCATCCACAGCCAACAGAAATTTCACTGCCAGAAGCATGCACATGATGTGGACATGGCCTAAAGTCATGTTAATAATGTGAATATTTTATTACGGTGAGCTGAACGTACTCTTTTGTTGTAAAAGCATCTAGAGGACATGTCCCTGCGTGCACATTCATGCTTGACTCTACCTTCCCTCATTGCCTTTCGTGCCCTTTTTTCCCCTGAACTCTGACTCTTCCTCCCTCCCCAAACATGAAAGCTCCTACAGTTGCACCCTGCGTGCTGCCCAGTCTTCATGCCCTCTGTTTCTCACTCCAGCACATGCTGCACCTTTAAAGACCTCAGCTAGCCACAGCCTCTTCATACTTCCCTCCCTCCAGGTCCTGAACCCTTGTGTTTCAGCAACAAGGCTTTCAAGCCTTAATGGGCATCTCTGTCTCAGATGTTCCTTTGAGATCAGACTGTACTCAGTGAGGTGATCTCTTCCCCTCTTTCTCCCTCTTCCTCCTCCTCTTTACAAGGATCCGTTATTTCTCATTTACTCCCTTCCCAGCCCTACAGACACCTCACCTCCAAGGAAGTCCATTACCCTCCCGCTCTGGTTTTTATTCTCCAATTTTCTCTTCTCAATGTTGCTGATTTCTGCTGATGACCCATATCATTCCCTTGTCATGCTGTGTCCATCTCACCTGTTCCCTTCCTCTGCTCTCATGATCCTTTACTTTTACACATAAAGAAAGACCATTTATGTGGCAGGCACTGCTCAGACTCCAGGCTCTCTACAACTGAATTTTCCCTGCACTAACTTTCAAGTGGTCCCATTCAGCACTGTCCATTAGCCTCCCCCATTATGTCCCACCATTCAGCCTTTCTTCAGTTTCCACTCCATCAACCCTGATGACTTCTCTTTTGCTTTTAACTTGTCTTTCTACGAAGTTAAACTGCAAATTCTCCCTATACTTCAATTTCCTTCAATTTGCTTTCCCATAATACCCAGCCAGCCGATGCCCCTCACCCCCTTTTTCTGCTACCTTCTGAAAGACTGTCTGCTGAGACCCTAGCCATCACTTCCAGCTCAACGTGGGTAAAGCATGGTCCCTAATATCCCCACTCTCAAAAGATACCCAAATCTCTTTTCTCTCCTTTCCACAGTGTCAGTTACCATTCTTCTTGTAAGTAGGGCACAGGTCTTACTTGGGCAGCCTTGCTTTTAAGGTACAGTTAAGTTGATGCGTTTTGCTTACACATCAAAGACATTGCCTATTCTATCTGCCCTCATAGCTGAAACAGTTCTCTTGGGTCTCGCCCTAGCATTAGCTTTGTTATAAACTTTGCTCTGCTTTCATAGTTGCAGCCTTGATCTGATATTTCATCTTCCAAATACTATTACAGGGGCAATTTTCATAGTCTGATGCTTTGAGTGTGCCACTCGTTTTTGCGCTTCTGTTCACCACCACTCCATTCTCTAACAAATAAAATTAAAGATGCCCTTATACACAGCACTTGTGCAGGCAGGCTGAGTTGAATGGCAAATGGGTGCCTTTTGCAGCTTGTGAACACCCACTTCACACTTCCCATCAAGCACCTTCCTGTTTTCCCTTGTAATTCCTCCCAGGAGTTATTTCCCTGGTCACAACTGCAGAGAAGCTTTGCTCCTGAATTCCTTCTAAAATCTCTCCCTTGCTGTTGAAATGGCCAGGCTGCCAGCGTGCTGTGCCTGCTCTCTACCCAGCTGACCATTTGCTTGTGCTCCACCCTGTGTCTGACCCATCTCTTGCTTCTTGCCAGGTATTTCATGCATAAACTCCACATGGTGCTGACAGTCCTTCTACTCCACCTCTGGAGCAAGTACACACACAGCAGCAACACCCAGGTCAGGGATCCCAGGTCTATGACAGTGCAATAATTAACGATATCTTTAATGATACCAAGAGCTCAACTTGTTGAGGTGGAACCTACACCCTGACTTGTGGTGGATCTTCTCTGATGAAAGACAGAAATACAAATTTCAGTTTATTTCAAGGGTAGAACTCAAGCACACTCATTGAGTACTCAAAAGGCAAAATATGAATGCAAACTCTGAGCTACAACACTTGGGGTGGTGCTTTTCAAGAGTAAATCTCCCAATGGCCCCAACACCAGCAAATAGGACAGACAGCACTCCAGTTGTCAGTGGTTGGTTAAGCCATGAGCACTTTGGACACAGATGAAAGTTACCACTGTCTTGATTGTTGGTCAAGGATTCTCATGCATTAGTAGTTTCTTTCCTTCTTGCGCCAAATAAGCCCATCTGTGCTGACTTAGTCTCAGCTTTATAACCTAGTTAGGTAAAGGAGAACATCCAGACTCTAAGTATGCTTTTTAAAACACACCCTTAAAAATGTCAAAACCCTCTCTCTTCTTTTCAAATGAAATCTTGCTTGTGATCATAGCAAATGAAAGACTGTAAAGGACAAAAATGCCCTCAAATATCAGGTAGTCAGCTTTGCAGTTGCTAAGAAGTTGCTTTGCTCTGTTGAGTTTACTGTGTCACCAAAACCCTACCAGCCATAGCTATACAAAGCCTGCATTGTCTCATCAAGGCTACTGAGATGTTCCTGATCTTGGCAAGAGCTAGGTGTACCAGTACCAGAAGCATTTTATTGAAAACACAAAAAATTTACAATAGCAGAAAGAAATATTATTTTAAGCCTCTTACTGGAAAGATGAAGGTCAGAGTCCTTCCTTCTGCTAAAGCAGCACCCAAAAAAATCCTGTTCACAGGATCCATTTTATGACCTTGAAAATTGCACCTAAAAATCCCTGTATGAGACAAGTTTCAAAGTGACTCAACTACTGCTTGAATATAAGGAAGGATTTGCAGAGTTAAGTTGCTGGTAATTTGGAGATCTCGACTTCCTGAGAGAAGAGGCAACTATATACACCCATACACAGACATGGAGGTAATTCCTCGTAGTTAGTCTGTCAGATGTGCTTCCTTGCTGCAAAGCAAACTTGATCTTTACAGTCATCCCAGTCACTGATTTCTTGTATTCAACAGGAACAGGATCTGGCAACATTTCTTCACAAAGGGCACATATTTTCCCCTATTAACTTCCTCAAAAAAATCAGAGCAATGTTGTTTTGGGAAACCATACATAGATGATTGGGGCCAGTGGTTTGAATGAAAAAGCCAAGATTATATTATTGCTTCACCTGTAAGTGTAGTATAACATCTGCTGGAGTTTGTAGCTCTAACAGTGCTGTGGGCTCATATGGTAAACCAACAGGTGCTTGCATGCCCACTCCAGAGTAACCCCTGGATCTTCTCCTCTAGCTGTAGGATATTAATAAATTTTGAATATGTCACTGCTAACCCAATGAATAGGATTTCAATAGACACTTAAAACCATAGAAATCAATTCCTGGTTGACAGAGGCAGTAACAGGTCTGTAATGGTTGAAGTAAGAATTGCCACCTATGTTGCTGGGATTACGTATTTTTAATCAGCTACCAAAAAAGCATCATTTCCAGCTTTTTACCCAAGTGGCCTTAATTTTCACAGGGGAAAACAGCTGACAGTGGAAAAGATGTACCCTAATAAGCAAAAGCAAACCTCCCTACCTTCTGTCAGATGCTCTCACAGCTGTTGCAGAAGAGAGTGTAGCATTTCACAGAGTGGTAGCATGTGAGGAAATCAAGGCCCTGAAAGCTGGGCAGCTCCAGAGCAGACCCCAGTGCTGAGAAGAGCCCTGCTGATAGCAGCCTGTGCCTGTGCAAGGTTTCAGACCAAACAGCCACTGAAGCAGTACTGCCTGAAGGCTCTGCCATCTCCGCTGCTTACATTAAATACTTGCAGTCCAAGTTTTCAATGTTTTTCTAATCTCATGTATCGAAGGGAGCACATTCCTTTACCTTCGAAAACTTCAAAGGTTTCACACCACGGGCTGCCACTGGGACACAGAAATGACCAGCAACTGCGTTTATATGCCAGCCAGCTCTAACACCTAGGGCCAGACGTCTGTGACTCAAAGAGGTGGTACCCGAAAGCAGGGGAGGGAGCTGGGGTCTCCATGGGCAGGGAGGTGAGGTGGGAGCACCTGCCCTTAGCTCCGGGTGGGATGCGCAGCTTTAAAACGAGCCGGGAGAGCAACCTCCCCCGGACAGGAATACTCAGGAAAGTGGGGGGAGAGAGAACGAATGCGCAAGGGAAGCGTTTGCGTCTTCATTCATCTCGCAGACAGCAGTCTGTTACCCTTTAGCACCCATGCTACAAGCCTGTCGGACACCGGACGGCGGCGTACTCCCGGCGCTATCTCCGCTCCCCCTCCGAGAGCCCATGCTGCCTTCCAGCTCTCCAGCTGTATACCAGGCTCTGCTTAACACGGCGGGCGACCTCTCACCGCCGCGGCCTGGCACCTGCGGCGTGCTGGGCGTACGGCCCGCCGGCAATTCCCCTGGCACCCGGCCTGCGCCCGGTGCCTCCTCGCTTGCGAAAGGCGCCTGGTTCTCTCCCGCAGCCTGCGAGCTGGGCCCGGCTGGTAACGAGTAATTGCGGGCTTGCCCGGGTTACCGTTTGCGAGGTCTAGGAGGCACACAAATGCACCGATGATCCATCTGTGCCAGCCTCAGGCAGCCCGCTTCAGCCCGGCAGTACGATCCTGCCCTCTGCCAGGTCAGCCCCGTTTTGCTGATAACATTCAGGAGGGATTTTGCGATCTGTTAGGTCCCAGCCAATCTTTAATTGTAATAATACTTTGGCTTTAGCTCAAAGTTTTGTTTTAAATTCCGAAGAAGAAATGAGCTGTGTACCTTTCCCTCAAAAAAAAAAAAATATCCAAACCAACAGCTATTTCTTTTAAGACGAATAAGGAGTCCCTGGAATTTCTCATCTAATCACACATATCTCAGAGTGAAGGAGACGCTTGACCTCCTCCTGATTGATACATGTATTCTAAACGGCCATCAGAAATTCTTCCCAGATAAGATCCCATTCATATGCTAATACCTATAAACACACTGTCAGACTGCAGCCTACCTTGGAGCCCCGTTGTCACCTCCCTGTCACTTGTGCCACTGCTCCTCGTTCTGCACGAACTACAGCATTTTAAATGCTGAGGAAGAAGAAACAGCCGTACAAACAAAACAGTCCTTCCAAAATTTACTCCAAAGACATTAGGCACATCGCGCTGTGGTTTATCTTGGACATGGAGAAACACACACCTTTTAATTTAAAACTCTCAGTTCACTTCTCACTTTTTAATACCCGTTTCTGCCTCTCATCTGTCATCTTTCCTCAGAATCACCAGAAATCTGTCGCTTGGAAAGAGGCACCAAAACTTCACTGAAGACCTCTGCGGTCCTCTCCGCTTGCCTTTTCCCCCTGGAAATACTTTTAAACGCGTTTTCTGAACGCACATGTGTCCTCTTACGTTGTCAACCCAATCACAGGAGAGTGAACCCTCAGGTAAAGACAGAGGAAGAGCAGAGCAAACTGAAAAGCGGCAGTACCTACCTGGAGCCCACCTCAGCGCCCAACACCATTCGCAGCAGCGGCAACGTTTCGGGGCAGCAACCTAATGCATTTTCCTCTCTACTGCGCTGCCGAAGGAGAGTTGAGCAACTCCTCACACTGCTGCTTGGAGCAACAGCTCTCCCAAGCCTTAACCCCCTCTCTTGGCTGTTTGCTTTTTTCCTACTCCACCCCCCCGCCCCCCCCCACCACCCCCACCCCTCGAGGTTTTTGACCACTGAAACCTGCAATTAGCACCAGCTAAGCTAAAGCCCCTGCCCTAAGTCGACATTCCAGGGCGCTGAGCTCCTCGCCGGCACCGCGCTGCTCTTCTACTCCTAAACCCGACTTTCTGCCTACAAACTCGATAAGGCTGCAGGAGCTCAAGAACACGCTCTGAAACTCGGACAGGGGGAAAATTGGTCTGTAATCCCCAGCCTGGGTGGTTTTTTCCTAAGCCCCCTCCCCTTCCTCCTCCCTTTCTCTCCTCACTCACAGTAGCAAGGTTGTCTCTTGTCTACTCCCCGCCTTAAACTCACCAAACCAGATTTTTACTCCCGACACCTTCCCGTAAATCTGAACTGAAATTTTACCCTGCTCACTGAGCCTCGGCTGGCTGCGGGCCAGCGCAGCATTCCTGTTGTTTTAAGAGGGCAGATAAAAAAAAAAAAAAAGGACGAAAGGAAGAAAAGAGAGAAGGAAACCTGGAGAGATGCAAAGGCTGTGAGGAAGCAAACTTTTAGAACAGCTTTACTAAAAATGCTATGAGAGCGAATGATTCCCTTTTATCGCCAAAAGGCTAAACCTTTAACCACCCTTAGCTTTTGATGAGTCTTTTTGGCAGTGTCAGTCATCAGCCGTCTGTATCCTCCAGGTGAGTGGAGATTCGAAAAGGAAATAAACCGCTGGTACTCACCTGAAGGACAGCATCAGCATAGCAGGGAGAGAAGGCTACACATTTGCCTGATCCGGCCACCCCAAAGCAGAGGTACTGCTGGTTAAAGAAGTGCCACATTTTACTCTTCTGACCTAAAGTTACATGTGGTTTCTAAAAAAGGAACAAAAGAGAAACCAGTTTATTAAAAAAACAAAAAAAAAAAAAAACAAAAAAAAAAAACCCAAACACCAAAACCCAAAACCAACCCCCCCAAAAATAAGGAGCAGCCAATCCTTGTTTTAACCTCCGAGTGATCCCTCTGACCGTTGTCTGGAACTCTTAAAGAAACAACGAAGCAAGACTGTAAACTTTCTCACCCCCTTTTCCATTACCTGTCTGTGCCTGGCTATGGGCTTTGATGTATTGAAACAAAGCACCAGACCTGTTTATAGTAAATGAAGCCAACCAACAGAGAGATCTAATTCAGACTTGTGACTAAACAAACTGGAACAGGAAGCACACACCAGCAGATATTTTCTTTTGCTGTAAGTAGTAATTCCTGCTCGCATTGTCATGCAACAGAGAAAAAAAAAAAGTAAAAAAACCCCAAAAAAACAGGTTTCAGCTTCTCCCTTCAGTCACTTTTGTTCAAATGCAGTTCTTTCTTTTTTGAAAAGTTTAATACAGTCAACGTTTCATCACGCATATGCAAATACCTAACAGCATAACATTTACCACCAGTAGCGATCTGAAGATGTTACTCATCTATTTGTTTCCCTGTGCAGGACGTTCCTGCAACTGATTCGTTCCTCCCCTTAACAGCTGTAATTGATGGAGGATCTTCATCTAGGATAGCAGAACAAAGCAAGCCCCCAGCAAACAGTAGATTAGCAGTCCTGCAAGTTAAATCTTACAAGAATAAATAATATTGGAGGTTAAAGATAGTGGCAGAAATTAATTCTTCATAATTCTTCCTAACTTTTAAAATAATTATACTTAATTAATGCTTACGAATTAATTCTTAAATGAGAGTTCTTAATTCTTCTTATTTTTAGAACAAATATTCAGAGTTGACTACACACTACACCACTTTGCTACTGTCCTATTACCTGTGATTTTTGAAAGCAGTTTGTTCTCTAAACATGTATTTCTCCAATTGTATTCATCCCACAGGTTTTACCTAAGCAAATCCACTCTGACTCCTTTAAAGAATTCTGCTTCAGGCAGTAACCAATGAATGAAACTACTATTGGGATAGCAGGTAAAACCACACAGCCAGATGCTGCAAAGTTCAAGTTAGCCATGTTTCTCTTCAGACTGTTGCATCCAAAATTTTATAAAAGGGTGTGATTTCAGTTTTAGCAAATGCATCAAGCACAATCGATAAACAAATAAATAAAAATCCTTCAGAACTTACCAGCATTAATGAGCAAATAATCATGGAGAAATTTGTCATCAGATACTTGAATTAAAATGAGAATTCAGCATCAGCTGCAACCATTCCATACAGTTAAATTCTTTAAAGAAAAATAGCTCAGAAAAGTAACTAATGAAGGTCTCAGTGGTACAAATATCTCTTAAGTATTCTAGCATCATCTATGGCCCATTTGTCCAAAGAGAGTCTTTTCAATAGTGTCTTCATCTGATAAATTTGCCAATAAAGTCCCCAGGAAATCCATCTCACACAGAGAGAGCTTATGCTCCACTTGCTCCTTTTAAAGGAGCAAAATTGGCATTACTGGCAGAAGTACTTCTTTGCTGACATGTACAGACTACTTCTTCTAAATGAGAGTCTCTGTAATACTAGTGTAGACAATGGGAAGAGATATGAATGTACTGTCCTGTCCATGACGCTGCTATACTACCAAGAGCTGTGGTTGCACCAGTGTAGTAAAGCTGTTTTAAGGTATGCTGTTGAAAGTGTAGCTCTGCCTGTTTTACTGACTCTTCACATGTGCTTGCCAGTCTCACCTCTGACTGACATCTCTGCAAAACAAAAAATTCCTCTTATTGTAACAACCATGCCAGTTATCCTACCACAAGACAATCCTTATCAGTGTTGGTCAGACTGAATTCAACATCCTCCCTGAGAGCCAATTCATGTCTTTCTGATGGACGATTCAAACAGGTTTGCTTTGAAGATGTTAGAGATAGGAAAGAGTTCACCATTTTCCTTAGGGCAGTTCAGCTGCAGATGAAGAGTGTTACAGCATGTGGGGAGTCTAGTCAGAGCTAACGCCAGGCAATAGCTCAATCTAGCAATTACAATACCTGTTACTGTCATGTGTGCTCACTGTCTGTGACACGACACTTGCCATGGGCCCAGGTGAGACTGCAAGGTACCACATCTGCCTGCACACCCCTGCAGGTATAGGGATGGTTGTGACACAGCTGCTCACAGCTCTTCAATGGATTTCCAAACTTTGGCAAGGGCAAGCAATTTCTACACTGCACAGCTGTCAAAAAAACAGTGGTGCAAAATCCCTACCATCTGTTGCTTGTGACATTAAATAGAGTATTTCATGCTGAACTCTGATTCACGAATTCCAGTTCAAATAACATAAATGTTGCCAGGTTGTTCCTGAAGTGCACTTTCCTTTCTCAGTGTACAGCAGCCATGCAGATGACAGTAGCAACTGAGGGAAGCCTTTTATTGACCACCAAATGCTGGATCTACCACAAGCTGAGATGGGATGAAAGCATCCTCAGAAATTTGTGATCAGTTACAGGGATTGTTGCTGTTAAAGGTTCAGGTCATCTAAAATTAAACATCATATCTAATTGATCTACTGGCAGTCTGAGCCATTTTTTACATCAGAATAATTCTGCTCCCTCTGTAGGTCCCAATTGTTCAGCTGACAAAGTGCTTGGAAGAGCATTTAAGTTCTTTACAGAGGAAGGAAAGAGTGCCCCAGCTGCAGTTTGCTGCAGCATCCTCCAGTCTGTGGGTTAAAATGAAAGAGCAGTCACAAGCCTGTAGCAGGGAGCAGAGATTTCCTGTTCCTCTGCCAAGCCCTGGTAGGGTTTCTGACCAAAAGACTTTAATGAGTCCGTAACAAAGCAAATTAAGGTAAGTGCAGCATGATTAGGCGGTGAACACTAATCTTTAACAGCAAGAGCATTTGATTGAGGAAGGCGTCCTCCAGAAGTGATCTTAAAATTGTGATAAAAGTTGTCTATCTATGGACATTCAGCGTTGGGGGCTTGGCTTCTTTTTTGGAGGGAGGGTGTTTCCCAGTTTGTAACGCTTCCTGCTGAATATGGCTTATTGTGGTATCAATTGTGTAATACCTATTGTACAGTTTATCACTATTGCCAAGAGCTGACTTTACTGCAGCAAGAAACTGCATGTTGAAGGTTTGGCAATTGCATTTCATTCAGGAGATTATGAAAACCTTCTCCCCTCCAATTGGGAAGCTATGAAAAACACAAGTGAGAAGGGGTATTACTCAGGAGTAAAATTTCTAAATATCAGAAAACTAATTGGAGAAGTAGAATATTTGTTACTTCTGTAAAAAGAATAAGTTTAATAGCCGCTATTTCAACTCTAATTTTTTGTTTAAGCTTTCTAACACACAATGTTTCCTAGTACGGGTTAAATATTTGGATACAATTCAATAAGCAAAGACAGTCTGCAATTAACTCAGTCATCTTATGGTATGTGATATATTACCAGCTAAATTTGAAGGTTGGAGAATGAACATTTCTCATAGTGGCCTGTGAAATACTGTCATTTCCTACCTAAAAGATCTCAGTATGCTTAATCTGTGTGACATAGTACCTTATCCTCCAGAGGTGTCTTACGGGGAGCAGATCTGGGACCCATTTATTAGGAGACAGATAAGGGCAGCTGATGAGGAGGATAGCAGAATGAAAGAGCCTCAACAAAACCCTTACATCTTTAGCAAACTGGGGCTGTTCACCCTGGAGAAGACAAGCTACGTGGAGACCTCATAGCAGCTTTCCAGTGTCTGAAGGGGGCCTATGAGGATGCTGGAAACAGACTCTTCATTAGGGACTGTAGTGACAGGACAAGGCGTGGTGGGTTTAAACTTAAACAGGGGAAGTTCAGGTTAGATACAAGGAAGAAGTTCTTTACTATGAGGGCGGTGAGGCACTGGAATGGGTTGCCCAAGGAAGCTGTGAATGCTCCATCCCCGTCAGTGTTCAAAGCCAGGCTGGACAGAGCCCTGACCGACATGGTCTATTGTGAGGTGTCCCTGCCCATGGCAGGGGAGTTGGAACTAGATGAGCTTTAAAGTCCCTTCCAACCCAAACTATTCTATGATTCAGTCTCCCAGGACCACCCTGTTTTCCGTCCCATCCAATCTCCTGGGAGCCGGCGGAGGCCAATGTAGCATCAGGATGAAAAAATCTTCCCTTTGTCAGCACAGCTGAAAGTGTCAGAGCTGGCTCTGGCTAGAGGTTTAAATGCCTCTTACCAACAAAGCTGCATTGTACACACTCCACTTCTCGTCAGAACATATTTACATATATTTTGCTAGTGTACCAGTCCAGAATTATTAAACTAAAACCTATCACTTAGGATGCACACAGAGATCCTGTGGCTTGGATAAAATGCCTTTTACTGACAAAATTGGCTCGGTTTGAGATAAGTTTCCACCAACACCAAAAGAGTGTAATTTAAGAGAATGAATTTCCTTTCAAAGATCAAATCCAGACACACGACAGGCATCATAGACTTTACATAAGAATGTGCTCAGCAATATTTTATAGGTAGAGGAAGAATCTTGCCTCCTCTTCTTAAGCGGCTGTGAAAAAAATCTCATCACATTGAATGCAGTTCAACGGAACATCGTGAATTATTCTTGATAATCCAAAGTATAAATATTATAATTTGAATTACTAAGAAATTGTAGCAGCTGACATGATTTCCCCCATCCTCTTGTCCTCTCATATTTTCTCACTTGCACTGTTTTCTGTCTGATAGCTCCGTGCAGCCTAATTGCATAACCTCTGTCTCCTTGGGTATGAAGCAGTCTTTTGATTTCGAGGTTTGTATTCACTGCATCTTGGAGCTCCTGTCTACAGAGGTGCAGCCACAGCAGGTCCACGGGCTCCCTCTGCCCCCAGCAAGCCCTAGTGTGGGGATGTCGCATCAACACCTGTCTTGGATAGCAGTGGCTCTTATTTTACCTTTGAGGTAAGTCCATTACATGGAGGAGCGGGCATGCTTGGTATGCTGTGTGCTCCTGCTGCATTCAGCCAGCAAATACACCTTGGGGGCTCCTGGAGCCAGAGAGGTACATTGGGGTGTTTTAGTTCAGGGGTGTCTGCATAATGTACCTCGGCTGCATGTGAACATGCTCTTAGATAACCCTTACTGCTCCTCCAAGCAAACCCACAGCTCACAGGGTGTTGCAACAAACTGCTGCTCTCCTTCCCTCTTGGTTTTGTTCAAGCTCTGGAGGGAAGAGAGCTCTGCCCTTTCACATAGCCACAGGCAGCACCTCCTCCAGAACAGAAATAATAATAGTAATGTCATTTCTTCTATTATGCTGAGCATGATACATATGCAAAGTGGTTTTCCAGTCCTCGTAATAAAATGAGGATCTGAAAATGCTAGGGTAAAACTCTTGTATTGTATTATTGCTCTTCTTTCTGTCATGCTTTAAACTCTCTCTTAATTTCTCAGCTTAGAAGACTTGAGAGTTTTCACAGGGGATCTTGGAGACATCTTCTGCTTTGTGGATGGTTGAGAATTTACAGGTGAAAAGTTGGGTGCTCTATTCATAGCAAACATACATTTCTGTAGGTCAAAACTGGAAGCCATCACTGCTGGTGAAATCAGAAGCTGGGTAAAATCACAAGGCTGTGTGGTCAGATTTAACCCTGGCTAGGAGACACACTGAGTGCTGGTCTGGTATTTACTCTGAAGTGACTTCTCTTGGAAGGGAAGTGAAACAGGCAGAGTGCAGCAGAAGCAGTTCAGCAGGAAACTGTCATTATGTACTGAAACAAGCTCTAAGAACAGAACAAAAATCAAGCCAAGTAGAATTCACCCATTTATCAATCCTTGTAGAAGGGGAAAAGAAAACAAAATGAGTTGCCTAAATTCACAGTTTCTGTCTCTCAGCGTACAGAAGAAGGAAGGACTGAGAGGCCCCCAAGACAACATCAGATATCACTGCAGCACATGTAGACGCTTGCTTGGCTGGGTGTAAGCTTGTGCGGAGGTCAGGGGAACAATTAGGAAGGTTTGTGCTTGTGGGAGGAAGGGGGTGTTCACTCACATCCCATAATAGTCATGGGTGGTTAGCAGGAAAAAAAAATTGTACTCCAATGATTCGGTGACTTGAAAATAGTGGTGGGAGCTGAACCCCTCCACTCTCCAATGGACAGAAGTACTCCAGGAGGACACGGGACACAGGCCGTGGGACTGGAACACATTAAAAGGAACCCATCTAACAGGAAGGCTACCCAGGTCAGCGGGATCTCTGTCCCACAAGAGCCTTATGTTCATAAACACTGAAACTGCTTTTGACCAGAATAAGTAGGTGAAAATAAGTGTCTTCTAATTTTTTAATTAGCAATTTGCAACAAAACCAGGGACATTCATTGTAGTTCAGACTACTTGCAAAAATACTTAAGCGTGTGATTTCTTGGACACAGGAGACAATACATAATCATTAAATAGTTTATTTGCAGGAACAGATGACACTAAACCAGAAAGCCCTTCTACATGCTTTTGGTAGGCTGTCTACCTGCACTGCTGTACAATGTCCAGCTTCTTCCCTGTTCTGTGCATTAGCTTGCAGCTTCTGAGCCCTTAGTTGTCTCCGGTCTACCCACTCACCCAAAAGTAATGCTCTTGAACTTCTAATCCTAGAAGGACATATGCCCAAAGATGAATTTCAGCAGGCTATTATGGTTATCTTTGATTTTGCCTTGGCTTTCAGCAAAGCTCTATGTCGGTATTTTGGAAACTCTTCTTGTTTCTAAGACCCACTCTGGTACAGGACCTTGAAGGCCTCTAACAACTACTTTCAGTGGCAAGTGGCAGATGTCACAAACCAACTTCCATGAGATCTAACTAATTTTTGAAGTAATTCCTTAAAATATTTACATGGGGCCATGATAAGGCAAAAAGAAAAGTAATACTGGGCCCTTGACTACCTTTGGTCAAACATAACTCATGTTTCCTCATCCCAGGTGTCCCCCACCGGTGAGGAACTCCCAAACGTCAAGGCTGCACAAGCACCAGCACCTGGCTGCCTGTCTCTCTCCAAAAGGATGCTGAAATCAATAACTGGTGATGCAAAAAGGAAGAGTAAGTTGCAGACTACTAAGAGGGTCAAGTATCAGCAATGGGGATGGAAGGAGTAATTAAACATTACAAAATATCCACACCTTGCTCTTAAGCAGGGACAGAAGCGATGAGACAGGGAATTTCTCAAGGTCACAGTATTTTCTCTTTTGTTTTTTAAAAAGAGCCAAGGACCACAAAATGAATACATCTTGCATTGAAGAACAAACTGTACCACAAGTCATTATGAGAGTTGGATTTACTCAGAATAAGCGTGTAAGTGAAATCACATATGGGAAAGTTAAAAACACTGCTTGGCTGTCAAGCCTGCCTGAAACCTAGAGAGAGGGACCTGCTCATGCAGGAACACTCTGAGGAGCACCAAGGTCCTGATTTGATCATTTCTATGATAATAATTTTACAACAGAGGATGCAAGACAATGCTCATGGTAATTGCATACCAGCAGTACAGCGTGTCTTGTTCCAGTATTTGAAGGGGGCCCCTACACCTACCAGCCCCTGGATATTTGTGGCAGCAAGATGAAGAAGAACATTGATTTGTGATGTTATACAAAACCCATATTTCCCAGTTCAATTAACTTCCTTGTAGTGTCCCATGGTTGGCTAATGATGAACATCTGTATGCTCCTGGTTTTTCCTCTTTTCGGAAGTTCACTGCATTTTTTCAGCTTAATCTGAGGGTTCAAACAAGACAGTTCTAAAGAGCTTCTCTCTCTGAAAATTCCTTAAAAAGTATAGAATAAAAGTGACATTTACCCAGCCTATGCGAGAACTGCAGACTGTACATACATGCACAAAGGACATAGTGCATTAATATTCATGCATTATTTAAGGTTTAGTTGCAATAGTCTCAGCAATTCGTTGTTCCATAAGAAATCAACCTAGAAGCAATATTTAGCATCACATATATTGATTCATACAGAATAAGGACAAGACAAAAATAGAACTAGGACTTTGATTATACATACGTACATGGTAAGTGGAAAAATTTGTGACCCAGTCACAAACAGGGTCATGGCTACAGTTGGTTTGACTTTTGAATAAGTATAAATAATAACAAAAAAGGTAATTCTTGTGTAATATTTCTAGTCTAGATGTACTCTCTGCTGAGGAAGACAAAGTCTATTCACGTGATAAGTTCTGTGGGGAAAAACATGCAATGTGAGCCATGTTTGGCGTAACAAGGTCCTGACTCAAGACCAAGTCCCTCCAGCCCTATGATAAGATAAGATAAGCTCTATTAGTGATCATAAAAACCATTAGATCCTCCATGGGTTTTCTCATCAGGAACACTGATGAAATATTTGGCAAGCTGATTTCATAGGGTTCACTAGAAGAAAACACTAATGGCTGGTTTTAGTAAGGGAAAGCCAAATATATCTGTGTGCCCTAAAATAGCCTCTTACCAACAAATGCAGTGCTGCTTTGACACTTAGAAGTGTTATTTCATACATTACCCTCCAGGTCCTGGCCATACTAGAGGGACATCATTGTCAGTGATGGCTAGAAGCCATGGGGGTGATGTCTCAGTGCTGCTTCCACTGAGGTCTGGTCTGTATTGAAAATAAAGCTTTAAACAGGAAGGTAAAAAAGAAGGAAATGAGGAATGCAAATGGGTTGTGAAGCTGCATCCTGCCCAGCTGAGAAGGCAAATGGGATAATTAACCTGAAGCAGAGTGGAGTAAAGAGCGGTGGCAGGAAGCAGACATGGAGTAGATGGTGATGCCAAGGGTTTTACATTTAACCTAGAAGTTCAGAGAGTACCCGTACTAACTCATCTGTTAATTCACTAGGTGAGCATTTCTTTGTTTTAAGTAAATTAACCAGAAAGAAACCTATATCAGAAGGAATTGTTTCAGCTTAATTAATGAAGAGTTATTACTAGTCAAAGTAATCGATACTTGAACATTCCTTCACCTAGGAAATCAAATACAAATTCAAAACTAGTTTTTATTATCTTGCAACAAGCAGTTTTCCATATCCCCTCCCACCTCTGCTGAGAAGTACAAGTTGCCACAGACCTGATGACTTACAATCCCTGGAAGCCAGCCATCTTCAGCGCTGTGTAATGGACTCGGCCACCCCTGCCAGACTGCTCTTACAAAAGCAGAGGATTTATATGAATTTTATAGGCCTTAATTGTTTTTTGGGTTGGTTTTTTTTTTTTTTAATACTATTAGCTTAGTAATTAGTGGTTTGTTAGTAATAACCTTGACAAAGCCAAAATATCTGCTGGTATTATAGAGAGAATAGTTTTAAGCAGAAGAGATGAAGAGGAACGTGGTGCACTGAGTCAGAAGCACCTCCCCTCTAGCCAATGCTGACAACTGTGTTGGTAGCAGCATGTTCTACTGTGATGGCCAAGGTGCTTTCTGCGTTTTGTTTTGGTTTGTTTTTTCCCTCCTGAGTAGCACTCTGATTTCTTCTAATTTGTTCTTCTTCTACTTCTGTAATCTTTATTGTGTTTCACTTCTTTTTTCCCCCTCTTTTCCCCAGACATACAGCCCCAGTTTATCTCAAAATTCACCAGTTTAACTTGCAGGTAGCAAAAAGTCATACACCCTACCCAGAAGGGTAGAGATGAGTAACAGGCAGTGTGCATGAGCAAGTGGAGAAAACTAGAACTAGGCTTTGAGTACCTGTGGAAAGGTTGCAGGCAGACACCACACAAAAACCCCTTTCAAAGCAAGGAGATTTATTTACAAATGAAATTTTTCTGGCAGTGTGCTCTTGTCCTCAGTTTTCTTGTGGAAGGAACATAGGAAGAAGAACCATGCTGACAATGGCTTTACAAAAATCTCCGAGATGCGGTGTTTACATTCTTCTCTAATATATATCTGTTTCCATTGAAGCAGATAAGAAAACAGAGATAATAAAGAAATAGTGATAGTATACCAATGCCAATATTGCAATCCAGGTTTCATTTCCAGACCTATGCATTACACAGATACCACGAAAAGCATCTTTTTGAACAGGGAGCCTGCCATTAGCAGGTAGCATCATAGTACACATAAAGTGTGGTAATACTTGGAAGAGAATAGTATAATATTCCTGAAAATTTTCCATGGCAGGAGAATTTTGCACGCCTATCAATGGACTCTGCTTGCAGAGGGAAGGATGCTTTATTTCCTAGCTGATAGCTGCAGCCCTGCAAACTGCTGACTACTTAAAAACCAAGCTAGGGTCCTTTTCTCCTCATGTTATCACAGGGTCACAGTGCTGGAAGAGACTTTGAAAGGTCATCCTGTGCATCCCTCTGCCTAAAGCAATGATCAGTTATTCCAATTCTGTTTCTGACAGACACTTGTTCATTAATCATCACTGTTAATTATGATTCTGGAGACCATGTTGGGCCCACAGTGCTTGGAGTGGTGGCTGTACAGGTGAATGATGCTCCTCTTGACGTATGGTATTGCAGGAAAACGATCCAGCTCTGTTCCTTGCCTGTGTTGGCTTAGAAGAATAAAGAAATCCAGAGGAGAAAGGAAGGAAATAATCATTTATGCTAGCAAAGAGCCAGGATTCTGAACACAAAGGTACTTTTTGTGTTTTGTTTTGTTTTTTTAATTAGGATCATAGTTTGTAAGAGTGATCATGGGAGCAATGAATGGCACTTCCTAGCAGAAATCACTCAAATTCCTGCAAGAATTTTTGCAGTATGCAGTGCTTTCAAGCATAATGGGCTTAGATCCACAAATTTACTGCTTGTAAAGCAGTAGGAGACTGTAATGGGGAGACGTGGAATCCCAGAAAAAAACCCAGTTGTAGCTATTTCAGCTTTTGTTTCTGTGATACTGCAAAATCCTGTAACCACCATGTGTGTGTGTGACCGATTCAAGCAGAAGGCTTCGCTGTGCCCACTGGTGCAGTGTAGGAGTCTACCCAAGAGGTGTCCACCGTTTTGAATGCTCCCAGGAGCTGACCATGGAACAGAATATATCATTAATAAATATGTCAGACAGGATGTCAAATGGCTGAAAAAATGTCTATTGCAGAGGCAGAAGGCCTAGAGAGGGAGGAGAGGAGAGGAAAGGAAGGAAGGTGATGAAGTGGCTTATTCATCTGCTTCTGCCATTTTGGATAAGGAAAGTATTTTTTCACACCAAGACAGCAAAAGCATTTCCTGATGTCTTGCCTCTCCTTCACTGCCATTTTGTTTGTTTGGGTTTCTTTTTTTCTTTTTTCTTTTTTTTCAGCAAAAGCAGCCTTCTAAAAGGCACTGAAAAATGTGTGTGGTGGTCAAGGGAATCTATTCACCTATTTCCAGGCTTCCTGCTGACTGTGTTAGGGGGGCACCCAGGCACCTTCCGTCAGGGGTGCTCCTGTGCTGGGGGTGAGCTTTACTCGCAAAGCACTGTTGCACAGAGGCAGCAGGCAAGCAGAGCCCAGGAAAGCTGGCAGCAGGAGCACTGATGTGCAGGAAGGCAGCTGTGATTTAAACCAACCCCTTAGACAGCTTTCCTTCAAGCATTCAAGTGCACGAAGTGCTTTTGGGTTTCCCTCCTCTCCTCCAGGCAGTCTGAAGCTGGGTACAGCTCAGGGTTTTGCTCTTGCCACTGCTCAGCTGTGTGAACTGTCTGGGTTTTAAACTCATTAGTGCTGTGTGAAACAGCAGAGAAAATATTTCTCTGAGTAAATCAAGCAGCAAGGGGGACCTCGGGCAGGATTTGCCTCTGTTGTTTCTGAAGTGTTAAAGGTAAACGCGGACTTCACTGTGCATAGAAAATCCTACCCAGCAGTAGAGCTGAATTTGCTTTTATTGGACTAGTTATTAATCATTTCAGATTTTTCCTATTTATGCCTTTTATTATGGTTTTCATGAGAACAGGTGAAGTTTTCCAGTGCAGTTGCCTGAACTGCAGAAATCTGTTTGCATGTTTTGTAGAACTCTAGGAAAACCAGCTTGAGAAAGAGGTGTAAATGTCTTTAATTATTGTAAACTACTGCACATCTCCAGTAGGATTCAGGCCATGGTTCACCCTCACTCCCAAGCCTGAAGTGAGCAATGAGGACGTCATGGGCAGGGGATGGAGGGATGGGTGCCCTGGGAGTGGAATGCTGCAGGTCTGGGGGCTGTGCTGCCAAAGGAGGGGACACAGGGCAGCCATGCTGGGGTGGTGGGATGCTGTACGACCACCCTATGCCACCCTCCTCTGCATGTTTGGAAATGGATATCGGTGAGAAACTCACACCGCACCTTCCTCAGCCCACTGGGAAGCCACTGTCCCTGTACGCCCCAGACAGAGCGGTATTTCTTGTCCAGATTGCTAGTGGTGAGAGTCCACTTTACCTCCCCCACGCAACCATTTGTGCAATTATGTCCTGTTAGGACACTCCAAACAGACAAATTATTGCGAGCACACGTGGTGCTCTGGACGAGCTGAGTGAAATCATCATAGCAGACTTGTATTTTGGTTTTTGGGGGTGTAGAGCAGTCCTTCCAAGACCAGACAGCAAACAGCAGCTGCAGTAGTTTTTACCCGGCCACTGAAGTACAGTATTGTTAACACATGTCTCGCCAGACAAACTTCACCAGGCTGATTCTGAACGTGAAGCAAACCTGGGTCCACTGTACCTTTGCTGTTTATAACACTTCATGTTATAAACGAATGCTAGGCAGCAACATCCCATGACTTGGTGTTTTAGGGAGATGGCCATCAGGGAAAAACTCCAATGAAGAAAACTGCTTCCACCAAATCTCTCCATTAAGTGCTGATTCTTTCGCTGATTCTTTTTTATATTTTCAAACTAAGGTTTTTTTTTTCCTTTTTTTTTTTCCCCTGTTGCTAATGAGCTCTTGAGAATTTGATTTAGCTCCTTGGAATGACTGCCACTTGCTGCTAGAATGTTAATCTGTCTAAACCCATTCAGCTCCTCTTACTTGCAAGTCAATCACCTGGAGCCTGCATTT
This sequence comes from Lathamus discolor, assembly GCF_037157495.1. Classification (NCBI taxonomy): domain Eukaryota; kingdom Metazoa; phylum Chordata; class Aves; order Psittaciformes; family Psittacidae; genus Lathamus; species Lathamus discolor. Next base: position 140,614,734 of record NC_088884.1, on the reverse strand, counting down.
CAAAGAGACCCTGGCTAAGGCAGTCGCAGCAGAGATGTTTAGGGTCAACTCCCACAGCTAGGAGTAATCTCCGAACACTCAAATCTACTAGACAGCAAACAGATTTGTACTGATTCCCTGCGAACTGGAATCATCCCCAACAGAGACCAGGAGTGCAAATCGGGGTGGGGGACGCTGGAGGCTGTTGAGCTGCAGATCACACAAGGGATGCTGCCCTGGCATGTTGCATCATCTCCTCTGGGAGACAATCTGTAGTTAATGGTGAAAACATACCCAGGGACAACGTGGGCAAACAAGGAGCAGAGAAGATATGCCAGGACACAGCCAGAGCTAAAGCTTTAAAGTGCTGGAGGAGGAGCCTGGCTTTCTAGCCATGATTAGAGAGCTGATTTGTTTTGTCTTGTACCGGCCATTTTTTTAACCCTTATTTGGAGGGGGAGAAAATACATAAAATCCCATACTAAATGTGGGAGACGTGGACGTCACCTGAGACAGCTGATGATGTGGTGGAACTGCGTATCTGTGAATCATCCCACTGTGCTCTTCCAGAAATGCTTCTCTTTTTGCCTCCTTAACATGCTCAGAAACCCCCATCTGCCAGGTCATGCTACCCAGGCCAGAGGGGCAGCCACAGCTGGGGTGAGAGGGACAGATAGGATCTAGAGATTGCACTGGGCCCTGCCTGGGAGTGGAGTGTACCATGAAATCCCTAACTACCAGAACTGCTCCTGGGTATTGCTTTGCATTTATTACACGGGAAGGAAAGTTTCACCCACAGTAGATTCCATCTCTGCCACTCCCTGTGCAGTTCTCTGCTGACAGACTTCATACAAACTACATCCTTGCAGAGAGAAGATGTAAAAATTTAATAGGAAAATGGCTGCTTTGCTGCTGCTGTAGAGGAGCAGACTGCTCCTGTGACCCTGTGTGAAAAAGCACATTTTGGGAATAAGGGAATATTCACGGTTGTTATTTGCTCCTTGAATAAAACTTTTAGTCCTTTCCAAATAAGAAATAGCTTTAGAGTGCATCTTTAGAAACCTTATGAACAAGAAACGCACAAGGGAAGTCAGAGCATGTATTTTGTCAGCATATACAATCCTTTATGAGCAAAGGCAGCCTGAGATGGAGCTGGGCTTCATTCAGGTACTTGTGTATTTTTCCATTTTCATAGTTCTAAAATGGGAGAACATAGAAACTTAAAAGTAAACCCCACTACTATCATTGATTTCTAAGCAAAATAGAAGACTATGACTATAAAGATTAGGAGCAGCACATATTCTGAGACCTAATGTTAGAATTTCTTTCAAATCAACTTGGAAAAGAAGTATGACCAGCCTTATGCACTCGCTACTGAGTATGGGCAAAAGTATATTTTAGTTGCGGCATATAAGCCTGGCGTATGCAGGCACTGTAATAACCTGGTACAAAAGTCTGAAGTAAGCTTTCTTAAAATTACTTACTAGTTAGCAAAAGTGGTCTGAAGGATTAAATACAGCAATAACAACATGGTGTCAAATTCTGCTTCTGTTGTTCCCTATGGAAGAGCTACATTTGTGAACTTCTAATTTTCCATAGATTTCAAGAGGAAAAACTGGGAGAAGCAGCAATATTTTTTCTCTTCTGAAAATTTCAAAAGAAAAAGATAGATTCAAACTTCTGCAGCTACCAACGATGCACCCACTGCCAAATTCCCTGGGGAAAGGCCTAGTACACAGTGGCACTAGCAACCTGCTGAGCCTAAGACCACTGGAGACAAGCAGCCAAAAATGGCCATTTTTGTCTCTTTGACTGCCAGGATTATCCCAAGAACAAGATGTTTCCAGGAATGAACCTTTGCTGGAAAACAGAAAGAGCATAAAGTTCATCCAGGGCACTGAGTTAATGTGGGGCTGCTGGCTTTGTTTTGTGAAGCCAGAAAAATCTGCCCCTGCTCACGTAGTGACCATACATCAAAGCAAGTGTGTGTGAAGAAATGAATGTCTTCTCCATTTATTTATCAATACTTGGTGAAAAGCTGGAAAGATTTTAGGTGTATGTGTATAAACGTGAGCTTTATAAACCCTTGTCAACTGGAGAAACCTTATTTTTAAATGAGCAAGTCCCCGTCTTATCTTCAGCTCACAGGTTTTAACCTTCTTTTTTAAAGTTGTAAGAATTTCTGTTTGATTTTTCATTACCTGGGGTCTAAAGCAAAGCTGGTTTTTGACACACGGGAGTATTCAGAGCTTTTGGCAGATAGGGGAAGATGATAAAGCTTTCTAATTTCTGGATGAAATAACCAGACCTGCCAAAAGATTCCTCTGGGAGGCAGAGGATGGTGGAGGAAGAGCCATCTTCAGGGTTTCCCCCATCTGTCATTGCAACTGAGTGATAGATGAGCACCTTGCACCAGTAAACCGATGCCTGTGTGACAGCCTCCTGCATGGGAGCAGCCACCCTGGGCTCTGAAGCATGTGAAAGGGGAGCAGGTCCCCTTGGCCCAGCCAAGCCACGGTCCCACTGATAGTGCAGCCTTGTCACTGCAGAAGGGTTAAAAGACCTTTCACGTGTGGATAACCCAAAACAGCCATCCTACAGCCTGCTTCAGCCAAGCAGTTTGCTTTAGTGAGAAAATGAGGCAAACTAAACACATTTTGCCTGCAAATACTTAGAACAAAGACTGACTTTGAGAGAAGGCACGCTGGCAAATGGCATGGGGAGCACTACTAGATATTTTTAATGGTACCTGCACCATTTTGGCTTTTTTCAGAGTATCAGAATTTTCTGATGCTTCTACTTTGTTAAGTAAGCCCAGACACAGATGGTGCTTAAAGCACCTGCCAGCTTAGCTATGCTGTAACAAGTGCAAAATTAATGACTTAGCCTGTGCAAGAAAAAGCCAGTGGATCGGTAATTAGACCGGCAATATAATTCTTTGCTCTCAGTTAGACCATATGCTACCAATAGACTATTTCCCTTAGGTACTTCTCTTATAAACAATGCTGGCAAAGAAATACTTCAGCTGCTACAAACTATCTCAGTAAGAGGCTCTGCCACTCAACAGACCACAGCTTCCTGACACAGGCAAGGAGCTGTTTAAACTCTCTCTCTATGGGACATTTGAGGTACCTAATTTTTAAGATCTCTAAACAGTGTCAGGCACAGGCTTGAGCTTTCAATGTTTGGAACAAGTCACATTCCCTGAAAAGCAGCGGTTTGTTGTTAAAGATGGCTGTCAATGGCTGGGGTTAAGCTGTAAGCTGGTCTGGAATTTGTTTAATAAAGTGCCTATTATTTGCAGAAAACTGCTGAGTAAAGCTGTTCATTTATATAATGCCACCCTACATTTAAAAACATCATAATAATGTAGAGTGAGGCATGCATTTAACTGTGAGGCCTTCTAAAAGATGTGCACTGGTAAAAGCAGTGCACAGCACTGGTACCAGTTATACTCCACTTGTATGGGTGCTGTTACAAGAAATGAAACCCCAGAGCAGTCAAATGTGGCTGCCTGCAATTTGCAGGTATGGTCTCCAACCCCGAGCAGTTTCTCAGGTGTCCTGAAGAACAAGATCCAGCAGCACTCTCTGAGGGTAGGAGCCTCAAAGGCTGGGAAATCGTCTTCCCGAGTTCCAGCTGACTGAAAACGTCCAGGTACAAACTCCTTCAGCTGAACTTGACATCTCCAGCACAAACTCCTTAGCCGGGCCATTTGTCTTCTGCTTATATGAGCCTCGCGTCTGGAAGTTGACCTCACTTGCATTGCCCAAAGATAAAGGCATTCTGGAAAAAACCTGCTGCTATGATTTCCTTCCATGTATTCCAGTCTGGAGTTTTAAAACCACAGGCCAAATCCCAGCTATTGCCACCATCATAAAAACCTGGATAACCACTGTCTATGTGAAAATTCCTATACTCTTTTCCACACTGCTACCCAGACAGTGACTAGCAGACACAAACCACACTTGTATCGGGATGAAAAACTTCTGACAGACAGAACCATTAAAAAAAAAGTAATAAAAACAGAAAGAAACTGGTAAAATCAAGAGGAAGGGAAAAGCGGGGCTTTAGGGTGAAAATAAAAGCCTGGGAATCCTCGTATTCTAAATATCCCCTTGGTGGTGGAACACCAAACAAGGTCTGGGCTCAAACCCACCCTGGTGAAAGGGGAACAGGAGGCACAGTGCAAACATTTTCTTCCCTCCCCACTGGGGCAAGCAGAGCTCCAACCCCTCCAGGCTGATGGGACAACTGAGCATTTTACCACAACCTGGTCTCTTGCCAACCCCTGGAGCCTGGAGCCCGGAGCCCGGAGCCCAGCACCTTACCTCAGGGCAGGTTAAACCTCCTGGATCTCAGCCAAGCTCCCAAGTTCTCCAAATTACCACCAGCTGCACTTAGGACAGCAACTCACCCCATCTGCTCCTGGCTCTAATGCAACCTTCAGGCCCTTCCCAGAAGGAAAAGGAGTGGGGAAAAAAAAAAAGGAAGAAAATCAACTGATTCCAGGGGACAACAAATGAGGAAAAAAAAGGAAAGGGTACAGAAGTCACGAGCTTGAAAGTGGATCCGTGGAGGACTGGGAGGAGACACTAAACAGCACCCACCACTCCCCGAAGCTGTCCAGAGAGGCAGTGGCCATGACCCAGGGGTGCTCTGCACCCAGATGTGAGAGGCCCACAGCCACCAAGGTGCCCCAGGCAGATTCTTCCTGTGATGAGCCTGGCCAGGGTGAGGAGGAGGCTAATGAGGAGCTCCTGTGATGCTACTTCTGCTACATGCTGTTTCCTTCTATCCCTTACACCAAGAAGAGGAAACCGTTTTCTTATTAAGGGCCTAAGTATCCCTTCAAACCACTTGGCAGGCCACATAGCAGCCCTTCTGCCCCACAGTTAATCCCAGGTGAACCCCATGGTGTCATCCCTGTGTCGTGGCTGCACGAACAGGTAGGACAGGCCTTCTGTTTTCCTGCTCTGAGATGAAAAAAGCTGTCTTGGAAGAACTGGAGGAGGCAGATACAACGTTATAAGGTCTATTTTCCTATCCTCTACTCCATCTGATTTTGAGAGCGTGTATCAACACTGTTTTCTTATCTCGATGGCAATGAGGAGCTGCTCAGAAGCAGCAGCTGCCTTTGAATATGAATTCTTCAGCAGAATATGAACTCTGAGAACGTAATGCCAAGGGCAGAGAACACCCTTCAAATTTAAACCATTTGTATTTAACAGAAAACTGTTTAAACACCCTATTTGCACGGCTATTTAAGGCAAGCCTATTAAGTTGGACTTACTAGTGCTGTCCAGAAATATAACTCACAGGCTTCAGGTTACACGGAAATAACCTTGTCTTCTTCATAATGAGTCATAACGTATAATAGTGATATAACTCACTTGGGTGACATGGCAATTGAAACCAGGAGTGCTGTCCTCCTTTGCCACTGCAGGTGTTGTGCTCTATATGCAAACTGTGCTTACGGGGTTCAGCTTTTCTGCCAGGCTTCTGCGGTTAGTTACTGCTGGGAAATGCTGTTTCCTGGGAGCAAGAGTGGAACAGAAGGGACTCCAGCCTTTGTGGCTGCCCTGAACACCTCAGGAACAGCACAGGACCCACATTGGACCTCAAGCTCCAAATGAGAAGGATTGTTATCAATTAGGACTAGATCTAAGAAAAGAAAAGGAAAGAAAAGAAACAAAAAGGTAAAGAAAGGAAGCTTAGTATTTCCTTTACAAAAGCCTTTAAAATTATCATTTTTTGTGCTGTTTTTGTTTTGGGTTTTTCATTCTGTATATTCAGGTACATATATTCAGTACAACCAGCTAGCTATTCCTATTAAATATATGAACAACAGAATTCGGAAATACAGTGCTCATGAAAGGCTTCAGACAAACCAAACAGGTGAACAAAAGCTCAGTAAGACTCTCTTTGGCCTGATAGCTCTCTTCACAGACAGACAGGCTTTTGTTTAGGTTCTTGGCATTTTGCAAAGGAAAAAGGTATCTAATATATAGGAAATCTAGAAGATGGCGGGGTTTCTTCTGAAGCATTTTTTAAAGCGCTGACAGTGTGTAGATCACCTGACCCACGTCAAAGAATGGAAATGCAGCTATGTAAAAAAATCCCCCCATTGTAGAAAAACATTACTTTCCAGTGTCGTAAACACATCATTGTATTAAACAATAGTGTCAAATTCACCAGCTAGAGCCCGTTTGTAAAGTGTTTGGGGAAACTTCAGGGAAAGAAGACGTACAAGACCTAGGGTACCTCTCTTAAATTGCTTCTGACATCTGTAAGAATTACAGTTACAGCTTCCCCCCTCCCCCCCCCAGCCTTTTTTTCCCCCTTTCTTCTTCTTTTTTTCTCTGTTTTTTGAAGCTGTTTTTTGCAGACTGTATGCACTCTCCTCAGAACTCTCAGCTGGCTTTAAGCTAATGATGTGCTTATTTTTGATGAACAATAGGGAAACTTCTAACCAGCAGCATTACTTGGCTTTTCTTTTGTGCTGGTTGTTGAAAGATAGATTGTGAATATGGACAAGTGAGCTATTCAGTCAGCTCTAGTATGGATTCCACGGATCCAGCAGAGTCGGAAAGGCCTGCAACATCCTATACAAAAGCTGAGAAGGTAAATAAAGCTAGTGGAAAAAGAGCCTGTGCCATGTCTACCAGTCAGGCAAAACAAGTTCAGGAATCCTGCACCTTTTCTCCACATATAATGTAAATTAGGTAGGCCATAAAATGTAAGGCTTTGAAAGCCTTGAATGGCAGAAAACCATGTTGGTAACTCAAAAAGTGGCATATTAGGGTCAGTGTGAGGGTCTCCCACATCATTCTTCATGAACTTTGGAATCTGATTGCTCAGAACAGGATGCTTTCCTGGAAATTGTTGGGTTTGGGTCCCCTTTGAGCAGCTGCTGTCATTCAGCTTTGGCAGTTCAGCCACTGCTGCCTACCAGTGGAGAGAGATGTCCTGGCAGAGGAGGGGACACCTTCCAGAAGATAATTGAGGCAGAGTGCTGAGGAATCCCCATAATAACCCAGAACTTCAGCATTGACCCTGTTGTACATTACAACCCATTGCAAAGGCCATGTGGCTATTCCTGCTAAGCCACATCTTGCAGGTGAAACCATTTCAGAAAACAGAATGTGTAAACACATCAAAAGTACCTAGAAAGGTAAGAATCCTTCCCTGTCTCAAGGTATCACTCCTGATCACACGCCGCTGGTTGGGGCTTTGCTAAATGAGTGTTTTCACAGGTCTTTGAGTGACTGACTCAGGTACCGTTGCTGTTTCCTCATCTAGCATAACAGTACACTAATTAGTAGTGTAACAGTCTTTCCTTGCTTAGGGGCTGCTATCCAATGTGGTGAAGTTCTGTCACAGTATAATGCTGACTGAACATTCCTGAATTTTCACTTAAAGTGCCATAGTTATTTTCAAGAACTGGCCAGATTTGGATGAATTTTAAAGCACCAAGCACTTGAACATTTCTGGGCATTATGCAAAAGACTTGTTTGTGTTCCTGAGATGGTATAAAGTAGTCAAGAAGTCCTCCTGAAGAGGCAGCCAAATACTCGCCTTGTTCCAGGTACACCCTCCCACAAACTGAAGCTGGCTGCGGTACACTTACCATCTGTCCACCTTCCATGGAGCAAGGCATTTAAGATAAAACATACACCAGGGTCTCACAGGCTCTTCCAGATCTGCAGCTGTCCAGGTACCCTCGTAAGCCTGCGGCTCCATGGGTCTTTTTTTCGGTAGCAATGCAAACATAAGCATTTCATCCCACTGTTTCCATTTCTGCTGCTAGTTTCCAGCTCCCATAGAAAGTTTCAGGTTTGTAGGCATAGCTGATGGGACTATACGGTTGTGGGAACGAGCACCTGTGAAACGGAGGGAGCTGCTTGCAGCAGCACAAGTCACCTGAAGTGTCCTTGGAACCACAGGCTAAGGGATGACAAGATCTTTCTTCCACCCCTTTTTTGGCTACAACAAGCAGCATGGAAGCGCTGACAAACCTTACTTCCCTCTTTGCTCAGCTCCTTCTCTTCTTTCCCTTCATTCCCAGCTGAATCCAAAAAGAGTAAGTTTAAACACAAGGAGAATTTAAAACCCGTAAGAACACAGGTAGCCACAAGCACAACTTTTTTAGCAGATGCCATGTCTGTGAGGAATAAAAACCGGTGAAAATAAAAATAGGTTGAATTCAAAACGTCCGTTCCACCTGAGCTGCACTGGGTTGGGTCAAGGGGTAAGGAAATGTACAGTTTAACCTTCTCTAGGTTAATTCTGCCTTGCAACTGAATTTCAGAGCTTTGCAAGAAATAAAATTCTTACCCAGGCATATATTAGACTGGCAAAATGATACTAACCCCCATCTCGTTCTCTGACATTGTTACATAATGGCTTCTAGGACTGATACTAGGATAGTTAAGGAAACTCGTATATTAAAAGAAGCTTGTTAAATGATGAGAGTTACATAATGCAGGTCTTCAGCTTCACTAGCATGAGATCTCAGAGAACTTAGAAGTACAGCTAAACCAGGCCTGCAGACTTCCTAGAGGAAGTGATCTCCATCTTGTATAAGCTGACTGGATAGGTTTGTCTTGGTTCTTCAGCGAAAACTCACTGATCCAGTGCAGTGGGTCTGACTATTAATGATTGCTTTGAAAATCAGCTCTATGGCCTTTTCTGCCACATCCAGCTTGCGCTCTTCTGTATTAAAAGCCACCACAAAGAACACTCCAAAGCTGTGGCATCCAGTATTGTGCCTCTTACACAACCTAGGTGGTTTGAATATAAAAAGTGAGGAGCTGCTGGCATGCAGCCCTGCTATCAGTGGAGAAAGGAGACTTAAAGGGTCTTCAGAAGGGCAATGATTTGCATGGCAACAGACAGCACACCTTACCTGTAAACAAAAGCCATTAGTGGCAGGAGCAGGCACCAGGCTCCGTGGCCTGCGGAGAAAAGCAGAGAAGAGGGAAAACAGCAGAAAGCCAGAGCACACCTTGCAGCATAAAAAGGGGGGAAAACCTGATATACATCAAGTACCTCTCTAGATTTGCTTTGTGAGACCGTGAAACAAAGAGAAATGCTTTGATGCCCAGCATTCTGGATCACTAAATCATCCTGGGAGTCATTGTAGCTGTTATCCCCAAGTTCCACCCAAACAATTAATGCTCTGCCTTCTCTTCACCTTAGAAAGGAGTGGTTTGCTAGCTCTGCAGCAACAAAAAAACAAAAAGAAAAAGAGGAGGCATGTCGACGCAAATGACACACAAAAAGGGCAGCTGAAAGATCGGTAGAGGTTCGTTTTGTTAAGTGCATTTCCATGTTTTACTTAACAACAAGAGGCATTTCAATGCCTCCTACTAAACTATTAAAGCCTTTACCCTCACAAATGTGTGCATGTGTGCCTGCACGTGTGTCTGTCCTGATCTAAGGAATGCATAAGCTATTTTAATAGTTTCCAAGGACATGACTATGTTTTTGACAAAGCCAGCTTTGTACTGCCCATGACGTCAGAGCAATAGTGCAAGTGCAAAAGGTTACGAGGCCACATCAAGAAACTGCCTTTCTTGGTTGGCTACTTGGGTGCTCACCCAAACACAAATACAATAGAAAAAATACAGGGATTTTAATTGTGGTTGTTACTTTGAAAACAGTGATGTTTTCATCACGGCTTGAGAAGTCTGAGGAATAATAACTTTGCTCTTAAGAAAAGCTTGAAAAATGAGGCCAGGTATAATCCAGATTGGCTAGACAGTAATGTTACAAATAAAATAAACCCCAAGTCCAAATACATTATTAATTACCTATCAGGAAGCTAAGGGGCACATATTCAATGAAGATAAACTGTAGTAAATACACAGTAGTAATTTATCATTTTCAGGGGGGATTATCAACTCTGTCTTTGAGTAGACCATTGTCTACTGCTGTTATAGAGATATTCCATTAAAATATGCTAATCTTTCTTATTCTAGCAAAAAATGCCAGAATAAGATTCCAGATGGAGATACCATTCACTACAAGAATCTGTGTCAAAACAGAATACTTTTGCTGTTCTTTTGCTCTTTATTAAAACCAAGTAGTTCTCATTTGTTAGATCTACCCTGTTTGTTACAAGCTTGGGAAATATAACAGCAATATATACATCTGAGACAGTAATGATTTAAAATGTTAGTCCATGAACATACATTTTATTGTCTTTAATTTGTGAAATTGAGCTAGGAACAAGCCAAATTCAGAGTTTATCTGACATATGATGACACATTTATTTTAAAATCAAACATCATATTATATTTATTTATATGTACTTATATATTTATTAGCCATTTAAAAAAAGGTTTCATCCACATTTATTTTATATAATTTGAACATCAGTAATGAAAATATTTATCCAAGCCCTACACATATATAGAAAGCAAATTTGGGATCCTTATTCTTGATTAGAATCTAATAAATAATTATGTTGCAGAGGTGGATGATTACTGATTGCAGAGCTTTCAAACCTATATATATTTAAGCTAAATCCATGGACCAGGATCACTGCTCTTATTAGATGCTAAAGCATCAGCTGTAATGTTTTAAGTGGAAGCCTGGAGCTATACTCCAATGAAGACACAGTTTATCCCACCTTTCAGGCTGGAGATAAGGTGATAGTTGGAAAAATACAAGTGATGAAAGGGTAAGGAAAGTCACTTTCTTTGTAGTCTGAACCAGGTAGCAGATAAGTTTTGTTTCAGTAGAGAGTAAAGAAAGAAAGGGTTCCCAGAAAAAATGAGTGTGAGTGTGATAATGGAGCACATTCATCCCTGGGTCTCAACTGGACTTTGAAGTAGGACTGAGCCCCTGCATTTCTTGATGGCACATTAGCTCAGGCAGAGAACCTAGAAAAAGTCAAGTTGCCCTGACTTGAAGTGCAGATGTAAGGTGACCTCCAGAAGCAGTGCAATTCCTTCACATTACTATCAAATATAGATTCACATTATTTTTTTTATTCATGTTTTCAAATGCATTTCAATGCCCAGCATGTGTGTATGCATGCAGTTACCAGGGTGCAACTGCACCAGGTTTATGCCTCAAGCTCCACCTTTCTCTTTCCAGCCTAAGATTATTACTTGAAGGTTATCAGAAAAGTTGTGAAAAAGATGCCAAAACCACTGTATCTTCAGTTTCCTACTTAAACACAAATATCTACAACAGTTCCACGATATTTTATGCTTACTAGGATCTTGGGCAGGCAGATAAGGCAAAGCTCCTAGAAACCCCTCAGCATGGCATACATGCTGTCACAGCCTCCTTGCATCATCTCGTTGTACAACAGTGTGGTGATCCTGCCTGGTGAGGTGGAGATGGGCCAGTTTGCTATTTACTCCCTTTTCAGTTCAAGACTTGCGCTGCTCCATAGGGACTGCTCCAAGCCTGGCTGCTCTATGGTTACCCCTTGTGACCGTGTCCCATTTCCACTTGATCATAGAATCATAGAATCATAGAATAGTTAGGGTTGGAAAGGACCTTAAGATCATCAAGTTCCAACCCCCTTGCCATGGGCATGGACACCTCACACTAAACCATCCCACACAAGGCTTCATCCAACCTGGCCTTGAACACCACCAGGGATGGAGCATTCACAACTTCCCTGGGCAACCCATTCCAGTGCCTCACCACCCTAACAGGAAAGAACTTCTTCCTAATATCTAATCTAAACTTCCCCTGCTGAAGTTTTAACCCATTACCCCTTGTCCTGTCACTACAGTCCCTAATGAAGAGTCCCTCCTCAGCATCCCTATAGGCCTCCTTCAGATACTGGAAGGCTGCTATGAGGTCTCCACACAGCTTTCTCTTCTCCAGGCTGAACAGCCCCAACTTCCCCAGCCTGTCTTCATACGGGAGGTGCTCCAGTCCCCTGATCATCCTCATGGCCCTCCTCTGGACTTGTTCCCACAGTTCCATGTCCTTTTTATGTTGAGGACACCAGAACTGCACACAATACTCCAGGTGAGGTCTCACAAGAGCAGAGGAGAGGGGCAGGATCACCTCCTTCGACCTGCTGGTCACGCTTCTCTTGATGCAGCCCAGGATACGGTTGGCTTTCTGGGCTGCAAGCTCACACTGAAGCCGGCTGTTGTTCAGTTTCTCATCAACCAACACCCCTAAGTCCTTCTCCTCAGGGCTGCTCTGAATCTCTTCTTTGCCCAACCTGTAGCTGTGCCTGGGATTGCTCCGACCCAGGTGTAGGACCTTGCACTTGTCATGGTTGAACTTCATAAGGTTGGCATCAGCCCACCTCACAAGCGTGTCAAGGTCCCTCTGGATGGCATCCCTTCCCTCCAGTGTATCAACTGAACCACACAGCTTGGTGTCATCGGCAAACTTGCTGAGGGCGCACTCAATCCCACTGTCCATGTCACTGATGAAGATGTTGAACAAGACCGGTCCCAACACCAATCCCTGAGGGACACCACTCGTTACTGGTCTCCAGCCGGACACTGAGCCATTGACCACAACTCTTTGTGTGCAGCAAGATCAAGAAGCTCTAAACACATAAACATGCTCAGAGTGACACATGCTGAAAGTTCACTCTTTTGCTTAAAGGTAGGAGAGGACCTGACATTATCTCCTAGCCTGGCATGGAAATCTTCCAGAATAAACTCTGTCTTTGCCTCACCCATTCTTTGAAAATGAGATTTCTCTTGTCCCAGTCTGACTGAAACAATTCCTGACTCTAACAACTCTGTGTGTGGCAAGACCACATAAATTTATCCCTGGTGAAGTGGTTGCTAATGCATCCTTTGACCATGTGATGAAGTAGGAAGATAACACAAACTTAATCTCAGTAAAATTCTACTTTTTTATCTGGATTTAGGAGCATGTCAGGCTGATGTAATCAGTAGACAGAAGGGCAGGAGAGTCTGGCTGGAAATTAATATATTCTGCAAATTGTCATGTTGACTATCATGACCATGGGCCTGGAGGTTTAAGGAAACATTGAGCAAGCCACCTGAAAAAGCCTATTTCAGAGTCTGTGCTAAATGTGAAGTTCTGTATCCATATCTAAACCCAAACTTTCCTAAAGTATGCCTTTGGGGGTTTTATAGCTGGCCTGGAGGCTGCTTCTGCTCTACAGTTTAGATGCACACCTAATAAAGGAGGTTGCAGTATAACAGCCTATCCCATTATGGGAAGCTCTACCAGAGTTGCACATCACATGTTTTTAAGAGGCATTAAGGTAAAAAGCACAGCACACGTATCTATTTATTGGGGTCCCATATAACTTTATATTAAACCCTTGTGCATTAATATCAAATGCTTTTAGGATCTGGCCAGTTATTTCTCAGTTTATTACAGTGTCCAGCTTGGTGAATGAAATATGATATGTCTTGGTCTAACAAGTGCCTAATGAGAGAGGGAAAAAAGATCACTGTGACACTGTGACACAGTCTGAGAAAGAGACATGAGGACCAAAGATAATGAACAAACCAGCCAGCAAAACCTACCAGAGGGAAGTTATTGGGTAAATCTGATAAGAATAAAGCCCACATCCTACAGATAGCTTTGCACAAGCTTAATGTAGAGTATGTAATTTGTCTATTTGCTGCCATTGTTCCCTGGGTCTACTTGCATTCCTACTACCCCAAAAGTACAAATGTGTTTGTGAGCACACGGTTAGGAATGAAACAAAACCCATTCAGACTTGTCACAGGATCTGCTCCTGACAGAGTATTACAGTAAGATAAATGAATAGTAAGAAACAAACTTTCATGAAAAAGAGCAAGGGGATAGGCCAAGATATGGCAGCAGGATGAACACATTTCAGTAATGAAACAGACCAATATGCAGGTAAGGTACAGGAAAAATGATACACCAAATAGATGGCTCAAGTTCATTTTATCCATAGTTAAATACAGAATCATAGAATCATAGAATAGTTAGGGTTGGAAAGGACCTCAAGATCATCTAGTTCCAACCCCCCTGCCATGGGCAGGGACACCTCACACTAAACCATGCCACCCAAGGCTTCGTCCAGCCTGGCCTTGAACACTGCCAGGGATGGAGCACTCACAACCTCCCTGGGCAACCCATTCCAGTGCCTCACCACCCTAACAGGAAAGAACTTCCTTCTTATATCCAATCTAATATCTATTAATATCTAAAATTAATATCTAAAATATCTATTATCATGCACAGTCAATGAATTTAGAATGCCATTTTAATTTCTTTTACTTATGTTGAACTATTCTGTTAGTTTAAAAATACTGAGCTAAATAATGAAAAGCTAAACAAACTTATACCTTCCCTTTCAACCATACTCATGTCTCTTTTATCTGGATCACACAGGTGTCGTGTACTCAGTTGCTAATGACTGAGAGCCAATACAAAAAAATTAGTATTGAGGAGTACCCAACATCAGTGCCTGGAAAACACTGTCTAATTACACAATAGGCTAATATTTGACTATATATTTTGACTGATTTCTGACTAATATTTTGAGAAATAACTTGCCAGATCCTAAATAATCTCTAATATTTGACCTGTTGTACAGGTCAAATAGTATAGACCTGTGGGTATAGATGGTATAATGGTATAGACAAAGGGGAACTTGCCTTACTAGTATTACATGTATTTTTCTTTAGGATTAAGTTTGAGAGAAATTGGCTGCATTGTTCATATAACTCCCCTTGCTGGATGAGCAATAGAGATGCAGGGGAAAAAAAGGTAGAAGGAAGTTGCTCCTTGCTGTCTGTGCTGTAAGTAATTGCCAAGAGCAGTCATTTTCCTGAGCTGAATGAAACCTTCCATCATTTAATAGAGGGAAATGTCTGAAAACATCTTCAGCTGTAATGCAGAACTAAAATAGTGCAGTTATATGCCACTAGTGTTTATGGAGAAAAAAAAGATGAGATCTGGCTTGCATGCTTGTTAAATACTCTAAGATGATCCTACAGCGAGAAAAAAATATCAAACACACGGACAATTACAGTGACATACACATTGGTCAGTACCAGCCCAGACATTTAGTTTCACAGCAGTCGGATGAGTAGTTGAAAAACAGCTCAAAAGTCAGCATCCCTATTACAGCTATTGACCTCACAACAATGTTACCATGACCAGTGGGAACTCAAATATTGACCCTTTTACCCTGTCAGCTCTTTAAATCTAGTTAAATTTCAGTTCATGACTTGCATCTAGGAAGAAACTATGTCTGAGAATTGCCTCTCTATTAGCATTGTGATTTCTGCTCTATTTCAGGAATAGCAGACCCATTGGCCTTTTTATTTTTTTAACATTTGAAGTGTTCTTTATGGAAAGGTGATGAAAAATGCTGAGCTGCCAGTCCTGAAGACCGGCATGTACTATTTGGCCAGAGGGAAAAAACAGCCAAAAACTAGCCTTAGCTTTGCCAGAATACATTGTAAAACCATTGGCAAATTATTTGGAAAACTACATATAAAGCCACTGATGCAGGAATTCTAAACCACTGCTAACAGTTCAGGTCTCCCTCTACCTTGGTATGTTTTCCCAAGTGTTCAAATATGTAGAGACCCTCTGCAGATCTGCTAGTTTGAAGTCCTCGCATTAAGCACTCTTTCTCTGATAGAGCTTGTAAGGCTTTCTTCCTCCAGTTTGGTCACGTTAGAGAACATTCTCTTCTTCATCAGGATGCTGCCGATGCATGATGAGCTTCTCTGCAGTCAGGGGCATCTTTTGGCCTGTATTTTCCTTCTTCTTCACAGGTCTAAAGTATCTAATTTAAAAATCTAATTAAAATGGCTGTTTCACTGCTTTAAAGTTGGGCATATTCATAACACCAGAGGCACAGTAGGAAAGCTATGTAATGCTAACCATGTAATTTTTTTTGCTGGTTTTGTTATATTTATTAACCACTCAGCACTTTCATGTTTTATTGTATTTCTGAAATTCGAATGGCAGATGCATCTGTAAAGCTGTAAGAGGGAGGGTGCATTTTCTAAACTTAATGTTCCATACCCCCATTCAAGTTGAGGAATACTTAAGTGAAATGAGTCTTTCTCTCTTTAAATAAGAAAACTCTACTCTAAATAAGACCAATGTCTACGTAGACTTTTGTTAAAAGATGCTAGTGAAAGACATGGTAGAAATCAGACACAAAATATTCACAGAAAAAAAACCACCTACAGATTCACAATGCTACAGTTCCCAGCTGCATGCTACCCACTCTGAATGTGAGCCCTTCTCAGTTTTGCTGACAGAAGAGAATATATGGCCATTTTCTATGGTCCATGCAAAACCCTGCAGCTTAGCTTGAATCACCTTGCACCACAGCTTAAGTTAAGCCATCAGAGTTTCCACTGGTGTGGGTGAGGAGTGCTCCTGTGTGCCATTACTCCAGTGATATCTGTCAAAGAGGTGATAACAAATCCTAGGGTAAGAGGTGTGGTAAGAAAGCATTAGCTGTAACACATTTGTTAAACAAACGTATGTCTAAGCCTAGCTTTACTTTTGTGATGGACAAATGTCATGTGTCCCTGCAAACGACCGATTATATGAGAGAGTGAGGTAAATGGAGAAACAAAGGAGGAAAAATGAGGCTGTAGACCACTTCACATTTGCCTTGGGTACCAGCAAACAAATACTGCCAGAAGCGAGCTGGCAACACATGTAGCTGACGAGGTGGATGGGTAAGGATGTCTCTCATACACTGACAGGTCCTTAGCCTAGCTTAGAATGTGAAAACACAGGGAGGACCTGCAGTGTCATATGTCCAGTCCACACACCTCACATACACAGAAACACTTTTTATATCATTGCATATGGGTTTACATATAATGCAAGCAGTGATCCCAGAGCCTTTGTGCCCCATCTTTTGTTGCTCACCAGGCTTCCCTGCAGGGCCAGAGTAAAGCGAAAACCTCACAGCAGCACTTGAAGGGAGGCTTGAAATGCCTGTTCTACTGACCAAATCTGCGCTGTTTCGGAAATGGAGAGGGACGGCTTGTTCTCAAGCCCAAAGCCTCTTGCTTAAGGCAGAGCCTCTCAAACCGGTGTGCCGGGACGCGGCCAGGAGATGGCAATGCAGAACTAGAGACCAGGGTCTCTGGGCCATGCAAGCTCCTGAGAACAGGGAAGAGCTTTTCTTACATGGGTTATACTCTTAGTCTGCATCCAAGCTGATTGCAGTTCCAGCGCTCCCAAATTTATGTAGACTGTTTCATTCTTTGTATTCTGTGATGCATTGTGCTGTAGATGACAACTTTTTTTCCCCGACAGTCCAATTGAACCAGTTAACACTGACCACTTAGCTGTGCAGTGGTCTCTTTAATGCCTGAGGAGCTTTGCAAACCAGCTAGTGCCACTGCTCCGTTTGATTACAAGCGATAGTTTTTCATAACAGCTGAAGAGATGGCAATAGATCAGAAACCCAGGAAAAAAAGCAGATTGGGAGGTGGGGCTTGGAGAAGTTTTGATTAAATTAAGCTTATTTAAAGAGAAGCTAAATGATTTTAATCATATTTAAACATTATGTTCCAAACATGAAAAAGTTGGATCTGCAATTTTCAGTGTGCAACTGAATCTGAGCTCTAACACCAAGAATCACATTAGTTCCATTGTAGATGAGGTTTGAGCTCTGGACTTCATGGGTTGCTTTAACCGTGTGCTGTGTCTCCACCCATGGTTTCTTAACAGTGAGCAAGATCTTACCAAAATATGTGCGTTTCTGTTCTCAGAGATCAGAGCTGTCACTCATTCCTTTGATCCAAGACTTTCAAAGAGTAGGGGAAAATTTCTTATTTGACTTCAGGGCTTGGATTCCAACAGGGAGAGATATAAAGACAGAACAAGGAGAATTTAGATATGTAGGATTAATACAATCAGATAACTAAGATGAAACACTGCCAAATTGGCCATGTCATCTATTGAATTTAGATACTTCTGTGTGGTAAATGTAGTGTAATGTGACAGAATTTTATTGTGATGTTTAATAAAAAACCCTCAACCTATATTATTCTGGCAAAGTTCAGTTTGGGAATATTGTTTGTCCTTTGGAATTTCTTTTTATGCTAAGAAATAGCAGGGAGTATATTTCCATTTAAAATGCTTCAGTTTAGGTATCGGGATGCAACTGTGATCTGAGTTCTGCACAGTAAGCTTAAAGAGTCTGAACACTGCTGGGAAGTACTAGAAACTAAAAACTCAGCTCCAGAATCAGATCAGGGTTTAACTACTATTAACTCTTCTCTTGGTTGTAGTGAAATTATAACAGAGCTCACTACTAGAAGTCTTTTGGATCAGGAGAGCAGCCCCCTATCCCTCAGCTGTCCTCTCCACACATCCTGGGGGCTTACACATTGTCGGGTTATTGCCAAGAAGAAGCAGCCAAGTATCAGAGCTGAAACCTGTAAAAGAAACATGAGATTTTGGCTGTAAGTTCTGAATGTGTCTTTGGACTTCATGCTATGAACTTGAAATACAAACTTGAGACTAAATCTGAAAGGTTTCTTAGGAGTAACCTAATGCCTGTTCGGAAGACAATGTTTAGGTTCTCCACCGGAATAACATTAACACCTTTGTGTTTAAGTAGCATACCTCAAGCAAAAAATGTTGCTAATTGAGTGGCATGAAACTGCTGGGTGAATATTCTCAGGCAAAAGTAAAACACTTTTCATTTGTTCTAGTAATCTTTATTAGTTTCCCTGACAGTCACCTGAATGAGTATATTATGAAAAGATGCAATTCCATGTAAGAAGGAGGTATTTAATTCAAACTGGGCCAGCTAATGTAGCATTTTGCATGTCCAGGGTTTGCTATGATCAGTAATACACTGCTGAAACCAAGGGGAGTTGATCTGAATGAACAAGACAGGTATTTAATAAATTAGAAAAGAAAGATCAAATAATTGAAGACTCCTTCAGTAACTTAAATATAAAACAACTGAGATCTTGTTTCATAAAATAAAACGTATTTAGACTTGCATCCCTGTATTTTCCTTTAATTGGTATTTCTACAGATCAAGGGCAACGCAGAGGCACATATAAAACTGCTGTCAGGAAGAACAAAACCTCCAAACTGCCAATCAATAGGCTGATATCAAACAATCAGTGTTTCATTCATCTAACAAGATGAAAACTCAGGTCCCTGCAGTTCTTCTGCAATGATTAATAGTATCACCGACGTTTTTAATAACTAAAAGAATGGAACAGCAACAACCTTCTGTGCCATTTTACAAGACAATGTTATGTTATCCTTCATTAGCATAACAGAATGAGTTCTTATCAAAGAATTCAGTAGATGTAAAGCTTTGGAAAAAGGAGATGCTGATAAATGTGAAAATACTCTCAATCTTTAATTTTCTCATTATTTTCTTAGTATTTTTCTGTTAGTTTCCCTGCCATATTTTAAATAGAACTGTTACTTCTCCTATGAAAAGCATCACATCGAATTCCAACAGTCTGTACGGGAACCCATATTGTTGAAGATTGATTACTAAGTTGTAAAATGCTAATGTACACAGTGTTCTTTGGCTTGAACTAGACCAGCATACAGATGCAGAATCAGTGATATTTTAAATGGAAGTGTGATGGCTGTTTTGATTTAGGGCAGATAAACACACTGCTATTTCTATTCAGGGAAGTTTTGCTCAGAGACACAGTATGATTACAGTAGCGCACACTGGCATTCAACAGCTCTAGTTATTACTGTTAACAAATTTAACCACTCAGAAAACACAATTTTATCACCAATGCCCACTGCTTAATGCAAGAAAGCAAATAAGCCACGAAGTCAAGTGAAAGATATACTCAGGCCAGTCCTCAGTGAGAACAGTGAGAACCACATAAATCCTTTTATGCTAAAAACACAGGGAAGAAAATTATCTTCTTCACTCCGTGTTGGCCTTCCCAATATTGAATTGATGCTTTTGGCCTGCATGGAAACAATCAAAACTTAATCAGCAGCTTGTAAAGCTGCTTTTCTGAGCGTGTAGCTTGTATGTCTCTGTCTACTTTGACAGTATGATCGCTTACATGAGGCGCATGCACTGTTCCTCACTTAAGAGGCTATTATTAGAGGCATGAAATCAGTTGGAAGGTTGTGTTTTCTAAAGTCTATCCTATTTTACAGAATGCTTAAACACAAGGATACAAGCTAGGGAAATGCCAGACTTTATATCAGGTCATTGCTGTTCTTCACTCCCTGAAAGAAACCAGGCTTATAGTGAGGAATACAAAGAGAGGAAAGGGTAGGTACGGTGAGGACAGGGTGCAAGCCTTAGCAGTCCTTGTCCTATTACACAACAAAAAAAATATGTTTGAAAGTCTTTGGGGTATGCAGGCTACCTGTTTTACAGACAATAGATCTAAATAAAGCCACTTCATCTGAGATGTGTCAGGAGGCACCCAACGACCAGCTGCTTTCTGAGCAACATTTAACTACAGCAAAAGACCAGAGCACAAACTATGATCCAAAAGCACTATGCCTCCTCTTTATCCTTCTAGCTTTGATGAATACCCTTACATCGCCTCTGCTTGTTGAGTAAATTACATTCTTTTAATCTTTGGTTGGGAGAACTATTTCATTTCTGTTTGTTCAAGAATATGAAAATGCAACTGTGACTTGTCAGGGCAAGGAATGTGCCTTTTCATTATCTCTGTTTGTGAGGCATTGTTGGGAATGCAATGGTCAGACTAAAAAACTTGTCAATTCATGTTATCAACAGACTTGTTTTGTGATTACTGCTGGAAAATTGTGACAAAGCATTCAGAAGGGGAAAATGCACAATTTCATGCCAGTGCATTTATCAAGTGAGTTGCAAATGGTAAAAAGGAATAAATAGGAGAACAGGGTGTTTCTTATTCCCATAATAGATCAAGCAACTTCATCCCCGGCCAACAATTTGATGATGCATACACACTGCCACAGTGGCTGCATTGAAATTGCATTTCTTAGGAAACACTTTTCACAAATCTGTTTCACATAAAATATATTTCCAAGGGAACTGATTGATCTTGTGAACAGGGCTTAGTTAAGTTAATTTTGAGACTTAAAATGCCTGGTGGGATTCCAAGGACAGTCAGAGGTATGGCTTCCTCTTCAATATTCTTATCAGCAGAGCAGTGCCAGAGATTTCTGAAACAGGGCTGAGGTTCATCAGCAGAGAAAAACGCATACAGGCACTGGGGTTAATGCTCTTAGTCAGAAACACGTCCTGTAGCAAACAGGTGTATCTTAAATTCCAAAATCAGCATGTTGACATTCAACTGAGACTTGGCTCTTAGATGAATTTCCAGTAGGCAAGGAAAGCAGCAAAATCTTAACAAAGATGGTGATTTTCTGCCTTAGTTTATAGTTAACAGCTTAAGCCTGTAAAATCTACTGGATTGTAATAAGGTTTTTTACAATATGTGCCTAGGTTGTTAGAGGGTTTGAGCACTGGAAGTATGAATCTCCAGATTTTTAAACTTTACAGGGTTTTTTATAACACTGCCTAACACATATTGCAAACTTTAAAGGGATGCTTGAAAATAGCCTACGCTGAAAAGTATGCTGTTAAGTGCTATCAAGTCACAGGGAAGATGACTGGAATGCAGTCTGGTAAATCACCCCAACATCAGGTGTGGGTACCCTGTACAAACAGTCCAGAGCTGTAAGCGATGTTTGATCTGGCAGAAAGATACTCTTAGGTTTTTCATAAGTAAGGGGCTGGAGTGTCAGATGGAGATGGAAGGAATTTGAAAACTGGAACTCCTCTCCAGAAAAAGGAGGAAAATTTTAACCAAGCTCAGGAAGATTCTTAGTTTTATCATTGACATGTGACTCATATAGAAGCGACAAGATCAGAGGAGAGACATGCACAGCAGTGAGTTTGGAGAATTCCAAATTCCAAGTTCTACCTTAATTCCATTTAAGGTAGAACTAGCATGCAGAGATTTGTGGTCTCTCTTAACTGAAGCCCTGCCATTATAGTAAGTTAGAGGGATATCAGCAACAGAGTGGAAAGCCAGTGTGAGGAGGAGAACATGCACAATGCCACAACACAGAATCACAGAATCACAGAATCACAGAATCCCAAGGGTTGGAAGGGACCTAAAAAGATCATCTAGTCCAACCCCCCTGCAAGAGCACCAGTCCTCCTGTGCAACTGTGTGCCTAACACTTCCTTGTGAAGGGAATGGAAATTATTTGGAACAACAGGTATAATGAACTAAGGATCTCTAAGCTGACACCACTGGTGTGTATCACCTGGGTAGAGGTATGGGGCAACAAAGCCTGATCCTGTATCACTGAACTCAGTAGGAGTGTTTAAATTAAGTTCAGTGAATACAGGTAGTGGGAGGGAAGGCTCCTAGAGCCCCAGGGGCCTAAATCCGGCCGGATGTTCAGTATTACTAGTGCAGGGGTGCTGGAGAAGAACAGAGGGTCCCACTTCTTCACATCTGCTCAGTTTGTCCTGGACATTCAGATTGTCTCTGAACCTAAGCTGAGATGGGAGGAAAACAGACAGTGCTGTGTGTCACTCCAGACGTTCACCAAAAAAATGTACTAACAAAGCAGATTATAATATTTGCAACTGTAGTGACATGAACAAATCTTTTGAGCTTCAGTTCATTATGCATTTATAGCTTCAGGGCTTTCTATTCTGTATAGGTGTGCTTACCTTTGTACAGGATGAAAAGTACAAGACGAAAATTAAATGAGTTGTTTATGTCACTAAACCAGAACATGTTGTCCCTGACAGGTGAAAGAATGTTCTCTGTTACATCTTGCCAAACCGTACAGCTACTGCTTTTTGGAGTCAAATTATCTGATTGTGTGTTACTTCTCTGCACGTATCTCCTTTATCTCCCTGGCAGACATCTTTGCAATTCTATTAGTATTAACATAAATTAACATTGTCTTGCACAAATGGTTTCTATGGAATGTGTGTGGTGCTTTTGTTTTTCTCGATAAACTATAAACACTAGCAACTGGGGTGACTTATATGTTAAATCCTTACATTTGAGTTGTAATTAGATTACACAGGGAAATATTTGTACTGGTAATTGCTCTCCTGTTTATAGCTTCAAGGAATAATATTATAAATATATTCACTTTACTTTAGAATATTTGAAAGGGGTTTTTAGTATGGGTATGTCAAACTTTAGATTTGCTAAACAATACTATTTTGATAAAACTCCATTTATGCTGACAGGAATTTCTAACCATCAGGAACAAGGAACACAGCCTTGCATTTTTCTTGGTAAATAAACAATAGGAATTCATTTGCATAACCTATAAACCAATGAAATTGAAGAGGAATGTTTTATTAATACCCTGACTGCTGTGTCTTTATAAAAAGTCTTAATCATACAATCTGAAGACTTGGAAAGATGAGCTCATGAGTGCCAAAAAACATTAATTACAGTTGTAATGATGTCCATTTTCCCTTGCTTCTGTGTGACTGGAAGCTCCATTGTTTTTCCCTGCTCCTTCTTCTCTGATAGACTCTGGCCAGAAACTTTGTTTCCTCTGTCTCTTACTCATCTTATCCCTGAGTCAGCTCATATTCATGCAGTCTTTTTCTGAGCCTCTACCCATCTTTTTAATAGTGGTGTCTCATGTTCAGAGTTCTTCCTCAGACCTCATCATCAGCTTTCCCTTGTCCTCCACATTTCAAGCTGCTAAAATAATGCTTTATTTATTGTACTGAATTCTACCTGGGTATTTGTTAGTCTAAAGCCAACTCCTGTTAGTTGTTCTATGCTATTCTGAATTACAGTCATGGTCTTCCAACCTGTAAAATAAATGGTCAGAAGAGTGAACAGGGCAAAAAGATAACATGCCAGATCAAACCAAACTTGTTTTTTCCTTATTATAAAGCATAATCCGAGATTTTTTTTGTAATTATTGTATGAGAAAGTTGAATAAAAGCACAGTTGTTGTGTACAGAACATATCTGGGCAACCTTTCCAGTGAACAATTGATCATTCTGAGGCTATCAGCAATTTTTGGACTCATTTGACCATTAACTTTAAAGATAAAATCAACTAGAAAAGCTAAATATCAAGAATTGTTGTTTTGTTTTGTCTTTTTTTGTTTGGTTGGTTTTAATTGACCCCTTACATTTTTTTGTCTGGATTTGCAATTAGACCAGAAAAGCAAAGGAGGAAGATTTGTTTTATCACCAGGAAGGATTCCAGATTTATTTGAACTGCTATGTGCAATGTTTACCCAGTTTACTCGGCTTGCTTTGTAATTAATTGTTGTTGCAATTGTAGCAGCATTGCTGGAACATGCAGCAGTTCCACACCTTTGTACCATCAGCAAACTAAGGATTGATTTTAACTGCAAATTTTCCAGTCCTAATGCATGTGACTGAATGAAGTCTCAGCTTTGTTTGTGTAGGAATCTGATAATATATCAGAAACAGATGTGTCTAACGGCCAAGTTTGCATCTGGGACAAGTGTTGGCTTGTGTGCTTCAAAGGAGTTTGCTAACAAAAAACTCTGGGACAATTAGTGAAACCACAGATATACTAGGGTTTTTACTGAGGGCTACGAGGATGATCAGGGGGCTGGAGCACCTCCCGTACAAAGACAGGCTGAGAAAGTTGGGGCTGTTCAGCCTGGAGAAGAGAAGGCTGAGTGGAGACCTCATAGCAGCCTTCCAGTATCTGAAGGGGGCCTATAGGGATGCTGGGCAGGGACTCTTTGTCAGGGACTGTAGTGATAGGACAAGGGGTAATGGGTTAAAACTTAAACAGGGGAAGTTTAGATTGGATATAAGGAGGAAATTCTTTCCTGTTAGGGTGGTGAGACACTGGAATGGGTTGCCCAGGGAGGTTGTGAATGCTCCATCCCTGGCAGTGTTCAAGGCCAGGTTGGACAGAGCCTTGGGTGGGATGGTTTAGTGTGAGGTGTCCCTGCCCATGGCAGGAGAAACTAGATGACCTTGAGGTCCTTTCCAACCCAAACCACTCTGTGATTATATGATTCTAAAAAGTAAATTTCTGTCAAGGTTCTGGCTGATTTATTGGTTAGGGCTAGGATTTTGTTTTAAAGTCTAGAAACAACTTAAAAGCCTAATGATGTGCTTCAAGACTGAATAAAAGTGGAGGTTGAGACAGCTCAAGCATTACTAGAGCACTGTGTACAGCAACAGCGTCCTGCTGATGCTCAGGGCAGGTGAACCCCCAACACCTTAGCTGGGGCTACTCTTGCATTTGTGGGATTTCCAGTCCTGTAACTGGCAGAGTTTCAACGCGGTTAGGAGTGTAGGTGAGATTGATTTTTTAAAGTGGTCATGGAGTTTGCAATAGTTAATGATGTTTGGGGAAATATCTTTTTAAATCATGGGCTTTTTAAAAACAAAACAAAGCAAACTGCAAGCAGCTCTTGTTACCTCAAAGGTCCAGCCATGGCAGCCCTTGGCAAACTGTCATGGTTTAAACCCAGCCACACAGCTCATCCACTCACTCCCCCCTTCTTGCCCTCCCTCTACTCCCGGAGGGATGGAAAGGAGAATCGAAAAGAATGCAACTCCCACGGGTTGAGATAAGAACAGTCCAGTAACTAAGGTATAACACAAATCACTACTGCTACCACCAATGATAATAATGATAAAGGAAATAATAAGGGGAAAGAATACAACATCTCAACACCAGCTGACCGATAACTCCCCTCACCCTACCCAACCAAGCACTGAGTGACACCTCGTCCAACCCTGCAGTCCCAGCCCTTCCGGGCAACTCTCCGTTACATCCTGGGCATGACGTGCTGTGGTATGGAATACCTCTTTGGTCAGTTTGGGTCAGGTGTCCTGTCTCTGCTTCCTCCCGGCCTCCCCTCCTCACTGGCAGAGCATGAGGCTCACAAAGTCCTCGGCCAGACCAAACATTTGTGTTATCAGCTCTGTTCCCAGGCCAAAAGCCAAAACACAGCGCTGCGCCAGCTACTAAGCAGGAGAAAAACTGCTGCTGCTGAACCCAGGACACAAGCACACCTCACACACCTCACACACCTCGCACACCTCGCACACCTCGCACACCTCGCACACCTCGCACACCTCGCACGCCTCGCACACCTCGCACGCCTCACACGCCTCACACGCCTCACACGCCGGCGTGCCGTTGCCGGGCTGGACCTCGCTATCCTCTTGTGGCTTCTTGACTACCCCTGCACCGCCCGGTGAGCCCCGGGCGGGCAGTGCCCGGCCCGCCACACCTCGCTCCAGGCCCCAGCTTGACCGACGGCCGCCTCGCTCAGCACCTCCCCGCCCTCGCCACGGCCCGAACCATTGCCCCGGGCGTGGAGGAGGGCTGCTGGCGGGGCGCGGGCAGCTGGACTCCCCCCGCCAAAGTACGGCGGCTGGAGCCGCCCTCCCCGAGCCCAACGGTCGCCACCACGGCAGGTGGGGCTGTGGGCGGGGTGTGCGGCCCGCCCGGGGCTCGGCTCTGCGGGGCCCGGCCCCTCGGGCAGCGGGGGCGTTTCGCTGCCGGTAAGTGCGAGTGCGAGTGCCAGTGCCAGTGCAAGTGCCAGTGCAAGGGCGGACGGGGTTGTGTGCGTGTGGATTCTGCGCCCCTGCTCACCGAGGGTAGCTGTGGTAGCGGAGTTCCGGCGCCCCGGCTGCCCCTCAGGCCCGGCGGCAGCCTCAACCCGCGGCGCCCCTCGCCGCCATCCCCCCCCAGAGGTTCTCTTCCAGCGACTTTCCGAGGGTTTAGTCTTACACGTGTTGAACGCTTCGAATACAGAGCCCGGCAGAGCACCTGGGAGCCCCGCTCAGTCTGTGACAGGAAAAAGATAGGGAAAATGTGGATGCCGCTAGGCCTCCTGCTTTCCTCCCTGGCTGTAAAGTCTGATTCAGTTTCCCAGTGCCCTCTCTAGTTCCCACTCTGCTATTGGAAACCTGCAGTCTTCTTACCTTTATTGCTATTGTACTGTACTTGGATAATGGTAACTTGTGTTGCGGGAGTCTATCTGTATCCATCATACAGTGCTTTCAGAAGAGAGAGTTGTGCATCCCTTTGCACAAATAATGTGCACAAGAAGCACCTGTTTGCCTTGTGATGCTACAGGTCTTGCTTGAACTGTTGTGCTGTGAGTTGTCCTGCTTGCTGTCATCGGTTTCGTGGATTGTGACTTGGGATCAGAAGTCTATTTTCTGTGCTTTCCCAGCCAACATTGTCCTGAGAGAGGTGCTTGCTGTTCACAACACAAACTCTAGGTGTTGCGGAGAACAGCTGTCCAGTAGCTGTGTTTTAGGCACAGGTGTCTTTTAAGTTCCCTTCTTCTGCATACCCTATTACTAGTCTTGCAAATCTGATCAAGTTTAAGGAAAAACCGTGTGGAAGTGTATTGGCAAGAACTTGGAAACTTTATTGCAACAGCAAGTTTCTGCTTTGTAGGTGAAGCAGTTAGACCTCCAGTCAGCCAGACCACTGAGATTTAGCGTTTCTAGGACACAGAAATACTATAAACTTTATCTGTCTCCACATTCGTTCTTCATCTCTCTTCACTGACCCTCTAACACAAGAAAGTAATTTTTCATTTGAAGATTTTCTTAACTAAATAGTGGAAAAAAAATCTGAAGTTCAAAGGCCATTCTGTTTGAAGAAAATGATGGCCTCCTTAGAACCTTTGGGGTTTTTTTCCCCTAACTTAGTAATCTTCTTGAGATCCAGCTCATTTCTTGTATAGACAAAGGCAGGGTCTTTTCTCTCAGCTGAGCTTCTTATTAATCAAGCTCAGTGTTCTCTGCCTGGCACAGAGTTCAGTAACCCAAGCTGTGATTTACAGTGTTGCAGCCAGTGTCCGCACAGGGCAGAACACTGTCCTCTCATCTTGATTAGCACGACAGTTGTCTTTTGGGAAAGTGTATTCATCAAATAACTTAGAAGCAGTGTGTCTTGTGGGTCAGCAAAAACAGCTTGGCAAAGAAGTCATAAACAGTAAACCCTACAATGTTTAAAAGTTTGGGCACCACAAACACTGGTTCACTTGATACATGTTCTAAAAAGGAATATTTTGTGTTCAGCTGGAGAAAGGATTTGAATTTCAGGTCCCTGTTAGATGCTGTCCTTGTTTCTGTGAAATCATATACACATCATATCAGGATGTAAAAGATCCTGAAAGCATTTGTGATTCTTTTTCCACTTTCTAAGCACAAAAGCTTCAGTTTGGTTTAAGTGATGTGGTACTTCAGTGAAGAACAGTGCTTTGTTTTGGTAGTGCTGCTTTTTCTGTTCCAATACAGCTTCATAAAATAAATTTGTTTGCTCCATCTGTGCTGTATCTAACACTAGGGTTATTGTAGCTTAATTCCCACCAGAAACAGCTGTTTGAGGTCCAGGATGTCTGTAAAGACAACAATAAAAGTTGCTTCTACAGGGTTAGCAGCTTGGTTTTGGGGAGCAAATCTTAGGAAATAAGGGGATACGGCCTTTTCCACATGGGCTGCCAGAATCAGAAAGCAATACTTGTCAGCTGCCTGGAGCATGCTGTGCTGGGTGGACACTGACTTGGGCTGGTCTTGGAGAGGGGAGGAATAGGCTGAGTGTCATCTGTGTTTGGGAAAGGGAGCTTGAACAGGGGAATGCTGGTGCAGCATGGGGCTTTCCATGGCTGCCTATTCCATCTCTGGGGAAGATAGGTTTTGTTTTATTGTATATGCAAGATGATTAGCATATGGAGGCTTGGATAATGTCTTCAGAGATGTCAGAATGGATTTCCTGCATTTAAAAGTGTGCTGTTTAGGTAATATAGTAATTACATTAACACCTATGGGATCTCTGTTATGCATTTTTAGGAACAGTTGTGCAGTTTAGTGGATAAGCATGTGGAATTCTCTGCAACCCTTTTCAAGATGTTGGTCTTTGGAAGAGACAGTGGCTGCTTTGAAATTTCTGTAGTGGCTTTATTGAAGGAGAATTCCTAGTACGAGATACTCTGCTTCCTTTTAGACACAAAGAATCAAATCTCTGCGTATAGTCTGTTTAGGATAATTTATTAAAGTAGTGGCCTCTTGGAAATAAGTAGTCAGTCTTTGTGTCTGCATTGGTGAAAATAAGCTAAGAAAACTGTATATAAATACTATGTGTAAGATGATAGACATATAGAAGGTACAGATGACATATGTAATAGAGCCTAAAAAACAAAAGAAATTCTATTCAAGACCTGAAAATTTGGGGAAAAGTGTATTCTGGTGAAAGAAAATATCATAATTAAGTACAAACTTTGTTTTTTGCAGAGGCAGCAGGATTGTGTCTTACACAATCAGCAACTGGAAAAATGCCTGAGCCTAATAATATCTTGTCTTTACATGAGGATGTTATAAATGGTACTTCAGACTTGAGTGAAGTGAAAAAGCCAGATGAAAAAGAATCTCTTGTAAAAAGAACAATGACTCTGATTGAGAAGAATGGCTGTCACGACACTGTATACATGAACGCAGCTAAGATTTTTCAAGGCATTCATACTGAAAAGGCTAAGGATAGAATGCTGGTGCGGTATGCGGGTGACTCAGCACCTCCCGCGCTGGCTTTTAAAGATGTGTGTTCCCAGCGTCTGTCTTACGAACTTGCTTTCAATGCTCTAAAATGTAAGTACAAAACTTTCCCAAGAATTGCCAACAGAAACAATGCAGCAGAGAAAATATGGCAGAACGGTGTTTAGTTTCTGCCTGACAGCATAGATCTTTTGTTAAAGATTTGTTGTTAAACCACAGGTAACTACCACTAAACTACTCATGTCCCTCAAATATTTAAATATCTCCAAGTATCACTAGCATGTTGTGAAACCAAACGTTGAAACGCTGTATCTTTTCATGGGAAAGAATTATACGTATTTGGAGTTGCTACTGTTTGTGATTGAATTTGCCCTTAATTTTCATGATGTTTAAACTTTCAGCTTTTTGTTTAATGACTTTTAATTTTTTCTTTTCCTTCCATAGAATTTTGCAGATTTCATAGCATAACTTGTCAATATTTTCTTTTTCTGCAGATCAAGATCTTCTTGAAGAAATGCTGTTAGATAGTTGTGTCTACCCATGCCATTCAATAGTAAGTGAACATTTTTGTGAAGAAATATTTTTGAATGTAATTAGAATATTTTTTGAGAATTCTACAAAATTCTTCAAACCACCTATTTTGAACTATATGGTATGCTCTGAGACTGAAATATTGCTGCTGTTGTTGTCTAAAGAATCCATCTCCAAGGTACTAGATATGTTGTTTGAGTTTCTTGTTGCACCTTACTGCTTCGAATGGAGCAGCTCTGTGGAAAGGGACCTGGGGCTCCCGGTGGACAAGCAGCTCAGTATGTATGAACAGTGTGCAGCTGCAGCAAAGACAACAGGCTATATTAACAAGGGCACCACCAGCAGAGATAAAGGAGTTGTTATCCCACGGTACTCAGTGCTTGTCAGGCCACACCTGGAATACTGTGTTCAGATTAGGCCCCTGCTATATAAAAAAGATGTGGACAGGCTGGAGAGGGTCCACAGAAAGGCCACAAAGATGGTGAAAGGGCTGGGAAGCTGTATGAGGGTTTCATTCAGCCTTGAGGAAAGAAGGTTCAGGGGAGACCTTATGACTATGTTGCAGCATTTAAAGGAACCATTGTGTAATGGGTACAAGTTAATCCTGGGGAGATTGCAGTTGGACACAAGAGGAAAATTTTTCACAGTCAGCTGTAGGAATAATCTCCCCAGGGAAGTGGGTTCCCCAATACTGGGAACTTTCAAGATTCAGCTGGATAAGGGGCTTGTCTAGAACCTGCTTTTGTCAAGAAGGGTTGGACCAGATGACCCTTGAGGTCCCTTCCAAGCTGGTATTAGAATCATAGAATAGAATCATAGAAACATAGAATAGTTAGGGTTGGAAAGGACCTTAAGATCATCTAGATCCAACCCCCTGCCATGGGCAGGGACACCTCACACTAAACCATCCCACCCAAGGCTCTGTCCAACCTGGCCTTGAACACCGCCAGGGATGGAGCATTCACAACCTCCCTGGGCAACCCATTCCAGTGCCTCACCACCCTAACAGGAAAGAATTTCCTCCTTATATCCAATCTAAACTTCCCCTGTTTAACCCGTTACCCCTTGTCCTGTCACTACAATCCCTAAATTCTGTGATTCTTCAAAGAAAGAAGGTAGGAGAGTGAACCATAATGCTACTGCAGTGTAATACTTGCTAACTAATGTTGGCCATGAGCCAGTGCATGTCCATGTGCTTTCATTCCCAGCTGTGTCCCCTTGTGAGTGGTGAAGAAAGCCATGTTCCCTTCCTGTCCCTGGGAGTTGGAAAGCATGGAGCAAACTCCATCAGACAAAAGAATGCATTGAACCCATGTTTCATTTCCTCGGCAATGTCCTGAATGCAAATATTGTCCTGACAAAAATTGGTCCAGTTTACTCTCCCAATGTGCTTTCCTGCTTTGACATGAAAAGAAAATCTAGAGCTAGCAGGGTAATCTCTTCTATCCCTTCCAGTTTAGTCTTCGATGCCTTTGAAAATTATAAGATGTTATTTGTGGAGATTGTGTGAGCAGGCAAATGATCTAACACACTTGATTTTTGGCTTGTTTTTGTAAGGAAGTAAGGTAACATTTTTTTGGTAGTATTCCCTGAATAATTTGAGTTTCCTAGCAAATTTCAGTCCTATTTGTGAGAGGGTAGGAATTTTTGTAGGCATAAGAACTGTAGGAATTTCATGAAGAGGTAGACAAGAGTAAGTTAAGTGCTGATAATTACTGTCCCTAACAGAGAAGATGCTCCCTGCTTTAAACATTTAGACATGGGAAGGAGATTTTACATATGTCCCAATTGCAGAACGATTGTTATAGCTGAGTTTATCGGTTGTTACACACTGAACAGTCCCACAAGAGACAAATTGATAGGCAAAAGGCTTTTGTTAGCATAGCTATGCGAGGAACTGCTATAGGAGGAGAAAATAATTTCAAAGTTTAAATTCTGGTAACATTAAAAGCTATTAAGGTAGGGTATATTATCTGTGTGTATGGAGAATGTTTTAATTTAGATAAGCTAAATGACTTTTAAATTGTATATTTGAGTTTTTAAGAAACCTTAAGTTTCTCTGTTTCATTAACTCTCCATAGGAATTATACTTACAAATCAGAGCTTTATTGGAGTTTTCATTCTGCTGCTGACATGGGAGGCTGCTGTTTGGTATGGAACTTGTTGCAGAAGTATGGCATGCTTTGTGTCACTTTATCTAGCTGCTTTTATGTTGCAGCCAGATGAATTAACCAGCTTGCTTGTTGTGATGCTTTATGACCTACAAGACAGAAAGTTTCAAGCACGAGAGATTTCTGATGAAGATGAACCTGTAGCAGACGTTCGGAAAATAGAGCATTATCTTTATAGGTATAGATGCAATAACATCTTTTTGTTGATATATATTAGCAAAAATACAGACTTGTATAACCAGTACCTTTGTTAAAATAATTATTACAGAGGTCTTTTTGATCTGAATTATTACAGAGGTCTCTTCATATTTTGCAGGCTTTGTTTCTATTTTTAATGAGAACCTAGTTTGGAGAGAAACTTTCATGTTCCAATAGTTAAGAAAAATGTAGCTAACAATCTTTCTGCTATGGATTACTTTGCTAGGATCTTATTTTGGAGCTGCTGAAATTTTTTTATACGATTGTAGAAAAGAAATGAAATACTCAGTAAACATTCATAACTACGTAAGAGTCTCGAGGTCATGGAATGGAATAACATCCATTTGTTTGGCAAAACTTCTATTATGAAACTTTGTTCTAGTTATCTATAATAATACATATTTAACAACAACAACAAAAAAAAGGATATATGTGAAATAAGCATTTTTAGTAGTGTTCAAGTATTTCTTTTGTCAGTCTGTTGATAACAGACATTTGAAGAGAATTGTGTTGCTGCTGAATTTAGAATAGCCCCAAAAGTTCATAAGTGCAAGGTATTTCTGGAGGGCAGTAAGTAATATACCTT
Organism: Lathamus discolor; assembly: GCF_037157495.1. NCBI lineage: Eukaryota > Metazoa > Chordata > Aves > Psittaciformes > Psittacidae > Lathamus > Lathamus discolor. Next base: position 140,581,811 of record NC_088884.1, on the reverse strand, counting down.
GACATCTAAAGCAGCTCACCAGCAATTTGTATTTACTTTGAATTATCGTCTATCAAGATTATGCATAAAGATTGTGGGAAAAAAAGACTGGGAATATTTCCTCTGACATTTTCACATAATAATAATAATAGAACTGACTCCTGGTTGCCATCATCCTTGTGTTGTTTCTGTACAGATTTAGAGGCCAGCTTTCATCAAATGCTCATTCTGCACATATATGTGTTTATATCTTCAAACATGCTAAAAAATTTAATGATCGTATCCCACAGGTTACAGTTCCAAAACGTATCTGTGGGGTTTTTTTTCATAGTTTCCTGAGAAAACTGACATATTCACCTGTCATAATTCCAGTCTCATGCATTTAAGTAAAAGTCTTAGCTACGTACTACTACCTTGCCTACACAGTTGTCTGGGGTAGAAAATGCCTCACCTATATTTTCTGTAGCAGCTTGCAAAACGAGGCCTCACTTTTGGTTTTGGTTTCCAAGCAAGAGAGTAATATAATAGAAATGTTGCATGTTAATAGCTGATATAAACTTGTATAAAACTTACTAATCTTGTGACTATGTTTTTGCAGTTTTAAGACCAAATTGGCAGCTGCACTGGCAAGGTATCGCATCAAACATGATGCTCCTTCAATCGAATATGTTCTACCAGAAACCATACGGAAGCAGCACCAAAGGGCTTCTGCTTTACCATTGTGTGTTTGGATAAACACATTTAAAATCAGGTAAGTTCCTTTAAGTATCATCTAATATTGATGTTTTTACATTGGAAGTGATATAGTTTGCTACACACTTGTTCTAGAATTTCCAGGTTATATATTACCAGTAATTTAAGTTTCTTACATTTAGATTCTGCTTGGTCCACTTACATTGCATTATGTTTCTTTGTAGTTTTTACACGGTGCAGTAATGGTATTCATGAACTGTAACAAAGTTGTGAAACAGTTTTTCTTACTATTCTGTTGCTTGTGTGGGTCTTTCACTAATTAAATTAGAAAATAAAGTTAGAAAATACTATATGGGTGAGTAAACTCTGTGATCAAAAATAGAGAAAACTTCATTAAAAGCGTGTTACTGTAAGCAATAATCTTGGTTAATGGTGTTAAGACAGATACAAAACAAAATGTAGACTTGAAATAAAAAACCACCCTTTAATAATCCTTATATTCAGTGGTTTACTATGAATGTAACTATGTATGTTTCCAGTTCTGTGTAACTAATACATGAACCATACCAGGTTATCCTGTTACCAGTTTTGTTAGACAGGTAATCCATACGTATGGTTTTCAAGAATTTTGTTTTCATACTCTTGTCTTGGAACAATGCTCTGTGCTTAGATTACAGGCTCTTCAAGATAGAGAATGTGTCTTACTCTGGTTGTGATTTTGCAGCCCTTAAATAAGACTGAACTAAAAGCTACTGCGTTAAATCTACATTTAATGTACCATATAAGCTTGTGGTACTCTCTGAAACTGCATTTCAGCAAACAGGTCTTGTTGTATATGCCTTTAAATCTTTATGATATTTGAATTGCAAATCTTAGCGTTTTTTCCTTCATTACATTTACACAAAGATTATTTCAGTTATCAGCCATTAAATTCAATGGCAAGCTGGGCTAAATTGAAAGCAATTGAAAGAAAAGTATTCCAGCATAAATTTGCCAGTGTCTCCTGAGCAATGGACGTGTTTTGATGCTTTGAACATCCTCTGGAAGCACGTACCTCTTTCTTAACTTATCATCAGACTTATTAATAGTTTCAAAACAGGATTTATATGCCTAAAATAGAGTGAATTCCCCTCTTGTGTTAGGCAGTATTGCAATTATGTATATATATGTATATGTATACACACACACTAGAAAAATACAAGGCAAAAATCCATGTAATCAGTGTGAACTGTACTACTTAAATAACTCTTGTATATTTAATGGTCAGAGTTGTATGTTAACAGCCTTGAAGATGTTTTCAGAGATTTGAAGGAGAAGGGGTTCGCAAAAGTTGAGTCTGTGTCAGACTTGGACCATTATACGTATGGTGTGGACCAGCACTGCAGTGATGTTTTGGTTTTTCCTTCCTCTCTTAAAGAAGAACTGCTTAATTTAGATCTTTTTGCAGATAGCAAACTCTTACTGCAGGTGAGTTGATGTCACCCTTGAATCATAGGATCTGCAAACCAATGTTTTACATTAGAATTAGGTTATGTACTGTGTGTCTGTCCTATTACAGTCAGCAACATACACAAAAGGTTTTAGACACTTTTTATAATTGGGAGGTTAGAAACTGTTTCACTTACCAAATTTAGCATGGAAATGTTAATGCTTATAATTGATAGCTACATTTGAGTTAGTGGAATGTTTTAAATTTGACCTTAAAAAATAAACATCAAAAGTTGTCAAAGAGGCAGTCTCACCACTGAAACTGTGAGCAAATTTTCTGTGTAACTCTGTGTGCATTACCCCTGTTAACAGCTAATGGTATGCCAATATTCATTGTTCCTCTTCAATTGCTTATTTGTGATGGAACGATGACACCTCTTCGTGTTTTGTGCAGCATGGTTCCTAAACCTCCATAAGTCCCATTGGTCTTTTCCCTGACGTGCCATCATTAGACTCTCCAGGCGAGACTGGTCAGAGGTTCCTGTTGTAGAGTGGTGGTTTGGAATAGCAGTGCAACAACACGCAACCACAGATAATCTGAGGTGTCTTCATGATTCTTGATTACCTAGCAGAAACATTTCAAAGGGCATTTTTCACTTGAGGCTTAGTATTTTCTGGAAATTCTAGCCTCAAAATATATTACCCAACTTACAAAGTAATTCAGTATTCTGTTTCAGTACGTATATTTTGAATAGAAGATATCCATACAGAAAAGAACTATATATGAGAGCCCCATAGGTCACAGGAACAAATTCTGAGTATTACTATTTAAGAATATCCTAAGTGAGACGAGTAGAATGGTACTTGAATGCTGTAAGTGGATATGTAGACATGGATGTGAGCGTAAAGGTTTAGTGCTCCCCCCTCCTCCCTTATCATCAGTGTTTGCCAAGTTTGGTGCTAACCATATCTTCATTCTTTGACTTTTAAAGTAATTTGATGGGCATAATGTTTGATTTATCTCTCTTTCTCTTCATCACCTGTAGTACGACATCATTTACTCTTGTTGAGGTCCCTGTGCTTTCTGAATTCAAATCTGCCTCTATGGTGTTCAGATTTCAGTAAAATCTTCGTCTTTGATCTGTAAAGGCTTCATTTCTCCCATAATTATCGTCAAGAGCTATGTGAATAGTTTTGTATTTCTCTGTAAAGCTGCCTTTGAGGATGAGTTCTGCATTATGTGGTCTGTGTCTCTTCTGGAGCTGGCTCTTGCTAGGAGTTCCTCCTTACGGGGATGATACACACATTCTTTTCACCTAGAGATACTGTGCTTTCGTATACATTAGTTAAAATTAGATCATTTAAATTTAGTGTGTGACTTTGTAAGATGTTTGGGTTTATACTTTAATTCTGTATTAGCAGCTATCCCTGATTAGTTTTTCTCCTGCCTTCTTTCCCATTTTTTCCCTTCTTTCCCACGAAAACAATGAAATACTTTCCTAATTTGGAAAAGAAGGTTGGCATTCACAGAAACCAAATTAATTGGTGATACTTGATTTTTGTGTCATTATTTTCCAGGATAAATCTCGCAGCCTTGCTGTACATGCTGCACAGGCACAGCTGAATTCAGGTGATGACATTATAGTGGCTCATGTAGGCTCCCATCTGACCACTGCACATTTGTCAGTGCTGACAAATCACAGCATGCCCACAATTTTCGTTTGTGGTGTGAAATCTTCAGAAAAAGAAGCAGAACTGAGGAACTTTTTCAGCCACATGGAATGTACAAGTAGGTTTTAAAACAGTTGGCATACATGAAGTATTTTAATATGGACATTTGCGATGCATGTAAGTATGGCATAATGTTATCAGAATTCGGAGATCCCTTGTTTAAGGATTTGGGGAGGGCAGTAAGTATTTTTTGTCACAAGGTGAACTGACAGCTCTTCAGCTACAGTTCAGTTAATCAAAGGTTGCAGATTAACCATGTCATAGGCTCCTGAAATGTCAGGGTGAATTTTTCCATAGAAGTAGTTACTGTATAGCAGTTGGTGTAGGTGGTAGCTGGGAACTTTCAGGTCCATTTATTTGGTGTCTTGGCTGTTGCTTTTAGTCTGATATCCACCTGTTTGAGAGTGTTAATCCAAAACACATGAACTTGTCCAGGTTACCTGGAGGACACAATCAGAACAAAATGCAGCCAGATTCTGGAATCCCATTAGCAGTCTTTTAAGTGGAAGTTGCTGAGGTCTAGCTAGTCCTTCCATCTGTCTGAAATCAGTGGGATATACTTAGCAAGATCTGGGTCTAGCAGCCTCTAGCTCTATGATAGCCTGTGTAACACCACAGTCTGCTTACCTTTTGTTGCATTAAAATTAGGCAGCCTTGCTTGCACGTAGAACTGTAGAGTTTTTCCTTTCTTTCAGATATTCAGTTGTTACATGAAGACTTCACTGAGGTTCGACCAACAGACCCAAAACTTCAAAAGGCAAAAGTTATTTTGCTGCTACCACAGTGCTCTGGACTGGGTGCTGGCGACCCAATAGACTTTATTTTAAATGAGCATGGAGGTAACTTTTGATACAACAGCTAGCTCATGCTTTCTGGTAGCAACAGTATTCGAGTATTGTGGTCTGGACATCATAGCTGCCTTAGTAAATTGTATCATGTTACAATAAAACCCTGTCTTTATTTAAATTACTATAAGACATATACACATTAAATAACTCGGATAATTCTGTGTGTCTGCTTCAAGTTGATGGTACGAAGTTTGAGGTTATTCTGGGGATCAGAGTGTATATAGCCTTTCTTTTAAAGTAAAAAGACTGTAGGCAGAAAACTTATTTCGAGATACCAATGTGTGTATGATTTTCCTTTGACTACATTCCTTTATTGACTGTTTGTATAAGTCTATTCACTGTACAATTTTCATCAAATAGAAGCAAGAGGCACTAGTGATTACAGGTAAAGAGGGAAGGAAGAATCACTTAGGCACTCCTTGGGATTGTTAATTTGTAAAAACTGCCTTTCCACTGCACCAGGAATAACCAGGTCTGTTATCAAAGCTTTTTTTGCAAACAGCTGAATTTAAGACACTAGTACAAGTTGCAATAATAAATTTACAACTCTTTGCATTTAGATGCAGAATTACTAAAAGACATTTTCCGGGGAACTGTAGCCGAGGATAAACTCAGTGTTCTTGCTGAAAGGCAGCTTAAGGAGTTGATTCACGCAATGAAATGTAAGTGTGCCAGCTCTCCAGTTTCTGGGAAGACCTCGTACTATCAATTCCATTGTCCTATCACCAGTTTTTCTATAGGTAAAAATACACTGATAACTCTATTAGTTAACAGTCTATAACTAAAATCCCTAAATGGTGATCTCCTCAAGTCTGAAGGCGTTTCTGTGGCCTAGTGTTCACCAGCCATTAGTACAGAAATCTTTCGCATTGTGTAGAGAACTGGCTTACCGGCTTAGTCATACTCTGCTTTGGAAAAGTTGTAAGTGTAGCCTGACTCCCTGCCTGCATGCTGCCACTTTCTTTCCCCCTCCTTTGGTAGCTGTGTGAAAAACTTGGATGTTGCTTAGAATTTGTGCTGAAATCTGCAAATATTTGAAAAGATTTTTATTATTAAAACCCACTAGAAACTGAATACTGATGGGTGCGGGAGGATGTATTTTATGGGTAGAAGTGACATACAAGCATAAATTATTGCGATGCTTTCAGTCCTCACCAAACCACCGTGTGTATGGAGAATTTGAACTGTGGAAAGATCTTGTTTGTTTTGTAGTTACGGAAGTACAAGCTATTGTTTACTGCACTTGTTCAATTTACCCAGAAGAAAATGAAACAGTAGTGAAGAAAGCACTGGAATCTGGAGTGGAAGGAGATAAAGTACAACCATATAGGTATGGAATAAGTTCTGTTTGTGGAAAATTGCAGTATCACTTTAAATTATAGCATAATTCTTATCCTAGACATATCTGTCTTGCGTTAAGATTAACATTTAAAATAGTTTTTTGCTGCCTCTCTTTCCATTCCTTTTGATGTCATTTGTGTACTGAAGTAGCATCCTTTTGACTTTTTCATGTAATCTATTTGTTCATCTGAAATCAAGATGGGAGAAAAGCATCACTAGTTGGAAATAACATTGTGGCGAGCTTCTGCCAAAGCTATTGCTTTGTCCTGTCGGTATTCAGAGTATGAAGCTAGTTTAAGGTAAAATGGAGACTAGAAGCTGGGGGACTTGCTAGCATGCTCTCAGCTTCTGACCCTGAATGATCAGTTTCAAAGGAAAAAGAAATTAAATCTTACAATTTTAGAATAACACAGAAAAATAAGAACCTCTGCTGTAGGAATGCTCATCCTTGTATTTAGACAAATGTGGGTTTTTTTTGTGTGTGTGTGGGGGCACACAACGAGAGAGACTGGCACACAACGGGTTACAGTAAGAGAACATCCTGTGCAACCATAACAAATAGTAATATATATGAAAAAATGTGATGTATACTTTATATGGAGTTAAAACCTGTGAGCTAAAGGTAATTTTAGATGTACCCCCTGTCTAAACTGAGCTTACCTTAAGGATGTGGCAAGCAGTTTATAGGAAAGGCTTTACCTTCTGTAAAGGTACACACTGCAAACGTGTGTATAAAGAATCTAAATCATTCATGCATTTCCCTTTGGCCTCTCCAATTTCTGCATCGTTAGACCATCCGCTAAAGGGATTCCTGGTAACAGTAATCTGTTTGTGTCAATCAAATTAAAGATTATCACTTTCTTGCATTGAATCACCTGATCTAAAAGCAAAAATCTCCTGTGTGTCCTTGGACAGAGACTTTTATTTAGTAATGCAAGAAGGATGTGAGCCTTCTAGTGTGTTTTATCAAGTTCTGAGGGACATAAGCAAAATCAGGTTACGGTGAAAACTTGAGAACAGTTTTGAAGACTTCCCCTTAGAAAAGGACAAGCCAGATTAAGTCAGGGTATTGCTTACAAACACTGAATGTTTCTCTGAAACCACCTTTGAATAAAGCTCTGTCTGAAGAGGATCAATGGAGCACTGGGGGGCTGTATCTTACAGTCCTCAGCAGTGCAAAGAGGAAGAGGAAGTAATGGCATCAGGACATTTTGATAGCATTTTTCTGTACTGAAACAGCTTAGTACTAGTTTAGCTGCTTTACAGGCCAGGTCCTTGAGGCCTGTTTGTAACAGGTAGGGACTACTGGAACACAGGGGAAACATGAGAGAAAGCTAGTGCTTCCTTCCTCACAGATGCACTGCAAAACTCAATTATTAAAAACAGGCAAGTTTTCCTCAGCTAAGATTTTTAGCTTAGGTAGATAGTTCTGATAAGCATATAGTTAATTCAGAGTTACACCTCTACAGTTTCTTGTGTACTGCTTAGTGTTTTCAGTGCATTTCCCAACTTCATGGACAACTTGATAATCCAGTAATTGCAGACCTGAGAAAGAACAAGCTTGTTAATTATGTTTGTACATATTTATTCTCTGGTGGTTAATCCCTTAGTTATGGGAAAAAGTTAAATGGGAATTATTGGAAAACATGAGAAAAAACCCCAATTCTAAAAAGATTAATTCTCATGTCTGTCCTGAATTGCAGTTTTTAAAAGTGAAAATAGGCGGCACAAGACTGTCACTGAAAGACGTAATGTGGAAATTAGTTTTACTATATCTTATTTCCTTTTATAGCTTTCAGTATTATTTTATGGTCCTTTGTTTATTTTTTACAGGCTTATTCCTCCTGGTTTTGATACTTGCTCTGATTCAGGTGCTTCCACTGAAACGTTTTTCAAAACAGAGCCGTCAGAAATCTCCAGTGGCTGTTTTCTGGCTGTTCTGGCAAGAGAGGTAAGCTAAGAAAATTACCACCTAAAGACTTCACAGAAATAAAAGAACACTGCCATTTTCCACAAATGAATATATGAAATTGAACATAAATAAATCCTGGCTGTTCTTTAGTTGTCTTAAGAACAAAGAATAGGCAAGCAGTTGAAATGTGCCCACATCTATAGAGTTTTATGCTGAACACAGGTTTCCAATATGTGCCTTTTCCTTTGGAGCTGTTTGTGATCAGAGCAGTCTCCCGATCAGCGCTAGGAACACCTAGAGGAAACGTATGGTTGCTGTTACACCTTGCAACGAAATAACCAGCTTGATTAGACTCATAATAAATGGTATCTAGCAAAGTTATTTGTTATGTCTGTATGTGTCACCAAGCTCTTCCAGTATCCAAGCAGACAAGTGTCACTGCAGGGATAAAGGCTTCATTATAATTTGAATAACATAGGTATGAATATGTTTCCTTCCAAAACTGAGGCATATGCAAATCTGGCTTGAAGGGCAGGGGGCTTTTGCTGAGTATATTTAAAAGTCTTGGCATGTTTCCTGAGAAAAGGCTGTAAAGGGCTAGTCTGCATCTCCAAGCATCACCATCTTCCTTTGGTGTCTGAGAAAAGCAGGACTTTTTTCAGTGACAGAGGAAGGGGCGGTAATTCAATTTCATTGAAAATTAAAAGATACGAGATCCTATTTAGTTATTTGTACCAGTTCCTGTGACGCTGCAATTACAGTGCTTGAAAGAAGCATGTGTCTTGGGGGAAATGAGAAGATTTTATTAAGAGAATCAGACATGAAAAGCCTTTTAAGTTATCTACTACTCACCTCTTTCTTTACAATGAAAAATACTTTTTTGAACCTGGCTGAGTTAATCACACCATGTACCAGACTGCCTCCCTCCAGGTAAACACTTTTGTTTCAGGTCGCTAATTTGAGAAGGTTTTTAGTCAAATCCTAGTGCACAGAAGCAATTGCTCCTATGGACAATTTTTAGGTGATGAACATTTTCTGCAAGGCAGAAAACATGTACTTAGAATTTAAACTGAAATTTCTGGTAACCCTCTTCTTGGCTAGTTGTAAACAGTTTCTTCCCCATTGCTTCTCTTTAGATACTTGGATGTTGACCTGGTTCCTAGTTAATCTAGTTTAAGAGCTCCTTGCTTTTGTATTATGTGCGAGGATTTTCATGATCATGAAAATTGTTAGTGTTTAATATTATTGGTAGTATTTCTGTATTTTACTACTTCTGATACACACATACATACACGCATGTTATTACAGACACATCAGAGACGAAGTCAATGTGGGAGACATGTAGCATAAAGTCCAGAATTCAGTTTCTCCTTTTCACGCCTGTAAAGGGTAGGGTCTCTGAAGAGCAACTGCTCAGACATCTCTTTACACAACGGTCACATTCTTAATTTCCTGAATAAATAGTCTGGCTAGCATTTATCACGTGTGTCATTCTGCTAGGTTTCTCATGGAGTTTGCAGCTCTGTGTTGTGGCTTAGGTTCACTGTTTCCTTTGAATTTTGCAGAAAGATTCTTCTGAAAATCTGTCTGCTGAAGACGTTTTGGGTCAGGCTGCAGCGAAAGGACTACTAGATGGCATTCTTGAGGAAAAACCAAAGAAAGGGGAAAAAAAGCAGAAAGTAATACAACTTACACGTAATACTGTTGCTGGTGGTTTAGAGCCGAATATTGCAGAGCTCCGTCACCGTCAAACCATATCTAGTATTAAGGCTGAAGTTGCTGTGTCTAAAGCAGTCAGTAACGTACAACAGAAGAGTGTGAGCAGAACAAACAGCGGTGTTCAGCTGAAGAAATCCATCCGCCCCATTTCAGACAGAGCTCTGCCTAAAGTACTAAAGCACACATGTCCACTGTCACCTGTGGACAAGGCCTGTGGCAGGCAGACGCCTGCTAGAAAGGCACGTGCAGAACACAAGCGGGTTGTACTGAAGCCTGCAAAAATTGTGTTTCCTCCAGTGGCAATGCCATACCTAAGTTCGCATGGAAACAAAGCCGGGACACCAGCTCATCACTGCTTCCACTGCTGGAGTGGAGCAAAGGGTTTCCATGGCAGAGCAATTCTACCACCACTGTGTAAAACAGTCAGGCCAGCTGTGCTTCATCCTCGATCATGGATGTAGGAATCTTCACACATTGCCCTGCCTTTATACAGAAGGTAAAGATTCCGTATGTATTAAATCGATACACTTAGATTACAGGATACCTTTATGCAGGATAATCTTGCTGTGGGAAGGATATATATTATGGGGTATTTGCATAGAAATATCCCTGTTGTTTTAAAACCAGTATTACACTTAAAAGTGAATGGAACTCAGCTGCATAAGGCTGATAGACTGTTGTAAGGTCAAAAAACCTAGAGCTTCTTGCTATACACTTTTAAGTAGCAAGTCAAAACATACACACCCCCCTCAGCTGCACAGATCTGTAGGAATACTCAATTTCAAATTGATTTTTTAAAGTGAGACTGCATTTTTTTAAGTGACTATTTCTCTTTACAAGTATTAGACACCATTTAGACTCTGACACGTGGAAACTAAGCCTTGCATAGTGAGCCAGTCAGCTCAGCTTTAGTTCTAAAACTAGATGTGAACTCTGGTACAGGCAACTGGCCAAGTGCACTGAAGCCCATGCACAGGTCTTCTACTGCTTACTCCCTTGGTGTCTACTCGGCTGTGCCCCAAAATCCTAACAGTGAAAACTGAATAAAATATTCTCATGCTAAAAATGCAGAATAATCATGTCATGTCAGACTATGTCATGGCTCATAACTGCTTTTCACAACTTAAGACAAGTATCTCTCAGTTGGAAAGAGCTGCTACTGTCCAAATAAGTTATTTTTGTGTTACTGCAAGCCAGCTGAATAATGACAACACAGAGTGGCTTGTCTCTGGAAAGAGCTGTGAAGCTTCTAACCTGCTCCCTCTTGCTAGCAAATATAAAACACCTGTAAAGTATTCACAATTGTCTTGTAATCTGAGCAGAGGATAAAAGGGACACTCAGAGATACTTTTAATTACAGTATGATTTCCTATTAAACAAGGACAGAATAAAGAAGGAAAATGACAATCAATGATGGAATGACAGTAAGAGGAGCCTCAGGAATTGTATTTAGAAGTGTAGAAATGAAACAAAGACAGCAGAGCAATACAGAAGGGCAGAAGTTGCTGTGGCCTAGAAGAGAAATTTTCCTCTAGGCAATCGTTTAAGATAGTTGGCAGAAGTGCTGCCAGTAGTGTCAGCACTGTGGAATGGAATCTTAACCGATGTGACATACGAGTCCCGATTTATACCCATCCACAGAAAACGTTTTAACATCTCTATTTTTCTCCCTCACTCCCACCAGTCAACATAGCTGGATCAGCTCTACCTTCAGAGGAAAGGATATGAATGATACTACACCAGCAGTGTAACAGCTGCTTCTTGCTCCTCAGATGCATACCCTTGCATTGCTGAATCAGTGAGAATTTCTTGTGGCATTTTAATTGGAGCCACCTGTCCTATTCAGAGGCATGCATCACCTGCTGCACATCCCTGTGAGTATACCTGTGCTCCTTACCTGTTACAATAAAAGGAAAAACCCTGCTCTTGTTTCCAACCAACCAACCATCTTAAAGGAGGAGAGATTCTACATGTTGGATAAAAGGAATGGTCAGCAAGATTTTGGTTTATTTTTTCAATATGGTTGTTAAATGCTTAAAAAATACTTAAGAGGTTCTGCACTTAGAACACAAAACTATCTTTTTGAAAATCAAAATCTGTATCATTCATTATCAAAAAGAATTAAAATTACTCATAAAAGAACATGCATGAGCCTGATGACAGAATTTCTCGGATACTTATGTAATACGCGTCATGGCATCCCCCACCTTCCCTCTTCTTGCTACCAGGAGTTTACGTCTTTGGAATGTCAGAGGCTGAACCTCTGAGTATCTTGATGTCTTGTCAAGAAGATCAGAGCAGGGCAGTAGAGATTTTGGCTCCGAAGGTCAGCAGCTTGCTTTGCAAGCAGCGAATATCACACAGGGGCAATGTCTTGAGATGGCTTGTAGGCAGAAACCTGTATGCTCAGTTGACTTTTGTCATGTGACTCGATGACTTTTTACAGTGAAACTGCACCTTACATCAGTAATATTCTGTAATCCAATTGTTATTTTCAAGTAGACACTGTCGATTCAGCTTTCCAGAGACAAAAGTGTCCATTGCTCCACCATTGCCTCTAAACCACCGGTGTGTTTTTCCCTCCCCATAACCACAATTTAGAACCAGTAACAGTTGAGACCATTGTTTTATGCAGCTAAATTTATTCTCAGAACAGATTACATTTAGATGTGGAGAAGTGGTCAACAGCAGGGAAAATTGTCCTTTTTGCTGTCAGTCACGTGCTTTACGTAAGACTGAGCTCTCTCATAAACAGTGGGTGCGTTTTCTTCTTTACCGTTGTTAGATCAAACCTGCTTTCACTGACTGTACAGCACAAGTTTTAGCAATGTATTAAACCTTCCCAAGAAAGGAGTGCTGGGTTAATGGTAATGCTGAAAGGCTGAGCCCCTACTAGCTGTTGAAATAAGGAAGTTCTCTTTGCCATGGGTGACTTATGACAGTTTTAGTTTAGTTAAATTATATATGAAATGCCTGATAAAATTAAAATGGATGTAGAACTCTTAGTGACACAGAACTACTGGATATTTCCATAGGTTTTGGTCCTCTGTCACAGAGGGGCGTATTATTTCTGTGGGTACAGGCGGCTGCCCATCGAGTACGTCACAAAACCCTCCTTCTATTGCAAGTGGAATCTGTGCCCTTCCATGCAAGTTTCTGCTATTTCCATTCTACCCTATTGTGGGTGGCCTCTGCAGCCTTATGTCTCCCACACGCCCTTGCTCCCCTTCAAATGGAACAGTAAGTGGCTTAAATAAAACCTACAGCCAGCACTACGGATTTCAGAAGAACGGCTTTTATCTCGTAGTCGTTGACTGTGAATATAAATCTCCTTGCTTCTGCAAGTGAGCTCGTCAATGACATGACTGATGTGATACTTACCTCTAACTTACTACTTGCATTGAAAAAAAAAGGAAGGAATTAGCTTTGCTTTACATGATTTTTCTACAGACTTCAATAAAAATGTGACTACAAATAATTACAAAGCCTGCCTTTTTTAGGCAACCTATAGTATACAGAGTGGAGAATGTTACAAGAGCACGTCCAGTAAAGACAATACATCAACATAACAATGCAGGATATTTCAGTAAAAATAGAATAAATAAAATAAAAATATTTTAAGCTGTATTTAACAGGTTAATTTAGAATATGGCATCAGACATACAAGGCATAGTGAACACGGCTGCCGGCCTACGGAACCACTAGGGATTATAAAAATGCATAGATAACTGTAGGGTCGTTGCAACATTGACTGAACCAGTGGCAGTTGCTCAAACACACATCCCAGACAGACTTTTTTGGCCATGGTAAAGACTGTTGTACTATATTGTTTGACAAAAGATAAAGGGTGTTGCAGTGTTAGCCTGGTTCTGCAAACACCTGGGTGTGTATTTAATCTTTTGGAGAATATGGAGTTCTACTGAAGCAAAAAGGCCACATACAGTCAGATGGTTAAGCATGCTACTGAAGTGTTGGCGAAATCAACAACATAGGTGACCTATGGCGTTTCAAATCCCCTTCTGTCTTCTCTTCAGCCCTTCCTGCAATGGCACCCTTTGCCAGTGAAAGCAAATGGGATTGTGGTAGCCTTGACAACCCCAATGCAGAACTACCTCTATGCTACTCTTTGCTAAGCGTTAGTTTTGTTTAAAGAGAGTCCAGATCTCTCCCGGGGAGAATCAGCATGGTGCAGATGCAACTACAAAGTTTAATTCTATGGTTTAAAATTCACTGGTGTATAACAGTTGCAAATCCCAAATCCTGGCTGGAACTTTAAAAAGACACTGTCAAATTATTTTCTGTAATTTAAAATAAACGGAAGCCAACGTCTGAATTACTAGCACGATGATAAATAAAGGAAGTTTTATTTCTCAACTTCATGGTCCTACCCAGAGGTATGGTGTTTGCCACCACATCTGGATGTGGGTCATGACCACGTCTGGTCATGAGGGGAAGTGAGTTTTTACCCTGCTCCCAGCAGGCATCATTGGGATCAACACTAGAAACTGAACAAGCGTGTGTGTAAGCTGCCATCTCTACGCTTCACAACCTGGCCTTATGGTCAGTTCAACCTCTGGTACTGCTGAAGCGGGGTTGTTGGCATCCCCTCACCTCAGCTCTCCCTGCCTGGCATATGCAGCTCCTCCCCCAGCTGCACCAGCAGCAGAGCCAGTGTGGAGGGGGTAGCAGCAATGGGAGCCTTGGGAGGGAAAACAGTTGCTTTAGTGCCCGGGGTGCAGAATTGTGCTCATAAGGAGATGAGGGATGGGTGGAGATAGCTCTTCAGCGGGTGTTCTAGAGAGCTAAATTTAATTACAACAAACAGTTGCATGGCTAGCCTTAGCTGACACGTGCTCATACATCATGCTGAGCTTCGCCTAGTGATTTTTCTGCACTGAAAAATGCAGAAATTTCTTGAATCATTCTTTCCCCCTTTGTTCTTACGTTGCTCTGCCCAGGTGTTGCCATTAGTTTTTTTAAACAAGGAAATAAGATATCAGTTTCTTGCATAGTAAAATAAAAAAAATACAGCTCTTGTAATAACAACCTTGCCAATGTTCTTTTAAAATTCTATGACCAGATCTGCAGACCTGGCAGGCAGTTACAGCCTGGAACATCTCTCTAGATGCAGGCAAAACTGTTTTAATGCTAGTTAAAAATATCTTTACTGTTCCATTTCCAAAATTTGTACCAATCTGCAGGTCAAGACAGGAGACGGCAAAGGGAGAGACTCAAGATGCGTGACTGCATTTGAACATCAGCCTGAGGTGCACTTTTGAGGGGCAACACTGGGCTGGCTTTGTCAGGGCCTGTGGAAGTGTGTAAGTCAAAGCAATTGTAAGAAGCCTGTGGAGCAAAGGCATGAAATCAGGTTTTACGTTTATTTATGCTCCGTCCCTGGCGGTGTTCAAGGCCAGGTTGAACAGGGCCTGAGGTGACACAGTTTAGTGGGAGGTGTCCCTGCGCATGGCAGGGGGTTGGAACTGGATGATCTTAAGGTCCTTTCCAACCCTGACTATTCTATGATTCTATGTACCCCCTGAAGCACTGTCCTGTTGGAAAAAACTCTCTTCTTATTTTGTCACGAGAGTATTAAAAGAGATTTCATGGAACTCTGTAATTGACAAGAAACACGACTGATCTTTCTGAGGTGTGTTCAGCATTCAGCAACAAACTCTGAGGGGAAGGGGGAACTGTGCAACTAGACGCTGAATTGAGCATTTCATCAAACACTTGTATGGAAAAGGTTTGGAATAGTTTAGTCTCTGTAAGAGTTGTACGACAATAAAATTACAGACTAGTTCTTTCTTACTCCTGATTGGTTTGAGCCCTGTGTGAAACGTGGTATTTGTAATGAATTAATGGCAGATTTAGGAGAATAAATTTAACAGCCAGCGGTTGCATTTGCATGTTTAAAGCTGAAAAGCTTCAGTAGATCACCCTGCAACTCAGTCACTGAAAACTTCTGGATTTTTCAGCACTGCTTCAGTATTAAGCACAATTCTTCTCTAAGACCATGATGTATAACCGGGAGATGAAATAATGACATCACGATTCAGAAGCATGTCGGGGAGTTATTAAAGTGGTTGCTAGACCAATGCTGACAAACAATTTAAAACTAACAGGTGTAGTTCTGTAAAAAATAAAACTTGGTATTTAATCTACAGTAATTCAATGGTAGCTAACACTTGGTACCTACTCCAGTGTTGAAAACAGAGCAAAGTGCTGTAGGAGTTAAGATTGGTTTGTGACAAATTCAGCTCAAGACGGTGAAACTAGCAACTTGGGCATCATTCACTCCAAGGACTTTAGCGTGAGTTCACTGGGAGGGACGTGGCCATATTCTTTTTTGTGTGTGAGTTTAGGTAACGTTCATGTATTTACAATCAAACAGACCTTCCATTGTTCATGGTGTAACTCACTGACAGCAAAAAAATTATTCATGCTTCTTTTCATATCACACGATGGTGGCAAGAACGAGAACATGCTTGTCTAACATTGCTTCGATAAGGGTAAATTCTCTGAAGACAAAGCATCAGCAATTTGAAATGGAAGGCCAGACAATGTCAGTTCACTTTCCTTAGTATAGCTAGTGTTATCTTCAGTTAAGGGTTAGGAGGCTCTTCTCTCTGGCGCAGCTATGGCATCTCAGTGACTGGGCGTTTCTGTTTCAAAGTGTCAATGAGGGACAACACTCCTCGTTTTACGTTGGTTGTAACTCTTCTAGTCACGGAGTCTGCAGGAGGTGGGGGTGGTCGCACTTTCTGTGACGGAGGTCTGGCTACTAAGCACTTCTGATACCGCAACTGCAACAAAGCAGAAGCATTCTGCAGTCCTTACTGCATCCAGTACTTTCACACACCATCTAAAATACCCTCCTAGCACTTTCTCATTAAATGTAGTCAAACCTCCATTCTGCTTGTGACAAACAGCCCAGCTGAAGTTAGAGACTCTGCTCTACCAGTCTGTGGACAGAAACTGTTCTTCAGCACGCAATGGATTCTAAGTCATACAAACAGCCCTCAAAAAAGAGTTTTCTGAGTTCAGCTGTTCTTGAACAAGGATTATTTTCACTACACTGTCGCTAGACCGTGTAACACAGCTACAAGTAAAATGTTTTTCCAGCGTTAGATAACTTGTGTACTGAAAGAGAAGATTTCTAACTTACACAGAAGTTGCAGAGGTTAGGAGGGAAGATGATTAAAGGAGCATTGTTCACTAAAGTGACACTTCAAACTTAAAAATGTTTGAGTTTTAACTGATTAAATATATCAGAATCCCAAATCCTATTTTTATCTGTTCTTTCTCTGTCTTGAAATCAATATAACTGCAAATTTGGAAAGCTGATGATTTATGGAGCCAATGAAAAATCTAAGTCCTCTGAGGTGCCTTGCGGCAGGTCACTTACCATACAAGCAGCCTGAACAGCTTCTGACACATTGCCTGCGTTTGGTTCACACCAGAATACGTGGCACTCAAAATGCTGGTTTCCTGTATCCATAATGAAGGCAAATGTGTGAATGTCCTTGCCTACCCCCATGAAGGACAGGAACCGCACACGACACTCCACCATGATCTCCTCTTCATTCTGGGTGTGAATAAAATGATTCATCATGGCTATTCGATATTCTGTGCACTTTACTGTCAGCCTTATGTTGATTAAACAGGGGGGGAACACTCCTCTTTATCTATCTGTATACAGCCAGTGTGCCCAGGCCTAGGCTGGATCTCCCACTACCGGAGGACCAAGGCTTTGAGCGTTAGCACTGAGTGCACTGTGCACTTTAAAAACTGCTTGTTTTGTAAAGAAACAAACCAACATGGCTACCATGACTCCAAAAGATGCCCCCCTATCACTGCTGTGTTACAGAGGTGTTGGTTTAGTACCACGTCAACAGACATAAATAAAAGGCATTCTTTGGAAGTGTCATTGTATTAATCTCAATGGAAAATGCTCTACAAAGGACAGTGATGTGAAACACAGATTTTAATAATCCTCTTGGCTCCCATACCAAGAATAAGGTAAATACAGTTTAGAATTTAGGATTGCTTACTTAGGGCTTAACCTTCAGCATTTTAGGCTCAAAAGTCCTAGAAAGCATTACACTGAATTTAAGTATCTAATGAATACTTATAATAATTTATTTCTGAGAACATGCTTGGAATGGCAAACCAAGCTGAAGCTGATCAAAGCAGTAAGAGCCTCTGCAGGTTCTGGAAAGAAATAAAATGCAAAATAAGCAAATAAATTCTAGCATAAATTAACTCCCTGTACTAGTGTTCCTGTGTTCCTGGTTTTCAACACTCATATTATTATGTTAAATGAGTTTTGAACAAGCCAGTCTGCCTTACTCTTTCATTGATGACTGTGACAGTAGCATCAGCAACATTCATAGTAACTGGCATCCAATCTTCTTTGCTAGAGGAAGTCATTAGACTTTCAATGGCACTGTTCAGAGTATCCATTCCTAGAAGAGAAGAAAATGCAATAGTTAAAAATAAATACGTAAGTAAGCAACAACATTTTTATTTTCATAGTAATACAGAAAACATTGTTTTAGACTCCTTACTAATCTTAGTTTGATAATGGAGAGAAGGGTTGTGAAGTTGGTTTTCTTAATCTGCAAGAACAAAACAGGTGCCCCTGGCTTAGTTAGAAACAGGGCAGCATCATGTTTAGCTGCTGTGGAGTTCCAGTTCTCTAAGGCCCTTCTCATTAGTAGCAGAGAAAGCAGTAGAAAGGAACTCTGCCTTTGCAACTCCCAAAACACTCTGGCTGCAAAATACATGTTCAAATGAGGCTCTGAATGTGACCTGTATGGCTGAAACACAAGAGTTGCTACCCTTCGAAACCAGGTATTTACACTTGGTTAGCCAGAGTCCAGCCACTGGAGTTACTAAGTAATAAGCGAGGTACTTTGGAATTCACTCAAGTGTCACCTACCCACAGGTTTAGCTACAGGCAGCATGCCCAGGTACTGGACGTGGAACTTCTGTACCAGTTCTGTCTTTGGTGTTGGGAAATCTACTGCATGGGAACAAAAATCAATTTCTGTTAATCAGCATTCACAGCAGGGAAAACCACTTCTATTTCATCAATAACGTGAAACAGTTTACCCAGTAATTGTGCTCTGAAGATATCGTATTGATTGAAACTATTTTTTACTTCTGACAAGAACAATGGTCAATAATTTCTAAAGGAATCATGGATAACTTTGCACCACCTAATTCTTGACCTACGCTAAGAACAAGGTCATGTTATATTGCTGGCATATTAAAAACCAGAAAATATAGGTGAATGCACCTCTGAGACAAACAGACTTAAGATTCACTGCATCACTATGTAAAATCTGGAACGTGTTTTAAATGCCATCCTTGTTACTACGTTAAACACAGTCCTCGAGTAGTCAATAGTACTGTCTGAGCAGACAGTTACACAAGCTGATGTATGGCTTAGGAGTAAGATAATTCAGTATAAACTGGTGGATCCAGAAGCATGTAATTTCCTGCAAAGCTAACACAAAGTGTGTTTGTTCTCCTGGAATACTTTCAAAATAGCAACTATTAAGCAATGACTAATAAAGGCTTGCAAAAGGAACTTTCTTCGGCCATGCAGTAGAGTGTGCAAAAAACCCTCAAGTTGGATGATAACCCACTTGCACCCCTTGCCTTGGAAACTGCTAAAATAGATGCTGAAACCTAGGAGTGCTTAACTGGAGCATACTGTGTTTTTAAGAAAGATTTGGCCAATTTGTGCAGTCTCAAGTCAGGGGTATTTGCATTTGAAAAGGACAATATGTGCAAGTAGCCACAAACAACTAAGGCTGCATTTGCCACATCTGTATTTGAAAAGAGGCAACGTACAAGTTGACACAACTGAGCAGGACTCCATCCCTGCTGACACAGATAATAAAAATGCTTAATATCAACATAAGAGGTTACAGTCAGATGCCGTAATTAAAAGACAGGATTACACTCCAGACTTCTACACCCAACATGCTCCATTTTGGTCAAAAGCAGCATCAGAAACTAAACACATCTAACCCAGGACCACCCCGAGGATGCGAGCTGTAACACACAATACCTTGCAGAGGAACATCAAGGTTGATATTTGTCCCCCCTTGCAATGAACCACAAGCCATAGCTTTAGCATTCTTCCGTTCGGCCATAATCTGAAGGTGACAGTGATAATACAGCATTTATTACTTTTTAGCACAGTTCAGTAGCAGCTACAAGGATAAATTTACTCCTATTTCAACCTTAGTTTGGGAAATGTGAGGTCAGTAGCTACATGACTGAACAGGTTATTCTTTTTAAATAACAACTTTAATTTTCCTCCAGTTTATTCACCATTCCTTAACTGCAGTAAGAATGTAAGCGGCGTCCAAGCCTAGATGAAAGACCGATGGAGAAGGAAAAAAAACCTCCAGCCATTTTTATCAACAGCAAAATTGCAATGAGGAGCAATATAGCAAGAAATATAAATATTTAACACACGGGAAGAGTGTTCATTATTCATGTTCCTCTCTGATCTGATGCTCTGTATAATTTCTTCCTCCATTTTTGTGTTTTCTTTTGCAATTAAAAATCCCATGCGAATACAACCTCTTCTTCCCCCAAAATGTAGAATATTAGCAAAAAAGAAAAAACACACCAATGAAACACTTCAAAATAACCACTTTGGATGATTATTGCCCACAGATACATGTTTAAGAAGGGACCCACAGAGGCTAACAGAGGTTCTCCAAAGCTCATATATGAAGCATTGCTATGTGCTTCTTTATGCTATGACTGCTAACTGTAATTAACTAGAAAGATAACTGGTGCTCCAGCAGATGTCACTTGGTCTGAAGATGCTCCTAGTAAAAAAAAGGGGGGGGGGGGAGGGGGAATTTATCTTTTAGGTTTCATATTTTGGATGTATTTTCTGTTTCAGGGACAGATGAAAAACGACGCACACCAGCTTAGGAAAGAGCCCTGACTGAGCCAAGAGGACCAGTGTGTCAGTTAGCACATGCCAAGTGCTTCCCTGAATCAGGATTATATCTACTGCTGAATTATGAAGGAACACACTCTACTTAACAACACTATCCTGTTTTATCTGTGTTACTTTAGTTATGGTTTTAAATGCTTACTTACTCTCTAATCCAAAATTAATGCCAGGATTTTCATGTCATAGTTACATATATGTGACAACTCTACTCCCCTTTCAACACCCCTGTGTATAGCTACCACAGCATCTACTTGGTGTTGACCTTAACTGGGTAAAAGCAGCTGTGAGATGGCCTGTGAAGCATGTTTTTCCATTGCTGGAAACGTGTGAAAATTGAAAGCTGTAGGAGAAAAAGGATGGACATAACAGGTCTAGGCTTCTCCAGCCAATCACTGCTGCAGCCCCTGGTATTAACCTTCACCAGGCACAGCCTGCAGCTCCTTGGCCAACGTGAGCAGCCACCTTTGTCCTGACACCTGCATCCCCTCAGACACCCAAGCCTGTGCAAACCTGACAGGCTCTGCACAGCTGTTGGACCACCTTCTGCCTCAGGCACAACTCTGCTGCCCAGGATGTTACAGGAATGCACAGAGTAAATGCTCACGTTGTTCTCATGAAGCATTGCAAGTTCAATAGCCACGGCTGCAGCACTGCAAAAACATTTACACAATACAACTGGCTACAAAGGGGAATTTGACATAGAATCATAGAATAGTTAGGGTTGGAAAGGACCTTAAAATCATCAAGTTCCTACATCACTGATTCCATTCACTACCATGAAGTCAAAACTTAAAAAGCAAATGACAGGCATACAGTAAATGCGCAGAACGTTAAACCCCAAAGGTTTCCTAATGAGCTTTTTAAAAAGAGCCGTGACTCACGAGGAGGAACAAGTCACACCGGGATAACTGATAAGGTTATTCATCCCCACAGCCTACTTCTGGAATGCACACTGACATGTTTTCAGGGAAACCAAAATGAGCAGCATAGTTTGTTTTAAAAACAGGAATGCAGCCACAAATCCACCACAGCTCAAAAAACGAGTAAAAAAAAAGAGGTTAAAGTAGATTGGTTTAACTGCCTCTCTATAAAGCGTTTCAATCAGATTTGCCTGCTGTAAAGGACATGCTGCCTTGCTACAGCTGCATGAAATGACCGTGCAGAGGACTCTCATGAACTGATCATGCAAGAAGATCAAAATTAATAACCAGCAAATAGTGGCCAATCTCTAAGATAAAAATGACTGAAGAGAACGGTCCTCTCCAGCATTACAGACAACACTACCACAAGCAGGAATAAAGATACTTTACTATTTGTAACTAGAGTAGCTTTAACCCACTCTTCTCCCCTCTCCCCCTTTTTTAAGTGAACATGCTATGTTCGCAACTGTTTTCCTGTCTGTCGTGCAGGACAATACCACTGAATAACAGCATTCAAACAAGGCCTGATTTATTTACAGAGTTTAACATCACCATTTACTATTAACTGAAGCTGTGTGTTCCTT
Source organism: Lathamus discolor (assembly GCF_037157495.1). Classification (NCBI taxonomy): domain Eukaryota; kingdom Metazoa; phylum Chordata; class Aves; order Psittaciformes; family Psittacidae; genus Lathamus; species Lathamus discolor. The sequence continues at coordinate 140,559,663 of NC_088884.1, read as the reverse complement.
TTCCATTTTCAGTCCATAGCTTCTTTATTATTCAAGAAAACCTTCATTCTCTATACATACGTCAACTCAAAAGCACCTCTCATGCTTCTCAAATCTCAGCACTGACCCCTCCCCATTATTCCACCCATTCGTGTCCTTCCCTTTAAAAATTCTCTATACTGTTTCGTGTTGCCATTGATGTAAACTAAACTAACAATGTGTACAACTGCTGATTAATTTAGGCTCAGCGACCTCTAAACAGAGGAATGCATATGACTTTAAATCCACTTGCCTTGGAGCAGATTTCATGTAAACTTGTGGCGATGGCTTTTGCTGGTGTGTCACATCGAAACACATGACATTTCAGAATCCTTGTGTCTTTGTCTCTTGCCACATAAGCAAAGTCTCTGTGTAAGCAAAATAAACAGACATATTAGAAACAAGAAAAACAAATTAGGATCAGTAGTATCTTCAAAACAGCAAGTCCTACTTTCATTTAACAGTAGGCTGTCAAAGAATAAAACACACGCTTTTGACAAAGCGACTCACGAATGTAATAAGCTGCATACCCATGAAACACGTATCTGAAGTTTGATGCTTAGCTTATATCGTGACAGAGCTCATTACAGTTTCCCAACCTGTGCAACTGCCAACCCGTAATTCCAACTGCAATTGGAAATACACGGTGAAAAATCACTCAGATATTTTATTGAAGATTAAGTGGAGAAGAGAATTACAAATTAAGCCAGAAAACTCATGCAGCTCTTAAATGCTAAAACCCCTGAGAAACAGCATACAAGTATTTCAAAGGACTACATAAAGTGTTTAAAATATGCAGATAGTTAATTAGAGATGTGGTTGCGTAAGGGAAACGTGAACCTGCTGAGCTCTGCTCACACTAATTGGCCCAAATTTCTGACCTTATTTTTTCCACAGTTAAGTAAAGCTGCCCTATAAAAGAGATTTTTGCCCTGCACTGGCTGGTCACCACAGCACAGCACAGCTTTCTAGCATGAGCAGCGGAAGTGCCAGGATTATGTTTATTTGGTCCCAGGCTATTTAAGAATTGGAGCTCTTCTGACAAAGCGCAACCGGTACATACAAAGTCAGGAATAAGCCTGGCTTTGCCTGGTTGCCATTCTTGCTATCCAGACTCTGCTCCCTGGCCTTGAACCTCTGCTTCTTCAAGGCCTCTGAGCAACCATAGCCCAGTCCTACTTTAAGACCTTTCTGCTCTCTCCAGATATCTTTGGGACTTTGCACATGTAGCAGAGAGCTATGCTGAGTAGCAAACTAGAATTAGACCAGAGAAGAGAGAATGGAGCTCCCAACAGCCCTTTATACCTGAAGTCTCCTTTCAGTGCCTTTTCTCTTCGTGCATAAATAATCAGCAGCAACATTCTAACTGGTGAGCAGATAGGATGGATATTCCTAAACAACAGGTTTTATATACAGGAATACTTCAGTTTATACTAAAGTCTGTAAATACCCCGAGCAGGGTTTAATGTAGCATGGATTGCCAATTTCTTTGTTCATCATAGATGCCCAATGAATCAAAGAATTTTCTATTGAAGTTATCCAGGGAGAACCAGAGACTGTGGCAGACGGGTAGACTGACTTCCAGCTCTGTATGAGATATGAACATTGTCCTGCAGTTCAGTACCTTGTACCTCATTCAGCTGCTAGGGTTTTGTCATTAATGAGCCTTGTAATGAAAAGGGCAGCTGCCTGCAGCCCAGGCTGCTCAGTGGCAGGTACAGGTTGTTCCTCTGTTTAACTGCTTGCAACCTGGTGAATAATACTGGTGAATAATAGCCTGGTGAATAATACTTTAAAATACACCCACAAAACTATCAGGAGCTGAGATTTGGAAACAATTCCACATGACAGAACCATGCAGAAACACAACGAAACACACCCCAAGCACCCCAGCCACAATCTGCAAGAGCCTTTTGGCATGTTGTGCCCTGTTTCTGCACTGGAATTCCAAGAAATGCTGAGTTCCAGCTGGAATCTTGCTCCTGGAAAAAAGATGATGCTTTTTGGCTCATCTGTGCATGTGCCAAGCCTTTATAAAGGGTTTCTCCTAGCTTAATGTTTCAAAAGCAAATTGCAAACTCCCATCTAGATTCTAGTAATAAGACTAAGGGAAGGGGGCACGGCTCAGCTATGGTCTACGGAAAACTAGCACCTATGGGGAAAAAAGCGAAACCAAGAACCACATAAAAAACCTTTGCGATCTCTGCCTTTTGAAGTACACTTTCAATAGTGCGGGTGCTCCTGAAAGACCCGAAAGCAGGTTTTTGGAAATGCCAGGCTCATGAAAGTTCCACATACAATATCCTGAGCTCTGAAGAGACCTTGCCTGGTTTGAGAGCTGTAAGTGAGGGATTTCCAGACATCCTAAGCATGCAGGAGTTCCGTTTTCTGTGTTTGGGTTTAGCTGCCACCTTTGAAATGCTCTAAGTTTCAGACTTCACATTTTGGAGTCTAAATGCCTTCGCTTACAAATATTTTAACTGCAGTATGAAAACACAGTTCATTTAACAGACACGGGTTTGGTACCACAGCTTCATCAAAACTTCTCCCTTCTCCTTTACATGCAAGAAAAACTTGCTCACTGTCAAGGGGCAGATACTGCCCACAAAGATGTTATTTTTAGTCAAAATGCAATGCATTGATTTTCTGACAGAGCTGTTAGCAGCCCTATAGGCCACCTAATGCTCTCCTCCACAGACTGCTGCATAACTATTTATTTTAATGGTTTGGGTGGGAAGGGACCTTTAAAGATCACCTAGTGCAAGCCCTCTGCACTGCGCAAGAACATCTTGCACTAAATCAGGTTGCTCAGAGCCTTGTCCAACGTAACCTTAAATGTCCAGGGATGGGGCATCCACAACTTCTGTGTGCAACCTGTTCCAGCACTCCACCACCCTCACGGTACAAATTCCTTCCTTATACCTAGTCTGAATCTACCCTCCTTTAGTTTAAAACCATTACCCCTTGTCCTTTCACAACAGGTCCTACTAAAAAATGTGTCCCCATCTTTCTTATAAGCCCCTTGAGGTACTGGGAGGCTGCTCTAAGGTCTTCCTGGAGCCTTCTCTTCTCCAGGCTGAACAAGGCCAGCTCTCTCAGCCTTTCCTCTTAGGAGAGGTGCTCTATCCTTCTGAGCACATTCATGGCCTCCTCTGGACTCGCTCAAACAGGTCCATGTCCCTCTTGTGTTGGGGGCCCCAGAACTGAACACAGTAGTGCAAGTGGGATGTCACGAGAGCAGAACAGAGCAGCAGGATCACCTTCCTTGACCTGCTGATCACATTCCTTTCAATGCAGCCCAGGATAGGGTTGGCTTTTTGGGCTGTTGAGAGCCCACTGACAGGTCATGCCCAGCTTTTCATCCATTAGTGTGAGAGGTATACACCAGTACCCTCAAGTCCTCCTCTGCAGGGCTGCTCTCAGTGCCTTCATCCCCAGCTGGATACCGGGGGGTTCTTCTTTAAGAAACATTGATAACTCTACTGCTTGCAGCAAGTCTCTGGGTGTGTGGCCTGGGAAGCCCCCAGTAATGCACGAGATGTCTCGTTTTTCTCCTGTGAAATTCCACTTGTGCTGAATCACCTTGAAGAAGTGCCAAAAACACCACTTCCTTCCTGCGAGGGGGGTGGAGAGTGCCGGGAAGGTGCTACCAGGGGCACCTGGCCCATGCCTGTGCTCAGCAAGTGCTGCCTCAGTACTGCCGCGGTGCACGTAACACGAAGTCAGCCTCTCCAGCACTTGGCACTGCAGCTTCTGTAAGTATTTCTGCTTGTAATGGTATGCATTCATAAACAAGGCAGCACGGCACAATTACAGGAGAACATGAAACACCAGCTAGTACATCAGTTTCAACTACTGAAAGCTAGGAAAAGTGTGGTGGTGCTTCAGACTCGCGCACCAGTGTTTCATGTTGTAAGTAACTGAACAGCTTGAAAAAGTAAATCAGCTAATTACATGCATGGATCGTGAATATACATAAACCTTTAGACGATAGGGCCTGCATCTGTAAATCTGCCAAGACAGAGTTGGAAATCTGAGCTCTTCAAAACCTGTGGTACTGCATCATACATAACCCCACCAGCACCAGCTGTATTCAAACCATCAATCAAAATGAGCACACAAACCACCTGACAGCGCACAAACAGTGATACTGATCAATGATACTTTGTTGAAGAAGAAAAGCTGTATATTCTTAGAACTTTATAACACCACTTCTGTTGATACAGGATTATAGAGAAGTACTGCACAGCAGGTTGTTGGGTTTTTTTAGTTATTATTAAATCACCTTTCCAGTTACAGGAACTGGATATAAATCAGTACTCTGGAAAAGAGCTGGAAAACCAGAAAAATAAGGAAAAGAATTATTTTGCTGGACAAGTGGGTAACTCTGGTTCCGTTCAACAGGTAAAAATTCAGTAGAGATCTCTGTATTTTGAAAGAGTACAGGACCAGAGACAGGCATTTATAAAGCAATGTAGAGAATTGCAAGGACAATGTAAGGCGCTAAGGAGAAAGGAATTTCATTTTTATTTGCTCGTTTTCCCTCCTCAGTCGGCAATGTCTACAGTAATTGACTAAACCTTAGATAGCCGTACCTATTTAACACCTGGCTAAGCATCGTTTAGCTGCTCAGCCTTGGGTGAACAGAATGACATTAAACACAATTTATGTTAATGCTGTCCTGTTCGAGTACCAGCCATTGCCATTTGCCTCTTTCAGGATGAAGTCCTAGGGAGGCTTAAGCACAGCCTGAAAGAGCAGCACAGTCTCCATTACCTTCTCACTGTAAACTTGTTTCTTCAAAGGAGTGTAGAACTGTGACTGGTTTGGGGTTTTTTTTGGTTAACAAAACCCCAAGGCCCTACCCTTGAAGTCTGAAATAATTTTTTTACTCTTATCAATCACAAATTGCTGCTATTCAAAACAACCGTATTAAAATAGGCAGGAAAATGTAAATTGCTTTACAGATTTACGTATTACAAATTGTAACAAGAATCCTTGAACCAGAAAATGGTATTGCCTGGCCTTGGCTTAAAATTGATTGAAATTCATCCAGAACAGCCTACAGAAGATGACTGTTGATTTCCACGTACTGGTGTACAGACTCCTGTGACTGCGGGGTCACAAAGCACACACTGCTGGGCTGTGGGGAACCATTTCCTGAGCCTATAACCTTCAGGCTTCCCAAAGAGCTGACCAGGGATTTGTGAGAGCAGCCATCGCAACAGCAGAGTGGGGTCAGAAGGCACCTGGCAGGAGGCTGCCATTCACCAGCAGAGGAGGAGAAAGTGAGAGGAGACACATAAGGAGAAAAACAGATACATCTAACACCACCAAGACCACGCTCTGATGGGGCTTTTTCCGTGACACACAAATATGCTTGTATCACAACCAGCAGAGAAGATGAGGTGCAAGAAGCCCTGCAGTAATACGTATGACAGAAATTACACACCTTCTGGATTGACACTTAATTTTTTTAATCAAGCCTGCTCTTTCACCTAGGAGAAAGAGGAATGATTTCTAGCTGGCACTTTGTTCAGTTCACTTTTTTTTTTTTTTATTAGGGTCACATTAAGGAGTTTGTGAATTTAGGGAGAAAACCCCAAAGGTAAGAAACCAGAATGAGATGAAACAGGCAGCATGCACACAAGCTGCAAAACTGATCTGTAGAGAATTTACTGTGAGGACCTTTCACCTTTCATTTCACCCGCCAGATACCAGAATGGAACTGAATGAAAACGCGGCTTCTCTTCCATAACCTCCAAAGGAAACCCACAGCCCCTTCTCCAAGTGACTATACCAACTACTCTGGAATCAAATCCTGCAGGAGGAGGAAGAAAAATAACTAGTCCCACGAGTCTCCTTCCCATTTCTCCCAGGTAGTTACGGTGCATTTAATCACACGTACTCCTCCTCCGTGATTAGAGTAGGGAGAGATGTGGGAGAGAATTACTTCTCCCTCCATTTCTGACAGTTGCTGGCAATCCTAAAAACACACAAAAGCCTTGCAATTCTTCTTCACTCTAAGCACTCCACCCAACATTGCTCCTGGCTCTCTGGCTGCTCCCCAGCTACAACGCAGAATGGCAGACCTGGCCACCACTACATTACCCTGGTCATTAATTTCTGACCTATGCAGTTAAAATGCCTTTCCAAGCACAGACTTTTGGGAGACTTCTTTTTTCAGCTCCCACACAACTTGAAAATGGGCTTCCTTACAGCATTTATGAAACTCTCCTTAAATGGTCTGGCACTGACACAGCATAGCTTGTTTTTCTAATTCATGCAGAAAGTTTGTAGGGCAAATTATCCCCTACTGAAAGGCTGTTTGCTTCATTCCTCGATAACGTCATTTGCTAACTCTCAAGGAGGAGCTATGGCTACTTTGTGCAATACTCAGAGGCTTTAATCTGGCAGCCTTGAAACACACACAGTCTGACAGTTTTTCTTTGATGTTTTATCACTGCCACAGTGCTTTGTGCTTCCAGAATGTGTTAAAACCCTTACAGAGCTGATAGGTCTGATACCCAGTGCAGCCCTTCAGAGCCCAGCACTTCCAAGCCTGAAAGTATTTGCACGACTTCCACTCCAATTTCCTTCTAGCAGCCTGATCCTTGTGCAGCTGCAGAAGCCATTTCCCAGATGCGCTTCCTGTGTGTGTTTCAACGTTGCCCAGCACCTCCTCTTGTGGGGAGGGGACAGGACTCCTGTCAGCCTTGCTACCACTGCCTCCCATTAGCCAGAAAGATGGTTTTGAAATGCCACAAGTAATTCCCCTTTCTACAGTCAAGGGCTATATTCCAGCCCTGTAAAGGACCACAGATTGATGGCAAGTGATCCTGCCCCTCTACGTTGCTCTTATGAGACCTCACCTGGAGTATTGTGTGCAGTTCTGATGTCCTCAACATAAAAAGGACATGGAACTGCTGGAACAAGTCCAGAGGAGGGCCACGAGGATGATCAGGGGACTGGAGCACCTCCCGTATGAAGACAGGCTGAGGAAGTTGGGGCTGTTTAGCCAGGAGAAGAGAAGGCTGCGTGGAGACCTCACAGCAGCCTTCCAGTACCTGAAGGGGGCCTATAGGGATGCTGGGGAGGGACTCGTCATCAGGGACTGTAGTGACAGGACAAGGGGTAACGGGTTAAAACTTAAACAGGGGAAGTTTAGATTGGATATAAGGAAGAAGTTCTTTACTGTTAGGGTGGTGAGGCACTGGAATGGGCTGCCCAAGGAAGCTGTGAATGCTCCATCCCTGATGGTGCTCAAGGCCAGGCTGGACAGAGCCTTGGGTGGGATGGTTTAGTGTGAAGTGTCCCTGCCTATGGCAGCGGAGTTAGAACTAGATGATCTTGAGGTCCTTTCCAATCCTAACCATTCTATGATTCTATGATTCTATGATTGATGTAGGTGGAATCATGTCAAAGCACAATTCAGTATCTAAGCTCTCCAGATCCATGAGCTGGAGGCATAGTGATGTAATGACATTGTGACATATTAACATAATGACAACAGTACAGATTGTATTAAGGTTTATGTTCCATGCTGGTCCTCATTCCCAGCCTCAGCTCACAATCATACGGCTGCAAGTACTACTGTCAGCTCAAGGAGGACAGCATATTACGAATTCACAGGCTGGTTTGGGTTGGAAGGGACCTTAAAGATCATCCAGTTCCAACGCCCTGCCAGGGACACCTTCCACTGGACCCGGTTGCTCAAAGCCCTGTCCAACCTGTCCTTGAACACTGCCAGGGATGGGGCAGCCACAGCTTCTCTGGGCACTTGCCAGTGCCTCACCACCCTCACAGGGAAGAACTTCCTTATATCTAATCTAAATCTCCCCTCTGTCAGTTTAAAGCCATCACATGTGCCATGGTCACCACCAAGACTTCCATGGGGACTGTGCTTCTGCAGCACGAGGGGTCCCAGCTAACAGTGTGCCACATCCAGCTGGTGCTTAGGGGTCAGATGGGGCTTAACTGCTGCTCACCAACAGACATGACAAACTGGAAAGTCAAGCAGCAGCTTAGACCTCAGCTTGTTTAGTAAAAGGACTCAGAGGAAGACAACTTCTGGGGCAGATCCTGTGAAAACCACTGGCCACTGACTATTGCTACAAATTTTCCACAGTGATTGCTTTTGTTTTCAATGTTTCACAACATTTATGAAATGTGCACAGCCAGGAGGCTGCTTCCTACCCTGTGCAAGTTTTCAAAGAAAAGGCACACAAATAAGGTAGGTTCTCAAGTAGTTGCTGCTTCTCCTTTGCAGCATCACAAAGTGGTGGTAGTTTAGCTCCTCAGGTTGGCCAGTCTAGCATTTTTGATGAGTGCTGAGTTTCCTGTAAGTGAGGGAGCGTGTTATTATTCCTGTGAACACCTGAACAGCTCTTTGCAGCAAATCCTAGAAATTTAATTTTGACAAGGAAGTACTTCAGGGATTTTTAACAATGCTTCAATCTTCCAGATCTAACTGGAAGATGTGGGCCTTGGTTTATAGGGAATATTTGAAGATTTAATAAACAAATACATCAAGTTGAGATGCTCAAAGCACTATTACAGATTTAACTGAAGACAGACTAGACTAGAACAGTTAATCTCTGCAATGTGATCTGGTTTATAAGCAATACTTGCTAGTTCTCCTTTGTTCTTTATTATTCAGATGGAGAACACAGCAACTGTGCAAAGACACCACCCACAAATCTGCTTGCAGCACACTTTTGCTAGTGTTAGTCTGAGAGGATCATTGCTTCCCACATGCTTGAAATCTACATTAGATTGCAAAGCCATAATCTAGAAAGTTCAAACATTTCCCTAGGCCAACACTGCCTAAAGAATTGATTAAAACCCTGTGAAGCCTAGAAACGGTTCTCATTATATTCCAGAAAGCAAACGTGAGGAAAGGTCCACATCTCTAAACCACATTCCTTCTGCCCAGTACCACTTTCAAGCCCCTGCAATTCAGAAGAGCAAACAAACCCTGAATCTCATCTGTGGGATGCAATTCTATCAGCAAGAGCCTTTGGAGTGGCTGCAGCCCTTGTGCTGCAAAGCACCTGACTACAATGCCTTACTGTCTGCACTCCCATGAAACGGGAAGCATTGTAGAGAATCCCAAACAATCCCTTTGTACATCTAAACAAACCAAACATACTGGGGACAACTTTTCTTCTAACTCAAAAGACAAGCAACCAACCCAGCCGGATCTGAAACAAATACCAAAAATAGGAAATAAACATTGACATTTCCAACTCTTGCTAAACTTGGCTCTGAAATTCCCTCCCGGGGCGGGGGGTTGGGTGAGAAAAAAACCCAGCCCAACAAACCAAACGCCACCAAAAAATTCCCCTCCCCCAACGCCCCCCCCCCCCCCCCCGCCTCAGATCACTACCAGTTTAATGGGTTTTTTTTTCATTTTTTAAGTAAAAGGTGGGAATTCAGTATTTTAACACAACTTCCTTGCATTTCAGATCGCAGAGAGCAACAGCATCTAAATTTTAAACTCAAACACCAGAAGCAAATATCAAAACCCCACTGCTATGCGTAATTTTAAACTGTTCTAGTACTACAGGGTTTGGGACTTGGAAACCCCCCCCCCAAAAAAAACCCAACAGGCAATATCAACTTGACGATACTGTTAATAGCAAGGTGACACAGAGAGATACTCTCTGAAGTTTAGCTTCTATTCACCGATACAAGCAAACGGATACAACATTGTTTGATGCATGCCAGAAAGATAAACATGAAAATGGAAAAACAAAAATCATTTACCTCTCTCTGAATCCAGGGAAGCATGAAGAAATAGAAAGAGCAAGTTAGAAAGCGCTCACTCAGTCAGAGCTCCAGCACAGGATGAGACAGGGCAGCTGAAAGTGCTGTACATTTAACATTCGCTGCTTGTAGCACAGTGTATCTAAGCATACTGACACTATTTCCTTTAGATACTTATTTTCCTTGAATCCTGTTGCTCTGAAGTTTGTATTTTTGGAAACAAGCAATGAAGCCAACAGGCATCAGCTGAACTTAAGAGTGGCAGCACAGACATGTCAACAGTGGGAGGTAATCAAGCTTAAAATACCACACACAAGTCCGGGAAGTGGTATGCAGGATGCATAAACAGACACAAAAAAGTGCATGGACTGTCCTTCTTCCAAAATGAGATTATTTAAAGCAGACACCTTAAAACAGACACAGATGAAACAAACCAGAACAATTCCTCAGGCTGTGAAAACCTTACATTGTTTAAACTGAAAGAGTAGAAAGATTGTAGTGATTTTGTTTAATGCCTTTTCCAAAAGCTCACGCCCCAGGGTCACCTGGGCTCCTCTGAAAGTTGTACTGTGAAGACGTGACAGCCTGGGGAGCAACTTCACACGAGCACTGAGCTGAAGCCAGGATGTATAAAATCACCACATACCTTCATTTCTGAAGCACTTCTGCAACCACAACTTAACCAATATCCCCTCCCCTCCTGCCGAGTTGCTCTGCCCTGCTCCCTGCCTGAGCTCATGCTGCCTGCTTTCTAGGTCACACCAGGCATTGTGGAACACCAGCAATGCGAGTTTGCAGGTACACGTGCACTTCTGGATCCGTCACAGGAAAGCACACAGTTTCCCATCACATTACCACCAAGGGTTACCAGTGCTGGAATGAGGTGGGCTGCTGCCTGCTTCTGCCCAGCCCTCCTTAAAAACAGGACATCACTTTATGCAATGTACAGTATCTCTACAGAGTTAATAATCATTCTCCAGAAAAGAACTGATTTATCTTAGTCCTGCTTTCCTGCCCCTGCAGGCATCTCAAAACGCCCCTCTTTTAAGAAGGTCTCACCTCCAGTGAGCACGCGAGCAAGGTTCATGCACTGTGCACAAAAATGTGGGCCCATACAGCACCCTAGTTTGTGACTGACCCTGAGAAAAAAATAGTGGTGTGGAAAAATCATCTCATCTCAAGTAATAAGGGCAGGATTAATGACAGAGCACACTGAAGGGAAGGGATCCAATTCCCATTAGACATCTCACTTTACCAAGCTTGCAAAGCTTACAGGGATTGATCTGCTCCTTAGTAAGAAATGGCTTAGTAAGTAGGTCTGGAATAAATATAGGGTTTCTAAGCCAGGTTTTAACTAAACCTGCATATGGTTAGCTGATTCTTCTGTCCAACACTGAAATGTAAGCCATACATGGATGCATATGTACATAGCTAGAGATCTAATTTCTTTCTTATTTTGAGATGAAACCTCTCCTGGTGCAACTTGTACCTGTTGCCCCTTTTAATCTCCATGTGGCTCCCTGTGAAAAACAATAATTCACTGGAACAAACTCTCTAGGGATATGGTAGAGTCCCCATCAAAGGAGGTTTTCAGGAAGTGACTGGAAAGGGTGCTAGACAGACTCGTCTAGGCTCCCTTTCCCATGAAAGGTTGGATCAGATGGTCTTCTCATTCTTCCAGCCTGGGCTGTTCAATAAAAGCAGTCAACTTGGAAAGAAGATCCATATTTAACAAATGTAATGGACATTCCCAGAAATTCTACAGTGGGAGCGCTAGCTGCATTGTAAAGAAGAAACACGGGCTGCTTTGTTTCACTTCCTTCCATGCAGGGAACTGGGAGTTTCCCTATTTTAGTATCCAGTGGTGACCTGTATGGATGTCCTCAACCAAACCTCCACTCATTCCTTCGCTTCGGCTACTGGGCTTTCCAGAATCAACAAGTACTTCACCATGCTTATTACTAGTATTTTATATATTAGGAGATTAAAATTAGATCCCAGTATCGCAAATACTGGAAGTTTTTCAAACCTAAATGGCCCTTGCCCCTGTATTTCAGCGCCAATTTGACAATCAGAATTGAAAAGTAGTATCACTTTTACTTTCCAGAAAGTACAATGTAGAATCTAAGTAGTATGAGAAGCAAAATGAACACAATTTTCTTCATGCATTAATCACTGGCTTTATATGAAGTGGACAAACAGAAAAAGCTTTATATTGGAAATATATTCCAGCAATTTAGATACGATGTACTGGCAGGTGTGGGGGTGAGGGGAAAGACATGTATTAGATCTAGTAGATTCTGAACACAGTACAGTTAGATGCAAAACATGACCTGCTGGTGCAGACTCGGAGGGAGATCTGTTTATTCCCCTACTGTTACGCAAGATACAATTGTACAGAGCAATCACCACTGCTGCTGCCAGCACAGACAAAGAAAAGAGCACAGGAGGAAATTCAGGAAGGTCAGAGAAAAATACAAGCAGCTGGGTTGCTGGACTTCGCCAGACAGCGAGGAACCAGCGCGGCTCCCACACCATGGGATGCACGTGAATCAAGGGGGGCTGCATCCTGTTTCTAACCAGTTAATTACAGCTTCTCAATTAGGCCAGGATCTCCCCACAGAGTGCTTGTAATTTATGAATAATTTTCACACAAAAGGCTATTTGCCTGTATTCACTTCACAATCTGGTAGCCAACGGATATGGTTGGCTGATTTACCTTTAAACTTATACAAATAAATTAAAATCACCCCAAGGCTAAAAAGCCGACAAGGGAAGTTGCAGTTCAAACAGCAGATTTTGCTGACGGCTCCAAGTGCCAGAAATGCTGCAAGAGCAGCTGTGCAAGTGCTTCGGTATGGTGCTCTACATACCCTTTTCCAAGCTGACCGAGTTAAAAGAGGTCAAGCCAGAGCCTGCCAATAACACGGGAAGGTAATACCTAGAAAATTGTGTCAGGGCTGCTCCAAAGGATTTGAGATTAATTTCTGAGGGGAAAAGGCCAAGACCTGCAAGGAAAATAGCCCATGACCTTCCAGCCTGCAGAGGTGTGCGAAGGGAGCCCCTGTCCCAGAGTGAGCCCCGAGGGGAAGGGGGTGAACAGTCTCCTCCCCCTTTGGTTTTCAATCCACCTTTGGAGGCAGCCTATTACAGCATCGCCAAGGGTGCCTGCATCCCTGATCACCTCCACACTCCTCCCGCAGAGGGTCGTCCCGGCCCCCGGACACAGCAGATGCCAGACAGTTGCAGGGAGTAGTGTAACTGATGGGGCACCATCCTGTGTCAGAGGTCTGCACAGTATGCAGCAGCACTTGAGTATAAGACAATTTCTCCTTCCAGCCCCACCTTTGTACATCAGTGACTGATGGAAGTTTTTTTGAATGATGGAATTATTATTGGAATGATGGAATTATTATTTTTATTGGTATGCAATGCCCACCCCACAAGCTGAAGGATAATTGAGATTTCACTGGGAGTTGAATAAGCTTAGGCACACAATGCTAACACCCCTGTCCTCCCAAAAACACCTTCCACATGGCACTCATGAAGCCATATCTACATTTCTACATGTAGGTTTGGGCCTACCAGTACATGGGAGAGAGTGACAAACTAGTGTGAGCCCAGCTGAGGGCAACGAAGGCTGCAGGAACCATGCTTATTTAGCCTGGAACTGAGATATGCCTGTTTAGCCTGGGGATGAGGATCTAAATGGTGTCTCTCACTCACTCATGGGAACTTCAGAAAACAGAGCAAACCTGAGTTTCTTTGCCAAGAAGGGTAAGCCCAGAGAGATACTCCAAGCGGCTGTGCAATCTCTGCTCTTGGAGGTTTTGAAACACATCAACCAAAACCAGCCCTGAACCCTGCCCCACTTTGGGCCGGAGGCTGGTCTAATGTGGCCTGCTGCAGTCCTTCCCAAGTCAACTTTTTACCTGTGACTGCAGCCTCAATGCACAGGACGGAGATGAGCTGTGCAGCTGGAGACGCTTACGCAGAGGACCAGCTACGGGCCCCTCTCAGCGTTGGGCAGAGGGAAGCTGGCAGGGACAAAATGACATGCCTGAGAGCCCCAGCTTCTCAAGTCTCCCAGTGGCCACCCATCCCTGTGACCAGGACAGATGTCCTGGGCTCCAAACACTCCAGGGTGGCTACTGTTGTGTCTTCGACTTCAACAAGGGCAATTGTAAGACTACAGTGTGACAGAGAGCAAACCACACCAACAAACCCAACAGGTTTTGTTCTTGTTGGCATCTCCAATAAGACAGTTAAAGGTCAAGGTGACGCTCCCATGCTCAGCTACTGTTTTAGTGGGGCACTGCTCTGCACATGAGCCTGGGAGAGCGTTAGGAGTTTACTCCCTTGTACCTGGCAGAGTTAACTTAAGTCTACAGGCCACCCATTTTTGTGACTGAGCACGCAGCTAACAGGTTGAAGAGGTTAACACTTCATGCCTCTTCATTCCTGCAGCTTCCCCTGGAGTCTGACTGCAACCTCCCCAGTTGTCTTTTTTGAGCAGATCAGAGAAAATCAGGCTGCCATGTGTCACCTACACCCTGAGCAAGTACAGAGGACTGCCCTCCTACCTCCATGGTCTTCAAACATGTTCACATGGGACCATACTCATCAGCAGCATGTTCACATGGGACCATACAGCAGCAGCCCCGACCACCTCTCCTCCTAAGAGATAATAACCAACTGAAATGTCTTTGCTTTCAATTACTGCAGAGTTTTAGTGGAGTAAAATAGGTTTTACTTGATTGAGAATAATGATGCATGTCACAAACCTTTTGTCTTTATTTACAGTTAGAAGTACTTGCCCAAGCATACCCTCTGAGGCACAGAAGAGGCCCTACTCTGGTTTTCTAATTTGCAATTATGAAGTCTAGTAGCACTTAATGCAGCAAATGTTTATGTAAAATGTATTTACACCTCAACAACACAAAATTAACAAATAAAGGAAACAACCTTCATTTCTGTGCATTTGGAAGCCTCTCTGTTGCTTAGTGAATTATTGTGTCCTTCACTTAAGTATGCCATTAGAGACATATAGTTGCTTTCCCTGAAAGGAAAACAGCTGTGATTTGGAATTTTTCTAAGGGGTTTGTAGCTTTTTAACTTTTACCTTTTTTTAAAAACAGTCTTTAAGCCTTCTGTCTTCCAGCAAATACCAGACTATTCCAGCCGACTAGCCTTGGGTTCTGGGGCCCTGCTACCACCAGGATGAAGACTGAGTAATAGTACAACTAAGGCTTTCTGCAGAAGTCCCCTGTTCACTGTGGACCAGATTGTGCCATCAATTTTTAAGCAATTCTCCACTGGTAGCAAAAAGATTTCTGTTTAAAAATTGATGGCTTGATCTAGCCTTCTGTTGCTTATCATATATTATGAAGACTACTATAACCTACTCAGATTCTACTTTTTAACTAAAACATGAGGCAGCCTGACACATCATATGAATCCCAATTTTTGAAAGACTGAATTGTGTTCTTGAGACCAGAGCCTCTGAATCAGTAAGTCCCCTTGACAGTCTGGGTGCTAGACATCACAGTGGTATCTGACAGGCAAGCTTGTTCCTTGTTATTCCTCAAGTCCTCTCCGTAAATAAGCAACTTCAGGTCACCATTTCTTCAGGGTTTCTCCTATCTGCACACACTGAATGAAGACTGAAGATCCGAGACGAAAGAGTGGGTGCAGTTACAGCTCCTTGAGGGACATGGTCACCCCAGGCACCTCTGTTCCTGAAGTAAGCTAAGGCCATCCTTTATAACCCTCTGCAGGCCTCCTCTCCTCACGAAATGTCATATTTGGCTTGTTAGGGAAAACAAGCACATTTCTGGAAGCATGGAAAGAACTTTGAACAGCAGGCCACCTTTCCCCAGATCACTAGCCCACCATTTTAGATGGATCAGTTGGTTACGATTGATATTTTTTATTTTAAGAACTATTAAATTCAGCCATAAAGATATTTCCAATTTGGAAACTTTTTAAAACATACAGAGAAGGTTAAATATCACATCAAAATACAACAGCAACAACAAAAAAAGGAGGATCTTGCTTTCTTTGGCAGATACCAAACCAGGTACATGCTGGTTATTTTCTAATAGTGGGAAATTAAACTGAATGCATCTTACTGACTTTATATTCTCTCACTTAGAACTGTTAAATGTCAGGTTTTGACCCGGATTAACTTCACCCAGAGAATAAGCTTATCTCAGCCTACCTCAAACTACACTGGAGCAAAGTCTGCACTCTAACACAAATTAAAGCTATACGGAGCAGCTGAATCAATACTAGCACTCTAATATCGATTAGAACAGAATTTTGTCCCCACCAACAGAGTTTTACCTCACGCCACAAAATGCAGCTAACTCCAAACAGCAAACCACAAAACCTTGCCCAACAGACTATAGCAACTCCTTAATTACCTAAAATACCAGTTCACACAGTTTGATCCTCATCTGTATTCTAACTGATTAGTGTTTAAAATATCTTTATAGATAGGGTTATTTACTCATATGCACCCCCTGCTGAAGAAGGGAAAACTAACCAGGACTTAAAAAAAAATAAACAAATCTACCTGGTACTGCATAATGAACCCCCGCTCCCTTTCCCCTCCTCTAACTCCTTATGAAAACAAATAACCCGATTTTTACTAAGAAATGCTCCAGGACTAAACAATATCCTTTTCCTCACTCACAAGTTGTTATAACTACATTAATTGCAAGGCAACAGCTACAAAGACCTAATTAAGGCCATAGTTTTAAGAGATTAAACACTTCATGTATTTCCCTGATAGAGATCAAGACTCAGCAATGTTTGCTGTCCTTTCAGAAAGAAAAATTTCTGCACAGAGCAGGGAGAGCAATGAGGTTCCCTAACATGAGAGAAACCTACGAGTGAAGATGCTGAGTTTAAAGACAAAGATGAATGTCACTCTTCCCTCCTCCCTGCATGCAGAGTAATGAGAATTCGAAGCTATATATCAATTAACAAAACAATGACATTTCTCCTGCTGCAAATACTTTATGAATAAGGATAGGATTAAGCAAGCACAGAGATCTCAAGGCAATATATTACATTTAAACCATGAAGTTTCCTCATCTGTCAAAAGAGCCACTATTTCACTTCAACTAAGTATATTTTTAACGCATGTATATCCGCCCCCCCCCCCCCCCCACCCCGTGCAATACTTCTGTCTTTAAACCTATTTACTTTTTTTGGAGCTCTGCAATGATTTCAAACTGCACAATCTCTATGGTCAATTATGAGCTGAAAGAAGAAAGCCCAGACTTGGCTAGCTAGAAGTTAGCTGGGAATTACACATAAATAACTATACAGGTGCTGTACATATGGGGAGAAATACAGGGTTTCTTCTCTTCACTAAATGATGTTTCTACTATTCTTAACTACAGCATCTTTTATTCCATTAATACAGCATTATCAGTAAAAACAAAATTATGATCATCCTCTGTAGAATCATGCTGGTCAATATGCAACCAGTAACCACAGCCTGTTTAAGAACATGTAATTCTGTGCTGAACATAGTCCCCCAAACCCATTAATCATCAGGATCCATTAGTTATCTTACTGCTCAAATGAGCAACATCAGAAGGGATAAATGAGAGGGAAAACAGCATCAGGCATCACATACTCACCGCTCAGCACACAGTCCAGCATTTCCATTACAGTGCTCTCCTGAAGGTTGTTAAGTGTCAGCTTTGGAGAAAAGAAATCCGACTTGCCTTTGTCACACTAGGAGCTGTAATTTGCCTTGCAGGCATCCACACAGAAGCGTTAGACTAATGAACCATAGCTTTGAAAATACAGTTCGATACAAAGGCTATTCCTAACATGAGACTGATGTCTGGGGTGGGAGGCTGATGGTTTTCTTTTGTCACTTTTTCAAGTTTCTTACCTTTTCTGTTGCAGCAAACACGAATTCAATGCCAAGCACGTCATACACAAGCACCCAACTCAATGCTCTGTCTAACCCCCGTCTCCGTTAGCATGTAACTAGGCACCAGATGATGCAAAGTACACTTGATGCAGCCGTGTAGTTGCACTTCAACGACGGGGGTGGAAAAGCCCCCGAGAACAGCAGCTCATTCATTTTGCATTGAGTTGAAGCACATCATGTCAGCTCCCACTCTCCTCACGGACTGTGCACGCTTCTGTTTGCCGGCTCCAGCTGTGAGACAGGGGGTGCTGCTTTCTCCCTGGAAGGCACTGCTCCATCAGGGGTGTGTCTTCTCCTCCCTTCCCATGGCTTTTACGATTTGCCCGCTCCCGGCACCCTGACCTGTGGAAGAGGCCCCTCTCCTCCTCCCCCTCCTTTAACAAATCTCCGCTGCTAGGCGCTGTGTTTCTAGCCTGTAAACTTCCAAGATTAATCTGCTGTGACAGAAGCAATCTTTTGGGGAAAGCTGAAGCGCTCAGGGAGTCTTCCCCTCCCAGTTTTCCAAAACCAGTACAAAGCTTTCACAGCATGACTCTGATTGCAACAGTGAAAGCAAGTCTCTTTAAAAGGCAGCAAAGATTTACAGACAAATCCAAAAATTCAGACAGAAGTGCAACTGCCTTTACTTCAGTGAAATTACACTTGCTTATGCTAGAAGTGAGATTTATCCTTGAGCTGTAAAAAGAAACACACCAAATAATTTGATTTGCCAGGACTGGCACATGCAATAACAGTAAATCTAATTTAGAGATGTTGCTGGTAAACACAATGCTCCTGGAGCTCTGGTTTTTATCTAGCAAAACTCCCCATCAAATGTACTCAATGAACAATAAAGAGCTGCTTCCCCAGGGGCGAAAGTGGCAGGGTTTAAACCCCTACCCGAGGCATTCAGCTTTCACAGCTACCTGTGGCACCACAGGCCACTCCTCCCGGATGCAGGGGAGGACTGGGGGGAGGTAAACTCCAACCAAGGAACAACCGCAATGGTGTGAGGACATGGGTCACCACCCTACACATCACTCTTCTCTATCCAAGGGATCAGACCTTTTTCTCCTCAGGGAAAATGAGACAACACGGCAAATGCCTACCAACCAGCCTCTTTAAACTACCCGAGCTCAACACAAGTGAAAGCAGGGCAGGGAACGTGACCACAGATATCTACACCAGCAGGTTTCAGAGGGTGAAAAGCAGTTAAGGACAGTTTTCTGGCAGTCATTTCTTCCAGTCACACAGATGCATTGGGAGCCGGATGTTTGTTCATCACCTAAATACACCCTGAGAATCTAGCGAGGTTCCTTCCTTCCTTCCCTCCTATGTATCATCAACAGGGCTTGGCAGGACCAGTTACGTCCAAGCAACAACCTGTGTCATCCTGAAAGCTTTCTGCTGATTTCCACAGGAGTAACAGGTTGGCATTTCATAAACAAATCTGTTGATGCTAAGAAGAAACAGATCCAACTCTTCCTTTCTTGGATGTGCTGGACGCCCAGTGCTAACAAGAATTCAAATCCATGTGATAGTTTTTGCACTGAAGCAAACAAGCAAATTCTCAAAAGCCTGGACATAAATGTGGAGCTCACTTGTGGGGAAAGAGACATTTTTATGGACAAGCAAAATGGCACCTGAAACTGGTTAAATGCAATAGAATATACATGCACTACATTTTTAATCCAGGTTCTATTATGCATTTAACATAACTGATTTAAATTTGCAAATGAAGGCAGAATTAACCTGATATCTGTGACAGCTACCCTATTTCTTTGCTGTTCTTTGCTTTTACTCTCAACACGTAGCATTCAACAGGATATGGTAGCCTTCCAGCTGGCCAAACAACAGCACTTGTGAGAACAATGTGAGACTGACTTGAACGGCTTCTAAGGATAGAAGCCAGACTTTGCCATTTTAATATGCTGGAACAGTCTGTGGGAGAGAACCACTCTTCTCTGAACATTCTTCAGTATAAGAAAAGAGATTTGGCAGAATTTTGGAATCCTGTAAAAATAAGCATAATTAAAACTACATCCCACTCTTGAAATTCTCAGCTGGCTACCCAGAAAATGAACTGGAACTGAATTCTAATCCTGTGTGGTATGTGCTAGATGCGATACTTACTGCCTGTGCACCTTTCAGTAATAGTATGACTGGATACAAACACGCTGCCATCGTTGTTGAAAAATAACTTGCCCTGATGTCAGTCAGCATTTCAGCTTCCCTTTCCCTTGCCTCGCACTTTTAGCTCCTCTGAATTTGTTGCTTCTAGTTGCTGACTATGAAAAGGGCAACAGATTTACCTCTGCCACCAGCAACAGGAAATCTCCCAGGGCTTGGCCAGCAGGCATTTTCTAGAAATGAAACACAGTTTGGGGCCAATGTCTTCCCATTTGTGCACTTACAATTTGCTTTGTAACTACAACTGTGCTTTGTGGTTTTTGTTCTGGCAAAACGTAGCTTTACTAAACCTCCATCCCACCCAAAAACGTGAATTCAAACATGAATTTAGAACTCTAGGTATAGGCTTTGGGGGTGGTGGTGTCTCGTTTATCATCCCTTGCAGTTTACTTGGCCAAATGTAAGTAACCTGAAAATGCAAGGGGAAACTCACACAGAAATCTTTTTTCATGAACTCTGTTTTAAAGAATTAGCATCAATAACTTAAGTTTTGAGAGCAGTTGTGGAAGCTTCAACACTCAGCATCTGGCTCACAGGCTCTCCCCAGCAACAACTGCTACCATAATCCTTGTGAAAGAATTTCCAGTGCAAACACTGCACTGAGTGTCATTTCCCACTGCCAGACAGAGCTGTGAGCTTACAGCCATATTACTAGGCAGGAAGGACCTCTGTATTGCAGTTTACCTATAGGCTGATAAAGAAATGAGCTTGCAGCAGGTAACAAGTCAAATTCACACTGACGAAAACATCACAAGCAGCCAGCCCTGGCAAGGTGAAAACTGCCCAGGAGAGCTCTCAGCTCTCAAAGATCTAAGAAATCCAACTCCTGCACTGCCAAAAGTGCCATATTCAAGGCAGCAGGGGTGTTCTGGGGCACGCCTTGTGTATCAACGCAATACATATTGTTCAAGCTTCTTCCATCTATCACGTGCTGCCCTCTCATGGGGCCCCAGCTGGGCTGTATGTCCTGAAGCCGCTGTGTCCCTCACTAGAGACAAGGCTCAGCCAAGCTCATCACCAGAGAGTGGATATTTAACACCCTAATGAATATGGGCAGATCTCCACTCAGCAGTGATGGTGTGCCCAGTTCTCTGGTTAAACTGCCAGTGAACAGCAGGGCATTCGAGTAAATGAAATTAGTTTATACTCTAGGCACAGGGGTGAGACCATGTTCTCCCCAAATTGATCAAATATTCCTACTGCATGGCCAGAAGCTATTTACCTCAGAGCAAAATACTGAGTATTCCATCACACAGCTCTAGTAATACCAGCAGAGCTGTGGCTGGACTGAAGAAACAAAACACTGACAGTGGCTGATATCCTCATATTCAACCTGAGCATGTGCCAGGACTGGATCCAAGGGTTTCACATACAGAAAATTTGAAGAAGAAAAGCAAATGAGTTTGTGAGTAAGGAACCTGGCTTCAGATTGCTGTTTATTTCAGTTTGAACAAAAGGAAAATGATGTTATATTAACAAATCTATTTTGTAAGGCCAAGAGTGCATTTTTGAAGGTGGAGAGGTTAGCCCTAGCAGCTACACTCACACTGCTGGCTCACACTTGCAGACCTGTAGTCCCACACTTGAGATGAAAACAGAAGTAGGTTTGGATCCCAGCTCCTTTACCTGCAGCACTTAGAGCTCCGCTCCTGCCCTACACAGAGAGTCAAACATTTCCCAAGCTTTTTCTGCCTTTTGCTATTCCGAGACATCCATCCTATTTCTGAAGCAAAACATTCTGACATTTCCAGGAAACAAAAAGCCCTCCCATTGTTGTGATCACCTATTTTCATCACACATTATAAAGCAGAAACAGGAGTGCCAAAAATCTTCTGATTTATCTGAAATTTCGTATTTGAGAAAAGAAGGACGAAGGTGAAAGATGAGTGAGAAAACATTCCATAAAATTTAAATCCTGGATTCAGACAGGTATAAGAGAATCTTTCACAAAACCAGTTTCCAGCATCCACGGACAGATGGAGGAAGTCTGAAATACCACCTTGAATCCTAAATGCTCAAAAGTGATGAATATACCGTTTATGAATGCCTGGGTTGGAAATATCCTAGAAGAGCTTTGTTTTTTAAACTAAGGCCCTTGAAGCCACATATGTACTTCATAAACGAATAGAGGGCAAAAGCCATTAATCAGTTTGCTTTGTCTAATTCATCTCATCATGTTCCTGATCGCAGCTGAGCAAAAATAAGAGATGAAAAGCAATTTTCCTCACCCTCCCAAAAGAAAAAAAATAAATTCCTTAGTGCATCTTTTTTTGGTGGGAGTAGGTACTTTTTATCTTAAACGTGTAACTACATTGTTGGAGATGTACAGATAAAATTTATTTAGATTCCTCGACACCATGAAAAGGAACAGGCAGAAAATAAACTTCTTACTGAAGAAAGACTGATGACACAGAACTACAAAGCAAAAGCCATTCAATTCATCCTTAGCAAACTGAACTACACCTGTGATCAGCTTGGCAAAAGAAGGACCTTAACTGCTATGAGACTGCCTGAAATTGCGGAAGACAGGCCACAGGAACCCAGATGGATCCTTCCCATCTGAGGTTCTGAAAAATTATTCTTTAAGTAATCTACAGCTCCTCTGTCTGCATCTTTTTGACAAGTACAGCATCATTGCAAACACTGCTACATGTAACAGATATCCCAGATCACAGGCAAACTCACTGTCACAGGTTCCTGTCTCAAGTGGAAAATTCACTAACTTCATTGATGCTAAGCATAAGATCAGCAGGATAGCAGGTCAAATACTGAAGCTGGCCACCTTGCGTGACCTTACAGACTTCAAACTCTTTCAGGCCCTTCTAAGATTCATAGTTAGGCTCTTTACTTTTGCACATGCTATTTTGTTCTTCTACAGGAACCCAAGCCCTGCTAAAGAAAGAACATTTACACCATCCTGCCACTCCCAGAGGTCTTACCATCATTTTATTAAGCAGTATCCAGGTTTCCCACATCTGTAAGTTATGGACCAACCAAACTCATGCTGAAGTTAATAAAAAACTTCCCATCAATTATAAGTGGAATTTGGTCATACGCAGGGGACACCATGTGTACACCCAGCCAGCTTTGAAACTACTGAAGGTGGGGAGAGGAGAACTTCAAGAGGTAAAATACTGAAATTTTAGAGACATTAATGTTTAATGCATGATTCAAATTATAAATTTAAATTATTTGTATGGAATTAAGATGAGGAGCATTTATGTGAAGCAGATCATCACAAGCGATATTATGCACACAGCTTTTTCAATGTCATTAAGCACAATTTTATTCTCAAAAAAATACAGATGTTCATGTAACACAGTTTCTAAATAGAAAAACAAGTCAGTAAAAACAAACCCTAAATGTTTAAGACACTTGAATTATCTGTTGAAAAAAAACTTTTAGTTTGCTCATATTCATGTTTAGGTTTCTGCTAATCAATCTGCACCAATCAAAAAGACTTCAGCAGGTGATCTACCTCCTTTGACAGAGGGCAAATTGTGCCAAATACCACTGACTAAGGCCCTTTTCCCCGGTGGAGTCAATGAAAGTAAAGAGGCCAACATACTATTCTCAGAATTAAAAGCCTGAAGTGAAAAGGCTTTCTACATACAAGTAACGGGTAAGACAGCAGATGATATACACAAAGATGTACCACATATAAATATTTGAATTGCAATCAGCTAGTAGCAAACATGGAAAAGCATCCCAAGGCAGATGTGATGTGTAAATAATTGAAGTGGTAGGTTGACAACAAGAGCATCTTCTTACACTTTAGAGGCACATTCCAAATGATTATACCAGTACAGTTCAGTAAAGTTAATGACTGTGCTTGAAGAGACAGGACAAAATTTGGACCTTCTTTTACTATAGCATATACAAAATCCCAGAAGACCTTCCGTGGTCTACAAATACATAGTTATGTCACAACTTCTCTTGATATCAGGAGTGTAACACTGAAGCAAACATGAAAAGTGTGTTCATATAGGTGGATATAAATATTTACACAGTAAAGGCATATATAGAATCATCATACCTCCCTCTAACCTGCAGGCAGAGTACAGGCATCATCAACTGCTTGGACAGGAAGAAGAGCTACAGACAGGTAATTTTCTGGGTGTATTTTTGCTTTTTTAAATTGGAAAGCTGTTAATGTCCCACATTTCATTAAGTAGAATTATACAGAACTGAATGAAACCTTCTCCACTGCACAGTGAAGTTTCTCCTCTGAATTACTTTTTCAGAAATTATTTGCCCAGTATAGTGATAATTTTTAGGAAGTCAAATTTTTGCCTACAATAGAAAACAATAAGCTTAGTAAATACATATCTTACAAGAGGTTGACCTTTACAAGTAAGCCACCACACAACAGAAAAGTCTGCTGCTGCTCATATAAACATACTATAATCCAGGTAACAAAGAGCTGTATGGAACATCTCAGCCAACATGATGCTTGTAAGCACTGTCAGCACAATTTTTCTTAAAACATTGCTCTTTTCTTCAGTGGTCCATGCTCCCTGTGGCTCCTCAGAAGGTTTTTCATATGCCCACCTTATTAGTAACTGAACAGCATCAACATACATTAGACTAGCAAAGTGAAATCACTAGTGGGCTAATTTGGTTTTCTTTCTTCTGCTACAGAGAGCTTATGCTGGATAAGGTCTTGAGATAAGGATGAAAGGATACAGTAAAGTTTTGTATTTTTCTTTTGTAAGAAAAGTGTTACTGAATTGACATTATTGGACAGCCTTGAGAAGGCTGTCAAAACATAATTCCTTCGTGAAATTTCATTCCACAGGTGGTTCCTTCTATACACAGTGCCTACAGCTGACATACCATCTGAGAGATGTGAAACTAAGAGTCTAACTTCAGTGCTGCTGAAGATGAAGTTGGTGAAAGGCAGGCACCTTCAATCAACCCCGACTGGTCTGGGAGGAGGATGCTGGCTTTTGTTAGCATAGCTTCCACTGAAAGGAAGCAACAGATTGTGCATGCACCTAAGTGCATGACCAAGCAAAGTAAATAAGGTAAGTTAAAACCACCTTTGATTGTCACTTAAGGCCAAAGCTTGTAACTGGGTGTTGAAAACAAGGAGGGCCTGTGGAGAGCCTGGGAGGGACATGTTCTCTATTCACAGCTACAGAGCCAGAGAGCAGCTGCTTTTTAACATCACTTTCATCACTGTTTTGCCATTAAGTTAAAGCAGCAGTTAAATATAGGAATACAGCCTGGATGTAGCATCTGCTTAATTAACATACAGTGAAAGGAATAATACAAGAAAACATCAGATTTCCACTCCAAACCAGCAGGCAGTAGTTCTCCTGAGCCACAGATACTTTCGCAAGGCATCTCAGGCTGTTCTCCAGGGACCTGCGCAATAGCTGCTTAAGCTGACAGATTACCCTAGTTGTATCCTTAAGTGTTTGAGTTTAATAGCTGGGATCATAGGGGATATATGGAAATTTTCTAGCACAGATTTGTAGAAAGTCTTTAAGCGAGGGACTCAGTCAATATGTTGTATTTGTATTAATAAAGACAACATGACTACATCACAGTGGTTATTTGTAGTCCAGGTTTAGACATACCATTTCTTGTAACTGAAAGCTTTACAGTCAAACAATTCCAAATGCTCTTTAAAAAAAGCCTTCCTCCCAGAAGAAACACAAGATGATCCTGCCCCTCTACTCTGTTCTCATGAGACCTCACCTGGAGTACTGTGTACAGTTCTGGTGTCCCAACATAAAAAGGACATGGAACTGTTGGAACAAGTCCAGAGGAGGGCCACGAGGATGATCAGGGGACTGGAGCACCTCCCGTATGAAGACAGGCTGAGGAAGTTGGGGCTGTTCAGCCTGGAGAAGAGAAGGCTGTGTGGGGACCTAATAGCAGCCTTCCAGTACCTGAAGGGGGCCTATAGGGATGCTGGGGAGGGACTCTTCCTCAGGGACTGTAGTGACAGGACAAGGGGTAACGGGTTAAAACTTAAGCAGGGGAAGTTTAGATTGGACATAAGGAGGAAGTTCTTTACTGTTAGGGTGGTGAGGCACTGGAATGGGTTGCCCAGAGAAGTTGCGAATGCTCCATCCCTGGCAGTGTTCAAGGCCATGTTGGACAGAGCCTTGGGTGGCATGGTTTAGTGTGAGGTGTCCCTGCCCATGGCAAAGGGGTTGGAAACAGATGATCCTGAGGTCCTTTCCAACCCTAACTATTCTATGATTCTATACAATTCCCAAATTATACAATACTTCACATTATTTCCTGAAGATAAATATAGAATAAAGACATTCTACAATAAAATACTTAAACAGGATTCTGTTTAAAGTGACTAAGCATTCATTGCCACACTCAAGCTGACAGCAGAGCAACTGACACATTTTAAATGGTTGGTTGGTTGTTTTTTCCAATACAGAGGGAAGCCTCCTGCCATTTTCCTCACTTCTTTACAAGCAAATGCCTCAGCACTACCCTGAGCTCTCCTTCATGGGGTTCTCTGTTCGTGTCCCACTATGTCACAGAAATACTTACAATTCTCCTCTTCTGTGTTTGCCCCAATTCCCTTGCTCCATGAGACTTCTCTGCACGCATGCTCATCTACTGCTGCTACATTTTTCAACTGCTATTTCTGCATTTAAGCTTCTCGAAAGTGACCAAAGATCTATGGCCAGAATTCTCCCCAAGCATAACCTCCTTTCTCAGCTGCTCTCGAACGGTGAATCCACTGTTCATGAACACCTGAGCTGCTCACAAGCCCCATCTGTAACAGAAAAATCCCTCACTGTCACATGTAATCATTTTCCATCTCATTAGTGGCATTAAACAGAAAGATAGAGGGATGTTGCCCTGACACAGTTGAAGCCACTATTGATAAAGAACTATTCATCGGTGCAAAACTGTGTGTGCTGATTTCAAGTTAATACAGGCCTATTTCAATGCAACTTCAGTCTATCGTGTCTTTCATGTTAAATCCTGAAACTAAAACAAGTCAGTTTCATTAATCAAAGTATGAATGCACACACACAGCTTTTTGCACCCACTTAACCACATTTGCTTGAAAACTCATTAATTCTCTGAGCTTGACTGGATTTCCCCTTTCACAGCTGTACTGTTTCATTACCCCCTCCTAGAACATGCTGCACTTGCAAACAATAATGTCACGCCTCATGGATAAAAATGAGAAGTTTTGTGTAAATAATCACCTAAACTATTTCTTAGTGAGAAGGAAAATGCTACCAAAGCATACAGAAAAGTATATTCAGAGGAAGTTGGCCTAGGGAAAAGGAGAAAACAAAAGATTACTCTAAAAAAATACAGCTAAGAATATGGGTCAGGAAAGCCCGTAAAATCCTTTTCCTCCAGTCCTATGCCCCATTTACATGACTCCTCACAGTATGTTTTGTCCTTATTCCAAGGTTACAGGAATCAAGGGGAATAGGCAATATTGATTAATGGTGTCTCAGAGTTGGAAGAGTTCAGCTGGAATTGCACATTCTTGGGAGGGTGTTATCTTTTCAGAAGAGCAGGTGCAAAAACCATCTCAGCTTTAAATTCTTTTATTTCCCACTTTTCTTAACCATGTCTCTTTAATGCAGGAAGGAAAGTTTATTATTCATTATCTTGCACAGCCTGATAAACTGCTCTCATGGAATCAGAGAAAGACTCAATCTCAGAGCACATTCAATCATCACCTCAAAGGGAAGGCAATCCAGAGAGACCTTAAACACCCCCCCCCCCGACTGATGCAGCTATAAGCCATACTGCATCACTGAAGCCTGATGTTGTGTTGCTTGTACACAAAATATTTCCTGAAAAGAGGAATGATAAATTACAGATACAACAGGATATCCCAACTACCAAACCTGAATTTATTGCCCATACTTCTCTTGGCTTGTCTAATTAACTAATTAAGGCTAGGTATCTAATATCTTATGTCCATGTAACAGACATGTACTGAAGCTCCAGCCAGGTAATATCTGTAAGAACACAATCTCAGCTAGGAAATACAATCATGACCCCAGGAGACAGGCACTCGACCTGCAGCACAGCTGCCAGACTCCCCACTCACCCCTTTTTTGTCCTCTAACAAACCAGTTCTTACTCAGGTACGTGCCTACCACTCTTGACCTGACACACACTCAGAACTAAGAAGAAAATATTTAACCTGATGTAGCACTGTTGCTCAAATGAACATTTCTAATTCTGGGTGTCAAGAGAAAGGTTCCTAAATCTGCATTTAGACATTTGATTTTAAAAGACAATGAATATACAGAGATCCTCCTGAAGTCAGCAGACAGTGCAGATGTTACCTCTGAAACCAGGCCATTTTTATTTAGCTGTTGAAAAAAGATAATAGCAAAATAGTATCTTACTTTTAATTCCCCATATTCTGATGAATCTGAGCCACCACTTTACACCATTTCCTCCTCATTTTCCACAGATCTGGCCCAATTTCTCACATTACCCCAGAAGTTTTCTCAGCTTTTCCTTTAACATCTCCTGAAATAACAGAGCTCAGGTGATTTCTGTTTTGTTGTTAGGACTTTCTTTACCAGCCTTACAAGATTTTGTCCACCTGACTTGGGGTGTCTATTCATTTAGCTGTCTGCTCTCCCTTTTAGAGGCTGCTTGAGCCTCATCTTTGGGTGCATGCATTGTCCTACTTTTCTTTAATCCAGTTGTTCTTTCTGCCTTTCTTCCCTTTTGATTGCCTTATTCCCTGATATCTAGGCAGCAGAAAACCAGCAGCAGTTCAAAGCAGGACAATGGACATCCACGGAGATAAATAGATCCCCTCCACCACCACCTGGCAAAATGGCCATTATTAGGGCAGAGGAGGGAGCACAATCCTTTCACACTGTCTAGTCAGAGAGCCTCAATCAGAAAACTCCCAATATCAGAGAATCTGCCTCTCCACTACTTAAAAAACCCAACAACAACCATGCTTCCTCCTAAGCCTACCAGGGAAACACACAAGCTATACAGAGAAAACAAAGCTGCACTATGTGGCAGATGAACAAAGACACATGCTACATGTTTCGTCCAACACGCCACATGCTCACAACATCTAGTAACCATATTCAGCTCCATCAAAGCTGTCTCCTGAACCCACACACAGCCCTCATGGCCAGCTAGCCACTGAATTTTTCAGCTGGAATATACTGTTGTTGTATGGAGACACCAGGAGAGAAGAAATAATGCCCTTTTAGACAATTAAAGTCCTGTAGAGGTTTTAAAAGCTGAGGCAGGCTTTGAATTGGTGGAAGAGCAACGAAGATTGAGCAGGATTGAGGGAAATGTGTTAATGCAAACTCTTTTCCAAAACTGATGGGCCATTGCCTTTTCGCTCTTCCTTGTTAGTGAGCTGCTCAGAAAGCAAAGGGCATGCACCACCAGTCGAGAAGGGGAGAAAAAACCTAACATCAGGAATGATTAATGTTACAGTCCTGCAGCTCACAAGAGAAAAGAACAACCCTTTTATAGCTTCAGTAGGCTCTATTTTACAACATGATTTTAAAGCCCAGAAAAAAACATGTCATGGATGGCTTGTTAGAGAAGCAAACACAGCACTGACAATCATTCGCTAATACATCTGTGATACCACCAACCCTCCAAGTGACAATGACCCTACTGATCTTGAAATCAAACAACTTAAACAAGTGTGAGAACTTTTGTTTTTTACATATAATACTAAATGAATCGTCATGGCTCTGTTTTCAGTACAGCAAGAGAGGACAACTCTACAGAGTGTAGTGGCTTTTACTTCTAAAAATCACACAGTATCACAAGAAATCAAGTCTGTCAAACAGTCAGACAGATGCGGTATATTTATTTTAATGCCCATATATATGTATCAAACATAGGAGCTCAAAGTCTACATACATATGTACTCACAGATACATGCATAACCACCAATTTGTGTGAACCTGCTTCTGTTTGCGATCTTACGAGGGTGCTTCTTAAAGTCAAACATGTTCTACTGACTGATTAATTGAAACCAAGGGATGCGCCTTTTCAAAACACAGAATCACCACACAGCCTAAGCCAACAAAACGATGAAGCCTTTACTTATCAAAGAAGTGTAGAGGTCAGGATAACAGTGCAACGTATGGAGAGTGATTACAATCTCCTGGAGGATGTTTCTGTCTGAAGTGAGTTAGTAGGCACATCCTCAGATTAAACTTTCATCAGCAGATCTCTGTATTTCATCAATCTTTCATTACGGCATAGCTTACAAAATTATCTGGTCAGGTGTCATTAGAAAACCTCTTCATCTTCCAAAGCAAAAGCTACCCAAATAAATTACTCTAAGCAAAACAGAGTTAAAAAAGAGGGCCTGCAGATTGTGATGGGTTTTTCTTAGCTCAAAATAGAGAAACATACACATTTCTACAGTATTTTAAAATTGATACACTGCCTTTCACAACAAATCCAATTATTATACATGCTCTCGGGCCAGAAGATGCAGCTAATCAACAAAATCTATGTGGCAACAACTTCTGGCAGAGCTTCATCCCAGAAACTGTGATTTCATCAACTTCCTGGACAATTAATCCTTTCAAGCAACAATGTGATCCCCTCACTTTTCTGTGATGATGACAAACTCATGGAAAGCTGCTTTTGTAATCAGTGAGTGGCTCTGGTGTTTCTCACCTCAGGACCAATAGGTAATCTTGCCAGGATGAGCCCAAGGACTGCATGCTAAAGTATATATGAAAAGGGATGCCATACAATTTCCAGCTTAACAATACGGTTTTCTCAACTTGGGTTCTGCTGCCACCATGTTTTTTTTTCTTGTGCATTAGTCCTTCTTCAGCAAATAGCTACATTGTTTATGCTACCCTTCAAAGCACCTTTCCTATACTGAACCTCTCTATGCCCAAAACGCATGGTACATCTGGATTACTCAATCATGAATTCGTTCTTTCTGCGTGTCTTTTGGATCTCCTGCTATTTATCATCACATCCCGTCTGAGTTCAGTTACAAATAATGGCTACTTCTTTTCCTAGTCTTTCTTTCATTTTTTTTAATGGGTCAATAAAGTTAAATTTCAAAAAGTGGGGGCTCCAGCCCTGACATACTGGACACAAAATTTCTGTAGAAGCACTTATGAAAATACTTGAGAAGAGCTAAGAACAGGAAAGCTCTGAAGTCAACCTTATGATAAAAAAGTAGATTTTGGCAGAAGTGGCTAAGAATACTACTGTGCCAGCAAATGAAATATTAAGGCTGGTACTGATTATGTGTTTATATATTAAACCTACAATAAACTATTTCTTGCTGTTATTTACAGCAACCAATCAAGACGAGTCATGTTTTCTAGCAACAAGAAATGTTCACTTCCAACACAGAAAGGCCAGCTCCCTATTCTGATGGTAGAAAGACGAGAAAAGATCAGTTTACTTGCTCTGCCAGGTTCTCTGTATTGCCAGTGTTACAAAAAAACAAAACCAAACCCCAAAACACCTATTTTCAGGAAAACAGTAGAGGAAGCTTCTAGCTTTTATGATCAGAAGGAAGAGCACTGGGTTTGTTTGGGGCTGGTTGGTTTGTTTTTAAACTTGGAACTGTACTTCTCCCACATGCTCCATAACTGGTTTTTTTTTTTTTTTCTTAATAGAGATATGTTTCTGCAGAAGTGTCAACAGAACTGGAATTCTTCTTTGGTCCCCAGATATGGCATGAAAAAGGGCAAGAGTGGGATCAGAGATGCTATTTCCTGGTACACAGCTTTAGGTAAATGTTGTGCGATACTACGGCAGATCCATAGGTCAGAGCAGAGAGAATAACTTGTGCACACTCAACCTTTCCTACCAACTTCTGTCCTACTGACAGGGCTTATATTCCTCTAGGAGAGTCTGCTATTGCCTCCCACCCCCAGATACATTTCACCAAAAGCTTACAACATACTTGGTGCCACATGATTGCAAAGGGCACATTTCTCAAACTCTGATGTCCCCTTTCAACATGGATATTTCTATGACCAGTTCTGTCTTTAGGAGCAGACGGTACCCAAGCTGGAGAAATGTGACTCACATACTTTATAAACAAAATAATGGAATGATTTTATTTTCCAAAGAAATGTAAGTATCGGAAAAAAGAACTATTAATACTCCAAAACAATTAGCAAGGAGCAAAGCTGACTTCCTTTACCTTGTAAAGCTGCAGCACACTTAGGTGCCCTTAAGATGCCCTATTTTCTAACCAAAACAAGCTACCACAAAATCTAACTTGGAGGGAAATGTGCAGTGCACTCATTTTCCAAGGCAAGCAAAGCACTGTAAGGTTTATTCATAAGAAGTTAAAACATTTTTACTTCCCATCATTTCAAACTGGATTTGTCCCTTTCAGATCTCTCAAAAATCTGCACCAATGGAGGGGAAATACAGTAAAAAAGAAAACAAAATGAACCATCAGTCATTTATAGAAGCAAAAATATTGAAAGATGGAATTAGGTCACCTTTTCTTTTGGAAATTTGGCCAGAGATAATCAGAAACTTAGCAGGGGTGTGTGTGTGTGTTGGTTTAAACAAAGTCAGCTCTGCTCCCAGGCTGAAAGTCAAAACACAGCGCTGCACCAGCTACTAAAAAGGAGAAAAATAACTGCTACTGCTGAACCCAGGACACCATGAGACTAAAGAAGGGTCAGAAAATCTTTTAATGGAAAGATTTTTCAGGTCCAAAATGACATTTCCCATCTAAAGTCAGAGACAAAAAAAAAAACCCCAGACCTTATTACTGCAAATATCTCAATAATCGAACATGGACAAAAAACACAGCAGCTCATTAACGTTATTCAACTCTTACTACCCATGTATCTGGACGGGCACTGTTCGAAGAACGTGGAATTACTCAATGTGAATGGCAATGCATCAAAACGCTCAATGGGACAGCTGTTCAGATACGTATCAGTCACCTTCACAACTGTTCCGACAGCAATGTTACATGACAAAGAAGGATGTTACCAAAAGAAGACGGGTCAGGAAGGAACGCTAAGAAAAGACTGCCTCCAGGGCAGGAAGAATGTTAGCATACACCCGTGGTTGCTCCCTGTGGCAGGGAGGAACTTCAGCTCACAGGCAGTCAGGTTTCAGGGACATACAGTTGTCTGCATACCCTTCAGAATTCTGTTACATCAAGATCTTTAAGTAATAG
The DNA here is from genome assembly GCF_037157495.1 of Lathamus discolor. Classification (NCBI taxonomy): domain Eukaryota; kingdom Metazoa; phylum Chordata; class Aves; order Psittaciformes; family Psittacidae; genus Lathamus; species Lathamus discolor. The sequence goes on along the minus strand of NC_088884.1, from coordinate 140,526,601 downwards.
TCATGGCTTAAAAACATTACTTTTCCCTCAATCTTAATTTTTTCTCTGTCAAATCAAACGAGAAAGTGGAAAACATGCATAAAGTCAAAATAGCACATTTAACTTGGACCAGCAGGAACACATGCTTTCACACAGCCAGAAGAAACATACTACAGGACGTATTTAAACACATGGTTTTATATTGAAAAGTATTATATAAATCTCTAAAACACAATAAAGTTGCATATGCAGTTTTATGCACCTGGATGAATCAATCTGATAGGTTTGCTCAATACAGACTTATCAAAACAGCATGTAAGTGGTACACTATGAAAAGTGTAAGATTAAAAAAAGTAATGCCAGTAAGCAAAAGGAAAATTTGCCCACCTCCTCATAGCCCCTTGGACACATTTACTCAAACAAAAGAATAGGTTTGTATTTGCTCCAGGTGTATGTGTATTCTCTATCAGCAGCCAGAAATAGAACCAAGCCAAGAGGGATAAGGAGAGTTAATACTCACCGGCCATTGTCACGCCCCACACCCCAGACTCTGATGCTCACAATGGGCTGTGAATGAAGAACTGTGCGGTCCATGGGATCAATCAGGTTCAGCATGTCATTTTCCAGTATAAGGTACATGTCCTTGCCCTGTAACTCCAGACAAAGTACAGTTACACATTATATCCCCCTCTCAAACTGACTGAGATCAGTGTGTGTTATGCCTATGCTGTTTAGACTTGCTTCATTTATTCAGTTTCCATTTGCTCCAAGACCAGTTGAAAACAAGTTCATTTACTTCTGGTGTGAAGAAGTTCCAAGATGATATCTTGCTACTACTGTATTTTTAAATTATCCCAATCACAAAAAGCTTTGACGTCTTTTAAATGCAACTGTTTGACTCATTCAACCCCAAGTTATTCAACAAATTATGCGTTTATCCATTCTCCAGTAAGTTTTTCCAAATGTATGAGAAGTCAAGAACTGTCTCAATAGTAACAGCTTACATCAAAAGCTGTACTCTTGAGGCAGAGTTTCTTCCTTCAAACAATGTGCTTTGTTTCCATAAACTTTAACCAATGGGTCATGGGAACAGACAGCAATTTGTACATGTCAATGGAATTATGGAAAACTCTTTGAACAAACACTAATTAAAGGGGAAAACCCTAGCATTAAGACACAAATGTGAATTCTTCCAGTGACTGCAGAATCCTGGAGCCAGGATTTCTCCCTAAGCCTTCTGGCACGTAAGAACAAGAAGAATGTTTTTTCCCCTTAAAGGAAACAAATTTAGAGGCAATTTTCCTTTTGATGCTAATTCACAAATGCTAATCTTCCTCCTATGCCTAGTATTTGAAGAAGGTCTGCCACCTTTTTTATCACATCTAACAGCTCTCTTCTCAAAGGTCTGCCACTTCTTTTATCACATCTAACAGCTCTCTTCTCAAAGACTGCACACCTACTCCACAGAACACAAAATCCCACAGAAATCATCTAGACCTATTGCTGAAAGGTAAGACAAGCTCCTGCTGATAAGAAGGTGGAAGCTATCAGCTAAATGTAGAGTAATTTATTTCCTCTCTATTGTGCCAGAATCTATAAATGAATACGAAGAATGGAAAGGGTCTGACTTCCTACTGACAAATGTTTCAACAACCTTTTTCTTCACATCAGTGATATAGAACCCCTCTTCCTGCTTGGTTACAGTGGCTTAGGTCTTAATGACATCTAATTTTGTGCTTAAGACATACATTCACATCACCCTGTGAGGGCCTGCTTCCAGGGTTTCCAGGCTAGACAGCAAGGGGTAGTCACTACTGATCACCTCTCTCACCCCCAAATCTCCTAACACGGATTCAAAGGGGAACAGTGACACAGAGCTGGCAGCGCAAGCGCTGAGAGGCGGTATGGGAGAGGCAAGGGATGCGGGCTGGTTATGCAATGCCAACACAAGAACATTTTGCCTGATGGAAAAAGTACAGCTGTGGCTGAGATGCAAGGCTGGATACATGGGCTGCTCCTAGAAAAGCTGAAACAGATGCAGCTGCTATAACGATGCACTGAAATGGGGCGAATCAGCAGCACTGAGATGCCTGTGGCATACAGGAAAAGAAAAGGTGATAAAAAAACAAAAGCCAGGATGACACCAGGCAGGCCAGCATGATGAAGGAAACCAAACAGAAAACAGTCATCACAAAGAAAAAGGGTGAGAAATTTGTTTGGAGAACAGAAGCAGTAAACAGATTGTGTGAAGAATGTTACCAAGTGTCACAAAGATTGCTTTTTGGACCCATTTCTACTTATGTATTTGTTCCAGAAGGAAATTATTAAAAGAAGGTAAAATCTGTTCATCATGCAAAATACACTGGGATTAGGGTAATAAAACTGAATACAATTTAGCTGGAAAAGATGGGAGAATAGGCAGATAAGCAACATTAATCACAGGAAATTATCCTTGCAATGCTTAAGGGATAGCTTGGCCGCAGTCACAAGCAATATATTTTGCTAAGTTTTGTTGCCTTATTATACAAAGGCTATTTTAGAGATAAAAACACTGCATAGGGCAAGAAGAAATTATTCAGACAGAATGGGAGCTTGAACATGGGCCTCAGTGTTTCTCTCAGCGGAGAGCTGCAAAGACCTGATGGTCCATGATGGGGAAAGGGAAGAGCCACATGGAGAAAGTGAATAAAGGAAAGCAGGCTCAACCCCAACAGTCCTTCAGGGAAGTGTTACAAATTGTGGCATATAGGTCGATGGCAACAATGATCCTTTTTCATGTAAGTGAATTTGAAGTATACATGAACAGAATGCATGGCAAAGTAGCAACACAGATACAGGTTTTGTCTTAGATTTTATTACAGAACCATGGAATATGGGAATTTACAGGATATTTCTTGAATTTCATGAAACCCCAAAATTAAAGCCAGCCACAAAGCTTTTGCAGCAGGTTCAGCATTTTACCGAGCATGTGGGGTTTTTTGTGTTATATTTTTGTGTTTTTAAATCATGAAAACTTGGGGATGGTCCCAGCCCAAATTTCACTTTCATTACATTCTAGCTAAAATAAATCTTTAGCCAATCTTAAAACTGTCTCTGCAGTCATTCGTTCTAGCTTCATAATAGATTCCTGCTGTGTGTGCTGCACCTGCTATGTCAATGACAAGCACACTTCTTTCAGATTCCTCTCTAAAACATGTCTCTTCCAATCACTCTTGAAGCATTACGATGCCAGCAGAAGAATGTGGTTGGCTGTAATGATTTCTTTTAAAAATCAAGAAGACAATTTACTTCAGGGGCCACCTATTCAAGCACAGTGCCACATTGTTCTGTCGGGCTTATATTTTATATTTTTTAATGAACAGCATTCTTAATTAAAACTTCCATTCAAGAAGACCAAAACTTTTCGCCGGCTTGGCTTGAAAACCTGTGAGGGTTTCCAGCACAGCACAATGGGACTGACAGAGAGAAATATGGAAAAATGGGAACATTAACTCTTAAACCAAAACTAAGCACACAATTTTAAGGTAGAAGATGTATTTCAAGTTGATCGAAGTCCTTCCAGCTGAAAAATGGATGAAAACCCAATGTACTTTACATATGTAAAGAGACTGGGTTTTTCTCAACCCAGGGTCAGCAGTAAGTCTATGTCTGTCCATGATCTAATTGCTTGTCTAGCTGTATTAACCAAATAGAACTGTTCCCAGGAGGATAAAGAAGACCAATGTTATCTTATTCATTTATATGTACAGTATGTATTGCGTACACAGAAAACCCCTTCTGAAATTCCTTTAAACAGACACTCCAAATGTGTTCCTCAAAACATAGTTTTCATTTTTAAACCGGCACTTTCTCCCAGTTCCTCCTCTGAAGTGTCTCCGCACTGTTGTGGCTGTAATCAGGACACTGACTCAAGCCTTGGACTGCAACAACTTGGGAAACTGAAGGATATTTTTCCTAAAATTTTTACTGAAATAGGTAAGTCTTTCTTTTAATTCCTCTTCTGTCTGGCAGTGATGTTTCACTTAGGTCACACAAGTGAAGGTTCCAACATTCACTCTTACATCACTCTGGTATTCAAACTGTGTGTAGTAAATCCACATTAAAACATGTCAGGAGAGAGGCAGAGAATAAGATTTGGATGAAGTTTAAGTTGTTCCATGAACAATCAAATAATGATGTTTTTTTATGGATTTGTCTTCTATGTCCCCTATATGTCCCACCCCTATAACACTACCTTTTCCTTTCTTCTTATTTCGCTTATTGATCCCTCCACACCTTCCACTCCATCTATTTTAGACATCTATTTCTGACACTACAATACCTCAAGTATCCTTCATCATGTTTCCCCCTGAGCTCACACAGCATTATCCTGTCTTTCCTGCCAAGTCAGAAAGAAGCACAGAGCTTGCGTGGTTCAGTTGATGAAGGTGCACTGATCCATCAGCAAACCAAGAAAGAGGAGAGCTAGACTCTCTGTTTTTTGCTCAATGTGTGAGAATCTGGCATCCTTCAAAACTGGACGACACTGGTGAACAGATTCAAGAGTTACTGGAGAGGAACCAACAGACAGACTGATGACATGAAATTAACTTCCTTCTGAAAAACTGATAAAATAAACACCTTAAATAAGGCATCTGTCCATCTCTCTCAGTCTTCATATACATTTCAAAAGCACAGGCCACACCAATCTGGATTTCCTTAAAGCCCTTCTGACACTGAAACCTCTGAAAATGCTGTTCCAAAGCACCACTTTCAAACCTTCAGTCAGGCAAAAGACCACCACTGATTCTGGCTTGTCTGAACTCAACACTGTAATTCCACAGGTGTATACCAGCACAGACGTAAACACGAAGGTGCTATCTTTGGGCTGCTGTTCTGATCAGTTTAGAACAAAAATGGCAGCACTTTTCTTGAGCCCTTTTTATGTTTCTTGGCAGTGCCAGCTGGGTTAGGGAAATCTCAGACACATAGCATGGACATTTTTGCCTATAGAGTTGCTCTTTTAAGAAGTTTTCTTACATGAGAGGGATGTTGCAAGAGAAATAGTTCACCCTGTTCTTACCTCTCCCCAAATGCCGACAGTGTCTCTGATGTCGTTTTTACAGTAAGAGAGCTGTCTGATGCAGTTGTTCACAGCAACACTGCTTTTTCCAGGAGCTAGATCTTCTTCTGCCATTTCCACCCAGCCCAGGGATCGCACAGCAAAGCACTGAAAAGAAACCAGAAAACATCTGAAGATGTACTGGAGTCTGTATCCAGTTATGGAAATCAAGTCGTGCAACAGAAACTATAGACAGTTAAGGTTAAAGATCCCCAGCTAGAAGGAAAACAAAATCAAGGCCTTGTAGACGAGACTTTTACTTATTCTTATGCTCAAGAATAAGTAAATTAAAATATAATTTGAGAATATCAAGGTGAAAACATTTGAAGGAACAAAGAAGAACACATGACTTGCCAGGAAATATATCCATGGAGGTAACAGTAACGATTTAGAATAAAAATACTTTTGTTAATACAAAGGAGAAAACAAGGGTGCAGTAAATAGTATGATATATACAAACACAGAGAAATAAAGCAAAAGCATAACTACAGATATAGTAGAACTGAAATTTTAGCTAGTATCTAGAGCTGTAATTGAAAAGAAAGAAAATAGTAGTGGGTTATGTCCGTTGTGAGATTCACACTCACTGCCTGGCTTTTAACCAGAAAAAGTTTTTTGTGGATTGCAGTAATCATTTCTGCAGTAAGTTTAATGAAGGTAGCAAACAATAACAAACTCAAAGCACTAACAAAAAGATAAGCTACCATAAGAGGAAAGCAGGTTTTTTCTAGAAGAAATTAAAAATGACCTTTAAAATAAAACAACCTAATTATACAGTTTTTTAGCAGAAAGATGTCTAGCCAACCAGACTACATGGTTGGCAGAACAAGCCAAGGCAACATTACTTTGCACATACGGTGCTTCTTGCAAACAAAACTAAATGGGAGAAACGGAATGGCACCAACTTTACCCTACATTTACTAGAGAATAGAAAACTAATTCTGGAAAAAACCCTGCACATTTGCTCTCAGGCTTTATGATGGGTGACACACAGACCTCACACTAAGTGAATAGGAGCTTGTCTACAAGACCAAGATTTCCTCCAGAGAACAGTATAGGTATCTCACTCTCAAATGGCAACGCGCCACCAGTGATGGATACACAACAGACTGACTGCTGTACCTCCTTAATAGACATACCAAACATTTAAGATGGTTCCTAAAGTTTCAGCAATAATACCTCCTGAATGATACCAAATTCCTGCTATCTTCTAGGTATTTACTATGGCAACACCATCATCAAATGCTGCCAAATCAAATCTCACCCGATCATCTTAAAATAAGGCATCTGTCCATCAGTCTCCGTCTTCACATACATTTCAAAAGCACAGGCCACACCAATCTGAGTTTCCCTGTGACTCTTTGCTTGAGTCAGTGATTGCACCACCAGTGACATGAAGCTGCACTCATTTTTTACATCCAAATCCTCTTTGCTAACCATGAACATGTCTACAGAGGTAGAGGAGTAGGCAGGCACAAGTTCCAAAAGCACAATTTACAATTAATAACTGAAAACATGCCATCCAATAACATCTCCTTTCTTTCCTCCCAAGCCTCCCCTTGCCCAGATGGATCAAATATCGATGTCACTTACTTCTCAGTCCTTGGTACCCCTGCTTGCTTCAGTGCTATTCATACATTTCTTCTAAAATGTTATGCTGTCCTGGAATGCTATGCTCTTCTGGCAAATGGACTTGCAATTGTTCCAGTTAATCTAGTTCCCTGTTAGGTATTCATCACAACTTTGACCTTGCAAAGACCAACACTCATTGTTCGGCACTGTGGCCTTGTGCTACGGTGCTTTCTTTGCTGTCAAGAGCATCCTGCTGGTGCTTGGGAAAGCAGGAAATGATCCTGGGAACTGCCTGAAGTTATGCTGAAACTGGTGGCTGCTGGGAGCCTCACTGCCTCCAGCAGGACCCTATCACACAGGCACCCAGCCCAGGAGCAGCAATAGCAGGTCCATGCTGGAGTTACCGATTAATCATTCTTCCTGAGATGCAGTAAATATATCAGCTTCCGAGCTCAAAAGCTGACACTGAATATTCATTTGCTGCCTTCTAAAAACTGCAGTGAAGTCAGTGAGTAGATCAAGCTCACACACCATCATTGGAGTGTCATTTGGGAAACACTGTCCTCAAAACAAGACCTAAACCACCAAGGTATTTTAAATATGCATAATATGCCAACTTTGGCAAACTAAGGGAGGAATAAAATTCACCAGTGGGTAAAAAGATTAATGTGTCTCTCCCTCCTTCCCTCTAAAAATTCTCTCCTCTTTCAGCCTTCTTTCAGCTTGCACAATGCACCCATTCAGATTACTTCGCTGAGCAGAAAACTCAGCCTAACAGCCTGCCTCTGGCACCTGCTCCGAGTTGCTAATGATGTATCTCATCTAAGGCATCAGACAGCACATACACTCTACAAATTGTGTGAAACCCTATGTGAGTGTGGGTAAGAAATGAAAGCCTCTCATGCCTCCAGATCTTTTTTTTTCCTTTTTTGTGTATGTATTACTTACTTTGTTTCTTTTGCTTTGCAAAGAAAGAAACCAATATTCAACTTCTACATTGCTGCTTCCTGACCCAGCTCTTCTGGAAACCCACGAAAGTGCTGACTTTCAGATTTTAAAGGGAGATGAAGGAGAAGGTGAAAGAGGAAACAAGGGAGAGGTCAGCACTCAGGGGTGTTCTTCAGTTCAGGGCTACAAGAGGTACTAAAATATTTTTTAGCAATTATTAAGGTCATTTAATCTCAAGATGGCAAAATTGCTTCTGGCACATTAAATGCTTTAGAGTCCTGTTGAAAGTGCTGTGATGCCCATTAGGGTATTAAATATTTATCTTTGCAAGCTTTTAAAACACAGATTTTTACCTGTGCCAGAAGAAAGAGGTTTTTTACAAGTATTTCAATATTAAACTGAATAACAGCATACTAGCAAAGAGAAACATCTTCTGCATCATCTTAAAAGAGGTGAAGAACCAAATATATAAAGGGTACTGTTTCCTCATTATTCTGCGTATCTCAATCATGCCTGCAATGTGTTAGCTGCTTTCTGAACACAAAGATACAATGAACAGAGTATACCTTAAGAAGGCAAAAACCTCAGGAAAGACAATCAGTTTGAGTTGACTAGAGGTAAATCTCTTATTAGTAAATATGGTGAACTGGTTTTGGTATTTTTTCCTGGCCATTTCTTTCTATGTTTAAAATTATCCAATCGTGGCATCCACTGTATTTCTTTCCCTTCCCAGCCCACTGTCATAATAGTGGAGCGAGCTGAATGGGACACTTTTGTCCATCCTAATATTCCCCTCTTGTGAAGGGCTTGGTTTCCTTCCCTGCTTCTGTTCCCTCTTGGTGCTTCCAAGCCAGACAGATGTGAGAAACCCTGCTGGCTTCTGGTACCCAGCAAACTTTTGCTTGTGTGTTTTACAAGCCTGTACTGTAAGCCAAATAAAGTGCTTCTGAACAGCGTCATCAAAACACAGAGATTTCCCAAAGACTCACTGGAAACAAAAAAACTTCTTCAATAAAAGCCAGACAGACCCAACACCCCACTCATGAGACAGCACATGTACCCGAGTACACACACACAAGACACATTCTTTTGCTCAAAATACACACAAAGATCAAAAACCTTCTATTTTTTGGTCAACTGAATACATGTGATGGGATGATTCAGAAGAGATGAAGTCCTTCATGCAGATTTCAGCTCCAGAAATATGACTCAGAGTAACATGCAATACATACCACGCATTCATCATGAGTGTAACAGGAGTGTTTATACACACAGCTATGGATGGGGCGGAAGAACAGTGGAAGTGTGTGCACACAGGTCTGCAGCCCTCTGTATATTGCCAGCAACTGTATTACATGAGATCCACTTCACATTTTATTGTTGGTGAGTTTTCCCCCCTTATTTGACTCAGAGGTTTACTTTATAACAAAAGAGCACAAAACCCAGCAGAAACAAACCACCTGGTGTCTCTCATCAGGTATGACCCGATTCTTAAACAGGGCTAGCCAAGTCAGCCACAACAGCAGAATTGCTTAATTCTCTCACCCACGAATCATCATGGTTCCCTGGCTCCCACCAATGCTATTTATTAGCCAAGAGACAAAGTGCTTCCTTTGGCCTGAAAGAACTTTGCTCATTGAACCTTTTTTTCTGCAGGAACTAATATCTAGTCAAACCAAGTGTTGTGGTTTATGCCCAGCCATAAATCAGAACCATGCAGTCTCTGTCCCTGTCCCCCCCCCCCCACCCTGCTCCCCGAGGGATGGGGAGGAGAATCGAAAGAATGTAACTCCCAGGGATTGAGATAAGAGCAGTCCAGTAACTAAGGTATAACACAAATCACTGCTGCTACCACTAATAAATAATAATGATAAGGGAAATAACAAAGGAAGAGAACACAACCGCTCACCACCCGCCAACTGATACCCAGCCCGACTGAGCAGTGATCTAGCCCCTCTGGGTAACTGCCCCCAGTTCTACATCCTGGGCATGATGTGCTGTGGTACGGAATACAGAATCACAGAATCACAGAATCACAGAATCCCAAGGGCTGGAAGGGACCTAAAAAGATCATCTAGTCCAACCCCCCTGCAAGAGCAGGGTAACCTACAGTACATCACACAGGAACTTGTCCAGGCGGGCCTTGAATATCTCCAGTGTAGGAGACTCCACAACCCCCCTGGGCAACCTGTTCCAGTGCTCTGTCACTCTTACAGTAAAGAAGTTCTTCCTGATGTTAACGTGGAACTTCCTATGCTCCAGTTTACACCCATTGCCCCTTGTCCTATCACTGGATATCACTGAAAAAAGCCTAGCTCCATCATCCTGACACCTACCCTTTACATACTTGTAAACATTGATGAGGTCACCCCTCAGTCTCCTCTTCTCCAAGCTAAAGAGACCCAGCTCCCTCAGCCTCTCCTCATAAGGGAGATGTTCCACTCCCTTAATCATCTTTGTGGCTCTGCGCTGGACTCCTTCAAGCAATTCCCTGTCCTTCTTGAACAGAGGGGCCCAGAACTGGACGCAATATTCCAGATGCGGCCTCACCAAGGCTGAGTAGAGGGGGAGGAGAACCTCTCTTGACCTACTAACCACTCCCTTTCTAATGCACCCTAAGATGCCATTTGCCTTCTTGGCCACAAGAGCACATTGCTGGCTCATGGTCATCCTCCTATCCACCAGGACCCCCAGGTCCCTTTCCCCTTCGCTACTTTCCAGCAGGTCAACCCCCAACCTGTACTGGTACATGGGGTTGTTCTTCCCCAGATGCAAGACTCTACACTTGCCCTTGTTAAATTTCATCAAGTTTCTCCCCGCCCAACTCTCCAGCCTGTCCAGGTCTCGCTGAATGGCAGCACAGTCCTCTGGTGTGTCAGCCACTCCTCCCAGTTTTGTGTCATCAGCAAACTCGCTGAGGGTGCACTCAGTTCCCTCATCCAGGTCATTGATGAAAATATTAAACAGCACCGGTCCCAGCACCGACCCCTGAGGGACTCCACTAGTCACAGACCTCCAGCTAGATTCTGCGCCATTGACCACAACTCTCTGCCTTCTTCCTTTCAACCAATTCTCGATCCACCTCACTACTTGATCATCAAGCCCACACTTCTTTAGCTTATCTATGAGGATGCTGTGGGAGACAGTATCAAATGCCTTACTGAAATCAAGAAAAACTACATCTACCGCTCTACCATCATCCCTCCACCTAGTCATTTCCTCATAGAAGGCTATAAGGTTGGTCATACATGACTTCCCCCTCACAAAGCCATGTTGGCTGTTCTTAATGACCCCCTCATCCTTGATATGCCTAGTGATGGAGTCAAGAATAAGTTGTTCCATCATCTTTCCAGGGATGGAGGTAAGGCTGACCGGTAGCTTGGGTCAGGTGCCCTGTCTCTGATTCCTCCCGGCTTCCCCTCCTCCCTGGCAGAGCATGAGACTCAGAAAGTCCTTGGTCAGAGTAAACATTACTTAGCAACAACTACAAACATTGGTGTTATCAGTGCTGTTCCCAGGCTGAAAGTCAAAACCACAGCACTGCACCAGCCACTAAGAAGGAGAAAAATGACTGTCACTGCTGAACCCAGGACAACAAGCCAAACTGAAAATAAGGCTGCAGCTCTCCTCATCTATGAGTTCAGTAAAACAGACAATCCTGGTAATGCCAATTGCTTACATACCTCTCTGCTCGAGGCTCACAGATAATTACTGGCAAATCATAATTACTGGCCCATCATAATGTCAAAGTAATCCAGATGCCACCTTTTGGCTTACAGTAGTCTACCTAATTTCTTTTGTCTGTCAGAGAATAAACAAATAACCCTTGTGTTACACATTATTAGTATTAACTTACAAAATGAAATCCTACAGTTTCCTGTGCCTGGTCAGACCACATGCTTTATCTTAAAATCAAAACTCTACATAGGATGATTTAAATAACAATATCTAAATAAAGATAAGGGAAACTGCCTGTCCTCAGACTCCTTCCAAGAGCTGGCAAAGAAAAACAGGTCTGAAGAAAACCAAAGAAAGCTGATAAATACAACAGGATAAAAGAGATACAATAATTGTGTACTGTATTTGGATCACTGCTATTTGGGACTGGGATGATAAAAGATACTACCACAAACACCATGTGTCAGAGAAAACTGAATGAAAAAACATCACTTAAATCATGGTACATCAATAGTCTTGTACGTTCATCTTCACTGGAGACACTCCATTTCCTGCCGGGCTACACAGGACATTGTGTAAAGAAAACACCTAGGGGGAAAAAAGGCTACCTTATCACACACTACCCCATGAAAAAGCAGGTGAACAGAAACGAAAATTCAGGTATCACTGCTCAGCTTCACAGTTCTGGGGAACAGATATTCACATGGCTGCAAATTCAATTAATATTGAAGGGTTAATGATCTGTAGCCAAAGAACCAAACTCATAAATGGTAATCCATACTCTAAAAAGCTGTAAATGTCACTCACAGTGCAGTTCTGACCTAAAGCATCGCCTAAAGCTGGGGAGCTGTAGGTCTGAAGGGATGAATGAACCGTGGACTACGCTTCTGCTCTTTGGCATAGCAAAACCTCTACCTCAGGGTAGGGTTCTGCTCTGCAGCAGATTTTCCAAGAGGACCTCCTGAAGGAGCTTTGACAAGAACACAGAACCGTGACAAATCTCTGCTCTCTGCATGTCAGCAAATGTCACACACTGGCTGTTGCTCATCTAGTGCTAAGCATGTAACATTAAAAACGATAAAATCAAAGGAACCAAAGAAAATGTAATCCCCTACAGACAGAGGCCAAGAGATGAATTATGTATGACTGATGGCAGGGTAGCATTGGAAACTGGATGGATCATAAGGGCATGGATAGAAAAGATCCCATTACAGGGAAAAAATGTATTAGAACATTAGGCTGAGAACAACCACCTAATATACATTACAAAACGATGGGCTGATCGTTTTTCAGATCACACAGCTGTTGGTAGCCACTATGAACATCTATATTAGAGTATATTTGCCTTGGCAATTTAAATTCCTGCTACTAAATTCTTCTCTATTTCTGAACCTACAGAACATGGTTCTGAGTAGTTTCCCTTCCTGTTTTTTCTTTTAAAAGGTTATACCTGCCTGCAGACATACGTAAATCATTACAGTATTTAGTAAGACCTTTCGTTATAGACCACTGAGCAGGCTTGTGCCCAAGACACAGCATGTAGGTCACGCAGTTAACCATTTCTCATGCAGCTAACACAATGTTGGAAATTGCATTTCTTTAACAGTTTTAAAATAAAATGAAGTATCATATTTTGTGCTTTGGAAGATCAAGTATCATAAAATAGAGCCACTCTATTCTGAGAAAGAACTATGTTCCAGTATATTTGCCTGCTCTACATCAAGAAAGCTTGCACTGATTCCAGATGAAAATATTGGAGATGATCAAAGCTAAACTGAGTAACAAAAGAAAAAAAGATCTTATGAAATCACTGAACAAGCAAACACTTGCATTTAATTGACACAGACAGCAATGCATCCGTTTTCTCAAATACTGGCGGTTGTCACATAGAAAATTTTAAGTACAAAAAATTAAAAATGGAGAATCAAAAACATGCTAATGAGATTTTTCAATGTTTCCAGCTTTCTGTTGCAGTTCATGCTGTATTATTTGAACTGCTGAAAATGTGCATGCAGAACAAAAACAAGCACACAGATACGCAGGTCACAACAAAATGCAGAAAACCCCTGTAACTGCTATTTCAATCAGATGATTATAAATGAATAAAATACAAAGGCTTTACAAATACTGTAAATAACCTTTAGAACAAATTACTTCTCTAGAGGTCAATATTGAACTTTGTGCTCTCACAGTCCCTTACTCTTTCTCCAAGACACTAGAGTCTCATTTTTCAGACTCACAGACTCCAATGCGTAGAATGACAAAAGTCCCTCTCTTGTTTTGAGTTTAATACTTCTGCCTCGGTGGTTCCTGCTGGCTCACAGCCAGAGGTCAAATCTCCTCTCTCAAGGCAAGAAAATGCTGCAGGACTATTGTGCTGGTTCAAGATTTTTTGAATCCCAATTTCTTATTCATTACTGTATTTCTGAATCAAGTAAAAGATCTAGTCAGTTGAGCAAAAAATGGAAGGGACACTAATATTTCTCTACTATTAGTCTTTTGCTACATGTAGGTCTGAAGAAATTTAAATTGCTTTATTCTTTCCTCCAGTCTTTTCAGTAAAGAAATGGCTTTTAGATGGTTTGCAGATACCTTGACTTTACATTCTAAAGGGATGGGTTTATGCACTTTGCATTGAGCTAAGGGTGTTTTAGATTTCATTTTAATGCACTAAAATAAAAAGCTACTTCTTCAGTGAAGAAAAGGCAGTCATATTTCTCACTGGAAATTAATATAGGATGATAGCTGTAATGATGTTCAAATTAGGATCTATCCTGCAGAATAACTGAACTGAGGATAATTCATGCAGGTTTCATTATTCTGAAACACATGAAAACGACCCCAACACAAACACATGCTTTGTCAGTAAAGACAAGCCATGCAGGAGCTTACAGGGCATGAAAGAATGTGTGCATTCATTTCCTGAAAAATAATGTTCTGCACTTTTTAAACTTCAACCTTAAAGTGGCATTTTTCTGATGTGGGCTTTTCTGAAGGGTGATAGATGTAAGTGGTTGTAACGCAGCCAGCAGCACTTTGTGTCATACTGTGGTGATAATTTCAAAGGTAATCTGCTTGACATCCAACTTAAAAAAAACCTCCAAAAAACACAAAACAAAGCAAACCAAACCACACCAAAAAAGCCTTTAGGTGAACTCCTGATCCTGCTGAATCAATGGAGAAAAACCTTCCGGCTTCACTGGATTCGGGATTTCATGTCTCTTTAGAAGCAATGTTGTTAAGAGTAATTTGTTTTCTGCAGAAATTATGTTTACAACAGGATCCAAAGTCAATGAAGTTGATCGATCCCCACTCTTTGAAAAAGACTCAAACAAATATGCACCTTTAGTCTAGAAATCTTGAGCCCTAGTAGACCACACCTGAGGACTCACGCTGCCTTGATGTCACACTGCCTCCCTCCAGCGCCACAGAGCAATCACTTTCAACCATATGGAATAATGAATACCCACACAGAGGCAACACAGCATGATGTACTGCATATCTCCTGTATTTAAATATCTTTAGAGATAAGTATTACCTCCCACTCTCTCTTCTCTTTGATGAAATGCAGGAAATTTTGACAAGGAAAACTTCGGCTTTTTCATAGTGAAATTTAAAGGTAGAACTAATACCAAAATAAATATATACACCAAAATACACGCTGGCTAAAGCTACCTATTGCTCCGTTATTCACACAATGTTCCATTCTAATTAATGTTTAAACTAACTTCCTCCACAAACGTACCTTTCAGCAAGTCTGTAACAGACAAATAATACAGTAAGCTTGTACTGTGCTGTTTTCAAACTGTGTATATACGATATATCATGTAACACATTTTTACATATATACGTGCACACATATAAACACACTCAGTTCTTCTCATTAAAAACCTATGCAATGAAGTGGCAAGCTTTGTGACACTGCAGACTAGAACAGGTTATTTCCCTCAGCTACCCTAAACTGGCAAGGTAATGCAAACAATTGAAAAGAAATAAAAAAGTATCATCTGATCAGTTCATTTTGTAGCACCAAGATGATGAATAGACATTCAAAACGCAGTACATAACCAATGGGCCATTCTAAACCTGGAGCTGACAGAGGCTAGATATTAGTTTAGAATTGAAATGGTTGGTCTCCAGTGGTGAGTATGACAGGCTGCAAGCTGTGATTAACTCTGCAGTATATTAAGCAAAGATGCCAGCGAGCTGATGGGAACTCCTGCCAGCAATATCAGCAGATGCTGAGCTAAACTAGGAGCTGCCTGAGCACTGGATGTATTGCCCTGCAGAATGGCAACAGGAGCTTTCTGCCTGTGGGACATGAGTACAATGAATACTGCTTCTTCCCTTGGTTTCTGTCCACTCCTGAGGACTCCTCCATCAATCATACACAAAGCACTCCTTGCCCAGTGTGGTGCACCACAAAACAAGGAATGAATTGTGATGAAAAACAACTAAAAATAAGAAAAATTAAAATGCCAGGAAGCACAGATTCTTCCAAGGAAAAAAAAAATAAATCTCTCTTAGAGCAGCAGCTAGGTTCTTCTGGTTTTCGTTACACAGACATAAGGAATAGCAAGATGCCTGGATGCCAGTCCCAGCTACTGCAAATTAATGTGGAGTGGCTGACAGAACAGCTTTAAAAGTAGACCCATGTCATTAAGAAACACCAGGAAAACACCACTCTTCCACATTTAACATAAGGCCAGGTTGGATGGGGCTTTGAGCAACCTGGTCTAGTGGAAGGTGTCCCTGTCCATGGCAGGGGGCTTAGAACTAGATGATCTTTAAGGTCCCTTCCAATCCAAACCATTCTATGATTCTATGTTCTGATCAACAACTATGGCTTGTTAAATGGTTGTGTAAAGTAAGACGCCATACACAGACCCCAGCCAAGAAAAAAATGCACCATGCATATCCATGAGAAACAGTGCTAAGGATGACAGTGGCATTTTGATCTAGTCAAGCAACTTCTGTTCTCTTCTTGAAACAGCCACCACTGGAAGAAACAGCATCATTAAAAAAGAAAATGAAAAAAAAAAAAGTCAGGTACATTCATGTTTTCTCAAACATGACCAACACTTCCTGAGAGAGTAGCTACAATTTTAACATCACTGTTTCAACTTTGGAAATGACTTCCTGTTACTCAGAGGCAACATCAGCACACTGGGTGCGCCACAGTTGTGATTTCATGCTGACTCCAGCACCACCTCTCCCAGCTGGCAGTCAGGGAAGGAAGCTACCTGCCTGTGAGGAAAGGTCACCAGCATGCACCTAAACTGCCCATGCAACAAGCTACTCATGGCATTCACAAAGCAGTAACTGCTTCAAGAGAAAAGCATAACCCACACAACTCCTATCTGCATCATTTATCCTCCTGTTACGTAATTGCTATTTATGTTCTTACTACTCTAACAACAATTCCTGGTCAACAGACCTGTGGCAGACAAAATCACCATCAATACTGAAACTTTATGGGCCAAGGAGATACTCTGATTTGAAACAAACACGCTCCTATACTTTACCTTCTCTTTTCCCAATCCTGTAGAAATCTAGCACCCAACACAACCCTTCGGTACACTACATCCTAATAAAGCAAGTACTGAATTTAATACATAACTATTGCATTACAAACCTGGAAAATATTGATAACTTTTAAAGCAGTTTCCATTCTATTTCACATGAGGAATGGCTTTGTGATATATTTTTCTAAGGAAGGCTACAAGTGAAATCTCTCTGTCTTTATTCCTCCCGCTGTTCCATCACCCATATCCTGATCATGCATGACAGCTTTACATCTAATTAGATCCCAAGGATATGTAGGATTTCTAGGAACGAAAAACATGTAACATTTTGCAGGATCTAATAATAAATCTTGAAGGGCTCAAGAAACAGATGTTTATATCATACATATATTTTAACGATTGTTATAATATGAAGAAGAGAATGCTTCAGGGACACCTTATAGCCTTCCAGTACCTAAAGGGGGCCTATAAGAAAGGTGAAGAGGGACTTTTTCCAAGATAATATAGGGTAGGACAAAGGGTAATGCCTTTAAACTGAAAGAGGGTAGATTTAGATTGGATATTAGGAAGGAATTCTTCACTGTGAGGGTGGTGAGACACTGAAACAGGTTACCCAGAAAAGTTGTGGATACCCCATCCCTAGAAGTGTTTAAGGCCACTTAACTGAGATTTGAGCAACCTGGTCTAGTGGGAGGTGTCCCTGCCCATGGCAGGGGGGCTGGCACTAGATAATCTTTAATGTCCCTTCCAACCCAAACTGTTCTACAATTCTATGAATTAAGGATATTATAACTCAGATTTGTAGCTTAGATTTGGGAGGAAGTTACATCTTTTTCTGGTCTGGACTAATCTTCATATTTGATTAAACAACACTACACTTAGGGACAAGGTGGAAGCAAACATCCTCTAGATGGAAAACTGTATTATGAGATACCTCACATTATGACATTATCACTTATAACATCACCTAATGACACAACAGGTGTCAAGAGTAGTAAATATCAATCAGAGAGAGATAATGGAGAAGCAAACACACTCTCCAAAAGTTCTAATGTACAAAATTAGACTTTTTTTTGAAGAAAAAGAAAAATAAATGTTGAGATGTATTTTAGTGCTTTAGTCTGCTATTTCTAAAACTGCTTTTGAAGCAGAATGCTTTCAAGCACTTGCATCATTTGCCTGCAGCATCTTCATAGCTGGGGTGATAGATTAACACAGCTTATGGGAAACAGCCAAAATCAGAAACAAGTAACCAGTTTAGAAACTGCTGTCACCATCACTCACCATTGCTACCCAGAAGCTGCAAGGATGGACAGATAAACTTTTGCTATGCTATAGGAATTATCAAGGCTGACCTCTTTCCAGTTATTCACTGATGTTACAAACAGAAGATCTACGTTTTAACTCATCATTTTGAAAGCCACTGTGGTGGTGAGAGTGGGAAGAAACTAAGGGCATGTTTTTGGTTTTGAAAGCAACAAGGAAAAGTACCCCAACCCCAATTCCACTACAGTGTTTATTTTGGGTTTATGGTGGGGATTTGTTTGTTTGTTTTTAAAAAAGAGGATTTTATTCCCAGACTGTTATTCTTCTCTCTGAAAGCCTAAGATAAGCCAAGAGGAAAAGGCAACTATTTTTTAAAAACTACTGAACTCTTACTCTATAGCTCTTTTGATTTCAAGTACTTAAGAACATAATTTAAGGATGATCTGTGAGCACTGAGTATAATCTGCTTTACTGCATTTTGTGAAGCCATTTCCACACGGTCTCACCAATGCAAAAATCTGTATCTCCAAAGATGCACTTTATTTTCTATTGGCAGTAGCTTAGTGGCTAAAGAACTATGCACACACTGCTCAGGCTAATCCCCAAAATCCAAAAATTCTGCTGTTCACAAGAACCTTTCAGCTACTGGCAATAAGATACTTTGAAAAAACCCCAAAACAAACCCCAGACCAACCAACTCCCTCCTCCCGACCAAGGCGCTATGCAAATTGTTGAGAGGAAGCCCAGAACTTTCCTTCTGGTGAAACTTCTAAACACTGGCTGTAATTATGGCTTAAGTTGCAACTGAACTGATTACCTACTTAGGAGTTGAAAAAGTAAATTAAATTCTGTGTCAAGAGCTTTCCAACAGAGATATGGATGTTTTAAAGCTACCCTACAAGACCCTGGAAAAACTCCAACCAAACTAACAAATCTGATTGCCATGGTTAAGAACTGAAGAGAGCAAACAGAGCTGCTACAACAGTCAGGGAAACAGGGACTCATAAGGAGATGGCAAGAACCCTTCTAGCCTCATTATGAATAATTAAACCTACGTGGCTTGTTTCATAAAACTAAGCTGAAGGAGAAACATAATCACCTGAGATAAATGCACAAGATGGCTAAACATAAAAAAAAAAAACCCTGCCTCAAAATTCTAGGTTAAGAGGTTTTTACCATCAAAGGAAGGTAATACTTGAACTAGTTGACCAGTTACTTGATAGTAAGACTAGCCCAGGCCAAAAAAAACCCAACAAAACAAACCCAAAAAGCAGAAGTACCCTTTTGGATTAGAAACTGTTAAAGAAGCCAAATTTTCCTTTCCAATTTAATCTATCTCCATAAGGAGACTTAAGATGGAATAAACTCCTCAGATTTAATTAATTGATTCAAGTCCATTCATTGAAATTAATTGAACTGCGGCTTTTTGTAGTGTTTCATGTGCTCATGAGAAGATTCTATGCAGAATGAGGTGGGCTGTGAAACTGCTGGAAAATGCTGAAATACCCCGTTTGCAAAGATCATCCTTTCTTGGAACTAGTATAAATGACAAAATCTCCTCCTTTCTGGTTAAGTCTTCACTTGCATCACAAATCAGACTCATTCTAACACCAATGAGACATGCTAATTATTTACAAATGGTCCAGTGTCTAGCCAGGATATTTGCTTCCTGAGAAGACCAGAAACAAGCAAACATAGGATGTCTCCAAAACACACATACCTGCTTCCATAGCAAGAAAAGCAGTAGAGAGATGGATACTAACTCTTCGGGGAACAGACAGTAAAATTATTCTGACAGTGCTATTTACAGGCCACTTTCATGACAGCCCCACATGGTCTGACAAGTCAGTTTGTCAGAAGCATCCCTCGCATTACTTCAAAAAGACCAACTGGTTAATCCCTGAAGCCCAGGTAATCTGTAGGGAGTTCTTCACCAAATCACTCTCTGTGTCTCCAACTGTGTTTTCATTCACCTACAGGTAAGTAATCAAATTCAGATACCTGGTATCAGCATAGAATCATAGAATAGTTACGGTTGGAAAGGACCTCAAGATCATCTAGTTCCAACCCCCCTGCCATGGGCAGGGACACCTCACACTAAACCATCCCACACAAGGCCTCAAACGCAATTGTCAGAATCCAGGAGGAGGCTGTGACCTGAACGCAGCGCCTTAGCATCTCCTACCTCCACCCCTTTGGGAAAGTCTCCTCCTCTTTCTTTGAGATTCTGAGCATTTACTGGTTTCTAAAGTAGAAAACAGAGTTTTGGAGCACCTGCCTAGTACTTCTGCTGGTAGAAACACATTCTTCCTATTCTTAAATGGTGACATATAGCTGAAACTACTCTAAAATGGTAAGGCTAGAAAGTGAAAGTCTGCTGAAGAGACTCATTTAGGCAGGGAATTCAAAAATCTGCGCTTTATGCTGAAAGACTACAATAAGTCTTTGTAGAAAGCCATGTTTAAAAGGACAGAACAAAGGCAAGCCCAAATGTCAGGCCAAACAAGCCAATTCTGAAATTATTTTGGAGAAATTGAGTCACATGAGCTTTCAGTTTTTCACCCCATTTTTAAAGACAGATTTCCCAGGAGGCTCTGTTTCTTTACATAACCATGAGAAAAAATTCAGCATCTTTCTATACTTTTACACTCCGCCATCATAATTTACAACAATGTAAAAAGACAGAGCCCAGAGGAATTTACAGACCAGGACTGGTAAAGCATCTTTACCTCCCTTGAAACTCGATTAGGAAGGTGCAGTTTGCTCTATAAATTAACCAGGAAGGTTATGATCTGTCTCCTGGGAAGTACCAATTCAAAACTCATTTCCAGTTGTGCATGTTTCACATGCAGAATTAGGATCCTTGTCAAGTGCAATGAGCCATCTCTTCAAGTAATTCATACCAAATTACTGAAATCAAGAAGCTGGATGTAATCACTCTCCCCTTTCTTTCCTTCTCCTTCTCTTTTATTGCCTTGTGCAGACAACCTACATGAAGATGCCAAGGATATGAAGCTGCATCTTAAAGTACATGATGTATAGAGAAACATCTGCTGTTTCTTCACAGTTTTGCATGCTTAACTGCGCTGCTGCATAAAACACTCTTCTTACAAGAATTACATTAATTATATGACACACTTTCCCTAAAACTGACATCTATGCAGTGCTACAACCTTTGCAGTTCACACTCTGAGGAAAGACAACTACTTCAGCTTTCCACAAGGTGGCATGGTTCCCTTTGCTAAAAGAGCATTACTCAGTGAGGAAATCGATTTTTTTCCTCCCAAATGTACTGGCCGCTATCATGAATAGGTTTAAATAGGCTTAAGATCTCTAAAAAATCTCTAATGAGGTCCATTTTAACAAATGCTTCCAACAGTGAGTTTAATGAATTAAAAAAAGCTTCCTTATGCTGAAATTTCAAAAAAAGTGTCTGTGCTTGTTGCCACACGAAAGCAAGCTTCAATCAAATATAGCTGAAGCACGGCACTCAGCAGAAGACAGCCTAAGGGGCTAAGATTTTCATTTCCAAGTCTCAGGTCATCAGTTCCAAATCCTATCAGACTTCTCTCAGTTTTGAAATATTTTGTGAAAACGGGCTGGAAAGAAATCCACCTACCATACCCCCTTCCCATTCATAGGAGAATTAAAGATCCCAGAGCATTTTCCACCAGTGAAGATTTTCCCTGCTGTTTCTGGGCCACTTCCCTGCTGCTACCATCCGGGTAAGGTACAGCCATGCAGTAGCTGCTTTTCCTGTGGAGGATGGGGCAGAGGCTCTGAACAGCTCTGCCCACAGCCTCTCCCTGCTGTAAAGCAACACCAGTGCTGCTGAGATTCACCTGCTGGTCCACACACTTGGTCATGGCTGACCCTGCACAACATCCCCATCAGGCTCTGACAGACAGCAGGTAAGGTGCTTTGACTCAAGTGGCTGAAAACAACAAAAATACAACAACCCAGACCAAACATGTATAGTTTCCCCTCTATTTCCCCTTGCTATTCTCAGTCACTTATGTGGATGTTTCAGCACTCAGTTTTGACACCAGCTTATTGTGTCATCAGCATGGTTTTGCCTGAACAGGAGAAACAAAACCAGCTGTGATACACTAAAGAGGACAAGCTTTTGGCACTGACCTATTTCACAGACACCGGATGGGTATCAGTACCATAAATTTTGAAGTTTAAACAGAAAGCAACAAAGGGAAGGGAGGTGATGACATGTGTTACTCATCCACACAAATGCTGCCAACAGTTCCCCATGCAGGAAAGGCTCCTAATTCTACTCAGTGCAAATCACCTCGTAAAGAGTCAGACTTATCAAAAGACTGCCTCCCTATAATGCTTTCCATACCATAAGGCTTATCATGAAAGGAACAGCTTTCTGGTTCTGCTGACTGGTACCTAATGCTCATCGGTCCTCTGACTCCATTTACTGTGCTCTGAATTTAGTGCTTGTCATTGTAATGAGCACAGCTGAAACCCTTGCTTTTTAGCTACCAGCCTGCCTAGCAAAACACGTCTGATTTAAACATCACAAGCCAAATAATCAAGATGACAAAGAAGTTTAAGTACCCTGATCAGTCTGTTTTCTCTCCTAAAATATGTCATTAATGCTAGTATAATTAACTGTTACATACTGTCTTCCTGCGTATAAGTAGTTTCTGATCCTGAAAATCACTGCAGGTGTGTAGTACAGACAAAACACTTCTATAAATGACTTGGATTT
This sequence comes from Lathamus discolor, assembly GCF_037157495.1. Taxonomy (NCBI): domain Eukaryota; kingdom Metazoa; phylum Chordata; class Aves; order Psittaciformes; family Psittacidae; genus Lathamus; species Lathamus discolor. The sequence continues at coordinate 140,503,803 of NC_088884.1, read as the reverse complement.
CCAATTACAGAGATTCACATACATCCTTAAAAATGGATGCAAGCACAAGGCAAACTACGAACAAGACAAATCTGGAGACATGTATACAAGCAGTCAAAACCTTCTGCTGCTTCTTTCTCCTCAAAAATCTTAGATTACAACAATAAAAACTCTGATTTAATTATGTGCTTGCTCACATAATGATCTCATTTTTTTCGATGAATTTTATTTTCAAACCAGGTTGCATTCTGTGTTTTAAAATATGAAGTTCTTCGATCTAAAATGTCTTGGTATTAGCTTTGAGCTCAAGCAGGCACACTAACAAAAAACAGTACTTAAAAAAGAGGTAAACTCAAGAATAAAGAGCAAATTCTGACACTGAATGCCTCAGGAAGCTATCCAGCCATGACAAACAACAGAGCCTTCCCTCTTGCAGGACAGAAACCTCACGCAGTTGTGCAAGAGGTCAGTTATTACAGTTGGACAGTAGAATATTAAACTGCAACATTCAATTTCCTGGCTTACGTGATTTTAAAATAAGTAATACTTTCCTGACCAAACTGAATGAAGCTTTAAATCTACAAATTCCTTTGATGAAAATAGTTTTGCACGGTCAATCTACATTGCACCAAGAGGAGAAGTACTGTTCATTTCAAAACTTAGGAGACATCTGCACCTTGCAAGTCATGTTTACAATTGCAAATTTTTAACTGTTATCTTATTGTGGATCTTCTTACAGACCTTGGCTTCTGGATCACTGTTGATGCTACAGGAGTCATCATCATCAGATTGTGGACCATTTCTGTTACGGGAGGGAAGAAAAAAAAAAAAGAAGTCATCTTAAAGTCATATAAAAATCACAGCACAAAATGGAGCTGAGATTTCCATGCAGACTTCTGAAGTCATTGTACCTGAGCTTCAAAGAGGCATAGCGTAACGTTGCTCCTTCAAACTCTTTCAGACTCGGGTCTGGGTTCACAGTGGCTGCATGCAGATCCTAGAGATAAAAGCAGAGCTATTAGTATAGTTTTAAGTGCTACTAATACAGTATTAAGTACACCACCATGTTATTTCTTATTTCAAAGGGAAATTAAATCCTCCCTGCAAAGAAGCAATAGTATTTCTGGCTGAAGTTGAAAAGAGGCATGCATATATTCTCAAGCTGCATTTCATTCACTGCAGGCATCTTATTTGTTACATCATGGCAGTTGCCCTGCTAGTTTAGACTAAATCCATTCCAAGTGGAAAGATCAGAAAAGGCAGCATGTTTGTGAGCTAGACATCCCTAGCAGTACCCCCATTCACTTTGGCCTAGATTATGAATGACATTCATGGAAAAATAAAAAGGGAAAAAAAACAGCCACTGCCATGCAAAAAACAAGGGTAACAGTATTAAAGGTTCTAAAATCTGACAATATACTTGCCTTCCAAATGTCACTATTAATCTTTCCCCCATTCAGTACAGCAAAATCACTCCATGGCTGTTTCTAGACACATAATTATTCACACAGGAAGAAGCACATTGACAAAAAAAAAAAAAAAAAAAAAAGAAAACAAAAAAAAAAGAAAAAGAAAAAAAAACACAAGACACTGTTGTTAGCATTGATATTTACAGGATGGGTTAGGGAACAGATCACCTCAAACTTTAACTAATAACTCCGCTATACCATGGCATTTGAGGGAAGGGGAGGGAAGACATGCCTCTAACAGTTACTTACCAAAACAAATGATTGAAACAAGGAAAGTTAATATAAATTAGGAACAGACAATGAAACTACTCTTTAACTATGATCTTAAAAGCAAGCAAAATGAATCTGAATATGAATGTTGGCCACAGCTGCTACAGCCTTTGATAAACAGCAATTAAGGGGAAACATTAGGATTTCTATTTGATTGGTGTTTTTGCTAAAAGACCCCAACACTATTGGAACTGGAAATACTGAAACAGAACTATATATATACAAGGATAAGGTATATACAAGGTAAAAATCAAGTATTTCTAGAGACAGAGCACAAGAAAAGGACAGTGAAGGGAAGGAGGATTAATAAGGAGTGAGAGAGACTTCTTGCTGAAGAAAGTCTAGCAGCTTTTTTAAAGAAGTGGAACAAACCAAAACCCAAACAAACCACCCTCTCATTTCCATTCACGTTTCTCAAAATTTCAGAGGCATTTGCTGGCACAGTCAAACAAGGAGCGGTGCATTTAGCACTACAGCAACCTGAGGTTCATCCTTCTCTGTTAAGCCTGGGAGGAGCAGGTGATGTTGGCGCTGTCTTCCTCTTCCCCATGAGCACAGAAATCTCAGAGTCATGAACAAGAGCCAGGTGGGACAGGAGATTTGGCTCTCGAGAGACCCAGAGCCACCTCTTCACAGATTCACCAAACCAAGTATCCCGGTACCTAGTGGCCCCTTTAAGATGAGCTCTCCCAGGATGTCCAGCTCAGCCCCAAGATGAAGTGATTCCTATCCATATGGCCCAATGCACTAATTTGTAGGGTAGACCTCTCACCTCAGAAACGTTCTCAGTACATCTCACTGGAGGAATTATTTGTGAGAAACAACTCCCTGGAGTAACTCTTCCCTAAAATGCGTTTGAATTAATTGAGTTGTTAGGTTTCCCTACTAAACCCCTCCTTTCTAATTATTAGCTGCTAATGGTTATGTTCCCCACAGGAGAACTTCTAGAGGTTATCCAGGCCTGGGATGAGTCATGCTATAGGACAACAACTACCACCACCAAATTCTGCCATGATCTCAAAGAAGCTCCCACTAAAAACTAAACCCTACAGCTTTTTCTCCCCACAGGAAGTGGGAAAGAGGCAGCAAAACCTCTAAAATTTGGAAAAGAATGTTACAAAGGATGAGGATTCACAAAGGAAGTCATTTGGCAACACACAGGAGGAAAGTGCCCTGAAAAACCAAATCAAATTTAATAAGCTGTGCGAAACCAAAATACATTTTCATGCTTTTGAAGGGGAGAAAAGGCAGGAATGTTCCAGATTATTCATATTTAACATTTATTAGCATTTTAGTTAAATCTGCTGGATTTTTGCATAATGATGAATCCATAATTGCTCTGGATTGAAATTTACTGATTATCTTGTGAAAGGACAATTCCCTTGCAGCGTCATGCCTCCCTACCCATTTTTTCCTGATTTTCTGTTCAACAACAGTTAACAGCTTTTCTTTGTGCTAAACACCCAGAGTAAGCTACAACATCAAAATGGCTGACTTGATCCATTCTTTGTTGACTGCTCTCAGCTGTGAGCCACATTCTACTACATGAAGCAAAGCTTCTGAATAGCACATCATTTAAGAGACAGGGACACAAAATAAGAATTTAAATTTAAAAATTAAAAAAGAAAAAGAAAAGAAAAAGGAAGAAACAAGACAACGGGTAAAAGGCAATACTCAGGGGGGAAGGCATGTCTAAATGTTTATTTGACAAACTCAAAATCTGAAAGAGCACAAACAAACTCATCTCAAGACTAGCAAATGATGCTTCACAAACAAATGTGATACAGATAGAAGTATTTTTTTTTTAATGCACTCATGGAAGCCTACTGGGACCATGCCAATCTTCAATGCTAGATTATACTCTTTCATCTGCCTAAGACCTATGTATCCCTCAACCTTTTCAGAAGAAAGCAATACAAATTCTGCACATGGGAATGAGCTAAACCAGCCCTCCCAAACCAGATTATCTCAGAGTGCAGGCTTCCGAGCAGCAATGAGGGAACACAGCTCACACACGGTCCAACTTGGAGCTGGAAGCTGTCCACCACAACTGCTGCTACCAATGACAGCACTAGGATAAAGGCATTTGGGAGTCCCTACTCCAGATTGGATTCCACGTCTTTTGTGAAGTGTCAGATTGACCGTATCACAGACACCCAGATTAATCCTTCACAGGGAGGGAGAAGAGGAGCACTTGGGGGAGGCTGCAGTACAGTGAACAGGGACTGCACCTCTATCACCTGCAAGTGACATGGAGATGAGCAGGTGCTGGCAAATATCGATGAAGAAGAGATGAAAAAAACAAAGATTCATGATAGCTGACGCTGTTACAATTGATTTCATTACTCACTCCTATCTTAAGACCACACCACGGCTTATACTCCTCTTACTGCTCTGTTCTGGGATTCTGCTCAGAACCAGCTAAAAACCGAAGGATTTTACCTCCAATTCCCTTTCAAAAAAGCTTAACATCTGTGGTTTCAAGAAATGCAAGACCTTTCCTAACAGCTTCCACTGTAACTCCAGCTGCACCCTTTCTTTGTAGCAGTTTCAATATTCGGCAGTGCACAAAGTCTTGAGCCGAATTCACACTCCCATTCTGAACTCTAAGTCTGCTGGTACTGTACTGCAGTGCTATCCTAATAACTACAGAGTCAAAAAATCAGTATTGTTTCAATAACGGTATGCAAGATGGTTATCAGTGAATGCAGAAACCTTCAAGAGACAAATGTCTTTGTACCTGCAATTAAAATAACCATGTAATAGCATACTAATACATATTTTGGAAATCTGCTTATTTTCCGTATCATCTTTTACACTACAGTACATGGTCTTGATGCTGCCACAGAACTGTATATGCATAAATCTTTGCTGAATCAAATTCCTTCCTGAATTAGAACTGCCATATAAAAACCTAGATGAGACTAAGTACTCACATACACAGCATTTTAGAATGACTCCTCAAATGTCATATTTAATACATCTACACTGTATTAAAATCACACATTTCGTTTTCCCCATGATGCTGCTGAGAATTAATGATCATTATTTATAATCACAAACTATTCTTCATTTAAAGCAAACGAAATTGTGAATAAATCTGCCACATTACCAGATCTGAAATTTTCATCATAAAGACATTTTAAACAGAGGTAAAAAAGTATTTTACATGAATATATGCATTTTCCCTCTGCAATGAGCAACCATACGAATTTTTTGTGAAAGATAACTTACTAATTAAAGCCCTATAATGCATATTTTATACTTTATGGTGAAGTTATATCCCTCATGTGTACATTGTGGGAAATTATACTGGAAGCTTACATTCAGCATTTCTGGATTTCTTTTCTTGTTTTCTACCTGAATCATAATAACTACTGTTCTTTTTCCATGAACCCTTTCACAAATACTTTCCAGCATGCTGGCTGTGCACAGTACATTCCATGGGAGCTTGACTGATGCTAACCACAACTGAAATGTTGTGGTCAAGCTTGCAACCCTTACAAGTAGCATTTATGAACATGTGGAGCAATCTTTCTAAAATAATGAACAAGAATGTACATGTTTAAGCCTAGAGAGGATAACAGTCCCGGGGTCGAGATGGTAACAACACTCAAATGTCCTTAACTCCTCTTAACTTTCATTTAAGTTATTCTGGCGCATGTATCAACAAACTCAAGAACAAAAGAAATGTCACCTCTATACAGTTTAAATAAATAAATAAAGCCTAAGGATTGCCTCATCCAAACCTCAAAGCTAGTACAAAGTCTTTCCTTGATGTCATAAAACTCTGGACGTTGCTCTGAAAAGTTAGTATGAAAAAGAATTAATTTCAAACCAATTTGATCTTCTATTAGTATTTCATTCAACAGAGGTCTCCCCAGCACAGTAAAATAAAGTGGTTGCTTTTGTTGTTTTTTTTAAGCACACTCTGCTTTCTGATAGTTTATTTTTTTACTTATATGATACCAATCAACCCCCCCTCCCCACTGTGTCTGAAAGGACTATTTTAAAGGCAGTGCTCTTTTGGCACATGTGGGAGAGAATTACTTTATTTCTTGTTAAAAGGCTGACTGCAACACAGTGATCCACTTGTACAGATATTTTATATTGGCAGGATATTAAGGGACTTACACTTGAGAATACTTCATGTTTATTCGACAGAAACTACCCTGTAAAGGAACTAGAGTCTCAAATGAAGACTCATGTTTCTGTGATGCTCCTACCAAGGGAACCGAAAGAAAGATGATCCAGAGCCCAGCCAAAAGACTGCTAGAATGTGCAGAACTTTTATGTATCCTGTATCCATATAATGCAGCAACACTTCAATGTGTGCTACAGAGCTGCTGTAGTTTCACGTTCAACAGGAACTGGCTAATTTATCTGAGATATGTCTGATTTCATCCTAAACATCCTAAGTTTCGGATGTTTCAGAGGGCACAGCCATTGGAAAATGCACACACAAAATTGATACTTACGATGTACTATCAACAAATAGTACACTTCAGGATATTACCAGGCCCCATATTCTGGAGCTCAATTTAAACCTGTAAATTCAGAAAGTTACTTCAATTTTCTTTACAGTATGCAGCCCACAAGAAGACACTCAGTTACCTCAGTTTCTGGAGTAGGTGATGGAGTAATGGAACCAAGCGATCCTTTTCGTGAACCCTGGAGATCTGTTGGGATGGACACGGGACGCTGCCATTGAGTTGTTCCCGTTGGTATGTGCCAGTAGTAGATCCCAGCAACATCATTGATTTTTTTCCAGCCAGGTGGTAAATCTGGGTCTGTCTGAAATGAATGATCACTCCAAATATCTGCTGGGAACAGAGGGGAATAAAGAGGGGGAAAAAGAAGAGATACTTGATTTTACTAAAACACGAACCATTCTTCTTGCACCAGGGGCAGACCCATGGAAGTTATGCACAGCTGGTACTGCTATTGTGCAGTTCCTGTGTAAATGAACACCAGAAAAACATACTGAATTACTGAGGCTCAAAGCTCATAAAGCTCCTGGGTTTGAAAGTATTAATTCTCTGATAATACAGAAAACATGGCTTAGGTCAGAAATTTAAAGTATGATTCACAAAAAGAAATGTATCCTTTTGTATAGGGGTCGGTTTACCTACCACATGTATTGCAGTAAACCATGATCTTCTCAAAGGCTATACTGTAAGACATTTCTTTTACAATATTCTTAAAGCAACAGGAGCAAGAAAAATTCTGAAAAAAGCACTGAACTAAAGTAAAAGAGCCAGTGTAGCTAAGCTGTATGAGAAAGCAGACACTGGGTTTCTTTAAGAAACTTGGATTTGTATTATAATTTGTCTTTCTACAACAAGAGTCAAATTCTTACCAACAGAAAGACTATTTTAAGATGTAACTGATTTAAAACTCTGCATAAGAATAAATTACATCTTTACACTGCACTACAGACCTCTCTTTTTCTGGAGAAAGGCCTTACTGAACAGGGTGGCACCAGAGCCTACATACACTCCAGAGATGGAAGTCCAAAGTCAGCTTTCACCACAGGAGACTGGGCAGTCAGCTTGCAGCTGATCCTTTTGCATCCCTGTCCAAACACAAGGGTGCATGAGAGCTGTCACTATCGAGGCAGGCCACCTCTCACCCCACACTGCCTCAGACACGCCAGCAAGTCCTCATCAGCAAGCTGTTACCTGAAAATCTGCCCAAGATAACTGGGCTGTCATCACCCCACTTCAGAAACACAGCCCTGCCAGCTTAAAGGTCAACACAGCTAGAAGTTCACAGCTGGTCTTCTGCAGGCAGGTTCGCGTGAATGAACAGGTTGCAAAGACAGGACTGATACTTTCCAACTGGAGTTTTGTCTCACTAAAGACACATGATTAAAACCTTGTCCTCACTGGGGAAAGATCCCCAAACCAGCTATTCATGGGAATGTTACAGAAGCAGCATGGGCCAATCTGCAAAAAACCAAGATAATGTGGTACAAGAGTTTGAAGACTAAAATGGAAGATTACATTAAAACATTACGACAAGTCCCTCAGGAAAAACTGATCTTTCCCCTCTACCTAAAGCTGGCTTACAGTTGGTACCACAGTCCCTTCTTACAGGGTCCAACATGACGGGACACAAGGATGCTCCCTGAAAACCTCTGGCGCTGTTCTCTGCAGAACTGAGAGAGAGAAATCTGCTTGCTGCACCCCACCATGCAGCCTCTGCTTCAGGGACTCAGCAACATGGCCGTGACAGATATGTTTTGAAAAGAATAGGAAAACAATGAAAAACATTAATCAGAAGTGAGAGCCCAAGGGGAGGGCAGCACCTGCAATGCCCTATCCTTCCCTTTTATAACCAAACAGGGAATTTGTGCTAGTAATTTCTTTTTAAAAATCAAAATACAGAGAAAAAACTAACAAAAAGCCAGTAAGGCTTTAAAAAGGTACCACAGATAGATTCAGTTTTTAATAAATGTACAAAGGAGTGAAGCAGTCTGAAGAGATTCCCACTTGCTAAAATTGTCTGGTCAATTCCCTCAGAACTTAATGCTTGTGTCTGAATGGCTGAACCATGTAATCTATAACAGAAAAAAACCCCAAACACAGCCTTCACCCCAGTAGCATTAAAACTGAGGGAAACAGTTGACACTTCAAAAATACTGAAAAAATGAAGTCTGTTACTTAAAACAAACCTTTAAATTCACTCTTGAAACAACTAGCAACACAGATGTACCTCCACAAAACCATAAACCAAGCCATTTTAATTGGTAATTCTGGCTAGGAGAGTTCTGTGAACACATTCTGTATTCTAAAGAAGACAGGATAAAACCTATATAAATGTAATGCATTGCTGTTTATAACTGCCTTCTACAAACATCAGCCTCTGCCAAAATTATTTTACTATTGGAGGCTGATCTAGGAATGTGTTTGGATATTGAAAAGAGATGATAATAAACATTGTAAATAATTCACTGAAGAGCACATGGAATTGGTGACCAAACTCTCTGGCAAACCTAGTATTTTATCACTTTATTGCTGTCTCAAGGGAAAGGATAGTAATCAAGTTCTTGCCATTATGAATCACTTGTTGCCCTTGTTTAGTTAAATAGAAATTAAAACTACAGCACCCAGCAGGCTCTTTCAAAGGACACTTATGCAGTAAATGAAGACCATTTATTTTTCCATCATTTTGTTCCACAAACTGTTCCCTCCTACTGGGCATCCCCTGTAAGCCAAGGTCAATGCTCCCTAAGCACAGGTTGTATTGGTGGCATCACAGCAGATGCAAACCTAAATGCAAGATCTGCATCTAAATGCAAGGCAGCTTTCCAGCTGCTGTTTCTGACTACGTCTGCGCCATTCTCTGCTGATGTAATCTGTGGATATTTCCTAATTAGAGAGACTAAATGCCATGAAGCTGGAAGCAGCTTTTAACCAGTTCAGGCTTTCTTCTGAAGGCACAGCTCGAAATCAGTCATTTAGAAACAAATAGAGATGCAATGAGAATGGCAGGAGCTCCAGAGCCACTGCCTGGAAGAGCAGGAATAAAATGGTACATCAAAGCATATTTTAATTTATCAGCAGGTTGTGTTAAAGTTTTTTGAGACTATAATTACTCATCTTTTTTTTTTTTTTTTTTTTTTTAAAAAGAACTAAACTTGAGGAAAATGTTCAGTTAGGGTTGATTTTGTGTTATAACAAAGGCGGAATGGAAGAATATTGGCAAGATGCTTGATTCCCTACGTACCAAATTCTGTTATCAAGAAAACTAGTTTCTCCGCCATCCTTAGCAAAATCTGTATTTATCAGCATAAAAAACCCCAAATACTCCACCCACTACTGTCATAAGCCTGTTTATCATCAGTCTAGCACTAAAATCTAGCAGTATGATAATGTGCCTGTACTAAACTAATCAGGATCTCTTCTTGTTTTAAACTGGAAGTGTACCACCTCATTTCAGTAACAAATCTCAACATGCCTGTCCGGAAAGACCATAATCTAGCTCCTTCTCTTTCTGAAGGTAAGGTAGTAGAAGATGACTAGCGTATTTACACATTAGTCAGGACTGGAAGGAAAAGATTTCATTATGTGATAGAAAGAAAATCTGATAATTGACACCTCAAGGAAAAATGCACCAGCAATGGAACTGTATGGAAGCAAATATTTAAATATTATTTAAATTAATAAACAAACTTTCTGCTTTCATTTAGTCATTCTAACAAAAATTAATAAAAGCAGCAACTAGGTGCTACTTCCACATGAAAGAGAATTTGGTGGTGATGATAAGCAAGGTGCTGGGGATGGAGACCAAAGAGCCAGTGCCCCTCTGCTCAGGTCCTTGTGCATGAGGGAACTGGAACCTCAAACCTGGTTCGCTAAATGCCAAGCAAACCTATTTCCTAAACAAAATACCCTTAAGCAAAGATAACAGGTCTAATGCAGTAACTTTTGCGCAGAACTGGGATATGTACTTGGAAAAACAGGCATGTATTTCGGATGCACAGCTCTTCTTCAGGTGCAAATCCCACCAACCAGCATGGCTAGGGCACGTAATTGTAAGCAAGAGTAGTACTCCTGAATAGAAGGAACCACAGTCCTAAAGGGCTCAAAGTTGGCAGCATACGTGACTTCAAAACAGAGACAGCAATAGTGCTGTATAGAGCCATCAGAGTGCTGGAAATCCTGTACCTGGGAGGTACACCATAATAGCACCTATATCACAGGACAATTTAACTTCGTTTCATAAGTTAAAAGCACATTTTTGGAAAACTGGGAGAGAGCAGCAAGGCAGACTCACCGTAATACAGAAAATATATTCAGGGAAATCCTACAGGTATCATGGCAACAATAAAGGCACATGTGTGTTTTGCTTTCTAAGAGATTCATTTCCACACACTGGCCTTATTTCACCTACTTTGAAGCAGATGTAAATGCACAGCCTCTGGCTGAAGCAAATGCAGCTCTGCTGGAGTCAGTGGAAGTTAGTCTGTCTTTCCCGCTAACAAGGGCTCGTTTCACTGCCTGGTGGCAGAATGACCAAGGAAGACCACTTGTCTGCAAGGCTTAACAATACTTGCAAGCACGATTTAAATTATCTAAATAGGTTAAGAAATAAAATACCCACAAAGAGATGAAGATGAGAAAGTTTTGTTGGTTTGTTTTTGGTTTCTTTTATACTCCTAGCTTAGTTTTTTTCTATTAGTAGGACTGTTTGGTGACAATTTTTCTTTTCCTCTGCAAACATCCTCCAAATAAAAAGGATACCACTGAATCACAGGATTTGATCCAGACTTTGATTATCTACAACTGTCACAAAAGTGTATTTCCACAGTTAACTGACAAAGGAGTGTTCAGTATCCAGGCTGAAAGCACAACGGTCCAAAAAGGAACACTTTCAGAGGTTTCCAAATCCAGAAAAATAATCTGGTAAATAATAAACCTATAAATCCACTTCTGAATCTCTGGCCTTCCCACTGCTCACATTCTGGTAGTAGAGACACAGTGTAAATGAAAGAATTCAAGCTGAAAAGTGCCTTGTTTGTAACTAGAAGAGCTGCACCAAAGCTTCCCATGTCAAATATTGCAAAGAATGGGATGGTGACAGGATCTAACAACGTGCTGTCCTAGTGTTTGGGCAGCAATGGGAAACTACTAGCTTAAAATCTGATGGCTGTCTTTGGTACTGGGATGAAGCATATGAAAGAACTAGCCCACAATATTACGTACTGTTACAGATGCCGTCCTTTTGGGCACATGAGAGGAACCACAAGAAAGGAACTGGGAAAACAGGAGGATAAATAGGTTTTACTAAAAAGGAAAGGAATGGGGAAAACTGGTTTTAGTTCTTCATAACTTCCAAAATCTTGAAAAAAAAATGTTTTCCTTCTGTCTTCTGGGCCTAAATAAAGCAAAACCAAAGGAAAAGAAAGACACAGAAATGTTAAAGTCTTTATGAGAAGATGCCAGTGACTTCAGCAGATCCAGGATGTGATCCTAAAGGAAGCATATTCTTCCCCCACCCTATACACACTGAAGATCAAGGCAGGCATTGGAAGGGAGGGGAAGACGAGTGAATGAATGAAGGCATTAACCAAATTAAAGGAGCATTTCTATTAAACAGCACAACAAAAAGAACACAGGCCTTGAATATTTTAATCCCATTTATTATGATTCTATGATTCAATGTGCAAACTTAACCTCCTCAGGTTTAAAAAAAGAGAAAAAAGAAAAAAGAATGCAAAGACAAATTTTCTCCTCCCTTTGCACACACTACAGTGTAATCTATGGTACCACCTACTCCCATAATTCACAGCAACGACAGTCACCAGGTAGCCTTGCCTAAGCATTGCTGCAAGAAGCACAAATGCTCTCTCAGAAACAAATGCAGCAAAAATGCAAGCCACTAGGACAAGTGATTATAACTCAGGCAAGCCTGTCTAATTTGGGGAACATTACACAACACAGTGATGAACAGCCAGAAGCCGGTCATTTGTCATCATCTCTCCTCACAGCATGCAACTGGTTGTCATGACAACCCTGTCGTCCTCCTTGCAGAATCGCTGAACCAGCCGCATCCATTCAGGGAGAGGAACATTCTCAAACAGGTTCCAGGAAAATGTGCTGAAACATGGGATTTACAGGCATAAAGGTAATCAGACGCAATCTGCGCCAAAAAGAATTGACATTTTGATCAACTGTAACATAAACCATAATCAGAAGACACCGACTTCTTAAAAACCCTAAGGAAGCCTGGGATGAATCACCTGTACTATTTTTTTCATGTGTTGTGACCTTCATCCTGCTGTATAAATCATGAGTTACTACAGGCACACAAGGCAATCAAGCAGAGATGACTAATCCTAAGGAAGAGAGAAGAAAGCAGATTTGTCAACATTCAGGAAAAAAACCCCACACCATTAAAACCACTTGTTTTGATGTCCTGGCTTCTTCTCCCTTTCAACCACCAAACCCCAAGCTGTTGCCATAAAGGACCGAAGTTCTAGCACAATAACCAAAGAAAATCAAGGGCAAGTGGCTTCAGGAGAGAAGCTCAGAACTGTTAATGCCCTGGACAAGTATTCAGGATGGTACTACCCTTCCTGCTTAAGTGGGAGAATTTCAGGGCTCCACAAAGTGTCTGCTATGGGGCAATACAGCCCAAGGTCCAGAGCTGAAGCTGTGAGAAACTAGCACCACAGCTTGCGTTTACAGGAGTTCATACTAATAGCAGCAGCAACAACAGAGAAAAGTACCAGAGGAAGACCGTGAGGAAAGGTTCATGTGTTTCTTCCTGGAAAATAGGCCAAAAATAGGTAAGAACAAGAGGACTAGCCTGTTCATCAACCAAAACCATCCATCCACAAAACCAGAGTCCAGCAAAGGAAGGAAGGAAGGCTTTGGAGGCAACCTGAATAACTGGGCTGTCGTAGCAGAAGCTGTGGACCAGGGAGAAGCCAGTCTTCTGGGAAGACCTGCCCCACCTGGAAAAGGGGAGCTCTTTTGCCAGGTGGAGCAGCAGCAGCAATATGAAACGGCAGACATGGAGGAAGGACCACCTCAGCTGGAGCAAAGGCTGGTGAACTGCTCCCTGAAAGTGCTGGAGTGGAGGCACCTCCTACAGCTCCTGCAAAACTTCACTGTGTGACAAGATCTCCATCTCTTCATTAGGGGGCTGATTAACACTTAGAAGAGCTGGGCAACCAAAAGGCTGTACTGGGGCTGGCTGAAGTTAAATTTTCTTCATAGCAGCCTCTAAGGTGCTGTGTTATACATCTGTGACCACGAAAAGCATTGAAAAAACACCAGTAGTATAGCTATTGATGAGCAGTGCTTGCACAGAATCACAGAATCCCAAGGGTTGGAAGGGACCTAAAAAGATCATCTAGTCCAACCCCCCTGCAAGAGCAGGGTAACCTACAGTACATCACACAGGAACTTGTCCAGGCGGGCCTTGAATATCTCCAGTGTAGGAGACTCCACAACCCCCCTGGGCAACCTGTTCCAGGCCATGACCTTCTCGATTTCCCACTCTGCCCCCAGACAGAATGTCTGTGCATTGGTTTGCTGACGGGTCGTGGTCAGTGATTGAGTTTGCACCACTTTTTTAGATACGATTTTTTTTTCTTCACTTATTAAGCTGTCTTTATCTTGATTAACGAGTCTTTCTCACTTTTGCCCTTCAGATTCTCCTCTCCATCCTGCCGGTGGGGGGAGTGAACCACCACAAAGGCATTCAAAGCATACTGGCCAAGCCCAAGTTCCAGAGAGGCAGTATTAATTGGTTTCTTGCTTATCTGAAACGCTAGTTCTCTGTTCTTTCCACTAGATGGCAAAAGCTTTTCCTTAAAAATAATACCAGATAATAATAAAAACACAGAGCAGAGTGTACCTCTAACTTGGTCTAAATCCACTGCAACTGCATATTGTAGGATTGTGCCCTAAAGGACCTCCTCACCAAGGAGGACTCTGAGCAACAAATAATTTATCCAGCTCATTAACAAGTCACTAAAAATGGTCCTGTGAGTTACATTTCAGGGCTAAAAGAGGCCAGCAGCAACCTGCACCTGCTTTTCTAATACTCTTTGACATAGCATCTCTTCTTCCCATGCCTTTCCCCACAGAGAACAGGACTGCAGCATACGATCTTGCGTTCCGAGTTCTTACCCTATTTAACTACTTTGTATTGTTTTAGGGGGAGAGTTGTCTGGTCAGCAGAAATAAAATTAAATGTCCATCTCAGCCAAGGGACTGCTGGACTCACACAACAAAGCCTGCACATGCACTGTCACACCAGCACACACACTGCACAGCTCAGCAGGAAAAGCAACCTGCACATGCGTTATCCTTAGATCCACAAAATTTATCTGTCTCAGCAACAGCAGCTATCATTTGGCAAAAAAACAGGGAAAAATCACTTTGGTGGCAGTTCTGAATTTATGTATTTCTCCACTAAAATAAAGAGCCTGATTCTCCTGTCTGTTCAAAGTGAATCGATATCTTAATGTCAAACCATCCACAGAAGAGACCATTAACTATTTCATTTCTCGCAACAAACAATCAGCAATAATCACACAAAACAAAGACTCAGTCTATAAATGCTGACACAGAAAGCAGTTAAACACAGATATCCTTCTGACTTAAAGAAGTAAGATGCCTGCAGAGCGCAAGGAGATGCTGTACCAACGTATGGCATACAGCAGTATGGTCACCTCAACAGCCTTAACTCTCCACACAAGAACTGTTGCACTATAATGCTTTCTTTCCAAGTAAAATTCTGTTTTACAAGCATCAAACATTAGAGAGTTCAGAATCTCCTGATCTGTAATTCTCTGTTATACAGGGACTGGCTGCAGCACAAGTGGGTCTCATCTCCCTTAGACCTTTGTTAATAGCGGGTGCTACTTAACTTGACACATACCACCAAAAACAGATGGAGATATCTTATTCCCTTATTTCACTATAATACACTTCCCACCAAGTCCTGATACTAAAGAATGGCAACAGGCTTGGACTACAAACTTTTAATCTGATTTGTTTCAACCAAGGAATAGAAAGAGGCTCAACAGTTTAAATTTGGTGACATTAGTAAATGCCTCTTCAATCAGAATGACAAAAATAGTAAAATAGAGCATGGAAGAAGGAATCTGACTGACCAGCAGTCACTGTTCTGTTCTTGCTTTAGAATAGCAACTGCAGGAAAAAAAAGAAGCAGTTTCCATAAAAAGTCAGGTACTAGGCAAATGACAATTTTCTTCATCCAAAATATGATGAAATCAGTAGGCTTCAGGAGAGAACAATGTACAGAAAGGAAGGACTGTACTTCTCTGGAGAACATAGTGCATAAATATATTGATACAGTCTGAAATTTTGCAGAAATGTTCATTAGAGGGTTTTGTGCATATGACCGGCTAATTAGAACAGCGAAGCGTCCAGTGGCACAGACATACAATTCAAATGGTGGTTTGACTAAAGCGCTTTTGTCTGACAGCTTCATTTACAGCACTATGTAAACACATTAGAAAAAACTTCTTCTGAATTTAATGATTCAATGAAAACAAAACATAAAATTGAATTACAATGGAGTTACTCTCTGAAATTAAATGTTTTGCTTCAAGAAAAAGCAAAACCTGTAAGAATAGCCATTTCCCATCTCAGATGCAAGCTCTGCTGATCCCTCAAATCCACTGCTCGATATTGGCAGATGCTGTACGACACCATGAAAACAAGGACTTTATCTTCACATCAACCTGGTGAGGCAGAAGAGAGCAACCCCTGTTTCTAACAAAGGCAGGCAGAGGTAGGACAGGTCTGAGATGCGTTAAATAGCTTGATCAGAGTCATGGCCAGACCTCTGCATGCTCCCCAGATCTGTGCACACCCCTGCACTCAAACACAAGATCAAGGTGCACAGACACACACCAGCTGCAGCTCTCCAGTGTGTCCACCTGCCAGAGCCCCTTCCATCCCACACGAAGGGCCACTCTTCCTGATGTGGCAAAAAAGCAATTCCCACCCCATCCTACCAAATCTAGTTAGTATAGTACTATCAATGAAAAGCAGAATGTTACTTTTAATGATCTATATAATGGATTGGTTTGCCACTTTAAAGTCAAATGCGTATTGGAGAACAAACAGAAAGCCTTCCTGCCCCCCCCCCCCCCCCCAACGTAGTATCCAAAGACCTAATGTTTCCCCACCTCCATATTCATGTTGCTACAGTACTGAAGGGAATGGAGGAGCCATTAGAGGTGCATAAACATGAAATACTGCACAAGCAGAGGAAGCAATGCATTTGCCCTCAAGGCCTACAGTCTGCCTGCAGAGAAAGATGTTAAGGGAGAAGCTCAGGCAGCTAAAGGCTGTGTTGAGGCCTTGTAACATGAACTCAGCTCCACTTTCCAGACTCCAAGCTTTGAGACTTCACCCCACCCAAAAAAACTCAACACAAAACCCCCACAATGTTAACCTTTTCAAAAGTAATATTGCTTCAATTGAACTTCTCCTGCACAATGCACAGAGCCATATATGAAACACAATGTATACTATCTACAACAGGAAGGCTTTATGAACAGCGGTTTCTGACAGCAGGTGGAAGCATCAGGGGAGCTGGCTGTATTTCACCCCCAAGAGAAGAGGAAAGCCTGCTGTTAGTGCACAGTGGGCTCTTGTAGCCCAGAAGTCTATTTAAGTATTTCGCATCACTACACTGGTATAAGCTTTCTACTTAATCTTTACTCATACTATCCAGATAGCTTTTGGTATTAAGCAAACTCAGAGATGTTAATCACCTTTGAAAGCATCCACCTAGCGTTAGAAATATCATTATTTTGATTCTCGTATCTACATTATGGCACTCTGGCACTAAAACTTTCTGTTTATTTTTCAAAGGTATGTATTTATAAACATAACTGAAGTTAGGTTCTGAAATCTCCATTTAAGGAGATAGAAATGGTATAACTGGCATAATAACTAACATGAATTAGAAGAAAATTCAGAAAAGTAATTGTGGCATCGATAATCCTGGTAAACCTAACTTAGCAAACAGGAGCCAGAAACAAACCTAACACAGCAGAACTAGAGTCCTATACTGAACAAATACCTGAAAGAGAAAAAGGGAGGGATTCATTTTATGGTTCTGCAGAACCACAACAGAATTTCACTTGCAACCAGCACTGCCTTCAATGCAAAGTATATTAGCAAAACAGCTACTCGCTTTAAAAACTTGAGGGCAAACTCTCCTTAAAGCTGCATATCCTTTACTGCGAAACCTGAGCTAGAATCTCCCTCTAATCATGCAGCTTCTTGGTAAGAATGCAAGGATGCCAAAGCGTTGTAGAACAATACACAAAAGATCTCCAGTATATGATGCACCACAAGCCACTGAGATCTATTAGCACTATGGAAATGACACAGCTGTTGGCCATCACAAGTTGTCACAAACAGTAAAACAAGAGATGCACAAGCAACAGCATGGTTCTTCTCCCAGCTGAAAAGAACGTTCAATCTTTGGTGAAAACCTGACAATGTGCAGACATGCCAAAGGGCTGCAGGTGGTCTTGGGAAGCAGGAAAACCACAGTTACATAGGATGAGAAGACTTCCCTTTCTGGATTTATATTTAGCTTTGTTGCTGTGCAAAAATCCCAAAAGACTGCAAACAGATCTTACGGGATTAGGACACGCGTGGCTTCAAGAGTTGTTTTTCTAATGCACAGCCTTCATTTTAGAGTTTCCTTCACCACAGTTACCTACTTCCTGCTTTTTATTAAAGTTCTTTTACTATTACTCTTCTGATCTGCTACTCACAGTCCTCACGCACAATGGCAGGTAATTAATTACCTTTTGGCACTCTGGAAGGATCGAGGTCACAAAATACTTTGAAAGCAGTAGCTTGGTACTCACTGGCAGTTGCAAAGGTTTTATGTTAGGAACTAGAATCAAGACAAAAATCCTCATGCCTACTGCTTCAGAGTTGAACTATCAGAGGACTAGCACGTGCACTTCCGTATGCCCTATTATAAAATTCAAGGTAGCAGAACTAGAAAAGACAAAGATAAAATTCTTCCGCAGGCAGAGACATTGAGCATAGTAGCACTCCTGAGCTTGGAAAAGGAATGACAGGGAGGAGGGAAGGTTGTCACAGAAATCTGTAAAATCATGAATGGCGGGAAGAAGGCAAGGATGGAAAGGAAATTATCATTCACTGTTATTTACTGCTTCCTATAACAGAAGAGCAATGGGCACCTAATGAAATTATTGGAGAGCAATTTTATAAGAAAAGGAAATACTTTTTCATACAAGACATCATTAAATTACAGAGCTCATGCTCACAGGATGTTGTGGATGCCAGAAATATAAATAAGGCTAAAAATGACTTTTAAAAATCATGTTAGAAAAGTCTATAAAGAGCAATTAAAGAAAATAACATGAATGACATACCGAGTCTGAAAGCCCTAAACCCAACAATTGCTGAAAGTGAAGAAGATACGATAACGGAGAACCACTTTATTCTAGCCCTGGTTTTTGCTTTTATTGCTGCCTTAAGTTTCTGGTGCTGACCACTGTCAGAGGCAACCTCTAAAGAGCTACATGAGCCTAAGGTCTGCTCGATACACCGCTCTTACAAGTTGAGGTACTATATGGTGATGTACAAAATGGAACTGTAATCCAGCTCCTGTAAAGCGAGCTCTAGCTTCCAGTCAGTATATTAGTTTGCATTGGAAATAATGGAACTGACAACACTGTCAGAAGACTTTTATCAAAGTAACCACAACAATTATACTGGGTCAGATTAAAAAGCCACATCTGATAAGAGAACCCTCAATCTGATAAATTCAGATTAGATATAAGGAAGAAGTTCTTTAATGTGAGGGCAGTGAGGCACTGAAACAGGCTACCCAACAAAGTGGCAGAAGTGGATGGAACGAACACTCCATCCCTGGCAGTGTTCAAGGCGACATGGCCTAGTGTGAGGCATCCCTGCCCATGGCAGGGGGGTTGGAACCAGACAATCTTCAGGTCCTTTCAAACCTAAACCGTTCTATGATTCTATGATACATCCAAGCCTCTTCTAAGGGAGATAACTATTTTCAGAAGAAAAATCCACAATAAATTTGCTCTCCTTACTACAAAGGTACACAGTTTGCTATCCTGAGATACATAACCACCTCATATAACAGAAATACAAGAGTTATGCGACTAAATATTACTATCTGTACACATCTGTCACCTTCAATTTTATATTAACGTGTACCTAACAGGAAGATGTTATGACTTTTATACTAAAAATTGTACAGAGCCATCTAATAGATAAAAGTTTCTTTATAGGCAAATACATGTCAGGCTTAAATATCTTTATGATTAAGGGGAACATATTCAAACTACCGCAAAGAGTAGTAACTAAAAGCAGATGCCATCTAGTGATCACCACAAAGCCAACTGCTCAAGAGGTAATTAACACCTCTTAAACTACAGGCTTTCACATATGACAACTATTCCAGTTCAAAAGAGCTCTTATGTCAGTAAATGTTTATAGTCTTGCTTCCCATGTATTATTTGCATTCCAGAAAAATTCAGAAATCGAAAGAAGAGATGACAGCAATATACTGGATACAAGATACTAGTTAGAAATTCACTGTTTCTGCACTCGTAACAAGTTCTCAGTGAATCCTGCCACCTTCTGAAAACAGAATTAGGCCAGATGAAAGACTATGGCCAGTATAACATACAATCCTGACACAGCATCTGTAAAGTGATAAGCCAAAAGAAAAATAACTAAGTCAAAATAACTTGGTCTGGTGGCCTTCAGGCTGACCCTTTTGCAGTAACGTTAACAGGAAGAGAAAATAAAGAGAGCTTTCTCTCTCTTCTTAACTTTGACCACCACCTTACCCATCAGGAAGTTATAAAATAACAAAGCACGTCCCACCAGATGACCTTCAGTGTATTACCAAATGATGTAGTAGGTTTGTACATCCTTGCAGAATTCAAGCTGTAAGGCTCATTCCTTTCAAAAGTTTACTTCTAAAACACCAGAGAAATGAAAAGCTCCTCCTGTGAACTTATCCTTGTTTTCAGCATTTTTGACAGAAATTTTTATAATTTTATATTGTGTCTTGTGTTAGCTGGTGCTTTTGAAATCCCAGCTCCTGGAATCATGAGAAAATCGCAGCTTGTCCATTAAAAAACAAAACCAAAATAAACCAAAGAAAAGTCTCACTACAACACGTCCCCCCTCCAAAAAAAAAAAAAAAGCTGAAAAAATTAGAATTAAACCCCTGAAAGATAAACACTGACCTAAAATTGGCTCTTGTTTTTGCAGACACATTCTATATTCCTGCTTGGGGTCAAGACGTATTTGTTTCAAGAAAAAATTATATCTTTTTTCTATAGCTTTTAATTGGTTTCTGGTGTAAATGGGAACATTTATTCCTATTCATCAGCACTATATTACAGCCTTTATAAATGCATGATAAGCATTCTTGTGTAATTAAAGATGTAAAAGAAGTATGTGAATAATAAAAAAGAGCAACAACTGCAAACTCCCTCCCCTTCCTTCTGAAGAGCCTTCCTGCTTTCAGTGCTCAGTCTGTCCACTTGCCCTGTGTGCAGATGCAGTGGTTTAGCAGAAGAAAATAAGAGAGACCTAGTATGCAAATGCTAGATATACTCCCTCACCTACAGTAAAGCGTATGTTGTATACATAAAAAGAAAGGTTAAAATAAAAAATAAGTTGGTCAAACACATAGAAGGAAGCACACTTGATAAATTTACAGAAATCTCAAAGTTACAAAAGTGAGAATTCAATTATGACATGATGTGATTCTATTATGTCATGACATTATGACATGACGTACGATTCTATGATTCTATAAGAGAAATACAGAAAAAGGATATTCTGTTAATGATCACACATTCACACTGATAGTTGCAAAAGGGCCTTACTTCCTAGTATGTACCCTGAATACTTGGAGGCAATATAATTTTTACAATGCCCAACACACCCATTTTAGTGCAAAAAACAATCCTGTATGAAAAATCAAATAAACTTCCTATTCTATGCCAGTGGCAGCTGAGCCCCAAAATCTGTTTTTCTGATGTTACCTTCCTGCTTTGCTGATCTCTTTGTTAGGAAAATGTTGGTTACGTTTCAGTACAATTAACCACAGAAAGCAATGTAGTAACAAAGTTCCTAAATCAACCTACTGACAGGCTCCAGTGGCAAAAAAAAAGGAGACTCACTATTCTGGTTTAGTTAAGCACAAAAGAAAATAAGGTAATTTGAGTTTAGCACCAAATATTATCTCGAAAGTCTGCTATAGCTACAGAGCATGACATATGATGCTGGCTTGCATACAAAACTGTTGAACTAAATTTCAAACAATTTTACAAAGGCCAAACCAGATCACTGTTTCTTGTTATTAGTTCGTTTTTGTAGGGAGCAAATACAGTTATGCTATTTAATTACAATTCCACAGACGAAGGCAAAAGGTTGTGTACAGGCTTGTGTGAACCAGCTTTCTGACAAAAGATTGTTTTTCCGACCTGGCCAAATTGCTTGATTTAGGGCTGGCAAAATGAACAAAACCCACCACTGTCCAAGGTACTAGTCACCAATCTTTGACAGGTCCCAGTCAAATACTGGCTATAAACCACCTTACATTTCTAAACACCAAAGCCCTAGGCACTACATCAGAAGTTGCTTCACCTTGAACTTCAGGGAACGACTAGGGGTACTGATCTTACGTTAGACAACTTTTTTCTTCCCTTTGACTGTGAGGAAAATAAAGCAATCCCAGAGGAGAAATCTCTGACGTGTGAAGGAGAAACTAGAAGTCCAGTTCATAATGTATTTTAAACCTATGTAAAAACATTCAAGGGCTATGGATCAGAAGTCTAAAACATCACTTGTCAATTCACTACTGAAATGATGAGCATTCAGAAAGATACCTTTACAGTATTAACTGCACACCATGCACTCTGCAACTGAAGCTGCTAGATACCAGCTGATTTTCCACTGAGCAGAATTTTTACAAGCAGATAAAATAATTTATATTCAATATCCAGAGCTAAGTGGCATTGCCAACCAGAACTACTAAGAAGTAAAACAGAAGTGCTACTTACAGTTACTAGACGCTCCCATATAGTTCAGTGTGTACTGGTCTGCTACCAGCATCCTTTAAGTTTGCAATATACATGCCCCAACAGCTTCATACTCTCCGTCTCTGTAGCATCTCCAACTCAAAAATGGGAAAATACACTGATATGTTTAAACAGACACTTAGTCTAATGAAGAATGGTGCTTTAGTGGGAGAAAAGAAAAGCTGTCCCCATTCAACTGCCGGTAGATGTAACAGAGGAAACACTACATGTTGACCACATAAATGACTGCTTTTTCTAATAAGCCAAGAAAAAATGAGAGAGATGGCTACACAGGAATTACAGCAGTGTGTGCATAACAGTGCATTCTCTACTGAATTGATTTCAGCTTGCAAGACATTGATGTATTTTCTGACTGACTCTGCTCAGGAGACAAGCTTTTGAAACAGTACTTTCAGCTCACAAGCCTTTAGATATCAATCACATCAAGATTTAATCAGCTCAACTTTGGACCAGAACACCTCCTCGCCCTGCAAATCAACTCCTAGAAATATATTTATGTTATTTTTTTCTCCTTAGCTGCCTGCATAAACACAAAAAGACTTAAAAAACATATGGCAAAGATCCACTCTTTGAAGACAAAATTCTCCTTAACGCTGCTAACCTCGACTCCCTGACGGTGCATTGCAGGAGTGGTAGAAATTGATTTAGTGAAAGACTTCTATTAGTGAGAGCGCTGTTCTCATCGCAAAGTCCCTCCCCTCACTATAATCAATAATTTAAGCAAAGCCAAGAATCATGTCAGCCAAAATGACCAGGGTAACCTGACTGTCTTTTTCTTGCAGAGTATTAGTAAAATTAAATTACAGTCTGAATGAGAATGTATGCCAATTTAAAAATTAATGTGGCCAATCTGAGTTGTGCATTTTGGCTTTCATTTTGAGAAGGGCAGGAGGGATGGGTTCCTTTGTTCCTTACCAAAAACTTCTCAGTTCAGGAAAGAACCAAAAATCCACTTCTAAAAAGTAAAAGAAGCCATAACCTTAGAGTATTTTATTAGTTACGTGCAAACAAAAACATGCTCTACAGACCTACAACTCCTACTTGAGTATTATGACAGTGCTACTATACTTTCAGTGCACTGCAACTATCTCTGAGTGAACACTGAAGCATTCCATATTTAAATTTAGCACTGCAGAATCCCAATTCAAAAGCAAGTAAAACCAAAATAATAGGAAAAAGTTCTGTTGATATTAAATTATGTCACTGTTTAAGAAGAAAATAGTTTCATTAAGAAACAGTTTCATGAAGAGTTCTGAGACTGACTACTGCAAGGATTTCGCATGAAAATTATACTAGGTAATAAATTAGTCCAGTGTATCAAATGATGTACATATAAGATGATCAACATAACAAACAGCAGTTAAAAACAATCCCTGTAATGCAACACGATATAAAAATGGATCGAAATGCCCCAGAGACCCTACAAGCAGGGAGCAAAAATATATGCTTCACATTTAGGGCTGTCCTCCCCCTCTTCCCCCAAGGATTTGTCATCATTGAAGTATCACGGATAAATCTACTACGCAAACCAAAGGACACGCACTGCTAGCCTTTAGAAATCCAGATCTCAGGCACTGCAAGAAACCCACTTAATGTCATTACCTTGAGCTCTGTGGCATCCTGATATTGGACATTTACAACCTAATGCTGAGTACCCAGGGGCTCCATACATCTCAAAATGAAGCAATTGAGCCTTAATGGCAAATATATGTGCTTTCATGGGATTGCTTAAAAAAGGCTTCATGTCCCTTAAGGCAGGGACCATACATACACTCTCATGTAAGCACTAAGTTCAGAGCAAGGTCTCTGCAGTATGCCATATCCCATCATACCAGACCTCTCCTGGCCCATGGAGATGGCATGGTACTACCCTGAATCCACACACAGTCTCCTGCTGCAGCAGCAAGGAACCCAAGGCTGCCTGCAGCACCATCTAGTCCATGTCTTGGTGGCACATGCTGTGGGTTTCTGTGTGTTTAATGCCACAGCTTGCAGTAGCAGAGTTGTGACTCAAGAGACCCATAACCTCAATTCAGCCAATCCCATGTTGTTAATTAAAGCAGAATTAAATTTCAATCAGCTAAAGTTGATTTGTGTAAGAGTTAACCATTTGAGGAACCAGTACATTAAGACTCTGGGGTCTAAAGAAGCTGCTAACCTAGGGAGAGTAAAAGAAGCGTCTGCAAGTGCAAATATACCAGGGCAGTTATCTTCCATTTGCTTCCTACTGCCAGTGACAAGCTCACCCACTGCTCAGGGAACCCGATGCTGCAGATGCTCAGAGAAACAACTGCCCCAGCCCAGGCTTGGGTTTTCCCCTCTGCAGAAGATTAGCAGCAGAGAGGCAGAGATCACTTCTAAGCAGGGGACTCCCAAACCTGTACCAGCCACCCGCACTGGCATACACCTAGGTGAATTGCTGCTACCCCAGCAGCTGTGAGATCCTCCACAAGCTCAGGGGCACTGTAAAGACCAGAGGCTCATTTTGCTGAGCAGCAACACCGTTTCTGTACCACACCTCCCCCAGCTAAGATACAGGAGCACAGAAGACGACAAGCAAGCACTCAACAAGGCTGCAAAGAGCTTCCACCTAGCAGAATGTACCTGTTCCCAGCCTGCCTTAATGAACAGGGCCTGCAGATTAAGAGTCCTCCCAAAGGTAACACTGCTTTTTCCTTTCCTTCCCCAGAGATTTCTATACCCATTTCAAAGTATCAGTCAGGTGGGTTGAAGTTTGGCCCAAGTTCTATGCAGCATTCAGAAGTGCTGAGGCAGAGATTTACTGGATCGATTTTGGTCATTATTATTACTTGTACAGCTTTATGAAACAGGAACTTTCTGTTTTTAAGGGGGGCAGTTAGCCTGACATGAGTTGATGATGGTTTTTTTTCTGTGCAACCTCCTGCCTTATCATCCTTCTGAAAGAGGATGGGACCCTGACTTTTCCCCATTACCTTCTCTCTTTTCCCTTACGTGGTTTGCCTTCCTTTCCTCTTTGCTTGGTCCTGCATCTGACTGGACCTGAACTGTTTCCATGGTATCAGGAGAGACCTTTAAAAACATACAATGCTAGGTGCAGAAGAGCTTTTTCAGCCAGACTCATGCAATCTCAGAGCGGACATGCAAAATTCAGAATGACACCCAACCACCACTGAAAAACACAGAAGCTTAAAAAGCTTCCAAAAGTAGTTTGTCAAGGTAAGTACCAGACACAATTAAGCTATTCACTATTTCTGAAACTTGACCTTTCCCTACAGATGTTCAGAGGAGCCTTCCACTTGACTGTAACACAGAAGCAGCCCTCTGATTTTGCCCAGATTAGGAATTACATACTCCACTATGCTAGCAAAGAAAATGTCCTTGAGAAGACAAGCACAGAGCAAGAGAGGAAGCATCAAGGGCAAAATAAACTAGCTTGTTAAGCTCCTGACCAGTGGCCAGCAACCCAAATGGTTAACATCAAAATTAACAAAGCTATTTCAGTTAGGAAAAGACCACATTTGACACTGTTTTAGCCAAAGTACTAAGCTAGGCACAGAAATGCTCTGGTAGTCAAAGCACAGCCACTAGAAGGCAAGTGTCTTTGAACTCAGAGCACCCAAGGACAGATGTCACACTGGGAAAAAGCTGTGTTTGGAAATATGACAAACCACCCTAGACCCTTTAGGCACAATATAGCGGAGATTAACCAAGGAGTGATTTTTAAGACAAAGCCAGACCCAGAAAAGGAACAACTTTAGTTTCCGCAGGGTAGATGTTGCAGGCTCTATGCAGCTGGTTAATTCATTTGTGAGTGTTACTTGATGTGCATCACGCTTAGCCTATAGTTGCTCCTCCAGAACACAAGTCCTCATTCTTACCTCCTGTCTGCTGCCTGTCTTGGACACCAGCAGGCATCTCAAAGGACACCAGGCAGGCAGTTGAACCAAGCCCTCCCTAGAAAATGAATGGCTCTGATGAAATAAAGAATCGTTCTTTATCTTTTTGGTAAACAGTAAGTATGAAACTAAAGCGTGACCATACAACATATGCTGGAAAGTGTAACTGCAAACAGAGCTTGGGAGAGTATGCTAATCACAATTGTATAAAACATCTATCCTGCCATTCCTGACTGTGGACACGTTAATTCACTTTTCACACCTATTTTTACTAAATATCCCAATTCAAAAGGGTGCTGCTCCCTGCTCCTTCCTGTAGAAATTCCGGTTTAAAGTCAGAGCACTTATCCGAGGATCCAAGATACAGATTTAGGTAGCTCCACTACAAACCAAAGGGTGGGCAAAACCAACCTGACTGTCCAAACGCAACAAGTGGTCTCCCTGTGGAAATGATAGCAGCATGTACTTGAGAGAGTCATCTTTCAAGTTCAATTTACTATCAAGTACAATTTATTTTGTGGCCTTCTACCAGTAGACTTTGAATGCTGACAGCAACTGTGAACATGGTGTAACCGTGTGGCCTTTTAGGTTTTCTTTATTTTAAACTGGCTTACTTTTTCTTCCCTGAAGTCCTCTTATAGGGATAGCTAAAAGAAAGATACACATGCAGTTAGTTATTCCATATACAGAATGTTACCTACACTGGGGATATACAGCAGCAGCCACCTTTCCTATTTCATAAGCAGTCAGTAAATGGTGGAGTCCAAGACTATAAAACATGCACTGTTCTTGATACACGGTTATCAGTAACATGCAGGACTAAAAAAACAGCTCAATATTAAAAGCTGACAGGCCATAAGATGCATAGCAGGTGTGAACCAGAGCCTTCTTTCCCCAAAATCTGAAAATTGATGTTTACCTAAAACCTTACAATTGTACAGGTGATAATATATTCTTTTTCTAGTATTGTAGGGTTTGTCCACAGTGTAACTGAATGTGTTTCTGCTAACATGTATCTTTTTTCCATAATCAGGAACACAGAAAACATATTCTGCAGTAAATACCATACTTATTATTTTGCTGTCTATAACGGATAGATACTGCAAAGGAAAAACTGCCTTCTTAAGAGGACATCCATTATAATTTTGCCAAAGATGCTGGTTAAAATCAGAGGAGGAGCTGACCATCAGTATAAATCTGACTTGTTTATGATTTGCTGTAAGTTTTACTGTATTAGAGGGATATTCTACCTAAATGACTGTTATTTCAGAATACCAGGCTCTATTTAAAAGAGTGACACTCCTGATCCCCCAGAGCCAGACTCACTGCTGCCATTTCTCTACTGGGTTGAACTTGATTATTCGTAACTGGCTATTAAACTGCCCTCCTGGATTTGCTTGGAGACTAGCAGCAGGCAGGTATTGGTATATGGTAGTTGCATGTAGTGGTGGCACACCCCAAAAAAGAGAAGACTTGTACTTTTGATTCCCCTTTGAATAATGTTTTCAACAAGGGAGAAACAAGGCACTGGGTGAGCCAAAGGCTGAGGAACCGGGGAGCAGAGGAGGCTGCTGTGCCTGCACAGTCACCCACAGCTCTGAAGTGAGCAGGGAGGATGACTGTCCCAGAATAAGAAAACCTACAGCTCTCTAACACCGAGAGTCCCACATCTCAGGGACCTTCCTAATTGTGGGTCTACCCCATGCTCTGGAAGGAGGGTGGTGGTGTTCAAATAAAGACAAAACAGGAAGCAAAAATGTTTAAGAAATATGCCTGTGTTTTAGAGGTGTTCCGGTGAGCTTCACCAAAGGGGGAAAAAGCCTCCCACAAACAGACAATGGCACTAGCATCACCCACATCCTCCCCTAAGTCTGGGGATGTGCTTGGCTCCTGCTGTTCACACCACAGAGATTCCTAAAATGTAGGTGAAACTGATGAATACATAGAGACAGAGAAAGAACAGGTAGCTGGTGTAATAAAATATGATGTGTTTACTTTGAAAGCTAGACTAAGAAAATTCTCTTGAAAGAGGAGGAGAAAGCATCCCCCATGATTTAAAACCAGTTGTAGGCCACCTGCAGTTTCAAAGACATCTGGAGCTGGTGTTTGGTTACCCACAAGACTCTCCAAACAAGAGATGAGCTGGATCAGTGCAGTAGATCCTGGAGAAGATGCAGTGCCTGAGGCCAAGAAAGGCAAGCTTGGTTGTCTGGGGAGGGTCCTGGGTGTCAGCCAGCTCCAGTGGCAAGCCCCTGCCTGCCTGTAGGAACTGCTGCCTGAAACCCATTAGGGCTTGACACATGCTAAGCATCTTGATAACATTCTAGTGCTCTGCTGTCTACAAGTCTTTTCTGCTTCTCAAATTCATTTTTGAAGCACTGAATCTCAGAAAAAAAGGTTAGAGAGCTATAAGTGCTCATAAAATTCTCTGAAAGTTGACATCAATATAGTCCTTCTCAAGAAGCAGATACACATAATTTCTTTGGAGGAGAAAGAAGTTTCCTCAAAACACAGTTCTTACACTGCACTGTGCTTGTGGTGTTTGGTGCCCCTGTTGTTAATGGGCTCTATTATATTTGTTTAGCCACATTACAGATCAGCAACATTAACATTAGCTGGTTTGTTTAATAACCAGCCATTTGGCATCTTTAAATTGGGTTGAGCTCATTCAGAGAAAGTCAAGCCTCTTGAAAATACCTTTTCATTAGACCACAAGTAAAAGTATCCTGCCCTAAGGAAAGTTCAGGAGGATTTTGTCTAAACAATGAAGCATCCCCAGTGCAAATGCAAATTTTTCCAGGGCCTTTGAATTACATACCTCCAAAACACTTCAAAACAAAACAAACAAAAGCCCCCACAAAGCAACATTCAGTTTTCCAGTATTTGAATAAAGAATTCTATTAACAGAGGGAAGAGAAGGACAAAACAATTCAGAAGCCCTGACAGAAGTACACTGCTATTTTAAACAGTGTCCTCTCAGGAAAACAGTATTTCTTCCATATTCCTATGCATCCTAAAGTGGAAAATATAATCTCTGGATTGAAAATTAGCACTTTTCCACGTAACTGCTGGAAACAGTTAATGGACTCTTTAATGGACTTTAAAAACACTCTTTAATGGACTGTTCTCAAAACTGTTGTCTTTCCTCACCCCTGCTATCCAAAGAGTCATATGACTAAAACTGTCTAACTTTTGCAGATTTTTCTTCCAGGTACGTTTCTCCCTTTGGTCCCTAACATTTATTATTGGAGGAAGGGTTGGAGAGCACTGCGCTGCATAGACCCCATGCAATGTTCTCCTCTAATGCAGATGCAGTGGCAGCGAGAAGCCCTAACCGCACTCAAAATCTTGGATCACTAGGATGGGCGCCACCAGGGCTCCCTCTGTAACTCCCCGAGTCAGGAGGGCTTCCCTTCACCCATGCTGGCACACAGAAACAACAAGGAATGAAAGACTACACTAAGAAAACTGGAAAGACCTACCACAGGAAAGCATCACATGCCTCTGGAACAGATGGCACAAGCCCGTTGGGGCAACATGTCCACTGAAGGGAGGTTTAAAACCGTATCAAACAATCACAAGAGAGCCAAGATACCACCAGTCCTAGCTTTCTGAGGCTTCTTCTTCTTGCCTATTCCTAAACGTGGGGGCTCACATCTACTCTGTGGCCTCAGAGGGGCTAGATATGGCTCCCTGGGAATGTCTCAGGTTTTTGGTCAACCACCACTAACAAACATACTGGATGTATTTTCTGCTTCTGGGAAACTGCTTCTCTGTCACAAGCACGGCAGAAAGGTGCAAGTGGAGTTCAGCAAGCAGCAAGTGCTACTCTATTTCCTTCAGCACCTCCAACTCTACCCACTGCTGTAGCACCCAATATTTTGGCAATTGAGGTAACTCCTGTAGCTTCACCTGGCACAGTGAGAGGTGAATGCTTGCCAGCTGGCACCACAGTAACTCAGGTAACTCTTGGGAAAGAGATGGAAAAGGCACAGGTTATTACCATGCAAAACACTTAACTGTTCTCGACACTTGCCTCAGAAAAGAAAGTTCAGTTCATTTACTCAACTTCTTTTTCACATCTTATTGTATTGCCCTTCAAACATCCTTGGAGATACATGAACTTGCCTAGGGATGGCACACTACTAAAATCTAGAAGGCTGGAGAACCTAAGGACAACTAGAAAATTTGCCTCTAAATGAGTCAGTGTGGAGATACTTGTAAAAGTTATGAGTCATCCTGGCATCCTTGGCAACTCTACATTTGACTTCTTGAGCTCTCTTCTATCGTATCAATTGTTAGTTCATTTTTTAAGGAAACTGGAAACAATGCAACATTTTTATCGGAGTGGAGGTAAACTCAAAGTAGTCAATAATCCTAAGAGATGGATGTCTGCAAACTGCAGAAGTTGGATGTTGGATGTTCTTAGAGTCCATGAATACTTACACAGGCATCTTAAAATCACTGATCCAACCCAGTATAACAGGTCCTATGTCCTATTCAGTACTCAGTGACCGCAGGGATAAGAAAAAAACCTCTCTGCAACTTTGCTCTTGAAAGACAATTCTGAGGTTTTCTAGGGCTGGTTTTGAAACTCTTTCCTTATAGAGACTGAACTTGGGTATCTGGCCATCTTTTCTGTAACTGCCTGTTTGTCAGATATTAGTTGCTGGTATGGTGAAGGTAGAGATACTTTAAAAAAGCCCTTTATTCTGCCTTAGAAGAGAGGTGAACTCTAAGGGTTTTATGAATTGCTATTTTTAATTTCTAATTTATTTTTTTTTTTGTTTAACATGGAAACTCCCCATACTCAGCAGCTGAAGTTTCCCTTTATTTCCACAGTGGTTACTAAACTAGCTAGCTTTCAGTAAATGTAAATTTTCTACCCACAGCTTCTCATTGCCAAACCTGGGTCAAGTACAATACAGCTCAGCATTAAGCTATCTAAATGCCTCCTGTTGATGCTACCAGTGATACCACATATATCAAGTATCCCAAGAAACAGCATTAACCCAAATAGCAATTTTAGTAAACTGAAAACTTTTTCATTTGCATGTGAAGAGGTGACTTCCTGAAAATTTTCCCTTTTAACAGCAAAGGTTTGTTATATACGAAAAAAAAGATCAGAAGATTCATTATATGTCACAGAGTTCTTCTGGGTGTGATTTTGAAGCTCCCTACACATTCAAATAACTCGCTATTGTCGTAATCATGCACAACTGACATGTTACGTGGATTTAGATTGCTGTAGCCTCCAAACAATATATAATTTGTGTGCTGTAATAACGAAACCACTTAAAACACAAACAATGTATGACGAGCTTGTTTAGCCCCACACACCTTTATCACTTGCTTTATACCCAAGTCAGTATATAGAGTCCATTAACTGGAATAAATGAGATCTCTAGAGTTTTAAGAATAATACAGATATGCTGTACATCAAAGCAGAGCGAGTGCAGAAGTCATCACTATTGCTCAGATAAATAATTTGTCCAGGCTTGCAAATACAAACTGCCATGGTTTCAGCTTCTGAATTACTATATGGAACTGTTGCACAAAAAAACCCAAAACAGAGACATTAAATGACCCAAGGTTTGGGAGGCCTTCTTTAAAAATAAAAGAATTCCATCAAATGACTGGGGGCAAAGGGGGGACACTCAGAGTTTTGTATTAGAAAAGTAAAAATCTCCGCTGAACATAAAAATCATTGCTCAGAAAAGTCTGTTGTGTGCAGGCAGCTATCAGTAGTTTAGCATCTCCAGGTAATCATGCACTTCTCACAACATGCACCCACTGATTAGTGAAGAACAATTATTTAAAAACTAGAAAAGGTGCAGTTAGCCTATTTGTAGGATCCTGTCTGTAGCATTTGCTGGTGCCTTTCCTAAAGCAGCTTCCCCACCACTAAAGCACCACTAAATCACATCTCTCCTTCTAGCCACCAGCTGAGAAGAGTGAAGCAACATGTTTCTAGACCAGTGGCTGTGAGCAGCCTTTACTTGCGTACCTGTTTCATCAGGCGAGCTCGGCGAGGCGCTGTCCTGGGACAGCGTAGTCCAGCTGGAGTCCTCATCACTTGGGGCCAGGTTTTGAATCCTATGGAGGGCACAATCTGTTTTGGCCCCTGTTTTTGGGTGGTCTTTCTTAGTCTCAGGGCTTGATGACACTGCGGCAACTTGGCCATCCTCTGGGCTTGATGGCTTGTTTTGTTTCCGGGGCAGGCCTTCCCCATTGACAATAATGGTAGATGCCTGGCTGTTGCTTTGTGCAGATTTATCTTCCATCGTAACAAAACTCTGCTCTAGCTCTCTAGCAGATGTCTCTAGATCTGCATAGTAATTCAGGAAGCTCTTGGTCCTCCTTGGCTGCGAGGGTAGTATTTCACAGCCAGAGGAATCCTGCGGGATCGGCTCTTTGCCTTCAAACTTCTCAGAAGTTACGTTTATGCCTGCAGTGGTAGGGAGGTTTTTGTTGGGATCTTGCTGTCCCTGCTCAGCAGCTTTCCTGAGCTGGTTTTCTCCATTCTTTACCAGCTTTATATTGGCAGAGCTGTTCCCCAGAAGGGGCTGCGCTGCTGGATCGGAAAGACCCATGGCTGTCTGAATGTTAGTCAGCGCATATTTTTTCCTGCACTTTGGAGGAGTGGTGTTCTTGGTCTCTGTGTGCCTAATCTCTGCATTCAGAAGTTCATTGTGAGAGGAGCGCAGGTTGAGCGTGTTGGGTGGGGTGGCAGGGCTGTTGCGGTTCACAACGTCCGTCGTGCTGCTGCTTGCCATAAACACTGCCAATGCGTCCACGCCAGAGTCAACTAGAAAAGCAAAAGAGGCAGTCATGAAACAGACTAATTCATTGCATACACTATTTTGTTAGGGCTTCTGGTACAGGGATGCAGCACTTTACATAATTGGTTTACAGTAGGAAAATTACAACAACCTAAGTGGGTAAGAGAACAGACAAAAGCTGAACTTATTAAATAAGGGAATGGGGGGGGGGGGGGGGGGAAGAAAAAAAAAGAAAAAAGAAAAGGAAAAAAAAAAGAAAAAAGAAAAAGGTCATCAGGACCATGACACTGAGAATAACCAGGAAGCTTGACACTATACAAGGCAGTTTCAGGGCAGTTTTTCCATGTCTCTCTTTCAAGCAGGCCTGGGGACAGGAGAGGTGCCCTTTGCAAATGTCTGAGAGTCCAGAAGTCATCCTTATCATAATTTCATTCTAGTATTTCATATCTACCTATGATGACGAGGGGAAGAACTCCTCAAGTGCTAAACACTAGGAAGCAGAAAATGTAAGAAATTTCTAAGAGACACAGGCAGATGCTGCTCCTTTTTCAGTGAGTGTGGAACTCAAGTACCATTAATGTTAAGCCTGGCTGGCCAGTCAGCTGTTGTCCCTAAACACCTGCATTTTCTCTGCTCTTTGTCTTTCTCTCCCCTTCCCTGTGTTTTTTTATTTTGAGGTGGGAAGTAGAAAGTCAGAAGGTAAGCGATGCAAATAGTAGATTATTGCAAAAAGGTGCATTTCATTTCTGGAGGGGGAGGAATCCCCTGGCAAAACATCCTGCTCTAATTTAATCAGCTTTAAAGAAAGGGCTACTCCAGTGATGAAGATGGGTTACTATTACTACAGCTCACAAAGTTCAAGCTTAAGGACAAAGCATACATCCTAGGGCACAGTACATGTATTCCACCATTAAATAAAACCATTCATTTATCTATTTGTAGGCAAGTTTTTGAATTTTGTTAGACAGGGGTGCAGCTCACATTTTGAAAAAGTATTAAGTTTATTGAGGGAACAGATTTTTAGGCTATGAAAAACAATCAGACAATATATACTTTTTTTTTAACTGTAATTTGTTCCTGTGCTGTCTACTTCTGGCTCTTGCTAATCTGCACAAGTCCATGAACACCTCAATTTACATACTGTAATAGCCACTGTTGTTTGACACCTAGCAACCATATTAGAGGCCAATTAATAAATCACTCCCATCTGCCACATCAGGAAACACCCTTGCTGTTGTTCCTAATTCTCAGGTATCACTGACTGCATATAGGAACATGTCTGGGGCTTACCCAGGAATGAAAAGCTGTAATTTGAGCTAGCCGATGACAGATCATTCCAGCTGAGTAGTGCTGCATCCTTGGGTATTTGATATATGACAGAACTGATGGCTGTACAGATTTACAAGAGATTAAATATGTGGGTTTTAAAAGAGCATGTACATAAACACAGCATGAAAAGGAGCACTCCACAATGTTACCTAAACGCACACAGTTGCTAGTGTTCCCTCCTCTTTGATGTGCTGTCAAAGCTGCACACTTCCAACCATCACTCTGGTTCATTTAAAACCAAGCAGAGCAGCTACACTCTTTGCTCCCTGAATCACCCACCGAGAACAACTTCTAAAACTTGCTCAAAACAGAATTTAAAGTAGACTTTACAAATGTTCATGTCTGCCATTTTCTCAAGCCCCAGTCAGTCAGGTCTAGACCAACTGCAAATTCTTTGGAAGACAGGTCACCCCATGCACACCATGAAAAAGCCATCAGCTTAGGTAACAGCCACAAACGTCCTAGAAACAATTTCAGCTCTAGCCACAAAAGACTTACAAAACCCAACTATCGCATAACCTTCACATAAGACAACAACACACGTTGCTGTCTGCAACTAGCCTAAATCTAACCAAGTCTAATGAAAGCAAGGTCACACTTGATCCTACACGATGTTACCAAAGCACATGTTTTAATGAAAACCATGAAATGGGCTGTGTTTATGGAGTGGCTGCTTTATGTTTTTTGAAATCCATTAGAAGTCTGGAAGTTATGTTAAAAAAACCAAACATTAGGGCAGGATAATTTTGACCCACTACCTGACCTTCAGAATCTATTGAATCAGGCAGTATCTATGGATTTCACTAGATTATATTTTATGCTTCAGCAAATTAAAACAAGCATTTCTGGTTTCCATCAATAAATAAAACTGCCACAATCTGGAACAAGACTGAAATTTATTCTTTTCCTTTGTTACAAGTGAGCTGCTTCATGCAATGTTTGTCACTATTTTTACCACTAAAAATATTTCTTAGAAAAATAATCTTCCTAGATAAAGCTTAAGTATCTGCCTGCCAGATTATCTTCAATCAGGATCCTGCTGTTTGCATTTGGTTTATCAAAAAATCTTGTAAGAATAAGCACATAGAAAAATTGAAAAAATGTATTATGTTTTATTAATCTGCTCGAAAAGCTCCCCCACTGATTTATGAAGAACATTGGCACTGATCCGGGACTGAGCCAAAGCTACAGAAGTCTTTGTGACCCAGGCAGTGTTTGCAAGCTGGGCTCTAAGTTGGTTTGGTGTATGATCGTAAGCAGGAAAGTGTCAAAATGAACCTTTCACTAGACACCATCACCCTCCTGGCCTCATTTCAAATGATCCACTGATCATAGGATCATAGAATGGTTAGGGTTGGAAGGGACCTGAAAGATATCCAGTTCCAACCCCCCACCATGGGAAGGGACACCTTCTATTAGACCAGGTTGCTCCAAGCCCCATCCAAAAAATGATCAATGAACATGCAAAAAGTATGACAAGTTGTGCACAGAGCAGAGCAGACTTCTATCAAGAGACAGACGCCTGCTCACTAGCCATCACCCTGCACTCATAGCCGGGATCTGGGACGTACGCAGCCAGCTTCCCTCCATTCTTGGAAGCAGATATAAAGAAAAGCAACAAAAGAGGCAAAAAGAGAAGAAGAAATACAGATGCGAAAGGGCAGGACTTGCACCTGAGGAGCAGAAGTTGCTACCAGAGCAGGACTAACTGAACTGCTGGAAAACATCTGAATGCAAATTTTGCAAAAATTTGAATGCAACAAAATGCTTAAATGCACTGAAGAAAATCTAGATTGCACAGTAGAACAGCACAGGGAAGAAGAGCAACAGCCTGTCCCTCCTCCTTCATAGAGGACACTGTGATACACAAAACATGTCACTTTTCCCAGGGGAAGCACATTCCAACTTTATAATTGAAAACTTCAAGGAAATGTAACTTCTTCCTGAGCCTGTAATTTCAAGACCGAAATCCCAGCCACCGACCTCCCCTAACTTCTATTTTGTCTCTCCCAGCATCCCTGCCTCCCTCACCCCAGGGGCCCTAACACAGGTTGGTGCGGTGCCCCTCACCAGCCAACCAATACCCTGTGCCAGGGGTTCCAGGGACCTCGACGCAGGCAGACCCTGTCCCCCCACCTCGGGAAGTTCCTCATGCTTCCTGGCCACCAGCAAAGACAACAATACTGGCACAGGGCACCCTTCCTTCAACTGCTTTCTATTGAAAAGCAAACACAAATGGACAAGCAGACCAGGAATCACTGAGCTGGTATGTGTATCTCAGCTAAAGCAGATGAAGAGTGGTAAGTTGTGAGTGAGTAAAAATAGGGTATTATAATAAAAAATACTGGACTGGTGAAAAACTAAGAATAATTAGAATGTTATGATTACTGGGAACAATATTAAAATGTTGGTGCTTAAAGACAGCACTTAAGTAGGTAGAAGATCTGTCATAGCAATTCATTAATGTGTTTACTTGCTTACTTATAAAAACAAATATTGTCTCAGCTGCATACTTCTACCATTTAGATACATGCCTACAGATATAGATTAATATACTTTTACCACTATAATGTGTTTAACGCAAAGTAATCTAAATTTTCTAAGCATCATAATAATACAAATAACACTATTACCTGAATGGTTTTTATTGAGGTTTTTCAATCTTGTCATAAACCTTACAGAGGTGGAAAGAGGAGAGAGAAAATGCCATTGCAAACAGAAAACAGTGCATGATCGAGTTGTCTTTACCTCTAATAAGACATTTCTGCATTGTATTGTCTATAGGAATACTTTGTTAAAAGTTGAACACAATCTATTCAAAAAACACTGTTAAAAAGAAAACAGTGCTTGCTCTTTCATGGGTAAGTGCAAAATGAAAGTGAAATATGGGCCTGGGAAGGAGGAAAAGAAGAGAAAAGTTTCACATATTTGCATAGCAGAATCTTTTAAAGGGCATCTGACCTGGAAGTACTTCTGACATGGCTCACGGGGCGTCAGCAATGCATCAGGAAATAGATTATAATTTGAAATCTGAAAAGAGGGATCATTTAAGAATTAAAACCAAAGGAAAACACAAAATAAAACTACCACATTTCAGAAGTTCCTGAGACACGTTAAGCATTCTAAACAAACCCTGGAACATAACAGTGAGGATCTTTTGAGCTTTCAGTGATATTTGACAGTGATTAAAATATGGGAGAGGCTAGTTTACAGCAATTAAAAATTATGACTTTTTTTAATGTACGCTTGAGGACCACAAGTTCAACAATATTCTCCAGTTTTAATCAACATATTCTAGTAAAAACTTCATGACATTAGAAAACGTTGGGTTTCCCCCATGACTCAGCTACAGCTTTCCTGGGAAACTACAGCAGCATTGGTAAAAAGAAACAGAGCAGTCAGGCATGTTCACATGAAAGTCTGCAGGATGAGATCCAGCATGTGAAACCAGGAAGCACAGGCTGCAGCGTTGATCCCACAGAAGGAAATCATAAAAAGCAAGCTAGCAGCAAGCTCTTGTACAGGACTCCTTCCTCGCCATCTTCTCTCAAGGAAACCATTTTGCGTTAAGTCTCTGGTTTGGATGTGAATACACTGGGAGACAAGGCATTTCTATGCACTTACAACTCTTTCTGCCATTATGATTAGGAAACATAGGAAAGAAATAATACAAACCTTTTCATAAAGCAGATTTCCTTTAATCTGTTGAGTACAGAACATTTAATGACAAGCTCATGCTATGGGGACCTGTACACTTTGGCTGTAGTCAAATCTAGAGAGATCTGAGCTAGAGAGAACACCTCCGTTACACAAGGACTGCAACTCAACACTAGCTAACTCCCTCCACTTCAAAGGAGGAATTCCAATGCTAAAACATTAATTCTTAATTAAATACACTAACACACTATGTTCTTATATCTGCATTCATTTTTTTGACTAAGACCAGCTAAATGGTAATAGTTACACAAAATGCCAGCCAAAAGCATCCTAATAAAATCTAGATTAACATTAATGCAGCTGAAAGCTCAATCAAGACTAGAAACTTTCTTAGTGTCAAGTGTCATTGTACTCCTTCTTCCCTATGTATATAAACAAATTCCAGAGGATGATAAACACTTTCAGAAGGAAAAGGGAAGGAAAACACTTGAATAAGGTGCTGTTGTAGACCAGAGCAAGTGATGATGTTCCTACAGCCAGTGGTTTTCTTTCTGCTGCTCCCTCCAGCATTAACATCTGTGCTGGACTGAGCCTGGAAACTGGAAAAAGAAAGCTTAGGAAAGCCAGGAAAGCAAATTCGGACAGTGGGCAAAGCCATTTTGGGAATTCAAGAGCAGGAAAGAAACAGGGCTGCAAGCAGCTTGCACATGTGCTCTCAAATCCATCTGCAGACTCCTCTATACAAACCTCAGAGGTGTCGAAGACAGAAAGGACCTGTCAAGATCATCTACTCTAAGCACCCTGACCAAGCAGGGAATCACTGCTGCCCTGTCTGCTCCACCCTGGTTCTGTCCTCCCATCATGACAAAACCATCACTTCGATCTGCTTGCTAAAGGCAGGTTCTCCTATGTCCACCTATTCCCGCTTCCCATAGTCCTACTGAAATCACTGTCCAGTAACCAGCTTTCTGTCCTGCCTTCTCAAAAGGCACCCTCTGCCAGCCCCTGCTGCTACAACAACATTTTTTTTCCTTTTAGAGCTAATCATGCTGCCAACTGACTGCAACAGCCTGGCAGCAGTGCTGTCTCTGTTCTAGTGATGCTTTTATTAATGGAAATCCATAATGCTGATCTGTCTTTAAATAATATTAAGGAAAAAACAACTTTAGATCCTGTGATGAATTCTAGCACACAAGTGGAGCACGCTTTCACATTTGCCATTTTTACCCTCCCCCCTTCCCACAAAGCCAAATTCCTCATCCAGCAAAAAAGTCAGAGACAAGATGCCTCTCAGAATCAGATTGTAACAGCTACAAAAGAAAAAGAAAACCAATAAAAAGTACAGAAAGAAACAGACTAAAACCTTTGCTCATTTACAATTTTATTAAGACAGATATATCTAAATAATCAGTGTGTATTTGACTATCTGACTGAAACTCTGTATTGCAGATGACCTGGGTCATCTCACGCTACTCGTGTATTTTTAAATCGAGTGATCACTTGGAGAAATAGAGAGCAATTCTTTCATTTATGTAAGGCACAACCATGACATGCAGTCAGCACTAATCCTGCATTTACTAAGGGAACAAATGAGAGGGCATACTAAGTCTTTTCCAAATTCAATTTTCTCCCCATTAATTAGATTTCTCCCCCTGTGTAGAATGGAACAGTCTGGCAGGCAAAACCAGTGTTGTCACAGCAAGAAGATGGAGTGTGTTTTATCTATTGGCTACTTGCAAGCACAGATAATAAGACCTTCTGTCATCGGATCTATACATTCACAGCAACATTTGCTAAGTAAACCTCAGGCATTTTTTCTAATTCTGTTGCGTAAATTAAGCTTCTGAGTCTTAACTTTCTTTTTTTTTTTAATTGATGTACAAATTATTCAATCTCTACAATAAAGATCACACCTCAGACATACTTGTTATTTACAAACAACTCTATTTTAAATGCCCGTGCTAACATGGGGCACAAGCATAAACCTCATTCTCTCTCTTACAGAGATACAAGCTTAGAAACTGTAACTTCAATTTCTGCAACTGAGATGACTGATAAAGCAAGAAGGGCTTGGTCTCCCATATCCTGCAACTTCAGCCTCAAGTTATTTTTGGAGGCAAAAATAACTCTTACCAAGTCTGAAGGTAAACAACGTGTAATTAGAGCTGATCAGAATTACCCAAACCAAAGCAGGATGAAACCATATGAAAAATACAGCTAGGATAAGCTTTTTCAGGGATAAAAAAAAAAAAGAGGTAACCAAAATACTCTGCAACACAGGCAGCCTACCCATAGGCTTAATGGAGTAACAGAAAGGAATCAACAGCCACGGATCTGGCACATGACTTAGACTGATTTAGCTTGGTTTAGACCAGCGATTTTTCAGCCCCACATAAATTTAACATAGATCATTTGGCAGCTCCTAAATCAGGAAGCAAGAACAATTTAAAGTATAATCGATTCCTTAACAGGGTTAAGGAAACCTGTATGGTCCAGTACCAGTCTTCCAGCTGTTCATAATGGCACCAGCCCAATACCACACTCTTTGACGAGGAGACACAGGAAGAGAAAGCAGGGAAGAGATTAAGCATATGTCACAGCATTATTAACAGAAAGAGCAAAAATGCTAACTGAGCCCCCGTCAGACGCAAGGGATGAGTTAAGCTGCAGCACAGATGCTGTGCTGGACAAAAAGAAAAAAAAATAGAAAATATTATCATTAACCACCTCCCCCACATCTTGTCTGTGGCCCTGCTATCTGCAGCTTGCAAAAACTCCACTATCCCTGCAAAGCCTAGAAACAACACTGCATAGTCCTGAGCACAATCTGCTTCCCTAAGAGCAATCAACAGCATGCACATAATGCAGACATCTCAGCTTCTCTTTTTAAACTAACGTATTTCAACAAACTTCTGATGGCCTGCCAGCATGATTTCACCTGCCCTCTGAATTACATCGGAGAAAGTTACGGCTATTAACACATTAAGCTCTTATCAAAATTATTCAGAAATCTTTTTACCCTCAAATTACCTAGAGTGGTAGCAACAGTTTTGAGGTACCTGGGGGCTTCAACTGCCCGAATATCTGATGGAGGGACAACACAGCTCGACATGATCCAGCAACGTGCACTCATAGCCCAGAAAGCCAACTGTACGCTGGGCTGCATTGAAAGTGTGACCAGCAGGTCGAGGGAGGTAATTCTCCCCCTGTATTTTGTTCTTGTGAGACCCCACTTGGAGTACTATGTGCAGTTCTGAGGGCTCCAACACAGAGAGACATGGACCTGCTTGAGTGAGTCCAGAGGAGGCTATGAAGATGCTCAAGAGGGCTGAACACCCCTTCTATGAGGAAAGGCTGAGAGAGTTGGCAATGTTCAGCCTGGAAGAAGAGAATGCTCAGGTGAAACCTTAAAGCAGCCTTCCAGTACCTAAAAGAGGTGACAGGAAATCTGGAGAGGCGCTTTTTACAAGCATATGTAGTGACAGGACAAAGGTAATGGTTTTAAACTGGAAGAGGGGAGATTTAGATTAGATATTGGGAGGCAATTCTGCACTGTGAGGGTGGTGAAGCCCTGGCACAGGTTGCCCAG
This sequence comes from Lathamus discolor, assembly GCF_037157495.1. Taxonomy (NCBI): domain Eukaryota; kingdom Metazoa; phylum Chordata; class Aves; order Psittaciformes; family Psittacidae; genus Lathamus; species Lathamus discolor. The sequence continues at coordinate 140,462,206 of NC_088884.1, read as the reverse complement.
TGAAGTTGTGGCTGCCCCATCTTTGGACATGTTCAAGGCCAGACTGGACAGAGCTTTGAGCAACCTGGTCTAGTGGAAAGTTTCCCTGCCCATGTCAGGGGGGTGGGAACTAGATGATCTTTAAGGTCCCTTCTACCCCAGACCATTCTATGATTCCATGATTATCACTGCCTCAAAGCTGAGATCTTAAAACACATTTGAAAGAGCATGGTACATGAAAGTATTTTTCTTGTTACTCTAAGACTGTACTCAGTGTCAAATTAGGATCTAGAGATGAACACCTGAAAATTAAATAAATAGGAAATAGTCTTTCAGTAGACTCTCTACTATATGAAAAGAAATAAAATTGTGTATATCAGAAGTCTCAATATAGATAATGAAAACCTCCAATTTCAATTTGTGTTTGCAAACATTTTCAAATTGCCAAGAGTAGGCTGAGATCTGTCAGGAGAGTAGAGGATCACCTCCTTTGACCTGCTGGTCACACTCCTTTAAATGCAGCTCAGGATACGGTTGGCTTTCTGGGCTGCGAGTGCACACTGAAGCCGGCTCATGTTCAGTTTCTCATTGATCAACACCCCCAAGTGCTTCTCCTCAGGGCTGCTCTGAATCTCTTCTCTGTCCAGCCTGTAGCTGTGCCTGGGATTACCCTGATATAGATGCAGGACCCTGCACTTGGCTCGGTTAACCTTAATGAGGTTGGCACTGGCCCACCTCTCAAATGTGTCAAGGCCCCTCTGGATGGCATTCCTTCCCTCCTGCGTATCAACCGAACCACACAGCTCGGTGTCATCAGCAAACTTGCTGAGGGCGCGCTCAATCCCACAGTGCATGTCACCAACAAAAAGTAAGAGTACTAGAAAGTTACAGAGCAGAGCATTAGATTTTGTAGAATGAGACTATCGGGTCTCTCGAGGAGAGGAGATGAAGACTGTGCACATTGACAAGATTGCTTCTGTCCCACATTCATTAAAAATACTCTGTATCTCATGTAGGTAAGATTATTATACGTGCACTTTAACTACACCTGCTAAAATTGCCTTAAAGTTGGACTCACATGTCCTATCTTCATATCCCTTGCTCCCAGTAATGGAATAGGATGTACTTCAGAGCACAGAAAGGGTCTCCACACTTCTAAACTGTTTTTCAATTAAAACTGAACTAAAATAAGGTTTATTACACAGCCACATGACAGCAAGGCTGAAGGCTGCCTGCAAACCTACAGACCGTCTTCAACCAAACTTCAATGGGACAAACCAGAAATACTTCAAAACATAAAACAATTTAAAACTAACTGTTGCAGTAGTGCTTCAGACGACAAAATGCTGAGAGATTACTAAAATGACCATACCCTTTAAGTAGCTCTCCCAGTATAATTATGGTACTAGAATGCAGGAATAACTTCTACTTGGCCTGCTGTAGCAAGCAGAGCTCCTTGAGAATGCTGTTGAGAAACTTCTACCCAGAGTGGTCATATATAAAACAAAACCACATGCTCATAAATAAAATCAAACTATCGTATTTGCTTTATGGTCCCCATAAACTAAACAGATCAATCCATAATGAAGTGGAAGGAGAACATAAAAAAGCAACTGCAGTGATTGGCATTTATATTAATTACAACTGAAGTGTGGCTAAAAGTGGGCTCAGTTTCAACAAACAGCAAACTTGGCTGTAGAAGACATTGAACAAGTGGAAAAGAACCAGCTACTAGTACTACTGGCTTGAATTGCAACAGGGAGTCTTGAGTTCTTGATGCAGTAGCCAAAATCCTCTACTCCTGTTTCTTGTCTACAAACTCATAGATCTTCTCAAGGCACTTCAACAGCAAAGGAACTGGGGCTCCTCTGAAAGGGGACAAACACAATACAAATCTGGTTCCGTGGTGGTTCTCCACGAATATGCACAACCCCAAGCAGAATTACCAGGAAACCTTCAGCTTCAGACCACTCTGTCTCTTTCACTGTTTCACTGCGAGGAAGGAACGGACCTGGGATAGGGGTACTATTTAATTATGCTGAGAAATAAAACCGGAAGTGACAATATGTACTCAGAATAATACACAGTTCTTAAAAAAAGGTTTTTGTATGCAGGTTCTGAATCAGCTCGTATCTGTGGAAACTAGCACAGGTTTCGGGGCTTCACCAAGATCACCCAAGAGACCTCAGTGAAGTTGTTGTGCAAGTCTCCACGCAGCTTCCCAGGAAAGGCAGAAACCTAAACAAGATAGGCTTTAACAGAGAGAGCAATGTATGTGTCATTGGGTGCTTCTGTAATTTTCACTCCATGAATCATCTATATTCCTCTTCAATGATAAGGTGCAGCTTTTCAGCAACTTTACACTATTTGAGCAGTGCTAAAGCTTGAGTCTCATTTACACCAAGATATCTTTCCCTGGATAGAAAAGGCAAGATTTAGGGCAGGATTTTGCAGATGTTTTACTGGGATGCTTCTGTGCTTCTGCCAGGAGCTGCACAGTGGACACACTCCTCCTTGAGGGTCAGAGTGCCTTTCTGAATGAGTTTCATGTTACTCTGGAAGTGGTTCCGAATCAAACCTACAGGCTTGTTGTCACACCAACTGATCTTGGGCTAACGTTCGCAATGTACTTACTGGCACTGACTGCAAAACTAGAAGCTGGACTAGAGGTCGGACTTCATGATCTTAAACGTCTTTTCCAACCTAGTTGATTCTGTGATTCTAAGTTTGGGTTTGGGGTTTTTTTCAGTGGTTTGTTGTTACTTATAATGTTACCATTCTCGCATCTGTTTCCTTGTTTTACTGTGGCAAAGACTTTCCAGCAGTTTCACTAAGTAACAGTCCCTTGCAAGACCACCAGCAAGGGATAGCCCCAGTGCAAGTAAGGCAGCAGCTTGGCACTCCTTGGGAAGCTGAAGAGACAAAGGCAGAGCAAGAATTTGAGTGTTCCAGGAAAGAAATCAAACCCCGAGTTTATAAAATCAACCCTGTTCTCTATGCCCTTAAGTATATTTAATTATTTATAAGAGACGCTCTGGCATGGGAGATGATCAGGAAGAAGTGAGACTCAAACCTCTTCCTTCTGCAGTCCAGGGGAGTGCCTTCCCAGAAGGGATATTCCCTTTCACCCTCGTCCTTGATTTATAAACATTTCAACAAAATGGTATTTCCCAAAAGAGGTTTGCCTGGGGAGGAGGGGGAGAGGGGAAGAATATCACCCTCCATCAGAAGCTTCTGAAATAAAACTCTAGGCAGCTCTAATAACTACATGGGCAGAACTGTATCGATAAATCATTCCACATGAGCTGTAGTTCAAGTTGTTTTTAAGTACGAAATGACTAATAGTTCAAATAAGAAATAAAAGTCCACCTCTGCCTGCCACAAACCAAGAGGATGACTTAAGGGTGGGAGACATGGCAATGTCTTCCATGGGCAATGAGAGCTGGTGGCAAAGTTCCTGGCGCAAGGTGAATGCTGACGTGCCATTGCAGGAACTGCGCCTCCACCCTGGCACACTCCAAAGGTCAGCAAGTGCTGACCACCACCACCCACAAATTCCTGCATTTCCTCACTTCTGGTGTCTTCTGAAAAAGAGGTTTGCTGGTTTGTTTGGTTTTTTTAAGCACTCTCACAAAACTGCGCAGTTCATCATTGTTGGTGTTTTAAATCCTTCATGAGCATTTAATGCCAGCAGAATGGCACTGGAACGAATTCCACTTTCTCTGAAACACGTCGCTTAGATTTCAGTATCGTGCAAAACACTACAAGTAATGAAAATAAATTGTTATGCTGGGGACAGGATGTGCATGGACAACCCTTTAAAAAGCTTTTTCCAGAAATACAAAACCCTTTTACTCTGTACACAGAAAAAAACACTTCAGTATGAAAGAAAATTTGAAGCTACCTCAACAATACTAACTGGTTTTCAGTGCTGTTTTCAGGAGAGCTGCTGCAGCCAACACAAAGTGGGTTGTACGAGCAAACATTAGAAAAATATATACGAAGCTCAGGAGAAATTCATGAGAGAAGTTTGTTTACAAAAGCTGGCTCTCGATAGCTGGAAACTGTACAGTCTCAGTCGGTAGTCTCAGAAGAAAAGCACAGCAAAGAACCCCAATAAACAAAATGCACACGAGTCAGGACAAGCTAGACAGAGCCAGGGATACGCTTCTTTGCTTACTGTCAGGAACCATGAGAAATCGCTCCCGTTTTACTTACACTTCTAAAAAGTCTAAACTAGCAGGCACCTATTAAATTCACAGCTTTCAGTTTTACATTTTAAACACCTTGCTATTTCTTTTATCTTTAGCACCTGTATTTCAAGGAGATTTCCTAGCTCTGGGCTTACAAATAATCTATTTTCTATTTAAACTGTTACGTGTTTCCTTGAATATTCTGCATTCTCCTAAGACCATGCACTATTATACTCGTTAAATTTATGAAATCTTTCAACAAAAGAGTCAATGTCATAAATGGATGAAATATCTCACCACCAAAGAAGCCATACAACTGCCATTTTCCACACAGAACCAGTTCTTCCCTTCACATTTTATGTAGGTATATATGTATGTACAGAAGATAAAAATCAATCAGGGACTAGGATTTAAGGCTGCACTCTTAATGGTACAACATTAAGTATGTAACAACTGTAAACATGAAATACAATAGCTGAGATGGTGCAATTAGTGATTACTTATGCAAATAAAAGAAATGCAAAATGATGTATTTTACCAGCACTTTCACTGAGATCTAATCTGCTATCAGAAATTTCATTATGATCTGCATTTCCCACAGACTAGGCAATTTCAATAGCACTATTGTTGAATGTCCAAAGCACGGACGTTAGGCACTGGGAAGTTGCACAAATCATACAGTAACAAAACCAAAAAATAAAGCAAGTTTCCTGGCTTAGAAACCCTGACAGGTTAAGGAAAGGGAACTCTTGGCTTAACAAAAGCATAAACCAATCATGAATGGGGTATTCTGATACCTCAGCCCTAAGACAGAGCTCTGGCGCCAACTGATTCCAACGCAAGCTTTGGCCCTGGCAGGTGCTAGGAACCCCAGTGTTCCCCCAGGCAAACAATTCCACTTCTTCGCTGTCTGAAACTGATCAACTAGACAAAAGGAAAAGCAACCTAGGCTGTTCTGGTAAGAATTTAATGCCCATTATTTTTCTCTCTGATAAACTACCTCTACATTAGATCATTTCAAAGCTCTGAGCTTCAAGTCTAGGCATGAGATGTGGTATCATGCCCCATACTACAGCAAGAGGACTCGTTTGAATGCTAGTGTCTATATCTAACATCAAGTGGTTCAAACAGATCAGTCCAATTCTGTACTCCAGCACTTGACCACCAGAGACCTGTCAAAACTGTAACAACCATTTATTTCCTGCATTCTCATATAGACAATATCCTAATGTTAATATCAGAGACAAACTTTTTGGAAAAGAAGTATCTAAGCTGGTTCTAATGCACCATTTTAACACACATTTTAACTTCATTACATCTATGACTAGTCTTCAGCAGAGAGTAAACATGCCTTATTGCTTCCTAGAATTTAGCTTTAGGGTTAGGGAAAATCTTACAAAGTCAAGATCTGAAACAAGACATCACCATGCAGTTCCTCATGTCTGATGGCAGGAAGTCCCTGTCCTGCCACAGCTGTAAGTTGTCATTGCTGTTTCCTACTTGCATCAGGCAATACAAATATGTGTGGAGCTGGATGCCTGAAGTAATCAAGGCTTTTAAGGAAGTCTTTCAAGGAACAGAAGGAATGGTACAGAAATGAGAGATTATTAAACTGGCTTTGATGTCAAGAAAAGCCACACTGGACCATGTTCTTCTGCTACAGCAGAAAGATGAGTGAATACAAAAGTTAACCCATCACAGCTTCACCTCAGCAGCCTGAGGGATCAACAGGAAGTGCACATGGAAAGGCAGCAGCCTTCTGGAGTTGGGGCTCTACCACACAGCTCTCCAGGGAAGGCTATGTCAGATCATTTCACGCAGCCTGCACGGTGGAACCACTGCAGTGTGGTGGCTGCCATCTGCACCAGCATGAGGTATGTCTGCTTAGTTAGCGGAAAGTGCAAGTGGTAAATTTGAGGAGTTGCCACTGCACTTTTACACAAGACAACCTTCAGTAAGAGATACGGAATATAATCCTATATATGGATTATATTTCCAAATGAAAAAAAAAAACCAACCTTGAATAATATTGAACTCAAGCATATAAATAATTTGAACTAGAGATGTTAGTTGCAGTTATAAGCGATTAAAGCTACAGTGCAGAGTGACATTTTAGGATAAGCTTAAGTAGTTTGTTAACTTGAAGGTATCTTGTATTAAAAACTTGGGATGGGAATGAAGACAAATAGCAGCTAAACTTTCGAACCCTATAATAAATGAAGACCTTGAACACAAAGCACAGAACACAGCACACTGCAGTAGACTTGGTCAACTCATACCACAAGCTGCTTTTTAAAGTTCTAGAAAACACCTCTGCAGTTTAATCATAGATCAATATACTTACCATTTGGGTACACACACAGGAGAGCTGGCATCGATTAGAATATGTCAGCATTCTTTACAAATACTGCAAAATTTATAAACTTAGCAGCCTTCAAAAGTAATAAAGCCACAAATAGATTACACCAATTGCATACGTACATGAGCTGCTTGGCCGATAGTGAGCCCCTGGGTACCGCCTGCCCATAGTGCCAGTCAGCACATTACCGCACACTGTCAGCTGCTCCCAAAGCACAGATCGAAACGCTTAACTGGGGGAGAAGGGAAAAAAAGTGAAGATTTAGTACAACAGCTGTATCTTTTTCATTAAAATGCTAATGACCCCTACAAATTTCAGGATAACTACATCTATAAATTATTCATAGTCATGTTGTCAGAGGAGATGAACAGTTGTGCTACACATACAGCATAAATTTACTATTAGTGGTTGGCCTCCATTAATAAGCTCACATAAATTTTAACGCACAAAGAAGTCTCAGGTCATGCAGTAGTTTTTTTGGCCCATGATACAGACAGAAAAACAAACACTGCAAGGAAGAGTTTGCTTTTGGTTTTAAATACAGTTGTAGGCAGTAGGTGAGATTTAATAACGAGGTCTTAAATTTTAAGAAGCAACCATTAAGCAACAAGTTTCTGAATAATTTGCTACAGAAACAAAACTTAACCCTGCTAGATAACATTGATTGATCTGAACCTGTCCCTAAAAACCAAAGCATCTTTACAGGAATACAGACTATTTACTAGTGTATTTCTTGTAGTTTACTAGTGTTTTCTTGTAGCAGAAGTATCAAAACCCCAAGCAAACAAGAAAAGCATGGCACATCTTATGGTCAGTTTGGAATAATAAATCACAAATCCAAACTCTTAACTGAACTGGCACTGAACCTGTCAAAAACCTAGCATAAGATCTTGTAGTCTAAAAAAGAAGTTCCTGTCTTCAGTGTAAGGTGTTTTGTGCTAAAATACAGCTTTCAGCTGATTTTCAGCTTAAACCTTTTTAGGAACAGCCTTCATGTGCCCAGATGTCTTCCAATATGCACTGCATGTCAAGCACACCAGTTACAAAAATACATTTCCTTTTATTTCATTCTCTCCCTGGGTGAAAGGGCCAAACCAGCAACAAATTCTGAGGAGTGCTTTTGCTAATTCATTAAGGATTTTTACTGTCTCTGGCTGCAGCTACAAGCACAAGCTTGTTCTATCCAAGAAATAGAAATATTAGGAGAGAGATGAAATAGCACTGCACTAAAAACGGGACGATTTCCACAAATCTTCAGATATGTCAGCTCCCCGCTGGAGCAGAACATCAGCTAACTTCTGAATTAGAGAAGCTTTTTATATATATTGGCATCCGTGCAGTTCTCCAGTGAGCTGGTCTGGGAGCCACACAGCTGAAAACTCCACATACAGATGTATTTTCAGCCAGATTAGGCTCCTGAACTGGCTTATGGTGGTTATCTAGTATCAGTAGCTAGTGAGAGCAAACAGACCATGGCAGCCAGTGCTTAAAATTACTCAAAACACATAACACAGCACTATTACAACCTCTGTGTATTACTGCTGAAATATACACCTACCAGGCTGCATATCTGACAGTGCAAAAACCAGGTAAAGATCTCCATCATTTCCCAAATCAGTGCTCACAAAGCACGTCCTCCTCAGCTCTTCTCAATGGAGAAAGTTCAATGTATCAATGAGATGGTACTCTCTTGCAATAAAAAGGAGAACTCTGACTTTAGGGTGAAAAGTGAGTGGTAACAGTATGCTACCCAAACAGACAGTAGACAGTATAATACCCAAACAAAAGAACCTGAATTCCTTTTGGCCTCTTTGCCTAGGGCAGATGTTTTCAAACTTCTGTGGTGGCCTACTGATTCAACATATTAATATTGTGCAACGAAAAAAAGTTGCACATGGGTGCTTCTGCTTTCCTCATCTATAGAATTTTAAACCCCAACCAAGCAAACGAAACAAAAAACCACGACCAACCCCAACATATTTATTAGTAGAAAAAATAACGCCTCTCCTCACCCCAAATTCATAAACATTCTTACTCCCCAGAATACAACAGAACAGTCCTTAGCTGTGCAAGGTTAAAATACTGAGGGGAAACAAAACTTGCAAGCAGATGACAGTATTGAGAACTCCTTCCCCTAGCTAATGAAAGAACTTGATCAGTACAACTGAAGCTGCAAGATTATTAATTTTTCATAAATGCATTGTTGACTTTCTACAAGGTGCACACTTTCCTAAAGCAGTAACACTAAATCATATGAAATGTCTCCATTTGAGACACCTTATTCCTTTCCTACCTAGCACCACAGCATTAGAGGAGGCCTTCCACCTCATCCCGTAATTAAAAAACCTAACAGCTGTAAGTTAAAAATCTCGATTCCCCACAGTTATGCTCTTGAACAGTTGAATTAAACTAGCCAGTTCTCCTAAAGAAGTGTGTCCACCATAGGAATAAACCACTCTTTGGAGAGGCCCGGTGGGACCTAAAGGTGTAACCATTTTGAATACCACATTTTAAAACTCGAGAAATCTCAGCAGAAAGGACAAGATAGATTCTCATTACAGCAAATGTTTCATCAACTACTGTATAAAAGGGGAACTGAAAAGATTTACAACCTGCATTAAAGCCAAGTATCGAAACTCAATTTAGAAGCAAGTGTCACACAGTAAGCGAACTTAAACTGAACCAATATTGATACTGAGTTGTATGTATCAGCAGGGACATACCCAGATCAAGACAAACAAAGATTCTGCTTGGGTTTCTTTTTTTTCTCTGTATTACCAAAACCCATCTTTGAACTATGACCAGAACAGCCAACACAACCTGCCTTTAAAACACATCCATTCACCCAGGTGACTCCCAAAGAGAGATTCCCAAGTTTCTGCAAGCTCAACGAACTCCCATAGAAATGTAAGTGACCTCATTGGTGTCGAAATGCCATAGCTACAACATTTGAAAACGAGCATTTATTTTTCATGTACATCTATGGGAAGAGTAACAAAATGGAAGGAGGCATCAAATATGCCTTTTGAAAGATGCAAATACAATGTATGTACAGATTTTGGTTTTGAATGTACACAACTCAGACATCCACAACTGCACATAATTCTCAGTTAAGCCTGGATGTACACAGTATGTCAGATGAGGTCTTCTTAGTATCTGTATTCTCACATTAGTTTTGTAATGCATGTGTTTTATAACAGCTTTCTGGGACTTTTGATTATTATTCTACTGCCAAACTGTTTAAAAATGTTTTACAGTGATTTTTACATCTTTATAGTTAAATTATAAATCACATATACACAAATGCACATATCTTTATGGTTTCTCTTCAAGAAATGCTTTGATTTGGCTCATCCTGAAGATTTCTTTTTTGACAATTCTTCATGATCTTTCCCGAGTTGTTTCAGATAACAAGCAATTACAAAGATAAACAAAACCTGAGCACTATCACTGCATACCTGCTACCCAGGGGAACATCTGAAAGCACTATCCACCTCACCTCAGGCAAAGCCTTTTCTAGGAGCTGTGGTGATAGAGCTACCAGCTGCTCACCATCACACATAATGAGGGCATAAATCATCTTGCAGAGAGGCCTGCCATGACTTTAAGCTGAGGCTGTCAGCTCCCTAACCCATTTTCCTCACGGAGCTTCTTTTCTTGTGGCTTCTTTACAATTCCATTTTTATAACTGCTATGTAAGAGTTTCATTTTGCTCGTGTTCATCTTTGGACACTATGGAGAAAAACCCCTAAATTCTGGTGCCTTTTTTTCTTTTTTAAATGAGAGGGTCAAACTAAGAGTCGTGTCCATACGGCAGGCACACAGCATCAGGTTGGCTTGAACTAATTCCACTGTCTTTTGTTTGAAGACAGTCCATGATAGTCCAACCCCCATACTTCTAATGGACATTAAACCTTTTTTTGGTTTTACCCACATTTATTTGTTCATGTATGCTCCTGCTTATGAAGGTATTAAATGGCCAGCCAACTCCTTGGCTTTCCCCAGTTCTCTATAAGCAAAGTTTGCTTATATACGTATTTGCCTATATACATATGTCTTTGTTCAAACACAATGTAAGTACACTCAAACTGCCTTCTACAATCTCACACAATAGCTTACCAGCAGGCTTACCCTCACATGCCTAAGAAAAAGGATATGAAAAAAGGAGATGACTGCAAATTACCTACAGGTCATCCAAGCGTGACTGACTACATCATTCCACTCGCAAGGAGCAGACACAGAGAGTGGGGAAAGAAAAAAAAGGTTATTGCATGACATTTCTCAGGGGAAAACTCAAGAAATTACATCCCAGTACTTTCTGCATGATATTGTGACAAACAACACAATCCCACTTTCAAAGTCTTGCTCTGAATACCAGGAAACAGCCTTGCTAGGGAATGAGTAAGAGGAATGCCTTGCGTTCTTTCAAAAACACAAAGAGGCCACAGGTTCTATACAAAATAGTCCCACTACAGCAAAGGGGTCAGACACTGAAAGAGGCTGATTCATTTTGAGACCAGAAAATGTATTCGTATATAAACAGATTTTGCACACACCTGTATATATTTGCATACATAATGCAAATATGCTTTCCATAGTCAAATGCTGCTCACTTTCCCTGCATTCAAAGCAGCCACTCCAAGCATCAATGTAGGACAACATGAGCAAAACACCATTTAAACCCTCAGAATGCAAAACAGCAGAATGCACAGCCAGGCCATTAGGAATTTGTGCTGCTGATTTCTAGAGGCACATACAGAGACAGCACATTCATTTTCTTTGCTGGGAACAGCTATCAGATGCAGATCTCAAGCAAAACTGCCTATTGGAGAAAGCATAATGTTGTCTACCAGCCAAGTATCTTCTATCATTGCAAGTGTGACCTTTTTTGAGGTCATTAATGATTCATACCCATTACTTTTTACCTAATAAGTACCACCTTGTTAAAAAAGGTATTGTCATTTCAGGGATGGGGTGAGGTTTTTTTTCCTTTTTAAAAGTCTGCTGTTACCCAACAGACCTATCCATGCTTCCAGTGTTGTCTGGGAGCACTCACATCCAGGTCATGCTTTCCCACTCTACTGAGAGACAAGGAGCTGCCCTGTTTATTAAAGGACTTGCTCCCTGTCATCCCCATTTGCTGGTTTGGGATAGAAATCTTCTGGGAACTAGAAAGGCAAATACAACCCCACGGTCAAGGGATGTCCTGCCTGCACTTCAGCCCATGGTGGGTCCCGCCCCACTCACCATGGGCTCACCACACTTGAACCTGTCTGGGATGCAGTGATATTGAGCACACTCAGAGACCTGGAAAGTCCTGCCCTGCCCTGAAAGGCTGGTGACTCTGCCATTTCTCATTCCAACAAATTCACAGTACTCAAATTCTTGGTTCTTGCAATCATTCTCACTTGCAGTTCTCTGTCCCGTATGCTTTTTGGCTGCCTTCTCCCGTAACAAGTTCCTATTTGGATGCTTTCCCTCTTCTCCCTTTCTGAGAATGGAGAATGCTTTCCCTTTTATTCATTTCCTTCATAAGGGCTTTTCTTATTTTTGGTTGTCTTTTCCAGGTACTATGTCACCTGCCCACTTAGTTGAGATTCCCTTACACTATGTGGGGATGGATGTTACTATTTCCCACTCTGCTCTGAGGAATAACACCAGTGTTAGCCACTTGGACAAAATTCCTATAGTGTCCCTAATTCATGTTTGAGGCTTTGACACAGAGTCCCTATCTCATAAAAAATACTTTCTTTCCCCCTGAAAGTTAGCTTTTCGGTACTTCCACAGCCAGATCATGTAGCGCAAGCTGAACTCAAGTCATCCATGGTCCCCTGACCCTAATCCCCTGCACAGACGATACATACTCAGTAAAACACACCTGCTTTTTATATTTATTTATTCTACATTAAGTTACTTTAATGCAGACTTTGTTCAACCAACCAGTAAGAGAAAGCACTAGGACATTTTATGTAGATCTATACAGTGTATATATAGTTTAACACAAAGAAAAACACTGTAACAATGGCAGTTCATTGTAAATCACAGTAACCCCACTGATTTTGGTGAAGCTATCCGAACTGGTTATCAGCTAACCATCTCAATTGTACTTCCTCTTTGGGTGGGATTTGTAAAATTAGAAGTTTCAAACACACACACACAAAAAGTTGTTCAAAGTGAAAGCTGAGGAGACCCCTACTGTGGTGCTTTGAGCCTCTAGGGTTGTAGTGAGGTCAGGCTGTGTGCCAGAAGGGAAACATGGCAAGCCAAGGAGCTGTGCTGGAGTGCAAAAACATTACAGGATGAAAGCAATGAGTGCCAGGTAATGCAGATCTTCCTGTAAAGCCTCAGGCATGAAGGCAATACTGAACTTTGCAGTGATGCATTCTGAATCTCATTTACACCAAGATCAGTAAAAAGCATTTTTTAAAGCTGACTGCCAGATAACTGCAGTGGTTTTAAATGAAAAGGTGCTTATTTCTTCTGAAGTTAGAGATGCCACTGTGCTTTTGTTTGCTGTGGGGAGCTTTTCAAGCACAGCCGGGTTTTCTGTTACAGCAAGCAGTTAGTCACTACTCTCCGCTTTCCCCCACCTTGTATCTTGTAGGAGTAAACGCAATGTTGCTGTTCCCTGATGTTTGTACATCCAAGAATGGGTGAAAATATTGGAAGCTGCGAAAAAACAGAACTGGAAACTCCAGAGAAACATTATAAATTCTATGTTTGACAGCTCCCAGATAACTACTGGGATAAGCTACAGCTTCCCTCTCCAAACTGTTCAGACAGAAAACCAAAACCAAATCCACCATCTTTCTTCATCATGCTTGTATCCCCCACTAAATGCTGAAAAGTAATTTAAGAAAACTACTTCATTTCATTATTTAAGACAAAAATTCCCAGTTCACCCATCTTGCCCAAATGCATCTGAATGATCTAATCTGCAGTCCCCGTGTTTTACCCTTCCATGGCAGCAGTGAGCACAGCAGAACTCACCAACTGCCAGAAGACGAGGATTTCAAGCCAAAGCTGTTTCTAATTCCCATGGTTACTAGAAAACCCTGAAAAGCCAAATTGAGCTTAAGATAAAGCGGAGCTCAGCTGGCTTCCAAAAAGTGAGGACAGAAGAAAAGAATTGTAAAGCAACACAAAAACCCTGCATTTCTTTAAACAGTTCCTTCTGGAACAGTTTTTTCACCACCACCAGACACCGTATGACTTTGCTTGTCGCTGTCCTAAGCAATCTCCACTCTTTCTGTCTTGAAAGCAAAATATCAAAACAAAATCACAACAATTCTGTTCATATCTTATTACTCATCCCTCCTGTTATGAGAATTTACTATTTTTATTTAGCCCAGGCAAATTATATTCCCAGTCTGCAATGCAACAGTCACAGCATTAGCTGCTGCTGCTGCTCCTCAGGGACCTGGTGGTAGCAGATGCAGTAACAAATGTAGTGTGGGTTGCATTTTGAAACTTCAAAGTAGAGATTCTTCTAAAAAAGAAGAAAATATATTTATTATATAAATGATTTATATAAACCTATAAAGCTTTATATATATATATAATATCTGTCCATTATATTTGAAAAATCATGGCAGTCAGGTGAAGTTCCCAACGACTGGGAAAAGGGAAATATAACCCCCATTTTCAAGAAGGGGAAAATGGATGACCCGGGGAACTACAGACCAGTCAGTCTCACCTCTGTGCCTGGCAAAACCTTAGAGCAGATTCTCCTGGAAGGCACACTAAGGCCCATAAAAAAGGTGCTTGGTGACAGGCAGCATGGCTTCACTAAGGAGAAATCCTGCCTGATCAATTTGGCGGCCTTCTATGATGGGGCTACAGAACTGATGGACAGGGGTAGAACAGCTGATATCATCTACCTGGACTTGTGCAAAGCATTCGACACTGTCCCACACAACATCCTTCTCTCTAAATTGGAGACATCAATTTGATGGATGGACCACTCGGTGGATAAAGAGCTGGCTGGATGGCTGCACACAAGGAGTTGTGGTCAATGGCTCAACGTCCAGCTGGAGATCGGTAACGAGTGGTGTCCCTCAGGGATCTCTGCTGGGAACGGTCTTGTTTAACATCTTTGTCGCTGACATGGATAGTGGGATTGAGTGCGCCCTCAGCAAGTTTGCCGATGACACCAAGCTGTGTGGTTTGGTTGATACGCTGGAGGGAAGGGATGCCATCCAGAGGGACCTTGGCACGCTTGTGAGATGGGCTGATGTCAACCTTATGAAGTTCAACCACGACAAGTGTAAGGTCCTACACCTGGGTCGGAGCAATCCCAGGCACGGCTACAGACTGGGCAAAGAAAAGATTCAGAGCGGCCCTGCAGAGAAGGACTTGGGGGTGCTGGTCAATGAGAAAATGAACATGAGCCAGCTTCAGTGTGTGCTCACAGCCCAGAAAGCCAGCCATATCCTGGGCTGCATCAAAAGGAGCATGACCAGCAGGTCAAAGGAGGTGATCCTGCACCTCTACTCTGCTCTCGTGAGACCTCACCTGGAGTATTGTGTGCAGTTCTGGTGTCCTCAACATAAAAGGGACATGGAACTGTTGGAACAAGTCCAGAGAAGGGCCACGAGGATGATCAGGGGACTGGAGCAGCTCCTGTATGAAGACAGGCTGAGAAAGTTAGGGCTGTTAGCCTGGAGAAGAGAAGGCTGCGTGGAGACCTAATAGCAGCCTTCCAGTACCTGAAAGGGGGCTAAAGGGATGCTGGGGAGGGACTCTTCATTAGGGATTGTAGTGACAGGACAAGGGGTAATGGGTTAAACGGCAGTCTAACTGAAAGAATGGAAAATACTGGATGAGAAATTAAATTTCAGTTAATACTGCCATTACTGACCTTGTCACAAATGGCGTTAATGAAATCTGCTGGATGCCCTACTACAAGGAGAAAGATGGAATCACCAAAAGGAAAGCTGGATGTTGAGAAGAGAATAATAGAAATGTAACGAAGTAACACAGAGCACAAGGTCATTCATTCAGGGAATCATTAAGAAATTCTGCTGTCAGTATTGGGCTGTGCTGCAAATGTTTGGATGTGACAAAAGAAAGGGACCCAGCACAGCAGCAGGGTACTGACGTGCTCTGTGCTTCCAGTGTGATGCATGCAAATACGTTCTCTGGTTACAGCCTTCCCTGCAGAGCTGGGAAAATACTCATACATCTTGCGAGGTAATGCCCCGACCTCATCTGAAACAGCCCAGTAGCATCTGGTCCCTCAAACACCAGGGATTAATGGAAAACACAGGAAATTGGAAGATAATCAAGGTACCAGGCTTCTGCCTTATACAAGAATATTAAGAGTTTGGCTTACAGCAAAATGAAGGCTGAGAGAAGCAACTTTAAAGTATACTGTTGGCACAAGAAATGAGTGCATGTAAGGCAGTCTTTGCTAAATTTAGGCTGGAAATTAGAACATACCTAACATCAAAGAAAGATAGTCCAAGAATGGCCTTCCAAAAGGGTATAAAATCATCTAACAAAATCAAAGTTATGAATTGCATTAATATGCTGGGGATAAATGTATGAATAAGAGCTGCTGTTCTTCAATGTGACTTTGTTTTTGCTTGTTTGTTTTTTTTTAAATTAAAAAGAGAATCAACAGTTTTTCTGTGGAATTCACCGAGAAGTTAATGAGAATCTAAACTACCATCTCGGGACAAAAATCCATCAGGGTTACAAAACTGCATCATTAATGAATAACAAGAATATCCAGAGTACAAAATGTTCTTTAATAAAGAAATCAATCAATCAAAAAGAAAAAAACAAACCAAAAACAAACAACAAAACCGAACACCAAATACCTAAGACTGGGACTACGAAGTTTCAAAGGATAAGATGTTTTCATCAAATAGGATTTGGAAGAAGCTTTGTGAACAGATTTTTCACTCTGCCTTCTGCAGAATTTCTTGGCCTTCTTGCTTCTCTGAAGCAATCAAGACCAAGAATAACTGAAATCAGATGAACTATTTCTGAGGTATGATTCAGGATTTTAATTACTACTATTGTTTTTCTTCCTTAAAAAGCCCCTTTTTCTAGGTGCAGTTAGTTACCAAGTACAGCTGAACATCTCAATTTGCCATAAACTGGACAGTTACAGCTCTAGAAACATAAGCAGTATATTTCGTTTGCTGCTGAACTGAAGAAGGACTAGAGTCTTAGCTGTAGGAAGCAAGAAACTCATTTACATTTTTGGCAAGAAAACAATTCAGCCTACTGGGTTTTGTTTTGTTTTTTAACCCACAGGGATATGAAGGAAAAACACACTGGAAGTCATGAGCAACTCCATAAACTATGCTGCAGCATCCTAACAGAGCACACAAAAGAAACCTCTCCTTTTGTCCTGGGTTCAGTAGTAGCAGTCATTTTTCTCCTTCTTAGTAGCTGGTGCAGTGCTGTGATTTTGACTTTCAGCCTGGGAACAGCACTGGTAACACCGATGCTTTTAGTTGCTGCTTAGTAATGTTTATTCTGACCAAGGACTTGGTGAGTCCCATGCTCGGCCAGGGAGGAGGTGAAGCCGGGAGGAAGCAGAGACAGGACACCCGACCCAAACTAACCAAAGAGATATTCCATACCACAGCACGTCATGCCCACTATGTAAACTGGTGGCAGTTACCTGGAAGGGCTAGATCACTGCTCGGGTCAGGCTGGGTATCAGTCTGCAGGTGGTGAGCTGTTGTATTCTCTTCCCTTGTTATTTCCCTCATCATTATTATCATTGGTGGTAGCAGCAGTGATTTGTGTTATACCTTAGTTACTGGACTGCTCTTATCTCAACCCGTGGGAGTTACATTCTTTCGATTCTCCTCTGGGAGTGGGGGGGAGAAAGGGGGGGTGGGGGAGGGAGCAAACAGCTGGCTGTGTGGTTTCTGGGCTGCTGACACCTTTGTTTCCAGTTTTGGCAGGTTTTCTGGCAGACCCATTTGATGCAGAGAACTCTCAAACAACACCCCTACTGACTGAACAGTTGTTCATCAGCCATGTGAAACCCCTCAGCATTTTTGTTAATAAAGAAATGCTGGAAAGAGTTTCTGCAGCACCATGGGGAAAAAAATATTGCTACTTTAAGAACAGTTAACAAAATAAAGAAATAAAAGCCAGGCAGAAGGCATTACGTTTTTCTAGAAGGAAGCTTGTACAAAATACCTCTATGGCTTTGTAACATAACCTCATGACTAATATATCAGTGTCATACTGAAATATTTCTGAAAGTTAAAATAGTAATTACATTGAAAATTATATTCACATTTTGTCAAAGTACTTCTTTAGCCTCATCTTCTCTCAAAAATAACTGCTATGAGAGACAACCAAATCATATAATTTAGCATTTTTAGTTTTATTTAACTGAAAGAGTATTTGAAACCCATATCCAGCGTACTGAGGTAAAAATCTGGTCAGCCTTCTAGGATGTTTAATGCTGTACGGATATGACCCTTCATCTGAATCTGTTTTATATTAGTGTCAGTCACTAAAATCATGTGCATAAATAACAAAAGAGTAGTTCTGAGACAGGCTCTTACTGAAGCTCTTTGATTCTCTCCTCAAAGCTAATAATAATATAAGCATATTCCTGGTACCTCCTTCCCTCTTCATTCACAACCCAAATTGTATTGACTGTTGCTGCAATAGAGCATAAATTGTTCCTTAGAGCTGATGTGCCACATGTCAGGTTTTTCTGCAACAATATAGTGGGAAGGATTCTCAGCATCCAAAAAGAAAAACTTAACTGAGTCACAAGTCAAGGTACACTTCATTATCTGCAGTTATCACAGAGGAGTTTCACCTTTCTTGATGGAAGAACTTGTTCTTAGGAAGACCTAATTCTTGTAATAATTAAAGATCTGTCATGTGTCACTGGTGCTTCCTAATCCTGACTGAGCCAGGAATAACCATCTCAAACATTGCAGTGCTCCATTTAAAGAAAAAATGTTACTTAAAATTTTCTAAAATACTGTTAATTTCTACCTCATGGTACCATTTCCCAATTTTTGACAAATAAGATGAGTCTGGGCACAATAAACCACCAGCTCAAGATAAACAACCAGCCAAGATTCAATTATTTCTTTTCAGGTCTCCCCTCTCCACAACAATCTCCCAAAGACAAGACCTGTGTCCTTGGTTTGCAAGGACTATTGCTATCAATATAGCAAGAAATGTAATTCTTTTTGAAAGTATGATATACTAAGGTAGTAAAACAGGCTGAACCATATCCCACACTACCTAGCACTATATCTGCTGCTGCTGTTACCAGCAGCAAAAGGTGCTGATGAATGATGACAACACAGGGAGCAGAAGCATGGGTTATTCCATTCACCTGCTGCAATTTAAGAAGTTCCTCCAGGGTTTCCTTCACAACCTATTAATATTATTAACCAAATCATGCACCAGAGAATTAGTCTGATTTTGTGAATAACATCTTCCACAAACAAGCTGCTATTCTCTCCAGGCCTAAGTGACGATAACACAGCAGGAACTTTCTGACAGCCTCTGCTATTAGGGCTTGCAACACACTACTGGAGAGCTACTGCGGAGATACTGCAACCATATTTGCCAAGCAACAAGCACTATAGATATCTCATGACTTCAGCACCAAAACAAGCTGAATTAGTAAACTAGAATGGGACTCATTAAACTCCTACAGGCTTTCTACAAAGTATCACAGAATGTGTGTCTTTTGGGCCACATTTGGTCCTGAAGTTCACATTCAACCAACCTTATTCCTTTGTAGCCAAAGTTTTAAATTACTCTGAAGAAACTGATTAACTAAAGCACAATCACCAATACCAGTACATCCTGAGGTGACAGCAACTATGAATCTTCTACTAGGCTATGAAACAAATTGTTGACCCTGGTTCAACCCCTAACAGAGAACACACACTACAGAAATGACCGTCTCAGCAGAAATGCCAGAACAGCTGTGGAAACTGAACTTTCTTGTTATTAGCAGTAGAGAAGCAGAGATCCCACTGGGGCATGGAGGAAGATGCTGATGTGGCCTGAAGGACAACCTGAGCTATTGTTGTGTCCACACAGAGTTTGTTCTTGGAATGGACTTCCACTCTTAAAATGTATTCTGTAGACATGTTAAACGTGTTAATCTGAAAAGTGAAATCTGAAAAAGAATTAGTCTATGCTACAGCATCTGTGAATGAAATGATGTGGTGATCACCAGCTCCACTAGGAGCATGACTCTCATGCCTTGTCTGCAAAGACTGTGAAAAACAGTGATAGCTGCACAGGTAGTTGAACCCCCACCGACCCCATTACGTCCAAAACCCAGAGTTATCACAAAAAGAGTAACCTTTCCTTTTAAATTAAAAAGCTAGGACCTGGCAAGCTGCATCCTCCCCGAGTAGCTGCAGTGAGGAGTTTCAAGTGCACTAAACAATGACCTAAACTTCAAAGTGGCCAGCCATTAGAATGCTGGTTAAAGAGTAGCAGGGATGGTCTCACAAAGCTGCCTGCAAGACACCTAGCTAACATCACAGCATTGGCTGCACCATGCCCTGGCAGAGTTCTTCCTGAGAGCAAATCAGAGGCCAGTCAAGCACCACATAGCCAGCAATTCACCCAAGCAATGTGCTGATGGACAGGCCTTTGGAGGAAGATATGGCAGCAAAACAGAGTGAGATTAATTAGGGCAACTGGTCCTATTAAGATGAAGGACTTCAACCCAATAGCTTTTTCCCCAAGGAAAACACTGGAATTTTATGTAAGGGAAATTCTGAGACTCATTCACTGATACATAAAATTACTCTGGACAGCAAGAGGACTTACAGGCTATTCCCAGTGAAAGGGAGAGGACCAAGAGGGAAGAAAAGGGGGAAAAAATAAGAAAGAAGATATGTGAATGACTTAATATATGAAACAAATTAATAATTTGCATGACAAGTCTATTCTGTTTTAGCAGAATACTGCTCGGTTCCTACATAAGAACTGAGGCTCTATCAAGTATGTATACAAACTGAAAAAATTAATTTGGAAAGAAAAGTTGCATCACAAGCCCAGTCTCCTGTGTATTACAGACCACCAGAGATCTGCTTGATTAACATACACAAAAAGCATGAAAACAAAGACAAAAGCAAGCAAGACAAAGGCTTATGTAAGGGTTCAGGGTTGAAGAGCCATCTTAACTGCACTGGCTAAAACATTAGTGTGTCTCACTGCTGCATACCAACATGACATTAGCTGTGGCTAGAGTCCCATCATTCTCTTTGCCCAAAGACTTTTAATAAGAAAGATCTCATCTCACCACACTGTAGGTCTATCAGGGAGCTGGGATGGAATGGGGATGGGAACCTAAACATAAAACCTCTAAAATTCTTCAGGATGTGAAGTCCTTTGTAAAGAAGGAATTCTCTAGGAGAAGTTATATGAGCATGAAAGATCCTTTTTGAAGTCAATGCCTCAGCTACATATTAGAATTTATGCCCTCTCTGTATTGGAATTAACCATCCAAACAGGAAGCTTACAGGATAAGAGTCTGCATCTATGCACCCCTCGAGTAAAGCAAGAACTTGAAGTACATACAAGATTTGCCCGGTGGCTATACAGCTGGGATACATCTGAAAGCTCTGCCAGCTCACCTCCATCGATTAGGACTGTACAAAATAATACCCTTGTAAGGATCGCATGAGCAAATACCCAGAAGAGTGCCGCTGTATTTCAAGAAGGCAGAACAGCAATCCTGATAGGAAAACTTCCTGCATCTAGCAAACAGTGCAGTTTCTCCATGGGACTCTGCCAGTACTACTGTTTGTACAGCGTAGGTAAGCCTACAGACATGCTTAGTTCAAGTCTCCCAGTTAACAGTACTTTCTTCATGGACAGACTATGCTAGACCTCTCACTATCTCATTTCTGAAGATGAGAAGCCCTGTGGCTTGCAGTTACTGCAAAGTACATCCCACGCCTGTAAGGTCAAATGAGAATCAAAGGAAAACCATGGCATCAGAAGCTGCTGGGGAGTATGCCACCATACACACAGGTGGTCTCAGCTGGTGCCACGAAGCAGCTGCTGCTGTAGGCCTCCATCCCACTCCAAGACCCACAGAAAACCATGTGAACACATTGCAGGAGACTGCACTTCTGCTGCACAGAACACTGAAATCCAACAGAGGTGTCTGAATTAACAGAGTATTATTGACACCACAGAGGAACAGCACTACTGTGAAACACCCCTGTTGAGTACAGCCTTTTCTCATGTGAGGTGGCAGAGCAAGTTGCACAAATGGATAAACTAAGAACTGCTCTGGCTGGAGTACTAGAAGAGCTAGAGCATCTTTGTTAACAAGCATCACAATAAACAATGTAAATATTGCATAGAAACACAGGTACCTTGGATATGGTCTCTCTGCTGGAAGAAATCTGAGACTTCAGTGTTTGAGATGTGGGACAAGAAAAGTGCAGAAAGAGCCCATCAGCCCAGAGGATCCCCAAATGTGGAGCAGGTTACTTACTCTCCCCAGCTCGTTGTTGGAAAGCCAGTATCAGAGCACCAAGTCCTGGAGTCCTGGGCACCAGCACCCCCACAGGTCACTGCTGAAATCAGGCAAGCTGCAAAACAAGAACAAATTGGGTATTAGAGTTTTTGTTTCTGACGAGTCAGAGAGGGATTAATGAACACTACTGAG
Source organism: Lathamus discolor (assembly GCF_037157495.1). Classification (NCBI taxonomy): domain Eukaryota; kingdom Metazoa; phylum Chordata; class Aves; order Psittaciformes; family Psittacidae; genus Lathamus; species Lathamus discolor. The sequence continues at coordinate 140,440,020 of NC_088884.1, read as the reverse complement.
CTCTCAAAGGTGCAGGTTACCAGAAGAAACCTACACAACTGCCCTCTGCGGCAGCAGGAGCCTGGGAATCAGACAAGCGCAAGTGACTGAGTGACCCAAACACCCACTTTTCAGTTTAAATCCTTAAAAACCATCTGCATTCAAGAACACCCATGCAGGGTAAGTGGAACAGAGAATCTATATACTGCAGTGCATGGATCTTCCTGAACAGCGCAGGTGTCACAAGCTGCTGCTGGCCTACAACAGCTTGGACATGCAAGAGACACTGCAAAGCGTGCTTTATATTCTCTCTCTCTGCACTGCATCACAGACCTGCAGCTTCCCCATGCACAAGCAGTGACTATTACAAGTAAAATTCATTTATACAATAGAGATGGCCTCTAAGTTAGAAAAAACACCGCAAAAAGCCCTCACTCAACAGTACGTTCATAACCTAATTTAGAAAATAAAGTGAAAAGCTGTTTCAATTATGCTTGTGTTCAGTAGACATCAAGTATACAATTATTTTTGTAAAGTCTGTATGCTGTATCACAGTCATTTCCTAACCCTTCCACCCCCTGGTGAATGATTACATTAACACTATGGGGGTTTGGTACCAAAAAATACAATGTGATCATTGCCACACAGTGCCAGAAGCAAGGTTATCTCCCCACCACTCCATCAGTGGCAACAGATCTGTCAGTCAAATTATGTTGCAGGATTTGCGGTATTGCTCAACTTTATATTTGTTCTCCCATCTGGAGAAAATAAGATATACAAGACTGAAGATACAAATCTCATCTGCTGTAGAGCTTAAAGACATTATTTTTCCTTTATTAAAGCAAAAGCCAGGCTCAATCAAGCCAAATTACATTCCGTTTTAAAGAGAGATTTTTTTTTCCTGTCCTTGTTCTAACAGAAATCCAAGACCTATAAATCCTAGAAAGTACTGAGACAGAACAGATCATTTAAGAGAGCTAAAAATGTTCTTGTTAAAAATCGTATTTGTCATTTGGAAACTTGAAAATAGACCTTTTTATAAACCAGATAAAAATAATTCTAAAATCTAAACCTTTTTGAAGAAATCAAGCTATAATAGGTCTAATATACTCATTTTTATTTCACTAATTCAAGGGGGCAGGGAGAAAACAGAGCAATGCTCATTAATACTGCTATCCAAGTCAGCAGGCACATTTGTGTACTTTTGTATCAGACAATCAGATTTCAGTGTCTGAGATAGAGGGGAAAAAAAAAGGATGAGAGAAAGAAAACACGCACTCTGTTAACACCTTCATGCCAGTAAAGCCAAGAAACTAGCAATTTCTTTCTGTTTGAGATTCACAGGCTTTGCACAAACAAAACTTTCTAAGTTAAGTGTTGACACCCCAAAGTTCTCTCCAGCCTGGGCAGACACCCTGGCTTTTTCCAAATAAATTTAAGGGGTTTCTTCTCAAGATAAACAGATACCTTCTTTTTATAATTAGTCCTCTTCATCCTATATATGAAATCTAATTTGTTCCAAACCAAGCCCAGCATAACCACAACATAAATGGTAGTTAATTCAATTAAAAAAATATAGGCAAGTAGCTCAAAAATCATTTTACGCCTGAAACAAGACAATTTTTTGATCCAAACTAAGATGGGGTCAGCCACCAGTTCTGAGATCAGAGGAAAGCCTGAAATGCAAAACACAGGTCTCAAAGGTAGGAATGACCAAGCTCTCCAACAAAACAGCACATTGCAAAACAAAGTTTCGACAAGAGACATCTGACCTCTCACCAAAAGGATATTAACACTGATGACACAAATTCCTGAAACTGTGCTACCACACACCCAACATTTTCTATTTCCCAGTTCAGAATCTGCCCTCCACCACAAGTGTCCTGCTGAACACATTCACCACCTCTCCACCCACATTTTTACCATGTTGCCTGCCTTGAAAATTGGCAGCCTTGAAAACGACTTGGGGATAGAGACAGGAATTTTTTTCTTCCTGTTTATGAATCTCAGTATTTCAAAGAAAAGATCAGCCAGCCAACAGTGCAGCAAGCTCAGCCTCCCAGAGCTTCCAAGCTAGAATAATTCATCTAGGAGTTTATTAAAAGCAGTAAATTGGAAGGCAGATAGCATGCAGACACTGGCACTCTTCTTAGGGAATGAATTAGCAAATGTTTAACGCCCACAGATGACAAAGGAGGAACATACTGTTACAATTAATGAAACAAACAACTGGCCGGTTGAGGTAATACTAGGTGCAAGTTTCAAAAACTAAATAGCCCCTATTTCCTTCTTTTACAAAGATGGGGCAATAGCTACATATACTTCAAGTGGGATTAGATATTCCTGGGTACTTGGATTTTCATGGGACACAAACCTGAGATCCAGGCCTCACATAGCCTCAGAAACAAGTGATCGCACAACCTGATCTTGGGCACATCACAGAATTTCAGTTGGAACTCACAAAACCAAAACTCAGAAAGCACTGGCCAGCAAGGAGAAAATTTGGGAATTATCACTCCTGTTGAGATGCTAGAACAAAACTTACTTCTGTAGATCTCTCAAAACAGAGACAGACATCTACCTGACAGACTCCCCACAGATTTGTCATGTCAAAACTCAGACCAAAGTTACTTTCTTGAGATTTAGCAGGAATTTACCAAGATAGGAATCACTGCAGCTTTCTTCCTCCTGCTCCACTGCAGCCTGCGCTTGAGCCTGGTGGCTTCCTGACAAGAACTAAGAAGGCTGGCAGCTTTGATTGCTCTCCTTTCCAGCTTTTGGCAAGGAACTGTAAAGTTTAGTTTAAATATAAAAGAGGTAGGTTTCCAACTGCACAATTGCAACTGGAGTCATTCAGTACCAAAATATGTTTTGTACTTCTGTAACAAGTCGTTTCCTGAAGCACACACTACATAAATGGTATGTTCCTAAGCAATGGCATTACGGTTTTGTTCTCACCTTCAAATCAGAAAAAAACCCTGCACCAGCAAGGTTCTGGGATGTTTCTGTTGACATGAACTGAGCTAGTCTCAATTTAAATCCACTTAATCTAAAAACTAACACCAAAACAACAAGACATTCACCAACTCTTCCCCGTTCCCTGCTGGGCAACTGCTGATGGCCCCAGCAGAGAGCAGCCAGCCTGGGCTTGGATGTGCCATGTCTCTCCAAGGAGACGAACAGAGTCTTTTGCTTTTTCATCTCAAAAGCTTCTTTTGTAGGGAAATAAACCCACCTATTTGCATTAGAGAATACAATTTTTTAGGATAACATCACTCTTGAGCACTACTCCTGTATCCTTTATAGTAATGGCTATGTGCTGCTAACAGCCTGCAAACAGGCCTGTGCTGGACAGGGTGAAAGGGTGTAAAATCAGTAACATGCAAGCCAGCAGTGATACAGCTGCTCTGGGAAAATTAACTAAGGATTTCCCAATTCTTGAGCTTTTAGAATGGAAGCACAGTTATGAAATAACATGAGACTGAGGATATTGTGTCTGTATAGAGAAGAGTGAACTGGTTTCAGTACAAATGGTTGCATTTATGTTATCAGACTGGTTACTTGGCCTTAAACTGTCTTTAAATAGGAATCACAGGATCCCACCTACCCCTTAAATTAAAATTTCCACCTCTTTCTCCAATTTAGAAATAGAACAAAGAAGTAGTCCAGCATAACATCAATAATTACTAAGTACATCATGGGCATCTATTTTCGCGACAAATTTTTCTCCTTCCTTCGAGGAACCACATTCCAGTTTCTAACTCCAGTCCATCAGACAGGACTGACTCCCGGTGAGCCTCATGCAACTACCCAAGAACCAAGGCTGCTGGGGTTTGTTTCCAACAGGAGGAGACTAGGAAGAGCTGAGGTTTGTTCTGAGGTTTCTGGGGGATTTAACCTGGAAATGGTTAAAAAAAAAAAAAACCCAACAAAATGAAAAAACCCCACAAACCCACAACAACAATAAGAAAAAAAAGCCAAACAAACACAAACCTAAAGCAAACAACATATTGTTCTTCTTACAAAAGATTAACATAAAGAAACTTTACAGATGTATTAACAAGCTGTACTTCTGCACTTGTCCGTCAACAACTTGACGGACGGAACTCACAATATGATGGGTAAGAGTCATTAAAGATGGGGTGAAGATAAAGGCTGTTGTCACCACCTCCAAAATTCCCTGACATTTTTAGCATCTACCTTTCCTTGTCTGCATCTTACTTTCTCTGACTGCAGTTTTTGCCAAATCCAGAGAAGGAAGCATCTTACACATTAATTCACTTACTGCCCTAGAGAGCCAGAAGGAAAACAGCATCACTTAGATGGTATTTTACCGTCACAAATCTTCAGAGGTCAGAAAGAAGCATTTCTTTCACAGTTAGTGGCTAAACCACTGAAATACACATGGGACTGTTTTACTTATGAACTCTAAGAAGCCCAACAAAACTGAAGAGATTTGGTTATCCATTATTTGCAGGAGGGGTCCCATTCTTCCCCTTTCAGGTTAAAAAGCGTATTCTGGACATGTTTCTGAAAAGCGCAGAAGATAGCTCAGGTCCCCCTGGTCCAACAGGGAACATGAACATGGGTCTCCTCCCTCCCCACAACACATGCTGACCACAGGGTTGCTACAGAAGAGACTGCAAGGAGGGAAAGTCACAATACTTCTAAATTATTCCAAATTCTGTCCCCTTCATTTTAATGACTCTTTTTTATTTAAGATGTCCAAAGTAGATATTAGAAGGTGGGTTTTGTTTCTCTTTTAGAGAGTTTTACACAGAAGGTGCAGCCAGAGCAGGGGTGGAGCAGAAGACATCAAAAACTTCCCTTTCATTCCAGTCTGGACCAAACATGTACTTTTGTTTCAGCAAATCCTCCCCACCATCACTTCCAAATCATTTATACAGACCTCCATGTAACCAGTGACTGCTCCCAAACATTAGGGTGTTACTTTGGTGCTCTGGCTGCACCACTTGCTGCTTTTCCCAAGTCTTGGTGCTTGCTGAGCTATGCTGCACAAACACCAAAGCAGAAGGAAGCAAAGCATTGGTTTGACACTGAAGCAGAATTCATCTCCAGCCTCAGAAAGGCTGACATCTACCCCTGCACAGCACTGGCTCCAGCTCACCTGGTCCTGTCAGATTGCGCATGCCAAAAACCTGCTTCTATTTGTGTTCTACTTGCACAGTTATCCATAAATCATAATATCCTACTAGGAAAAACTATTATGGAAATACCCTACCCTTACAGCCTGAGGGAATTGATATTTCCATTGACAAGTAATTCAACTTCCTAAGGGTGAACCAGCCATTCAGGACAAGGAGTTGTTCCAGAAAGTCAGCTGCTATTTTGGTGCTAGGTCTCAGCACAGATAGGGCATTCAAAAGCCAGTGGAAGAGGGAGAGAGCACACAGGCATCCTGAACACATCTCCCATGCACTGGGTGGCAGGCAGCTTGCACTGCACCGAGCATCCTCCAGCAGCACAACTAAGCGTTGTGTCCTCCTCTTTCGCCCCTAAGCCCACCCCTTCTCTCCAGCTTTCAGCATCACTGCTATCATGACTCACAACAATAACCAGACAAGTAGCGTTATTACAAAACCACGTTTTCTCATCTGGGCTGAGGCTGACAATTTCTTGGTTATTATACCAAAAGTATAGCACAACCAACATAGGGTACGTATCACTCAGTAGCAATTCTTCAAGCACAGGCTGGGTACCCCTGCAGCATGTTTTGCCCCCAGTGGATGGCAATAAAGCTACATTTTCTGTTTGCTCATCCCTCCTGACCCAAGCTTTGGAGCTTGCCAAAGCCCAATACACAATTTGCTGTTAGCACTTGAGCAGCAAAACAAGTGTGCTATGAAAACACTCAAGCAGCTGTGATAAAAAGAATAAAAAAATAAAAAAAAAAAATCAGAAGTGGAAAGGAAGAAACCTGAATAATATTTGAAAACAAAGCAGCCTGGAATTGCTCTCAAAAAATCTTACACGTATCACAATGGGGTGCAACTCAGCTAGCTGAACATTCTTCCAAATATATGCCAAGAATAAAACTTACTTCCACAACAGGCATCAAATTTTAAGGAAGGAATTGAAAGCCAAGGAATTGAAAAGCCTAGGAATTCATGCTGATACATGCAACAGAGCCCAACTATGAGGGCTGGAAGCAGCTAAGATGCCCCCCCAGGCTGTCTGAGAGAAAAACATTTCCAAATGATTCGACTTCTTAGCAAATATACCACACTGGAGACCGGGTTTTATCTGTCACTTAGAGAAAGACCTGTGGGTGATGAGTATTCAGGTCACACACACCTTTTCTGCAGCAACCCACTGCACAACTATTCATGTGATAAACACCCACGTCACAGCAGAAGCCAGTGGCAATGAATAATGCAGGAGATTCAGTCACTCTACCACATATCATACCCATGGGATATGGAGGCAGCATTTTAACTGAAGCCAACCTTCCCCCTCCAGGGCGCTAGCATGTTTTTCTCTCTACCTCCTGTTGTGCACTTACATTGACAGGTCAAACCCAGCAAAACAGGATGAGTGCCTGCAGAAGGAATAGGGACACAAAGAAATGCAATACACCCTCTCACAAGATGATGTTAAAATATTACATCATCTGCTGAACTCAAGAGCTCCACAAACCAGAGACAGTTTTCCCAACAAGGTAGCTCTTTGTTCCCATTTCCCAAGAGATGCACTTTCCCACCATTAAGACAATTTCACAAACCATTAGCTAAACCAGGATAAATTAAAATGGAGCCACACTCAGCCTTAGCGTGTAACCCTGCCTGAATGAAGATGGGTTATTAAAAGTGGGAAACTGAAGTGAAATCTGAATTTGCAAGTCAGCTTGTTTTTTCAAAAAGCATTATCGCTCACCTGTGTTCTGAGCACAAACTCTCCCAGTAACTGACTTCAGTTATTCATTCCTATCCTGAATACCATTATCACGACATAATTCTTCCCAACCCCTCCTGATATTCTCCAGTACTTTCTGGCTTCTGCTGCACACAACAGGGTGCTCCATCTTAGAGCATCCTTGTTAGCCATCATGCCAGGGCAAGGCACAGAATACAGCCTCATGGGACAAGGCACTCAGCAAGGCCAGCTTGGCTTCTCTCCACTCTCTGCCTTTCAGCATCCTGCTCAGCCAATTATTCCACCAGCACCGCTGCCTTCACACAGCCTGCACACTAGCCTGGGCATCCACTCACGCTGCACATTTATTATGCCATTAGAAGGGTGTCTTTGTCTCATGTCTGCATTGTTTCATACTATTTCTTTTACATTATTTTCATAGATATCAAGAAAATCTATATACGGAAATCTGTCCATCAGGAGACCCAACTGCATTCCTTAAAGCTCAGGCAGACTCTCAGACTGCATGCTTAAAACGAGTGCACTAAAAAATAAAAGGCAGAATAAAAAGCTCAAGTCTCTCTCCAGTTTTAGCCATAATCAATTTTAATGATGCTGCCACAAGACCTCATAATTTTGGCTTCAAAGCCAGTAAAAGACAAGGAACCTTTAACTTTGGCAATGTGTACTAACAGAAATCATACTGATTCTGTATACCAGGACAATGTATTCAAAACTTTTTGCACAGTAAGTGCTTAGCTGTAAAGAAGTGATCCTCTTCTCTACCTTACAAGCCTCTGTCATGCAGGTGGAAACAAGCATAAAGCTAAAATTACAGCCCATTTTTCCCCCACACTAAAAGATCTTATGCAAGCCTACGAAAGGTCTGGAAGAGATCATTACACCCATGCTTAGTAGAATTAAGACAGAACTAGTGTTAGAAATATTCATCAGACCTGTCCCATCTCCATCACCTTAAATAACAATTGTTGATATTTGGGGTTTTTCTTTGTACCCAGGGTCAGCAAGTACTTGGACTATTTCTTGCTCAGAACAGTCAGCGATTAATACAAAAAAAAAATAATTAAAAAACCCTTATTTAGCTTATTCCTTTATTAATCATCTCTGCTGGCAAGCTGACTCACCATCCAGGGTTGATTGCTTCAGGCAGTAAGGAAGATGAAAAAATACAGCACCTGTGGTCTCACAATTCACTCTGAAAGATATTTAGATAAACTCTTTTTTCTTAAGCCTGCAGTTGTAGTGCTCTGCAGTATTGTCAGTCCCCTACCTCTCATATGGAGATCTAGTCGTGGTGCAAAAACCTGATGAAAAGAATGAGATTAATTTTCTGATCATCTTCAAAAAACAAGTATCCATTTTCCAACTGTGTTGTAAATCCTACTATGACGCTAAAGCCAATCATCTAAGCCATATACCTTTAGTATTTTGGGGGGTTTTTTAAGCTGACTTCAGGCCACTGGTAGAAGAGATCCTGCAGTCTCTCCTGAGAAAAAGGATGCTTAACCATTATAGCAACAGCAGGAAAAAATACTTTCCACAGAAATTAGGAAGATAGAATATACAAAATCATCAGCTATAGAAGGGTCATGAGAACCAGTACCTAAAGAGCAAAATCCAAGGATGGCTGCCACATTACAAGAAATTTGGTACTTCTATGCCAGCGATGTTACTCCTGTATAGAACTGTAGAATGGTTTGGGTTGGAAGGGACCTTAAAGATAGTCTGCATTTGCTTCCTGTGTGGACCAGTAACTTATGTTGGTTTTTGTATGACCTCTGACTTCAGAACAACATGCGCATCTTTGCCTTCAGTTACACAAAGCCTTCCTTAACCAGCCAACAGGCTTCAAAAGTTTATTCCCCTGAGTTCAGCCATGTTCTATCCTGCAACATACAAACATATTCTTCACGAATTTGGAAAACCCTTTCTGACAATTGCAGACAAAACATGATATCCATGCTGTGGGACTGCACCCCATATTTCTATTTTGGGGAAAAAAAAAAAAAAAAGGAGAAAGGAAAAGCAATACATGCTCACAAACCCAACAGGGCAGCTATTTATAAAAAAAAAAAAAAAATCATTTATTTAACTTATAAAAAAAAATAAAAGAAGTTCCTTGATTAAGGAAGCTCTTTCAAGTGAAAATCACTTTACAAGGGTTTTATTTAATAGAACAACAAGGTTGCACATTAACTAATAGCTATATTGCTATGTCCAAAATAGGCTCATTTTGCCTCTTTTCACATTCTCCATTCCTAAGGTTTTAAGGCCTGGATTTTCATTAGCAAATGTTGTGCTCAGGTTTTTGTTGGGTTGGTTGGGTTTTTTTTAAATAAGCTCATACACATACACAAGAGAAGCAGTGCTGTTTGTATTAAATCAAAAAGTTACTCAATTCATTTCCTCCAGGACATCACACATACTTAATTACACTGCCAAATATTTACACTTCATGTCAATACCAAAAAGTCAAATTACAGAAATTAGTATGTTGCTGCAGTAATAGCAAGTCTTCAGTAAAATACCCTGTACACTGCTACAACCACTTTGATTTAGACAGGAAATATGATCTCAGAATAGATCTGACAGCAGCTATTGCCAGATGATTCAAAAGGAAGCTACAAAATTTACCCTAAGAATGTTCCCTCACACTAGCTCACTTGGGCAGTATGTCTAGTGTGAGGTGTCCCTGCTCACGGCAAGGGGGGTTGGAACCAGATGATCTCAAGGTCCTTTCCAACCCTAACTATTCTATGATATCCCTATCACTTCTGGCTAAGAATTAAAATCTCCTACCATCTCCTTGTTTTAACTAAGGCCTCAGTTCCAGAGAGAGGTATCATACATAACCATAGCAAGAAGAATCTCATCTCAACACAGTGCTCTCAAATTGAATTTAGCACTTTCCCCTGCTCCCAAATAAAATGTTGCCCTGGATATGCACTGCAATGCTTTGTTTTAGGGCCCCCAAATTCCCAACACACCCACTCATGCTGTACCAAGAATGCCAGCTATGCTTAGCATCTTGCTTGGAGGTACTGCAGGAATTTAGGGTCAGCAGTAGCCACAGGCAGTCAAATTTACTTTAAAAAGTTAAGTTAATCAATACAGCAAAAGAAAAATAAAAAAGGTAACCAGTGGGGCTCAAGCGATAGTACTGGTACTGACTAGAACAGTGCTGCTTGGACAGGAGAGTTCTGGAGCTGTCTGTGCACATATACCCTCTAGTTTAACTGCTACAAAAAATGCAAGAAGGTGCTCTACAACAAGAAGCAAGGCATGCAGTAGAACAAACTGAACTGAAGTACTGATGGAGAGGTCTTGAGGAAGCCTCCAGTAAGTCCAATGTGAATTTAGCCACTAACTTCACTGAACCCAGATTGAGGTCTGTGCCACAAACTGAAAAATAAAATTCAAAACTCCTTTGGAGCTTACAAATATTTTTTTCCTCATGCACACCACCTCCAAGAGGTCTCAGAACCTCGTGGTTCAAGTGCGAGTGCAGCTCTAGGAACAAAACCACCAACCCATACCAAGGTTGAACGCAGACAGCTGAAGTGGGACCACCTGAAAGACAAAACATTAAAAAGCTCTACCAGGCCCTTCAAAACCTAAAAAGTGACAGAAGTTGTTAAAAAGCAGTATGAGATGCAAGCACTTACAACCTCAGCTGAAGTCCACAGAAGCCAAGAAGAATAATTCCCATTGTTTGCAGTTTACCCACATAGGACACTGGCTGTGCTCAGAGCTACTAGGGGAAAACCAGTGATTCCACAACTTTCTGTTAGAGATATGTGTGTATGGGTATGTACATATAAGTATGCATGTGGATGGACACAGACATGCATTTCAGATGCCTGCAAGGCCAGCCAACTCAGAGTCTTCAGTTAAAACTCAACTTACTGAGTTGCTGTTCCACATCTGGCAGAGCAAAATGCTTCACGTAACAGTACATTTTTATATCTACATGATTTAAGCCAACTGTCCCTTTCAACAGCAACTGGCCTTTAGCTCAGCCACTTCATCCCAGCAACAGTGTCACAAGGAGGTATCTTCTTTGAAGGATTAGTTTTCTACTGGGTCCTCAAATTAATCATCTTGGACCACAAGGGGGCCACAAAGATGCCAGGGAGAAGGAAAAGGTGTGTTGTAATAGCTTGAAGATGATGGACAGACACCCTTTCATAGTTTCTGTCAGCAACCGCTTTTAAATTGTTCATTTTGGAGCAGTCCAAAGTGATGTGAATCTGTGCCCATAATCTTTCATCATGCCTTTAAACTTCATTGAAAGATGTCGTATCTGGCACATAAAACAGGCCAGGAGCACCGCCTGCACTAATGACTCAGATGACACCCATAACCTCACCGGTGTGCTCAACTCCTATCCTGCCCACAATGTATTTTCAATGTTGTTTAAAAATAGGAGATGGGGTGGAACATAAATCTCACTGAGGTCGTATCTCAAGCTTACAAAAATCCACAAGAGTTCGCACAGATTTCAGCTGGGAACCTGGTCTAATTTTAGCACAGATTAATTGGTCTTCCTCCTCCTTCTCTGAAGGTCCAGAAGGAGGATGAAGTAGCTGACACAGGGACACACCTGCTCCTTCCTTTCCAACTGGAAAGGAAGGGTGACCCCAACATCGATCAAGCAATAGCCCCTGCCAGAGGATCAAGAAGTATTTGGTATATGCTGCTCACAGAAACAAGCATTTTGAAGAGATGCTTTTTGTCAGAGGCATCAGCCAGGCTGAGCAACACCCAAAAGCTCCGGGAGCTTCTGCAGATGCAGGAGGCTGAGTGCAACAAGCAGCAACAGGGTTTTACTTAGAGAAACATCATGGAAGTCCCTGTTCACTGGGTACCTGGTCAGGGAAATATTTACCTGACAAAGAGATGCCAGCAGTCCTGGAAGCTGAACAGCAACAGTCACAACAGTATTTAAGTAAAAACAAAGTCTGAGAAAGCACCAACACTATAGCTTAAAGGCAGCTGAAGTTTAGAAATCTTAACAGGCACCAGGGAAGCATCCATCCCTTTCTAAGGGAGGCAGGCAGCACCACAGGGAAAGGTACTGTCAGTCACAGTAATTCAAACGTGGCCTTAAATTTAGGAAAAAATCTTTTGGTAAACAAGGGGAAAGCCTTGTTCATAGCACCAACTGGCAGACCAACCTGTTCCCAGTGAAACCCAAAGGGCTAGGATTCTGCACCCTGATTCTGTACTAAACACCAGTGGGTTTTTTTGTATTCCTTTTCAATTACAGATATATTTGGCCAGGTTTTTAGCATATCTTTAGAGAAAACAATGCATTAAATAAGCATTTTCTTTTTTTTTTTTTTTAAACCATCACACACTTTCCAAGTTATTATTTCCATAATATGCCAAGACAGGTATGTCTTCCCTCTACTCTGCTCTCTTGAGACCCCCCACTTGAAGTACTGTGTACACTTCTGGTGTCCTCAGCATAAGAAGGATGTGGAGCTGTTGAGCAAGTCCAGAGGAGGGCCATGAGGATGATCAGGGGACTGGAGCACCTCCCATATGAAGATAGGCTGAGAAAGTTGGGGCTGTTCAGCCTGGAGAAGAGAAGGCTGCGTGGAGACCTCATAGCAGCCTCCCAGTATCTGAAGGGGGCCTATAAGGATGCTGGAGGGGGAATCTTCACTAGGAACTGTAGTGAAAGGACAAGGGGTGATGGGTTCAGACTTAAACAGGGGAAGTTCAGGATAGATATAAGGAAGAAGTTCTTTACTGCTAGGTTGGTGAGACACTGGCACAGGTTGCCCAAAGAAGTGGTAAATGCTCCATCCCTGGCAGTGTTCAAGGCCAGGTTGGATGGAGCCTTGGGAAACATGGTCTAATGTGAGGCGTCCCTGCCCATGACAGGTGGGTTGGAACTGGACAATCTTAAGGTCCTTTCCAACCCTTCACTATTTTGTGATTCTATGTGTTTAAAAGCCTGATGCGAGAGCATGCCTTGAAATTCTCAGTACGTTCATCCCAGTCATCATATGCCACCTGATCTCCTGGGGTATTTATTACTGATCACAAGCAGCTTGTGAACTCAACCTAAAGACAGTCTGCTAAAAGAAATTAAAATATTAAATCTATTTCTAGTTACCAAAAAGACATAAAAAATAATCTACAATTAGTACAGCACAGGCACACTACTGTGTGTTTAAACCTTAACATGGGGGATTATTAAAAAATCCCGTTACTACCATTCAGCAAGTATTCCTAAGACACAGACTTTGCTCCTCACCTTTTTGCAAGATCACCGTATCAAACCAGCAGAAAACACATAACACGTAAAAGCTCACCATACTAAACAAAATGCTCTCCTAAAAGATAAAGTCCTGATCCAGGATACCTGTATGCCAAATGCACACTGCAGAGGTCGCCGACTGGTAGCAGACCACTAGATTATGAACTACATACATACTTCTTTGTTGGTCATTGTGCAGGCACGTAAAGATCTATGTTTAAATTTAACTCAACGCTGATGTGGCTGGTACTGCCAGCAAAACCTAGAGCTCTCAAATCCAGCAGCGTGGGGCAGCCAAATTACAGCAAGAGAAGATATCTGACACTGGGGCTGCCTTAGCTGAGAACGGGGTAGTTCACCTCACACCTAACGAAGGCTGGACACACATCCCAAACAGGCATGACCAGAAAGCTGACAGACCAAAAAGCAGCGACAGCTTCTCTTCCCACTTCTGCATAAGAAATTGGTGGTAAGGAAGAGGAGAGCAGTTAAAAACCCACAAGCAGTTGCCATGTTTTTCACAAGATGACTTCCAAAAATCCTGTAAAGCCAAAAAAAAAATCGTAACTGGGCTAATTCTGTGAATCCTGAAAACCAGGAAAGGCAGTGACTGTGCTTTGTACAAGTCAAGCAAAGATTTATATTATGATAGCCAAAATAAAACAGTCACCAGGGACTAAACAGAGAGGAAATAAATGCTACCCAAGTCACCTGGCCCATTTCCAGTCTCAAGTGCAACAGACACCAACCCTCTCAAACTGGGGACAGCATTTCCTTGACAGGGTCATGTCCACTTCCCTCCCAGTGAAGAATACTTCAAAGTAATTTCAGTTCTGCCATATTCTGATGGAAAATTTGTAATTGCTATTGGGTAAAAAAAAAAAAAAAAAGAAAAAAAAAATCACCCCAAACCATCTCTCCTCACTTCACTAATACCGGGAAAGATCAATGCTGACATTAAAATGAACAAAAATGCTTCTGAAGAGAGAACTTCTAATGACAATGACAATCCTCTTTCCCTTCAAGCTTGCATTTGTTCCCTCACTCTGGAGGCTTGACCCTGGCTAGATGCCTGGTGCCCACCAAAACTGCTCTATCACTCCCCTCCTCAGCTGGACAGGACAGATAAAATACAATGAAAGGCTCATCTAGGTAAGGGCAAGGAGATCATTCAGCAATTACTGTCATAGGTGAAATAGACTTACCTTGGGGAAATTAATTTATTAACTTATTGCCAATCAGAGCAGGGTAATCAGAAATAAACCCAAATCTTAAAACACTTTCTCCCCCCCTCTCTTTTCTTCCCCAGCTCAACTTTACTCCTTATTTTCTCTACCTCCTTCCCCCTGCATAGCACAAAGGGATGGGGAACAGTGGTTGTGGTCAGTTCATCACGTTGTCTCTGCCACTCCTTCTTTAGCCACTCTTTGCTTATTCCAGCATGGGGTTCTTCCCACACCACAGTCCTCCATGAACTTCTCCAACATGGGTTCCTCCCACAGGCTGCAGTTCTTCAGAAACTGCTCCAACATGAGTCCCTTCCATGGGGCGCAGTCCTTCAGGAACAGACTGCTACAGCGTGGGTTCCTCCCATGGGATGCAGTCCTTCAGACAGACTGCTTCAACAAGGGTCCCCCGCAGGGTTACAAGTCCTGCCGGCAAACCTGCTCCAGTGTGGGCTCTTCTCTGGGCTGCAGGGGAACAGCCGCACCACCATGGGCTGCATCATGCATTGCAGGGGAATCGCTGCTCCAGTGCCCGGAACACCTCCTCCCTTCCTTCTGCACTGACGTTGGTGACTGCAGAGCTGTTGCTCTCACACATTCTCACTCCTTTCTTTGGCTGAAGTTGCTCCTGAGCAGTAACCTTTTCCCCATCTTAAATACATTATCCCAGAGGCGCTACCACTATGGCTAAGGGCTCAGCCTTGGCGAGTGGTGGGTCCATCTTGGAGCCAGCTGCATTGGCTGCATCTGACGTGGGGGAAGCTTCTAGCAGCTTCCCACAGATGCCACCACTGTAGCCCCAGTACTAGTAAAACCCTGCCACATAAACCCCCCACAGTCACAGAGGCCCATTAGACAGAGGTGCTATCAGGCCTTCCCAGCATCCCAGTCTGCAGCCAGTGCAATGCTTGCCTTCTCCTCCCCTTCCTCAACTCCAGCACCACCCAGCAAGCTATGAGCCAAACTGCTTATACTGTGGATAGTCCAACCACCTACTTCAAAACTTAAAGAGTTTAGCCTACACACCACAGTGAAACAGAGGGCATCTGCCTTTTAAATACAAGTACACAGGGTAACAGCCTGCCTTTTCCAAACATACGCTGTTTTCTCTCCAGCTGTGAGAAAGGTTTGGTTTTAAATTGTGACTAAAAATTCTGCTGTTTTCCATTTTTCATTTAAAAAGTACAACTGTTACTTTGAAATTACGATCAGTTTCCTGATGCACGGAACACCACCAATAGTATAAGTTAACACAACTTAGACAAAGCCTAGGTTTGCCTGATGAAGATACAAGGTACCAGAAGAGTTTAACATACTCTACTGCCTTCCCGTATTTACAAGAAATGCGATTCCTTTAAAAATAACTGTTGAAAACACTTATCTACTGCACAACCAAGGCTTTTCCTAAGTATTCCTAAATAAAATAACAGCTAGAAATTAATCTAAAGAAATCACACCTTTTTACCACAGGTCTTCCCCCCAACACAATGTAGAATACTCACCCATACATAGATACAATGGGGCTTTGTTCAGAGTAAAGGTGGCAGTTAAGTTTTATGCAGAAAGAAAAAAGTAATAGTGATTACTGGAGGTAACGAAACATAAGAACAGTGATTACAGTTAGAAAAAAAAATATACTACAGATATTTCAAATGAGTGGTTTTTAGCATTCTCAGGTGAAGGTCAGAGTCTTCTTTTGCAGTTATAACTTGTTTCTCAAACCTCCATTTCTTCTTCAGAGATGTGGTTTAGCAAGGATAATACGTCATTTATTTACACAGTAAGAGAGCACACCTGGAATGCCAACAAACCCCAGACTTCCTTTGGCTGCTTCACCCTCTCAGGCACGGTAAAAGGTAACCATGTTAACCATGCAGGTAACCTGTAACCATGCAGCTCTGTGAAGTGTATTCTTCCTAGTTAGCCACAACTTACCTAATACAAGCATCTGTTGGTTGGTTGGGGGGGATTATATATCAGTTGAACTCACCTCACCTACCTGATTGCTTTAAATGTTAAGATAATGATAAATCACAGCTGAGGCTAAACACAGAGTAATAGTTCAGAGAATGGAAGCAAGGATTTTATTTACTGCTAACAATGGGAAGGGCCTTGCACAAATTGCTTAGGCTCACTGTAGGATAGTTTACAAACCTACTGAAAACCACAACCACCACAATTAGTACCTGTGGCTTCCTGACAGGTGTGTTAAAACAACCTGGAAGACTATGCCTGTTCCATCCTTTGCAAGTGTATTTATAACCCATTTTAACACTGCTTAGAGACCCTCCATTGAAGTATATTCTGTGCACAAAACATGGAGTCATTTCAATTACCTCTGCAATTTCCAAACCAAAGAGCCATAGCAAGGTACAAGGAAGCGATAAACCAGTAAACATGGTAAGAGTCATACTATAGCAAAGTCACATATTACTCACAAATAAGAATACCTCAACAGTCAGAGGAGACTCAGACTAACTGTTCTTACACCAGAGCCCCTACAGGATAAGAAGGATCTTCAGGAATTCAGCCAAACCTGCCCACACAAGGCAGGCAAGATGAGTTAAGAGCCTACTGTCACCTACTGCAGTAGTGCTGCTTGCTGCCTAGAATCACACATCATCTGACATTCTTAACTCCTAATTTTCAGGGCAGAAGAGGCTTGATGAAAATCTGTAAAACATCTCCAGAGCCACTGACATAATACGCAAATGCAGTAAACCTGAGCTATACTGTTATTTTGTGCTCTTACGGTTTCCTTCATTTCTGATAAAGGCACTTTCTAACAAAAAGCCAAAACAAAACCCACACACAATAAACAAAACTAAACCCACCAACACAAAACTGAAACGAAAAACCCTACCAAAAAGCCATAAAACAAAAAAATCCACTCCCCCCCCCCCCAAAAAAAAAAAAAGCAGCTACATAAAGATTCTTTGGTTCAAGTGATAAATGAAGCAGGAATTTGTTACTAATAACATATCTACTGCATCAGTTTAACATTCCAAGGGATAAGAATAAACAGGTAATAAACACCCACAACTGAGTGAAGCACAAAGCTAATGTTAGGAATACTCTCAACTCAAAGAAAACTCAGGTCAATGGTCATGACCCAACAGCATTTCTTCTAAAGCAATCCATTTAGTTGCTCTGGTGGAACACAACTGCAAGCAACAATAAACCTCAAACTGCTGAGACTGAACAATTTACAGACTACAGGATAAGGCCTATACCTGAGCCCATGACTGGAGCATATAAAGAGCTATCACTATCCTAACAGAGCTAGACTTTTGAGTAAACTGCTGCACCAGCTCACTAATGACCAACACTACAACCCACAGAAGCAGCTTCCAACAGCAAGACACCTCAGAACAGCACAGTTTTAATCATCACTCATTCCACCACACTGTGGTTCAGTTCTGAGCAAGCGTGCAGCAAATTATATCAACTTCTTGTCGCAGATCAAGAAAAAATAAAGATGGCTCGAGACTGATCAACTGTTGGTGCGCCGTGAACCACAGTTTTCCCTTAACAATTGCAGGAGATGACGCTCAGTGTCTTACAGGATATAACCAGATCCTTACAGGACAACATCTATGACAACTGAATACCACTGTCAAAATGTTATTTGCGCTTTCCCAAATCATCTGACACTGACATAAAGCTCCATGAATGGGTAAATAATTCACGATGAAGGGAAGCGACCTGAGCTCATGTACATCCTAATTCTCCCCAGCGCTGCTGCTCCTGCAGCAGCATACCCAACTGCAAGTGCTGCTGTCAGAACAGCTGTGAGGCACAGTGATGGATTTAAACCCTACCAGCTGCAGCCATCTTTCACAGCACAAAAGCACTGTTGATGAAACTGAAAAATATTATGTAATAAATTATTAAATTACTAATTTCTTTATTGTGAGGACAGAGAGAGAAAAAGAGCCAATAGCTACAAGCAAACACCACGTATAAACCAGAAGTCAAAAAAAACATACTGTTAGTTTGCAGCTGAAATTGTTTCAAATGCAATTAAGCTGTATCTTCACTTCAAGTTACATCTGTATTTCTGCACTAGGCTACAATTATTTGGCAGCATTGTATTTAAATGCAACTTTTCTTTATTGTACTATGCATACTATGTTATTCAGTTTTGATGAGTTAGTGGAGGAAGAGAAATGCAACACCATATTAGCACAAATCTAAGAAGAAAATTGCTTAGCTAAAATTCTACCATCTACTATTTTTGCAAGCATGCAAAAACACAGCCAACTCATACAATAGTTGCTAGATTTGCTGAGTAGGCTCTTCAGGAAGTGGGACACGGAAAAGAAGAAGATCAAAATTGCAGATCCATTAAAAATAAAAGAAATCACTCTCAGTTCAGATCAACTTCTTATCACAAAAGCCTGGCAAAACTGTGACTCAAACAACTATTTCTCTTTTGACAGAATATCAAGAAAACAGACTTGAAACACTGTCAAATATCCATTAAATAATAAGTATGTCCCCTAGAGCCTTTTGACCTCAAAATAAATGGTCTTAGCCACAGCGAGTGATGCCAACATTATTCCTCCTGGCTTTCAGAAGTACAGCCAAGCACCAGTGCCCCACAGGAACGGATCCCCCTGTGGAGGCACCCAAAGCTAGACACACTGGTCAGACCAGACTAGAATGACACAAAGATGAAGCACCCTCCGGGGCCATTTCTGCACCATACACAGCACAGAGCCAAATCCAGACCAGCACCAACCCTGCCAAATAACAACATAAGTCAGTGAGAAAGAAACACAGATCTCCCAGTACTGTCCTCATGCAACATCATCCTGTTTGTCAGAAGATGCCTGCATTTCCTGGACAAATACAGCAAGACAGACAACATCTGCAAAAGCCTCACCACTCCCCAGACAAGAAGAGGAGTTTTTCCCCAACCCAGCACCAGGATGTTAAGTAGCTACTGGACTGGCTAATTCTGTGCAGCACTTCTTTAGGTGTTAGCATTCCAATACCTGAATGTTAGGTACGCACGGGGACTGTGTTTGGCTTTGTTACATATGACTCGTAGAGTTAACTTAGAAATTACAGCTACATTGCTCAAAGAGCTTTTGGGAAGCCATACCAGCTCAGGTTTGCCCATGAAGTCCCCAGTTTGCCCATTAATCTCATGCTGCAGATGTTTTTCCTGTTTCTAGCTGTGTGTTGATGTATAGGCACAGCTCAGTGACCTGGCTCTGGAAATCTGTAAATTTTCATTTTGCTTTTTAGATTCAGGTTTGAATAATCAGGAGGGGAAAAAAAATAAAATTCTCTACTTTGTAAAAATGCAAAACATTTTTATTCCTGTTACCAAGCCAAAAACAACACCAGATGGAAACTCATTTAAAATTCTTACATGCTTCGCTCTCTTTCTGCAAGGAGGTTACTACTAGCAGGGAGACAGCACCAGGAAAAATAAATAAATAATAGTAATAAAAAAATACTGTTATATGAAGTGATTTACATTTTATGAAAGTGATTTACATTATATGAGATGACTGGAAACAAATGAAAACTGATGAAACCACAGTGACTTTAAAAAAATATAGAAAGTTTTAATATCTACTTTGAAAACAATGAAAACTGGTGAAAATACCACCAAGTCCCACCAGATAAGACACGCATAATATGTGTTCCTAAGGACAGAGGGGGAAACCTGGAGCAACTTTATTCTGCAGCAACTCTCAGCTCCTAAAAGGCTACTAGGTCACACACCGACTTGCAGTAAATCAGACCATGCCACTCACAGAACCCAAAAGCCAGCTCGCCTCCAGTCCACATTCTTGGGCTATGCAATGAGTTGAGAGCAAGAAAGCCAGACCAGGAGAGACTCTGAGTGGTCCCCAGAGGAGGAACACATTTCCAGGCAAGGCATCTTGTTGCTTCCTGGATTTCTAGCTGTAGCTTTCAACTGACTGTTCTGCATGTCACTGGGTTGCGTTTCTGCTGGAATTATATGAACAATCCTGTAGGTGACTCATCCCAAGTTTTTAAGCATCTTGCAGCTTTTATAAAGAATGAAATGCATCTCTTTGTAGTCTCAGGTACCACAGCCAGTCTCAACACAAACTGATGTTAAAAATGAGTAATGGAAAAGTTCTGCAATACTGAGAATACTTTGCAAATAGTGTAAATACAGTATTTATAGAGCAGTTTTATCCAGAATGTGTGCAGTAGCCCTTACTGCTCAGTTACTGCAGAAATCTGAACAAAGGCATGTCTTTTTAAGAAAGTGAGAGCTGTGAAAGTTAAGTGCTATATTTGCACTATTTGCAGAGCATTCTTTATTTAGATTTCTATGGTAACCAGTAAGCAAGAGGACCGCAGTTCATATTTTGAATGTTTTTATTCCCCATGGTCCAAAACAGCAGAATCACACAACCCTTTCTTTAAGCAGGAAGAAGCAATAAGCAAGCATATTACTGACCTAAATAGAGCCAGGTCTTTACTGATTAACTTCAGACGCAGTTCTTGTCCAACACAGCAACAGTACATTCGTTTAAGTTACCCTCCTTAATGTGACTTAGTAACAAAATCTGTCTGGTATGTATTACCCACCAGGCAAAACTTGTCAAAACTCTATTTCTGCTGTTACATTCTCTTACCTGTGCAGAGCAAACAGGGACAACTTTGCTCTCCCTCTGACCTATACAGAATCGAGGACCAGATAAGTTGTGAAAATCAGCACCTGCTGCAGGGGCATGGTACTGTTACCACAGGAGGAAGCATTGTTCAGTATTAAACCCCACCAATTAGTCTGAAAAGAGCATCAGTGTACTACAGTATACAGTCACCCTATACCTCCAGAACAGCCTACAGCCAGGCTGGTCTCACTTGGAACTTCTGCTTGCTATGAACACTACAGGGCCAGCATGAGCAGTGCCAGCTCCCTTATCCACACTGCCTGTTCCTGGGTTTTCCCATCAAGTCCTCCTACATACATACATGCCTCTGGACTAATCTTGCAATAACAAGGCAGCAGGGAGGACAACATAATTGCTCTCTTTTGCAAACAAATAATCAGAGCACAAAGAAAGTGTAACTATATTTGAGAAAACTGTGAGGCAGAACAAAAATCTACCTCATGATGCACAAAATATGCCCATTTTAACATCAGAAACATACATAATCTTAGGTACTTACTTCCCCCTTCTGCTGGTCTTTGTTTCCAAAGAAGACACAAGCCCCAGACACCAGTCAGCCCCAAATATCAAAGACTGATTTCCCCAAACTCTCAAAATAGTTAATCCACAGCCAATGACAACTATTTCTATGGAATATTCCTTTCCCACATCCCAAGTACAGCTACTTTCCTCTCAGCATGTCAGCTGTCAGAGCCAGTACCACACACCTACCCTCCGGGAGCTCACGAGCAAGTCTGCAGCAAGAGCTTCCCAAGAGTCCAATTTTTGCCCAGTGCATTGAGTTTCTGGGAATCGTGATTCTTCGTTAGCCAAAGACTATTTTTATCAAGCAAAGAGGAAATACTTCCCCCATCTCCTGCGAGTTTTGTCATAGATCCACAATTCCCAAGAGAAACTGCACAGGACTTTGGGAACCACCACACTCTAGCGAGACTACTGGGGGTTTAGTAGCAGGACAGCCAAAAAATACCTGAAGGAAAGCAACTGAGGGAACACAGTATAGCAAGAGCCCCTACTGCCATGTTCCCCTTCCCAGTGCCCAGAAGCCAGACTCCGCAGACAACAGCCAAGGCAATTGCACGGTGCCAATCCTGAGACACAGCTAATGGACAGCTTGGTCTCAAAAGTCACCTTCTGCTGAACCTATTTACCACAGGACACAAGGCTCCTACCACCGAAGCTTGATCAGCACAGGGTCAGCCTGGATTCAGCAAGGCTGGCGATACGACAAGCAGGACTTCATTGGCAGTCCCACAGCACAGGGCCTCCTGCCCCCATTGCTGCCCACCAACAGCAGGGAAGATGGCACAGGCACTCCTTCAACTAACCAAGATATCATTCAGCACCGAGAGCCAGGAGCTCTTCACAGCTCGGGCAACTCACAGAGCAAAAGTAAAGCAGTAGGGAAACCCTGCGGAAGGTGTACTTTACTACCAGGGCCCCATTTTGCCTGCTTCCTCCAGAGGCCTGTAATCACCAACCACCCGCTTCCTCACGCCAGCTCCCCACCTCAAAATGGCAGTGCCTGAGCATGGACAAAGGCATCCTGTTTTAATGTACCACTTTACAGCGAAAGCATGAAGCAGCAATGCTAGGCAATAGTTAAAAAAAAAAAAAAATAACCAAAATCAAACAAACCAATAAACCACAAAACAAGATCTATGGAACAGAAAGCACTTTCAATAACACTGAGTTTCAGTGGGATGTGGAAAGCTAGTGAATGAGCATTCAGTTTCACTAAAATGCTTACTTCAGACTAGCAAAGCGTAACATTACACGGTGCAATAAATTTAAAATATAAAAGCCTGTTAGATACAGTAAAACTGGAATAAGTTTTCTACCCTTGGCTTATATTCCTCCTTTGATGTCATAAATCCAATTATTTTCAACATCACTGAAGGAAAACAGAGTACTTCCACTTCGTCCCCACCAATCTAATGCAAACAGCTAGTTTAAACAGGGAGAAATCACAAGTGCCCACCACAAAACATGTCAGCCAGAGGCATACTCCTTGCCAATGAAACTGCAGCACCTCCACCGCCACACCTCCAAACAAGGCCTGCTGCAACGCTCTTCACAGCGGATCTTCCTGGCATGAGCTTTGCTGAAATATCTACTACTGTCTTCTGAGAAAAATGCTGCAAAGCTCTCAAGTATTTCCTCCCTCTGCACCTGGACACGTTAAGTCATGTCTGAAAGAACCACAACTCACCATTTAGGTGATATACTTTGCTGCATTTTCTATACAGAAGTGTATCTGAAGCATCCCCCTGCACTCAAACTACTCCTCTGCTTGGTTATACTAGCTTAAAAATGCACCTCCTGTGCACTCACCATGACGCATGCTGACTAAGGTTTTGAAGCAATAGCAAACTTCAGTCCACAACATCTCTAGGGAGTGACAGTCATTATGTCGAGCCAATTCCTTTCTGTACTTATACAGCGATTTCCAGCCTGTCTCACTGACCTTGACTACAGCACCTTCAAGAAACATGCCACAATAGGAACATCTCTATTAATCTTATACTTGATGACTAGACCCAGACTGTCCCTGCTGGAGCTCACAAAAGGCAGGAGTAATAGGGAGATGAAGAGCTGAAAGAGGCACCCAGCAGCTTTAAAAAAGCTATATACCCAAATGCCCAACCATAATTTGCTCCCAAACACACAAGCCAGCAGCCACCCCACAGTGAAGAAAGCAGTTGCTTCTAGGCAGCCGATACACTCTACTTCAGCAACAGCAGTTCCAAGAACGACAACCAACAGAAATAGCTCAGGACACAAGGCCACATTAGCATCTCACACCTTTCTTTTTTTGTTACATCAAGACTGTTTTGTGAAAGCCCAGAACAACTTCTATCACAAGAACGACAGGAATCCTCCAGAGGATTAGCACTCTTCCTATTAACTGACAAGGTTAATCACCCTCTGCCTGTAGCTACCCTGAATGGCACACTGTTCGGCTATGGTACACTGTTTGGGTAGGTCGAAGAAAGTTAACACCATTGTGTTCTGCCCAAACCAGCTGTAGACAGCTGCTGGGTGTCCCAGAATCACAGCAGTAAAAGGGTCATCTTCACATGATCAAGCTCATGTTCCTGATGCTCACCCAAGTAATCCAACAACTCGATACCTGAACTGCTCAATACTCCTAACATGTAGTTGCTGATAACCAGTTGCTTAGAGTACCTAGGCACAGAAAAATAATCTCCGTGCAGTTCCAGTGGCTCCACACCATAAATGGCAAAATATTTTTCTACAAAAATACCTCTAGCTTCCAGGTGCAATGAAAATAGAGCACATGTGCACACAGTTCATCTGACCCAGATAACAAATTATAGGCCTCTGGGGTAGGAGAGTAAAACCACTTTCAATTAGCCACAGAAAGTCCAGGCTAGGACTGACACTCTGCTTACTACCCCCAAACCAAAAAATACAACCCTACACGTACAGAGATATTCATAAGGAAGCCATAAGAACGTTTTGCTACATTGTTCTCCACTATGGGCTTGGATTTTGAGGTTGTACATAACCATCCTCAAAGTCTCCCAATGACAGGGAATCGAATGCCAGCCATGGTCCCACTGAGTTTGTGCTGGCTTTAAAAACAAACAAACAAAACCAAAAGCCCACTGCAGGCAGCACAAAGGTCTTAGAGTTACATATTAACATTTCAGAAGTTCAGGTTCTTCCACAGTTTGAAGTATCTTTAAAGCACAACTGCTCTGCTTTTGTGAACTATGTCAGCATCTCTGCTGCACTATAAGCCAGCTAGAAATACATACCCATCACTAGAGAAGGGCCAGCTGGGAAATGCAGTACAAAATCCAGTACCAGTCACTTGGTCTGATCCTCTGCAAAGAAACAAGCTGAGCTGAGGAGAAGATGCTCAGCAACACTGAACCAGCCACATACCTGAGGTGCCCAGCCTCTTCAAGGATTCCTTGCTTCTTTCTCAGCACCAACTTGAACAGTTGGGCATTATTTTCTACCATCAGATAAGAGCTGGCTTTTGGAAGGTTAAAATAAAGTCTGACAGCTTATCAAGAAAATTCACCCCAGGGAACTGAATGCTTGTTTTCTCCAGAAATCATGAAACACATCCAGTTGCTTCAAACGTGAAAGTCTGCTTACGCAGCAACCCATATGACTAACCCTGTGGTCTACCACTTGAAGCTTACCTACAAAAGCATCATTGCCAAAACCACCAGCTTATGCTGGCTTACACTACTGTTGAACAACATCTTAAGGGCACATCACAAGAATACTTTTCTTTATATTAAAAAGTATAGAAATACGTCAAAAGATACACTTTGAAAAAGGTAGCCACACACTTTCTTCTAGACACAGCTTTTTCACACAACAGATCACTGACAAAAGAGAAGACCCAGGAACACCACAGGGGTGTGTTCTTCAAATATTTTTGTTCAGAGGGCTACCACAAAAAAAGCAAAAGGCCTCCAAAAACTCCCTACTTGGATCTAACCAGAAATGCATACCACACAAGCACAGCCTTTATTAATAAGAAAGCAGCCTTTGGGTTGGTTTTGTTTATGTGCCGATTAGGCTGTTAAAAGCATTCAGAGGTACCCCACCTACAAGACAGCGCATTCCTCAGGGTGTGCAAAACCCAAAAATGTCCTCTCTTTCACTGCAGGCTTCTAAAAGGGTAACAGAGAACAGATTGTTTCCTAACATATTTCATAAAACCCTGCTTGTGTTTCCATAAGCAAATTCAAATACACTTTGACAGTATTTAACATCCTCATCTTAATCCTATAAATTTGATTAATATGTCAGCATTATTTTCCACACAGAAACCCAAAGCCAATTTATAAAGTCTTCAGTATTTTTAAAAACTTCAGGTTTATATAACCTGCTATTATATAACACAATTGTAGAGTACAAGAGATGTTGCTTATGTATATATAGTTTTATTCATGTTACAAAGTAAAGATGCAGAGGACAGAATGCCTGGAGGTGACTTGTCACAAGTGATAATTATTTTTCCTCAACTTATAAAGCCTTTTCTTTTAAATATCATCTTGCAAATGTAAACCCAAAAGTAATTCAACTAAGGTACAGGAGCACATTAGAAATATCAGCAATGCAGATTCCAAAGCAGAGATCCATCCCTGAGATGTCACTACCCCAAACAACCAAGGCTTGCATGCTGCTGCCCAAGCTCAAGCACGTAATTTCTTGTCCCTGAGCTTGATTTCATGAAACCAACTCAGATCTCCTCTGTAGCCACAGCACATTTATGTGCAATGCAGATAATCCTCCTACAATAACCAGGCGGGAGGGGGTGGAGCAACACTATTCAAGAAGAATTCCAACAACACTTGACTGAACAAGACAGAGCATTTACTTGCATTATTGCATTTTATTATTGCCATAAACACCACCATCTAAAGTCAGCTTGCTTCTAAGTTTTAAACTCAACAAATAAAACCTACTTCACAAATTATACTCATTTACATATCCAGTGGTTTTCTTTTTAACTCTTCCTTTATTCCTTCACTGTTGTTAAAACCTGGGGTCTAGAGCACAAGTGTTAAAAGGAGCAGCTGAGGGAATTGGGATTGTTTAGCCTGGAGAAAAGGAGGCTCAGGGAAGATCTCATCACTCTCTGCAACTACCTGACAGAGACAAGGACAAGAAGAAATGACTTCAAGTTGTACCAGGGGAGGTTTAGACTGGATACTAGAAAAAAATTGGGACACGGTTTCCTGGTGGTCTGGGCAGTGCTAGGTTAACAGTTGGACTCGATCCTACTGGTCTTCTCCAAGCTAAACAATTCCCTAATTCTGTGATGATGGGTACCATCAGCACACTGTATACTGAAACCAGTTGAGAGCTGGAAAATATTTGACCCACATGCATAGAATTATTGACTAACACTCAATCACCATTTGATCTCAGCAGCCAGGCTTACATTGGGAGCAGCAAGGCAGCATTAACACACTGCTTGATAAATGCCCCCAAAGTAACATATACATCATTATCTGGTCTAATATTTCAATTGTTCAAGTCAAGCAATTTTTACAGAGAATTTGTATTTGTTCAGCTGCTTGCTTCTTCCTACAAACTCATTTCCCCTCTTCCTCATGCATCTTTACATGTATTGACTAAGATCTTAATATATGGAAATAAAGGCAGACATAGAAGAGCCTCTTCTGTAAAACTGACGACAGAAACCTATAGCTCTGACTGTTGTAATTTGAAAACAGAGTGATCATGATGAACTTGTTATTTATTATCGTTGCAGTGCTTCCTTCTTTCACATTTTGGCTAAAATCAGAAATGGAAATGACAGAAAAAGGTGGGGTTTTTTAATACCATCAATTTTAAGCCAGAACAGAAGCAGGAAATAACGGAAACTTCACAGGAAAGCTGGTCAGTTTAGTTTTATTGCCGGAAGCTACCTCAACATTTCTTTTAACATTCAAATAGAGAACAGATATGAATCTCTAAAAATTGTAGCTCATGTGCAGCAAAACCAGAGCAATCTGTGAATGAGTGCTGTTATCAAATTGAACTTTAGCCATCATTTCACATCAAGTTCACCACGTACATGAAATCTGGCATGATGTTTTATTAGTAAAGCGATAAAGCCTTACTTCCTCAGGATAGGGATTACCTTTGAGTTAAAAAGCCATCGTGGGCCATTAAAAATTAGTACTGAGCTATCCCCCTAGTGCTCATTAAAAACCCGAAATACTTGGAAAGATGTATTTCAAAGCTTACACTTTGCAGTCATGTACCTACAGATACTGAAGTCAAAACAATGACCTTTGGATGGGGGGGGGGGGGGGTGGTGTGGAAATCAGCTGGAAGCTGAAGTCGAGCCCCTCCTTTGCAGTTCTGAGCACCCAACAGCACCTGCCAGCTGCCTGGCTGTACACCCTCACCTGACTGCACATGGAACCCCCCCCCCCATCTCCAATTGTTTTAACTACTTTAAATTTTTACACAGTGGAGCCAAAGACACTCGTCATTACTGCTTTGTATTAATTCCAAACAGTGTTTTTTTAAAAGTTAATAGGATATGCATGTGTATATAAACTGTGAGCTAAAACAAAAAAAAAGAAAAAAAAGAAAAAAAGGAAAGGAAATAGAGTTCTCATGTCTGAATGATTAGAATTGGTGTGTTTCTTGGCATAAAGCTAAATAAGGAGGGGAAGGGCACAAGAAAGCCTAGAATATGAGGCTAGAACACATCCAAGTTTTTAATGCTTTTAGAGTAACTGATATTTACCAGCCAAAGAAGAAAATAGTTCTGATCATTTCAGCCAAAATGCCCCGTGTCCCCCCACCCCGATACTTAAATAGCTGTAGCTACTAAGGCAAGACTCAGTCTTATTCACACAAACCACCCTTTATTGCATAAAAGAACCCATACTGAACTGCTCTGTGAAGACCACAAGCCCAAATTTCTCCTCTCCTCACCACGCAATGTAACCCTGGTCAGCCACGACACGCATACCAGTCCCTAAGAGCAGCTTTGACATCCAGCAGCTCCTGAAGCACTTCAAACAAGGCACGCTTTGTCTTGCCTACCCAACCAAGGAGGAGGAGGGAAACCAGGACTGTCACAAGCACCTCCCCAGGCAGCATGGGCTTGCCAAGGTTAAGCAGGTAACAGGCAGGTGGTGGATGCCACGTATCAAACCCTGTTTGGGAGACCAACAGCAACAGTGAGAATACGGGCTTGGTGTGTGCAACAGCAAAGAGGAGCAGTAGCTTGTCTCCCACATCCTTGTGTTTTGCAGTATTTCACAGTCCAATGAACTGAAAGGAAGGCTGCAGTAGGGAGAAATGAAAGGTATCATCAGCAGATGACAGTTTCTGATGTAAAGCGGTATCTGACAGGAATGCAAGGAGTCTGCAGAGAAGTGACATGGCCAGACAAGAAATGTAATGCCAATGGAATTCAGTATTAACAAATGAGCACTGAATGCAAGCTTTTATGCTAGTTATAACATCTCACAAGGTTTTAAATTAAACCATTAATTAAGGGCTCTAGAAAGGGACTTGGAACAGCTCACAAAAAGCCTCTGCTCAAGATGCAGCCATGGTAATTGAGATGATGAATAACATTAGCCTAATTAATGTCTTCTAGAAGAAAATAGCACAGACTCCTCTATAACCACATGCTGTGCTAGCCATCCAGAAAGATGCTGCTGAACCAGCCAGGGTTACCTGCTTAACAGAGAGGTAACATGTCCAGCTCTGAGAATGGAAAACCCCTCAAAATAGACTTCCTGAACAATTCCAGTCTGCTGAAACACACCAAAGTATGATAAGATAGAAACTTTATTGGAGAAGGAAGTCTGTCAGTTTTTGTTTGCATATACAAGACAGTGCATACATGTATAAATACAAATCATGTATAAAATTAATTCCTGCGGGAAGTTTTTGAAATTAAGTATATTATGCTTTATGTGACGACCAAGACCAGACAGTTGTTCCATTTATGCAAGGTTTATTACTAAGATTCATTTATTGACAACTTTGAAGGTGTGGGTCTACCTCTAACCATTACAGACTGTAATAAAACAATGGGAGAGATTACCCCATAAAAAACAGAGATGCTCCTACTTCTTCTCTGGAAACATACAGCACTAACAGCTTGTAGACAAGACAATGAAAAGAGAGCGACATGGCCTGATCCACCCTGACAACCCGCAGTCTCAAAACAGCATGCAAGCACACCATCCATCTGGTACAGATGAAGATCTACCCACAGTGGGTCTGGCTCTCGTACCAGGCAAAGAGGCCCTGCAGAGGAGCAGAAGAACCTGCTGACCTGGTTTTAAATTCAAAGAGTGTTGATTTAGACTGGACTTAAGGAAGAAGTTTTAGTGTTGAAGGTGGTGAGACACTGGAACAGGTTGCCAGGGACATTGTGGATGACTCAACACTGGAAGTTTAAGGTCTGGCTGGATAGGAGCTTTGAGTAACCTTATCTACTCCACGAGGCAGGGAGCTTGTTGAACCAAGTGATCTTTCAAATGTCCCTTTTAATCCAGTTCAAAGCATCCTATGATTCCATGATTTCACCTGACCTATAATCTCATATATAATAATCTGCCTTTCCTAGCTATCACCCGCACAGAGCCAGCCTGTTTGAAAAAACAAGGAAGCACCAACCACACAGTGCCAAGAGACAAAAAGATATAGAAAGACAACCATAGAACCAGCCATAACGCCCAGCACACTGGAGCCTCCGATCCTTGTGCAAGCAGCACACAACGGCTGCCAAGAGAAAGGCTTAACTTCTGCAAAGTTGCTACAGCTCAGGAAGGGAGAGAAGTTGTCCTTTAAAGGCTCTCTGATCTCAGACTTGCCTCCTTCCATATCTGTAGAACAGTGACTTTGATGACACTTTGGTGCATTTTCCATCCTGAGATTTGTCAGACCTTTTTGGAAGCCATCTACCCCAGCCACAGAGTTCTCTTCCTCCTTTTCCTGTTGCCTCACACATCACAGACACAAGAGGGCTCTCTACATAAACTGGGCAAAGTTTAAATTGCTTCAGAAATTGCATACTCAGTGTCTGGATTGTACGCATTCCTTAATGATTTTCTCAGTACTGCATGTGCTGCTAAAGAGACTTTTCAACCCCTTCAACCTCAGGAAGTATATATTTAGAGTCATGTGTGGGCAAAGATCTATCTTCTCAGAGACCTAATGTCCTAGCTTGAAGCTTAGATAAATCAATAGTCCTTAAATTAAAGCATTTTACTGCCCTCGAGACAAGTCCAGAAGAAATTCTTTCCAACTGAAGAAAAATAATGGTTTTATGCCTTTTTCTGCCATTTCATAAGCCAAGCAAATGTGATTAATTTCTTCGAGTTCAGAGTTAACTAAGTGGTCTTCGGAGACGTCAAAATTTGTCATGTCATCTGCCTTTCCATACTAGGAAAGGAACCAGTGTTTCTGTCCAAGACATTGCTTTTCCAGGATGCTAGTTCCTCCACCAGATACCCTCTTCCAGTTCATCCAAATCCCATCTTCTCCACAGTGTGTCCTTTCAAAAGCCCCTTTGACTCATGACACAGGCCCAGGAAAAGTAACTCATTCTAGTCTGTGTGACCCCATTCACTTTTCACTCTCTACTGAAGGCCCAGTCATCATCTCTAGATGGAAGATGAGAACCAGGTTCTCATTCTGCCGATATCAATATCACTGACATTAAGCCCTTAAATGTGATTCAAATAATCACCAGTGACGGATGAAATGTTAGTGATTACAATAACTCATCAGTAACTATTTCAGTAAAGGTGGTACAGGAGTCCCATACCAACTAGAGCTGCATACACACAATCACAAGATGTAACTTGTCATTTCCTTCCTACCTGTCTGTTCCCACAGACCAGGGAATTACCAACAACTAACAAGCCTGGCTAGCGGGAAGACATGACTGTACTCAGTAGAGGAGATACAACTGAAAGTCCTCCACTGTTTCCCCTAGAAACTCATCAACTCTCATCATAGGAAGCACATTCCATTGCTTGCCACTCCCCTCTACACTCACCTCTGGGATATACGTTAAGTTTTTACTCTTCACTAAAAAAATTCACTTCACTTCAGCTTACAGAAAAAGATGGCTTGTACATCATCACATTCAACATTTCACTGTGGATAGCATCACAGACGGGGCAGTGGGAAGGGGAACTGGGAAAAACAAAACACTGAAGATTTGGACTTGCCTGAAATCACACCCACTGCAAGGGCCCAAGATGCTCACCGGCCCTAGGACAAACACACTCCAGAGGGGTGTGTTACTAGTCCTTTTGAGAAACCGTGTGTAAGTTTGCTCTCTCTGCTACAATGGGGTGAAAGTCCCCCTTATGCAACAACTCTGCAGCAGCAAAACTCACACAAGAAGTGGAGGAAACCAGAACCACCTGCTCCCTCACATGAGGATGCTGAGCCCAGCCTCTCAGAGGAAAGCCCCAGCCAGAAGGCAGCTGTCTTCCACAAATGCTAGGAGCCAATGCTCTCCTTCAGACACAAGCCATGTTGCGCAGGCATGGCTCCACCACAAAAGGTTTTAATGGTCAGAGAATGCATTAGGTATTAGTATACAAACCTGTATTTAACCAGGAAGTTAAAATAGATGATTTTTTCTCAACAGTGCCATCCAGCACACTTTGGTGAATGGAAAGAAAACTAAAATCTAGGGGAGTTGTATATATTAATCTCTGCAGACTCACCTAGTTTGGCAGCCTAACCGCTCAGAAGATGATTACAGTGATTCAACTGCACCACAATACAAATAAAGATATCTGCATAAAGTGGGCTGCAAAGTACTAAAAATTAAGACCTAATTAAGTTATACATTCGTGCATCATTGCCCTCTCTATTAAAGTCTGGAAAATTGAAGGCAACATGCTATTATACATCATGTGCTATTATTCATGTAAGTGCCTAAATTACAGAGTTTGGGAGATACTAGTTATGTGCTTATTAAAAAGCCATTTAATTCATCATATAATACACAGGCTTCTTTCGAGATTGAAATAGGAAACATGAAAGCAGCATCTGAATAGCAAGTCTCAATCAGGAATCATTTCTGCTGCCATAACAACAGTTTTTCACTCCAGATTTTGGTTTCCCCTCCCACACTGAGTCACAGCAGGGGCTGGAAGAGAGCATTTCTGAAGTTGAATTCATGCTCTTCACATCTACCTTTTTTAAACACAAAAAAAAGAAAGGCATGCTGACTACAGACTGACAGGAGTTCAAAACTCAAAGCTGCGTAAAACTGATGATACGAAACAAAACAGAACAAAGCTAAAGGACCCAAATAAATCGGGTTTAGTCTGAATGTTCAGACCAGAGGCTCTTCAGGGTTAGGGGTAGGTAAACATCTGCACTGGACAGAGCAGTGGCACAGGACCAGTTACTTCAGAAGCAGAGTACATCCTCAGATGAGCAAAAACCAGTTAGACATGGGGATACAACCAAGCTAGCCTTCGCAGCAGATGAACTGAAGCTTTGGCTCAGTTTGCACATACACAAATGAGGATGCCAAGCAGCTGTCAGTCACATAGCCCTTAATGAAGCCCTGCTGACATTTCACACCCAGCTATCGCTTTTTTGTTTTTCTTTCTTATCCTTTTCACCTCATGCCTAATTGATTACAAGCATGGCTAGCGCTGGAATTTGTTCAGCTTCATGGTAGGCTGGGTAGGGGCTCTGGCAGTGCCAGTGGCTGTGCAGAGCGGTAGGCCCTCAGCCAGGGCGGCCGTGTCCCCCCACCCCACCTCTAGCCCAGGAGCAGGACCAGGGACCGAGGCAAGAGCCCAAAGGGCACCCCAGGGCAGCTGACCTCTGGCCCTGTGGAATCAGCTGCTCTTCAGTAAAGTTCTTCCCATCCCAAGAACACTAACTCCCAAAAACCAACTTCAGAGTTTTATCAGCTTAGCTTTTCAGAAGCCATTTAACACCAGATACAGCTTTCTAAGCACTGCTTTCTCCCTCAAAGGATTTTGCAGACCATTAGGGAGACAGAAGAAAATTTCCCCTCAGAATCTGCAGTATTTTAAAAACATATATATATATAAAACACAGTAAAATATTTAAAAGAATTCCTAAACTGCAGTTTGTTTCATATGAAGTGATTTATGTGTATCACAGAAACCACAGCTGTTAAAACAGTGCCTGATATTCCATTTTTCAGCTCATCATTACTCCTTCAGCAGTAACTCACAGTAACCACACTGTATCTTATCTTAGTGCTTGATAAGAATTTCTGAAGTACTAATTTATACAACTTCTACTTAAGGCGGCTATTACCATCTGCACATCAGAGACAGATAAACCACAGCTGTCACACCACTGCATGACGCTGGAGTCACAGAAGCGACATCTTTCCCAAGTTGCTTTTCTAACCCCTAAATATGCATGTCCTCAGAAACACCAAGCAGAATGGTGTCCCCCTCCACAACCAAGCATGCCACACACTACTTTTGTAATGGTAAGATACAGCACCAAGTTACAGCCCAACTGGCCTCAGTGAGATACACGTTACTTTGACTTCTCCACATATGCTTACCACTTGCAGTCAATGGTGTGGGCTAAAGCACTTGAAAAACAGCATAAATCTAAAACTACATACTACATTTAGCCTGAATGGGATCTTTGAAGGTTTCCAAGTGAACTTTTGGATTCAACAGCTAGCTCTTGGAAGAGTTAACAGGAGTACCTTTCTTATGTCATTGCAAGTGGCATGGCCATGCCTTCTGCTAATCCCCAAACCTTCACTTTATAACCTCTCCCAGCTTCTCTGCTGTAAATCTTCAGCAGGGAAAAGAAAAAAAAAAACAAAAAACTTTCACATTAAGGAAAAGAAAGAGCTTGGAACGGAGTATCTTAACATTAATGCTTTTAGAGCTGAACAGGAAATTCATGAAAGGCAATCTTTGGCCACGACCATTTTGTGGTTTTCATTTAAATGTACTGCTGTATGAACCTCAACCAAATTTCTTACTGCACATACTTCAGAGTATCAGGTAACTTTTAGGAAAGTCATTGCCTCTTTTTACTTGAGAACACGCAAAAACTTAAACTTTCAAGAAAGTCTAGTCATTTCAACTTAAAGAGCCCCACTCAGTACCAGGAAACATTTCTCCAACCTCTCACACTGCAAACAAGCTGGTGGGCTTTCCCCTCCTTGCTGGCCAAAGAGATCCCTGATGGGAGAAAAGGATGATGAAACATGTAAGCAGCACCAGTCAGGGTCTAGACAGCTCTTTTCTATGCAACTTTTTCTGGTTTCCTTACCATGGTAAGGCCATATTGATAAAACAGTGTCGAAAGGCACTCTTGAAAAACAGAATGCCCCAGCAATGGGAGTCCAGGAGCCCAACGTAACTGGATGTGTCTGCAAATCCTGCCAGGAGCATAATGCCTGCTGTCAAACTGGGTATCCTGACAAGGCAAAAGGGAAATGGTCCCGAGCACATGATATTCAAAGCCTGTGTCAGGTCAGGCTGCCAGGCTGCTAAATCTTGCATAAGTTTTTAAACAACCTGTTGGCTAGTCTTTCGAAGAGAAACAGTCTGGCACTGACTCAAGGTCATTTATGAAGTCTTTTCTTGTCTTAACCATCTCTAATAAAAGAAGAGCTGAGCTGCAAGTGAACGATCAACCAGCCAGACGCATTTTCCTCATGCCAATTCCTGGATGTTACATGAACCCTACAGATGTATCTACCACACTAGTTATCATCTACATGACTAAGCTTGCAGCTGGCACTCGTAACACCCATGCCAACAACTGAGGTGGAGAAATCCCTCCAGGGGCTAAGGAAAACGACGCCTTAGTGACACCTACACCTCAAACCTATGACTCAGTAAGAGACAGATACATATCTATTGTACTATCAACTGCACAACATTACTCAAGCCACCTCCCTCCACTTTTCCCCCAAAATGAACTAGCACAGTTACCAAGTACTTAATATATGCAGGAATCCTTATATAAACTAAACATTAGAGCATGTCTTAAATCCCCCAGCACTGCCAACATAGACAGATCCTTTCACAATTAAGCACAACGTGGTTACATAGGGAACTGCAGGCAGGCACCTTCCTGGCACCAATCAACAGCACCCATACTTCATTTTCATGTCTTGCAACATGATTGCCTTAACATGAATTATCTTACTGGTCATTAAATACTATTTTTCATTATAATGTGAAAGGTATTCCACAATAAAGTGCTTTTCCAAATATATTTTCCCCAAACAATCCTAAAAACACTACTTAAGTTAAGCTGACCAGAGGGTTTAAAAAGAAAATGAAGATAACAGAAACCTTTAAGTTTTTAATTTATTTTTTTTCCAAAACAAATAAATCTGAACTCATCAGCCACATTGAACTTTCCCATCCATCTGAACTTGGAGGAAAAAGTTGTACAGCAAGAAAGGTTTTATTCATCTGTCTCTCTATTTCTGGTCACACAGTGATACAAGAAATGCTGCTACAGGCTGCACATGGAAGAGGGACGTGTTCTGTCCTGACTGCAGTTAAAAGGTACATCTGTACTGAAAATCCTCAAACACCACTGCAAGTTTATGTTTTCTTTGGCAGGAAGCAAAACTCAAAGAGTGAGATAGACAAGTTTATGGCCTGACCCACCAAGGCAGACTGGAATAGGGCCACATGACACATGTGCTTACACCTCCTCTTTGCTCTGTGCCACAGCTCCCCTGCCTCAGCCCTCCCTTTAATCATTTACAAAGCCCATTAGTAAACTTTCATTGCTGCGCTCCTGCCTTTCACACAAAGCCATGCTCTTCCTGAATGCTGCTCTGCACCAAATCCACTGCAGTCAGCTTTGAGTCCAAACACTATATTCTTGCTATAAAGACACACTACTTGTCAAAAGCTAACATTTTCAACTGAAGAACATCCTGACCTCAGTATTTCCCTAGTCTAATTCAGTCTCCAGTTTCTCCTCAGACAAGTAGTTTCTCTTGGTTCGTGGATATATCTCAATTTTGAAGAAGCACCAGCTGAACCATTAGGACTAATAGCACACATGTGAAAAACAATATCCTGAAACTATAAAGGCCACACCATCTGCCAGAAAAACTATCAAAAAAACCGCTCCAGCTTGGCTGCTCCTTAGACACTGTCAGCCTAAAGCCAAACCAGCTTAGAGGCAGAGACTTCAAGCAAAAGTGAAGCTGTCTCTGGCTTGTGCTCCTCAAGATGCAAACTACCCAGTGTCAAGACGTTGCAGTATCTGCGGAGGGAGAAGGCATAAATTCATAGAACAAAGTGACAGGCCTTTCAAACATCATTCAGGCCCCACTTGGATCAGAGGGAAGTACTTCAGCCCATCTATCCCATTAGCATGAGCAGGCCAAAATAGAAGTTCTGCAGGCATGAAAGTAGTGCTTAAAATACAAAAGCAAAGCCAAAGAATCAGACACTGCTAAACAGAACAGACAAGATCTTTTTCTGGCAGGTAAAAATATTTTTCCAGAACATTAACATCCCTGTTGTAACTTAGTAGCTTCATCCCAAGCCATTCAGATCCAAAGGTCTTCGAGGATCCTGGAAACATCTTTTACGGAATTAACCATACACAATGTCAGATTTAATTTCTGGTCATAAGCAATCCAAAGTTATCACTCCTGCTCACAGTCTTGCCCTACTCACCCCAGTTCCAACAGGTTACTTGGAGATAGATACCATACACCATTAACAAGGGTGGCAAAAGCCTTCCTTTAGAGAATAAGAACATACTTCCTATGCTGTTCTTTAACACAGGACAGAGCTTACCACTTGAATAAAAGGCTCACCAATGACTATATATATAATCTCAAATCAATGACATTAAAATTTTAAATACCATAGAGTATTTAGGGAGGCCATCCCTCATCGTTGCTCTAATATTGTCCCCGTCTACTTTACAGAGCCATTTT
This sequence comes from Lathamus discolor, assembly GCF_037157495.1. Taxonomy (NCBI): domain Eukaryota; kingdom Metazoa; phylum Chordata; class Aves; order Psittaciformes; family Psittacidae; genus Lathamus; species Lathamus discolor. The sequence goes on along the minus strand of NC_088884.1, from coordinate 140,402,529 downwards.
CATTTGCTATGCAGGTCTGCAAGGAACAAGAACAGACCCTACATGGATCATGACTCCCTGTCTTTATGGGATGGAGATGGAATAGGCAGCTCCTAACTTACCTACTATGAACTAGGGAAGGGTGGTAGCACGAAAATCTTAACTGCTCCTAGGCCTGCTCGCCCTTCCCCAGCACTATGTTCCAAGACACAATCACTTACCCACAGTACTGCTATACTGACATTAAAAAAAAATCAGGGAGGGAGACGGTGTTTGGCATTTGAAGGACAACTAGGAAACACAAACGAAGCCCCGGACCAGGAAAGGCAGGGGGGATGGACATGGACTTCAGGTTACACGCAACCTATGAAGTAAATTCAGATAACAATAGCATCTAATAAACAGAAATGTCCCACGCAGCCTTCTGTATTTAACATACTGTTATGTACGCAGTAAAGACCCTGCCAAAGCCTTTTCAGCAAGCAGAGAAAAATCAAAATTCTGCTGATGCTTTTTGAATCCCCCTCCTGGTAAGATCTGAGAGACCAAATAGCAAGCTGCACCCAGAGCCTGGGAAACTGCACAGCCAGGATCAGTCCAGGAACTACAGAGCACTTCCTCCCTTTCCCAGGCAGAGTAAGCCAGTCCAGTCATCCTCAGAGCCAGTTCCAAAGACAACTAGCAAAGTCTTCTTTCGATTTGCTTTTCCAGAGCTATGAGCACAAAGAGGAGTACTGTATGACTTCAGAGAGAAAAAGCATGATAAAAAAAAAAAAAAATGGAAAACTGCGGTGGAACTGGAAAGGAAACTGGGAAAGACCAAAGAAAATGAGAGCCAAGAAATCCCAGAAACCCAAAAATCTCCCCATGAAATGCCGAGTACTACTTGGGGCAAAGCCAATGCACACGTCCAGAATGAGGAGCCTTATACTGAGTTGGGCTTAAAATTATCATTCTCATTATCAAAAAGACTCATTTCTTCCTAGGCAAGACTTCTACAGTGTACTGTATCATGGCTGGATACATCTAGAGGTCTACAATATCTCATTTAATACCATCAAGATTAACACATCTTTTGCACATTCCTAATACTTCTGGTTGCCAAAGTTTTTGTGGCAATAGCCAAAAAATAGCCACTAGTCTTCCTCGGCCTACAGGGCTCCTTTGCTCTTCTATTATTTCCCCTTTAGCCACACCATTAAGTGCTTTGTAACTCTAATGACCCACTCCCCTAGTTTAGCATTTCCCACTTCATGCCATAAGAAATGTTTTATTAAAGACCAGATAAAGTCAATATATTTATCCTAACTCATATTTTAAGGTGAGAGTGGGGAAGAAAAAAAAAAAAAAATCAACAAACCAAACCAAACGGTAAAATGACCATTTACTCTGGCACAGCCTGCCTAGGGATATATTTATGCTGCACTTTGTCCCATCATCCATTCATAGTTTTAATTACTCTTTGCTTTAGTAAGTTTTAAAACTTTACATACCAAAAGACTGTTCCTTCTGTAAACACACAATACTGCTTCAAACACACCAGGCCTGTTGCCATTCAGGAAAATAAATGGCTTATGCACATGTTCATATTCTATTAGAACCAAAATTAAGAAATATGCAAAGAATGAAAATACAATACTTCACTGCCCAGGGCAGAAGTTTAAAATCTGTTCAAAAAGAACCTCAAAAAACCCCAAACCAAAAAAACCACACAAAACCACCCAAACCCCCATGAAGTTCTTTCATTACAAACAGGGATGATGTTTAAATTGAGAATATGCAATATATTTAATCACCCAAGAAAATAAAAGCTTTTCCTACAGCTTCTGGTTCACTTACTCCAAGAAGTAGCAGTCTGCTGAGAAACAGAAATTCAAAGTTTGTGCTTTCCCTCCCAACAGGAAAGAAACCCAAGAAAATCCATATTTTCCTTAACAAAATATACCTCTTAATTTCACTTCTTTACACAATACCTAATCCAGAGCAATGGCATTTCTATCTCCAACACCCACCAATACTGGGAATTAGCCAAGCGACTAATTGCAGGGAAGCGGGACTGTGCCACAAGCCTTGGGAGGAAATGTTAAGCCATTCCCTGTCAGGGAAGGGACATGTGAGACCTCCCAGCTCAGCAGGCATCACGCAGTGCTCTTCCTCAGCAACCCCACACAGCTGTCCCCAGCTACACAAGTGTATGTTTGTACAAAGGGTCACTGACATGAAATTCAGCCACTAAATTTAAGCAGTTCTGGTCTCTGAGCATGAGAGCATGAGAATGAATTCAGTGGAGTAAAGCTCTACTGGTTATATATTCCAGCTTAGTGCTCTATATGCTGAAGGCTTCCACATGCATGCCAGTCTTAAGAGCAGTTGGTCAGAAATGCACATAAAAAAATCTCAAGTATTATTCTCACTACACATGCTGGGATGCCCAGGCAATGTGTAAAACCCCTCTCATACCACTCAGAAGCATAGCATATATGTAATTAAACACCAATAGAATTTCTTTATGATAATTCCACAATCCCAAATCTGGTGGCTGGCCACAGCGTACAGAAACAGAAGAGCAATTAGTGATACACACAAAACAAGGATGCTGACTAAAGGATTTGTTTCCTCTGAAGAAAAAGACAGAGGGGCCTAAATGATAATGATTACCAGTGGATATTCAGACGGGAAGATCCCTTCTGATAAAAGCAACTTACCATCACTTCTAGCTCCTGTAAAAAAACCAATTACTAGTGGCTTTCATACCACCAAACGGCCCTACTCAGAAAATTAAAATGGTAATCCTTCCTTATTAAAAAATCTCTTATTTTCAGGGGGGAGGCAGAGAATCAACAACTGGAAACACTCTGGTTTGCACCTTTCCTTTTAAGGCACTTTGGGACACTAATCCCTTTGATTCAGAAGGGGCACCAGAGGCCCATGGAAGCAAACAAGGTGCATACTCCCAAACCCCAAAGGCCTGGCATCCCAGCTGAAACATGCCTAGCACAGGTTTCACCAGGACACCTTTTACTGCCCTTGTGGCATAGGGCAGCAGTCAATCATCATCTCAGAGGAGTAAAATCTAAAATGTGCCACGTGCCTTAAGAGCGGCAACAAGAGGCTTCCTCCAGCAGCATGACCATTACTAACATGCAACCTGCATTCAAAGTTTTCAGTGCAAAAATTAATACAGCTAAAGAAATTCACATCTCACAATTAGTATTTTAGGGGACTGTCACATTGCCTGTCCTTTGTGCCTCTTGTGCTAGGTTCCTCAGATGTAAAGCCAGCCTTGGTCTCACCTGATGGAGGACAACTCAACACCAGAGGACAGCAGGACTTCATCTGCAAAGCTGAGGAGCAGGTGTGACATCACACACCAGCCACCTCATGATAGCATGAAGCACCATAACAGACATGACTGAGAGCATCAGGGCAGCACAGACCTAGGCTGGCCACTCTTAAGCCCATTTCTGCACCACTTCTGCAAGTTCCTTGGTCCCCATAAGACTTTATTATTATTATAGGTCACACCTCTGAGCAACCTAACTGTGATTGTTACAATACACTGAGGAACTGAGGAACCTCTCTTCACAGACAGCTTGCACACAGTGGCGGAACACAGCATCTACCCACACAACTTCATTTAGGATGGATGAAAAAGAAGTTAAGACAGGATTTACTGTTCTCCCTTTTCTCCTTCTATAGTGGCCTGTGATTCACTTCTGAAGACACAACTTCTTGTTTCTAATACACATTAAATGTTTATGCTTGCCTGACATCTCATCAGCATGCCATTTCTTAACTTTCTATTTAAGACATCTAACAAAAAAAAAAAAAAAACCTAAGATTATAAATAGTTTGCGCTTTACCTTTGGTTTTAAGAAGAAAGCTTGTTTTAAACAGATTTGTTATACCATAAAATAGCAATAAGCATGTAAAAGTCTCCTAAAACTTCTCCTGTTCAGAAGCAAGAAAGCAAGTTTCCTGATCTTGGGTCTTAAAATGAGCAACCTTTCTACAATAACAGTTCAATTTCTGAAGCCCTCTCTGGTGCCTCTTAACATAAGAGTGCTACTGTTAGACTTACCAACTGAGTTGCCTTTTTTCCTTTCTTTAAATACATGCTCCTATTAATTTTCTTCAAATAATAACCCACACTGTTATTTCACTGTGTCAATCTTCAGTAGCCAAAAATTTGCTTCAGCTGCATTATTCTCACCTTGCAGAACTGAGAGGTTCTCAGCAACTGAAGGTCCTTTAGAGGAACAGTTTCACTTTAAGCATTTATTGAGCTCTTGCTAGTAATGCTTTCTAGTTACGGCTAATAACTATGAAAACATCCATTTCAAGAGCACTAATAATTTTACTACCATTTTCCTTATGGTGTGCAGATACCTTCTACCTCTGATTGCATTAGCCTCCAGTAGAGCAAAGCATTCATGTGTGCACTGCTCTGCTTGGAAGAAAAGGTTCTTTCACCCACAGTTTTGAGAGGAAGAAACCCAGCAGACTTATGAGCCCAACACCACTCTGGAAAACACTAGCTTTTAATCATCCATTTTTACCAACCAGCTGTGGCCATTTGACAAGCTTAGCACAAGGGTGTCTCGAGACCTTTTAAACCTTCCTGTTGCACTGTGAAAGCATTTGAGTTAGCTTATGCTTTTGAATTAGAAATAATAAGGGTTACACACACTACTATATTAGGAATAGCCAAGAAAATGAAAAAGAACATAGCTTGTGTGTGAAACTTCTAGACCCAAACATCAGCTTCTGCGAAACAAAAATGTTTATTTCCAAATTAGGTACTTTTAAAGTATTTCAAGACAAACCCAGGTCTGTCCTTAAAACAGACACGGGGAGAAAAGAAAGAAGCCTAAAAAACCTTAAGTGGGTTTACGATGTACTTAGTACAGAGCATGCCCCCCCCCTCTGCTCCATGGAGTTTTATTTCAAGGTAAGTGCCTAATCCCATGCCAGTGCTTTAGGCTTATTTTACTACTGCGTTTTGCAGCCCATTTCATCATCTAACTCCTCTGAGTAATTAAAATTCTGCTTCATCTATTTATGTGCTAGCTCCTGCCTCCACCTGAACCCCTTAGCAAGTGCCTTTCCTGAGCCAGCCTTTAGGAGCATCAGCATCTTCATTCTGGAATCACACGGTACGTGCGTCACTCTTCAGAGCATCTCCTCTGTTAGTTTTTAAAAATCTACACAAATACAGCTTAATCTTCTACCATGATTGATCTAGAATTTCAGCACCTCCTTTCAAGCTCACCTTCTGCAAGGAGGCTTCACATCATGCCACAGCGGCACGTTGCATATACCCATGCCAAAAATATTTGTTTGCATTTTCAGTTCAAAGAGCAACCCCAAAATGGGGAAGAAAGCCCAGTTCACTGCTTGAATGCTGGCTGAAGCTGAAGCTGCTGAAGAAGCTCTCAAGCATTCACAGTAAGCAGCAGGAAAAGCAAAGACATCCTACAAGAGCCCAATGCTGCTCTGCAACCAGTATCCACCCCATTTAGTTCGCAAGAACTAACGATACTAGTGCAAACATCAGCATCTTGTGAATCTTCCATCCCTGTACAGCAGCAAAAGCAATACAGGCAGCAGGAGTTAAAGCTCAACACTAGTAAGTTATGAAGTTGGATCAGTCACTCGGCATCTCCTGTATCAGCTCCACACTGTCCACTCCTGGTTTTATTCCCGGCATGTTGTGTGGCTTAGCAGTCTTATTTTAAACCCTGGCACACATGTTACTTAAATAATCCACAGATTTAAAACATCCTCAAGACTTACAGAGATGAACCTTACCAGCTTTCTGGGACTAATAGGATTTATCAGGCCAAAAATTAAGGGGTTACAAACTCAGAATTTCTGACTTACAGCAGAAGTTCTTCATTTCTTAATTTAAGTCCTAGTGCAAACTGGAATACCGTCAGTCAGATCGAGTGCTATTTTTTCCAGCTCTATATTTACACTTGAGGGATTATGCAGAAGCACAGAGCAGAAGCAGAGAAGCCAGCCAAATGCCTTGACATGAACCTTTTGGGAGGGTTCAGAGAAGTTTGGGTTATCAGCCTTCAAACAGGTTTTCAAAGTGGTACAGATCTAGACATCCATGAGAACTCAACGAAATTTAGGAGGATAGGTTTTACCTTGCACAAAAACTTGTGCAAGCACTGTGGGAAGGCAGGTTTCTCTTCTGTTGTGGAAGGAGATGCAGTAGAAGAATTTCAGCCTCGCCCATGTAAAATTAGCTATTTATTTTGGCTAAATCCCACAACATGCTTTCCGCCCAGCTAGCACTCCTACCTGCTGCGTTCCCAGCAGTTGACCAAAGCACTATGCTGCAGAATGGCAAGCGGCCGGCTGCCAGCTCCTGTGCCTCTTCCTCTGCCGCATCTCCTGGTCTCACCAGAGCCACTGCTACCCAAAGAACACTTCTATACAATTCTTACCATCAAGGTTTGTTGCAAATTTAGGACATCACAATAACAACATGCTGTGAGACTGCACAGACACATTTCCCAGGGACCACGTATGCAGCTTCCCCAACAAAAGCACCATCTTCCTCTCATTAGGACACATCTATATTGGTTTTCAAGAAAGACTTACTTGGTCCCTAAATGCTCATATGCCTCTACCTGTCAGCTTCCTGTATTTTGGCATATACAGGACCAGTATGTTTAGCCAAGTTTAAATTTATACTTGTATCAAAGCGAAACATACAGGATATTTTACTGAAAAGGTTTAGTCATGGCAAGAATTGGCAAAAAAATGCAGTTAGCTGAATGCTGATGTAACAGCATGCAAAGATTATAAAAATAAGGTTAAAACACATTTAGACAGTCAAGTACGGCTTGCTAGCAGGTCTTGCATGTGCTTAAGTAACAGCACATTTAAAGCCAACGCTGCTTTGTCACCAAGTTATTTCAATATCCTTGGATAGTCATCTTCCCAGCCTACAAATTCATCTAGCAGTAAGTCCAACCTCAACCATTCCTGAGAAGCAAACATTAAACAACTAAAAACATACTTTTTTTTTTTTTACTTCTTCTCTACTCAAATACACAGGTGTTGTCAAACGCTTTCCTTATATTTGGTAACCTTAAGCTAACAAACCTCAAACTCCTCAAAAAAAAAACAACCCAAACAACCCCATCTTATTTGCCTGAATAGATGCAGCTTTTCATATACAGATGTGTTCGGTTAAACCACTCCCTTTACTGACAATTTTCACCTTGTTTTACTGTTTCCCTGAAGTGTGGTGGGAAAAAACAGGGCAGGGGGGAGGAAGGCAAACAGAAGCCTATAGGACTCTAAAAAACAGTTATTTCCCAAGCAGGTAATTCCCCCTTTCAGATTCAAGTAAAATTACCTTCATAAGCTCTCCCTTAACCTATCCAAATAAGTATACACCAGTAAACACCAGCATATGCAGGTCTCTTCAGTATGGCAGAGCAGATGGCAGAGCTGCAGAAAGAAGACAAAAGAGATGAAGTTGGGACGAAGGCTAGTGCTATGGTATAGTCCCTCTACAAGCACTAGATTTCCGAGCCACGCCAGCTCCACATTAACCCTCTTCCTCCCCAGAAATCAGGCACCCACTCCCTCACTGCAGCGCTGGACTCATCTGTTGTAGCTGAAGGGCTTCTCCCCAGACCCTTCAAGATATTAAAACAGACCTCTAACGTTGCTGGCATGGCAACACAGACTTTACCTGTTGTCTGTTCCTGCATTTTCTTGTGTCAGAGGAAAACAGCTCTATACACCCAGGAAAAATAGCCATTTAAGCTTTCAAAAGGGAAGAAAAACAGCAAGAAACTTTTGCATGAATTGCTTTCATTCCTTTGGAATACTTTACATCATTCCATTAAAGGGAGTTACCAAAATGTAACTCTGTCCTAATACCCTTGTGGCTCTTTCTGCTGAGCAGCTTCTCTACAGAGATACAGAGAGAATACATCCAGCACCAGCCATTTCACAGGCAACAGAAGCGTCCTGTGACAGAACTGCTGGCACACCCCTGCCATGCTGCTCCACTGGAGTGCCTGGCCAAGACACACCACATGCTCCCCAAACAGCATCCTTCACACCCAGGTGGGTGTCAGGGAAACAATCACCTGCCTCTCCTGCTCACATTCAAGGCATACAGGATTCCAATGAGACAAAGTCATCCCACAATGCTGGGGGTTTCTTTGATATCATGTGCATCACAAACACCTGGGTTCCCTACTGTACTTGCTACCAAATGAACCTTTCTGTAAGTTCATAGATTGTGCCCTATATGCATGTATCTTCAACACATTTAAACTACCTAGTTAAACTATCTTTCCATTATGCTGCACTTAAATCCCAATTTAAACCAGCAAGCACCAAGTTCTCCATGTGAGAGGAACCCTCCTTATTTCTCTTCCTTGCAATTACCTTTCATCTTTCATGCTAATTCTCTGCTCGCCTTCCTCTATAGCTGTACAATTCAAAACCTTGCTACGAAACATTCCCTCCTAACAATAATCCTCTTTGCAAGCAGAATCAACAACGCAACAAAAGCAATGAATTCGTTGTCATATTTACCCAAACATCTGCTTGCAGTTCCTTATACTGAAATTACATATTAAATACATAGGATGGCTTACTGTCAAACTCTTCATTTGCTGAATCAGGCAGGTAGCCAGTGAACAGCCTGCAGCATCTCCCTCCAGCCTGAGAAATTATACTTGTGAAGTTTCCGATAAAGGCTTAACTAATTTGTACCAATATTATTGACACCAAATTATTGTCATTAATAACTGTTTCGAGGGCTTTCTACCCCAAGAACACTGCAAAGGAATGACATGTTTCTACAACAGCAATAAAATATGTAAACTTTATGGTTGTTTCTTGTGTTCAAAGAAGTTAATTCATAAAGGTAGGGAACATTTAGTGCCTGCCAGCTTCCTTCCCTCTGGAATCTGTCTTTTATAAACAATAATTATACCAGGAAACCTGCCTCCATAACCAGCTAACAAACATTGGAAAGAATCAGTTCTGATTAAGCATTCTACACATTTTAGCACCAATATCAAACCCAAGGGGTATTTTTAAGCATATATTCTACACTTGAAATCTGCAGTAGTGGCTTAGAAATGTTCCTTTTGGTGCCTTTGAAAATAAAACTGCACTTGCATTTAAAAAAAAAACAACAAACAAAAAAAAAACAAACCCAAAACACACCAACCCAGGACTTCAACAAAAGATTTAAACACGCTGTAAAACTGCTTAAAAGCCTATCACAGCAAAGCATATCTAGTGCTTCCAGGAGGGTTTTCCCAAGGGCAGGCACAGCTGATGGGACATATTACCTGGGGTGCAAGATAATCCAGCAAGAAGCACAAAGGAGAGACAGAAAGATTTCTGTTAGATTTCTACAGAAAAGAAGGACAGCCAAACAGTGAGAACCAACCACCAAATCAGCGGGTATGACTATTTTGGTATAGCTGCAGGAGGACACCACCGAGAGTTCAGCAGTGGTTTTTAAATTGTGAAGTCAAAAAGATTAAACTGTCAAATATGTCTGCCAGGAGTTTGCTTAAAGTACTTTCCAGCAGCAGCACCATTCGTAAGTTAAAACAAATGAGGATTACAGACACTGGCTATCTACTATTGAGATCAGAAGCAAAAAATTACATATTTTATTTTGTAGCAAGCCTTCCTGTCACATATTATTTTTCTTAATGTACTATTACTCAAGTTAGTTTACATTCTGAATATCCTAGAGTAAACCGCATCTGACTTCATGCATCCCACTTCATTCATCAGATCAGTGTTCAGTACCAAATGCAGTGCACACTACTGACAAAGGCAGAAATCTGCATCTAGTTAATCATCCTAATTGTTATGCAGACCATTTTAAAAAGGCACTAATCAGTGTTATACACAGATGCAAAGTTTGTTCAGCAGTAAAAATCACCATCTAAACGCTTACCCAAACACATAGCACATTCTCAGGGGAGACGGAAGCTCAGCACATTTTAGTTAAAAAAAGAAAATGGATTTGATGGTAGGAGACATAACTTAGAGGTTCACCTCAGATCTTAAGCTAAATCAAGTCTGATCTTCTTAAAGCATAAAACCCCCACCACACAAGGTCTGCTCATCATCCTGCAGGTGAACGAGGCCAATTACCCCCCTGTCTTTGTCAGGGCAGACCCCTACATTCATTTCCAGTCACCTCACTGGGGGAGCTGCCATTAAACCCTTGGCCATCAGCTTACACAATCACAACCAAGACCTCTCAGATGAGGCAGAGGTAAACCAGCATCCATTAGCAATCCCAGGGCACTTTCTGCAAGGCTTCAGTCAAATTCTTCTGCCAGAGCTCTGCATCCACCTACTTGAAACATCCTTTGCAGAAGGTGAATAGCAAATGGCTGCTGGAGAAGAGTCAGCACAGTCTGTACAGACAGAAACCCCCTCCAAGTTCTTCAAAGGTGCCAAACACGGACAAGGTACACCCATTCATTCCGACATATCTTTCAAACAGATTTCAACCAAGTTCCTTAAGAAAAACTACAGGCTTCTTAAGGAAACTAAGCAGAGAGAGGTAAAAGGAAAGGTCCTATGTGGAAAGAGAGACTGTTGAAAAACAGAAACTGGGTAAGCATAAGAGTAAACAGGCTCTTCTTGGGGTGAACATAAGTGATCAATGAAGTTCGGCAGAGCCCCATGCTCAGACTTTGGCCATCTGACACATGCATGTGAGACCACAAAATGGGAATAAGCAGCGAGTGAAGGAAGTCTGCTGATGATAAAAAAGATGCATTGTGGTAGCAAGGCCAAGATGCGAGGAATTCCAGACAATCACGGGAGTCTGAGTTAACTACACTGCAGAGGAAAGCTAATGCAAATAAACACAAGAAATGTAAGAGGATGTGCATGGGAAAGACAGGACCACGGTTACATGTAACTAAGGGATTCCAAACTGACCATACTCCTAAGCAACATCTTGACATTAAAATTTCACAGATTCATGAAATTAACTCACTGGCAGTCAAAAAGCAAATCAAACATTACAAAACCTTAAGAAAGAAAACAAAACATGGTTATGCCATTGTATAGGCCCAAAGTTCACCTACATATTGAAAACTGTATACAGCCCTGATCTTCCTGTCCTAAGAGGACACACAGAACCAAGACAGGCTCCTGGAAAGGGATGCTCATGGTCAGGAATGCCTTCCACACAAAGAATACGTAAGCAGGCAACTCTTCAGGCAGGTCAAAAGCCAACTTGCTGAGGAAGACAGAGGCCCACAAAATCATGAGTGGCATAACATTGAATCATTAACCATCTCTACCACAGAAGAGCTAAGAGCCACCAAATGAAGGAAGCCAGCAGAGAACAAGCAGAAGGAAGGAATTCTTCACACAGCCAGAAGCAGACTCACAGACAAGCAACATTCCTGGCCAAAGGCTGTAGAGGCTGCAATGACATCCCAGAGGGCTGTAGGCAAGTCTAGACAAGCATTTGGAACAGAAAGCCACCAAATGTTTTGAAATACAGAAAGGCTGCACCCAACTCTGGCAACCCCAAGCTGAGAACAGCCAAAGGCTCGGAGAGGTTTTGTATAAGATCACCCTGTTCTTATTTTTTCCTGGGCATCTGCTTACAAATAGAGGAAAATAAAATAAACACAAAAACATTTGCAGAGAACAACAGATCAAAAAGGGAGTAGGCTGAAGGGGAAGGGTTAAAAAAATAGGAAACTAAAGCAGGACACCACACAGAGCATCCCAACAGCACCCTCTGCTCCTTAAAGCTCTGGGGACTGCAGTGATAAATCTTCTGCCCAGATCCATAACGAGGCAAGGAAAGAGAAATAGGCATAGAGGTTCTGGGACCTTGCTCATCAAGTCTGAAGCTCATCAGCCCATGGAGCTGCCACCAGCTCAGAGAGGCAGGAAGAAACTGGCAAGAAGATCCCATTTCTTTCTTAAGGTGGCAGACAGGAAAGCTGTAAATTAAGAAAACATCCATAAGCTCACAAAGAGGCTTTGAAGGAGCCAGAAAAGGAACTGCAGCCTCATGCATAAGATGTACATGGCCCAAGGTCTCCTTTTAACTGCAGAAGGGATGTTAGTCACAGAGTCAATGAAGCACATCATAACTGCACCCATTTTCACCTCTCCTCAATTAATTTTCTTCCATTTGATTTCAGCTGGCAATAAACCTAAAGTATATGTCACCCTGCAAGAGCTCCTCATGCCTCCTGATAGCACAGGGCACCCACTTTCAGACACAGGGCAAGGAAACAATGCAGAAACACTCAGAGGCATCTTTGAGGTGCTCCTTGGAGGTAAAACTAACCACTACATGGCTTGCCCGAGTCCTGTGCAGTACACTCAGCTAGAGAGACTGGTTTGGTCCATCACAGCTCCTCTTTCGTTTCTATACTTATTACATCTCTCAGAAGTGGTCAGGTACCACTAACAGTCACAGGACCTATGATACAGCATCTGCAGCTGGTCATATTCCATATTGCACATGCAGTACTTTTAGAAACAACTACATGTTTCCATTTCAGTTCAACTACTCCAACCACCACACTAGGTAACTCACCTGTTCTGTGTAACAGCAAACGACATAAACTCCATGCACAACTAGCTCAGCTAGGCTTGTTTTCACATGTGCTTTAAACTTCATTTATTCCAGTCCTCCAGTCACAGCATAGCTTGGATCACTGATCTCAGTTCACACCATTTAGGTCTGCTGTACCCCAGAACCTCCTTTTTTTTGAGAGGATTTACGAATTACTTCAATGGCAGGAAAAAAGGTTTTCTGCAGTTCATTTCTTACGCTGAAGGATAATAAGCTCAAGCTGCTCACACACTTGAACATACAGTCTCCTTTTGCACACTTCTGACTTAAAGGAATTCCCACACCATTGGATGCCAGTGCAAGCTAACACTCTTATTTTGGAGGGACAGAGGGAGGATACGTCAACTAACTTGCAAAACATTTCAGAAAGTGGCCGCTAAGTACATCACAAACCTAAGTAGCAATGCAAATTGTAAAGCAAGCATTTTATTTTTCTGCAAGATTTCAAAAAACAAGAAACACTGGCACAGAAAATCTATTTTCAGTTAACTCGGGCATATAGAAAAGCTTTTCCTGTGTCACCAAGCCTCATCTCCTACTGCCACAGCCAGGCATATGAAACAAACTTCCTCAGTATATCCTCAAAAGACAGTTAGAGGGCTTGCTCCCACTTCTCCCATTTGAAGGCTGTTCTAGAATCGCACTCTGTAAGGAAGGAACTGTCTAAATTCCAGCTTAAGTTTATTCATGCCAGTTTATATCCATTTGTACTTTTGCCAACAGTGTTCTACCCTTTCTAGTGTTTAGATCCCTGCTGTATTTGCAGATTGCAATCATATTCCCTCTCAGGCCTCATTTGCTAGCCTAAACAAGCCACGCTTTCCTTGCCTCCTCTGGGAAACCTGGCATTTCTGCTCCCAGTCCCTCTTTGCACCTTGTCCCACCTGCAGCATGGGGGAGAGGACCTGTGCCTGGCAATCCCCAGGAGCTCACACCCACCCCCACCACCCCTCCTGCCACTGTCCTGGCCTAATACGCTCCACCATTGCCTTTACTTTCTCCACAGCAGCAGACAGCAGCAGCTTGGTTGGCCATGAGCTAATGTACCCAGCACATCTCTGCTGTTCCCAACAGCGGACTTCTTGCCCACAGCAGGGAATGAAGGCAAGACCTTGTCTTCTACTAGCAAGGGATGCACATATGGTATGGCTTGTTTTACAGCCCAAATTATTTGTTCAAGTATGACTGCACAACCTAAGTCAGAGCTTCCAAAAAGCGTGGATCTGCTATCCTACAGCAATGTAAGCAGTTGATTATTCACCATTTCCTACCAACCACCAGGATTCCTTTTAGTTTCTCACAGCCTCTGCTAAAGAAAAAAAATAATAAATCCCTACAGTAGGCAATCTCAAGCACTCAAATTCCTCCCTAACCAGCTCCTGAAGTCACCACTCTCTTCAGCTCAAACTCAGCAGCAGCCCTCTCTAGGCTCCTCAAGCATTTCCTATGGAAGCCACCATCCCTCCTGACCGAGGGCACAGCAGAGTCCACCCAGTGCTCCACCAAAAACCAGTTTTGTCGCTGGTTCCCAATATAGCTGCAGCACGGAAAACCAGAAACAGAACAAAAAAAATCATCCCAGTTTCCAAGTCATGCATCCCCTTGCCTGGAAAACAATTCCCTCACTGCTGTACTCAACTGCTTACATGCCTCTTTTCCCTGGGAATGCCACATTCACTCCTGCTACTTCAGAGCCAAGAACTTTCCTTCTCATTACAACCAAGTCATGTATCCTTCATAACACACGATAAAAGTATTCTTCCTCCTGCACAGTCCTCTTCAAACCTCAATTTTCCTTAAGTGGCCCAAAACCCCCAAAATACAAGCCAGAAAGTATTCCATCAAACACTCATCACTGTAAAGCAAGCACAAAATAACCCACACTCAGCATAGCTGTTCCAGACAAGGAAGTTAATCAGCCAAGATTTTGTCCCAAGGTCACAGTAAGAGGATGTCTCTCCCTTTAAGTGCTAGGACATCCGCACACTTATTTTAACCAAATGTAATCATGCAGGCAGAAAATAGTTTTAAACCTGAGACAGACAACTCGATCAGGCTTTCAGAAAGTACTAGATCATGAGATGGCAGGATGATGACACGCAAGATCTACAATGAATTGGAGGAGCACACTGACAAGACAGAGGACACAGCAAGACTGCAGCACCTCAGCAGCGACTGGTACACCTCAGCTTCTGGGGCAGTACAGCAGGCCTTTAGGGAAGCTTGCTGCTTCAGATACTGAAACCTGTTTCAGGCACTGTTATCCTGCACTGCTTACTGCAGATACTCTTATCCTGTATGACTACTAACAGCATCCACAGCACACAAAGCCTACCGCGCCAGCACCAGTGCAGGGTTGGATTTTTTAATCTTGATTTCAGCTATTTTATGTTTAAAGCACAAATCTGCATTTATCCTCCCTAGCAAGCAGGAACCCAGCCAAGAATTAAAAACCACCACGAACTAGCAGGCAAAGCAATGAAGGACAAACACAAACCATTACACTTCCCATTTTATTTTCTCAGCCTGAATTCATTCTCTCTCTAGCCTCGACAGCTTTATTGCTGTCACGGGAAACAAGCGAATTCCTGGGAACTTCAAGTGGGATTAAATGGGGTCCATGCTTTGTTCAGAATACTGTATTTTTGCACACTCGCATTTGCAACCCTGCCTGCAATCCTCAAGTACGGCTGAATCACAGAGCTCAGCTCTAACAGAATCACAGGGAAAAGGAAAAAAGGAATAAAGCTATGTCTACCGGCGCTTTCGACACTTCAGATGCTTTTTTACCAAACAACCCCCTCGCCCTGCAGCAGAACAATACCCGCCGCCGTCCCTACGCGTCAGGAAGCAACCACTCTCACCGGGGCTGCGGCCAGCTCTCTGCAGCAGCGGCCCCAGCACCGCAACACAGAGAGGGAAAGCAGGCAGCGCGAGCGGGGCGGCGATGACACCCGGCAGCCGGGGCCGGGATGCGCCGCAGCCGCGCCGGGCCTGGGCGGCTGGACCCTCCCCGGCCTGCTCGCAGCGGTGAAGGGCCGGCCGGAGCGGCGGCACCGCGGGGGACCGCGCACCGGGGCCGCGACGCGCTGCGCTGCGCTGCCCTTCTCTTTCCTCCCTCCAGGCCGGCCGGCCCGCCGCGGTACGTACCTGCCCGCTGCGCCGCTAACCCCGGAGGCGCCCGCAGCCCGCTGCGGGATGCGGCCAGCCTTCCGGAAACGCTTCCCAGCCCGCTGCGCTTACCCAGGAAACGATTCCGGCCGCCACCGCCCCTCCTCTCCCTCCGCCTGGCCCCCGCCCAGAGCCGCGTCCCGCGGGGGGGCTGTGCGCCGCGCCGCCATGTTACGTGCCCGCCACCGGGCAGGGGGCGGCTGCGGCCTGCGCGCCCCCCGGGCCAACCCGCAGGCCGTCCCCCCTCAGCCGATCGGCGCTGCGGGCACAGCGGCAACCCCCAGAGCAGAGCTTCGCGAAGGGGTAGGGTGTGTGAGTGGGGCAGGTGTATCCCTGAAAGCAAGGAAATACCATTGTCAGTGGCAAAAAAGCGGCAGGCTTGTGCTTGGCAAATACAATGATAGCCGGACAGAGGTGAGCCAGCTGCATTCACACTCCCCAGCTGCCACCTGCTGTATCCCAGCGCTCCCCAGGCCGTAACACTGAGAGTGGTAAATAGCCAAGCAGGGTTGGGCCCACCTGAAGAGTGGGTCGTTTTTCACACTGGACATAGACTCATCACAACATGTGGTGGGGGTGGGTCGAACACCTGCGGAATGGTCTGGGTTGGAAGGGACCTTAAAGATCATCTAGTTCCATGGGCACGGACACCTTCCACTAGACCAGGCTGCTCAAAGCCCATTCAACGTGGCATGCTGCATGGCTGACAAACGTCAGCGAATCCCACTAGTCATGGGCTAACGGGATACTTGACACCAGCACAGTGTTTCAGGCAGCAGTGTTCTGATGGGTCTCAAGAGTTCGGTAGCCAGCATGGACAGAAGGAAATGGGATAACAAATGAGTAAAAGGCCCAGTCCTGGAAACTTCCCTACTCTTACCTGCTTTCAGCACTATAGGGTAAGGTTGAAAGTAAATCCCTAGGCAAATCTTGAGATGCACAAGTAGGGAATCACAGCAACACCCCGAACAGTTAAGCTTGCAAGTACACACCCATGGGAAGATCCTTCTGTTTAAAGTCTTACCAAATACATAGATTTTGTCTGTTCTGTCAAGGTAGGCTTTTGAGATTACAGGGGAAGAAGCTGCTCATTGCTAAAGCAAAACATTTAACACTGATGGTAGCTCGGTGGAAAACTTGTAACTATTAACAACCCTTTTAGTCCTACACCTTCTAACAATGTTAGGAGTTCCCTGGAACAGCAGATGCAAAACAATCAGTAGTAACATACAGTGTTGTACTGGAGTGACCAGAGACATACATGGAGGTCAAAGAAGAACTATTACAATAATGAAACAGCCAGTCTCATTTTCCTGCAATGAAAACACATTTAGTAATCCTATTGAAGCGCCCAAGTCTACTTTAAAATTTACTGCACCATTTATAATGGCAAATCTATCGGAAAGAGATTTTTTTTTTTTCAATGTGTTCTAGAGCCTTCTTCAGTATTTTGTCCCCTGGCTTCACAGCTGTGCTCCTGGTAAAAGCAGAACATTCATGAATTGAGCAATAGAAGGGGTCAATATGATGAATAGGAACATAGCATCTAAAATTAGAAATGTTTATGGGTTGAGAGATTGACATCCACCAGCCTAAAGAACAGGAAAAAGAAAATGCAATTATGAGTACTACAGTGGTGCACAAGAAGAAGCAACAACTAGACAAAGATGTAGTAATTCAGAGCAAAGCAGCTGGAAATTATGCGTGAGTACTTAGTAACTCGAATGTACTGGTACTCACATTTTTCCACTTGTCTGAAAATTGGACATGATTTCTGTTAAAAAACCCAACATTTTTATAAGCTAAAACTTACAGTTTATATTTTTAGATCCAGAACTATGATAAAGTTCCAGAAAAGCCTCCAGATAGGTCTAATGACCTGTAATAGAAACGTAATCACAATCAGTTCCAGAAGGGCTGAAGACCTGAGACATCCAAATGTGATTCATCAAATTCCAGCATTTGCAGATCAGGGTGCTTCCCTCTTCAAGAAAGCACATCATCCAGCAGGAGGGAAAGCTTTTACACTTTGACAGCATACTGGAGCTGAACTCTCCCTGGAATTTGCACTTTATTTGCTGGATAGATGTGAGACAACTATCAGGTTACCCAAGTTCATTAGTGAATAGGCTATTAATATATTTCCCTGACAGGGCAGCATGATACTCATAAATTCATGTTCCTCTGATGAGAAGTGCAGAAGCAACTGCATTGTGGTTTTCGCTATGCAGTTGAAATTATGATTAACATTTAGTTACACAGTCTATATAATGAATTTGGATTGCAGTGTAGTAAGCAGAGTCATAAATATGAAGTGTTGGAGAAACTTAATAAGGAATTTCATATACATCCTAAATGGAGAGCCGCTCAATACACTCAAGACATCTCAGAAACATTTCCAAGTGGATGTGCTGCTTGCATAGGCTCAGCCAGTCTCATCAATACACAGATCTCTTGGTTTAGAGCAATCCATTGTGTTAACTTCCAAGTACAATGAAATAGTTCCTGCAGTCACGGCCTTCAGGAATAGATACAGAACACTTAACTGCCTCTGTACTTAAGATACAAACATCTCATGAAATAGAATTTATAACAGGGGAAAAAAATAGGCCTTTCTATATTATCAGCTTATACCAAAACCATTCCATCATCATCTTGCTGTTCCTATGTGTGAGCTATATCTGCATATTTATTTTGCTCACAGTCCATCTGACTTTGCAGCAATGGAGCAAGGAGGCTCCATTGGCAAGTAACCCCCTGCACCCGACCTTCCTCAGCACAGCACGGGTCTGCAGACCCTGCTTTGTGACTGACTGTGCTGATGAGAAGCTGATGGTTTCTTCCCCTGCTTTCTTCTATATTACAGCTTTTTACCTAAAGGTTAGTCCGTGCAGGGACATAGCTAAAGAGCGCAATGATCCCACCTCTTGTTTCTCATTGCAGAGGAAAGGGGGAAAGAGGTGAATATGAAATAAGCAAGGGTACCATCTAGTGGTGGAACTGTACCTTCGTATTTCCGAGGAACCTACACCATCAAATAACATTTTGCTGAATATATTGATCGTAAACCCAAGCTTAACATAGAAATTTAATTCGGAAAATTCAGTTATAGCAGAATGGTAGTCTTCTTTGGAACTGCTTCTCTAAGATTTTCACACAGCTCGCTGTGACATTAAGTCTCCATCTTAAAATACCAAAGCAAGTAACATTCCAGAACGGACAAAAAACACCACACGCATTGCACACATAGCTAGATCTAAGAACTAGACTTGTAGCACGTAATTTTCATTACAGGCTTGAACATGTTGAGAGCATTCAGTCCATCTGACACATTGCTTCTGAGGACCTGCATGAAAACATGTGCTGCTCCTATTATTTTGAGTTCCTGTCTCAGTGCTCCCTGGACAAGCATATCGTAAAAGACTAACTCTAACATGGAGGAACTTCCCTGTGTTATTTATGGAGAAGCAATGACCGTGAGACATTAGTCTCAGATAAGATTATGCCAGTAGTTTAATCAAGCCAGGAACTAAACCAAGGCCTCCTGTTATACTCATGGAGACATTTACTGTCCACTGCATTGTCTATCTCAGGCATGTTACCACCACATTAATGAAGGCCATGTGGGAACAAGTGCAATCTGGGGCAATTTGCAGGCCAACAGTTTGCTGATTTCTTGACATGCCAAGCAAGGTGGAGTGTGATTTGGAGAAAACTCCAGGAACAAACTTGCCAACAAAGTTTTCAAGCGGACAAGCAGGTGTTCCTTATTGCGGCGCCGGGAGACACGGGGGATAGCTCCTCCTAACGTGTGTCTCCCCAGTTGCCACACACGCTGTCTTTTTATAGTCACTGGGCATACATACATATTCATGAGGCTATGTATTGATTACATCATTTTCCAGAAAGCTCCCCGCAATGCGTACAGAATTGTGGTGGTGGTCTCTGAGGGTCGTTTACTTCTTCCAACAATCTTCATCACTTCTGGCAGCCTTTGAAGCATGCGCAGTAGATGTTTATACCAGTTTAATTGGTTCGTTAGCACCAGAGGCTCCTATCCTCCTACTTATCAGTTAGTTTAGCTGTAGCCCATCCTGGACACCTGCCGTTCCCAGATACTCCTTATCCCTATGTCCTGTTTTTCTAGACTGTTTTTCTTCAAACTATGTCAACTGTAACAATTTATCTCGTGTGAGAATTCTCAGTATGTTCTCTAGCTGTACTCTGTTTTTTTCTCTATGTATCCTGCACCTCAGTAATTTTCCACTGCTACTGTTACAAAGCCATCAAACTTAACATTACTCAAAACTAATTCTAAAGGTTTATATATTCCATTTTGTAATTTTGTGCCTCCCTTGTCTCAAACGATAATTTCAAGGTTTCTTTCTAGCTCTCCAGGAATGCAAAGTCTTGCATCCAGGAATGGTTGTAAAATAAGTTATAAATGAACTCTTAGCCTCTGAATAGATGTTATTCTCTGCTCTCTCCTTTCCTTGCTTGTTATACAGCAGTATATTGAGATTTCCTACAGGTGGGGTGAAGGAAAGGTGGCCTGGCCTGGCCCCAGGCATGGAAGGCTCTTGATTACATCATGTATATATATTATACAAACAGGGGCAGCTCCACTTATTTTTTCATCATTACAGGCAAGTTTAGGGGGAGGTGAGCAGGGTGAATGTGATAGCTTGCAAACAATCACAGTATTTGAGATAGGAGAACATACCAACTGACCACTGCACAAAAACAGTCCATTTTGGACTTCTTCTAGTTGGGGAGGCAGGGCAAGAGAAAGCTGCTGTTTGTAAGAAAAAGCTGCCCTTAATGCAGTTTCTGAATGCTACAGCAGCTGCTTAGGCACACTGCTACAAGGCAGTAGGTGCTTTCAGAGCCAACTTTTCAGCAAACTCTGTTTATTATTTAATGTGGACAGAAATGATCAAAAGTTGCCACAGAGCAAGGCCTGTAATTATAGGTAGTCAAATAAAGAGAATAGCTCACATTTGCACAGCTAACATAGCTATTCTTGCCTTTGCTGCTTAAAATGGGAAGTATAACCCTGTTTTCTGATGGGCACTGAAACGTATGATCACCAGTATTTTTCTACACCTGAGAATTAGGAACAGAACAGAGATTTTGCAATGCCTCCTGCCTTTGAGGCTACAAATATTTTGAGAAGGCAGTGTTCAAAAAGCACAAAATAAAGCACAGCTTAGAAGTTTTAGGCCAACACCTCTCCATTGCCAGCAGTTGCTGTGTTTCAGCCCTGGTGCTCTCAGACCTCGGAGCTTTTCCTGGAAGTGCTGCTTCCTGACAAGCGACTGAGGGTGGTGCAGCAGTACAGCTCCCTGTGAGGCAGTCAGGAAACCCACGTCTCAAGCCAGAATGGCTAACCTTCTCATATGCCATATATACCTATATATACACATTCATATGCACCAGTATGCATTAACTGAGAGGTGTAGAAAGCTAAGATAAAGTTAGAATCACTAGGTTTACTGGCAACATAAGGCCAGTGCTTTGTCTCTGAAACAAAAGTCTGGTGTCTAATGTTCTAAATACAGCTAGAAAAGCCCAGGCTGCAAATGCATTCAATGGGAATTTTGCCCTAGGTGTATAAACGTACATGGGAAAGAGCAGCATGTTTTGTATTTACATTTGTAGCAGCAGAATGTGATACGGTCCCATTGTTTTTCTGATCCATAGTGTAGTTCCTCTCACCATCTAAATATTTTTCTCTACTGAGACAGGGATTTGTATCAGTGTACTATCAGCTTTATATACGCTAAACACCTCCACTAAAACAAGGCTTAAGGGCCAAATGATGGTGTTCTTAACACCCACACTTCAAAACAGTGCCTGTTAAACTGATCATGAGAAAAAGTTTTTCCATCAGTGACAAACACTGCCTAAACATTCATCTTAAGTTGGGGGGTGGAAATACTCTCCTCGTGTAGCGTGGAAAAAATCCTGGAGCAGAGGGAGAAAAAGCCTCCCTTTCTCCCTGCTGCTGATGCTCTGAGACCAGCCTCTGCAGATTCACAGGAGGCACTATATAGTACTATCAGAGTGGCTTGGGTCAAAAGGCAAGCATGGAAGGGGTTATGTTTCCCAACTGGGCCTGTTTCGCTGTGTTTTTAATGTTAGTTGCTTGCAGTTGAGGCAAAACTAATAACCTTCCACCAGTGACATCCACAGCACAGTCAGAGCAGTTGGGCCTCTGCACTGCTCCATCCCCCAGCTGGTAAGAGCAGCATGTACACCACAACTGCTTTTCATTAGTGATACACATATGTAAAATACTTTGCTACAGAATTAAATTTAATCAAAGGGATACGTTCTGCCAGATGTACTTCTGGAAAGTGGTTACTAATGTGGGATTAAGTCTTTCATTCTTACACATTTTGAAATCAAAGCCTTGTAAATACAAGTGACCAGCTACTGTTAATTTGTAATTAACATAGGAACTGGTACAGGCAAGAGCTCAGTGGTTTAAAAAGCACATACTGAATTCCACTAGCATGATTAAGAGATCTGTTTAACACTTCTATGTGCTATGACAGAGCAGAGAAGCAAGAGCAGCTCAGACCTTGGTCTGTAAGACTGTGGTCACACTGAGAAATCAGAGCTGTGCTGCTCTGAGTCATTTCTGAGTCACCAGCCTGCCACAGCTGCACACCAAACATACATACATATATTGTGGCTAGTAACTCTAAGACATGCCATAGACCTTAGGAGTGATGAGGAAGGGACAGTTTGGGACTGGCTCAAATGCAGAAAGTGTCTTTCCCATGCAGCCCTGCACAGCCAGCCCACTTCAGGACAGGACCAGATAGGCAGACAGGTCTCAGGGCAATCCAGGGACCTCAGGCTCTCAGCTTCACTTACTGGACTAGCAGCAGCATTGTGCCAGCATTGTTCCCAAGGTGATGTAGGTCTTACAGAAGAACCATGCTTGAACTTCTCACAACCTGTCTGCAGCTGAGGCTTTACCTCAGGGCACTTCTCCAAGTAAAACCAAAATCCCCACACTTCTCAAGAGTGTGCACATATAGGTGCACTCAAGGGGAATTAAATCCTTCAGCACACGGTGGTGTAAACATTGTGGTATGTCCCTGTTGATATATAGGAGGAGTTCAGGGTAGCTTGTACTACCTGTTTTTGTTATGGAATTGGAGTTTTCAGAGAATATGCCACACTGACCACAGCTTATTTCAGAATGGTGGGGGTGAACATGTATGTAAAAATCAGATGGAAACACTTCACCAGGAGACTATTCACAAGATATAGCAAGAATGCAGGACCACATCAGATGTCTGGAACAAAGCAAGCATCTTTCAGGATTCTGTAAATGAGTTAGCTAAACAGCTTTTATTTATGATGTGGCTTTGTGGTTCACTGATTTAAAGTGTCAGCTACTTTAAATTCTGCTTAAGGTCCCATTTGCATAACAAAGACAGGATGAAGGAAGGCCTTTCACAGTTGGGTTTATCCAGATCACTACTATCCCCTCTTCCTTCCCTATAAAAGAAGAGGCTGACCTCCAGGACATAGTGTACACCACTTTGTGCAGCTGAACTGGAGGAGTGACAACATTTCACAATAAACCTCCTTCACAGGAGAGTTCTTGTCTGCAGGTGCCCTGTTGTCATGCAAGCAGAAAGAGACACCTTCTTTCTTCTTTTCCCAACAGACACAAAAGCTCTTGCTACTCCCTTCTGGCAGAGCCCTACCTCTCACTTCTTATTTGCTCTTCACATTCACCTGAGAAAACCAAATCCATGCTACCATGTTAAGAGACCACAGGTGGCAACAGACTTGGTCCAGAGGTTAGATCCCTCCTCAGCACCTCCTTTCCCTGAAAAGGTTTCATGCATGAGGATGGAAACCACTGATGTGAAGAGGTATTTGGGAGGTGGCTTATGGCTTTCCCTCAGCACCCCATGCACCTGAGGAAGTGAATCTCTGCCAGCTGAAAAGCACAGTGAATCACTGTCTTGATATCCCTTCTACTGACTGACAGCATTCCTCAGCTTTTTTTCTTTTCCCTGCTGTGCTCTAGCTTAAGATCAGACAGTGCTCAGGAGGTGATCTGAAGTGGCCTTTTATTGTTTCACAAGCAGCTCAGCCTACTTGAGGTAAACTCTTCTAGCAGCCCCAGAAGAGAGGCTGTGAATGCTCTCTGGGTGCCATGTTAGCCTGATGAGTGTACAAAAAGTAGTGTACTCCAGAGCAAACTGCAAGGGTCAAGCACTGCTATTTACATCTTTTGCAACCAGTAGTTTAATACACATGGCTCATCTTACTCTTGTTCCTGTTAATCTCAGGAAAGCATCAGCTGGCTGAAAAGGTAAGTAGGGATGTAAATCCTTATCACAGATCATCCAAGTGCTACAGCAAGATTAGCATTCATTATTATTAGCTATTACTCTAGATAATCTTTTAAGGTCCTTTCCAACCCTTACCATTGTATGATTCAATGATTTTATGATTACATGTATTACAGTAAAACATTGAACAAAATGAGATGCTCTTACTTGAGATGTATATTTTGTCTCTCTAGATAAAAGCACTAATCCTAAGAGTTTATAAATTAACAAAAGACAAGAGGAAGGAATGAGGGATTGTTCTCCTCTACTAGAGTAGACTAGAAAGATGTATTCTATAGAGGGAAAAGGGTGGCTTGCTAACATCTATAATGAAAGCATTTGAGGGAAATGAGACACATGCTGACTGCCCAGGTGCCAATATGCTGTCTTCCTTATCCACTGAGACAAGCCTTGCAAGCTTTCATATCAAGTAAAAGCAAATAGTATATCATTTAATGGGAAACTAAGACACTCTCGACAACAGCCATGTCCATCCTGCCTTTCTTTGTGGAAGGAAAAAGGAGTCACTTTTTGTCCTACTTTTGCCATGGAACAAAGCATACTATCATTGTGCCTCTGATATATACCATCACCATGTGGTGGACACCATTTTCGCAGAGGAACAAGGTGAAGAATCTTAAGCATCCTGCCATTCAGATCTGAATTCAAGAAAACCATGGCTGCACTCTTCAGAACTAAGACTCTCAAGGCAGGCCTTCAAAGCTACTCCCATTTAACACCTACAGACTTCCAGAAGAGTATTCTGTAGAGTTTGGGTTTTTGCTGGAGGACTTTGCTGTAGTTCAGTGCAATTGCAGAGTCATTGCTGGAAGTCAATACACACAAAGACAGTGCTTGGCAGAGCAAGCCCTCTCATCAGCCCACTTTCATGTGCATAACTTCAGAGTTACCCCTCTCCAGCTGAGCTTCATCATAAGTCGGACCCAGAGGTAACATCCTTCAGCATGTATCCACCTCAGCAGTCCTTAGTCCTAGCCAAAATATCCCCTCTTGTAGGGGTGATGGGAGAACCCAGGTTTTCCAACCTTTACAGTAAGTAAAGAAAGATTTGGGGGTTTTCACCCATTCCCAACTCAGGTCTGATCTGCTCTGAATTTCTTTCACTTCCCAGTCCTGCTCCTGCTTGACATTTGAGACATTTTAGCCCAGAGCTCCTGGCAGAGTTCCTGGCAGCCAGGTGCTGAGGTGTGACTGGACTTACATTGCCACACAGCACTGGGCTACAGTCACCAAGGCTCCTCACAGAAGTATTTAAACTAACCTGGCTGCAATTCAGAAATACACACACACCTCTCTTCCTGCTCAAAGCTTTCATGGACCCAGGCCCTCTACAAAAGCAGCCATTGTGCTTGCCCTTGTGATCCCTCTGATCTTCTAATAAAGGATAGTGCAGGAATTACTGCTGTGCTCCAGACAATTTACCAGGAGAGAAGGGGGATGTTACTGCCTTACACAGATCCCTGATTGCCTGCTGACCCTGCACTGGCCTCAGATATGTGTGTTGATTTTTATGTTTGGTACCTTGTACCAGTGTTGATTTTTATGTTTGGTACCAGTGTGCACATTACGGCTGGGATGGAGTTAATATTCTCCACAGCAGCTGGCATGGTGCTGTGTTTTGGACCTGTGACCAAAACAGTGCTGATAACACACCCAAGTTTTAGCTGTTGCTGAGCAGGGCTTGCACAGCATCAAGGCTTTTTCTCTTACCTCACACTGTCCCTGCAGCCAGTAAGCTGGGTTGCACAAGAAGCTGGGAGGACACAGCCATGACAGCTGATCCCAACTGATGAAGGGATATCCCAGAGCATATGGCATTGTGCTCAGCTTCCATTTCAGGAGCTCTGGGTTAAGGCCAGCTTTGTCTCCTTCACCACTCTGCTTGTCATAGGTAATTCTGTTAAATCTTCTGAACTCAGAAACAGCCCTTAATTGCAAGTCCAGCTCCTCCCTATTGCAGTAGTGGGA
Organism: Lathamus discolor; assembly: GCF_037157495.1. Taxonomy (NCBI): domain Eukaryota; kingdom Metazoa; phylum Chordata; class Aves; order Psittaciformes; family Psittacidae; genus Lathamus; species Lathamus discolor. Next base: position 140,376,387 of record NC_088884.1, on the reverse strand, counting down.
ATGTATAGGGTTGAATGTGCTAGGTCTATCTACCTGAAGAAAGATGGTCCAGAGACTTTGTCTTTGCAACAAGTTAGATGGGGACTGGATATGACTGGATAGCACTGACTTTTTATGTGGCTTTCCAGAGGCAGGCATCTTTAGCAATGGTGGTAGATTTTTAGCAGGTTTATCTTGTTATACTAACTGCTTACTAAAATTAATGTATTGACAGATTTGGCATATTCTCCCTTAGAAACGATCACTCCTGCTTGTGGTCCCTGTATGCTGCTCATGGCATGGAGAGACTGAAACATTTGCACAAGCTGTTTGCAGTCTCCAATAGCCTGAGCACAGGAGCCATCTCAGCGATGACTCCATAACCTGGGATCTGAGCACTGCCACTGCTCTGAGGCAGGCTGAAGTTATAACCACCATATGCCACCAAAAATTCAGAAATAGGATTTTTATTGCCATTTTTAGCCTTCAGTTTTGTAGGCTGCAAGATGTGTGCTTTGCCAGCCTCTTAGAGGAGCTGCATGCAGTCTCTCCTACATATATATCAGGAACCATTAGCACATACTGCCCATTCAATTGTTTTGCAATACTTGCATCTTACAGTGCATGAAGAGTTGATCATATAAAGGAAAGACAGCCAAAGATACTATATGTAGAATAAACATTCTGATTCTGCTCCATTTTAGCTTTCTTACAGGTACCAATGACTGTTTTCAGCTAAAATGTAAGATTACCAGAAATAAATGATACTATTGTTTACTGTGAACCTTCTCCCTGTCCTCTCCAAAACTCTTTTGTTTTGAACAGCGTGTACTGTTCTTCCTTTTACTGTGATAGACTGAATCACAGGATACTTCAGGTTGGAAGGACTCTAAGGATGTCTCTAGACCAACCTCCTGCTGTAAAGCATGATCAGCTACAAGATCAGCCCAGGTCGCTCAAGGCTTTACCCTGTCTGGCAACATCCCAGATTTGCCCATAAAATACAAAATCCTCCTTGCTATCCTGTTTTTTCTTCACTAACACTTGTTACACGTAGAACCAATGTGACCCTGTGTCTTGAACCTTTTATGTCCTTATTTCAAAGATTAGATTGTCAGCTTCTATACCCAGGAGTTCATTGTAACCCGAGCAAGGTTGATAGATAGATCTCAGTTCAAAAATATACGTGCTACCACCTGATCTGAATGATTCCCACTAACTTACAGTGCAGTAGATGGAAAGTTAATGTAAACGTACTTGAAATTAAGCAGGTACTTAAGAAATTTTGCTGCACTGGGGTCTAAATCATTCTGAAACAGGGTGGAAAACCAAAGGAAGAAAGTAATCAAAACCAAACAGACTGAAGACATTCAGTTGACTATTTTGTTCAGTATCTTCATTATTTAAAACATAACAGTGAAGCATCTCTTGGTTATCCACAACATCCATCTGGCTGTTTACCAGTAAAATCTGAAAAGCTGTTTGGACTCCATGTAATTTCTAGTATTTCAAGTAGGTTGTTTTTGTTTCACTGTTCAAGGGGTATTCTAGTACAAATACATTGCTTGGAGAAACTGTCATGTCATAAATAAAAAGATAAAAAGCCCAATATTTACAAGGGCAAGTAAGGATGTGACAAGGGGGGATGCCTTTAAACTGAAACAGGGCAGATTTAAAGACAAAGAAGAAACTGTTTACTGTGAGGCTGGTGAGACACTGGCACAGGCTGCCCTGAGAAGCCGTGGCTGCCACATCCCTGGCAGTGTTCAAGGCCAGGTTGCATGGGGCTTTGAGCAACCTGGTCTACTGAAAGGTGTCCCTGCCCACGGCACGGGGGCCGTAAGGCCTCTTCCAACCCAAACCATTCTGTGATTCCATGACCATTTTATAACCAACTTCATTGGACTGGTTCAGTAGTTGGTTCAACCTGAAGATACGCAATCCATGGTCACTTCAGTGACAGTTTTACAGTCGTACAGAACTTTTTTTTAAATAACATCAGAACCTACATGTACTTAATGCAATACACACACAACCGGGCCCAATGCTTAAGCAGCGCTTAGGCACATGCTCTAAGGATAAAGAGAGCTGTGGGGCTGCTCTGACCATGGTGGAGAAAGGTGTTGCTCACGATGATGGCTGTCACTCTTGGCAGCGCAGCGCGACCCTGTCCCACGGGGTAGCGGGAGCCAAGGGCCAAGTCGGGCAGGGACGCCCCAAGCTGGGCACAGCAGGGCAGCGCAGGGCCCGGCCAGGCAGGCTGCCGCGTACGCCCGTCGACGCTTCTAGCACCTTCTGCACACCGACGTAAGGCTGGCCGGGGTCCTCCCCACCGCCGGCCGCACCCCGCTCCAGCGAGGGAAGTAGGACTCGGGGCCGAGCAGTGCCCGGCCCTCCCGCTGCCCCGGCCGGGCCCCCTCCATCCCCCGCGAGCCCGCCGCCCCGCTGGGCACGCGCCTGCCCGGGATGCTGCCGGCACTGCGGCCCCTCAACCCCCCCGTGCCTTGGTCGTGCTCTGCTCCTCCCTCTCCCCCCGTCGCAGCTTAGAGTGGGCCAGCCCGCCCCTATATAAGAGCCGGGTGGGCGGCTCTGCGCCTCAGCGTCGACGTCGGTGGGGAGTTTCGGGGCTTGCGTTGAGGGGAGCATCGTGGTGGTTGGGGCGCAGCCTGCTTTCTTCCCGGCTCCCTGCAGCCATGGCCTGGCAGCCGATGGAGATCAACCCTGAGGTGTGAGGGGGGGACGGGGGTAGGGGCAGGGGTCTGTGGCCCGGGAGGGGTGATGGGTGGTGGGGCACCGCCTCTCCCCGGCACTCACCCCTCTCTCCTCACATTGTTTTCCAGATGCTGAACAAAGTGAGTCCTTGTTGCAAGAACGCCGCCGGCGGGCGCGCGCCGCATCTTCCCCATCCATCCCTCAGCATCCCGCCCTGTGGGGCACCGCGCTGCTGGGCTGGGCGCGGAGCGGCACCGCGCTGCTGGGCTGGGCGCGGAGCGGAGCGGAGCGGTATCGCACTGCTGGGCTGGGCGCGGCCGCACCTGCGGAGCGGCCCTGAGGCTGCGCCCTCCGCCCGGCGCGCCCCCTCGGGCGGGTGGTGCCTGAGGCAGCACCTGGGCGCGGCCGGCAGGTGGCGCCGTAGTGCCGCGCGTTGTGCTGTGTCACTGGGGCGCGGCGGGAGGGGCGGAGTGGCGGGGCCCAGGTGCCGGGGGGGAGCTGACATGAGGTGGGGAGAATGCCATTGGCCGTGCTACCCGCTCAGTATACCCCTTGCAGGTGCTGTCCCGCCTCGGGGTGGGTCCCGGCTGGCGCTTCGTGGATGTGCTGGGCTTCGAGGAGGAGGCGCTTGGTGCCGTGCCGACCCCGGCCTGCGCGCTGCTCCTGCTGTTCCCCCTCACGGAGCAGGTGGGTGGTGCTTCCCGCGGTGGAGGTGGCTGCTGTGTCCCTCCTGGGTCCGTCTACCCCACAGGCCCTCTGCAGCCACAGCTGGATGGCCTGCGTTCAGGCACCAAGCCTTTGGCTGCCTCAGTGCTGTGGAATAGCTGGTAGCTCTTGGGGTTTCTGCTGTTGCCCTGGGCAGGCTGACTAAGCCACGTATGGCACAAATGCCCCTGGAGTAAAAGGTAGACTGTTGTCAGCAGCACTGTCTGTAGCCACTAGTTGTCAGCAGGTAATGCTGGTTCCTGTTGGGAGTGTGCCTGTGTCATCTTCCCAAGCATCAGATGGTTGGGAGTGGGTTTGGCTTGCACTGGGGCTGTAGGTGGGTGGTAGGCAGTACATACTGGGTGCTTTGCCTCAGCCTCCAAATAGTATGAAGTGAAATGAGCTAAACAACAAAACAAGGCCTTTTATTCCAATGCTGCTCATATAGTTTGTATATTGGGCTGGCAAAAAAAACCATGAGTGGTCCTCAGTGTGAGAAATAGCATTTCTGTTACCATGCTGAATCATTGCATCTGGAGAGGCCTGAATTACTTATGATGAATACACTTAGTGCAATCGATGCTAAGGAAGTAGAAGAGAGGGACTTAATTTCAAAGTATATTTTATGGGTCCTTTAAAGGAAGGATTATAACCTTTCAGTAGTGATGGGTTTTATGCTTTTTTCTTTTTTTATCCATTACTCTTATGAAGGGGGATTCATACAGGGGAAGTAAACTAAAGGTAAAAAGTCAGACTATGCAGAAACATGCCAAGTAGTTCCATTAAATGGACAAAAACTATTGAAAGATAATACAAAAGGGTCTCTTCATTATATGATTTCCCACCTAAAACCATTTCTGGTGTACAGAACAGATGGAGAAGCTAAGAACAGTGCTTTTAGATACCACTGAGTCATGCAGGTAGTCCATTAAGACTTGGCCTGCATCTGGTATAGACAAATGCTTTGCTGGACCTGTGCTGCAATGATGAATTTCTGGGTAAATCTTTGTCCAGTCCTAGTATTGATTTTCCTGCAGAACTCATTTGGCTAGTAGTTTGCACAATAAAAAGATACTCCTGTGATGAAATGCTTAACAGTTACATGTTTACAGCATGAGAACTTCAGGAAACAGCAGACTGAGAAAATAAAGAACCAAGAAATCAATTCCAAGGTGTATTTCCTGAAGCAGACGGTCAGCAACTCCTGTGGGACAATTGGTCTGATACATGCAGTTGCTAATAATAAAGACAAGCTGAACCTTGGTGAGTATGAATGCTCTGAAGTGCTTTGAATTTCCTTTTTTTTTTTTCTTTTGTTTTTTCTTAATGCGACAGAAAGATTGAGTGGGCATGGTCTATTGGAGGCCTTGCAGCTTTCTTACAAGCCAAATTAAGGCATGCTGTACTGCTTCAGTTGGCGAGTCTTCCAGCCCTTGAAGAGGCATATGATTTCATCTACTGCCTGAATCACAGAAAGGAATGTACTTTGACTCCTGTCTGGCAGCTGCAGAGGTATCATCCTAGTGAGCAGTGCAAGAGAAAGGGACACATAATAGGACTGGCCAAAGACTGTTGTAATTAGGAAGCATCATGTTCAGAAGTAGCTATTGATATTAGCATTGATGTCAACTGGAAAGTTTTTCATGCCGCTTATGTCTAATTTGAGCAACGTGTTCAGGGTAGCCTATGAATCAGTCTAAAACATGCTTGATTTTTGCTGGTAAAGTAACACAGGATGATAAGGGTCTTCAAGCAGACTTTTCCTGCAGAGGTAATAGTTTGATTGTCCTCTTCCTATAGAAGAGGATATAAAACTGGATTAGACAATTTGTGGCTGGAAACTCCTAGGGTATAGGATTACAAGTGCTTGTCAAAAGCTGTCTTTGAGTCCAGGAAATATTTTATTGTTCAAAAACCAGAGAATTATAACTTACTTTAATTATTCCAAGAGAACTTGAACCCTCTGGGTGATGCGGGATTCCTTCTTACGTTATGGAAGGCTTAATGAGAGTAGTTTTGCTTTATTCTTCTTAAAAGGATTCTCTGAAATAACACACTCTTGATGAGTGAAATGAATGATGCAGCGTGTCTTTCATGTAAGATCAGAACTCTGTGCACCTTAGTACTGCATTACTAGTTTATGTTCTGGAAAACCAAATTAAGCCCATCATGAGCAAGTGCTGTATTCATTGGAAGGCAGTGAGACAACTTAGTTTCAGCTACCTATATTCTGTTAGTTGATATTCCATTGTCCTTGCAGCTGGCACCTTTCTTGAGTATCTCCAAAGCAGGACCTAACACCTGCCAAATCTGCAAGGGGGAGGAGTCAGAAAAGCTAAATCCCATTTGAAAGTGAATTCCAAGATGAGCAGCTAGAGTACCCTGTAGCACTCAAACTCTGACTGCGTAGGATTGTTGTTGATACCTTCTGGATAACTAGCTTCAAGTGGCAGCTGTAATATGCTTATGCTGGATAGCTCCAAGCTGAATGCAATAAGCGTTGATTACTGTGGGCTCCATCTGAAATGTAACTGATGCTTTACCTATACTGAATAAAATCTTTGATCATCTTGTGCAGATGAGGGGTCTGTCCTGAAGAAGTTTCTTGATGAAACAGCTGGTCTGTCTCCTGAAGAGAGAGCAAAACATTTTGCAAATAATAAGGTACATGAACTACATAAACTGCTGACGGCTGTCAGTACTTAAGGATCTAATAACCTGTGTCTGCTTTCTCTTAAGGCTATACAAGAAGTCCACAATTCTGTTGCACAAGAAGGACAATGTCGGGTAAGAGATGAGTGTGTAGAATCTTGGGGGGGGGGGGGGGGGCATGGAATTAATGAAGGTAGTAAAGCAGTACAAATTTTTGTGTGGCAGATAATTGTTACAGATCATGAGGAAAGAAATGAGTGACTTAAAGGCACATGCTCATGCAGCAGTTTCTTCCTCAAAAATGGGCTGAAAATTTGGTTTCAGATCCAGACTGAAAATGTGACCACACAGTAGGATTTCTGGTGCTTGACCTTGTAGAGGTTTTGTGCAGAGACCTCTTCAGTTGAACTTGCTTTTAGTGCTTTGCTTTTCCTTAGCTGTGGACATTTCTTCTGTCTTGTAGTCACAAGTAGGGTCTGCAGTACTTGGCTTTTTAACAGTCTAACAAATCCAATGGTCTTTCCCAAGGTTGAGGACAACAGTGTGAACTTCCATTTCATCCTGTTTGCTAATGTGGATGGACATCTGTATGAATTGGGTAAGGTTTGGAGAACTCTGCAGTTGGACTGGGCCTGCCTTACACTGTACAACCCTGGGGGCTTAACTTGGTGCTAGTTAAGCTGAGGCTCTCGAAGCCAATAAATAACTTGCACATTCACTTGAAGGTTTTAACTAAAAGTGGGTTGCACTGAAGGCCAGGCCCTCTTGTAAAGCATGTCATCTCCTATAGTGCTGGCAGTACTTAGTTCCTTTCCCACTCAAGGGGACTTGTTTGACCTCCCTGGTATCTTCGAGTGTACTTGTTTCTTGGGCCCACTATGCTCAGTTCTGCTAATTCAGAAGCAATAAGTACTCTTAGTCATAGGGCTTTCTTTCACAGATGGGCGCATGCCGTTTCCTGTAAACCATGGCACAAGCTCAGCTGACTTGCTGTTGAAGGTAAGACTTCTCCCTTGCTGCTTGTTTCCCTGAAAACAAGGCTTACAGAAGGGCGAGAGCAATGCACTCAGTGTATAGGAGCTGTGCTGGCTTGCTGAACAAGTTGGGGTTTCTTACACTGTGGTAACAAGGTAGTACTGTGCCACAGAGCTAGATAACCTGTGTGTCTATTAGCTGGTGCTACAGAAGTTGGAAACTTGGTGGAACCCAGAGTGGAGCTGTAAAAGACTTGGTCTCTCTAGCAAGTGTATTCTGATAATTTAAACAGCTTTTTTTCTTTTTTTGCCAAGGATTCTGCGAAGATCTGCAGACAATTTACAGAACGTGAAAAAGGAGAAGTTCGTTTTTCTGCTGTGGCTTTCTGCAAGTCTGCCTGAGACTCTGAAGGGATGCAAGGAAAGCAGTCTAATAGCACACCAGTAAATGCAGTCTAAACTCCAGTGCTTCAGTACTTGTTAAACACAGCTGTTCTGGTAACTTAAATCGTTTCCACCTTTTGCTATACACAGGAGCAACATCAGCTGAGCTTATGCTGAAGGATGAGCTCAAGTTTTAATGTGAACAGTTTGGACACATCAGATGTCTGTAGACTTTTTTTCACATGTTAAGTAGAAAATGCTTAACAGGGCTTGTTTAATCTGTGTCATGTTAATTGAGCTGTTGGTTGATATTTCCTTGTCCTTAATGAGAATAAAATGTTCTGCTGGAAGTTAAATGGTCTAAAGTGATCCCTAACTTTCTCCAAAAGTTGTGTGAAATCCTCTGTAAGCCTTTTTTTTCAAAGGACCCTCAAAGCTCTCTGCTGAGCAATACGTTAACATTAGTTTCACGTTAGCAGGACAACTCCTGTTTCTAGTGTCCTGAAGACCTCCAGTGATGGAGACAAGCACATGTGTGTGTAACATGTTCCAGTGCTGCAGTACCCTTCTGGTAAAGCTTTCCCTAATGTCTAGTCTGAAACTCTTTAAGCTGCAGTTTGTCACCCTGAATATATGTATTTTTAGAGGGGTAAAGTGTGGTAAATGAACATTCAAATATCAGCTTAAACCTGTCTGCTCTTAAACAGAGGTTGTTTGTATTAGTGCTACAAGTAATGGCATACCCAGTGAATTGGTTGGTGGTGTGTTTCCTTATGGGAGACAGTATTGAAATAGGGATTTTTTTCCTACCTTGAACTAAAAGAAATCTGGCTAATGCTGAATACAATTCTCAGCTAGCCAGTGTGCACTTACTAACTTCTGATTTTTATTAGGAAGGCCTTGAAAGGCTATGCTACCTCTTCTTTACCAAATAACCTTAAAGGAGAAACTGACACTATGTGAATTAATGGCAAAATAGAATTTTAGGTCAAAGGTGGAGAGATTTAATATATACATACTACATGCTCCTTGACCTCAACTATGACTTTTTCTGGAAACTCTTCTTACCTTCAACAACTTGGTGATACTTCAGGTAGCTGTGAGAAGGGATAAAACACCCTTTAGCTTGGGACTTTCTTCTAATGCATTATGTCCCAGCCTGTGCCTGCCAGTCATGTTGTATTGTGCTGGGTAACTTAAGTTCTTAGGTGGTTGCTGGTGCTCTGTGTATGCTGCAGACTGTTCTTTCTTCCAGGCTTTTTCGCAGGGTGATTCAAAATAGAAGCCGGAATTAAAGCAGTTGGCATGGTCTGAAGGTGTTTAGTATTGGGCTTTTTTACTGCCCATATAATTACCTGATAGCTGAAGCTAGCAGGAGGTTGCAACACATCTTAATTTGAATTCTGAGGCTCAGCTGAAGTTCAGAGTACTTCAGTTCTGAACATTAGATTGTGTTAGCAGGGAGGTGGATGTTAGCTGCTGGGAAGATGTCTGTTGGGTGTTACTCACTGTTCTCCACAGCAGCATTTTTGCTCTGCCTGTTAGTAGAAGCTGTCACAGGGTGGAGGGAGGCCTCTTGGGGAATCTCCACTGTAGCCTCCTGCTCCAGCGTAGGCTCAGAGCCATGCCTGCAGCTCAGGGTGCTTAGCAACGAAACCTGCAAGAGAGGAAAGGCATGTGGTATGACCACAGGAGGATGGAAGGAGCAATAAAAACCAGGTATGGGCTGAGGAGAGGGTATGAGGGAATACAGAGCTCAGTCAGCTGTATGCTGTACCTGGAGGAGCATGCTTTAATTCCATAGGGAACCCTTCACCTGCCTTTAAGGCCATTGCCAAGTGTACCTGGTGTAACTGGCTGTGTACAGGCAGGCAGTTCATGCTGAAGTAACCCGAAAGTGCCTCTGACATAATACCATATTTCTACTGTGATTGCAGCAGTAAAATGTTTTTGGTTTTGTGGTGGCAGTCTGGGTTTTGGTTGGGTTTTGGTTGGGTTTGTTGTGTTTTTTTTCTCTAGGGCTACTGAAGTTATTCTTGTTTCATAAAATTTTTTCACTCTTACTCAAGGTTTTGGGAAAGGCAACACTTGAATAATTTTGGCCTCTTGGAAAAACAAGGGAAAGGGTTCTGAGAGACCTTTTGTACTTTCTTACCTTCTGGTTCCAGGTACAGCTTCACAAGGTGGAAATACAGAGAACAACAAAGGAATGAATGTTACCCATCCACTTGTGTAACATCGCTAGCAAGGCTGTTTGCCCCTTCTAAAATTACCATAGGGGCAGGTAAACAGCTGGGCTTTACTTTAAAACAGCCTGGGTAAAAACAGGAAAATGAGTTGCTGGATATCTGAGGAGTTGGGAGAGAGTTGCTTCAGAAGAAGGAGGTAGTGAACAGTGGGTGAGGATCTGTAAGCTGCATAGGTGGAAACTTTTGCTGTAGTAACAGTACCAAGTTAAAACCATACAGAATAAGCCATAAATAGAAAACATGGAAAATGTTTAAGGTCATACCAGGTGTGTATAAGCTCAAAAATTACTTTCATGCATATTTACCAAGAGGTTTACCTATTTGCAAGTTTTCAAGCATCAGTTTTTGCCTATTGTTTGCACAGTCTAGCGAAAGTGTTTGAACCAGGAGGTGTAAATGTCTGTAGGCTTTTCCAGAGTGCCAGGTATCAAAACATGTTTTCATGAGCAAATGCTCTCTGGTGATGTAATATTTTCTGTTGGTCACATCGTATCTGAAGTGAGACTTATTTTGTTTCTTGCTTCTTCTTGTTCTCCCCTTTCATCTTCAGTCTGTAGTTCCATATGGAACTGTTACCTTTCCTGAATTTACTGTGCATCCTCCTTAACTAAGTTCGGTCTTTTGACCCTCTCCACTTCCCATCTAAAACCCAGTGTGTATTTCCTGAATTTACCCCTGAATTTTCACTGTGATAGCTACTGCGAAGGGCAGGAGCTTGTGAAACCTGTTTTGTGCTTTATGCCTGCTCTGAAACAAATCTGAGTGGCAGCAGCCGCTGCTGCTCTTCTAGATGTGCGAGGAATCTATTGATCAAATTTGAATTAACAGGTTCCTGGCATTTTTGTGCAGCCTTCCAGAGTGGACTTTTGACAGTTAACATATAGAACTATCCTTGGAAGTACTTGAGAAATATTTCAGAATCTCAGGATTTCAGGCTTACCTTTTTAGACCTGCACACTGCTGGTTTAGAACCAAACTATTATTTTCTTAGTTTTCTTCTCTGCTGTATTGAAAGCTGTAGTTAACCTATTCTGTAGGTGGCAGCATTGGGAAACTTTCAGCAACAAGTCTGATTTAGGCGTTGCCAGTGGCAAAACAGACCCAGGCCCAATTTTATTCAGCCAAGTGCACAGGTAGACCTGCTGCTTCCAGTGGGAGCACTCACTTGCTTAAGCACACTTCTGATTTCAGAGCCGAATAGCCAACCCTTATTTCAGTCAAAAGTTAACTTAGGCATGATGCAACATCCAAAGCCTCGTGCATTTCAATAGCCTTTGGCTTAGATTCATAGGTTATTTGCAGCTGAAACAGCACCACACACCTCTTTGTCCAGCATATAGTGTAGTACAATATATGCAGTACTATTTCCATGCTAAATAGGATTTTTTCTGGGGGAGTTTCTTGCTGAAGGAAGAAAGAGTGGGGAGTAACTCCAGCAGTATCCAGCTTTTCTAGATTGATAAACAGGCCTGTTTATCGGTCTATAAATACTTAAGATGGAGAAGTAGTTACCTGAAAAAGGGAACCAGACATTATATCCTCTGCCTTTGATGCACAGGCACTGGGGAGCTCCAGGAGCCAGTTCCACCAGCCCCTGTACTGGGCACAAGTGTTTTGCAGTAAACCCTGTGGTCACAGCGTCCCTCTCCTGGTGCTGCTGACAGCCTAGACTCATGAGTCCAGCCAAGACTGACTCCTGGCTCACGACAGGACTGCAGCTCAGTGAGACTGTGGACCAAATGGAGCAAATGAGAGCTGAGAAAAACATGTTCAAAAGATGAGTAAGAGCATTAAAAGTCCTTTGTGACCAAAGGAATTAAAATATCACTTGCATTTTGTCATTTTGAAATTCTTGCACAGGGTGATACTAAGTTACAGGGAGTGGCTGATATTCCAAATTCTTCAAACCCAAGGGACCTCAATAGATGAGAGGATGGTGTTGGAAGAAACCTCTTTAGACTTCAGCACAGTGAGGTTGCTTGGCACCTGGCTGGAGCCACTGTATGTCTCTGCACAGGCTGGGAGGTGATGGGCTAAGTTGCAGCCCTGCTCAACAGGCCCTGGGGGTTATGGGAGACGCCAAACTGACTATAAGCCCACATGTTGTATGCTCTCCTTGTAAGGTAAATCACGTACTCTGTTGGGAGGAGCAAGGCCAACAGATGGAGGGAAGTTATCCATTTCTATTTGGCACTGGTGAGGCTGCACCTGGAATAGCATGCTCAATTCTGGCTGTCGTGCTGTCCACACCCCCTCTCCTCCTGCCCAGTCCAAGAAGGATGTGGAGGAATCTGAAGAGGATCTAGCAGCAGGCTATTGAGGCAGTCAGAGGCATGGAGCATGTGGTCTACAAGCAGAGGTTGTTGGAGCTGGGCATATATAGCTTGGCATGGAGGATGCTAAGGGAGGATCTAATTGTAGTCTATAGCTACTTCAGTGGCAGTTGCAAAGATGACAATTTTTTTCTTGGTAGTTTGGAGGTGGTGTATCAAAGGGCTGTAACAATAAATTGCAGCTTGGGAGGTTCAGTTTGGGATATTTGGAAACTAGAAGAGTACTTCTTCATGGGAAAGTAGTACAGTGCTGGAACAAGTCATCAGAGAAATGAGGGCATCTCTATCTTTGTAAGTTTGCAAGGGACCAGGATTAAACAACCAGCTTTTGTTAAACTGCCTCAGGTTACCTTTTACATGATGAAAAACTGGAATAGCGATTAGTGTTGCTCCAGCCTTGGGAACTGAGTGCTCCTTGACAAGGAGCTAATTGTGAGTCTCCTCCCTCTGCTGTGCATGGGGGAGCCATACCTGCAGGAAGAGCTGGAGGCTGCTGATTGCTGCTTTTCCACTCTGGCTGGGGTGGAAGGATGAAGGGCTGCAAGAACATATCCAATGCATGTGACGCAGGTTTTGTCACTGATGGGAGGGTTGTCTCTTCACAAAGAGCTGGGAAAAGCTGGGGCCAGGGGAGGGTTTGAAGGAGCTCTCCCACAGTCAGTGAATTAGAAACAGAAACGTGGGGAGTCCTCCCTGAGGTTGTGTGTAACATCCCTACAGGTGACAGCGAACCCTGCTAGGAACAAGGAACAGGAAAAAGAGCAGAGAATGATATGGCAAATGGGAAAAGGAGAGAATTCCAGTGTGTTTTTTCAATTGTCGTGTTTCCGGCAGTATCATGAACAACATAAGATGGTTTAACAAAGTTTCTTAGCCCCTTAAAGAATTGCTGTGCATCAGAAATGTGGTTCTAGATGAAGCCTAATGCACAGGTAATGAGCTATGTAGAACTGATTTGAAGATTTCTTACATAAGTTTTGCTTAGATCAGTTTCAGATGTGTTTAGCTGATACTGCGAGGCCTGCGGCAAGATAAAAAGTGAAGAGATCTGCTTGACGCTGGAGGAACAAGATGGGGCAAAGGTATGTCAGAGGGTTTAGCATTTCAAGCAGAGTACCATAAAAAAACAAGACAGTCAATTCCATTGCTTAGGAACACTCAGTACCATACTGAGAGGTATTATTACTTACAGTACTGTAGCCAGACTGAATTGCATTTTCCTTTCAAGTCTTTCTATGTGCGTATGTTAACATCCTACCAGAACAGCTTCCACTTAATGTATGGAGAGTGGGAGAAATGTGGTTTTACTATCCCCACTTTGCAAGTAAGGAACTGAGACATAGGTTCAGTGACTTGCCTAAGGTGGTGCTTGAAATTGATGGCAGAGTTGGAATTAAAACTTACTTTATGACTACATGTGGCTTGTTGCGTTTGGGGGTCTTTTTTGAGTCAGAGTTTTATATTTACTCTACTTTGGCTTTGGGCCTGAGTTAATATACTCTGCCTCTTAGCATGGCTTATTAGCTGAAGCTCAGTGTTAGGCTAACCTCAACTTGATTGACTTGGAGAACAGTCAGGCGAACTCATGTCTGTCTGCAAATGAGGGTCTGTATTGACATACAGTCTCCTGAGTCCCCTTCTAATTCCTGAAGATATTTTTCCAGTAGATGTGTATTGCATCACCATTCAAGAAACTCTACTTTCTCCCTGCTTTTTCTCCTTCCATCCCACAAAAATGTTTAGCAACACTAGAAAGTTGAGGAGTGTGCATAAATCTAAACTGCAGATGATTACACAAAAAACAGTGATAGCAGTATTCAGGCTTTCTGACCTACAGAAGAGTCAGGTGGCAAAGCTGTGGCCATGTCCTGGTGGTTTTATGGAATGGTTTGGAGAAATACTGATGAAGGAACAAGGTGATTCAGAAAATAATGTAATTATTGGCTACTTTGATACTTTCTCTGACTTTACCAACCATTCTTTCCCCTTTCACTGAACAATGGACCTGATGGTCAAGTCATGTCTATAAACAACGTATCTGTCAGGATCAATTCTTCCTGAACAAAGAGAGAGAAGTGGTTAGACACTGAGTGGTTATTTGTTCCCTACTTCAGAAAGCAGCTATTAGAGGTTTTTGGTGCAGCCCAGTGCTATATACAGAGGCAGACATGATCTCCCTTAAATATGAGACGCACTTTGAGACTTGGTTTTCAATTTTCATGACCTTCTGACAGCAAGTCGTAAAGTAACCCCTGCTGCAGTTTGAGAAATGATTAGCACATGTAGAATTGACAAGGAACTTCCCTGTAAAACATCATGCAAAACTATAAAAGGTGGCAAAATCCTGCTTGGTTTGAATCAGTCTGATGCATGTTCATGCCCTGGATTGGGCTATGAGGGTTTAGGAAAGTTGTTGCTCTTTGGGAAAGTGCAGTGTTTTGGGGCAATGAGAAGCTGCTGGTTAAGCAGCGAGGGATCTTGCATGACATTTTTTACATAAGTTGCTTCATCTGTACTGGCCACATGGCACAGCTGCTGCAGGGATATATGTCAGTCAGATGATGGACTTTAATCCTTTGCTTAGCTGCAGTTTCGATGTGTATAGCTCATGGCTGCCACTTCTGAGGCTTCTAATAGGAGAGAGTCCCAGGAGAACCCGGCCAGGAGAGAGGCCCAGGAGAGCCTCTGTTTCCTGCAGCGAACATGCTTGCTGTGTTGCAATCTGAGAACCACACGCTCATAGACTGAAAACATATGGGAAGAAATCAGCTTAAAATCTCTTTGATTTTCAGAACTTGAGATATGTGTCCCACCAGCAGCAAACAATATTCTGATGGGGTTTTTTATCCTATAGCCTTAGCAGGTGCTTTTGAAAGGAGAATCCACACGTGCATTTGGGCCACTGTGAGCTGCAATCAAAAGACCAGCAAATTTTTCTCAAAAAAAAAAAAAAAAACCAACCAAAAAAACTGAAACAGTAGCTCTACAGCAACATTATTTTTGTTACTGACATTGATTTGAAATGCGTGTGCCAAGAAATGTCATTTTATCACTTTGGCAGCAGACTCCACTAGATTTGGTGGGGCAGGGAGAAGTTCTCTCCTCAAATACACTAGCTAAAGTCTGCTCCTAGGCTGCAACAGGGGAGCTCATTTTTAATTACTATGTACCACTTGGGCTCTGATTTTGCAAAGCACCTCAGCTCATAATTACTCCATGATTTCAAGTGAAGTCAAGCCCTCAGTTAGGCTCAAGCATGTGGTTGAAGTTATGCATAAGCTGAAGTGATTTCCTTAGTGAGACAGTTGATGATATTTCCACATCTGCTTAGGTTCAGATCCTGATCCCATCATATTAGGAGGGCAAAAACCCATTTGCTTTCAAGTGGAAGCCCCTCACTTGGTATTTTTCATTCTGGATTGGACAGGGAATTAGGAAACTGCCAGTCCTCCTTACAAAATTGCACCGATTCTACTCCATCAAGTGGGACAGTTTTCCGTAGACTGATTAAACTTTTCCAAGATTTCATATCCTCACTCATCAGACTCCATTTACCACAGGAAATTACAGTTAAGCTGTATGAAGACTTTCCCTGACTAAATCCAGTGTTTAGATTATAACCAGGCAGAAAATGTGAATCTCAACAGTGTGACTCTAGTCTGAAGTGTAAGCGTTCACAAGTTCAACTGCTTCCTCAAATACTTTTTACCGCAGCAGTAACATGAGTTTGTATAAATAAAGTATACATTTCTAGCATATTTGCACACTGCAATATAATAGATAATGTTTGTGTGTATTAGGAGCACGCAGACCTGTGTGGGCTGTCTCTGCCTTCATTCTCAGACAGGACGTTTTTGGAGTGTTCACCAGCAGTGGCCACCAACAGAGCAGCTTCCCTCTGGTTGGGGTTTTTACATTTTTTTCATAAGAATGCTGCTGGAAAGCTTCTTAGAAATAAGCTCTATAAAGCTTCTTAGGAAAGAAAACAATAACAACTTGGATATGGTTTATCCAGTCCCACATTGTTCTTTGTGTCTATGGCAAGAGCTCAATGTTTTTCCATCCAGTGTGCTTCAGCGGTCAGGCCAAGGTATGCTTCTTGTTAGATCCATGTGATGACTTCATGCGTACAATATGGACCAGCAGGTGAAGAAAAGCCTCTCTCCAGAGGAACAAGCAGATCTAGAGAAAATGAGGGCCAGAACCAGCCACAGAGTTTATCTTCAGGTGTCCATGCACTGTCCTGAACAAAGCACTGACTTGACCCAGATTTATTTTCTCTTACGTACACAACAGGTTTAGTACTTTATCCACATTGTGTAAAATACGCAACACGAGTCATCATAATATATAGAATTATTTTTCAAACTTTAAGGTTAAATAAGAAATCATAAAACCAAAATGCAGTCACTACATCCTGCATGGTACTTTTTAAGAATGCTTGAGAGATATTGCTGAGAAGCATGTTAAAGTGTAAGAGGAAAAGTATTAGACCACAAAGGAGACCTGTTACTGCACTGAACTGAGGGAAAGTTTATCATCCACTGTCTACTGGAATAGGTTATCTTTTAAATTCTCGGGTTTACATTTCTAGGATTTAAATTAGGTTCTTAGTACCTAGACTTGGTGCAGAGAGACCGGCCTTGGCTATATTTTGTTGAGCTACTCTTTCTGATGGATGATTGCAATCAACTCCCCCAGGTATCCCCCTACACCACTGCCAGAGTCACTTAATAAAATCAACAGTGGTGAATGTATGGTGTGGGGAACATATATTAAGGAACTTCGACACCAGGTTAAACAGCAGATTGAGTGGCCAGCCCTTTGGGGAGGGGATTTCACCCCTCAACTCTACACAGAACCAAAAACAGTTAAACCAGGCATTGCACTCAGCATTCCCATTTAGGACCCGCTTTCAACAGGAAAATAGCTCCACTGTGCACCAACAAATTCAGCTTAATTGAAAATGTTAGCACCCCGGAGAATTCTGGCCCGTGACATGGATAATACAGAAGCAAACCATTGTGTCGCTGCATCTCTTTAGTAAATGTAGTACCACAGTCAGCAGTCCAAAAAAATACTCATTTTCAAAGCAAGCTTTCAGTGAAGCTTTCAGAATGACTTCTGTTTTGGGAGGGAAACACAGATACAGGAACTAGAAAAGGCTTTCAACACCTGCTTGTTTATTTATTCGTATTCATTCTTATCCGGGGCAAAATAAAGGCTTGTGCATACTTTATTTGCAAATAAAGCATGAACAGTGAAATCCATAACAAAACAAAAGGGTACACAGTGGTACCCTTAAAAATCTGTGCAGCAACAATAACAGAACTGGCTGGAGGAAATCCCTGCAGTTACTAACAGGCATATACTTATAAGCTGTGAAAATAAAGAAATAACCCATAATGCAGGAAAGTACTCTGAAACTCATGTTATTTCTTGCAGGGAATTACAGTTGACCTTTCTGCATTGAAAAAGGAAGGACACCAGAAACTGTTGGAATGGACTACTGGAAAATGCTTACCAGAACTAGAGCCAGTGCGTGTTTATGGTATTCAGACACACATCTGCTGCACACAGTACGGGAGGACAGGCCTCTCATTTCATGGTTCATTTAAAACTATAGCTAGTATGAAAAATGTTCAGGGTCTTGAATGGGGTTTTCATATAGAAATGTATTCTACCATACAGATTTTGTACTTGAATTGGTAATGAGTTTCACTTCTGTCTGGTGGCCCAGATGTGCTTGTTTTAGTACAACTCTAAGTGTGCTAGTCTGGGAAGCCTTCCGGATGAGACACAACAGATGGACAGAAGCAACCCAGGTCTGCATTCCTTCACAGCAGCCACACAGCATGAGTTATGCTGGGGTTTAACCAGCAAGAAATGATGTAGGGATTGTTTTCCAGAATGGTCTTTGTCCTAAGATATCCTCTTCAATCCCACCATATCTCTGAGGGTGATACTCTCCCTTGATTGTGCAAAGAATGCCTCTGCCCACGAGACCCCATGGAGCTCTCAGCTCAGTGAGAGCTAATAACTCATTATTCTTGTGAAGTATCATCTTACTCTGTCCTGCTTTCTACAGACTGCCTTCTGCAGAGCTGTACACTCTTAGAAAAAGGAAGTATTCGCTTAGATTACAGGTAAAGGAAGGTGTCAGTGTCAAAAAAACTACAGGGCTGTATTTCTGGAATGGCAGCATCTAGACGTTCATCTCAGCTAGTCAGACTCCTGTGAGTTAACAGCGGGTTTGTTACCTCTCTGCATCTAAGATCATAAGCATCAGTCCTGCTGGAAGACAAATTTTAATTTTCCCTGCTTATTCAAAATATTTTCCTCAAAGTACGTCCAAGGCTTTTGGAAAGATAACACAGCATTCTCCGTGAATACCAAATAAATGCAAAAAGTCGTTTTCACTACTGAAGGGCTTTAAAGTGTTTCTTTTTAAAATGTCTGAATTTTTGTCTTATGTCTTTTGTTTCCATATTCTCAGAGTTGTTTTGCAGGTAGGTTTTGCCAGTGTTGGAAATGGAAGCACTTTGCTGTAGGTAGGCACAAGGAATGCAGCTGCACAGTGAAGCTGGGGTTTTTTTCAATCTTATGTCCTCCAGAATCAGGGTCTGAATGAAGCAAGTGTGGGCAAGAAGGCAGAATAAAAGTAACTGGAGTTAACTATTCCCTTCATTAGCTTCGGAACAGTTCATCCAGTTCCTTCAGGGTCATAAACCCAACTCCTAAACTAGCTGAAGTTGGTGGCAAAGTGCCAAGTGATTGTACAGGATGGTACATTAGATCCTGGGTCTTTTTTTACTCACCTAACCAAACCCTACAGATTTATAAGAGGCAGAGTTCCCAAACCATGGCCAGTATTGCCCAAAGCAATGAGGATGCTTAGTGATAAGCCACAGTGGTGAGGCCAACTGGTAAAGCAGGAGGACCAGGCAGTCAGGCTGGCTCACCAGAGCCTTACATTAAACACACTGCTCTGGCACCAGCTTTCTCAAACAAACTACAGAGGGCAAAGCCCCACTCCCACACATGCTGTTCCTCAGGGAAACCTCTGCCTTCAGTTAGGCAGCACAGTCTCCTGCAAAACCAATGGGAGGAATGAGGGGCACTTTAAAAGGAGTTAAACACACTGTGACAGAGACAGGGAGGTGTTTCTCCCTGCTTACTGTGCTCTTACTATGAGTACTCTCCTAATGTTAGGTGCCCTTGTGAATGACAGAGAAAACAGAGATATGGCAGACAGCCCTGGCTTATGTCCTTTCTCCTGCTCTGCTGCTAAAGCATACACTGAAGTCCTCTGTGTTTAACTAAGTTTAAATACTAAGTTATTTGGCACTTCATGGTTCTCTCTCTTTCTTCCTGCAGTGGTCCTCCACTTCATAAGCAACAAAACGGTCGCTGGAACAGGGATTTGAATCTGACTCTTCCACACCAGTTTCTAACTCCTCATCATGAAGTCAACACCTCAGCACCTCTCCTTGGCTTAATTTATATCCAGTTTCTTTATGCAAACCGTAATTCAGAGAGCTGTACAAGTCACTGTACACTGTAGCAGTCTGCTGGTAGTTGCCAGCTCCTAAAATACAGAAGCACCAGCTGCAAGTACAGTAGGGAGCTGGAGGTAAACCCCTGACTTCCCAGTCAGAGCCTTTGCTACTGGGTGCTCCGACTTTGGTCAATTCTGTCTTATGCAAAGTCTCATCTAAGTACAGTTACTAGCCCACCCCTTGGCATCCCCATGCTGATAACTGGGATCACCAAGCAGCTCTGTGTTGCCAGGAGATGGAGGACCACCAGAAAAAAAACAAATGCAAGGCTGGAACAGCACTAGCAGAAAAATACGGTTTGAGGAAGCTAGAGGGGAAAGCTGAACAAATTTTCTGAGGATTTCAGTAGTGCCCTAAGATTCAGTGCAGTGCTGCAAGTTTTCTGTTGGATTTAACATTTAGTTACAGCTGATGGTTAAAACAGTGACCTGGTTGTGAAGGTATAAAACAAGGTTTTTGAAGGCAATGGTTGCCCAGTTTGCAGGCTGGTGCTGTGTTCGTTCCTTCCATAGGTGGCACTGCAACTTTCCAAATGCTTTGCTTCCTGCCCACAATTTTTCTGACGCTATCAGCATTATGCCATCTCAAAAAAGCACACTGAAGGTAAAAAACCCTTGAAACCATCAGTAACACTGGGCTGCATCTCAAATCGCAAGTGTGATTTCTGGTCTCAAGAGCAATAGAGATTACACAGCATCTGATCCAAAAGCACCCTGGTTTAATATCCAGCCTCTGTAGATGGCCAATATCATGACCTTGGGGTGGGAGGTAAGAGGAGACTAAACATATAGTGGTGTGCCCTTACATGCTGAACCAGCTTATGAGGGGCTGGAGGGACACCACACAGGCAGACTTGGTATCTTTATATTTTATACCCCTTGACAGATTTTTCTTCAGTGAATTTCTTCAACTGCTTTTGTACCAATACTTTTAAACATCCACAGCAAACCAGATGGTCCTGGTTGAAATAGAACTTCTGACTTTTTTCCAGAGTGAACATAAATCCAAATGCATTGCAAGACATTTGAAGCAACTAATGCGCAAATGATTATCATTACTAGCAGGAGCTAACTAAAAACAACTGCTTACACATGACAAGTCATACATGGTTTCCCCATATCTTTCTCTTTGCACATCTTCATGACAAGGGCTCTCCTATCTTAGCACCATGTATCAACGGCACAGTCAGCATCCTTAGTGCTCATTAGTAGTTTAGCAAACATTATTCTCAGTAGCACCAGAGCGAATACGCCATTTCACTTAATACTGTTTGTAACCATAAGACATTAATAAAAATATCATTAAATGAAAACACTCCCCATAAAAAGACTTGTTAGTTCATCAAATTTAGGAGTATTTAGTTCATCCAGGAATATCAACATTTTACCTTGATTCAAAGAGTCACAACCCTTTGTGAAATTCACGCGGACAGCCCAGCAGCATGGCTTCTCCTCAGGGTGCAGAGTGCCCATTACAGCGCAGTGGGCTTCTTAAGTGCTGCAGCTGGAGAGCTACCACAGCACCAATACCAAGGCATCCCTGAAAGCCAAGTAACAAGTAGTTACACACGTCTGACCCAAGCGGGAAAACACACTGCTCTTTTCAAAATGGTAACAAAAGGTGTATTTCTACATAAATGAAACTGTTTCAATCGTGCCCCAAAACATTGTGTGTTTTAATTCAATAACCTATATATATATAGGTTATTATAATATAAAACAATATTATTCTGTTTCCAATCCCAGGTGCAACTTTAGCTGCATGTATAATTTTGAGATAAACTGTCATTATGTACCTTCCTTTCTGACAGCATTTCTGCTGTTATCACCCACAACTAGTAACTTGTAAATATCTGGGAAAAATCCTAATCCCTTTACCTCTCAGAAATTACAGCAGTATCCTTCAAAAGTAAATACACAGATAGGAGAATGTACACAATGACCGAGCCACATGTATGATTATGATTATGAAGAAACAGGCCACAGTTTATACCTGATAAGCACAATGTATTTATTCTGAGGAGAGCAAAGATTTATTACGTGTTTAAGTATTCATTTCCTTATTTTTGTACATGTTTTCTGTAAAGGATTTGTTAACTGTGTCATGGTCACGTGAGAACTTAAACGGGTTTGGAAAGTCAGTCCTAACTCTCACAATCACTCACCATGTTATAAACTAAGGATATCTGTTGATGTAAACATCTCCCTCCAGACTTTTGAATGGTGTTTCTGTAAGAAGAAATCAGTCAGAGGATGTTTTTTGTACTATCACAAGCTTTCGAATGCAGAATGTTCCAATGAAGTCTTTTCAATTCAGGCACTGAGCGCCAGAAGTTGAAGAGAGAAATAAGAAGCGGATCCTAGATGTTAGGATGTGCTCTCGCCACTGTATCGCCTCCTCCCTGGCTTGGGCTGCAGGAACCTCATCTCTCGTTCCGCCCTGGGTTTCACAGTCTTGAGCATACAAATGTATTCAGAAAGTCTACGTGCTCTTCCCAAGGTCATAAGAGGGGTGCAGAAGAATTAGTAAAAACCCAAACCAGGTCCATATCCTACATATTGAAAAGCAGACTCCCTCCCTAAGAGCTCCTCCTTACCTGCCTGAGGGCTGAGGAATTTCTTGACCTCTTATTCTTTCCCCTGCATTGCTCCTGGAGGCCCCAGCACTTTCAAAGACTCAGAAAACAAGAGCCATACAGCCTCTGCAATAAAGCAGCCGTACAAACCAGGAGTTTCAATGGAGTGTGCGTGGAGCTCTTGTACTTCTCCACAGCACAGAATCTCCAGTGTGTGCGTACATGCACCCCAACAGTTTCCAGATGGGTTGTCTTACACTGTGAGTGCCTTCTGCTGCTTTCATGCTCTGTACTCAACTCTTACACAGTGTTCCAGCAGCTGAAGAAATTAACTGCTCTAGAAAGTGGAAGGGAAGGCTGTAGCAATCTAGTGATGCCGGGACATACAGACAGGTTGCCACAGTTTGTGCTTTGAAGAACCACTGTTTCTCTAGATGTCATGCTCCGCATACCTGAGCCTCCATTTTCCTTGCTGAGGAACCCTGCCCCCCTCTATGCTTTGATCATGAATCCTTGAGTGCTGTATTGATATCAGCTACCTTAAATTACCAAGGAAACAATCTCATGTTATAAGACCTCACACAGCTGATAGCCCAGTCACTCTGTGCTGCTCGGCAATCTTCCAGTCTGTAGAACCACTTGCATGACCTCCCTTACTCACTGGGATGAAGATCCCATAGATCTTGATTCCCAACAAGATCTGGGGGTCTTTATTCCTGACAGGGTCTTGATTTCCCAGTTTCACAGATGCTGACCAGTCTCAAAAGGTGTTCCAGAGATTGATCGTCCCTTCTTGCACAACGATCTTTGCTACATTCTGGTTGCAAAGTGGTCTATAAAGAGAAGGATTTGCAATGAAGCTCGATTGAAATGTGCAAAAGTAGTGCACAGACACATATTTGGCATGTTCTAAACCAGCCCAGGAAGCTGGTTAAAATACTTATTTTCAGAGAAGCATCACTCCGCAAATTGTCTAAAGTTAACTGGAGACCCCTTGTCCCTTAGAAGAGGTTGATGCTGAAGTTTGCTGAACAATGAATTACCCTAGTGTTCCCTGTGCTGTCTGACCTGAGTTTAGAGCTATGACTTCTAAAATGTTTTCTCAGTGCTAGCACTCCAGTCTCTCAGAGGCATACCATCATTTTGATCTTTTGCTGATCTACTACCACACTAAGCAAACATGGTCTCAGTGGTGTCTTAGGACTGGAATTTTTTAAGGCATAGATAGGACTTAGGTGCTTGATCCCATTAATTTTTATGAGATTTGAGTGTCTAACTCCTTTAACATCCTATGAAAATCCCTATCCGGTTTACTGGGCATGAGTCACCAATTCAGTGAGGACACATTCAATGAATATTATATTTCAAGAAGAAAAACCACTTGGTAAACACAGCCCTTTTCAAAAACCAACGATTAATGGAAAAACGTAGATGTGCTCCAAAATGCTGGCTTGCATTAACTACAGGCAGGACAGTTCTGCAACTGATGGGTTGCCTGCCCTTTCGTCTGACTGGAACAGGAGCTCTGTGATGGGCAGTCCCACCAGCGGCCAAAATGTGCCAGAGAATGGGTCAACAGGTGTTGGCAACCATTTCGGTAACAAGGATTACCAACTCCCAGAAAGTATTTTCCTTTCTCTTGAGTGATCAGTTGAGGTTTTTCTTGACCTTTGGGCTTCTTTTGGAGGCCCACAGAGGAGCACTGGGGCCTCTAAACTGGGAAAAACTCCAGACGCTTTTGCTGGCCAGACAGAAAGACATAATTAAAAAAGCAATAATATGAGAAAGTTATGAAAATAAATTTAAAGGGATTTTTCTCCCCCTATTTTGCTATTTTAAGGGCCATGCTCGTGAACTTTTTTGGCTGTATGCTCAATAGCAGTGATTTCTTGGCAATCTCATTAGTTCCATTTTATATGGGTGGGCAGCTCTCATATAATAAATCATTTAGCAGTTCAGACAGTGATTCAACGAAGTGTAATACCCTTCTCTTTCCTGACAGTTTGTCAACATGGACCATGGTCAAACAGACAGACCTGCGTCACCACACTGAGTCCTCAAGCAGGCTAGGCGAGAGCCAGCTGCTTCAAAACATGCTCCTAGGTACTTGGGCTTGAGCAAATAAGCCCAGCTTGTTAAGTCACGGTCAGTGGTACAGTAATGGAGTTACTGGTTTGGAGTTGGCTCGTATCTGACCAGCTGGGAGCAGAATGAACTTACGTCTGGGTTTGAAAGAGCAAATTCCAAAGCTTATGTGAGCCCTTCCAGCCAGCAGAGGAAGTAATTCTCTAGGAGCACTGAAAGCTTATAGGAAGGTCCAATAAGTACTCATTGTACTGCTTGTTTCTTTGATATCTAAATGTCACGCACATATTATGAAGTATTGTGCATCTTTGGTCACACTTAGATTTACATTTTCCACCATCAGTAGCTCCGGTGAATGAGGTTTCAGCTGGTATGTGTATGCAAATGGTGAAATAATACTGCTAAGACATATCAGCCTGCTAGTGCCTGCAGTTTAGGGAACTGTAAGAAAGGTTGTTACTTGCAGAGATGTCCATAGCTCCTCTTAATGCGAAGCAGTAATTTAGGTGGGGTTGCAAATAATACTCCATCCTTTGAAATGGTGGGTGGAATGAAAGAAAACATAATAGCCTTCATTTTGATTTTGGACTGATGGCAGATTTTGACAGCCTGATTCTTATGCATACGTGACCATCCATGTCTGGATGGCATGATGGATGCTGTCTGTCCCTGAAGTGGTGTCTGTCCCGTTCTGCAAGGACTGTCAGGCCACAGGAGATCACTGAGTAAGAGAGCCTGCCTTCGGGGAATAAACTCACCTACATCACACTACACTGCTTTCCTTTGCTCCCAGTTGAACACAATCCTCTGCTAAATATTGCCCTGTAGAAATTCAATACATAGGAGATAAAAACCCAAACAAATACTCTTGTGTCATGGAACTAAATTACAATGTTGCTAAATAAGATAAATTGTTGTCCTGCTGCATGAAGTCAGTCTTGTCTCCCTCGTTTTTTTACCTTGTTTTCTGCCCCTGCTTCTCTTTTTCCGTTCCATTTTTCACTTTCTGCTGCCTATTTCCTTATCTTGAGTAAATGAAATATTCCAGTTCTCTGTGAATGAGCTAATACCCCAGACAAATTTGGACTAAGCGCAGTGTTAATTTCAGATATAGGTTTTCCCTTTTGATCTGCTCCACAGGGATAGTTACTAAGAAAAGTAAAGGGAAGATATTGCTCACCCGTTCTTTCGGGATGATGCAAGTCACTGCTAAAATTAAAGGCTGAAAGTGATGTGGCTTTTCCCAGATCTCTCAAACTTTCACAAGCAGCTACCTAGCAAGAAGCTGTTCTAACACTGGTGAGAGGGTTTTTGCTGTTCCTTTTGCACGTTTGACAAAACCAGCATGTTTGGTGAGCTGCGTGGTTATGCCACCACTATACAGAATTTGTGATACACCAAGAAAATGAATATCAGAACCTAGGAATTTACTCTGAAAGCTAGGACTTGGTTTCCACATCACCTCTTTTCCCACATCTAGTTTTTGATTTCCATCCCATTTGACACCAGTTTGGCAGAAGTTTCTAACTGCCTTCATCGCATCCTGCCTCATACATAACAGCCCCTTGCTTCCCTGGAACAGCACAGCTCTGTAGCACTCGTTTGAAGACAGGGCTTGCTGCAATGGTGTGCAGACTGCTGAACAGCCTGCTCTGGCTGCTCATCTTTTCATGTACTCAGCTTAGACAGACTCAGCTGCACTTACTGAACTTGTAGCTGGCAAGGGGTCTCTGAGCATGTTGGCTGGCTTAAAAGGCCCCTTCCTAGGTGGTGGCACTACAAAACAAGTGTTGAGGAACATCTCCCCGAAGGTACTAAAACCCCTCTACTATGCCCCTCACTGGGAAAAGATTGAGTAACTCTGTGAGCTTGAAATTTACTCAGGATAGTGAAGTGGGGTAAGATGGATGCTGGGTGGGTGGCAGCGGGGGAAGATGCTGCGTTTAAATGAGCAGAGTGCAAAATCAGCTGGAGGGCTATTGTGAGTACATACTGGAAGAGGAGATTCCTGCTCCAGATCAAACTGCGTTTGGAAGAACACACTTCCACTTCCAGTTAATAAAGTAGATCGTAGGTAAGTAGCCAGAAAGCAAACTCAGAAGAAAACTGGAAGGGAAATACTGTTTTGCTCTTTTGTGCTGCTGCTTCCAGCTCAGCAGAGAAGTGAAGGCTGTTTGTTGTTTTTGCATTAGAAAAACAGGGCGTCTCACCACAGGTACACAAATGTATGAGCATCAGCTCCCCACCAACATGCTTTTGTTTTAATGGGCTAAAAAGATCCTTGATAACAACTGTTGAAAGGCCCATTGTTCTGCCACATCCTTTTCCCAACTTGACCTATCAAGAGAGCAGAACTATGCAGCTTTGGGAGCAGAGAGCAGAGTGAGAGACCCACGCTTCCCTTCACAGTCCTCTTTCAGTTGCTGGTTTGCATGAGTTGTCATTTTCCTTTTGTAACATGGTATGTATTCTCAGGGGGCTCTAGAAATCACATGTATGGACCTGGACCTTTACTGTGCCTGGTGGCTACCAACCCAGAATGAAAGGATTCTCCCTGGCCTGACAAGTTCACTGGTTTTCTGCTCAGGTCTACTCTTTACCCTGGTACCTCATTATTTCTGGTTGTTTCACTTCCCTTTCACCACTCCTCCACTTTTTTCCACATAACTGCTCTTCAGTCAACCCAGTTTATGTCTTTTTAACCTTTTGTAACTTGGTACCACTTATGATATTTATCCTTTCACTGGCCTTCTTTCCCTCTGCTTCTCTTTCCCAGTGGTTTTCATGGGTTATACTTGACGTGTTGTCCCTCCTCCTACTATATATGAACAACAGGAAGGGAGAAGTACCTGAGACTGAAGAGACAGAGAATGGGGCTGAAAGACAGGAGACTATGGCAGGCTGGGACAAAGCAAAGCAGGCTGGTGGAGAAAAAAAGGATGTTCATTAAAGAGGCGCCTGGATATAGGAATTTCCTATACCGGAGGAAAGGCAGGCCTTGATGAGAACAATATAGAGAAGGAAGGAAGTGGTTGTTTGGGTGAGTGAGAGAATTGACCGTGGCTGCGGATGAAAGGAGAAGCTGAGCCAGGCTCTGTGCAATCAGCAGAGCTATCCGCCTGGGATCTGGAGGCCTCCAGGAGAGGCAGAACCAAGTGTCAAAGTCAGAATGGAGGGCCTGGCAAGGAAAACCCCACACCTAAAACACAGCAGCACTCACACCACAGAGATGCTGATCAGGGGTTTATTACACAGGGAACAGAGAGGATGGTAAAGACCCCCAAAATTATGCTTTGTAAATGATGTTGAATATTTACAGGCATTTATGCACGTGATCTCTTATTCTGAATTGCCTGCACTCTGATTCATTAGGCTTATAGCTAGTTAAATAGCAGCATGTGTAGTAGTATGTCGGATCTGGGATAGTGAACAGCTTTTAAAATCTGAACATTTAATTAAATGCAAACAGAGGCAAATAGGAAAATGTCAAATGGAGCTCAGCTACCAGGTGAATATTGGATGTATTAGCTTTCAAAAATCAATATAAAATTCCAAGGTAAAGAAAAACTGCTTCTCAAAAGGGCTTCACACTCTCCCAGGACAGGGTGAGAAGGGATAATGCTGCTTTTCCCCAAGGAAAGAGCAAATTCAGATGATTCACCCTCTCCTGTAATTTTCAGAATGACAGAGAACATCAATGCCAAGCCTGGCAGTATGTTGCTGAGTGAGTGGTAGCAGAAAGAAGGTGACGGTGACAGAAGACAGCATGGCTGGGATAAACAAACAGGTGCTGTCAGCCAAATGCTGAACACAGCGAATGCACCACAGCAGATGCCCTGGTTAAATAAAATGTGAAGTCACAGCATTTGTTCGAGTGATTGAAAAAATCAGCGTGCTCTCATGATCAGATTCATTGCTTTTTCATGAGAATTAAAAACAACCAAAGCTCTGCTGTTACTTTATTTTAGCTTGTAAGTTTTTAAGATATAAATTAAAGATCCTCTTCAGTAGGAACAGTCTTCCTTTGAGCCATTTTTTCAGAATTAGGATTTTTCTCTCTCTTGCTTCTGAGTGGGCCATCTACCAGCCTGCTCCCAAAGACAGGCTGCCTGTCATTGAGAGTTGAACTATCTTTGAATCTAGTTGTATCAAGGAAGAAAATGCTAAACTTCTGGTAAAGATCTCTTCCACCACACTCCTCTGCCTTGATGGATGCTTCTGTAAGGGTTCTTATCTGCTTGCTCAGCTCACCTCTCACTTCACCCTTTCACACATGACAAGCTGTGAAAGTGCACAACCTGCCTTCAGTAGTCAGTAAAAAAGCTCCCCTCTCCAGCAGGATTAATACCTGTTGAGAGGTATTAACAGCGTGGATGTTTTAAGCCAGAGCTGTCCAACTCCCACGCCATCATCAGGCAGCCACGTTGCTCTTTGCAACAGTGTGAGTCCCATGGTAGCTCTGAGCAGCTCTGAAATAATCTGGAGGTTATACAGAGCTGCGCTGGGTGTGCCTACCCCTGTTTTATACTCTGGAGAAGGGAGGAATTCCAAGCAGAATTTTTACAGTAAATACCATACAGCCTCAAGCTCTCTCTGTGACATGCAGTAGTTTGTTAAAGGGACAAAAAGGACAAGCGAACCAGTGAAATGTAGAAAAGTCCTTGGGCAAACAACAGAAAAGATACTTAGCCAGAGCAGTCTGCCTGTGGCTCAGCTCAGATTTCTTCAATATCTGGCTCAGGATTGAGCAACATCCCCAGCTATGAATATTATGGTCTGGGGGGAAAAGGAGATCTGCTCAGAGAATATCAGCCAGGACTGACAGATTGTGGAGGAGATAAGGAGGCAGAAAAGCCCTGGTTCTAGCAGGACAACTTCCCTTCTTAACCAGCCCGAGGGCCTTGCTGGTTTAACGCACATTTATAAAAGGTCACACAGAAAAGATTGATAAGCCAGGTAAGGATCCTCAGGTGTTTCACCCATTTGCTCTCTGAGCAGTACTTTTTTGGTAAAAGTAATGTTTTCCAAAAGGAGGGTGCCTGTGTTACTGCAGGATCTGCTTTGGAGAGAAAGATTTATTGTCAGGTTAATGCAAACAGAAAAAGGAGTGAGACCACAAAGATGCCATATAGGAGTAGTTTTGCTCAGAGCTTGAACACCAGACCTGTTCTTGAGAGATACACATGATAGCAGCAGGGGCTGTCCGGGATACAGCTTCCTTGATGCAAGCTGTTCATTGCTGCTGTGGGATAAGATCAGGCCTCCCATGATACCAGTCAGGCCTTATTAAACCCCTGCTCCTGCTGTTCAAGAGGCTTAGAGATTTTAGGTGTTATGTCGAAGACAAAAAGAAACAGGAGAGTTCTTCTTCCCAGCAGAGAATACTAAACTGAGCAGAAGAACAAACCAGTTAATACAAGCTGAACCCCGACTCTGCCTGAAACTGTATCTTCCTAAAAGCCTCTATTTGTCTTTTTGTGCGTAGCAGCAGGGAGATCCCTGATAACCAGACGAGACCCTCTTTCTCCACTTCTACCTTCCCCTACAGCCACCATATTGCACATTTTTCCACAATTACTTTACATGTGCACAGGCACAGTCTGCTTTTGGGAAGAGTGGCTGTACCTGGACACAGATACGCAGCTTGGCACTGATACCTGCACCTCTGTCTAATAGGTATGGATGCAAGTTTGTTTCAGATGCCAAGGACCACTGAGATGTGAGCTTGAGCTTTATTGGAAAGAAAACCAGAGAAGCTAAACTGGAGCATTTGTTTTTAAACAAGAGAGTTTTGCAAAGATCTACAAGAAAAAATTCTCTTGCTTTGTTGCTGTTACAAATGCCATTGCTATGTTCCTAGTCAGGAGCAGCAGGGTGACCTCAGGAAAACCTTGCTGGAGTTTCTGAGGAGCTTTTTTCACGTATTGCCACTATACCAGTTGCCAGGGTGGCTGTAATAGGGAAAGGAAAATGACTGAACCCCCTGTGCCTGGTATTGAAGGGGCTTAGAGCAAACCCTGAACCTCCCCAGGCAGATGGTGCTTTAAAAAAAAAGTAAATAAGGCAGGCTGGGCTGATGCTAGAAGTGTGTTTCCATGGGAACAGGGAGGTAGGGATGCTGCCTCATACTTGACAGAATGGGAAGCAGGGTCAGGATTAGGATTAGGAAAAAAGTGGCCAGATTCCTGCTGCCATTCAGGGTGTCTTTTACACTCCTAAATACACAACAGAACTCTTTAAAGACTGCACTAACTCTGTATCTGCATCTCTGTGTAGACCTAATACAATTTAAAAGTTGTGTATGCTTGAAAGTAAGTGTGTGCATAGGAATATGTGAGAGCGTGTATAAGAGCACATTGTCTTTAGTGATCCATGAAAACTGATTGTATAAATAAGAAATGAATGTCTACCTCTCAGCTTAAGACAAGGAATGTGGTGGTCTCTGTCTTGAAGGGACGTTCTATGTGGTGTGGTGCTTATCCCATTCTAGCTCTCCTAGTTCTCTGAGAGGCAATGTTGAGATCACCAGACAGCAAAATCATACATTTAATATTGTACAGTAAAAACAATAAAATAGAGGATAATTATTTTAATGATTTTAAATTGTCAGTCTTCCACTGCCCCGGGAGAAGAAATCTAATTGATGTCTGATACACACTGATGATATTTACGTATTACGAGAATCAGAAAACAGTTTGTGTTAGCACAAGTATTTCAAAATACACTTCTTATTTCTTTTTAAATGTCTGAGATTAGGTTACCATTCATCAAGGTTTTCTTTAGTTGCAGTTCTCAGAAAAATCCCTATAAACCTTATCTTGTGTTTTTAGGCCTGCTGTTATTGCAGCAAATTTGAAACAACAAACAAAGAGCAAAACAAAAGGTAGAGAACAATAAAGACAAAATCCTAGAATGGAAGCAGAGTTAAACAATGTGGGTTTGTGATATATTTATATTTGAAAAATTGGCACTTTTTTCTTTGACTAATTTAGAACAATAAACAAGATTAAAAATCCCAACTTTCGAACCGAGATGAATTCAGAGCTAAATTAAGGGAACGTTGACAAGTAGATCCTGGAGTTTGCTTCACAGAATTTGTTGACAACTATCACAATCTGAAAACGTGGCCAGCAATGACTCCTCTCAAAAACCCCTTAGTAGTAGGGTTTCGCATACCTACTTTTCTAACACAGATACCTTTCTACACTTGCATAAATACACACAAATTACTTTGGCTCATCTTTCCAACACTCATAAATGGACATTTTAGGGGGGTTAGGCTTAAAAAAGCCTTGTGAAAAATTTTTCTTTCCTGTTTCTAGAAACTTCTATGCTTAACCTTAGGCCAAAGAGCATTTCTTTGAGCTAAGACTACTCACACAATGCAAGCTAGGCCTGCAGGTCTCTGCGGGACAGTTTGTTTTCTCCTTTGCATAAACAGAAAACCCGAGAGTATCACACAGTGCACTTTTTAAGCACACCTTGACGCCTGCTTCACTTCCTAAAGGTGGAAATCGCTGTCAGGCTCCGTGCTTGCCCTCGCCTTTGTCCTTACCAGGCCGCTCTCTGCCCTCCGCCACACGACGAGATGCCTACAGATGCTGGACACCAGCCCCAGGGATGCGTGTGAGGGGCTGGGCGGGCGAGCAGGGCACTTTCCCTGCGGAGGGGGCTGGAGGGCCTCAGGTGCTTCGTGCGGCGACATCAATTAACCAGGCGCTTAATGAAACAGCCGCACCCGGCAGCTTGCCGCTTGCATGGGTGGCTCGGTGCCCTCTAGCCGCTGCGGGGAGGGACGGACGGGCTGGTGTCGTCGTCCCCCCGCCTCTAGCCGGGGTGCTGTGCCATCCCCCCCGGTCGCAGCGCCGCCTGCGATGAGATGCTGGCGGCGGGGAGGCGACGGTGCGGGCATTTGCATGGGCTGAAGGCAAAGCGGCTTCGCCCGCCTGCTTTATTTTTAGCCGGCAGCTCAGGGCAGCGCAGCGCAGCTCCGCTCCGCCGGCGGGGCGGGCGGGGCGGCAGCCGAGGGAGGACCGAGCCGGCAGGGCGGGCGGACGGGCACCGGCGGAGAGAGGTTACCGCAGGGAGCCGCAGCCGGCCGGGCTGCAGAGCGCCGCCGGCCCCCGCCCCGGCGGCTGCGAGGCGCGGAAGGGCAGGCAGCGGCCTCCGGCGTCTTCGCTGCGGCTCCGGCTCACCTCGGGCTCTCTGCTCCCCCGCCGCAGGCGCGGCGCGCCGGGGCCCTGCAGATGGCCAGTCCCGGGCTGGAGCTGGGGGAGGTTCAGCCTCCTCCTGATCCCCCCCAGCCCGAGCTGGCCTTCACCGAGGCTCAGAAGTGGATCGAGGTAAGACGGCGGGATGGCCGGCGGCAGGGATACCCCGCGGGACCACCCGGTGCCCTTCCCTGCCCGCCTTATCGCGGAGACTGTGGGCATTTTATTCCCTGCCGAGCACCGTCCCGGCACCCCCACTTTGCTCGCTGAGGGGAAAGCGGCCGCGGGCGCTCGCGCCGCGGTTCAGCGCCCGCGCAGGATACGCGCCTTTGGGTCAGCCCCTACCACCTCCCCCCCGCGCATCTCTTCCAAACTTAATCTCCTAATCGCATTTCCCCTCTGCGCCCCCGGGGTTGGGATGGACGAACAGCGCGGCTGGAAACAGGACCCGCGCAGGTGCGCGGAGCCGCGGAGCGGGCGTGCGCTAGTCCCGTAGCGTGGCTCCTTGCTGGGGATCCCCCGGCCCCGCGCCCTTATAGCTTCCGTGGCCCGCAGGGGATGTCCGCGGCCGCGCAGCTACCGCTCCGCAGTGCGCGAAGAGGCGGTCGCGGGTGGAGGAAGCGCGTCCCGCGGGGAGCACCCCCTGTAGCCGCTTCTCCCATCGCTCGGCCGAGCCAAGGAGAGACACCCGGCCTCGCTCTGCAGGCAGGGCAAAACCCCAGACCTGCGTGCTGTTTGCTCGTGCGGCAAAATGCAAAGACAGGCAGGTGGCGGGTGACATTTAATAGTTAAATATTTTGGCATGTAACAATAGACGCACTTTAAATAGCTCTTCGTCTGACTGCCGGGTCAGAACACGCGTGAAGGTGGTATAAACCCAGATACCAGGGTAACAGCTCCCTGTCAGCTGCGGGCTTTGAATTTAATCTGCAGCTCTTAGTGAGCCTCGGTGGATTCTGTTTTCTGGCAGCGGTTAGGCAAATTATTGCTAAAATTGCTGTGCCTTTAAGATTCCCTGAAGCCCTGGGATTTTCAGAACTGTAATAGTTCACTCCAGTATCAGCTGGAAAGGTAATGCTGTGTAATGCTTCAGGGAACTGGCACTGACACGGTGAACTTGCTGGTATGGGACGAGGGACATACGAGCAGTAAGAAATGTGAAAAGAAGGGCTTTTGTGCCAAGGAAAGGTGAGTATGCACTCTGGAAGAGGGAAAGGGAAGTGCATATAAACTCCGGTTGTCCTGTGAAGATGAAAATGGTGCTTCCTATATCTCCTTCTTTGCAATAGAGGTCCAAGAGAGTGGCACATGACCCCATCATATGTATGGTACATGAAATACCTTGTGACCGTGAGTTCTGCTGACTGCTAATGAAGCCACGAAATCAATGGTGAAGCAGTTCTCTAGGTAATGAAGATGCCAGCAACCACTCCAGGCATGGTAACAATTAATGGGCTGCAAGCCTTCCTGTGTAAGAGCAGAAACTTGCGGGTCAGTTGGAAATTCCCCTCTTGGGCAGTGTATTCTGCAGTTTGCCATGACTGGAGGTCTTATGCCAGTTCCTGTGTGACCCAGGGCCTGGTGAGCAGAGCAGAAGGGCTTTCGACCCCTTGTGTCCTCCATGCAGGCCTGAGGGGCCCATGCGTACAAAGGGAGCTGCCTGTATCTTCTTGTGCTCCCTCCTCTCTTTTTTAATCCACTTGATACATGAATGACAAAACTGTAACTATTGCTGCTGTCCTCTTTCCTGAGGGAGGGTGTCAGGAGCCTGGGGTGCCATGGCTGTGTTGTGAGAGGGAAGTGTCTGCCTTTCCAGCAGTGCCCAGAGCTGATGCTTCTACTAAGAGAAAGGAAGAAGAAGCTGCCAGAGAAGCAAATGTGACTTAATTTGCCTAACACATTGTATTTCCTTTTAATCCCAGTTTGGCTTAAGCTCTGGAGCATGAGGGTTATTATCTCTTTGAAAAATCAGGTCACCATTCACTGTTCTAAATCTGGATGATTTGGACTGAATTATACTGAGCTTGACGTTAGTCCGAAGTTATTGAAAAGCAATATCAATCTTAAAAAGAAATAAAATCTAAAAATCAAGAAATATTATAGGTATCAACATTCAGTGTGCCAAGCCCTGCTAATTTGGGTGAAAACCAGAAATGGGGGTCATGCTGTGTCTGGCTACTAGACCCATCTGCTTCCGCTGGCTCTGTCATTGTCTCTCACCAGTTTATTCTTTGGTCTACAGACAGCAAATGTCCAGTGTGTTGTGTCTTCCAGCTCACTTCTGACCGTGTAAAATGGCATCTCAAACAAAAATAAAAGAAACCAGGGCTGGTGTACCTCCCTAGGATGGAGAAGACAGGCTAGTGAGGATGTTAGCGGTGTGAGACAGCTTCAGACCTGTCTTGGGCTGTAAAATATTGCTGCACAAGGAAATTAAAGTAGGAATGGACGGATTGAAAACTCTGAGCTTGCTGTGCATTTTATTGCTAACAATTAAGTTGTGTGACTTGCTAGTTGGATTCTCATCTGGTTTGAATCCTCACATGAGCACTGTCACCATCGTGTAGTGCTGACAGGAATCCACCATGTGGTCTGCAGTGCATTTCTTCTCTAGTGGGGCTGGAAAGGGAGGCTGTCCTCTTTTTACACATGGGGAGCCAAAACATGAAGTGGTTGAACGAACCTATAAATCTGCAAAGATGGAGGTACTTCCCTTCTTCTGGTCCAGAGATTTTAGAGATCTTGTCTTCGCTCCTTGGGTCTGTGACCTTTCACTAGAGCAGGTCTTCTGGGTGCCAGAAGTCTTTTTCCTCTGCCAGCATTAGTTTCATCTAGATCCTGCAGGATAGGAGAGTCCTAAGTTGTGCAGAAGTTTGGGTGGATCCCTGTAATAATCCTCTTGTCTCTCCCTGGAGCTCTGAACCAGCAGCACTAAGGTGTTCACCTGAGTTCATCTGACTCTTATTCAAACAGTGATAGATTTGGTGTCATCTGTATGTTGCAGAAGGTGAGATTTTGGAATTCTGTGGACTTTCTGCTTTGATCACCAGTCATTTTGGGTAGAAAAACAGAGGTCAGCTTTGCTTAATTTTGCATTAATATCAACTGTACATCCCTCTCTGTAACAGTAAACCAGTGGTGGCATTTTAGTTTAGCTTGGCATGTTCTACTTAAGTGAAGAATGCCCTCTTAATGATAAAATGAACCGTATTAGTTGCACTCGGAGGAATTAAAATAAAGGCACTGAACAAAAAAAAAGCCCCTATGAGAGAGCTACATCAGTCTGCATTATTAAAGGTGTGGTATTTCATTTCAGTTAAGGCATCTCAGTTTCACTGAAAGAATATATCAGCCTTGTAAAGTGTAGTGGGTTACAGCAGCAAAATAACCAGTCTAATTTAAACTAATGGCCTGTAATCTTAAAATGTCAAGGTTCCCTGTATATGTGTTTAAATTAGAATAACTGATGGTTGAAAGAACATCTGTATAAACATTTATTCTTGCTGTAAAGATTCATAAGAGGGTAGTACAGTAATAAAGTCACATTTAGTACTAGTGTAACTCCTAAGGGTATTGTTATCTCCTCATCACACCTCCTAGCCTTGCCTCATTAATATGCTCTCTCCTCATTGTTAAGACTTGGTTCAATTAGGGATGGCTTTTCCGTAGACTTACATTCCTTATAAACGTTGCCAGCTGATAAGAGTGCTTCCTTTATAGTTGGGCGGTAATAATAAACACGTGAAGTTTTTCTGTCCCCTATGATGAGTGCCTGACTTTGCCGTTGCCTTAGATGTGTGTAGGCTAAACCCCATCAAGTTCTAGTAAGTCTGCTACTTTTCCACTGTATATATTCCCCTTGAGGATTCTCTAGTTAAGGAGAAGTTTGCCAGCCAGAGGGGTTTGTTGTGTGTTTGTGGGTTATTTTTTCCTTCTAGTAAAACACTTACCTGTGTTAGACTTCTGAATTAAAGATTGAAGCACTGGTGCTGCTTCTAGGAGAAGCAGTGGGACCAAGTGTATTCCTTAGTGCTTCTGGATGTCATACCACATGGCAGAACTCTTCTGCAGCACTGTCTCTATGAAGAGAGTAATAGAGCCATAAAACCAGTTAAGTGATTCAGGCAAATAAACTTCATGTGACTGTCTTGTGGCAGGAGGCTGGAAACAGGGTTTCTTTAGGTTGTCTCTTGTTCCTAGTGATGAAGTGCCAGAGAGCTAAGCCTTGTGGATCTCACTGCAAACGCATAACTTAAAAGGAGACCATTGACAGAACCTTTTCTAATTGGTGAAGGGGCTTGTTTGGAGTATTTGCTGTAGGGGCCTGAAACTTGAGAAATACACAAGTTTGTTTATATGATCTTCAAAATATAGTATGAGGAACATCAGAGATAAAGCTCTTTTGATGAAAAGTATTGGGTAAGCTTAGTGATTCACTGAGTATATGAGTAACCCATGCCCCGCAGGAGAGTTTGTATTTCCAAATATGTTTGGACATCTACTCTTCCTTTGCTGTGAACCTGAATTTAAGATCCTTGAGTATGATCTAGTCCTCTGAACACTGATACAGTTCCTAAAACACTGATGCCTCTAGCCAGACTGGGACCTTGGGTGCCACTGCAGTCTTGCTGTTGTTTGGATAGGAATGGATTAAATCCAACAAACATTTTCTCCAGCAAGCAGTTCCAGAGAAGTCAGTCTGACTGCCTTAGGAGATGATTTGAATGCAACCACATAAGTGTAGAATGATGACTTAAAGACTGCATGGTTTTGTTAATTAAATATTGTAGGAAAGTGGTTGAATGAGTTGCTAAGTAGTGCCTACAGTTCAAATTTCTCAGTGTTTAGCCTTTCTTTTTTGCTCTTTTTCTTCTACTGGAAGTGTGTCTTACCTATATACTGAATGTACTGGGAATTAATTTATTAAAGTAAGCAAGGATAGGCTATAAGGAACCTATGCAAATGGATTAGACAAGTTGCCCGATTTGTGGACAAGCTAAAATTAGGCCAAAGGAATCCTTCCCACAGTGTCTGTAAGGCAACCCTGAGAAGACAAAAGGTGTGTGGCTGGCTTACGGTCCTAGATGGATGTGTGTGTAGAATAATACTACTGTGGTCATAGTGACTGGACATGGAGAGTTCTTCACTGCTATCTCTGTATCTCCTCCTGGGCAACATTTAGGGACTGCAGACAGGGCAGATGGGATGTTCTTCATTCTGGCTAAGTTAGTCATTCGGTGGAATGAAAACTGAATTGATTTACAGGAGGTGGAAGAACCTGCCCAAACTCTCTGACCCTGTCAGACTGCTGCCTTCTAGAAATTTTCTCCTTTCCCAGTTGCCTGGCAGCTGACCTTCTGTCTGGTGTACATGGACCCAGTTCCCTTGTCATAAGATCCGTTTAAGCCATGTTACAAGTAGCGCTTGGCACGGAGGTAAGAATAATCAGAACAACAATACTATTGATAAAGGGATAATGTCAGAAAATGCAGGACTGAGCTGTTAATTGTTTTAAAACTGAATTAATTTCTCCTTTCAGCACAAAAATTTTAAAATAGGTAAAAGATCTGCCCTTAACACAGGAGTCTGGAATGCCATTATGCAGTGGGTGGTGAAGATCAGTTAGCACAGCTATGTAACCTCATTGCACTTATTCAGCTAGTAATAACTGCATTCTTAATGTTTTAAATTTCTTTTAGTCCTCTGAAAAGGAAAGTGGAATCTTTCCCAAGTATGGAGGATAAATAGCAGGTCAATGCACCAGAGTCAGTTTCTACCTTCTAAAATTATTCTGGGAAATGTTGTTCGTGACCGGTTATAGAAATGGCATTATCTTTTGTTTGGAAAATCTACCAGTCTAGAATATTTTTGCCCACAGATGAATACTTCTGTGCATTGGTTCTCTGCAAACATCCCAACAAGAGCAGTTTTGGAGCAATATTACAGAAAAAGCAAGATTTATAGAGGTGAAGTTTTGACTTAAAAGGGCAGCTGCATAGGTTGAAGTTACGAACATTTTGGCATGCTGACCCTGAAGATCTAAGCTTTCCCACCTCCTCCTTCCAATATATCATTTGGAGAAGAAAGTACTGCCTTTCCTTGCCCTGCTCAGTACCTTAGATCACAATGACTACAACAGCCACTATGGCACCAATAACATAGCATCAAAATGGATAGCTGAAACTTCTCCCAGTTATGTTAATAGCTGTTTCAGGTGAAAGGGCTGTGTTTGTCCTTCAGGCAGCCTTGTAAGAATGTGAAGAACTCTAACACACCGCAGCTTAAAATGGGGGGAAAAAATACTGCCCCTTACTGCTTTTTGTCTTATAAACAGAATAAATGAACTCCCTGTACATGGGGCAGGGTGGGAAGCGACTGCTGGGCAGCAGCACTGCTGGAAAAGACCTGAGGGACCTGTGGGACAACAGGCTCAGCAGGAGGAGGTTAGCCCGTCATGGTGATTCTGGAGCCGGTAGACTGATGGAAGTGGTTGGTTGCTTCTGCTTGGCGCTTGCTAGGCCACACCTGATATACTGCATTTAGTTTTGGGGACCAGAGTGTGAGAGGGACATCCGTAAGCTGGAGGGAGCTGAGCAGAGAGCCGCCAAGCTGCTTGGGGCTGGAGGACTTGCCCTGAGGGAGAGGGTGATGGGGCTGGGCCTCTTCAGGAGAGGTTGCTTTGTGGAGACATGGCAGCAGCCCCGCAGTACCTGTGGGCAGGTTTTTGAGAAGGCTGAGCCAGGCGCTTCTGAGGTATGTGGCAGGAAGGCGAGATGCTTGTCCTAAACTAAAACAGGGGAGGTTGTGACTTGGCATAGGGGAAAGGTTCTTCTCTCCACAAGACCAGTTGAGCATTGATGCAGGTTGCCCAGAGGAGCGGGGAGACCACCATTGCTGGTGTCTTGTGCCTCCCTAGAGACAGTTGGAAACAGCCTAGTCAGACCTGAGAGCTGCTCTTGTGTGGAGCAGGAAGCTAGAGTAGAGGCCCTTTGAGGCCCTTACCAACCTGATTATTTTATGACTTCTTGACAGTGAGTGAACATCGCTTTAGTTTTATTTTATTTTTAAGTTTAGATTTAGTGCTATTTTATTTGTTAAATATGTTATTGTAGCGCTAAAGAGCCTATTTACATGAAGAAGATGCTTCTCTATACAAAGGCAAAACACCCATGGCTTATTGCAGGCATTTTCAGAGTACGCTACTGAGTTTCCTCTGTAGAAACTCCTCAAGGCAGTGTAAAACCTGTTTGCCTTCCAGTCTAACTATTTTTGATAAGCCTGTTTGATTTTGGAAAACTGTAAATGCGACTGATTTCCTTGGCTTGTTGAGAATTCTTTTATTTAATTCACTATGCACTGCTGTAAGTGACCAATAAGGAACTGAAATTATTTCTCTTGTCTTGCTTTTCAGATTTTAGGATGGTGATGTGCAAGCTTAATTCTTGAGAATTTAGGTACTAAAACCTTAGCAAGTTTTTTATTTGGGGTATTAGTTGGTTATAAGAATCCTCTACCTTGATAGTCACTCTGCTCGGTTCTAGTATAACTTGCTGCTGTTAACTAGTTTGTTGTTTTGGGGTGGGTTTTTTGTGTGTGTGTGTATATGTAGTGGTTATTGCTAGTAATCCTTCCCTTAGCAAACTGGCTAGTTCAACAATAATGATACAACATGCATCTGACGTTAAAATTGACTTAATACAGTCTAGCAACTTCTTGGTTGCTGTAGAAAGCAGAAAATCCATCTCATTTAAAGAGAAACCTCGTTTTGCTGGTTTCTGGTGTTCTGAGGCCTCATGTCTGGTGTCAAAGACAGCTTCATTTTGAAATCAACTTTGACAAGCTAAGATTTTGAAAAATAATATTGCTGTGGCTTCTTGGCTCTGGCACCACTGTCAGTGATTCACAGAGCACTTCACAGGCTAGGCAGCAGTGTGGTGGAGGCAGGGGAAGCCATTCTTTAATTCTGCTTTGTACGGCTGAATGAGTAACTTGGGGGAAATGCTCTTCATTAATCTTTCCTTCACAGAGTTTTCTCCATGATCCTGGCTCATGCTGGAAATAAGACAGGGATTTTCGCACTCTGTGATCGCACAGTGAGCTTCAGGAACAGCATGAAAGGAAAAAATTCTCTGTGATGTCTTCGCCCTATACTATCCCTGCCTCTGTCTGACTTTTCTGTGGGCTTCAGAAGAATCCCAGCCTGCCAGTTATCTACAAGCCGTAGCGGTAGCACATACCCTATGTTGTGCAGAAACCCAGGAGCCCTCATCCTGAGACTGTAAATATTGTTTGGTAGATCTTTGGTAGATATCAGTACAGTATTGCAATCATGAGCAATCAAATCTCTAGCTGGATTACAGCATCATTTAAAAGATAAAATAGGCTAGTACCTGCTTTGTGTTCCTCAGATCATACGTTGCTGTAATTCAGGTTTTTCTCGCCAGCAGCAAAGAGCTGAAATCTGCAAGAAGATTCATACATAAAAGTTTCCAAAATATATTTTAGATCTGATACATTCAACAAAGGTGCAGGTCATGGGCTTTAGCACACAGTACTAATAGCACTGAATCATGTGAAGTCCCTTACACAGGAAGGGACTCTTGGAGAAGTTGTGAACTGAAGAGGAAGAGAAGTGTATCTTCCAGGTTTGGAGCTTGCCATTTCCAGAGTATCAGGAAAAAAAAGCTCAGAATGTTTTTTGCACTAAAACCAGATGGCCAAGAAAATCAGATGAATTTGTACTTCAGGAGCAGGCCGCAGACTGGCACGGAGTTGTAACCTTTGCTTTGAGTTGAGAAGCAGAGTCTTGCTTTTGCGTAAGCAGAGGCTGGTGCCCATAAATAATGCTGGTTTCAAGTTGGAGTAGAATGGTTGCATGGCTACAGAGTGCAGGGAGCTGGAGTTAAAAATCTCTTTGTAGTGCTTTGCAAGCACTGTTTTCCATGAAGTGAACAGGGCTGCCTTATCTTCTGCTGTATCACAGCGGAAGATTGTGGCTCAGGTGGAATTTAGAGGTCTTGATACGTGTCTTGAAACAAATGAACTCCCAAATCCAAACCTATCACTTTAGTCTTCAATTGCCTGTAAGTATTCTAGGAAATTATGGAACTCGATGATTTAATTTCTTGAGTATCAGCAGTGCATGTTTTATACCTGATATGGGCGTATTGGACACTCCCTTCCAACACCCCCCAAAAGAACCCTGAAAATCCTTCATCCAAGTGTCTACTTTACTAATTTAGAAAAGTCTCAAAGAAGAGATTTTTCTTCAGTCTGCTGCCAGAGAAATGAAGCTCCAATCTCTGAGGAAAAGCAGCAAAATCTTCCCCCCATTTTTTGTGTAATTCATTGTTCGAAGTATTATTAA
The DNA here is from genome assembly GCF_037157495.1 of Lathamus discolor. NCBI lineage: Eukaryota > Metazoa > Chordata > Aves > Psittaciformes > Psittacidae > Lathamus > Lathamus discolor. The sequence goes on along the minus strand of NC_088884.1, from coordinate 140,334,603 downwards.
CTGCTTGTCTTTGTTTAACATTTTTTCTTGTATTTTCCTTCTCCCTTTTCCAATTTAAAAAGGAACCATGGTTTGTTAGCTGAAGACTGCTATTTGGCAGCTAGCACTTTCTGACTGGCTTTGGGGAAGCGGAGGGAGGAATGAGGAGAAGCAGAAGTAACCACCCTGTCTCAGTCAGACTGGCGTGGGCAGGGATGCCCAGAGTGCCAGAGCGTTCAGCACTGGATCCCTTGGCTTTGTTTCTGTGTGATTGTTGTGATTCATTTCAGTGGGCTAACTCACATAGATTGTTGCAACAAAAACAGCTCTGGAAATTTTCTTTCAGTCCAGAAGCAGAACTGCTAAATGGGGGGGGGGGGGGGGGGACAACAACACAGCAACTAAGGAAGTGAGGGTTGTTTTGGGTTTGGTTTTTTCCTGTTTATCATTTTCCTGATTCCAACGAGTTGTTTTTTGAAGTTGTGGTTTTGAAAAAGCAAAGCCCTCATTTGGGAGCATGCGTGTGCAGTGTCTGTCTTCTGCCAGTGTTTAGATCGATTAAAGATAGCCAAGAAAATAAACTGTTCCCCAGAAAAAGTTCTGCTGGCAAGAAAAAGCAGGTGTCAGAATCAGTGAGTCATAAAGGTGACTTTATTTTAAGAAATTATATAAAAGCCCAGCCTGACATCCTACTCCTCCCCAAGTCGATTTTTATTTCGACAAGGGGCCTTCAGTTTTGTAACAACAAGGAAAAAAATCATAAATCAACAAAGTTCAAGCAACTTAAATGATTGCCTATTAGAAACAGCTTGCCTATTTTAAAGAGAAGCACAAGTACCCTCTAAACATTTTAATTATGAACATGCAGATCTTCAGTCTTGCTTCTCTTTCCTGCAGATCAGTGCTGCTCTGACTGTGTCCCTCCTGTGCCAAGGGTGCTGGGCCAGTGGATGCTTTCTGTAAAGGAAAAGCACTTCTGTACAAACCGCTGTTTGCTCGCTGGAGGTGTGGGCTGTAGGCAGTGTTACACTGCTCTCTTAGGATGGCCCAGGCACATGTCTTTGTCTGAAAGACAAGGTGGTGGCTGTTGTGTGGTGGCTCCACCATAGGCGGCTGTTGCATCGTGGTTCCTGGCATCCAGAGCCCCCTGGTTTGGCACAGCACAGCTGAGGGGCTATGAGCTGTGAAGAGATGAGCATAAAGGGAGCAGGGTGTTAAAAATAAAGCTGGTGGAGCTGTGAAGTAATTTCGCCTTCCTCACTTATCTTTTGATGATTATTTTCTCCTGGGAAGCAGTCTTCACTTAGGTTTGCAGACATTCACTTCATATGGGTGCTCTTCAAAGGCAAACATCAAACTGGATTTATTCTAGCCTCATGTATGAAGGATGCACTGCAGTTGATGGTAGAGCCTTCTCAGAGTATCCTAAACAAAAAGATCTGTATATTCATGTTAAAATGCATCTCAGTAATAAATGCTTTGCCACTTCATTGCATTCTGTCATTGCTTCTTGTTAGTAGCTTCAGGGGAGAAAGTAAGTAAATCCATTGTAGATAGTTGTGGGATAACGAAAATTCACAGGGGTAGCTCTGAGGTGAAATTCCAGTGAGGTTTAATAGAAAACTTGTCTACCAGTCCTTGTGGGATTTTTATCCATCAATTTCCATTCACTGAAGTTTGAGAGTGTCTCTGGTGTAGCACTGCTGCATAAAAGCTTTTATTCTTTACTTTTCATTTCTGGATTTCAACCAAGATCCTTGAGTGCGTGTTCTGGTTATAGGCAGATCTGATATTTGTGGCTTTTCCGTCCCCCTCAATATTTGTTAGTTTTTTCAGTGCAGCGTTTAATTCTCCAGTGCCATACTGGGTTTTCTTGTTTATTTTAAAATTGTGTGGAGAAAACTTGCATTTCAGCTTCCCACATTAAGGGCCTTGAAATCAATAGATCAAAGCCAGAGCAGTCTTCTTGGAAGTGGTGCAATCTCAAACTGTGTTGAAAGCTTTTGTTTTCTGTCTCTTCCTGTCTCTTGGTGTCTCTCAAGAGAAGGGAGAGCATAAGGGTGTAGGCAAAGGGGGCTTTCTTGTCACTGTGTGCTTTGGGCACAGGGCTACGTGACTAGGAGGAGCTGACTTCAAGAAGCAGCAGTGATGGCAGCCTTTGTACAGGATGGTGAACTCCAATATGAAGCATCAAAGTGACAGTTTCCCAAGGCTTGAACTGGGCCCCTGTGCACCCAGGAAATGGGTGCTGCTGGAAAAAGTGCGGGTGGAGGAGGGGCTGTCAGTGTTAGCCGTGGGAAGTGAACGTTTTCCAGTGCAACCAGATTGAAGCTTTCTTTTAGGACTGAGAGGGAAAAGATGGGCATCTTGTGTGCAAAAAAGTACGGACAGAGCAAAATGTAAGCTCCTATTTCTGTGTTTAGTGGAGAGAGAGTGGGGTTGAGACTTTGACTGCAAGAACTGCAACAGCATTTGAAGTGTAAGTGGTTGGTGAAGCAGATGTGATGAGTCAAAAAAGTTAAGGTTCCTGTGCATGTCAAACTCTGGCTGGTGCTCTGTGTTGAGGAAAAGCTTTCGTTTCTTCAATAAAAAGCAAGTTAGAAAAATGGCTCTTCTACACTGCAGAAAGCTTCTAGTAAGGGGAGGTCACTCCAAATGTGTACACTCGTGCAGTTTGCTGTTTGGAGGTCTTTCATAGCAGATTTCCTTAGGACAATGGCATGAGATGAAAGGAGCTGCTGTCTTGACAGTTCCTCCACAAACAGTTGCATTTATGGATTGCCATGAAAGTGTCTTGTAAACGACTGAGCTTGAAGCAGTGTTGGCCTGTGCACTTGTGCTTCTCAGAGGTGTAATTTCTTCCTGCCAGAAGTCTAATGAGGCTGTTGGAGGGAAAGAGCACATTTGGGAATTTCTAGAGTGAAGTAACTTTAGGTCTTTCGCTCCCAGTGCAGTGACAGATTATTTGGACTAATACAAGTGGGAAAACAACAACTTTGTTCTTGTTGATACAGCAGAATGCCTCTTTCTTGCTTATTAACAGCCCATCTGACTTCAAATATGACTTTGGACTAGAGGGCTTTGGACCATTTTACTTGCTGTTTGCACGGGCAAATTTGAGGGATTTTGTTGTCTTTAAGTGACTGCTCAGTAATTCATTTGTTAATCCAGAGCAGTATAGGTGGCAAGACACTTGATGCATCTGTCACATAGATGCTGCCAGCTGTATGCATCCTACGCACCCTATGTGCTTTAAATATCTTTATGCAGGAGAATGTTATTGTAACCTCATTTGAATAATTTTAGTGTAGTTACTCATCCATTCTCCTTGTATCTCCATATCCTGGTGCATATACCTTCAAGGTTTTTCTTCTAAACTTGCAGAGGGAAAAATAAGAAATTTAGTTGTAGGAAGGGAGGAGATGAAGAGGAGCAGAGTCTGGATATAGAGCTTCAAGCTGCACCCTGTAACAGGCACTTCAGAGAATATAAGCTACATCAGTTATTTCTAATCCACTGTGAAATTTTTGTTCCTCTGGGAAGTCCTGGTTGGAATGAGCATTTTGGGCTTGATCATGTTGCAGAGAGGATGCAGCTTTTTCTACTAGAAATACGTGATAGCAGTCTTGACTAGAGTAGGCTGCTCAGCCGAGCTTAATAGAGTTTCTCTGGTACATTGTTTCTGTGAAGTTATTTCTTCAGCAGTTCTTCTGTGCTAGCATTTAGTATTCTTTTCCACTTCAGTGGAAAGTGAGAAGCACTGAGTACAAACAGGTAGTGATTTGCCAGATCTTCTCTTTGGAAGAGACTTGCACCCAACTCTCAAGTTCATTCCAGACTATGCTGCTGTGTTTCTGAAGGGAACAGTTGCTTCTCTCCTGTTCTGCTTGTGGCTTCTTCCTTCATATGCCCCATTTTTAAGGTAGAAGGTAGTGGTGGTAGGTTTTAGTTAAGCTCATGATTAACATCAGCTTTTTGCTTTTAGGTTGGGCTGAACATACCGCTTTACTGCTCTAGGCAGTTGTTTCTCTAGTCAACTTGAACAGCATTTCATCCTGACAGCTGTTTTGCTGACATTATTCCCAGTTAGTTATTAATAGGGATTAAGGGCTTTCTGCAGCCAGAACTCTTTACCGGGAGTGTGCCATCATTTGGCAGACTCATTAAACCAGTAATTCTACAGTGCTTAAAATATTTTATTTGCCCTGCATCCTTCATATTTGGAGTTCTATCTTATTTGCCCTGTGGGCTAAGAGTAAAGACTTATCATAAATACTCTGCTTTTTATCTACCTTTTCTCCTCCCCCACAATATTTTCAAGCCAAAGCCTTAACAGCCAGGCTTTGTTCAGCTTTTTTTTGTTCTTGAGGCACCACAGATACCATGTGTGAGCTTGAGGCTCTGTGTACAACTATTCCTTAAACACTTAGTGAAGTCCATAAGCAACAAGAAGGTCATTCTCATCATGTGTTTGTATTGTTCACTCTCTGAATATGATTACTGTAGTTTCCAAATTTGCATCATCTTGGGAGGAGAGTTCTTGTCATGGTGGCCATGGTGCTAGTGCCTTCTGCCAGTGCAGATGGTACAGCTGGTGTTTCTTCAACCTGATGTCCTCCTCTCTTGTGGAGGTGGCAAGAGTGGTTCTTGCCAGCAGTTGGTCTGGGTGTAACGAGAGGATAGTACTTTGTGTTTTGGAGCCAGTTGTTTCTTGAATGGGCATTCCTCTTCCTTCTTTGCAGTTATCTGGAAGTAACTTGTGTTTTAAAGTCTGGGGCTCTGGTTTTAAGCTAATGTGTGAGTATTCTTCCTGTAATTAAAATCAGGAATCAGTTCTGATTTAGATTTACAGCTTAGTTTGTCTTGGCACTGGTCCAGGCTGGATGGAGAAGCTTTGTTTTCTTGTGCAGGCTATTTTGCTGTTGATAAGCAGGTAAAAGGAAGAACTCTGATTGGGGTGCATGCTCTTGTAACATCTGTTTCTTTTCTAATAACATTTCTCACTGGCCTTGGATCATTTGCGTGGTGAAGAGGATGTTAAGCATATGTATCACAGAATCACAGAATCACAGAATCCCAAGGGTTGGAAGGGACCTAAAAAGATCATCTAGTCCAACCCCCCTGCAAGAGCAGGGTAACCTACAGTACATCACACAGGAACTTGTCCAGGCGGGCCTTGAATATCTCCAGTGTAGGAGACTCCACAACCCCCCTGGGCAACCTGTTCCAGTGCTCTGTCACTCTTACAGTAAAGAAGTTCTTCCTGATGTTAACGTGGAACTTCCTATGTTCCAGTTTACACCCATTGCCCCTTGTCCTATCACTGGATATCACTGAAAAAAGCCTAGCTCCATCATCCTGACACCTACCCTTCACATATTTGTAAACATTGATGAGGTCACCCCTCAGTCTCCTCTTTTGCAAGCTAAAGAGACCCAGCTCCCTCAGCCTCTCCTCATAAGGGAGATGTTCCACTCCCTTAATCATCTTTGTGGCTCTGCGCTGGACTCCTTCAAGCAATTCCCTGTCCTTCTTGAACAGAGGGGCCCAGAACTGGACGCAATATTCCAGATGCATTGCTCTCTCATGGTCTGCATCTGACTTCAGCTCTAGTGACACCTATTCACACATTGTGTCTATAATGTTCAGTGCAATTCTAGAAAGAATCGTTATAACCCCTTTATTTTTATCATACCAAAACTCTTTCCCTAGGCTCATCAATTTATTCTGATTTATCCTGCTTCCAGAGTGCACTGAATGAATTTGATGTGCTTCTGGTGAGCAGTTCTCTCATGGGCTAAACCATGGGCGTGAAAAGAAGAAAACAAGGGTGGCTTTCATTATGGAAAGAACAAAGCCATGAATTAAAGGGCAAAAGAAATGATGTCCCTTTCAACAGGAGATAAATTTCAACTACTATGTTCAGCTGATGTGTTGTATTTTGAGACTTAACTGACTTTGGTTTAAGATGCTACTAATTACAAGTACCAGCCCATTTTATATTTGGAAAATATTTGGAAAAGCAGTTGTGTCAGATCATACTCATGAACACACAATAGATTTCTCTGGAAGGACAAAATAACGTCAAATTCTCCTTAAAAAGTAATTCCTGCTACCATGTCTGTAATAAAAAATAATCTTCTTGAAACTGAAGACTATAAAAACTGATCTGCTTACGTAAATGTCATCAGCAGAAAGATTTATGAGTTAAGTACTGAGATACAGATTTTTTTGGTTTTTTTCTCCTTAAATGGGGAGTCAATTTATGTGCCCAGGTTTCTCTTGAAGACCACAGAATTTAAATCTTTTTTTGTCTTCTGTTTGTACTATCTTGTATTTGGCTAACCTAGGATAGGTTTAGGCCACAGTGTAGACCAGGCAGATGATCCAGGTAAGCTTGGTGGAAGTGGGAGTGGAACATGGTTTTCTGGACCTTTGATTTTTTTGCAATGAAATTAAAAACTGCCTGCCTGGTCCTACAGACCCAAAGCCCATCGGTGCACAGAAGCCCACGAGCCTTCTTCCATTTTCATTTTTATAAAGTACCCTGCAGAGATGCCTATGTAATATTTCTATCACCAATATTGCTTGGAGTTTGACAGCCGTTGAAAGTGGCCAGGCTGAAGTCAAGATTGTCGTTCATGATGACCTCTTTATTTTGTCCCTGACTGGGAGATTTTGTGAGTATGTCCTGAACAACCATGTTTTGTGTATTTCCATCACTGGTGATAGCGTCTCATTTCCTTATTGAGTCCAGATGTTTACTAGTTTTGTTCCCTCTGATTTTAGGGTAAGTTTTGTAACTTTAGAGTGACTCCTTTTGGTTTCTTGGTGGTTTTTATTGTTACCATCAGATTATATAGTTAAGTTTGTACAGGAGGCTTATAGTCTTGCCTTAAATATTTAGTGTGCTAATAGTAACTTGTCCTTAGTCAGTTTGCTGTCTTTTGTTGTGGCTTTAATTTAGGGTAGCAGAAGTAAATTCCGTAATTCAAATGGGAAAAGAAATTATTTGCCTTTTTGAAGTACATGGATTTTTTAGAAAACTATTATGATGGCTTCTAATACTGTAGAGATCAGTTAGTATAATACTGTGAGAACTGAGGAAGGCTCAGTGTATTCCTCTAAGAATATCTAACTTCTTACACCAATAGAGAGCTTCCATGTATACAGTATCAGAAAACCCAGCATCGTGCTCTCATGAGCAGCAGAACTTGTATGCAGGTAAGTGAACACTAATGCAAATTTCCTGCATACAGAGGATATCTCTGGGCTATCTGACTTCAGAAGAGCACAAGAAAACTTCTTCCATTTGACTTCTTAATTATTTTTTTTTTCTTTCTGTTTTTCATTTGAGCATATAGCTTGTCTGACTGTTCAGTCTTCTGGCACTTCATCTCCTGGCCTGTTCTTGCAGCATTTGTTAAACTGAGTTGCATGTAAAACTTAAAAATGTTAAATTAACAAGAGTTGTGCTGTATTCTCCCAAGGGAGATAGCTTTTAAATTTACTCACACAGTATCTGGCATCTTGAACCTGATCTCGCTGAAGATGGCTAAATGCAAGTGAAATAAGAATTATCTGAGTAATTACATGTGTTTCTGTCTTCAGTCTTGGAGAACGTGCTGAAATTTGCAAGGTCAGGCCTGCTAAAGTAATACAATAGTGTTGTCTCTGCGAGCTCAATTCTCCTTCATGGGCATGCATATTAAATACGTGGTCACTGCTGCATTTCTTCTGGGTATCTCTTTAGTGCGCAGAATGAATAGTGCAGCTCTTAATGAACAGCTATTCAGTGTTTCACTTTCTCCTTACTGTTCAACATGCAGTCTTATGCCATGTGTATTATGTGCTATTCAAACCTAATCCTGAGGACAGAATTACTTTCTCAGACTTCTGTGGTACTCATCACTAAAGTATCTTTGCAAAAAAAGTTCTTTGCAAACATGAATCTTATTTCATGCCATCACTAAGTATCAGAACTGTGGTACAGAAAAAATAGATTCAGGACTGTATGCTACTTTGAGACTCTTAAGACCTTGCATTCTTTGCCATGTACTTAGCATTCTGTAGCATTACAGAGGCACAGCTATGGCTCTCTTCCATCTGCTGGGATGCCAGGCACTCATAGCAAATGAGCAACGCGTGACTAGTAATCAGCTATCAAAAGCTTGATATAAATGACTTGACTAGTAACACAACTGACTACAGTGGGACAGGACAAGCCAGGGGAGTATTTGAATCTGAGCAAGCCATGTAGCTGGTTGAAATATAACAGCATCTCTTCAACTCCCTGCAATTTTTCCTTACATTTGCTGCCCACATACAAGTTATACAGGCAAGGAAACATCACTGTCCTTGCCTGAACTGTTTCTCTCTAAGGCTTTCATTCTCAGTCTCTTGTGATATGAGTGACCTAATAATTTTTTCTTGTTTTAATACCAGTTCTTTGATCTTTATAATTCTGAGACAGTTTCCTTTTCTCCTGTCTTCTAAATTCCATCACTCTCATACCTCACTAGGCTGTGTGCTTTAGATTTGGCACCAGCCTAAATTAAGAGAGCAGTGTGGGTGCTGTTGAATCACAAGATTTGGGGCTGTGTGCCACCCTTACGTGTTCTAAAAGGAAAAAGGCAGGACTGAAATGCCCTTAGCTGGGAAACTATTATACTACCAGGATACAGTCCTGGTGACTTATTTCCCTTGCTAATAGGTAATAAACTGCTGTAATCAGGAGTAATCTTCTGACTAGCATTGCAGACCTTCTGTCTTCACCTCCCTGGATAAAGGCAACCAAGGACCTTGTCCAGCATAAATTTTGTGTCTTACTATACACACTTCAACTGGAATGTAATATTTCTCATGCTTATGATCATTTTTTGGAAACAAGAAGTCATGATGAATTAGGAGTTTTGAAATTACTTGTGGTAGGCAGGAGGGCTTGGCAAGCTGGTCAGCAACATCTGAAAATGGCTGAAATTTCACATTTGAAGGTTAATAGATCAAAATTTGTCTGTTGTAAAGGCTGTCGGTGGGAGCTTACTCTGTCTTGGTATCGCTATGCTATTCTAAATCTTCTTTATCTCAGTAACATCTTTGCTAACTTCTGTAATTAAAATGACAAAATCAAACTGAAATGATTAATACCTATGGTGCTCATTATTATCAAACAATAGTATTCATTTGGAACTCTGAAATCTAAACTGTGTTGTGGCAGATTTGAAGTAGGGATCGATTATTTATTTATTTATTTATTTATTTTAGTTCAAAATCTACAAATTTCACTTTCTTCTTTCTACCAAGCTACAAGGTGCAAAACCTGCCTCCTTCTATTTAGGATATTTGAGAATAGATGCACGTCACTCTTTTTGTGTTGGTGGAAGGAGAAATTAAAGAGTTATAGGATTATTCTGTAAGAACGGATCCATAAAAAAAATTGACAAGGAGCCATGATAAGTTTGACTTCATCTTGGTGATCAATAAATGAATTCGGTATTATGGAAGTCGAATGACTTAGAGTCCATGTGGTGTGTCTGGTGTGACCCACAATACAACAATGTTTCGAATGTAAGTGTGCCAAATGTTCACAGGTAGTGGACATTTGACAAAATAAAGGACGCTTTAAAGAATATTGTGCAAAGCCTGGGGTAATCTAAACAAATAATGGTTGGGGTTTTTTCTACTTTTCTGATCCCATAGACCTTCTTTGGGCATATACAAGTCCTGCCCCAACCTGGAACACTGGGTGCGCTGTCTCAACATACAACCCTCCAGTTGTAGAATATGCACAGTATTTTTGAGGCAGACTGTTGATAAGCTCAGATCCTACTACCTAGTGATGCTTTGTGATACTGGGAGGAAAAACAGAAGGTACACATCAAGTGTGCATACAGGCACACCAACCATGCATTTAAAGTGGTGCCATAATTCCCTGTAGCTAATTCTTGAAAGGCAGTGGGGACAGCAAAGTCATAGTATCACATCCAGCTAGAAGGGGAATTTCTGGCTCATCTCAGAGAATCACTTGTGTCTTGGAGACCTTTCAGGTTTTAAAAAAAAATTGGCAATTTCCAAAGTACATGGTGACCATCTAAATGTTATGATAAAAGCTTGGGGTTTTGTATCTGTTTTTGTGCCATGAGTGTAATATGAGTTGGCTTATCTTAAATAAAAGCTTCAGGGATTCAGAAAGCTATATATTTAGGTTGAGTCAAGTTTTAGGATCTCATTGTAAGACTTCTGTTGCCATTTTTGTAAGGTAAGTGTTGATCAGAAAGGAAACCTTATCTGTCTGGTTTTGAAGCACAGGGTCTACATCATACAAGTCTCTTCTGGTGTTTTGGCATGAAATCATTTCTCGGAACAATAGTTGCACTATGACAGTGGGTAGGAGTAGATGATAGGCTCTCAAATGGGGACACAAGTAAGGAGAATAAAAGTTTTGGCTGGAACCCTGGGAAAATGCTTGCAGCTAGTGTCTCTTGTGGAAAAGAGGAGAAACTTGAGAATTTAGCACAAGGTGGCTTTGTGCAGGTTTCTGTTGATGGCAGAGAGAACGTGGAGAGTTGCATGGCAGACACTTGATAACCAGACTCTGAGAAAAATACCTTTTGATGTTAAATCCTGTAGGTCCAGGTGGTTTCTTTTTCCCAAAGTAGCTGACCTTGAAGGAAGGGGAGGAGTTGGCAGAATGAAGCTATCCAAAAGTATTTTTGAAGCTGAGTGTGCATGATCCAGACATTATCTCATGAGGGCTCTAAGAAAAGCCCCAAACATAATAATGAAGGTAGTTGTATTCTGCTGGCAAGTGTGTGGTTGTCATATCTGGAGCATGTTTATTTTGCTCATTTCTTCATATGTGTGAGCACTGTCAGTTTCTCATCTCTGAAAATCAGACTGTATTCTGTAACGGGTGGAAGGAGGCAGCTGGCTAACTCCCTCTTTACTTTTTACGTTCTCTTGCAGAAAGGCTTACCGAAGACTGGCACAATTTATCAGTCTTTGTTTAGTTGCCCTATAACTTGAGGATTGAGGTTATGGGCAGTAGGAGATATATATATAGATATATATATATATATTTATATTTTTGTGTAGGCTCGTTAGTAGCTTTTTTCCTGTGATGTCTCTGACTAGGGTCTTACATTTTTTGCCTGTATGTGGTATTAGAACAATATCAAGCATTTTGAGTAAAACTGTGCTCTATTGATATCTTCTGTCATTCAGTTCACCCATTAGATGTTACTGAGTACCCAATTTCTGAATACTAATATAAATTGGTGAGGAAATAAGCAGAGAAATACACATGAAGAAAAGATTTGCAAAGTAACTCTCAGCCACAAATCTGATAAACAAAGTCGAATCAAGGCTTAGTGATATCTTGCTGCCTCTTAAAGAGCTTGATGGGTTTTCTTCCTGTACTGAAGTATATGTGGTGAATATAAATTCTAAGCTACAATTTTTCTTGATTTGGTTTTGTCAAAAGTAGATTGTTGGTTCATATGAACTAAATATATGAGCTTTATGTAAACTGCTTGCTTGGTATATTATTCTTTGGCTGGGGAAAGATGATGTTGAAGTTTAAATTTATTCTTTCAATTCAGCTCCTGTGGAGGTTTTCGTGACTGCCAGTGTGAGAAGCATCACCGTCTTTATTTCAGGGGAAAATGAATTTCAACATAACAATGTTATGACATCTTCAGTTGAAGTTCCTTCTACAAATGTTCACATGCATTTATGAATCAAAGCAGGATGACACACAGAGACCAAAGTACAATTTTGATTGTCAGTCTTGAATGGGCTTTTATTCCATCTAGCCATATATATAGAGTGTTGAATATAGGTACAGGACACCTGACCTTTTCATCCCTCCCGGTTAGACTCAGTTAAGGGATCAAGGTTAGAGGAATCAAGATGGTGACTGGCTTCACACAGCTGGAGACAGCTCATGCCACCTGCTGTAGGCTGGCTCTTAGCCCTAGCCATCTCTCTGAGGGCTGACTTCAGAGATGGACTTGGCTATGAGGTGAGGCTCTCTGAGCACAGCATCCTTTTCCACTGTGCTTGGCTGGCATGCTGGGAAATAGCTTGTTTGTGGATTTTCTTTGTTAATTGTGAGGGTTTAACTCTCTAGCATAGATCTCCTAATCATTGCTGCATCTGGGAACATGCTTAGCTATTGATGTGGGCATCTGCCAGATTTATGACCTAACTCTTGGCTTTCAAAAGATCCCCAGGTGCTGCTATGGCATGGCATGGCACTTTCAAGAACCTAATGCCTCAGTAGGGTTAAGGGTCTGCTGTTCACAGCTCTTCCACCCAAGCCACTGAGCTCCTGTGGCAGCATTTCTCCCATATTATTCTCCTGCTACTTTCATGCTATTGGTTTCATGGCCTTGCAACTGTGACCCCCAGGTGTGTTATCTGGCAGGGTCCCATATGAGGTAGTTCTCCCTGGTAAGAGAGTCACCCCTCTTTCCCTTATTTTTCTTAACTCTTGCTTTGTAGATTTTGGGTCATATTAGAGGAAAACCAAGACTTAGCACACAGCAAAGTAGATGAGTCATTTGAGTACTTGATAACTCTCATTCCATGCTATATATATGCAGAATCTTAACAGCTAATCAGTGCAAACCACTTGTACCTAATTGATATTCTCCAATCAGCACTAATAGCATCATATGTGGGAACAACTCTACTCTTTCAACATTCAGGTGCAAAATCTGCCTCTAATTAGGCAGCTCTGCAGGTAAATAGGCAGTGTCTTCAGCTGAGCTTAGGAATGGGCCTTTTGAACTTGGAGATCTGAAACGAGACAGCATTGTTAGCCAGCTCTGCTGCCCAGTAAGTGTTCTGTGGTAAGTGGTGACATGTGAGTGCCTTCAGTGAAATGCCTTGCCTGTCAGTTTGGTGACAGGACTCATCCAGCTGTATCACTGATGTGACTTAATGGGGAATACTCCGGAAGGGGATGGCTGTTTTAAGCGCACAGCTTGACTGATACCTGTGTCCATCTTTAAGCATGCCATTCCTTTTCTAAAGCATATACTGAAACCAGATATCCCTGACATGTCCAGCTGCTCCTGAAATTCCCTTCTCCTCCCTCCTCCCCCAGATCCTGAGGTCATCCTTCCTCTTGTGTCTTGCCCAAATGGTTTGCTGGCCTCAAAAATGACTGCTCCTAACCTGGTGTGAGCCATTCTTCCTTGCAGTCTTTCCCCTCTGTTTTTAAATGCTATCCCCACTCTGCCAGCAGAAGGGATGCCATGGGTAGCCAAGACTTGTTCTAGCAATGGGCTAACCCACTTAAATGCTGAGCAGGCCCCACAACAGCCTGGGAAAAAGCATCAACTGGAAATGTAAAAGATCAAAATACACCAGAATCCAGATTTAATGTCAGATTTCATTGCAGCTGACATACGGGTAGATGATTACCACTATCATGACCCTATCCATCAAGGAGGGAATATAGTGGACATGATTATGGGCCAAGTCTCTAGCTTTCTTTAGAGCCAATGGGGTTTAAAAAAAAAAGAAAAAAAGAGTGTATAAATCTGTATTATTTTTTTCCTTAAGTGTCACTGTGTTTAAGTGAAGCCAGAAAAATGGCACAGACCTGGTGCTCTCAGAGCTACAAGGGGAAGGCTGTGCTGCAGTAGCTGGCTGGTTAAGGGCAGGGTGACTGCTCTGAAATGTGCCATGAGGCGACATTTCACCCCAGCCTCCCAGTGCCTGAGGTTAACCTCAGACCACAGCTGTGGTGCTCAGCTTTGTGCAGGACTTCCTGGCGGTTTCCGGGGCCAAAAGTGAACTTTCATGGTTTTGCTGTTTAGTTCAAAAACGAGAAAAAAAAATAGCTGGCTGGGGGTTGAAAAATAACCAGACCCAGAACTAAAAGGACTGCAGGATGACGACTGATACACACTTTATATATATATATATATATATATATATATATATATATATAATTTTAAGGAAAACATAGTTTGTAAGCTACAGCTTTGTCTTCACAATATATTCTCTCAGGGAAGCTGAAGAGAACTCCATCCTTTTCTTCAATACATCAGTCATTTAAAGGTGATATATGCTCAGGGAATCGAACTTTGCAATGAAGTGAGCTTCTATAATGGGTTCAGCAGATGCTCTGCAGGGACAGAGCATTTTGGAATTGTCCAGTTTGGTTCCCCACATCCTTTTCTAGAAGCTGTGCTTGTGTGTGGCTTTTTCAAGCTGTGTTTGCATGTGGCTTTTTCTTTTCTTTTTCTTTTTTTTTTTCTTTTTCCCTTCTTTTATTCCCCCCCCCCCCCTTAAGTGGCAGTTATGAAATTCAGCATTTCTGGGTGTCCTTATTTGCAGTTGATGTGTGTGGTTCATATTCATCACCCAATGCGAAAGAGGGATAGGTTGAGGGTCTTATAGCAGGCTGGCTAAACTTATCGCAGGAGAGGAAAAAACCAACCCAGTTTTGCTTATATTTGAATGTATGTGGCTGAAATCGATATGTCAGATTTATTTTGATTGCCTGTTGCTTGCTGGTGCATATATATATTCATTAAACTATTTGGAGGAGGGCAGTTGAGGTAGCCCCTGCCTTGTGCCAAGTCCAGTGGCATGCTCTTGTTCTGACACAGTTTACAGATGCTGGGCTGAGCTGTCTCAGTTAGTTGTGGAATTAATCTGGTAGCAAGAGCATTGTTTGTCTTTAGCCAGGGTGATCTTCAAAGCAGTTCAGATCTGGAGCTTCTGACTTTATAGTTTGGTTGGGGTTTTTTTCTGTCCTCTATCCTTATCTTTTTCAACAAGTCCAAATGGCTTCTTCCTTTTTGACAAATTTAGGAACTGCTATCATGTTGCTTGTAGCTGGTGGCATGTAGTAGAACCAGGAACAAATGTCTGCACAATGGTATATTTGATACCACTTGATCTATGGAATGCCACACTCCACCCCCATCACACAATTTTTTTCTCTGTTTCTCAACCCCCTCATTCCTATGAAGCTGCCTAGTGGTTTAAATTTCTGCCAGCTCTTAGGAACAACAAAACCATCCATATGTTGTAGCAAAAGGCTGAGATGATGAAAACTTTCTATTTGCAGAACATGACACTAAAAGCCTTTTATTACAAAGAAAGTCAACTCCTTCAAACATTCAAGAAGTCTGGTTATAAATCAGGCTTTTGGAGCAAAGTGGCATTCTTAGTGTTGAGTCTGTGATGCAAAAAACCACTACTAAACTGCAGTTACTTAAACCTTCCTGCTCTATGCTGTCTTGCTTTCTTGTGGGATATTGAAAGCTTTCATTGCTATGCAGTTTGTCCCTCTGTGGCTGATGCTGTGATCTTTTTGCCTTCTAATTCTTGTTACTTAAGCAAGGGGGAAATGAAAGCTCTTGTTCACAGACATAATGTACCAGAGAATTCCTTTTTTTTTCTTTTTTTTTTTTTTTTTTTTTTTGGGGGGGGGGGTGTGTTTGGTGGTGGATTTGCTGTTGGGTTGGGTTTGGCTTTTTTCTTCCCTGTTTTTCCTGGCTCTTCAGTATCAGCAGTGTGATGGAATACTGTTTCTAACTTAGGGCTGTAGGAAATACGGGTGTCAGCCATCTCACACAAGAGTTGTCACCTCTTAATTTAGAAATGAGTAATAGACTGATTTCAAAAATGCAGTTTTCCCACTCAGCCTTACATGGCTTATCAATAAAGGGCTATACCTAGCAACTAAACTGTACTTTATTTTTTCAAACCATAAGGTTAATGCATTTGTGTTACTAATGAAGGTTGGATGGGCTTTGGGACAGCTCTGTTGCTGCTGAATTTTCTCCTTTTTTTTTTTTTTTTTTTTTTTTTTTTTTTTTTTTTTTAAGGCTGAAGGCTGCAGGATTTATTAAACAGATGCTACCTGGCAGCTTTGCTCTTGGCATCAGCTCCTGCTGGACAGGTCAGCATTGCAGCATCAAGGAAGTGATCTAGCTCACACGTGGCGCCATCGGGCAGTGCTGAGGCCCTGGCATGGCCAATTGCCTCATGCCAATCACTGTGATTTCTATTCTGTATTACAGCAACCAAAGGCACAGCAGCAAGTCAGCAGCAGGTAGGGGGTAGTTGCATTGGCAAATTAGGTGTGTGCTAACTCAGGAAGGTTGACTCTGAGCAAAGACTGCTTGCTAGTCTCCAAGGAAAGGAAACTGTGGTATCTCAATGGAAAGGAAGCATTCTTCTTCAGAGACATCTGCTCTGTGAAGTGTGGAGAAAAGACATGGCTTGAGAATGGATGTTCTGCAAATGGTTCCTGCGAATCCTTCTGGATTTTTTCCATTTTTTTATTTTATTTTTTTAAATTAAATGCCTTTAATCCTTGGCTGCCCTCCACATTTCACTCTGGTCCTTTTAAGAATGGTCTCTTGCAGTACACTGTGCAATCTCTTACTGGGTAAGGAGCCACCAAACAATAAGCAGTAGACTTATGTTTGATCTCTGACCGTAAATTAAAACAGTTCTTTCAAGTTGGAGTAGTGCTGAGGTTTGGCTTTCCATAAGGATTTCCATTATTATTTTCCATAATCTCAGTAATATTTTGCCAGAATTCCTGGTTAGATGTAACACAATGGCTTAAATCCTCTGGAACAGAATTTTGAGTCCTTATGTATTTGGACACTTCACTTATTAGTGACTGCTATGAAATGCTGTCATCAAATTTATGTTGGTGTATTAGTTTTGCCTTACAGGTCAGAGCACACATTGGCAGGAAAGGCCCCAGGTTTAGGAGGCAGGAAAACTGGCACTGCTGATAAAGATGTGATTTCAGCATAGGTCGTGGTTGTCAAGCATCAGGATTGGAAAGGATAGCTTTTGGTTTGCGTTAAATGATGTTATGATAAACATACAAGAATATCCCATTTAGACAAGTCAAGTGAGAAGGCTTTTGTGCAGAGCTGATTTGAGTACTTCGTATGAGAACTTTCTAAATGATAGGTTAAAATTGCCCACTCCTTTTTCCTTAATATAAAACCACCTTTATTTACTACGTACAGTAAGTACATAGAAATGTACAGACTCTTTGCTTCTGTTCCCTGTTTGTAGTATCGATTAACATCTTCAACAATAAATGGAAATAAAGGTAAAAGAAATTATTTATTTTTCTATATGTAAAAAATAACAACTGCTTATCAGCAAGGTAACATTTCTGTCTTAGATGGTGTTATCATCTCTGAAGATATACTATTGACTGTGTAAAGAGGTCAATATTACGAATTATTATTCAGTTTTCAGCAACTTTAAATGTTTCTCCTTCAGTATTTTAAGTGTTTTGTATGAAATTGTATCTGGGTGTGATATTACAAAATGTTTGGGAAAATGCAAAAGAAAACACAATAGTAAATAACTAGAATAACCACCTGACTCTCAGAATTTCATACGTACTGATGACTAGTGGTGGTTGTAGTTAGTATCCTAAAAAAAGATTTGAGGCATGAAAAGATCTAAAGGAGGACTGTTGTCCTGCCAGGAAAATTTTCATAATTAAAGCTATTTCACAAGAGCAAGTGACTGAGGAAATGTTTGTATGAAGGCTATTTTGTGCCTGTAAAAGTCTAGTAGCTTTGAAAATGTCTACTATTCCTTACTTGGTTTCATTTATAAATTCCCTCCCAAGTAGTTTATGGTGTTCATTAAAATTAATTGTGGGTTTGACCTGGCATAGAAGCTCTCCATGATGAACTGCAAATGTGGAAAGATTTGGCCATTCTAAATGCAGAGTTAATGTAAAAAACAACTAGCTAACATACACATAGAATTGCATAGATACAGGGTAATGGTTTTGTGGAATCCCACTGTTTGTCTTTTAAAACATTTCTTTTTTTTTTTCCCCCCAAGAAAATTATTTACGATACCATTTGTATACATTGTTTAAACCCTTCTTCAGACCTGTGGGAGATGCTTCAAAACTGGAACTGGGGCAGAAATGTAGAAGTCTAAGCGTGCATAGAGCTAGGAGAGCTCTCTGGCCCTCTATTCACCACAAACTACAGTGTGCAGAGACGGAGTGAAGGAGGAGTCCTCCCTTTTATATGGCTTGTAAGGAAATTAAATTGGAGATGTCTTTCAGTTAATCTACCCAAACTCTTTTGTAAGAATTGTAGATGGGATGCTCTCGCCACAAAGGTTGGAATTGAAGTTAAAGGTGGTCTCCATCTTCCATTGAAGTTAAAGATGGTAGGTTGCTTGTGATCAGAATAGTTTATTTCTTTTGCAGTCTGCTGTTAAAGGTGACATTTATGGGCACTGTTTTGGCCTTGTTTGATTTAACAGCTCCTTGAATCAGCATGACTTGGTGCCTGTGGTAGAGCTTCATGTAGAGTACAGTCCTGCTCGGTGGACTGGAGTTGGGAACTGCTGTCTTCATTAGGTCCTTGGGGTACCTACCACTTGAACTTGAATTGGCCCATTACCTGACACAGAATGCAGTGAATGGAGAATGCAGAGAGTACTTTAGGATCTTTTTCTAGACCTTAACGCTTCATGGTCTATATTTGGCCTCCCTTGCTTCCAACGCCTTCTGTTTGCTTATTATAATCACAGCTGTATATAGAAAATTATATCTTCCTGCTTACTGCAGCTCTACACCTAGTTAATCAAACTGAACATACCGTCATATCTGTATTCACTGGAGATTTGGGCAATAGACATGAGCTTCCGTTGAGTTGATTCTCAAGAAGCTGATATGATACCAGTTGCTAATAACTATTACAGACACCTGTCTCTTAGGATACGTCATCCTAACTTACTGGTTTCAGTCCCTAAACTAAACTTTTACTGACAGTTTAGTTGAAGTGCAAAACAATTTGGTATGCAGTGACTCATTTTTGCAGCTCAGTCCTCCTTTTGGGAAGAAAAAGTTCTCCCTCTCAAATTCTTTCTGTCTCTTTCACACTTTGGTACAGGTTGTAAAGACATTTCATATGTCTACTGTGTAGGATTTCCTCAGTGTAACGATTGAAAGCAGATGCGTGAACACGCACACTCTCCCATACTCTCATAGAGGCATATGGAGCTAATGAATTTTGACTGAGCCACAGATGATGCAATAAATTTATATGGCAGGCTTGGGAGTGTTGCCACTTGTAGATATATGCATATGGTAAGTCCACTTTCCTTTCTGCTCTCTTCTTCTTCAGTATTGTATTTTAAAAAAAGGCATATCAGAATGACCCTTGGGATTCCTAGTATGAACATATTTTTTAATTTTGTGGCTTTAAAGTTTAGAGCAGTTCTGGCTGGATTTTGTTTTGGGGTGGTTTTGGGGTTTTTTTCTTCTTTTTTTCTTTTTTTTTTTTTTTTTCTCCAAAACTGTGGAAGATGTTCGCTGATTTCCCATTACCACTGCCTTTTCACAGCATTTCACTGTGGTACAGAATTGGGACCAAAGTATAAGTTTTGGAGGGTGGCATTGTTTTCTCTCTGACATGGAGGACTTCAGGAGACAAATGCTTGGAAATAATGCTCTAAATGACTGGGGTGGTTGGAGTTCTGAATGGAACCTAAAGCAATAAAGCTTTAAAAATGACATAATCTTCTGTTTCATTCATTTTCATCAAGTTCATTATTTATGTAATGCTTTTGCTATGGACAGAATGATTGGTGGTTGTATTGAGGTAACAAATTATGCTCTCCTATTAGCAAGGAGAAGAATGTCAAGCTGCTTTCTTTATTTTCATGACATTTGCTTTCTAACTTGCATCTACAGTTCTTCCTGAGCTCTCTGAGTCCATGTCAGTTTTATAGTGAATATTTCATTACAAATACACACCCACATCTCCTGAGAAACCTCTATCCTTCAGAAAGTGTTTTTTACTCTGTGTTCCCATCCCAGGCCCATTGCCATGTTTAAGTAGCACAGTATCTATGCTACTCCCACACTGTGCAGGTTGTACTCTTGTTCACCATTAACATTGCCTCTGTGAAGCAGAGGAAGGAAATTGCAAGCCAAGAAAAAACTGACTGAAAATTGACTCGGGACGTCATTGCGGGTGATGACCGTAATTAATGGTTTGGATATTTGTACATCTTTTAAATTAATTAGCCATGCAATTTAGGGTCCTCTGTCTAACTCCCAAGAGCTTGCAGGAGAGAACCACTGCAATTATGTATGACGAATCCAGCAACACTCATTGCAAAGCTGATGTCCATTGCCAGTCATCACTGACGGGGGGGGATGTATCAGTAAATGCATTTATTGCTGCTGCTGTAGCAACGAATGGACCGTGAGCTTTTGTTTTAATTCATCAGCTTTAGAGAGTGTAGGTCTTGGTTTCTCTTGACTTTTAGTGGTTTTGAATACAGTTTCGTATGCATCTTAACTTGCACCTGAAGGGAGACAAAGTGCAATTTAGAGCGTGAAAAGCTGTCAGTTTCTGAGTTTCTATTGATCCTTACCGAAGTTGTCTCCTTAGAGGTTACAGAAGTCATCTAACATGCAAAAACAGGTGAGGAATTTAAAGTGGGTGTTTGAGCATCAGAGACCACTTTAAGTTCTGCACTTTATAAGCTGCAAAATTCTAGAAACTGCTTACAGAGAAGAGAGCTCTGATGTAATACAAGAGTTTGGTGCTGTGTGTGCTCAACGGGGTTTGTACGTAGGAGCAAATGACCCATCTCTGTTGGAATGTGAGTTAGAGAGTATTTTAATGTATTTTTTCTAATCTATTGGAGGTTTTTTCTTCTGTACTCCAAATCTGAGAGTCTGTCTTAAGTTTTGAACAAACATTTTTCATAGTTGATTATTAATGGTTATATCAAGACTTTGCGTTATTTTAATGTGAGGTGTCCCTGCCCATGGCAGGGGGGTTGGAACTAGATGATCTTAAGGTCCTTTCCAACCCTAACTATTCTATGATTCTGTTTACAGCTTGTTGTATTTGAGTCATAATGCATTAAATAGACTATCTTTATAACCTCTAATAAAACACAGTTGGTGATGTTTAGTGCAATGAAGATGTTGAAAGGCATTAGCAATATAATAGGCCTATAGAGATCACCACTCAATGCAGATTTGGTCTTGAGTTGACCAAGCAAGAAGCTGTTAAGTGAATACTTTAGCCACAAAGCCCAAAACTTCATAATGTAAAATTCAGTATCTAAAATTGTTTCACCTTTCGCACTTCCTAGGTCATGACTGTTGGCATACATTTCTGATGACTTCTGGAGAAGGTTTTGGTGGCACAAGATTCAAATAAGTAGCTAAATAAATGGTTTCATGTCTCCTGAAACATCAGGAGAGTAATAGAAACAAATCAATGTGCTTTCTGTGGAATTAATATGAGTAAATTAGAAAAGATTTAAAGTACTCCATCCAGATTTGCTCTTTGAAAGGTTCACTAATAGCACACTTTCTGTTGGAGAAGATGGAAGACAGGTATGTGGAGAAAATGGTACAGGCAGTTGCTATGACAGTAGGTGAAAATATATTCTTTCTTTTTAAGCCAAGTTTTTAACTGAGAACTTGAGTAGGTCTTATGAATTCTCTTAATGTTAGTCAGTCCAGTATCTGCTTCTTGTCTAGTCGTAGCTGGTAAAGCTGATAGAAAACTTCAGTAGGAATTGCTCTCAGGGCTGTTACAGCCAGTGTTTGTTGGGTAATACTGCATGTGTAATACTGTAATCATGCTTTGAACAAATGCCTTTTCTAGTGATACAGCAAGGTAGCACTTTGCCCCAAGAACCCTGCCCAGACACTGCATGGTCTAGTTTTTCTTGTTTCCCTACTGACCTGCAATACTGAAAGATACTCTAAGCTTAATACAGTAGGACTAGTCACCAGTGAGAACAGTGCAAAAAGTCTTGCTAAGCTGTCTCAACCTTATATCTCATTAATAGTGTTGGCTACAATGTGAGCAGCAAATACATGTCTGTTGCTGAAACTTCATTATTGATCACTGCCTTGTGTGGTGAGATTGTAGTTAGAGAAAGAAAACCTGAGTCCCAGTGAATTTCAGGAAGACTTACACATGCATCCCTGGCTTGTAGCCTATACCTGTGGTTTTGGAGCCTGTCTGGACATTCAGATATGGCCAAGTTTTCTCCAGAACAGCTGTTCTTATAAGATTTAGAACAAGAAGAGGAAATCTCCCAAGAACTGCTGATTGTTGTGAAACTCCTTGCCATTTTGGCACAAAACTTGGTTTAAAAATTAAGGACAGATCCTAAAGTGCTTAAGCCATAAGTAACTTTACATACCCAAGTAAGTTCTACTGCACTCAGAGGACTTCCATCTCTATGTGGAAAACTGCTGCTGCACTTGAGTGCTTGCAGATTCAGGCTTGAGTTATATTTTATTGATGAGCTTCATGTTCTTGAAACTTCAATCAACAGATGGAAGACATGTAGGCAGGAGTTTTAAAATCATGGGAAAGGCAGAGGCTGAAATAGAAACAACATAACACTAGATCTTGCGTGTATTTATGCATATAGAACTGTGAGCATCAGTAGTGTTTGAGCCTTAAAACTGGGGAGGGAAGAATGAAAGCTAAGTTATGTTAGATGCCTGAAGCTATATGGGGCACCAAGAAAGGGAAGGAATTAGTTTTCTTAGGCGCTTGTAAGTCAATGGATTCGGGCCCCTTAAGTTGAGCTCCCAGTCGGAAACCTTTAAAGTAGATGACAGGAGTTGGTTGGTAGGAGTCACTTTCCTTGCCAAGTGTCAAAACACAGCCAGTGTAATCAAGACTATGAGGATGCAACAACCAGGGATGGTAAAAACAAGTTTTTTTAATTATTTTTAAATTATTTTAAATGGCTGTACTACAAAGTAACTAGTAATTGTCCATACAAATGAGTAGAAGTGGGGAAGTGACTTCTTAGGCCAGATGATCATGCTCAAGTAAGTGTAAAAAGTAAAAGTTTTGATGGGAGCTGAAGTGCAATGAGAAAGGCAGTTAAGACGAAGTATCTGTGGCAGTGCTGAGAAAGGGGCTGTTTCTTTTGAAACTGGAAAAGCTACCTTTCTTCTTTGATGTACACCTAACTGCAGGCCAGGAGAGCTGTCCATACTTCTGTCAGGCCAAATACAGATCCCAGAGAAAAGCAAACCAGATCAATGATACAATGAGGGCATATACTGTTTGTTCAGGAGATCAAGTTGTAGTTGCTCCAGTAGTTACCCTGGTGCTTGAGCTCCTCTGTTTTGTGTACAAGGTCATAAGGGAGATTCTGTGGCGGTTTCTGTTTGTGTTGAGATGCCAGGATAGACCAGGTCGGGCTATTTATTTTTTTTAATTTCTATTTTTTTAATTTTGATGTAAGATCCTTCTTCCTCTCCTGCTCACACGATGTACAGGCACATCTCCAAAACACTGTACTAACGAATGCACTAATTTAACAGCATGCCGTCTGTAGTGCCGGATTGGGAGCTCTCTATGCACAGATGGAATTTTCCCCCTCCCTACAAGGAACAGACGAAGTGAGAGACAAGACAGGCTTCTTGGATTTCCCAGGGGTTTTCATTGGTAAGATGCTGAAGCCTTTTTTTTGTAGGGTTAGGTTGTGCTTTCCTGTTAAACTTCTATGTTTCAGTTCAGAGTAGTCTGTAATCAAGTCTGTGAATTGCTGTCAGATTTTACTTTCTGAGTATGTTTGGCTTCCTGTTGTAGGCTCATGTTAAAGAACCCCAACACTTCTAAATGTGGAATGCTTGCAGCTAAAGCCAACTTGTGGAATTGCTTTGAAATGAGACAGTTTAACTGCTTGGAGCTGGGAGATGGAGTCGGTACTTTAGTGCAATTCCTTGAAGTCATTGCAAGACTGCTTTAGTCCAAGATATTTGACTTTCCAAGCCAGTGAAATTTACCAGGAGAGTTACAGGTTATTGCTTCTTTTGGCTGCCCCAGGCACATCTGAGTTGCTTAATTTTGTAGAGGTGTCAGTAGAGAATCTCACGGGATGAGGACACTAGATTGATAGATGGAGCTCGAATACATCACCATTTTTAATAGGATGGGGGGTAACATAATTAGATGGTAGCCAAGGCAGGAAGAGCCTTTTCAGAGACAGTGCTGTGTTAAAATGAAGGAATAAACTTTTACATTAGTACACAGGAACTAGGAACTAGTGAGAATCACTTCATATCATTGCTGCAGTTATTCTGCAGATGTGGTTCATTGGGATTTTGCAAGCTTCTTTCCAAAATGAATCTTGCTGCTTTGGCTTTTAAAGATTTTCTTTTTTCTTTTTCTTTTGTCTGTGAAAACATGTGGTATCAACTCATCTAAAGGAATAAAGGAAGGAAAAAAAAAAAAAAAGAAAAACCCAGCAAAAAAACCCTTTACTGTATATTGCCTTTAGCAGTAAATGGTTGCCAACTGTATAAACAATGAAAAGCTTCATGGAAGTCTCAGTTTGCATATGTCTTGGTGCGTAGCAAGTCTTCAGGTCTGAACTTTTGAGTTAGCATGAACTGAGACTGCTACGTGGATATTGGGAATTAGTCAAATTGGAACAGTTTTATTTTGTTAGCCAAGCTAATTGTGTAAAGGTTACAACATGACTGATGCAAACCTATTTTCTCTGAAACTTGTTCAGTACTTCCGAATTGTGATGGGGCAAAACTTTGTCCACAGTTGAATCCTGTCTTTTGGTCTCAGATGTTTTTTTGAAAGGCATGGTTTGTTATTCCTAGATAAAGTTTCAGTAGGATATCCCACTTCTGAGGCACTGGGAATCTTGGAAGCTCATTAGAACCCTTCTCTTGAGCTTTTTTTTTTTTATCTGCAGTGTACATTTGTTGATTCTTGGGTATTTTACTGGCAATGAAGTGGAGGAAAGTAGGGACCTGCCATCTTCTCATCTGGGTGCTGTTTGGGTTGCTGGGCCCGTGAGACTGATTGTAGTGTTAGATCTGCTGAATGGAGTGAAAAAGGGCAGGTGCTCTCTCGAGTTCTGGTTCAAACAAGAGGTTTTGTTGAGCAGGGATAGCTCATAAAGGAAAGGTAAGTATCACTGGCATGCCAAAATCCTTTGCTGGAAAAAAATTTACCAAGAGGTCAGGTTTTTGGGATCCATCAGGGTGGTAAAGATTTGTGTCTTGGCCATAGTGGGGGCACAAAGGACACAGGAGCAAGGACATCATTGGCTGAACTCTTGGCATTGGGATTTATTTTTTTTGAGTCACCTTATATTTTCACAGGGAGCAAAAAATAAGGAGCTGTGTTTTACTGTGAAGTGGATATTTTAGTCTTGTCCTATTAAATCCAAATTAGCATGTTCTGATTTGACTGCCTTTGATTTGAGCTTAGGCTGTTAGAAGTTGAGCAGATACTGGCACAGCTTGTTTCTGCCATTTTATAGAAGCCATTGTGGCTATGAGACAGATGCATTTGCATTGCCAGATAGCCATCTAAATATTTGTAACGTTTTGTCTAAATACTGTATATAGTTTAATGAGTAGAGCTCAGATGGTTCTGAAGGGCTGTATTCAGTGACCTACTGTATTTGAGCTTTGGTGTTCTAATTTTGTCCTTTAAACTGATGGTTTAGTGACTAGGAGTTACTAAACTTGTTTTCTTCTGACAGTGATTTAGATTTGTCATTTCTGGATGGTATTATATTAATTTCTTATTTATGAATTATCTTAATTTTCTTGCAGTCTTAATGCATGACATGAAGCCTTCTCTTGTGCCATGTGTGCATTTTGGTAATGTAACAAACTCAATACGTTTTGGTTGGTTTTAACTAAATGAAAATAAACAGGCAGCTGGCTGTGTAATGACATCAGAAAGCCCACTTCAGCCAGGAAAATGTTACAGTCATAGCTAAGCTGAAAAGATGCTCTCAGAAAATTCTGTTCAGATGGAAGAAGAAATCCTTCTACCAAGGAAAGGAAACAAGGAAACTGCAGCATTGCTGGACTGGGAGACTGTTTGTTTGGGGTACTTTTGTTTGCATGGGGTTATTTTATTTGGTTGGGGGGTGGGGGAGGTGTGTGGTTTGTGGGGGGTGTTTGGTGGTTTTATGGTGGGTTTGTTTTGGGGTTTTTTTTTGGTGGGTCTTTTTTTTATGAGTTTTTTTTGTTGTGGTGTTTTGTTTTTTTTTGTTGTTTTTATCCTCAAGTTCTAGTAGACTTAAGCAATAATGGAAAGAGTTTTCAATACTGTGTTCTCAAATGGAATTGGTTCACTTTCTCTGGGTAGTGAATGCTAACTTTGGTTTAAAGGTATGGCTGCTTTAACAGTACAGAGTAGTACAGAGTGAATGCAGATGAAGTTGAGTGGATAAAACGTAATTTGCATAGCTTGTAAGGTGAAATATCATTAAATATCAGTAACTAATGATAACAACTGTTGATTAGCTGGTGTAAAAACTTGCCCTGTGTTTGCACAAGGAGAAACTTAGAATCATAGAATCGTTTAGGTTGGAAAAGGCCTTTTAAGATCATGGAGGCCAGCCATTAACCTAGCACTGCAAGTCCCTAAGCACCACATCTACATGTCTTTTAAATACCTCCAGGGATGGTGACGCAGCCACTTCCCTTGGCAGCCTGTTCCAGTGTTTGACAGTCCTTTTGGTGAAGACATTTTACCTAATATCCAGTCTAAACTTCCCTTGGCACAACTTGAGCCTATTTCCTCTTGTCTTACAGCTTGTTACTTGGGAGAAGAGACCAACCTCCACCTCACTCCACTCTCAGGTAGTTGTAGAGAGCGATGAGGTCTCCCCTGAGCCTTCTTGGCTGCCTGGGCACAAGCTGCTCATGTTTAGCAGCTGCTAATCGGCACCCCCAGGTCCTTTTCCGCCGAGCAGCTTTCCAGCCTCTCTTCCCCAAGCCTGTAGCATTGCATAGGGTTGTCTTGGCCCAAATGCAGGACCCAGCACTTTGCCTTGTTGAACCTCATACCACTGGCCACAGCCCATCGATCTAGCCTGTGCAGATCCCTCTTCAGAGCCTTCCTGTCCTTCAGCAGATCAGCTCTTACAATGCTGCAGTATGCATTGTGGAGACAGAAAACAGGGACAATCATGTTATTCCCACAGCAATCTTGCAAATTCACATCAGATGACTAAAGTTCCTTATTTATTTATTTTTAAGCCTCTTTGGCAAGGATTTATAGGTCTTAACACTAACAACTATTTTGCCAGGTGACAGTAAAGATTATGCATTCTTGAAATTCTCAGTAGTTTTCACTGCTATCTGTCCAGTCTGCTTTGAAATTCCACTTGGACCTTAAGTGTGGAGTGACTTTTAGTAGCAGGAAAGTATCTTGGGAAATGCTGAAACATCGCTTACTACTAAAGACTGTTCTTATGTATAGTTTCTCCAGAAGTCCTCTTGGAGGAGTGCACATGTGGTTTTGGGTCTACTTCTTCAAGCTGGAGGATTGAGTGTTTTAATACTGGATTTGGTATGAAATTTCATTTCTCATCTTTGACTCTCATCCAGCTCTTTTGCTTGGAGAGTAAGTTCCAAGCATGGCTAGGGTTGCCAGCATTTAGTGGAGGTATTGGGAGTTAACAAGGGAAAGGTATTGATTGAAAAATAGTATTGCCAAATGTCTCTCTTCAGCTGAATGGTTTGTACTGTAGACTAGGAGAAGAGAAGGCACGAAGCCACTTTGGAAAAGATGGTGTGTGCGTATGCTGGCAGTTTGCTCCTAAGAATAAGATGGCTTTGCATGGAGAGCAGAAAGGTGTTGTCCACAGAGGCCAACACTGAAGCAAATCTGCAGCTATCTATCTAATATGCTGCAGCCTTCTGTAGGCTCTTTGAACCATGACCATGTGACCCATCACAGTGTGAGTGTCCAAGCAGAGGAGATCGCCTACTAGGTGATTTCAGAATTCTGCCATTTGAAAAGCCTGAAAGGATTCCTGACAAAAATCTTCCCACAGAAGATGACCTCCATACTTTACCCTTGAGCCAGGCTTGACCTTTTTCTTAAAAAAAAAAATAGTTTATCAGCTGTCTTCATTCTTTTAGAGACATTCAAACATTCATTCGGCTTTCTCATCAGTCATATTTCATTACTCAAACAGAACATAAATATGCCAGATGTCTTTCACTCTTGCTCTCCAACAACTGTACACTGGCTCTGTTATTTGTGTATTGGACATCTGGACTCTGTTTCCCTTCGTGAGAGTCAAATCCTTCTGAAAATTCCATGTATTCCAGAGATAGAGATTCTCAAAATGATAAACAAAGACTACATTGTCAAATTCCGTGACTGCCTCTTTCATTTCTTCCTTTTCCATTTTCTTAAGAATACAGAAGAGCTAGACTGGCATCATGCATATTCCTGATGCACTTAAATTAAGCTCTTCAGCCTCTAAAGAATTCAGATGGTTGCTAAAGGAATACTGGATCTGTGTGGAAGTCACACCTGAAATTGTGCCTGGGAAATGCCCTGTATTGGATCCTCTATTCCAAAAAACCAGTTCTTCTGTGCATCTTGAGAGAAGAGCAGTGCTAGAGCACTGATTTTTTTTATTTTTCATTTTGGCTGTGCTTTTTTGACTGTTAGCACACCGAAACAAATGTAATCATATGGTTTCCTGTAGGATAAGACTCTCCACTGCCTGGAAGCTGCAGTCCCTACCCCTAGTAGTTGTTTCTGAGTCTTTTGGCAAAGGTGCTAGACAAGCTAACACAACAGTTCTGTCAGACCTACTACTTGTGAATAAGGAAGAATGGATTTGGGGTTGATGACAACTTTGACAGCAGCAACTATCAATAGTGACATTTTAAATTGTCAGTGAAGAGAATGCTGATAACAGAACCACCGCCTTGGACTTCAGGAGAGCAGACCTCAGCTTGCTCAGGGGACTGGTAGGAAGTATCTTACAGGAGGCTGATGTGAAGGAGATGGACCCAGGGGAGCTGGCTGGTCTTCAAGGACCACCTCCTCAGCTGCATTCCTCATCTTCTTCCACTTTGATGTGCTGGAGGTCACGCAAATGCCAATGAATAGGGAATGAAAGTGGGTTTTATGGAAGGTGAAAACAAGAGTGAGCAGACTGTGTGAGAGGAACACAGAAACTTTACCTGGGCATATAGGGAGCTAATTTGGAAGGCCAAAATTCAACTGGAGGTTAGGTATGTGGAGTGTAAATAGCAGCAGAAGGGTCTTCTTCCACAGTATGTTGGCAGTGAAAGGAAAACTATGTGGACCTTCTGCTGAGTGGAGTAGAGGATATAGTGATTAAGGACATAGAAACACTGAGGTGTTCATTACCTTCTCTGCTTTAGATAAGGTGTTCTCTCAGGCCTGGAATCACAGTTTCCTGTGCTTTGTGACAGTGTTTGAGGGAGTGAAGTACTACCCATGGTGGGAGAAGATCAAGAAAGGGACTTGTTAAATAGAACTGTGCAGGCACAAGTCCTTGTGTGATGGGGTGCATCAGAGTTGCTGAGGGAAATGGTTAATGTCACTGCAGAGCTGATGTCTGTCACTGAAAGGTCATGGCTATTGGGAGAGTTTCACCATGGCTGAAACTGGGCAAACATCAGGCTCATCTTTGCTAGGGGCCAATAGGAGTCTTGGGGTGTCAGCCCCACCTTAGTCTGCAGGAAGATTATGGCAGAAATAGATTCACCTGGAAGCCATTTGCAGATATATGAAGAACAAGAGGGTGATATGAAATAGCTTGGATTTTCTAAGGGCAAATTATGGCTGACAACCTCGATCACCTTCTGTGGTGAAGTAACTGACTCAGTGGCTGAGAGGAGTGTAGCAGATGTCCTTTGACTTGATTTTTGATGTTGCTTCCCATAGCTTTCATCAAGACAAATTGGAAAGCAATTGACTGAGGTCTGCCAAATAGGTGGAAAACAGGCTGGATACAAGGACCAGTGATTAGTAATTAAGTCCATCTGGTAGCCATTTGCTACCGGGGTTCCCCTGGAGATCCACACCGTGGCCAAAGTTTCTATTCTTTGTATCTTTCTTTAGACATCTGCCTAAGAAAATTCTGCTTATGTACCTTTCTGTCAGGAAGCTTGCAGACTTTCAGGCTGAGTCATCGTTATCCACCTTGCCACATACTGTTTCTTCTGCGATCGCATGCTTGCTCTTCTTTCATTACTCCTGTTGGCAAATGTCCAGCTTCTTCTGCATGAGCCATGCTAGTGCTTTGGATTTTGCTTTCTGCTCCACTGTACGTCATGCAGATGTCCACAGCCCTCTGCTTAGTGTTTTTCTTTTACATGCAGGAGTAGATGTGCATAATGATCTAATAGATTGTGCTGTGCTCTACAGAAAGCCAAAGGGAATTGCATCCTGACTTGCTTAGGTCATTGGCTTTATGCTCTGAGTATCATTATCATTAGCTGTGCTTGTATAGCTTCACAGCTATTTTGCACATCTCTTCTGTTAGGGACCCCTATTTTGTGAGGCAGAATGGGATGATCAGGAAGACTACTGAGACCAGAACCTAATTTCTCTGGCTTCTGTCCACAAACAGCTTTTCGGAGGAATTGAGAGTGAGCTGGCTTGGGATGTCAATCGCCCATAATTGTCAGGTATTTAATAGAACCCCAGAAAAAGGAAATGGGAAAAGAACACTTTCCTTTTAAGGAGGGTTATTGCTTCCTCATGGGGACAAAAAACCCCAAACCAACCTCTCTGTTTGGTGCTATTATCATTTTTGAAACATGCTTTAGTCAAGTCTGCAACACAGGTATGAGAAGTCTTACATGTAAGCGGGAAGTATGTCTGTGTTCAATATGTGTCTTAAGAGGCATAAAAATCAGAGTTCAGACTGAATTCCATGCTTAGACTCCATTAATGCCTTACATTTAAAACTATTACTGGTTCCATGACAGGTGATCTGTGATGGCCAGTAATGGTTTTCACTACAAATCAAAAGAAATCTTTGTTTAGTGCAAACCTCTGTTTATCCAGCTGCCGCATATGTTGGATGGTGACTAGTGCATGAGTGCAAACTAGTGAGAGATGCAAGGTTTTCTTGGCAACACCAGAGCAGGGCACTTGCTCTGTCAACTCCAGCGCCTGAGAAAATGCCAAGAGTCCTTGTGTGAGCTGGA
Source organism: Lathamus discolor (assembly GCF_037157495.1). Classification (NCBI taxonomy): domain Eukaryota; kingdom Metazoa; phylum Chordata; class Aves; order Psittaciformes; family Psittacidae; genus Lathamus; species Lathamus discolor. Next base: position 140,303,609 of record NC_088884.1, on the reverse strand, counting down.
TTGCAGAGCTTTACAGCAGAGACTTTGGATCATCTAACTACACCAGCCTTTTTGGTCAGGAGCTTTTAGTCTATCCAGTCATCTTAATGCTCTGAAGGCTATGATACTTCACTCTCTTTATCTCTTACCTGTGAATAAGGACCAAAACATTTAAAAGCAGAGGGAATGTGATCTGTAATCTGATTCTATAAAGCATAAAAGTGATTTCATATGCTAAGTGATGCACAAAGTGATTTGTTACAACATGGGACCTGAAGTGCACTGAAGTTATGTACTTCCTCAGCTAGTCTTTCTAATGCTGGTTGCTCGTTAAGTGCAACTTTGTTTTTTCTGTCTAGTAAAGCTGAGTTGAAGTTCAATTTTTATTAACACTATTTCTGGTCCTTTTACCTAAAGCCTAAAATCAATTCCTTAGAATAGACTGGAGCAGGATTTTTCTGACCAGTGTGTTCTATAAAATTTAGATATCTAAGATCACACAGTTACAGAATGGTTTGTGTTGGAAGGGACCTTAAAGATCATCTAATTCCATCCCCCCTGCCATGGGCAGGGACACCTTCCACTAGACCAGATTGCTCAAAGGCCTGTCCAGCCTGGCCTTAAACACTGCTAGGGAAGTATATTACCATGCTATGTATTACACATAGGAGACGGTGATGTCTCAGCCCCAAGCTTATTATTTCTGGGAAACCAAAAATAGGCCATCTTTGAAATACAAATGAAAATAGAGTGCTGTTAAGACTTTATATGAAAAAAAATAAATCTATTATGGATATGCTGAGTTGGAATGGCAATTTTCTCATCTTGTGAAACTGTATTTCAAGGGGGGTTGCATTTCAGTTTATTTTGCTTGTGGATAATGGCATCACAACCCCTTCATTTCCTGACTCTTTGTAGAGCAAGACTTTTCAACAGCCACTGAACTGGCTTTTAAATTATTGAGCGTGAAGTTATCTTTGCCTTTATATTTACTTGTAATCAATGTAAATTGTAAAAAATCAAACAAAGCAAAACGAAACAAAAAACCAAACCTGTGTTTATTGCCTCCCAACTGTGGTTCGGTCTATTAAGAGCATGATGCTCATCTGTGTGGCAGGCAACAAAGAACTTCCCTTTTGTTTCCCTAGTTGGCAGGCTGCTTCATTAGGTGATGAACCAATTTGTTCTTAGTGTGGGTAAGAAAGACCTGTCTGAAGCTATGTCCAGGGAAACTGTGTGGAAGACTTTCTGCTGAAGGGGTTAAGGATGTGGAATTTCACACATAATGCAAAATGATTATGCTGTATGCATTCTCTGCGAATTTTCTCACTGGTCACAAAAGACTTTTGTTTGGTGTGCTAGAATGGTACATAGACTAAACATAGCCTGTTCTTTTAATTGGATGGAAATTAACTCTGCTAATTGCAGAAAACTGAATAAAGCAGTTGGTGCTACATGCCAAATGACAAATCTTTTATAAGAAATACACCTTGTCCTTTACATGCATCAACAGAGTTCTAGTATATATGTGTAATAGAAAAAGCAGCTGACTTACTCAGAATCCATTCTGTCATTTTAGAGACAAGTATTAGATGGCATCCTTACCTGAGCTGTGGTAGTGTTTATTTTGCAAGCTAAGGCAGGTGTAGAAGGTTGACTTTGCTTGTGATAAGGATGTGGCTGAGTGATGAGAATGATGGTGTTTCTTCAGCACTCCTCCAGCAGAACAGCCTCTAATGCAGAAAAAAAGAGCAACACATTCCCCTCTGCCCCCAGTCTGTGTGGCAAAGGGAAGAGTTGGATGCCCTTTTTTAATAATGACTACTTGGTGTGGAGGATCATGGATTTTTAAGATGAAGACCCTAGCTTTTCCCATGTTGCAAAGAGCAGCATGCATTCACTAGTAATTGCTATTAGGGATGATTAATTCCATTAATAAAGGAGGCTCAGAAGGATGAAAACACCCCCCTTCCCTCAGCTTAGCTTTAGTTCTTTCATACTGATGGTGGTGATTCCTAGGTAAACTTCTCAGCATCCTGATAAAATCCTCTAATCCTTTTAGCATTCCTCTGTAGCATGAAAACCAGATTGATGGTGCCAGAGCACATTTTGCAATGACTTCTAAATAAAACACTTTGGAGAAGACAGAGTATGCCTAGCCGGGCTGAGACCCTGCAGGATGATTTCAGATTCAGAAATCTCTCATACTATTCCTCAAGTAACAGAACAAAAGGATGCTGGTGAGGTACAAATTGTGTAAAATTGATCACAAAACGTGATCTACATACCTGATAATTTCAGAAAGAGGGTATGAAGATGTTTCTTTTCGCTTGGTGTTGTAAATTATCCTTGGCTTCCATGATCTGCAGCTGAATGCTTGGTGTGTCTCTGTTAAGAAGCACTGTCTGTTTTATGAGACAGCCGCCTTCATGAATTTGGGAGAGCTAATGTTAAATTAATGTGAGTAGCGTAAATATTGGCAACATTGATGGTATTATAACTGAGTGAAATGATAGTGGTGAGAAAAAAATTAAAATTAAAAGCCACATTTTAAGATAGGATAGGACTAAGGACACTGGAATGGATACACATTACTGTGTGTTTAAGTGGTGGAATTAGTTATCTCTTCGGGATGAACAAAATGAGATTTCATTAATGTAGGTAGTAAAAATGTAGATATTCGTCATTACATGGTTGGGTTTTGTCTGATACAAGCAATGGGCATTTTTTGAAGGGTAAGTAAAAAGGAAAAGTGCATAGGCTAGTTTGTTGGTCCAAAGCAAAATCCAACTTGTCATGTGAAAAACATGGAGCTCTGAATTTGACTGTTGAACAGATACACTTTCATTCTAATTTGAATTGCATAGAGTAAATCCTGTTATATTACTATTCTTTCCCCAGGACAAATAGTCATTAAAGTCATTCAAATATACACGGTAAACACCTAATGTGCCCCAAAGTTGATTGGAATTGCTTTAGTAAATTACAGGTTATGGTCTTGAACAAAGTAGCCACCAGAACTTTTTGTAGAGTTCATTGGTCATTGGAGGAATTGAAAAATAAGAAGTGCATGAGATAAAAGAAGAGCAACTCAACTCTGCTTTGTGGGAGTCACCTATTTATACTGAAGACTGTCCTTTTGCAAAATGTGGGAGCCTGTAGATGGGTCTCATCCTTTGGCCAATGCACCCTGGGCTGCATGTTGTATGATGAGGATGCTGTTTCTTTTCTGTTGCTTTTCTTTCTGTCAAGCATAAAGCTGTCTTTCCCAGGCTCTCAAGGATGCTTTTCTTCACTGACTACCAACTGACTGCCAGTGAGTTGCGAACAGTACTGGGGTCTCTGTCGTCAGCCTCTGACCATGTTTCAGGGTTTTTGCTGTTATCTCGTGTATACTCCACATTGTATTAAGCTACATTGAGCACCAGGCATGAGCTCACACAGCAAGTTCTCCTTATCTGCTGGTAACAAGAGGCCAGGACCCGGGCAATATATTGACGTTTATTGTGCCACTGGGCAATTTAAGGGTCTGCTAATCATATGGACTTATTATAAATGTCATTTGTGTGTGTTTGCTTCCCTACTAAATTTTCATAGTATAGTGCAATTTGATGATTTGGGTTTGGTGTGGTGTTTGTGTGGTTCAAAGTCCTATGTCATGAAAGTGGACTGCCATAGATCATGGAATTACAGAATGGTTTGTGTTGGAAGGGACCTTAAAGATCATTTAATTCCAAATCCCTGCCATGAGCAGGGATACCTTCAACTAGACCAGGCTGCTCAAAGCCCCATCCAACCTGGCCTTGAAACCTTCCAGGGATGGGGCAGCCACAGTTTCTGTGGGCAACCTGTTCCAGTGCCTCACCACCCTCACAGTAAAGAATTTCTTCCTAATACCTAATATAAATCTACCCTCTTTCACCTTGAAGCCATGATCCCTTTGTCTTCAGTGACAATTGCTGTGACCCTCCTCTGACTCCTGTGGTTTGCTATTACTACCTATGTACCACCCATCTTCTAATTTTTTATCATCTTGCTCTTGCAATTATAGTCACGCTTCCTCTACTTGATTCAGTTTTCCACACTAAGAATGGAAAAATAAGTATTTCCACTCAGGAGAGGAAGCTAATGTCTATTTAAATACCCCTTGAGCTTCCAGTTTGGTTTTTCATGCATTTTCAGTTTGCCATGTGGTATTTGATCCCAAGGTAATAACAATGGTCTCAACAGAAGTTACGTAGTGAGAACTAAGCCATTCAGTTCTCAACGGGGAACCAATAGGGAACTGTGACTTAACCAGTTCAGCTATTTACAGACCATTCCTGTAGGAGAACTAAAGAAGGCGCCACCATCTGCAGCTAGTAACTCCCACGCAGGGCAAGAAGGTTGAGATTTGCTGCTTCTTTCAGGTGCCCTAAAATAAACAAACCCTTTTGTTCCTTCCCCTTGTAGTGATAGGAGTGACCAGATGGGAAAAATCAAACAAAGGTTTTCCTGATTATATCCATTTTATTATAAACATCTGGTTTTCTCCCAGCCATTCCTAGATCTTACACAACTTATTGATGGCCTTATGCACAAAACTCATTTTTTAATCTAACAGTTCTATATCTATCGACATGAAAGGCTTTTAAATCTTCATATTGTTGATTTGCATTCATTCAGCAGCTAAATACAACCAACAATTTAACAGATGAGATGATGTCTCCAGCTAACACATTTTACAGGTTTTATCAGTTTGCAAATTCAGAGAAGCCTCCCAGGGACCAACACTTGCATGTCTCACAATCAAAACAAACAAAATCTGCAGTCCTCAGAAGATACTTAGTAAACAAAACAAGGTGTGTGCTGGCTGCAGCATTAGCATAAACAAATAACACTAAAATCATTTTTCCCATATTTTACAAGTCAGAGCTATTAGCAAGTTCTCAGCAATACAGCACAAACTGAATCTCTGCTTAAAGTCACCTTAATGCTCGGAGATCAGTGCCTAAAAAATTACTCTGAGGCAGTACCTTACCAAATTAAAGAAAAAAGAACAATTTGACATAGTCACGGAGCAAGATACTAATGATGCTGTTTGTAATTAGCTTGAAAAAAGAACCATCAGCAATAAACCTGCCAGCTCTTAGACTGACTGCAACCCCAGAGAGTAGGAGGGAGCTGAGAAATATTGGCAGAGCCTCCCAGTGTAAAGGTTGAGGGTGTGTGAAAGAAGAGGAAGTGGAAAGCAAAAGAGCCATGGTTCCCTATCCCCTTCCAAGATTTTTGTCTGCAAAGTATCTGTACGCATTACTGAAACTGTGAGGTTACACTGCTAACAAACTGTTTGCAGCTTGTGTCCATGTCTGCAACATGTGTGTGAGTAAACAAGTCCTGATGCACGATGGCAGGCAGCTGGCTTGAATCAAACTTCAGTCTCATCAGTACCAGTGGCTGCCACAAAAATAACGCTGTGGCAAATAACAGTATTCCAAACTTCCAATGCTATTTTTATATTCTTATTTAAAAAATCAAGTAGTAAGTAAAAATAAATCTGAAGAACTTAATTGGTTTAGAACATTGAGCATAACGTGTACTGGAGACTTTTGAAGGAAGCTGTGAAATAAAAACAAATCTAAATTCTATAAATGTGTTTGGAAAGATTTCATCTGCTTTTCTTTTTAGCATTTCATATGTCCCTGTTTGTGGTTTAGCTAGGAATTTTTTAATATTCATTTGATTCGATGAACAGATGCCAAAGCTTCATCTCAAAACTCTGCTTAAGAGTTTAATTTATTTTTGAAAAGGAGCTAATAGGTTTTAAATATCTAACTGTTCTTCAGGAAAAAGCCCAGAAACAAAACCCAGCCAAAGGTCAGGCTTGTTGAAATATACGTATGAAACTGGGATTGAAACAAAGCTTCCTGGGCTCAAAAATCAGTCTTTTTGCTCTTGGGACAAAGGGCAAGAATGAACTTTCTCCTAAGACTTAAAGTTTAGAAACACCCAGCTGTGCAACTTCTGGGCCACACCAAATATATGCATGCACGCTTTGCAGAGATTGTCGCCCCTCCCACACCACAGTTGCTCTCAGGAGTGAGGCGTGAGATAAAAGCAGCTATCTGATCCAAAAGACAGGAAATGGGGAATTCCCAACCCAGAAGCGTGCACCAGCGTCACAACAGCTCCCCCAGCCACCACTACTGGACCAGCCCAGCACCACCCTGGGTCCTGTCTAGAGACCTGTTAGGGTGCCTGTCACACCACCTCCTGCCATCAGCTCCTTCTTGTTGTCCCTTTTCCAACACCACCTCCAGATGTTGGAAAAATCAGCCATTCCTAGGCTGACTGTGAGGGTCATCTAGGAATCCTTGAGAAATCTGGAACTTGGCAGGTGGAGAAGGCCAAACATTACTGCCAGAACAAGTTCTGGAGTTATGACACCTAAGACACAGGTATCCAAGTCCAATTTGCAGCTCAGCTATGAGCTGCTTGGCTTAGACAAAAATCTCCACCAATCAATTGCATTATACAAACCCAGCAGCTTGGCCAGGATTTTCTATCTCTCTTTGCATAGGGACTTTTTTTTAGTGTTATCTTTGAGGTTAGCTCAGTATATTGAGGTTAATCAGTATATTATTTTACAAAATAATGCATCTCTCACCAGCTTTTAAAATCTAATAATTTTTCTGGACCAGTCTTTCACATAGTACAGTTACTTTACACAAATCAGGCCACCCAATTTGCAGGTGCAAATGCGTATGCACTTGCGTATTAGAGATGGAGGCGCTCTCTATAATAAAAAGAATGTTGACAACTGTCAGGACACAGAAAGGAATGCAAGAATCTCAGACTAATAGTTCTGTTAAAACATTTGCTAAACCTCCACAAATGCACTCTTCGTTAAAATAGATAACTTCTGAAAATTAAGCCTTTATCTATAAGTTCCCTACAATAGTAAACTTACTCTACAGCTACAATTTCTTTTCCTATAAGGAATACAATGGTCATTTTGTTATAAGAAAATAATACAATTCAGAACAAACTACTCTCAGTTCCTGAGGCTTCCAGTAGTCGTGCAGCTAAAAACACAGGGCATGTAAACAGCACAAAATATATTTCATGTATCAGTTTGCATTTGGAACTAAATGATCTTTAAGGGCCCTTCCAGCCCTAACCATTCAGTGATTCTATGAGTTAGTATTAGGAATAGACTAAAGTAAACTTTGCATTTTCACTTTTTTTTCTCCGCTCATCTAACTGCATCAATTTGGATTTCTGTTGTTTCTACTCATTATCCATATGCGGTTTATTTCATGAGAATAAACTACAAGAGTTATGGATGCTGTCTGATCATGTGGGTCACTGGCTTTTCCTGGACAAGTCTTTAAAAAGGCCTTGCCTTTCACCTTAGTAAGCACCTCTGCTCAACTTGCAAGCGTTATCTTGCAAATTGTTATAGAAGCAGTATGGCAGATTTGGGCATTTGGATGTAGTGGCCTGCTTCTACTTACAAGATCTGCAAAAGACATTTTTGCCTGTTGGTGATGTAGCAAGAGACAGCCTATTTGTTATTTAATTTGCCTGTTCAATACCACTTTTTAATTTTGGCTTTACACAGGGCCATTCCGTCTTCTCTTGCTATCTGAAGCCAAAAAGAATGCCAGTAAAATGTGAAAACACAAGGTCCTTTAATCTGAAGCTTGTCTTTATAGAATCCTTTTTCAGTTGCTCTGACGAGTGGCCAAAGTCAGTCTTATCGTACAGAGTTGAGCCAGAGAAGAGTGGGGAGAAAATGGCACAACTGAATCATGGAGAGGATGTGGTTTTGTAGAGCAGTCCAACAGACAGTTCAGACCTAGGTGGAGGGGTGCTACCTGGCTTCAGTTGTCTAAATGTTCATTTGCATTTGCTGTCTGGTTTAAATTGTAAACCTTGCTACGTAAAAGCAGAGTTTTAAAGCAATGTATCTGGTTTTAACCCAGTAACCAGAGACCACAAAGTAACTTAAATTTTATTAGTCTTGGAGAAAATTCTAGTGCTTGCTGGCTTGTGGTTTGGATGCAAAATATACAAAAATAGTATTATTTTTTTCTGATGTTGAATCTGGGTTTTTTTCGTATTAAGAGACATCCAATTTTGCTCCATTATATAATGATTCTTTAGACAGGCAGTAAGAAGATACAGTAAACTCTTGAGACAAGGCTTATTTAACTTGATCATTTTGTATTACTGCAAATACCGTTGCCTTACATTGTGTCATCTCATCAAGATAAAAATGAAAGAACTCAAATGAGTGCTGGGAGACCTCTTTTGTGTTCCTAGGGTTTGGACGAACATGGTGTTTGTAATTTTTGGAGACAGCAGCTGTGCTTTTCTGTAGGAGTTAACCTGCATCAAAAGGACTTACGTGTAGCTCACTAACGGATAAAGTACTTTCTGTCTGCAACTTCACTTTTACCCTCATGTGTTTTCTCTTATTTTTCCCCAAGTCAAACTTTGAGAAAGCAGAGAAAATTCGTGCACAGACTTTATCTGAAAGTGATATGCATAAAACTTACGGGGTGCAATGCTATGAATGAAGGCATCTAGCCCTTCTCTTCCTCCTGCCCTGCGCCTCCACCATCTACCATGTGCTGAGGCAGCAGAAAGATTAACTTTCTTCCCTTTAACATCCCTTTATTAAATACCTTTGTTCCTGCATCAGTGTTTGTCCTACGAAATGTTTGTACCTGCTGGTGGTGTGCAGTTGAGGAAGAACACTTCTTTTTCATTGCTGAGTGGTAAAAATCACTGCTGTTTTGAAAAGTAGAGAGTGATGGGTGTAAGTGAGAATCACTTCAAGCTAACTGGGAGAAAATTTCTAGCAGTTTTATAAATGTGGAGCCAGAGTGCAGAGTATGCAAAACCCTATAAAAGCACTGGACTTAAAATCATTTGGCCAGCCTTTGCACTGTATGGTAAAAACAGATGGTCAGAGAGTGCGCTGGTATTCCTGTTTTGGCTAAAACAAGTCCGCTCATACTTGGATAACTGATGCCTCTCGTCATGTATAAAACCAGCAATGGCAGGCTTGATACCAGAAGAAAAGGTATCTTTAAGACAGATTAAGTGGCATAGCTGAATCAGGTGGTGGTTGCAAATGTATCAGCAGATTAGTCTTGGAAAAATAGCATTGGTTTTCCAGCAGCTTCTCCAGCTCCTTATTAACTTTTTCATATTCTGCTGAGCAGTCTGCCCCTAGTCATGGAGTGAAAAATTAGGAAGCATATTCAGAAACTGTAGTGACTGTTAGCATGAAACTGTCCAAATTTCAGTGAGGTGTCAGCTGGTGCTTTTGTAGGAAATACACCTGCATCGGTTGCCTTTTGGGTGTTTTTTCCTTTCTCATGGGAAGTCTCAAACACTTGCTCTTAATTCCAGATGGCAGGTTGTTATCAGACCGCTGTTCCTGGTAGCTTGCCATAGGTGACTGCTTCTTCCAGCCTAAGCCGGGCAATATTTAGCATGTGAGGTTTCGATTTTACACCTATTAAGAGTCAGCTGATTGCAAGAGACACTTAATTTTAGCCAGGGAGAAAGCAGCTTTGAGTTCTTCCTGAGCTTTCCCTTTTAAAACATCACAGAGGTTATCATTTTAGGTTTTAATATGGCTTTGGTGCAGTTGCAGACAGTCAGGATTGAAAAACTATGGGCATGTGAACTCAGCAACAAAGCTCCTGATGCATGAAGATACCTTTTCACATTAAAAACCAAGGGAAGAGAAATACATTTTCCCATAAGTTAATGCCTTCTCAAAAGAATGTTGTGAGGGTTTATCCAAAATTTAGCTGATATACAGAATATCTGTATTCTTTAAATAAGTTGTAATGTTATGGGTTGGGTTTTTCTGTGGAGTGCGGGTGGGAGGAGGGTGGTGGGGTTTGGTTTGGTTTTGTTTTTCTCTCCATGCTGTCGTTAATTTTGTTTGTAGATTAGGCAGGTATTCCTGTTCTGGCAGTTCTGCCTCATTTTCCTATTTGTAAGACAGTAATGCTCTTCCACAGTTGCAAGTGCAACGTTACTGATGAGTGCCACATAACATTGTTGGTACTATGTGCTTTTTAAGAGGAATAGATAAGTTGATGATATTTAGTTGCCTTTAATCTACTAATTGAATAATATATGAAATTTAAAATCAACTTATTTAGGAAAGTAACTTTATTTCCCTTTTTATATATTCCTATGATTTATGACTAGTTTCAAGGTCTCTGGAATTTTTTTGTTTATTTCAGATTTGAAGAAGGTTGCTCAATGTCCATGAGTGTCAGGAGGTACATGGAAAACCAGTGTGCTGATAAAGAACTTGCATCAGTCATGCTTTTTCCTCTCATTTTGACAGCTGAAAGTTGTGAATTAATCAACTAATTCCGAAAAGTGCTTTGTCATTCAATGCTGATAATTTTTAAGTATACTTTCGCTGAGTCCTGCCAGTGCTTCATGTTTAATGTAGCGTTTGTGTTGCCCTGTTGGCATGAGTGAGATACTCTGGATTGGTAGTGTGAGGGAAGCATGAAAATGTTCATGGGACAGGCCTGATTCTGCTGGGGAAGTGGCCAACGCAAAAGATTTCTTGGAATTGTAGAAATGTAGCAAATGTTTTGAAACTTGCAGTTCATATTGTTTAGGTTGGAAATGTTAAGCATGTTTTTAATAGGCTCCTTTTCCACTATTAAAGCATTAGAGTGAAATAATTACATTCCTTTCAGTCCATTTTAGACCTTGCATGGTTTCCACTAACAGTAACAATAAAGTAACAGCAATTAAAATAGTTGTTGGGTTTTCCTCTCCCTTTAGGAATTTATTACCACAAGGCTAAATTGACAAATTCTGTTGAAGACACATTTCTTTTATTCCACTGTACGTATTTGAACCAGATGCTTAATCTAATTGTTCCTAGCATTTGTTTCAACCAGCGATGAACAGAGAAGAGAGTAACTGCTAGTGAAGCTCATCAATTTGATAAATGAGAGGTTGCTTGTTCTGTGCCTTGCTCCTTGCTCAGGTCCGTGATGGCTTCAGAGCTGGTGCTTCTGGAGCTGTCGCTGCTGGCCTGCTGCATAATGGATGAGCCTGAACTGATGCAGGCAGCAGGTGCTCTAGCAATAGAAAAGAGCAGTGTTTGTTATTGTTGTAAGCATCATCAATCGTCCTCCCTTTCTTCTTCTGTTCTCAATGTCCTCCAAACAAAGGCTCCCTGTATCTGCAGCAGCAGGGGAGAAAATAGCAACAACTTGCCCGGTGTAAAATTGCCATTTTCTTTCCAAGGGTAACCTTGTAAATAGGTCACGACTTGATGTTCTCGATCTGTAAATGGCATGTTTATCATTGCAAGAGACAATACTGATTTATGAATTCCATTTAGCAGAAAACTGTCACTACCTATGTGTATCTGCCCTATTCCAGCTGAATCAAATGAATGAAAACTGGCTTTCAATTCTAGTACTTGTTACACACTGCAAGATCCCTAGCTCCTATGGGAGCAATCTGCTGAAAAATAGGTCTACATTCTTCAGTTATGGAAAAATGTGATTTTGGGAGGCTGGGGGAAGGAGGGGGGAGAATTAAATAGTGCAAAAGATGGAAAAAAGAATAGGAGCTTCTTAGTTTTGTTTAAGCTGGTGGATGCTCTTGGAAATACTGGCGGATGCTCTTGAAAAATTTTCAAATGTACGCTGTGATTGGAAATCTTACAGAAGTAATTTTTTTTTTCTATTTAAAGGCAGTTAAATCTACCCACATATCATGTCCACTTGCTCTAAAACATCGGTTGGTTGTAGCTATTCTTAAGTGTTTCTCTTGTTCGGAGCATTAATGGCAGACGCTCTTTACTTCTGCAGGGCTTATTGCCTCATTCAGGATTTGGGACACAGGAGGCATGGAGCAGAGTACGGGAGAGCAGAAAAGGCCTTGACTCTGTGTAAGCACTGCTCAGCAATAAAGAAAATATCCCTATATTATCAACACTGTTTCCAGCACAAATCCAAAACATAGCCCCATACTAGGTACTATAACGAAAATTAACTCTACCCCAGCCAAAACCAATGCAATGTGTTATCCTCTTCAGTTCTCATCCTAGATGTGAGGGAAGAAGAAAGGGATTTATCCATTACCTATAAGATGGGTAGTCAATGTCATTGAGAAACAGTAATTGTCATGGATTGCAGTAGTATTACCATTTCTGTTGTTATCTGGAGGTGTGTCTGCTCATTCTGTTTCTTGCTCCTTGGTCAGGTTTGTCATGGCTTCAGAGCTGGTGCTTCTGGAGACTTTGCTGTTGGCATGCAGCATAATGCTGTAGATGCCCTGTCTCCTAATGGACCTCTTGTATATACATTGTAGGTTGTGTTTGTGCCTTCTCTTTGCTCCTGGTTCCTGGATGAACTTTGGACCCATGTTGTAGCCTTGTTTCTAGTCCTGTCTCTGGCCTCCATCTCCTTTTGCTCCTGACTGGACCCCCCGGACAGCCCCAGTTCATCACTTCATGATGTCTGATGCAGTGGATGGACCTTGTTATCAATACCTGGTTTTATCTGTCAGTTCATGCCCTGTGCGACTGTCCCATCAGGGAGGCCACAGCCTGTGCAGGGGCCACCCTTATCTCCTGGCTCACCTGCCCTTCGGGAGCAGATGACCCTTGGTGCTCCCTGACAGTATTATGAATATAGCTCCACCCTTGCTTGATGGCCAAAATGTGTTTAAAAACTGGCTTAGCTGGAAAAGCAGAGTGTGAATACTTTCCCTTAGCTCTGTCTCTATAGAGGCAGGAACAAAATAGATCTACTTCCAGGGAGTTATTAATGAAGGCTTTAAAAGTGTATGGCTGAATTAAAGATAGCATTCTTTCTGCAGGAAAGTGGATAATTTTTCTTCATTCTGTGATTTTTAAAATGCACATATTTTCCGTTTTTAGAAGCCAGCAGTACTATGGTTTCTTTGCAAGTGACTGCAAAGCTATGGCACACATCTCTCTTCCTGCTGGAGAACATGCCAAGTGACAGTCCTGAGTTCAGAGGGAACATTGCAGGAGCTCTGATATTGCTGTCAGAAGCACTGATTTTTTTTTTTTCCTCTTTCTCTTTTACTTGAAAGGGGCAAAGTTTTTCAGAATTATGTTGACAATAGATAGAATCATGCTCTTCAGCAATGTGTGTGTGAGGTGACTTATTTCCCATAGACAGTTTCCTTCTTTGCTTGCTCTGGGCTTCCAGGCTTATTGTCTGGAGAACCAGGCCTCAAAATGTCTTGCTGAGCTATACTTTTATATCTCTATATGTATTTAAATTGCACAGAACTGCAAATGGGACACTTTACATATGGGCTTGTGATATGACTTGATGACATTAAATTTAAAAGCTTCAAGGTAGACTGATTCCTAGTCATGCTCATCATCGGCATTTCAGAGGCTCCACTGAGACCTAAAGACATTAAGTGTCATCTTTAAATGGTTGGTTAAATTCAGTAATGGTTTTCTCAAGTGATCACCTAATTTCTTCAAAAAGGGGGGCTGGTGTCTCCCAGCAGACATTTTTCACTGCAAAAGCTCAGTAACAGTGCTGAGCGTTGGTAGCTTCTGTGTTGACAGTGGTTGATAAGCTGAAGTGCTTCTGCTATTGGGCATCTCTTAACTTGCAGCTTCTTGTATGTTTGTATTCCTGTCTCTGTCCAGCTTTAAATATATACATTTTTAAAGTTGTCCGCCAAGATGCATGTTCCTGGCAAAAAGCATCTTACTGGTGTCAAAAATTTGGTTGTCCAAGAAGTAGCAGTGCAGTGGTCTTGTAAAATGTAAATGCAGAGATAATGCAAAATAGGTTAGAGCAATGTAAAGTGGGGATTAACAAATCTAGATGTCCTACAGAGCTGTTGATCTCTTCATTGCTTTGAGTGTGAAACGAGACTTTGGGCTCAGTGAGGAGCCTGCTGCCTGTGTTTTGCGCAGCCTCTGTGACTGTAATTAGTTGCCAGAGCTTTAAATGCTTCTGATTCAGGACTGCCTAAACTTTCTAAAGCTGGAGGAGAGAAAACAGAGAGTTTTTTTAGTAGATACTTCAGTTTTAACATGTAGATGATGCAATGTAGCATATACTTTGCAGGAGCAGTTTTTTAAGACTGTGGGATACTGCAACTAGAAAAAGGAGTTAAAGGATAAACCAATGTCTATTCTAATTCTTTGCACTTTTAGAGACGTCCAGAAGCCCTGTTTCCTGTTTTGCTGGGTAGTTGCTATTGCAATCAACCTGTGGCAAAGGAAAAAAATTTTCCTGGCCTTTGGTAAAAAAATCTTTGGCTTGGTGATACGACATGTGTTGGTCTGACAGCTACTCTGAGCTCAGTAGCCAGTTGTATTGCTCCATCGGCACTGATTTCAGGTTCAGGAAGGATCATGTTAGGCACATAATAAGGGCTAAATCAGTAGTTACTGGGTTTGAGAGTAGTTCCCTGTATAAACTCTTTTTTCTGCATGCAGCTAAAGAAGGACAATGGAAGGCAGTGCGGGTGCCTGTCTGGCTATGGCAAGCCCCAGGGAATCATACTAAAGAGGTTGGAAAATTCATAACCTTTCATTTTTCAATGAGCAGACTGCTTGCTTAGCCTGAGTAAGAAAATAAGACCTTGGGAAAGGGTGCTCATGATAACTAGTAGTCACCTGTTCTTTTTCCCTTCAAAGATGCAGGAACTGCCATTAAGCACTGGTTCACCCTGAAATGTGCTAGGTTGAGCAGTAGTAAAAGGAGTAGCTGAATAGGGAGCTTTCTCCAGATGGTGTAGAGCGAAGCCAGGCTCTCCAGACAGCCAGGACCCAGATTAAATGAGGACCTTGGATTAAGGAAGTGCATCTTACACCATCTTCTGTGAATTGTATGTGTTGGCTCCACACTGTACACGCTAATCCTGATCTCTGCTCCTCTGACTGTCTGCATGGGGTCTTGTTTTTACAGAAATGAGTACAGAGCTGAAGAACATACTGTTACGGGAAGATGTAGCGTTCATCAAATGCAAGTTATTTTGTTGAAATAATGCTTCATTTCTCCTTCTCCCCAGTCAGGGAGGATGGACATCTTACTGATAAATATGTGGTAGGAGCCTACACCTCCTCCTCCTCCCTTCTTTAATTCATATGAAAACTAACAAAGGCATGGTGGGTCCCAAAGTACAGGAAATGTTTTTCTCATAGAGACCTTAATCTTTTATTTTCCATTTTTTTTCTTCTTGTTTTTGTTTTGTTTGAGTAGGGGGTTGTTTGCTTGTTTGCTTTAGCAAGGAAAAGAATCCTAAATTGAACCACTGATTGCAACCAGGTATCTTAGGGTGTTCTGCCATCTGGTATCTAATTTTGATAATACTGCTTGAAGTACAGATAAGAATCTAGTTACCCATAAAACAATGATGCTATACAAATTTACTGACTGTCAAATACAAATTGGGTGTAACAGATGACCTGCTGGTAGGTGAAGCTTTCAGGGCTTGCACTGCAGCCAAGAGAAGAGGGATGGGAATTGCTTTTAAGTTCTCACTTGGTGCTCTTTGCTCTCTTTCTCCACAAAATGTTCAATCTTGAATGGAACATTTTCTGCCCCACCCCACCCCAGAGGGAAGGCTGCAACCTTTGACAAAGCACCTGGGAATGTATACAAACAGCATTAGGGAGGGGAGATGAAAAGGGAGGCTCATTTTACTCTATCATGAAACTTTAACACTCCTTAGCAGCTTGCCAGCCAGAAACCAGGGATTATACTACCAGATGTCCTGGCAGAAATTTTTGTGGCTCTGCAGGATCATAAATCCAAACAACGTATGGCAACTCTGCGTGTATAATACTACTGTTAGTAATGCAGAATTTCAGTGTGGAAAGCTCTGGTGATGGAGAGGATTAGTAAGGACAAAACCTTTCCAGACTTGACTTTAAAGCCTTAGGTAGGCAATAGCTGCTGATGGCAGTGGTATGTTAATGGGGAAAGGAGGAGTATAGTGATGCCTGTGGTTTATCAGCTGCAGTAAGCCTTGTTTGCTTGTAGTTGTCTTCTCCCATCATGTCTTGGCCTTTCAGCAGGCAGAATTGTAGTCCAACTACACTGAGGCTGATCTCTCTGTTGGTGTATAAGAAGACTTTGAGGGGGAGTTGTCAAAGACCTGCTAAACTCAGGGCCTGAGTCACAGAGTAGTCTTCTGCAGTAGTTCAGAGTTGGCTTATGGCTTGGCTTGAGTATAAGTGGAGCTCTGTTGTCTTTGTCTTGATAAATTCTTGTGTAATAGGAAGAATAGGGATGGTGGAGACCTGGAGTGGAAATTTCTGTCTGGTGGTACCTTTGTTTTACTCTCATTTCTGTGTTTCGTCATGTTTGCTAAATGGGGTACTCACTGAACCTGTTCTTTCAGCCTACATGCTAAATGTAAGTGCATGTGTCCATTCAGAGGATCTTGTCCTCACTTAAACTGTGCAAAGGACAGGAAAAAAAAATATCAGCAACTGTTGAGGGTTTTTAGATGTTTCTCCCTTTGTGGAAAAGTCACCGACTAGCATCCTGTAGTAAAGAAGTCATTCCTTCAATGAGGACTTAGAATTGGGCCCACCAAAGGGGTTGGGAGTATGTTTGAGTCAGTGGGTATGGTTTCGCATGCTATATATTGACACAGAACTGTCAGCTAATTCAACTGACATGTTGCAGAAGGGATTTTAAAGCAAATGGAAGAGAATATGCTGTCCACTGTTTCATTCTGTTGCTGCTAAAAAAACAAATTGGAGTTCCTAGGAAGTGTAAAAGAGAGAGAGTCAACTCCCTGGCTTTTTAAAGAGTAGTATGAGGGTGAATAGCCAGAGGACAAGAACAGCGAGGACTTCACCATAGCTAGTAAACTTTGCAAATTGAGGTTAAACTTAAGTGACCAGGAAGTGGAAGCTCTAAAAATAAATAGCGTTAAGTGCCTTCTTTGCAGATTAATCTTGCTACCCAAGTGTGAAATCTCCCTCCTTCCTCCCATGCAGTCTTGAAATTTTGAAGTTCCTTACTGCAGAATTTCAGGTGGCTCATTGCTGGCCACGTCAGTCATTCTGAGCTCAAGCTGGTTTTGTCTTCAGAGTAGAAATACACACAGAAGAAATTTAAGTTGTTCACCCTTTTATTGATTTTAGTAGTAATTTACCTTGATACTGTAATGCCTTGGAAAGCTTTGTGCATACTGCTCATCATTATTCAGCTTTCCTGGAAGATAGGTGTTCATTGCTCTTGGAAAGCTCCATTCATGCAGCCTTCAAATATGTCTGTTCTAAATCAGCTAGCTTCCTTACACTTGTAATAAAGCTGTTCAGGGCTGCCTTATATTCTGTGATTTTAGCAATTGAAATCTTTCTGCTGTGGAGTAAGAGAGAGGGAACTCATGCCTAGATGATGCATTGTGTCCACTTTTGCAGACAGAGAAGAGCACCGCGTGACCGACACATGGCAGAATCAGGAGCTGGTGAAGGGTCTCCAAGTGCCATCATGCTGCTGTAGCAGTAGTACAATAGTGGTAAAATTTGGGTCTGCAAGTGTGAAGCTGGCTTTAAATTTCTAGAGGCACCAAATCCTGAAGCCCTAAAAACTGTCATGCTTCTTCTGATGGCTTGTGTTCCCTGCTGCTTATATGATCCAATGCTTACTGTTTACGTACCAGTGACTATTATAGTTTAAGCCTTACTTTCACATCACCCTGAAGTAAAAGCAGGATGTTTTCTAGTTACGTAACAGGGTTCCTGAAAAATCATATAGGGTAAATAGTGGTTGCACAAGATGGAAATGCAGCATACCCGTATACAAAGAAATTAATGGCCTACCAAACTTTTTGAAAGTCTTTCTTTCCTTGCTGTCATGCTTCAATAGCTCTCAAAAACCTAGGATGAGTAACAAAGACCTCTCCCTGCTGTGTCTATATTTTTGTTCACTGCTTTACATGCTATTTTCACATGTGCACATAGAAAATTAAGGTAACTGTTTTCAGACTGTTGTCCCTGATGACCTAGTGTTTATTCAACTACTTATGTCTTGTTGTCTGAGATAAATTTCACCTGGGGCCAGCATCCCATCAGCTCAGTAATTTGTCATCTTTTCTTTTTCTTGCCCTTAAGCTGTTTTGACACCGGGGGCTTTGCAAGCTCCATCTCAGGCAGCACCAGCAGCAATACCAAAAAGCACAAGGAAAACAATGTGAACTGAAGCTTAGTGAAAATAGAGTTGTGTAATATGGCACTGGTTAGTGCCTGGATGACAGCCATCCTCGATGACATAAATTTAGTGGTATGAGTAACTGCAATGAACAAAGGAGTTAATCAAGAACAAAACTGGGTATAAGAAGTGTTACTGTGTGTAAATATATACTAAAGTTGTTGCCATAAGCTTGTGATACAGAGTGAGTGTGCTGTGGTTTAGTCTCCTAATATTCCTTTTGGAGATTCATTTTTAGGTTCATTTTCTGGGTTGTTAAGTGGCAGTGAAACTGAGAAACATGTCCGGCAGTCAAATAATTACCCTGGTTGAAGACGCTCACAGCTTTTTACAGAGAAGAAAATTTCATCCAGATGATGAATAGAAACAACTCCTCCTCGTATGAAAGAAGCACAATAATAAAATATATAGTTTAACTTCTGTTGTCTGTTTTTAATTTGCAGTATGATATGGAAAGGCAGGTTGCTCCCTCTGAGCTTTATAGGACTTATTAAAGAAATGGGAGGCTTTTTTAGTAATTATTAGCAGGATATAGCTTGTGTTTTGCCTTTAAGGTGATTCATTCTAGCTTTGGTACCCCTGCACTGCAGAGAATTACCATGTGCTGGCATTGCAGAAGCGAATACGGGACTCTTCCATGTATCCTGCTTCCTTCTGCACTGCCTAAGGGTGCTGGTCTGGTAACAGGTGGAGTTGTGTCTTGAAAGTGCATTAAGATGTGGTGGTCTAGAGAGGGCCTTGAGAAGAAAGACCAGGTCTTGATGTTCTTTCAGTTTTTGGCATTTGTCCGTGACTGATTTTGTGCAGGTTCTGTTCTGAACACCATTTCTCTGTAGTACAAAAGCTGATGGGCTAAAGATCCGTTCCCCTGTATTCCATTTTTCTGTATCTGGCTGTAGATGTACAATTTCCTTCTGTCCAATTAAACGCAGTAGCAGCACTATAAGTGCTTCCCTCTAGTCCCTCTATGTCGGTGTTTTCAGAGTTTCATCTGGCAGTCAGACCAGAGGCTTTTTTTTTACAGACATGGAAGAAGGTATGCTAGTGGGAACAGAACAGCTTAGGTCAATAATATGAGCATGGTCCTGTGATGCATGCAAAGGTTTTGTGATGCCATGGCTGATGCACCTGCTTTCCTTTTAACACGAGTTTGGGCAAACTTTAGTATATACTTAGCTGTTTGGAATGCTGTTTGCGCATGTCAGAGTGCCAATCCTGCTGCTTGAAGCAGGGCTTTAAATGCTCACTTAAAGTGCTCATTCCTCCCACCCTGTGTGCTGAGCAAAGGTTATCTCAGCAGTGCGCGTGAGGCTGGCCTGTGGACCTGGTGTACTTGTCCTTGAGGGCATGGCCCAAAGCAGTCTCTGCAGAGACAGGGGTGTACATGTGTGCATATGCCAAGAAACTGAGCTCTAATTTCCTCTGGAAAAGGTGGACCCAGCTTTTGCTCCTTTTGGTCCTCTGATACATTTATCTTTGTCATTTAAAATGTTATCTTCATGCTTATTTTTAGTTTCTACCCTTTCTCTGTTGCACTTTTTTTACATTTTAATTGGTTAAATCAGGAGACTTGGGGCTGATTAATGTTTCCCCTGTGCAGCTGGATCATCTAGAACAGGCATCAACCTTTCCATACCTCATATACTTCCAGTTCCTTTTCAAACAGACGTGCACTATTCCTGGACCTCCCTGTCTTTCCTCACCTGCTGTCAGTTTCTGTTGTACCTCCGCTGGATGCATTGTTGTTCCAGCTGTGCATTTGCATTTCATGATTTTATTAATGTGGGCAGAAATTATGTATGAAACCTTCCTACATCAGTAAAGACAGTGGTACTCAGGTAACAGGTTTTGGCAGTAGATTCTCACCTGAATTGCATTAACAGTTTCAGTGCTGCTCCCTGGTGAATGAGGGTGTTCAACAAACACATAAGAAGATTGACTTCCATAGCTGGAACGTTTGATATTGAGGAGTGAAAGAAGATTACACTAATTTTTCTTTTTTTTTTTTTTTTTTCCCCCTGCATAGATAAAAAACCCCAATGAGTCAGGCTGTTCTCCTTTCTTTGCTGTACTTTATGGTTAAAAGAAGAGTCAGTTTTGATGTGCTCTGTCTGTTGTTCATCCCAAATGCTAATGGGTTTATTGTCATGATTTCCCTCTGTCATAGCAGATCAAGATTAGAGATGATTTGCTATCATTAGAGATAGCTAAAATTGTTAAAGATCATTCACTAACACTGATTGCATCTGGTTTCTTCTGAGGTTTGCCTTGTTCTACTTAGTTCATTTGCATAAAATATGATTGTGAGCTGATGTCTTTATGATGCGCTTTTCAGAATAATGGCGGGGGGTGGTAGAGTTTGCACACTGTCATACCAGTTTGCTGGGAGAAGTTCCTTCACATTAAAAAAACCAGTAGGTTTACAATTAAGTGGGGATTAGGTTTTGAGCTTTGCATTTGCCCTTCAATTCAAAAAAAGTGTTGTTCTCTGCCTAAGACTGTGCATAGCTATAACCAGCATTTGTGAAGCTGGTGCGTTTGCTAATCCCATGGGAAAGTGCCAAACTTGTCAGTTTTTATAAACTGCTGTCTTTATGACAGGAAACTGGGAAGGGAAGGGTCTTGAATCTGAATGGAACAGCAAGGAGAAAATAGAGACTTAAGGACAGATGTGTCCCCAAGTCACTATTCTCTATGGTGGAAGCAACGCCCAGAGCAAGGGTCTTGCTGAAAGATTGGATACAAGCCATGAGAACTCTATAAGCATCCGGTAAATGTTTTGGCTGGGTGAGGAGAAGACCTCCTGGAGGACAATTAAAAACTAGCAGGCTTTTTTTTTTTTTTTGCTTTGTTTTGTTTCTGTTCAGTGCTTTCTAAACATAGCAACTATTTTTATAGATTTGTTGGTGGTAATAAAAAGTATTCTTTTAACTGAACACTTCATCTGTTGAGAATGATTTGAGGATGAATGGCAAGCCTTTGTCAACATGGCAGTGAGTCATAAATGGGGGTTCAGTCATGCTTGTAGCATCTGACACCCTCTGGTGAGATTGGGATTCCTAGGCTGCTCCTAGATGGTGCATCCCTAAGCAACACAGACTGGTTTAAGAGCTCGTAAAGTACCTCCTTTTCCAAGCATCCCTGACAGGACTGTGAGTAGGTGCATAAACCTTAGCTTCCACTGAGTTTGTATTCACACTCACAATTGACTTCATGATGTGAAATATCATCTACTATGAGCAGGATTATTGTGGTGTGTGTCTGAATGTCTATTACTCATGTGAACACTTTTGATTGCCCTTGCTTACTCTAGAAAGGTAATAGGTTAAAGGCCAAAAGCCCAGTGCAAGAGTTTTAACATGGTGCAAAAAAGCAGTAAATCTACACAATCTGTCTAAACAAAATAGTTTTAAAATTCAGAACACTATAGAATGAAATAATTAAAATGCTCTGAAGATTATGTTGTCATTTTTGGTTTGTTGGTTTTGCTTTAAACTTCTAGAGCACAGCTCTGTTATAACCTGTAATTGCACTGTCCAGAGCAAATACTTTGTTCTGTGTGTTAAATACCTCGATGAAACGGGAAGGAGGAAACTGGTTGATGGACATGACTTAATCCTTTGGCATGGCATGTAAAGCTCAGATGTTTCCTATGCAGCAGGTGCTTTAACTGAATGTTATGAATTGCTCTCATAAAGCACACTTTCTAATGGATGTCACTCTTTTGTTTCCCCCTACTCTTTGCAGCAAGTGACCGGCAGAAGTTTTGGTGAGAAGGATTTTCGTTCGGGTTTAGAAAACGGCATTCTTCTGTGTGAGTAAGTAACACTTACAGTTTTGAGCCTTGAATACAATCTTGACTAGAGCTGAAATTAACTTTAGCTCGTATGTCCCAATGTTGGTTTCCTTTTGCGAGTTTTGACATTGTGCACAGGTCTTTCACTGCAGCATCCTGTCAGTGCCAAAGCTATTGTTACAGTGAGGATTGAAATGTGGATTAAAGAAAACAGGTTTTGCAAAGTGCCTCCCTCACTCCAATCCAGCTCCTTAGTTATGTAAAGTAAAAATGATGTTTGCTTTTTGGTTTCCTTTTATTTAAAAATGTTAACCACAGATTGGCAAATGGTGTTCCACACCTGCCTGTGGATGTCTCTGCTATAGTGAGGTGTTTTGGATCAACTCCAGGTCCAAACACTGTCAAGAGTTAGCCATCTGAATACCATCAATACTCAGCTGCTTTTATAGTTCCTGGAAAGTTTAGGCATCCTCTAAATTTTACCTAAAGGTGTATTTGAATGATGTGTTTTGTGATTTTTGGACAAGAGACTCAAGTTTGCTTTTGCACATTTCTCTCTGTGGTTTTAACAGCTAGTTTTTAGGCAGAGTCTTCCAAAAGCATGTTGTGGGCTTAGATACCAAAGCTGGTGACTTTTAAGAGCAATTTGGAAGTGTTCCCTAATGCCCATAGTTCTTTGAAAACCCCAGGCAGGTCATCAGGAGTTTTTTGAAAATCCACTGATCTGAATCACGTGTATGGACCAAATTCTTTGCCTGAATGTGCAGGGTTGTCACTGAAGTTGATAAAAGCTGACTTAGCACATAAGAAGGAAAAAGCCTGTGAAGAACTGAATGCATATTGAAATTTATAAATGAGATCTCCTGAGACGTTTAGCTGGATCATTGAAACTATTGGTTAAGTTTTATACTATGAAAGGTACTGGAATTTGGAAACCGTTTTCAGCAGTATAGTTGAGCTAACATCATGTAACTCAACTCTAGGTAGCTTACGATAGCTTCAAAACCTACTTGTGTAAATAGCGTTGTATATCTCACTGGTGTCATTAGTCAGACAGCTTGAACTTTAGCTGTTAAAGGGGAAAAAATATACAGGAAAGGAAATTATGTGATCTAGTTTGATTATAGTTGCATGTCTTTGCTGAGGAGTGGCTTTGGGACGAGGGAAGTAGTTGTTCTTGTTGATCAAAAGTTGTGTAACTTGGAATGAGCATGTAGTTTACCCCTTTGTATTTAAGGATTGCCTCTTGCACAAGATCTCTTCTGACTTGTCAAGGGAAGTGCAGTGTGCTGAATCACTTCACAGTGCTCTTTAAAAGTTAAGGTTGAATTGCATTGCATGAAAAGTAAGGGATCTGTGTTTCAAGATTAGATTGTAATCTTATCTGCAAGTAAGCAGTGGTAGTCTAATTTAAATGCTGTAAATCTTTAAGATGGAAAGCTTAACTAACTAATGTTTTGCTAACAAAATGAATAAATATGTCTTTCTTAGGAGGCTGAGAGCTCCTGTAATAAGCAGGTCAAGGGACAAAACTTGGTTATACTACTAAATTGTTCTGTGATGTTGGGCAAATTGCTTATCCTTGTTTACTATCTGTGGATCAATGCAAATCAGTTTGAAGGGATCTGCTTCCTCAACCTCAAATCTGAGAGGCCATGATGTTGGAATTGCATCCAGCTCCTGATAGCTGTGGTTAGTGGATAAAACTCTTTTAGGCTACAGAGCATTAACCAAGGAGCTACCAATTTGGCCTTCTGGTTTGGCTTTTGGATGATGAACAAATTATAAGACCAACAATAAAGTGTTCCAAGACCCTTGTAAAATAAAAAAATCAACAGAAATTTGGGGTATAACACTGAGAACTCTTAATGTATCTTCAAAAAGTACAGCATTTGGCAAGTGAAGCACTGATAGTTAAATTTTTTATCTGTCGCATAATGAAGAGATGCTAGTAAAGCTGCTACAGGCAATATTGTCTTTCTAGACAGGTTTTTTCTGGCTTATCAGACATCTACCTGGGTACCTCATGAACAAATTCTAGTAGTATTCAAGCTTTATCTTGACCTCCTTCCAATCTGCTGAGCTTTCATTGCAGCTGACCTCAACAAATAGATGAAAACCTGGTCTCAAAATCTCTGATAAGCTGCAGAGGACAAGAAAGAAATTGTAGCTCTCCTAGGTTTGTGAAGATGAAAGAATTAATTGCCTCTGGTCTGGTTTACCTGATTTATCTGTTGAAATTTTAGGGAAGAGCTAAACTTCCCTCAGTTTATCTCCATAGGACAGTAGTCGGTGCTAGCGCCATTAACTGGCAGCTCGTATCCAGACAGTTGTGTGGGTGATGTGAGTGTGAAGTGCTCCCTACTTCCACATAGCAGTTTCAGTGTTTTCCTTGCCTGTTGTATTTTGTGGTGAGGGCTAAAAGCAAGCTCGGGATCTGAGGGATCCCAGCAGCTAGACAACTAGAAGCTGATGTGAGGAGCAGGGGCACAGCCAGTATGCCTTAAATGTCCCAGAAGTTTCTCAAGCTACCTTCTGGCTTTGCAGGTATTTCGAGGAAGGAAAGTAGGATACCTACCATGCCATAGTCCATTCTCCAAGCAGTCAGACTAGCCACGCTCAAAATGGTGTTTTATCTGTGTCTAGAGCAGGATTGTTGCTGGAGGAACAGGCTGGAGCGTTTTGTACAATCCTTATGCCTGTGGCATACACAGCCTGAAAACTTGGGCAGACACCACTGCAGTGGTTATAAATGATTCATTTATGTCTAGCAACTATCCAGGTATCTTAATAAATGAAAGCTAATAAAACTGTGTGATGAACTGTTGCAATGGACATGTTATGAACCACCAGCCCTGCATGGGTGTGCTAGCCTTGTACCTGCCTCCCTGGTAGTGCTTTTGCTGTGGCTGGCATCTGAGTCTGGCCTCATGACACTTTTTATAGCTTGATGCACTCAACTCAGGAGCTGAGGAGCATATTTAAACAGTGCAGGGTGCCCTGAAGTGGCAAGCTGACAGCTGAGAGTAACACAAGCCCTTCCTTTTTTCTGGATGTTTGAAAGCCCACTTGTGTAGATGCCCTGACACCCAGCTGTGCTGAGAGGCCAGTGACCATGACTTGTCTTTGTCTGAAATGAGTTAATGGCTTTTTAGCATAGCTCTCTGACATCAGTCCAGATGGTGATTTCAGTAAGCGACATAATAGCTAGGCAGAGGGAATTCTTGTTCTGTTCTTGCTTTGTGTATTAAATTCTCATATGCAAAGGCTGAGGAGTTTCCTGGCTATGCTTCTGCACGGGTGGGCAAATATGCCCTTCTGGGGTCATGGTGGAAAACGATATGAGGGAGGAATACAACACCAGTAGCAGGAAATATCACTAGAAATCCCCAATTTCCGCTCCAGCACATTCTGTGGTTTGTGGGGCTTTGTTTTGGTCTGTTTTTTTTTCTTCTTACATAGCTTTAACATTTAGGTTTGACCCAGATATTATGAGAAGCTAGAGGATTAATCAGGAATAAATTAGATTTGGTTGTTGCAGCACTTAGGTGTTCCTATTTTATGGATTCAGGCATCTGAATCAAGGTTGACTGCAAAAGAAAAGGTATCTGCTGTCTCCATCCATTCGCCCCCTGATTTGCGTAGTTCTGAAACAGCAGATAAGGAAGCTGAAGTTGTGTTTATTTCTAACCATGCAACAGTTGCTATTAATAATGTAAAAATTACTACATAAAGACAAAAATGCATACATCTTCCTGCAACCTTGCCCCATTGTTACTGCTCTAATATTCTTGCAAGTGTGTTTTTAAGTGAGCAGTTCTTTTCCATTCTCCTTGACATCCACCTCCCTTTGCCCAGCTCTGCTACTGCAGGTTTCCTTCTTTCATGCTGGTCAGTCCGCAGTTCGGGGTGTCTCTGTGTGAATGTGAGACTTGGAAAATCCAAGTTATTTA
Source organism: Lathamus discolor (assembly GCF_037157495.1). Classification (NCBI taxonomy): domain Eukaryota; kingdom Metazoa; phylum Chordata; class Aves; order Psittaciformes; family Psittacidae; genus Lathamus; species Lathamus discolor. Next base: position 140,277,657 of record NC_088884.1, on the reverse strand, counting down.
TTTTCTTTGATATGACTATCCAAGTCGTATCAAAGGGTTAATAATATATCCAATGTATCTGTAAGCACTTCTGACATCCAGTTGGGATCATATTTTCTCTCAAGTTTTCTCTGGAATCAACCAGTACTAAGATTCCAAGAATCCTGAGAGTTTGTATCAGTGGCAATGAGATTCTAATGTCAGGAATAGGACTAAACCATACGGAAGAGTAAGAACAACAGTAACAACTGGGACGTGTATCTTGGGGAAAGGATCTTAAATAACAAACTCAAACTGAACTCAGATTTAGATATCAATAGAAATGATTTGGCTTTGCATTGGAGTCCAGCAGTGTCATGATTGCGTGTAATACCTTGGGTACCATATGTAGAAGAGTTTAGCTCCGTGTCTGTTTTATAGATGTATATAAATCAACTTTTAGCAGTAAATGCAGGCATAATAAATCTTTTAATTTTCTGAAGCATGGAAGTTTAATGAATATTTAGCTGCATACCTTGAGAAGTCATAGCATAAACATATAAAAGAGAAAGAGGAATTACTGTATGTGGTTAAAGATGGATGCCACTTGCATATACAGTTCTGTATACCAACTTATGATCATTTTCCCAAACTTTTCTTTGTTTCTTAGCAACACTTATTTTGTGTATTTGTGTATTAGCACACGGTGTTTTGTAGCTTAGATATGCAGAAACTATACATATTTTTTGAAACCAGGATTTTTCGACTCTTTTTTTCGTATTTTTGAAAGAGCAGATATGAAGGTATTTTACTGCTTTTAAGTAATCTTGGCAAAATTGGGCTTATACAGTGAATTAAGGGCAAAGTTTTATACTTTTTCTCATGTAGGACAATATCTAGCAAAGGCAGTTCCCTTCAGCTGTTCATGTTAGGAATATATGCTCATGAAAACTACAAGAAAGTATTTAGGTTTTACTTTTAAATAAAAGAAAAAAGCAAGAAGTTAGTCATGCACATAGATTAATAGTATTTTAAAAAAATTAAGTGAGGCTATAAATCTGAGTGAGCTGAAAGTGACTGTGATCAAGAATTACTTAATGGATTTTATAATTTATTCTGTCATGAGAATAATTTTATTCTATAAATAAGAAATCTCCTTAGTTTGTGTTCTCCATGTCAGTGGTGATGAATGAGCTGCTTTTTCTCAGAGAGCAGAGTTTCTTTGGCCTTGCATCATGGTTCTAGTACATCTGACCAAGCTTTGGGCGGGCATGAATGCTGTTTTCAGCAGGGTTGGTTATGTGCCAGATCAGTGCAACTGTAATGCTATGCAATAGTAAAACATTGTCTTCTGAGTCAGTGGTACTGTAACCTATGGAGAACAGTTTTCACTGTATATATCATGTTTCAGTTGTTTGGTTGTTTAAAAATCAGGTTTTTCTTGCAAATTAATGTCACTTATGTAAAATTGCCATGCCACTTATGGAGACCTAGCAGGGGAAAACAGATAGTCATCTTTGTGGACTGTAGGATTTTGCAGATATGTTATTCTGCTTGTCTGTCAGTGGCATAGGCCTGGCATCAGTTCAGCACTTGGCTGCATAGTGTACAGTGCAGAGATTCTTGTCTTGCCAGATAGCTTACTGGAGAAGTTAGTGGATGCCCAGGTGTTACGCTTAATTAAGCTTTTGCTTGAATTTCCTGTTCCTGGAAACTAAGAAGGTATTTGAGTTTCGTAGGCATACTTGAAGTTTTGAGTGTGACCCATGCCTTGAGGTGAGAAGGGACTGGTCTGTGTTTTTCAGGCTCTGCATTGTAAAGCCAAAATGTTATCAGCATCATGGATTTGGCATGTCTCCAGTTTAGAGGAATGGGCCCCAAGGCTCATTAAGATTTAGGTTCATGTGAGGACATCTGAAACAGTTTTATATGAATCTGGAGTTTTTTATATTTAAGTTTTATTGCCATGTTATAATGAAAAGCTATTTATTAGTACGGTTTAGGTGAGGGGTCAGAGGTGTAACATAAACGTAATGCTCAGCTGTGTGCTTGAGAAGAGAATAGCATTGAGGGGCATGCCTGAGTACAGCCAGAATGGCCTATCTTTGTATTTATGTTAAAATAATATGCATCTCAGGAGACTAAATAGTAGAGTTTTTTCAGTGCAGCTTGATTAATTGACAGGGCAAGAGACTGTGGAACACTGACCCATTCAAATGGAGTGCTGCTCAAATGCAAAGCAGGGTAATCCTGTGAGAGGTTTCAGCTTTCCAAGAGTGGATATTATATTGGCTATGTATTTTGGACAATTATCCATGGCCACTGCTACTCAGTGTACAACTGTGTGTGAATTGCAAATCTCTAGGTGCATAGGACGCTCTTCGCGTTGGTTGTTACAGTGGTAGGTTCTGTATCAATAGCTTCAAAAGCTATTTATACACAGTCTTCCTTGGTTGCCTTTCTTGAGCTGTTCTGCAAGGCCTCTGTGTTCTTCATATTTTTAGTCTTTGGCAGAGCAAGACCCACACTGTTTTGTGTTTGGCATCCTTGTTTTCTCAGTGCTACATATTTGCATAGTTCTTTATTCACCTTTTACTTATAAGCCCTTTGTAGGACACAGTTCTGTCCTCCTTGTTAAAAAAGCACCTTGTTCATCTGATCCTAAATAAATAATGTCAGGGGCATCGTTAGCAAGCCCTGAAGAATGTTTTCCCAAAAATGTTTTTGTGACCTCTATATTTTGAAAATTCTTTACCACTTCCTTTGCAACAAAATATTTTGAATTTTCATTGTCTGCTATTTCAATGTGATTTGGTCATCTTTAAGACTAATAGTGGATTTTTCTCTCCTTTGCAATATTTGGGGGCATTTAGGAGCTGCCACCGGGGCATGAGTTTAAAATACGTGGATGCTGGAGCTGTCTGGGCTAATAATTATCAAGTGCTGAAAGGCTGCTTGTAAGAATGTGAATCTGTAAAACTTAATTTAAAAAGAGAAATGTCTCCATTAAGGTGTACTTATGGATAGCATTTCCTGAAGTCTCAAATATGGAATGCCCTTTTACTTTAAGATCAGGTCATTAGTCAGCTTTTCTTTTTAGGAATGTGATCTGTTATTTGAGCAAAGATCTCTGTTGGATACCCATCCCTCCAGCCTGGACTGATCTGTGAGCACACATCACCTCACCCTTTCTTTTTTTTCTGTTTCTGAAGCTTATTTTCTGAAAGTGCTTCTCTTCCATTCCTCTTGGAAACAAGGGCTTTTTGGAGGCTGGGTTTTAGCAGCCATACTCGGAGTATTTTCTTAACTGACGCTTTCTTGCAGGAATTTTGTGGGCAGTTGTCTTGGTGCTTTTCGTTAGATCTTTTATCAGCTGTTGCCTGAAATGCCTTCTTTTCCTGGCAAAAGTTTTTCAAATTCTTAACTGGTGATAAATAACCCCAGGAAGGTCTAATAAGTTAGTCACACAGCGCTAGTACTGATTTCAGCTTGTCTGCTCTGCTGTGGAGATACCTTATCTCTTCGAATGCCAAGCCTTGGGGACAGCACCAAATAGAGCACTTGATTCTTCCCATACCTACCAGAGCTGGTTTTTATCGGGGGAAGGAAATGGCCTAGCTTCTCCCTGTGAGTGAGGATAGAGCAGCTTTTCACTTGCATTTTTGTCCTGCAGTTTCCATAAGGTAAGGCAGCTGTAAGGTTTTAGCTTCTATGCAGTGTCTTACTGTGCTTCATATAACAGCTACATATAACTACAGAAGAATCCAAACCAGCACCTGATGCGGGGGAAAGGCAGGATGGCTGTGTAGATGTTGGGCTGAAATTGACAGGAGGAGTTTGGGAAGTGAAGAACAGAATGTTGTCCTGAGTCAGGACAGGTGCATACATACTAGGGGTGGTGGGCAGAAATAAGAGCAGAGAATGTTTAAAGGGTCTAGAGAATAGTTCAGGTCTTGTACAGAGACTCAAGCGTTATGGATGGAGCCTGAAGAGGCTTTGTTTTATCTTGGCTTGGATTATTGTCTTTTGGGTGTTTGGTATTGTTGATTTGTGGGTTTGTTGTTTGGTTTTTGTTTTCCTTCATCATATTTTGATTTAAGTTACTCTAAGAACTATTTTATCTGTATTTCTTTTTGTCATGTCTTTGCTTCTTTTACAGTTAAAAAGTTCCTTGAGATTTCATAATAATTTCTTCCCTCTGGTCATGGCAGTGAAACTCTGGTAATATCAGGTACCCAAAAGGCTCAATAGAAGTATTAGTCTTTATATTTCTGTTCTTTTTTCCTCCCTGTGTCATTTTACTTCTTGTGTAAGTAACTGTTAATACTCCAGAATGATTTTTGTGAGAAGCAAGTTGGCTGAAGGCGAAAGTTTCCCCAAGTCCTCCCTAAGTTTATTTTGTCAGTCATCTCTGAAATGTCTGCTGGTCACCAAACCTCAGCTACCAAAAAAAAAATCAAGCCTGAGGAATGTTCCTATGTCTCCTTTTGAAAACGGTACAGAAAGACATTGTTTTATGGTTTATTTCAACCAAAATTCCCTTATCTTGTGGAATGAGACCTTAAATTCGCAGTATCTTACTGAAGGGGAAGGAAAAAGGATAAAATAATGGACGATTTAACATCATACCGTTTTGCTGTCTCTCAGGACTGCTTGGTTGGACTTGTTCCATTGCCATCTGTTTTCCTAGATGCAGAAGTATGAAAAATAGTACCCCACAAAATTTCCAAGCAAACAAAAAACCCTAACAGAACCAACATTTCTGTTGTAACTTTGACAGTTCCACACTGACCATTTATACAGTAGCTCACCAACCTTGGCGTAGCAGAATGCGGTACATAGTGATGCAAAGGTTTTGGTTTTTAGAAGATGCACATCTGCTTGAGGATTTTCTGTTTTAACAACAAAAATGTAAGGAAGAAAAATAGCTAAATTTGTGCTTGGGAAAATCTGGGCTTGCAACCGGTGGGTACTCGGTTCAACTCAGGACCTGCTGTGCTTCAGCCCTCTGTCTGAACCTGCCAGTTGTGACCTTAGTACCTTCCTTAGACTGATCAGTATTGCTAAACTGGCCAGACAGATCAGAGAGAGGATCTTAATGTGCCATCAACTAGGTATGTTTTTTGAGCAAGTGCCTTCAAGTGTCTTCCTGCTGCAAGAATGGTGGTGAAAATAACTTGTCTAAAGCGATTTGGTGATGGGACCTCAATTGTATGTTGTAGCAAGGCTGCTCTCTGTGACTGGGTACCAAGGTGATATGGTTAACTTGTAAATGTTGTGAAAATAAAGCACTGAACAATGTGTGTGTGTTTCAGCTGATGAAGAAGCTGATGGGTTCTGTGTTGCTCCTCTAACACTTGTCCTGCCATTGTGGTTTTCATATGTTTCTCAGGGATGACTGCAATACAAATGTATTTTTAAATATAGTTTTAAAGATTTAATGTCCAGACTGATCCATTCAGCAAGATTTCTGATGGTTTAAGTTATCCGTTTTTAACCTGAGACATGGCTGGAGCCGGGTAGGATTGACAGAGCAAGAAAGCATGGGACTGGAGTTGTAGGGGAGTGCCAGGGGAAAGTGCAGGTTAGTGTTTTCTCCCATGCAGACTTTTGCCCCTGGGCCGTAGCACCAGGTCCTGGTGTAAAATGGCAGAGTTTCTGTTTGCCTGTATTTCAACAAAAATCTATCAGAGGTCACAAGACTTTACATATCAAGATATATGCTCTATGTGAGTCTAAATCGGCATAGACAGTTTTGTCGTGTGTGTATTGACCTGTGTAGGAAGTGGTGCATTCAGTTACTTTTCTGAGAAGCAGGGAGGGATAGTAATTGTGTGAGTGAAGGTGACCACTGAGACACTCTGCATAAACAGTGCGGCTTCTCAGGCAGGTTAGTGGCAGTCAGTAGTTTGGCATCTGGGCTGTTGCTCTAGATCAGGCAATACATCAGAAGCAGCTAGTTTTCTCTGGAAGAAGTATCTCTTTGGCACGTTCTGCAGTGAGCAAGTCCTGGGGGTTTTGGTGCCACACTGTTTAGAGCTGTTTCTGACAGGAGGTAAACATTTTAATAATAGAGACCTTTCTTCCTCAGGCTTTTCCATCTTGTCCCTTCCCATTTCCTCCCTCTTCAGACTCCAACTGGTAACCTAAAATGTTGTTTATTCCCTGCTCCTTTCCTTCCTCTCATTTTATCCTTTTCCCATATTTCACAGGGAAGCCTGTACAAGCCATTTTGAAGATTTATTTAGAATGGGCTTTGGCATTTGAGGTTTCCATTAAGACCTCTTTATTTTACTTCTGTTATTGTGTGTAGCTTTTGATCTTCACCTGCAATATTGGTTAAGGTGCCTGATATATTCCCATTTGAGTAATAAAGAAAACAAGATGCTTAGCTGATATATCCTTTTTCTCCTGAAAAGAATAAGCATATAGATGATTGAAATCAAAGCAGAGCTACAGTATTTGGTAAGAAGTGCTCTGACTGGAACCCCCCCCCCCCAAAAAAAAAAAAAAAAAAAAAAAAAAACGCAAAAAAAACCACAACAAAAAATGCCAAAAAAAAAAAAATTAAGTAAATAGAAATCCTAAGCTGCCTGTTGCAGTGGCTGAATGGAAAAGAATAGTTCTATAAGGTTGTTGCTGTGTGAGGATAAAAGGTTAGTGCATTTTGGGGGAAAAGAAGTAATATTTGTTTTCCATCTGTGAAATAAAATTGCAGGTTATAGAAAGGGAGAGGTGAGGTTTTTTCCTTGCCATTCTGCGCAAAAAGTGAATTGCTTGTGTATAATAGTATATTCTTTCATCATTTGTGTTTGGGACACAATAGTGTTAAATTCTGCTGTAAGCAGAAGACAGGACTAGTACAGTGATTCCAGGGTTCCAGAGTTTTTAACTGCAAGAAGATGAAGAAAATACCTGAAACACCAAAACAATGTTATTCCCATTGGGTTTGTTGCCACTCCCAATTATGGTGGTGTTGAAGATACAGGGATTCCAAGTGTGTAATAACACAAGTACAATTCAGGACAAGTTGAACAGAAGCTCTGTTAAATGTGGTCATAGAGAATACTTAGAATAGCATCTCCCCTTCTGCTCCCCTGCTCTCTCCAAGGGATTGCAGAAACCCAACCTGTATACTGTTCTGGAGAAAAAAAGAAAGCCGTGAGGAAAAATGATCATTTCAGTGTTAACAAAGCCAGGTGTCCACTCCGTGGAGGGATGCACTCCTTAACGAGCCTGCAAAATGCCACAGTCCTAAGAAGGAATCCAGCAGTAAATAACATGATACTATGGAGAGATGACTCTTGGTGGAGCCTGTATGAGTGGCATACCTTGTGTTGTCTTAGCTCAGAAGTAGGGAGCTGGAAACCATCACAGACTGTTAGTTTTTAGCTGAAAGGAATATTCTTTTAGGTAGGATAAACCTCTTAGCCAGACCTCTCAAATATTAAATATTAATCATTTTACCACCACAGTAAGCTGCCAGAAGAGTCAGTTCTTGAATGGAGACCGTGTCAACACAAAGAGAGATTGCTCTTTTCAGTAGTGGCTATGCTTGTTTCTAAAGAGTTTTAAATTATCATAGACATCTTTATTTCTCTTCAAAGATCTTTATTTTGAAGTGAGAATCTTGACCTGAAGATTTCCTTCCCAATGGTTGGGACTGGTTGAATTTTCCTTTGGATAAAAGGCATAAGGGTTTTCTCTTGGGGGAAAGGTGGTAAAGAAACAGTGCTTGTTGCAACAGGATTTTATAATTAAAATTTCCTTCTTTTAGGGGCTTAGTAATTTTCTGGAATATTCTAACAATGAGCAACGTCAGCACTTCTCATAACGTGTTCACAGATGGTGAGGAACTGCGTTTAGGGGAGTTGCTAATCTTTGGACACTGAAAAGTGTTCAACTGGGGTATCACTGGTCTAATGATGTTTTTCATGATGAGGTGGGTTTTTTTGGGCTCCCTTCTTATTTGTATTCTTACATTTATATTTTATGAAGACCTCTGTTCTCAGCACCATATGCAAGGATGGCATTTGATTTGAAGTACAGTTGTAGAAAAATAGACAACCCACCCATAAAATATATGTCTTTTCTCACTTGCCTGCAGTGCAGAAACTGCAGGACTGTTCTTCCCAAGCTACAAGCTGTAGTGATACCCAGATGCCTTCTGGGTTTCTGCTCTCAGGCCCTTACAGGCACGACCTGCCTCTAGGCAATGGGGTCAAACTGATGTGACAATTCACCCAGAGCCTGTCAAGACTGATGTAATATAGATCAATTTAGGATAGAAAATAAATATTACTGAGGCACTGTACTATGGGTATTTTTCCTCCTAGTCTTCTTCATTTCAGTGGTAGAACTTTGGGCGCACACATGTGTTTTCAGGAGGGGAGAAAGGGGAGAGTCTTCTTTTCCAGCCACATTGAAATCCTTATGTGCTGGGACAAGTGTTTGATAATCTGGATTTTGTGACTTGCCACTCATAAATACTCCTCTCTTGCAACAGGTTGCTGAATGCAATAAAGCCAGGATTGGTAAAAAAGATCAATAGACTACCGACCCCCATTGCAGGTTTGGTAAGTATATAAAATGAAAAATCTTTCAGTGCTTCTTTTGCTGTGTAATTTGACTGTGTAATTCAGATAGCAATTATTTTTGTAAATTGAATTCTTCTAACCTACTAAACTCAGTCCCTCTGAAATCTCTGTGTAGTTACCTTAAAACTTGCCAGTCTTTTTTTCAGGAGAGGGCAGTGTTCAAGAGACAAGAGTATATTTTTAGAGGTTTTCTCGGTTATATGTCATCTCCCAGCTGTGGTGATAGCTTTAGACAGACTGGAAAGTGTGTTAGAAGCCATCACCACAAAAAGATTTTTTTTGGAAAGAAAACTTCTTGTATATTTTGTCTCATTTTCTGTTTCCCCAAAATACCACAGTCTGCAGATAACATTCATTGCAGAACTGTCTAGGGAACTGTTTTATGTTGACTTTAAGGGCAGAGTAAAAGTTGGCTAAAATCTGTTATAAGCAAGGAAGACCACAGAGGACGTGCTGACAGCCCGTGGGCTCTCAGTGGCGCCGGGTGCTCAAGAGGTCACTTCAAGGGGTAGCACAGTCCTGTGCCTGCCGCTGGGAGGAAGGTGGGGGTGTCAGCGGGCATTTGGTCTAACAGGGTTAGCCATGTAGAAACATGGCTGTATTGATTTTCCCTTGCGATGTGGCTGGGAATAAAAGTACCCTTGAGCATGTGGAAAGTGGCCATTCTCAATTTAGACTAATGACATACTCACATACATGGCTCCTTCCTGTTTGGGCATTACTGACATTGTAGTTTAGTTGTGTAAGATTCAGAGTGTATTACTTGCTGATAGCTGAGGTTAATGTTCCTTTATATGAACCACATTAAAATGTTTCAGTGTATTAGAAACCTTGTTACATTCATTTTTTAATTGGTTCTGTAATGTTTAATAGCCTTTAAGGCTATTCAACCCTGTAGATTGACAGGCATATTTCTGCCTGAGTACTATCTAGTATTAGGATTTAAGTTGTGATCCCAACCATCCTTTCTCTTAAGTTTCTTTGTGTGCCTTTGTTTTGCCCCTAAAACCCATCTAGTTTTATTCCTACACAGTCTTATTTGAAATGAGTATTTGACATAAACAGCTGCAAAAGATACCAGTAGTGCAGTTTTCTTTTCCTTGGCTCCCTTTCAGGAAAGACTCGATTTTTGTTATGACTGTTTAAAGAGGATGATATTCAATTACATTGTTTTTTTTCCTATTCATATGTAAAATCCCAAAGGTAAGGTGGTTGTAGTAGGAAGAACATAGAAAAAGTCATGATGTGTTTGCAGTTTTTTCATTCCTTGAGATGAATCTCTCTTGCAAGATGTGTATTTTCAAACCATTGCCAAAAAGAACCCAACCGGTTTTCAGGCTATTAATGACACAGTAGATCCTTTTTTGTGTTGGACAGTGACATTTTTATTTCTGTACCTGTGTCCTCTACTTACCTTTAGTAATTACTTTGCTAAATAACAAAAGTTCACTGGTGCTTCTGGCTTCTTGACATTACCAGTGGGTGTTTTTAACTGTTCTGTGAATAAATGGCTCCTAGCAAAGCAGGCCATCCAAATATCCCCTTGCTTTTGAAGGTGTCTAGTTCCATAGCTGCTGACCTTTGTTGCCAATTTTTACTTACAGTGGTGAATGGCTGTTTTAAGGATTGCATGTGAATTTAAATAATCAAGTGTTCTAATCTGTTATGTGTATTTATGGTGAACTGTTTTAAAGTACAGACATCAACAGTATGTTTGAGTGCAGTGTGTATCTTTCTTTTTTCCTCTTACCTTTACTTTATCTGTGTGTCTAAAAGAAAAATATTACAGTATTGATGCTGTAGTCCAGAAGCAGTTACACCTCCTAGTTAGTTGACCACATATGAGGAACATTCCTTTATTTATTGCGAGTTTTTCTTTATTATCTTAGCCTTGGTTGGCTTGACATAGTATATAGTTACTTCTTTCCAGTTATTTCACCCCAGTGAGTGTGATTTCCTCTAGTAGACATAGAAATCCTGTGAAAGCTTCAGTACCTTTTCTACCTTGTGTGAGATACATGCTTTTGCACTCCTAGGTTCTGCCTAAAAAATGTAACTTAATCATTCTAACAGAATTAATTAATTAATTTATTTATTCATTCATTTGCTGCTAGAATAACTATTTAGTTCACTAGCAGAGACAATGGGTAGGTTTTTACAGAGTTGGAGCTAAAACTTATGAGTAATTGTGACGTACTCAAAGTGCCTTTTGTTTTATATTAAACCTCTAGAGACAAAACCAGTCATACATTATCTAGCTCCACAAAATGTCTACTTGAGTGTAATTCTCCAGATGATACTCTACTTTTCTCCTTTGTTATTGTAAGGACAAATAAAGTATGCTATATTCAAGGAAAGTAACAGTAAACTTGAAGCATGTATTGGAGGCATGCTGAGGTGTTTAGCTAAGTGTTATGAGGTGTAAAAATTTTTGCCTGTGTTTCACGTTTGAGTGACTTCTCATAACTCTGCTGTGAAGTATTATGTATAACTGGCCTAGTGTTGACAGATTGAATTCTGGAAACTTTTCCGAGTGTTTAAAGCTAAATGAATCTGCAGTTATTGTGAAGTTCTTACCGGTGACTTCCTCATGTGGTTTGAGAGGGAGCATTATTTACAGGCCTTTTGTATACCAGAACACCAGTCATGTAAGCAAAACTTATTGGTTTTAGTCTTGTAGTGTTAAAGTAAGGACTGGAGGATCTGCAAACCACTATACTGAGCACAAGCCATATAAATGCACAAAGATGATCTTTGTCTAGTTGCAAGTCGAAGTCAGGATGTAGATTGTATGCAGCATTACATATAGAATTACATATGTTCAGCTTTGCAGGCTTGTTTGTAATTTGCTTTGATCTCCAGAAGTGCTGACTGCTGCTTTTATCACAGCAGAAATGATACATTGCTTTAATGAAATAAAAGGTAGGACCAACGGCTTGGTATTCAGACTTACAGTGAGTATTAAATTTGATGAAATGCTTTCTCATTCCTGTTCAGTATTCACTAATCCAGAAAGCTAGTGCTCCCACCAAAAAGCAAACACAAAACACCCAAAGAATATAATAAACCTAGGCAGGAGTAACAGGCTTTGCTGAAAGAGCTGTGCTGCCAGAAGAAGTTTTCTCATGTGAGAAACTGATACTGAACATCTTTATTTTAAGACTGTCAGCTTTCCAGAAGCATCATTTCATGTATTTAATTATGCAAGGCTGGAAAAGTATTTTGGCTTAGTTATTAATTTAAAAGACCATCTGAAGCTGCAGAAGTTTTACAACCATAGATTGTTAGAGTACAAGGAATATAATTAATGTATAAGTGATTTTTACGAAACCAACAATTTTTTTAGTGAGTTGCTTTTGCTTTCTTTCATTTTGTATGACATTCATAGTGGGCAGAACTAATTCGTTAGGTTTCTACTAATTACATTTTTATATAACTATGCCTTATATATATAATTCTATAGAAATAGAAGATTTCCAGCATCGTCATAGGTAAGCTTTGCTCTATAATGCTAACCACTGTATGTTGACTATCTTTAAAAAAAAAGTTCTAGTTTTTGTTTCCTGTCCCTGAATAATGTCACTCTGTGAGAAAAGAAAAGGTTCTGCCTTATCTTTTGTTTGACAGGGTTTAGGAGAGTTTATAGCATTACTTCAGTTCCTTGAACAATCCCCACAGGAGCTCAGACACTTACTTCAGAGGCTGTGTGAAAGAATCTCACATATAATAGTAGGAAGTAGTCAAGACAAAGTTGGAGGCCTGAACTTTAGCTTGGATCTTGGCTCGTGTTTCAGCACTGCTGAATAAAAATCTGTTTACTGTGACATCCAGTTTTCAGCTTGTGTACGGTAATCAACTTTATGACATTGGTATGATTTAGCAATAGAAAAAAATAGCTCTGCAAAAGTCACCTGGTTTCATGGTTGTTGCACCAGGATGAACAGAACTGTAGTGTGCTGTTTAAAAAAGTTGGCTCCTTTGAAAACAAGGTGGGTTTTCTCCGTGATTATTTTCCTAGGAAGTTTCTCTTGGCAAAGTGTTCCCTGGGAACTTGGTATGAACCTTATTAAGAATAGCTACCTGTCTGCTGGTGCTGCTGATTTGCTTGTATGCTGTACTGTTACGTGAATTCAAGTATTTTTTTTGACAATGCAGTATCCCAAAGAGTTTTCAGCATCATATTAGCTTTCAGAACTCGTTCTTCTAATTAGATTCAGCAAAGGAGATCTTTTTCCTTCCTGCAGATATGAACCTGAAAATAAAATTACAAGACCCAAACATAGCATAGTATATTTCACAGAATTAAAAATAGAGAAGATAAAGATATTAATTTAACTGATTAACTGATGTGCATTATTTTTATCACTCTTTGCACTCATATGTCAGTTATTACTTTTTTTTTTCCCCTTAAAAAATCATCTTGGCATCATTCCATTTTACTTTTCACTCTCCCTTTAATTCATTGTAGTACTTTCTGGAAAGAGCCTGCTCCTACTGTAATATCTAGATTCATAATATGATAATTTCTGTTTCATTATTTTGTACTTCTTGCAGCTGGACAAGTTCATTTGCCAGCACAATTGTAACCATAAAAAAAAGTCTTGTGTAAGTTGTGGCATACATGAAGTAAATGAAAGCAAAGTCTCCTAACTGTCTAAAACCAGTAAGTTCCTGGCACTCACATTCAAAAAGCATTTTTCTGAATCCTGATGGAAAGCGAAGTGTCAATATCACAGCAAAATGCTGTGCAAACCATTTTGCCATGGTTTCTGTGGGTCTTGCTAGCTGAATGGTAATTGGTTTCTCTACATCTCCTGTGCCTGCCTTTGGTTCTGATGTCGAATGCTGAATTTAAATGATACTTAGGCTCTGGTCAGTGGTTCAGAACAGCACTGTGTACTTTGACTCATCACATACTGTAATATATATTGAATCCCTTGGCTAAAACAATAATATCCTTAGAAGAATATGGTTTATATCATTGTGTCCATGTATGTTTGGGTTTTTTACCCCCCAAGCTTTCTAGACTCTGCCTTCAAATTCATTCTTTTTTTAGATTTCCTTGCCTATTTCTTCTGGTGTCACCTGAGCTGGACAGAGATATCTTACAAAATTCCTGTTTAGTGAATTTAGCTGCATGCTGTACTCACAAACATTTCTAATTCATGAAGGATATGAAAGTAAACTAGCAGGTGTTTCCTAACCAGGCTGTTTGTAAACAGAGTCTGTGTGGAGCAATCTACAGTGATGCTGTAGTTAACTCATCACTGAAAAGGAAAACAGACATCAGTTCAAATTTGGCAGGAAGCATAGAGAAAGCAGCAGTGGTGAGAAAAAATGAGATGCAAACCAATAAAACCTGAAATTTTACATTGAAATTCAGCCAGAATTCAAGTTTTTTATTACTTCCAATTAACCATGGTAATGCTGTCCAGAATGAATTGCTCTCCTCTAATTTAGAAGAAAAGCTAGTGAGTCAAATGCAAGATACAGTGCTGGCATCTCATTTAGCATTGTATTGGTTCAAATGGATGTGCTTGCTCTGGTGTTTGGTTTGGCTCCTAAACTCTCATACTTTTGATGCTGGAAATTAATCATCAATGTGACAGTAAGCCTATGTGCTGGAGATGTGCTGCGCTTGGATTCAGCCTGTGTTGCCCAGTCTTCACAGTCTGAACTTTTACCTGGTGCATGGATGTAAGAGAGACTGGGATAATAGGAAACTAATAAAAAAACACAACTTATCAAGGAAAACAAACCAACCAACCAAATAAAACCCAAAGGGAGGTAAGTGAGATCACCTTGTTTGCTTTTGATTTTCTGAGCTGCATTTAGCTATAATGCATCCCCTCAGAGAAGTGAGTTGAGCCAGCTCATAGTAATCTTTGTGTTCATCATAGCACTCTGACTCGTGAGCTGTCCTTAACATCCATGAGTAGTCCCTTCTGTCCTCAGTTACCAGCTGGAGTGTTGTGTTTATGATGACTGGAGGTGAAAATTGAGAGTGATACCTCTTTGCTTCTGAATTGGCTGTTATTGGTCCCTCCCAGGTTTCTGTGTGCTTCATGCACCCCCGGCCCAATCCAGCACTCAGCATGGGCTTCTGCAGACCAACTTCACTGCTGGCCTTAAAGTCTCTTCTTCTTCTGGATGCTTTCTTGGCTGCAGGGCTAACACTGCACCCAAGCTAAGCTGTTTGTTAGCTGGCACCACTACTCTTCATACTAAGGATACTGTCCCATTCTGCCAGTGTCCAGGAATTTGCTTGTTGTTAAAAGCTGAAGTCTCATTTAGCATCCAGAACACCCAGAACAGTTTCCTTATTGGCTCAGATGTCACCAGCCAAGATGGGTTAGGGTTTGCAGGACACGCTTGAAGGACAGCTGTGAACCATAGCTGCTGTGGACAGATGCGAACATTGTCATGTTGTTGAGACCCGTTCCCAAGCTAGACTGGTTAGGATTCAAAAGTGCAGCAGTTTCACAGTCAGTTTAAACTGTGCCCTGAGCCTGCTGAGCTCTGCTGCTGAGAATGTCATGACTTGGTTTGGTCAAATGCTAATGATATGTGTAAGCTCTTTGTGGCAAGGATCATCTGCTAGTCTCTTTTCGTCTAACACCTCACCCCATGAATCCTGCTCCGTGGCCAGAACTGCTAGACAGTATGCTAATGCAAATAATAAATAACACTTACAAAAATATCACAGGCATTCCTGTGTCGTTCGCAGTCTCGTTTTAAACTGTTCTCCCAACTTGAGTCTTCAATGGCTTTATTCACATTGAATAACTTAAAATGTTAACATGCAAAGGCAGAGGTAAAGGGAACCTTTTCGATGTTAAAGCCAAGGGAGGATGGTCACTGCACAGTATCTCCTCTTCGAATTTTTTTTTTTTCACTTTACATGGGCACTGTTTTGTTGCCCAGCCTTGAGAAGGAAAAGCCAGCTACCATGCTTTAGAAAGAAGTACTTATTTAAAGTAAACCGTCTACCTGGTCTGGGGGCTGTCAGGTGACTGCACAAAGACGTTATTTATAGAACCATATAAATAAAGGCTTATGTAAAATGGTTTACTTTCTTTTTTTTATGGACATAGGAGGTTTAAAGGAGTGAAGGGTTCCAGGGATAACATTTTAAAATGGCGAAAAGAAAGACACTGCTGCTGCTGAAGCCCTAATGCTAGGCAGCTGGAATGTTAACTTGCATTTATCGTGGCATTAACCTTTACTGTAAATGACCAGTCTTTCCTCTGGTTGGGCAAGGCAGCTGGCTTCCGGGAGGAGTTCACTTTTTACCCATGAAAAATGCATGTTGGCCACTGGATTAAGTTTTAGATAAGATTTCAGATTCTAAAGTGTCCTCCTGCAAATTCATCCATGAGTTGCGTCATATTGGTTTACTGATTCTGGTTGAGTGAGTATTTCAGAAATGGCAATTACTTTTCATGAGTAATCTCTAAGTATCTGCAAGTATCAGAAAAAATAATAGTTCAGCAAACAAAATGGCTATGTAACTTAGGCCTACACTAAATGAAGAATCCAGTGCCTTTCTTCGTCTGTTGTCTTAGAAATGAAGGGCCTCCTGAGCAGAATGACTTAAACTCTCAGGACAAACCCCGTTGTGGAGCCTTATGCCTTCTCTTAATAGTTGGGCAAATACCACATGCTCTGGAGGCGTGTGCCACCTTCTGGAGTTTTCAGTGGAGGAACTGGATGCCCTGAGGCTGCAACTGTGTCACCTGAATGTGGCTCTGTTGGAGTTGTACCCAGACACCTGCAATCTGCGAGTAACTTTTGTTGCAAAATTGATTTGTTTTCCAATGAGGTTATAAAAAGAAGGGCTGAGATAGTGTGCTGCATGTGTGTAGACGAGCACACATAAAATAAGCAGAAATACAGCTATCCATGCCTTGAGGCTAAAAGAACTACCAGCTTTTGTCCCTAACTAAAACTAGACCTGAGGCTATGGTTGCTTTCAGCTTCTGTGAATTAGACTTACCTCCACCTTCTAAAGGCCTCTGTGCAGACACACATAGCATGGGGAATAGACAAAGGGGAGTTAGAGAGATGCTCATGTCTGCAGGGCTATGATCTTACTGGCATCACGGAGATGTGGTGGGATGGCTCCTATGACTGGAGTGTTGGAATGGAAGGATATAGGCTCAGTGAAGGACTGGCATGGGAGATGATGATAGCCTATTGATCAGGATTAAAGTGAGGGCAGAGACAGGTGGCACTGTAATGGGGGTCACCTACAGGCTGCCTGACCAGGAAGACTAAGTGGACGAAGCTCTCTATAGATAGATAGGAACATCCTCATGTTTGCAAGCCTTGGTTTTCATGGGGGACTTCAACCCACCCCTATATCTGTTGGAGGGACAACACAGCAGAGCATAAACAATCCAGTAGGGGCCTGGAATGTGCGGATGACAACTTCCATCTCCAGCTCACTACCCTGGTCTTCAGGCGAAGAGACTTTGACCTCTTCAGGTATCTGCTTGGGATAAAGTTCTGGAGAAAGGAGAAGCCCAAGAAAGCTGGTTAATATTCAAGGATCACTTTCTCCAAGCTTAGGAGAAGAAGTCAGGTCAAAAAGCCAGGAGGCTTGCGTGGATGAACAAGGAGCTCTTGGACAAACTTCAGCACAAAAAGGAAGTGTACAGAGGGTGAAAGCAAGGGTAGGTAGCCTTGGAGGAATTCAGAGAAATTGTCCAAGCAGCCAGGGATCAATCAGGTTAGGAAAGCTGAAGCCTCTATAGAATTAAACCTGGCCAGGGACACCAAGGGCAACAAGAAAAGCTTGTATAGGTATGTTGGTGACAAAACTAGTGAAAATGTGGGCCTTCTTCAGAAGGAAATGTCCTGTCTCCATGTCCTGGTTACACAGGACATGGAGAAGGCTGAGGTATGTAGTGACGTTTTTGCCTCAGTCTTAACCAGCAAGGACTCCAGCCACTTAGTGCTTAGCCACCAGCAAGTGCTTCAGCTTATATAGGTGCATAAGGAATTGGCTGGATGGTCACACACAAAGATTTGCGGTCAACAGCCCATTGTTCAGGTGAAGACCAGTAACAAGTGGTGTCCCTCAGGTTGGTGTTGGGACTGATCTTGTTCAACTTCTTTGTTGGTGACATGGACAGTGGGATTGAGTGTGCCCTCAGCAAGTTTGCCAACAGCACTAAGTTATGTGGTTCAGTTGATATGCTGGAGGGAAGGGATGCCATCCAGAGGGACCTTGACACGCTTGAGAGGTGGGCCAGTGCCAACCTCGTGAAGTTTAACCAAGCCAAGTGCAAGGTCCTGCACCTGGGTCGGGGCAATCACTAGAGTAAATACAGACTGGGGAGAGACTGGATTCAGAGCAGCCCTGGGGAGAGGAACCTGGGGGTGTTTGTTGATGAGAAGCTCAACATGACTCAGCATGTGCAGCTACAGCCCAGAAACCAACCATATGCTGGGCTGCATCAAAAGGAGTGTGCCCAGTGGGCTGGGGGTGTTGCTTCAGCCCCTCTGCTCTCATGAGACCCCACCTGGAGCACTGCATTCAGCTCTGGGGCCCCCAACACAAGAAGGATTGTTAGAGCAAGTCCAGAGAAGGGCCACGAAGATGATCAGAGGCTGGAGAACTTCTCCTATGAAGACAGGCTGAGAGAATTGGAGCTGTTCATCCTGGAGAAGAGAAGGCTCTAGGAAAGTTCAAAGGAAAAAAGAGTCTTATAAAAAATGGAAGCAAGGACAGGCGGCCTGGGTAGAGTACAGGGATGTTGTTCGGGAAGCTAGGGACCAGGTTAGGAAGGCTCAGGCCCAGTTAGAATTAAACCTAGCCAGGGATGTTAAGGATAACAGGAAGGGATTCTACAGGTACGTAGTAAATAAAAAACAGTCTAGGGACAACATAGGCCCCCTGAGGAAGCTTTCGGGGGAACTGGCTACACAGGATTTGGAGAAGGCTGAGGTTCTGAATGACTTCTTTGCCTCGGTCTTCACTGGCAAAGGCTCTGACTGCACCAACCAAGTCTTGGAAGGTAGACGCAGGGACTGTGAGAATGAAGACATTGGGCCCACTGTGGGAGAGGATCTGGTTCGAGACCATCTTAAAAATCTGAATGCGCACAAGTCCGTGGGACCTGATGGAATCCATCCATGGGTCCTGAAGGAGCTGGCGAATGAAGTTGCTAAGCCACTGGCCATCATATTTGAAAAATCATGGCAGTCAGGTGAAGTTCCCGACGACTGGAAAAGGGAAATATAACCCCCATTTTCAAGAAGGGGAAAATGGAAGACCCAGGGAATTACAGGCCAGTCAGTCTCACCTCTGTGCCTGGTAAAATCTTGGAGCACATTCTCCTGGATGGCATGCTAAGGCACATGAAAAGCAACAAGGTGCTTGGTGACAGCCAGCATGGCTTCACTAAGGGGAAATCCTGCCTGACCAATTTGGTGGCCTTCTGTGATGGGGCTACGGAACTGATGGACAAGGGTAGAGCAGTTGATGTCATCTACCTGGACTTGTGCAAAGCGTTTGACACTGTCCCACACGACATCCTTCTCTCTAAATTGGAGAGACATCAATTTGATGGATGGACCACTCGGTGGATAAAGAACTGGCTGGATGGCCACACACAAAGAGTTGTGGTCAATGGCTCAATGTCCGGCTGGAGACCAGTAATGAGTGGTGTCCCTCAGGGATCTCTGTTGGGACCGGTCTTGTTTAACATCTTTGTCGCTGACATGGACAGTGGGATTGAGTGCGCCCTCAGCAAGTTTGCCGATGACACCAAGCTGTGTGGTCCGGTTGATATGCTGGAGGGAAGGAATGCCATCCAGAGGGACCTTGACACGCTTGTGAGGTGGGCTGGTGCCAGCCTTATGAAGTTCAACCATGACAAGTGCAAGGTCCTACACCTGGGTCGGAGCAATCCCAGGCACAGCTACAGATTGGGCAGAGAAGAGATTCAGAGCAGCCCTGCAGAGAAGGACTTGGGGGTGCTGGTCAATGAGAAAATGAACATGAGCCGGCTTCAGTGTGCGCTCGCAGCCCAGAAAGCCAACCGTATCCTGGACTGCATCAAAAGGAGCGTGACCAGCAAGTCGAAGGAGGTGATCCTGCCCCTCTTCTCTGCTCTTGTGAGACCTCACCTGGAGTATTGTGTGCAGTTCTGGTGTCCTCAACATAAAAAGGACATGGAACTGCTGGAACAAGTCCAGAGGAGGGCCACGAGGATGATCAGGGGACTGGAGCACCTCCCGTGTGAAGACAGGCTGAGAAAGTTGGGGCTGTTCAGGCTGGAGAAGAGAAGGCTGCGTGGGGACCTAATAGCAGCCTTCCAGTATCTGAAGGGGGCCTATAGGGATGCTGGGGAGGGACTCTTTGTCAGGGACTGTAGTGACAGGACAAGGGGTAACGGGTTAAAACTTAAACAGGGGAAGTTTAGATTGGATGTAAGGAGGAAATTCTTTCCTGTAAGGGTGGTGAGGCACTGGAATGGGTTGCCCAGGGAGGTTGTGAGTGCTCCATCCCTGGCAGTGTTCAAGGCCAGGCTGGATGAAGCCTTGGGTGGGATGGTTTAGTGTGAGGTGTCCCTGCCCATGGCAGGGGGGTTGGAACTAGATGATCTTGAGGTCCTTTCCAACCCTAACTATTCTATGATTCTATGAAAGCTTTATAGCAACATTCTGGTACCTAAAGGGGCCTACAAGAAGTTTGGAAAGGGACTTTTTACAAGGACATGTAGCAATAGGACAAGGGGGAGTAGGTTTAAACTGCAAGAGGGTATATTCAGATTGGATAGTAGGAAGACATTCTGCACTATGAGAGTGGTAAGGCACTGGAACAGGTTGCCCAGAGAAGTTGTGGGTGCTGGTACATGATTCTACTATGTCAGCACTAGCATTCATATAGTTATTAATTAGAGTTGACAGCTGGTCAAGCTGAAAAATACCTTTCTCCTTCGTCTTGCAGCATGTAGCTGCATGAGCAGGAGTGCAGGCAGGAGGGAAGGAAGAGACTCACCAAGTCAGGGAAGATGTTATTTGATCAGTTTCTGATAAGTAGTTTCAAAACCGCAGCTGGGGAGTTTAAACTTAGATGCAATCCTTAAGTTATTGGCCGGAATTGAAGGACACTGGAACCTGGGAAAGTCTCATCCTGAAATCCCCAGCTTAAAGGTTGTCTGTGTCTAAAACTATACTTAGTAGTACTCTCACTCCCTAATTCTGGATAGGCTCTCACAGGTTGGAGTCTGTAGGTCTGTGCTATAAATACCATCTCTGATCCTCAACTGTCTTTGTCAGTGACATGTAGCCTCTGCTGCAGGGAACAGCTAGATGCCAGTATTTATTGGAGAGAGTGAGAGCTAAATTCAGTGTAAATGGGGTTGACCAGAGTAAGAATATTTGCTGTTATTTGATGCTACACTGCATTCTCACAGCATGTGAGAGGCAGGTGCTGATGCCCATAAAATCCATGTGATATGGTCTAGAGAATGTTGATAACTGGCTAACAGTAGCGCTGGAGATGTGAAAAGAGAGGGTGCCTTCCAATTAATCTGAACAGTCCCTGTGATGTGAGCAGGAACAAAAGTTTACACAGTGTGGTCAGACCAACAGATCTGCCACCTGAAAATGGGTCAGGGAGGCTTAAGCTTCCTTTACCACCTTTTCTTGTGAAAAGGGAGCAAGCATGAGTTAGTAGCAGTCTGTTATGACCCCAGCCCTTGCGCTGAAGATGGGGGCAGACGAATGCTGTCTCTAATCCCATTCCTGGCTGTGAATCAACTCAGTGAAGTCTGTTGCAGTTTGCGTCTGCTAGCAACTGTTCGTACTGTTTCTATGCTGAAAACCTTTCCGGGCAGTGTAAGTGGATTTCTGTCAGATGATGTGCATGTCACTAGCAGGAGCCTACGTGCTGAATGCAGATGATGGAACGTGTCTTGCTCCAAAGATCACATTGCAGTCATTTCCCTGGCTTAAAGCAAACAAGCAAAAAGGCAAACTAGTGGAAAACTAGTGCCTTAAAGATACGTGTGCAGTTATTTCTTTGGTTTAAGAGCCCAGTAAAATTCTGCAGTCTGATGCTCTGGTCAAGAGTTCATAGGGGCTGAATTATCTGCCACTGAATTCTCCTTGCCTTCTGCATTCCTCAGTGCTCCTGGATTGAAGCCACTTGCTTCCTGCTTGGCATGGTACTTTTCAATTATAATGTGCTTCCTCTTAAATGTCCAGAGGTCTAATGATACCATTGTAAACCTGTTAAAATTAATGCTGCAGAGGAAGCAGCTTAGTTAATTGCTTGTGCAAAAATATGGTGGTAGGCTGAACTATCTGACTGAAGCACATCAAAGCCATTAACTATTAACCTTTTGCAAGCTGAATAGTCTTGTGATACTGTGTGGAAATCTGTCCCACAGCTTAGTAGGAGAATTACACATTCATTTCTGGACAAGCAATATAAATAATGGTCTGGAAAATTAATATTGCAGTACAGAAGCAGTCCTCAGTTATTTCAGGTGGTGTTATTCTGTTGAAGTCTTCATTATTACCATGTCTTTGCTTTTGTCTCCTCAACTTCACTTGGGAAGCGCTGTTACTTAGTTGGTGAATGTCGGTTTCTGTTTGGGGCAATAGTGTACACTGATTTATTGCTGTGCGATGTGTGAAAGGGAGTTTTCTTTTCAGGCTTTTCAATAAGGGAAGAGCATTGAACTTGCTAAATGTGTGCATGCATCCAAGTGTGTACTGAGTTCAACTCGGCTTCTTTCAGTCCATTCTGCACGCTCCTTCATCACCTTGGTTTTCTCTTTGAATTGTAGTACTTCTCAAGAACAATTTAAATTCAAGCTTGTGTTTCCAGGAGGCTGATGGTAAACATGATGTTTTTCTCCCCTTTCCCTTTCTTTTCCTTTTTAGTCATGATGTTGGTATTACTTGGTTTCCTTTTACTGCAACAGCTAGAGAGATGTTACGTGACTTACTGCATTGTGAAGTCATATTGGTGCGTTGGGAGGCACGTTGGACCGAATGCCAGATGTGAATCTCACCCTTGCACCTGTTGTGGAGCAACAAACTTCAGACCTTAAACTGATATCCTGGGCTGCTGATGCTCTTGCTTCTTGCCTTTTATAACTGTTGGGTTCATTGGATGCTGTGTAGCTTGGCTGTGTAACCAACAAATCCCATGGGTGTTACCAAGCACTCATGGATATTTCTAATACCTTCTCTTAACGAAAGCTGCCTTGTTGCTGTTGTCCTTTGAATACCATTTCTGCTTTGGCTGGAAGGAGGCTTGCTGTTTTTTCCAAAACCAATCCTAACTTTGCCACTTCTGCCTAGCAACAGCATTAGAGATCTTAGGGCTAATGCCTGCTGCTGGCTGAACATGTGAGTTTCCAGTAGAGTTTTGCATCCTGATCTTTGCATTGAACCCCCAATAATGCAGTTCTAGGGGTTCCTGTGAAGCTGCTTGGTGAAGGCCTTCAGGGAGAAGCTGCAGGCCTGATTGCTGGGTGATGGACATGAGAAGATGGAGCCTAGTACCTGTAACTGTAAAGCTCAAGTGTCAGTGGGACACAGACTTACTGTGCAGGCATCAGCTAGTCTTTGGCTAACTATGGGAATGATCCAAGATCATTCTGCCAACTAAGGAGGGCTGAACTGTGAAGCAGCTCCATTTCCTTGGCCAGCAGTGCGTAGACCAGGAATGCTGGTCAGTGATATTTGGTTTTAACCTTTTTGTCCTTCCTGTCTGTTCCTGTCCCACACATTGAGTAGGACCATGCTGTAAACACTCGCTGATTTTTGAGCCTGATTTTCAGATGAAAGCTGACAGGCCTGCTAGGTAAATAGTAACATTTATATTCTAATTTCTGGAGTTACAGGGATCAGCTGCAAAGTATTAGCACCGCTGTACAGTATGTCCTCTGTTATTTAAAAGTGAGGATGATGAATAGGTTCAGTTAGTTGAGGTTTCAAGTAATCTAGGGCAATTTTCAGTGTAATTAATACATGTCAGGAATTTGACCCTTGTGGAGATAACAAGGAGTTCTGGATATCACTGAGGTGATCCTGTAAACAAGTTATGAAGATTGTGCCAGAAAACTGCCTGCACAGGACAGTAGCACAAGGTAATAAAATCTCTCAACTTCTGATCTAGAAAAATGATTTATACAGCTTTTACTTGACATACGCAGAAGTAGAAAATCCGCTTTATTTTTGCACAATACTCGGATGTTTTCTTTCATTAAGTTTCTCCTGTTACCCCTAAAGAGGTCAGGCAGAAGTTGCTTCTTAAACCATAACAACTGCATGAAAAGCATAACTTGAAACATCCTGGGAGTCCACATGCATCAGACACAGATAGACTGTTTCACTGTGCTGTTGATTTTTAAAGAAAATACAAGCAAATTAAAAAACAACTGACCAAACAGAACACTCAAAAAAACCCCAAACCGAAAACCCTATGGGGTTGATACTATGTATTGGAAACTGTACTTTTTACAAGGACATATAGTAATACAACTTTTTAGAAAGACAATGGGTAATAGCTTTAAACGGAAAGAAGGTTGATTCAGATTGGACATTAGGAAGAAATTCTTTACTGTGAGGGTGGTGAGGCACAGGCTGAGGTTGCCCAGAGAAGTTGTGGCTGCCCCATCCCTGGCAGTGTTCAAAGCCAGGTTGGATGGGGCTCTGAGCAGGCTGGTCTAGTGGAAGGTGTCCCTGGCCATGGCAGGGGGTTGGAATTGGATGATCTTTAAGGTCCCTTCCAATCCAAACCATTCTGTGATTCATAAAAAAATTATGAGCAAATGCAGAAATTGCATCGGTCATTGGCAAAACTAGTTGCAAACTGGTAAATCAAATGGATGGTCCCTGGGAAATGCTGTCAGAGATTTTATAAAAGCCTATATAGAGGCAAAACGAAGAAAGTAAGTAAATAAATAAATGTGCACCAAAAGAGCAAGTAAAATTCATTACAAAAGTCAGTGTTTAGTAACAGTCTTACGTAAGAAAGTAACATGGCAAAGTTTGTTATAGGAGGCTGGGGTTTGTTTTGTTCTGGTTTTCTTTAAGGAGCAGTTAGCCTAGTTTGATCTTCCTCCTTAGTGTGCATGCCTGTATGTTATTTTTACAGTGCTGAATAGTGACTGGGTGGAATCTGATATGTCAGTGGACTAGAATTTTAGACAAGAAAGAAGCAAGGTAATTACATCCTCTCAGAGAAATATTGCAGTCAAACAAAAATTTGAGTAAGGTATTAGCAGAATCATATTAGAATGGGTGATACTTTATCTTCAGCAATGCCACACCAGTTGTTCCTTGATCTGTCATTCTGTCTAAAACAGCCAAAAGAGGAAAAGCCAATCCAATATTATGATTATTTTGAAGGGAGTTTAGGAGCTGTATCTTCAGATGTGCCTGCCCTCAGTTTTTGAGTGTAGCAGATCTTTGAATGATAGAGTTGGCAGTGATCAAAACCTGTTTTCCTGCAAAGTAAGTATCAGCTTCCTGGTACGGGTCTCCTTTATCCCTTTTATGCTAGACACTACGTGGCATCTGAAGTCTCTGCCTTCAGAAGTTTATAATTAAGAAACAACACATAGATGCAGTTAGAAAGAAAACAGAGAAACAAGGTATTTGTTGGCACAGTGTTATCAGCAAACCTGGGATCTAACTGCTGTTGGCTCTTCAAAGCATAACTGTAATGCAGAATTTTTGGGGGGATAACGGGGTAGTTCTAATGAAATTTGGAGGCTACTCATAAGCATGAGGACCGTGTGTAAGAAAATACAAAATCCTAAATCTGCCTGGAGTCAGCACCCACAGTATTAGATTAAGTTGGCTAGTTCCTGGGGGTGTTTGAGACCTTAAATGCTCTTTAGTCTTTACCCTCTGGTTGATCAGAGATTAATCACTTGCTTTTTTAAATACTGTTACCCAATCTCTTGAGCCATGCAATCCTGATTAAAATTTACTTTCTAAAATATGATCTTAGAGAACTGAAACTTCTTGGATTCCAGACTTCCACATATTTTTGAAGAACTGTGAGTTCTTAGTGTTCTCATACTTGCATAAAAAAATTCTTGCAGATACTTTATCTTCCCATGAATAGTTCACCTTGCTTATTCTATTTTGTTTGGCTGAAATTTGATGAGCAATATTAGAAATCCAGCAGTTAAGCCTGTGTACAAATTATTATGTAAGCAAATTGCAGATTGAGAACTTCAAAGGCTGTGGCAGTATTTTCCATGACAGCTTCCAGTATGATTTACTCTCTTTGTATAAGTGTACAAATATTCTTGTCCTTTGTAACTTTACAGTACGAGTTGGAGGAATAAAAGAACCAGTCTGAAGTTAGGAAGTGGATGGGAAGTAAATAAGAGGAAAAACAGTCAGCTGCTCTATTCAGGGTAATGGAAGGTGGAGTTTGGGATATGACAGAGAATGGAAAACCCTGGATAACCTCTGTGTTGTGGGTGTGGGCAACTTACTGAACAGTCTGCTTGGGCTTGGCTGCAGCATCTATCACCCTGGCTCAGCAGAGCCACAGGACAGCTCTTGCAGGATTGCTGCTCGACACCAGCATCTTTCCCATTCAGGGACAAGTGGCCCAAAGGCATGAGATCAGTTTAACAGTGCAGCATAACACATTTAGGGATTTCCAGGTAGCAAAAAAGCTCCGGGAAGCAGGCACTGCTCATGCACTGCTAACTCCAGGATGTCTGTACTCATATGCAGAGCACTGGGCATGCTGAAGGCCCTGTACAGCTCTGGGCTGACTGGCATGTACATGTACTTGGACAAAGAACACATGTGCCCCAGGGTCTGGTATCTCCTGGGTGATTGGACTCCTTGTGCTGCAGTTTGGGCAGTGTTACCATAACATCTAAGGCAGTTGCATAGCCCTGTATCCCCTGTATTTAGATGGGGCTACATCTGTTGACCTTGTAAGCCCAAAGTAGCTCTTAGTAGGGTCTCTAGATTTAAGGGCTGATTAGCTTTAGCACAGTGCTGAGCTTCAGCTAGGTCTCTCCATTCAAGCAAGGCAATACTGTCTGATAAATACTCCCCAGCTGCTAGGAAAGGCAGCACAGAGGTGCTTGTCAAAGCCATTAAGTCCCACTGGCCTTGAGCTGATTTTGGGTAGCCATGCATAACATTTGCATTCTCCAGAAATCCACACCTGCAGGAGTAGTTTGGAGACATGTGAGCTGGCTGAGGACTGGGGCTCTGCAGTGCTTTAAATCAACTAAATTGCTGGCAGCTTCTTGTTGGCTCTGGAGCTAGTACAGCTGCTTTCACAGCCCATGGAGCCTGGCCTAATAATCTTGCTGGGCTCTATTGGTTCTGCTGTCTAGATATACCTGTCTCTGAACAATCAAGTGAACTCCTGAGTCCCATCCCTCTGTTGAGGAAATGAAAAAATATTTACTTTTAAATTTACCTTTTTTCTTTATGCACTCTCCATCAGCTAAGTCTTACCCCAATCTGTAGAATGTAGCTTTAAATTGCGAAGGTTTTCAGAAGTACTAGGCGAGGAGTTGGAAACTTGTTGTTTGAGGGTGAATGAACATCTCTGCTAGCCTTATGCGTGACTGCTCTGAGCAGGAGCCACAGGTTATACCCAGGTAAGCTCAACTGTAAGCACAGTTGGCCGTTTTCCTCTACACACAAAAGGTGATCTCAAGTTTGGTTAGGACAGAGGACAGAGTATGAACTGAAGTTTTAGGGATGAAGTTAGTGATAGCTGATTTGCTTCCCCTTTCTTTTCCCTTCACCAACAAATGTGACAAGCTATTTCTGCCATCTCCAATCCTTAGCTCCTCTTCCTGAAGACTTGGTGTGATTCACGTATTCATTTCCCTACCCTTGTTGCTTTGTGCATCCCTAGGGGAGAGTGGATGATGCAGAAGTGTGCCTTGAGTACACCACTGATGTGTTGACAGAAAATTTAACAACAGGAGTATCTGTCCCATAGGAGAAGAGATCCTTTGCTGTCCTCTGCAATAGGAATACACTATATTAAAGAAGAGCTCCTTTCTTTCCCTCTTGTTTTAACCATTGATTTTATTCCCATTTATTTGAGGAAATTCTGCTTCTTAAATACAGTGTGTTATTATATTACGTTTTATTCCTCCTGAAAGCTTAGACTTCCCAACTGCAAATGACTCTGACATCCAGATGTAATCCATGAATCCTGCTTTCCAAATGGCCCTTCAAAGGCATATCTGCATGACCTCTGCAGGCTTAATGAACACTAGTAATTTAAGTTGGCTATTCTGCATAGTCCATCTAGGTTTGCAGCTACCATAGCTTCCTGAATAATTGTGCCAGTTCTTCAATTATACCTAAGGGAATGCTTTACTGATGGTTGAAAAAGGCTGGAAAATAAATTACTGCCAGACTGTTGGGTAGCTCATCTTGTCTTGAATATTTGCCACTAAAAAGCTCCAAACTGGAGATATTCAAGATGACTGACAGTTATGGCCATAGACACCAAATGTATGTTTTCAAATATGAGAAAGAAACAACGGATACATGGATTGGGTGTTGTGGTATTTAGTAATTTAGGCAGTTACACTGTATATGGTTGAAGTTAAGATAGGGCGCTGATTTACTTAGCACTTTTTTGCACAGATATTTTGTCTGTAAAATACACTTGGAGCAAATTGAAAGTTATTGATTTTCTTCCCCTTCCTTTTCCTCTCCAAATCATTCTAGACATCTAAATGTGAAAGCTTTCTATTTATTTTTTTTTAATGGAAGTAAAAACAATAATGTAGGTTTTCCAAGCAGAATGTGCTGGAACTGCATTCAGTACAAAAAACCAATTAAAAAAATTAGTGGGTTTTGGACTTGAACAGCTTCTTTTGGAAGTATTTGCAAGGAGACCCCAACATGTGCATTAAAGAAGTCTAGTGTGTTTTATGTGATGCTGGCATGAAAATGCAAAGCTATGAGTGGGAGGAAAATGTATGTCAGGTATCATGTAACAGCAGCAAAGAGAGTTCTGATGTTTATCAAACCTTGAACACCACAGATTATTAAAACATATTCCTGGGCAATAAAGAGTAGATGTTTAATTTGAAAGAAGAAATGGAATTTGTTGCTTTTTTTGCAGAGGTCGCGAACTGAGCAGGAATGAGTCCTCCTTGGCGGTTTCACTATTTTGCTGTTTGCCTTGGGGAACAGAGATTTGGTCTGATTTTAACAGCTACTGCCAGGCCCCCGGCCCCCACAGGCAGCTTTCTTGCATCTTTTGAGGCCCACCTACAGCAGCTGTACTTGGACATTGGGATGCAGAGGCCCTTCAACAACTTCAGCTGCATAGTAATATCCTAATCCTTGTGTAGTGAATTGCTGTCTCTGCCGAGAGAAGTCCAAGTACTGGCCAACTGTTACTATTTTTGGCTATAAATGGAAGGTAGATTTGCTTATGTACCAAGCAAAAGAGAACATACCACATAAAAGAGCAAGAAAGTAAAGTTATGTTTACTTCATCACAGGTTGAGAAGTAATTTTTCCAGATAGTCATCTCTGAATATGCACACGGATGTACTGCTTATGCTTTAAGTTACCTTTACTGGTTTATAATAGATTATGCTGGTCAGGTAACTGATTACCCTCAGACATACCTTTTCAGGTGGTCAGGCTCATGATGCACAGGATTTGTCCTCATTTTCTAACCCCCTCCATCTCAAAGGTCCTGTGGCAAGTTGCATCTCCCTGGAGTGGGGTTCCTTGAATAGTCAACGCTGCTCTTCCTGGAAAACAAGGCTATTTTCTCTACAGTCAAGTCAAAATATAGAAAGCACGCATTGGGTAACAGTGCCCTGAGGTATCAAATGTGATCAAAGGGATCTCATGAGGCCTGCAGTCTGCAGGCAGAGAAAGGAAGGCAGGGTATGTGAAAAAAGGCAGTATCTTTTAGCAGACCTGTTAGTATAATTGAGGAAACATCAAATAAATTTTAACATATACATTTGCTTTGCATAGGCAATCTTCTTTATCAGCATAGAACAGTATCTTTGCAGGAACACATAAATAGCTTTTTAAAAGCATATGTTGTGCCTTGGCTTAACATACAATTACCTTGGCAGAAGTCAGGAAAGGCGAAGGTTTATTCAGCAGTGTTTTGTTGTAGTTGATGGCTGCACATAACACCTAAAGGGCTTCTTTGTGTTGGAGCTTAAGCTATTTGTAGCGTTCCTCTGGATTACCCCAGTACTGCAGTTTTTGGGGTGTATCACTCAGGAGGTAATTCAGCTTTATTTCTCTATGAATTTCCTTGGGTTTTTTTTTTTGGTTTTTTTTTTGGTGATAAACACAATGATAAACTTTAACAGTATGTCCAGTGAAAAACCATACTTGCCAATACTTAATGCTTAGGTTAGTTTCTTTGGTGGTTCCATTGCTTGGGCCCCCCTGACTTCCAGGCTGGTGTTGCTTTCATGGTATTTGGTGTAGTATTTCTCATGACTTGCAACTTTAAATCTAAAGTGTATGTATTTTTTGTTTACTTTAAGCAGTTTGTTTGGGATTGCTGCATTTGAGAGCTTCCAAATCTGTAGTCAGACTGTGTGCTTTCCGTAATGCTTTATCATGTCCTGATAATCACACACAAATAAACCAAAGTAGGAAACAGCATGTTCTCCTTAGTTGTGAATTTCTTGCCTGTTCTTCATGTTTTGCTGTAGAATTCAGCTGTGGGCCAGCAGCCACGCATTCTTTGAGAATGGAGAGTGCCCAGTTTCCCCAGGAGGATGTCCTGAGGGAAACATTGTGGCACTACCTGTGGTTTCAGGGTTACTTGACATCTGTGTTTAGGTTAGTCATACTCTCAGCACTCCTAATGTGAGTGCAAATAATGGTCAAATTTGTCTTCATGACCTTTTTTTTCCTCCATCAGATAGACAGCAGAACTACTGTTAGGAGTTTGGGTAAGAAGCTGCCCCAGGTGCTAAGCTCCAGTTGCACTGAGAACATGATTGTTGTGATGTTTCTTTCAGTCTTGTCTTTTCTGTAGCTCCTGCCCCAACCCACTCTGCAGTTAAGTTTTGTACTGACCCACTTCATAGCCCAGCCAACAAGGCAGTGATGCAAGTAACAGTCCTTTCCATCACAGCAGATGGAACCATGCTTTGCTTTTTTGGTGGTGTCTTTTCTTCCTTCTGGTTTTACCCACCTGACTCTAGATTTTCAAGGTGAATTCCCAGCAGCTTCTAGGAGTGTTTGCCTGCAATTCACTGTATGTGAGTTTGTTTTTAACCCTGCTGTTGCTGAGCTTTATTCATCTAAGATGTGGAAAGTGAGTAACGGAAGAAATCATGAAACTGAGGCACAAACATTCACAAGTCAAGTGCTATCATCCTGGACTAAAAAGCTGTGGAGAAGGGGTGGAAAGGAAATGTCCTCTTCCTTGGCCGCAGCATGGCTTTTACCATACACTATGGCATCAATAGGCAACCCCCTTTCCAAGACTGAGTGAAATCTGACATCTGGCTGACATCTGGCTGTGATTTCATTAGCATTGGAGCCAGTGAATAGCCTGGAAATGCTTTGGGCTTTTTTCCCTGCCTGCCTATGTTCTGTCTTCATTGCTGTAAACAAAGCCATCTTACTCAGGGTGTATCTTGGGTTTCGGCAAATCTGATTGCTCTCTCCCCCAAAGACAAGGATGTTGACTGAGCCCCCATTTGTTTAAATGTTTTGTTTGTGTCTTGAGGGATAATGACCTGATGCAGCAAGGAGAAATATCAGGACCTGCTTAACTAGTGAAGTCATAGGGTCAGCCTTGTGCTCGTGCTGTGTGCACCCCTCCCACCCTCCCGTGGTTTGCTCTTGCCTGTTGAGTTGAAGGCTGCTCTTGCTCATGTTCTTTCATATGGTCCCCTCCCATTATTTTCTTCTCTCTTTCCCTGTTATGCTTCCCCCTTCCTGCAAGGTCTCTTTCCTCCTTTTGTATCATACCATGCTACATGGAATTTCATCTCAATTTAAAAAATTGCAGAAATAAGACACATCATCCATTCTGTGACCAGCATAACGTGTTCACTACCTTCACCAAGACCTTCAGTGCCCTTTTATATTCTGAGCTCCTTGAATTTGCTTTTCACTATACACAACATGGCCATTCTTGTTTGGAGATTTTAGTATTTAACCGTCATGCAAATGATAGTAATGCACTGCATTGTATAAGAAGCTTATAAATGTGGTTGAAATTTGTTACAGGGCAAAGATCGTAGAAGGCAAAAAATCTGATGGTGAAGGACAGAGGAAGGAAAATTTGGAGACAATTTCCTGAGTAGTGCTGCTGTAGTTCTGATTTGCTCAAAGAATTACAGGCTTTTGATCTTAAACATTGTGCTTTTTGGTATCTGGAGGACAGTTTGATTTGCTTAACACATTTCATTTATTTTGGGCTTCTTTTTTTTAGAGTCCCTTCCCCTCCTCCTCTCCTCCGCCCATCAACTCACATGGTGTAATTTTGAGGGGGTTTTTTGTTGCTGCTTATTTTCATTCTATTAATGTAGATTGAATGTGCTTGTGTTTTATACGAGACTAATGATTAGAATTAATAGCAAAAGATTTTGCTGAATGCCAAAAATGCTAAGGGTAGCTCTCTGAAAAGATGAATTCTTTCCTTTGACCTGTTTTCCCTTCATACTATCAAATGAGGATAAGGTTTATACTACCAAAGTAGTGTAAAGTAGTGGTATCAAAGTTGTGCACTATCTTCTTGCTGTAGGCACTTGCAGTTTTCCAACCTACTAAGTCTGGTTGGAAGCAGCAGGATCTCAGCACCTTGGTAGGAATTTGGCACTTTGCACTGGATATTGGGGGTCTGGTACTGAGCATCTTCCGGCAGTCTTAGATGTTACCTGGAGATTGCTTAGAGGGGTCTCTGGTATGTTTGGTGTAGTTGCAGTATACCTCTGACAGACCCATTTTCTTCACAGAGGTTTTAAGTTTTTTTTTTTTTTTTTTGCCTTTTCCTTAGAGGAGTGGGGCTGTTGTTTGAGGAGACACATCTTTTCCTTGTGGATGACCCAAAAAGAAGTAGGAAAAAGCTTGGCTTTCTTTGCAAAGAGAGTCTTTGCCACCTCCTCTGCTGAGATGTGAAAGGTCCTGCTTGTCAGGCTTTCTGGCCTGTGGTGCTGCCGGCAAGCTTGGCCTCTCTCCCAGTGACTCCTACAGCCCTCCCTGCCTTCGGAGCCGTTCAGTTTCATCTCAGGACAGCGAGCGTTATTGTTGCCGTTTTAACTGAATCATCTCTGCATTCATTCTCTGGACCTGCTTTTTGCCTTCGGGGCTCAGACAGTTCCACACACAGTGATTGTTTTCCTCCTGGGGGGTGTCGGGGCTGCTCCGCAGTGGTGGGGGTGGAGTTTGGGGTTCGCAGCCCCACCATCAGCAGCTGCGGGGCTCCCAGCCAGCCGGCTGTCATTCCTGCTGCTCCGCGGGGTTACTGCTCTTCGGGAGGCGAGGATCAGGCCAGACTGACGGGCCGGTAAGTCCTGCTTTCCCTCCCCGGTCCCAGGGTCACTCTCTGGTTTTCCCCACGTAGCATTTAATTTTCATTAGCTAAGGCTGCTATGTGTCCGGATCCAGGGTTGCATGAAGCCTTGTCTCCCCGTACTGTACTGGTGGTGCTCGCTTCAGTGCTGGTGGGCTGTCATCCTCCACCTTCTGGAGGTAAGGTTCCCGAGTTTCTAAGTGAATGTGTCCTGACTACGACGGAGCTCCTTCCAAATCTACTGATTCGGAATTTGCCACAAAAAACGTCTTCTGAAGTGTAGTTTTACTGTGTATACAGTAGAGCAAACTATATAAACTGTGGAACATTATATAGAGACTAAAACATATGCATACAGTAAAACATAAAAAGTAAAGCAGATTGGATAAATAATAAAGAATATATATGTGTATATTTGTGTATACACAAATATATGTGAAAAGTTCCCAGCTTTTCTCATAAAAGTTTTTTCCTGGTGGATTTGAACGGAATGTTTCAGTGTTTCCTTTCCACCTGCTTGTGAATCAATCAAGATCCGTTGCTTTTATATTAATAAATTATCACCACTAATTATTTATAGAAAATAGAAAAATTAGGGAATCAGGAAGAAATGCTGAGAATAAACTAAAGGTTTTTGAGAGTCTGTATTGGAAATTGTTCAGAAAAGCAGTTTGGAGATATATTTTTTAGAAATCTTCCAACTTATTCTGGAGCAGGGAAAATTTCAGCTTTCCAGAAATGAAAAAGGCCACCTGTTTGTCCGCAGCTGTCCTGCAAAACAGCACAGTGCCACCGGCAACTAATAATATCCCCAGCTCTTCGAAGTGGCATGCACTTGGCATTTTGTTCAGCGTTCTGTGCAGACGTACAGCTTGGCTTGCTTTTGTTTTCCCCGAGTTTATCTGTGTATCTCATCCAGGCCGTGATCTGACAAACGATGGTTCTGCAGTGATAAGCTGCAGGTCTGGTTTGCAGCATGAATACAGTGAGAATATTTTGTGTACTATTGTGGCAGATGAAAGGAATGGAAGTGGGCCAAATTCAAGCTGTTTGCCGTTGCATCTGATCAGCAGATCCTATGGAGAGAATTTGCCTGCTGTGAATATTTGATTCTCGCTAGCTTGAACTATCATGTGTGTTGGCAGTGCTACTGTGTGAATTCGCGGTGGCTTTCCAGGGTGTCTGTCCTTCACTAGTGCCAATTTATGTGCGTTTTTTTTACAGAGTTCAGGGTTTTGTGCTCCATTTCATGTGTGAGGAAAATGACTTAATGCTGTGCAATAAACATTTTTTAGTATTTATAACACATGGGTTATCATTCTTTTAAAAATAGGGGGGGGGGAAGATTATAAATGAGCAGCATTTTTACCTCTCTCCGCCTTTGTAGAGGTATGTAACCCCTCTGCCTCCCATTGTCTGTGCATTGCCTGCAGCTGGTGTCCTGGCAAAGTGATTTTGTAGAGGTGAGTCTGTCAGATTATGCACCAGAAGGGCAGAAAAGTTGATGGTATTGAAGTGTAGTTTTCAAAGCAAGAGCTGCTTTCCCTTCCTTCCCATGCATCCTTCCAGTTCAATTCTCAGAGTCAGTGTCCTGCACCCCTGTTTGTGCATCCCTGCTTCTCTCTGGCCCTTCTTGCTGGTTTGTGGCTGGCTTTGCCTGAGGGTTTGTAGTGTTTTGTGTGTTGATTATTTTCTCTGAAATTCCATATAGCAAAACATTAATAATTTTTTTTCATTTCTAATACTCGTAAGTAAATGACATTGCTTACAGTGCTGATCTAGCAGTAACTGTCAGGACTCTGCTTAGGCAGGCAGAAAAGGGCTGGGGTTTAACCCATCAGTGCATCCTGTGCTTGTGTCTGCTGTCGCCACACTGAAGCATTTGTTTTCTGTAAGCAGCCTGTTTAGTTTATGTCACTGTATAGATACAGCATAGATAAAATTTTATAGATGCCTATAGATTATAAATGAATACAATTATAGATATCTATATATTCACAAATATAAAATTTTCTAGATTAAAAAGGAGATAAAATTTGCAAAAGAAGTTTAGACTATAACCTGTAAGCTCACTGTTCCTCTGGGTGCATGAAGGACAAAAGCCAGAAAAATATTTTTGACTGAATAGTGGAATGGGCTGAAACTGAGAGGAGACAGCATGAGACAGTTGCAGGTCCCCTGGGGCTGTAGGAAATGATGTGCTGACCAAGTGACCACCCCCCTGTCTACTCCAACTCTGCAACTGCAGCAAGTAACAGCTGAGAGAAAGGCAATATAATTTCAATTTAGTATGTGGAGGCAGTGTGCGTTAGTGCCTTGTAGGGGCCTGCCGGAGGGACTGAGTTCGGGTTGTGTGTCTTCTGAGACCACTGTAAAAGATACCACCCTGTTAGCTGAGGCATGGCAGCTGGCCACGCTGCCATCCTTGCCATTGCAGTGTGACCCATTTGCATGACCTCTTTAACTCTGCCAAGTCATAAGGAGCTGGGCATGCACATTAGATGTGTGGTTTCAGTCATTTATTTAAACTAAGGATGTTTTATATCCATTGCTGCTTATAAGCCTTTTCTTTTTTCTCCTTTTTTTGGCATTGTAGGGGACTACAAAAAACATAGTTACAGCTGACACATACAGAAATATAATTTCTCTCAAAAAATAGAAAATATAAGCAAAATTTTCTGAGAACTGAAGAAACCAGAAACCAGGACTTAGCCTATGCAAGGTGTAGTAAGCCTGAAAGAAAGCTGTGCTGGGAGCTGGCTCTTAACAATAAGACTCCTTTCTCCTTTTAGTGGCTTATGAGGCATTTCCTCTAGAGTCTCAAGAGAACTAACACAAATCTCAAGTGTATTGAAGTGAACTAGGAAAACTTTAGTATGAGGTACATTTTTTGGCTTGGGGATAGGCAGCCTAGGCAGGTTTACCTGAGTTTCTGTAACTTGCAAACAATTTCTTTGTTGGCTTTTTTGGGTTTGTTTGTTTTTTTTTTTTTTTTGTAATCTTTTTAAACAAGTTGCCATTTTTAGGACCACTGGGGAATAAAAACTGTGAGAATGTTCACAAAAGCAAAACCTTTTCAGTGCTCACTGGTTGCATCTTGTTGGCATGTATGGTTAGTTGTGCCCACAGAAGATACCAGCTTTCTGAGGAATTGTTTGGGGAATGGTTTGACTGTTGGCAAATGCTATCATTATGATGACCATCAAAATAAAAGCATGTATGAAAACAGGCATAGGGTGGTGGCACTGGGGTTTTTTGGAGCAGTGGGCATTTGTTCATCAGCAGAAGAACTGAATTTCCAAACTACATGGCTGCCAAAAAGCTGATATTTTTGTTACTGCTTCGTATAACTTGGATGTGAACTTTTGGCATGAAGATGGATGCAATTAGTTACTCTTGGAGTTGCCCCTATGTTGATTGTTTTCTAAACCTATTAGGTTACCCCGTCCTGTATTTCCTGTATATTTTTGTTAGGAAATATTGTTAGGGACTTTTTTTATGCTTTTGCATTTTTATTGAATTTACACATTGCACCACCCACCATTTGGAAGTGACCAGAACTGTCCTGCATCAAAGCCTAAACACAAGAGTTCTTCATGATGCAGTTGGAAAATTATAATGCAAACAGTAAGCCAGATGGAGAATTTTACAAGCAACTTTTCATGTCATGAATGATGCTGTCTCTCTAGGTTATGGGCTCTGCTCTTTCAGCTGCTGTTCCTTTCCCCCATGGCTCCCCTCCAGAGCTGTTAAGTTTCAGCCAGGGGAAAAAAAGGGAGATCTGGGCTCCTCCAAATTTCCAAGTCTGTATTTCTTTGCGGCGAGCTGGTGACGGCGAGCTTTGTGTGCAGGAGTGCTGGCATGCAGAGACCGCAGCGATTAGCATGCTGATTGCTGCGCCCCGACAGAATAAACAAGGCTGCTGTCACCAAGCTATGGCCATGCCACCCAAACAAAGACCCAGGGGCAGATGCGGGGAGAGCCCTGCTCACGAATCCTCTGTCATGCAGGGTGGGCAAGAGCTGAACACTGCCCAGGCTCCTCTGCTTCCCAGATTGTACAGAAATGGAGGTCTCTGCCACACGCTGTGTTTCTGCTGCGCTCTAACTCTTCCCATGGCAGTTTACCTCCAGCTGGAGGTTTGAGATGGGAGTCCTCTGTATCAATCTGTACATTATATCATTACTTGTCCACACATCTACCATTGCAGTTGCTGTTCTAGTGGTGCATATATCTAAAAACTTGTTGTCTACTGGCCTTTGAGATTCATCTGCATAAGGAAGATTCACTAGTTCTATAAAACGGGGCGGTGTATGTTCATAAGTTTAAGTATAAACCAAACATTAAATGTATATGCACACATATTGATTTAATCCCCTCAATGCAAACCTATGTGTCATCATTCGTATTTGGTTTGAAAGAGGCTTTTATCAGTTTCTGCTTAACCTCACTTAGTTATTTTTATTTTTTACACTCTGAAAATTATAAATCCTTCATAAAAACTGTTACAAAACTGGTATTTCTTCTTACAGACACTGGTCACATAAAGTGTAGCTGCAAGCATTTTATTTGGGCAGAAGGCACCTACCTCTTTTCCCATTGGCTTCTGGCTGGTTAAGGTTGGAGAGGCAAGAGACCAGTTGTGTTTACTACGAGTAACTGGCTTGTTTGTATCAACATGCAAAATGCGTTCTGAACAAACTGCTTGCTTAAATGGTGGTGGGCTGTTTCATATCTACCCTTCCTGCTCCCTTCAGAAATCCAACCTTTTCTGCCCAGTAACACACTGCAGTTGTGTTGGCAGCCTGCAGCAGTAGGTGGGGAATTTAGCAGGGTTTTTCAGTTAAAGGTTGCCAACATCTGGGTTTGGAAAGAGAAAAGTCAGCAAGCTTGTTGCAGTTACACATCTGAAAAAAAAAAAAAGTTTCATATTTGCTCTACTTTTCAAACAAAACATGTTCTGGCTTCTCAAATTATGTGACTGGAAATGTCTTTCGTTCTTCATTTAGCTAATGATATGACTGTTTGTGAGATGTTACTGAGTTAGGGAGAGATTGGTTTGGTAGAGTTATTTTTTTTTTGATGAAGAGGAGTTTAAAAGTTGGGTTTGTTTTATTTTTGGTCTCTTTTCAGGATAATATCATCTTATTCTTAAGAGGCTGCAAAGAGCTGGGCCTTAAAGAATCTCAGCTTTTTGATCCCGGTGATCTGCAGGACACATCAAACAGAGTAACCATCAAGTAAGTACAACAGCAGTTTGTGATTAGAATGTTACAACCTCAGATGCATGCGATTCAATAGTAAATATTTAAGGATGAGCAAAAAAGGCTGTAGAACTGTCATTTGTATAAAGCAAATAGGAAACTGAGGTTCGGGAAACCTTCGGTGCTGGGAAGAATACATTGTTCTCTCCAACAGGCTTTTTCTAAGGGCTGTTATTTTTCCCAGAGAGATCAACCACAGCTCTTTTAAAATACTGGTTTAGTTAAGCAATGAGATTCTGTGGGACTTAGGGGTTTTCCTGAGTCTGAATTGATGGCATTCTTTTTTGTCTGTCCAACTAATGAACTATGTAGGCTGGGGAAAAAAAATCACAGCTCTGTTATTTCAGATTAAACTGGTTTGAAGATGCATTATAGGACATTTATAGGTCTCTCAGACTCTACGAGGTGCAGACATGAACATGGTGTGTTTATTGTCTAGCAAGAGCTATAGCTTGGGACATGATACTTGGGCTGAAGATGTCTGTGAGAAATGTGTGGACTGGAAATGCAGTTTAGATAGTTTTTCATGGAAACACACACCTACTGCTACACAAATTACCACGTGCATTTTAAAAGGTTCTCCTTCCTATTAGCTAATTACTTTTTTTTTAGGGGGTGAAGTGATTTTTTTAAAATCTCCTTTTAATCAACAGCTTTTTGGCCATGGCATGTACA
This sequence comes from Lathamus discolor, assembly GCF_037157495.1. Classification (NCBI taxonomy): domain Eukaryota; kingdom Metazoa; phylum Chordata; class Aves; order Psittaciformes; family Psittacidae; genus Lathamus; species Lathamus discolor. The sequence goes on along the minus strand of NC_088884.1, from coordinate 140,238,652 downwards.
CATTCCTCACCGTAAAGAGTATAGGTGCTTAGACTATAAAGCTTGTATTTTAGCATTTCACCCCGCAAAGTGATTTAAAACACAGCTGCGAAACTGGCACAAAAAGAATTACTGTCTTCACACAAGCAGGCTTGAATCAAAGTCCATATAGTCATAGACTGAGGTCTTGATTCAGAACTGTTGTCCCTTTCAGGAAATACTTTGTCGTCATGGACTAAAGGAACACAAGCAGTCAAACTGTATTTTATTCTCCTTTGTATTAATAGTGATCAAGTTCCCCACATCCCAAAACAGGGGCACCCCACATTTTCATAAAACTAACAAAATTTGTAGTTGGTGTTATTTAGAAGTTCTCCTGATTTTATTTCTTTTTTGGTCTGTCATGTGTAATATTGAAAAGTTACTCCTCTACAGACAAGCAAATACTGCTGAGTTGATTGAATGGCCTTGTTTCCTTTGGCCAAAAAGATCACTAATGAAATCCTGGTCAGACATACCCATTTTAGAGAAGTATATGGAAACAATTTTCTAAATTTCAGGAGCATTCTATTTTTATTTTTATTTTTTTCCCCTTCTGGCAGTGGAAGCTGGGCAAGTTTTCATGGTGTTCAAGCACTGGGAAAATTCAAATGTTCTTAAAATCAAATTGGCCACTTTCCTTGTTTTAAGGAATAGGCTCCCATTTTTTTGCTGCTTTCCAAGTTTCTTCTCACCTGTACATGCCAGTGAGAGGGGACTATGTAGCATATTTCTTCTTAATCTGATAATACTGCAGATGCTTCACAATGTCATGTAAAGTCATGACAATGAGTAGCTGGAGGGAGTCGCAAAACAATCCTTATCTCCGTATAAAACCATGATCTCCATATGAAACCAGAGAGAAAGAGTCTTTCTGATCAGAAGCTTGATCTTTTGGGGTTGAGGATGGTGGAGTACCCCAGAGGAGGCAGGTTGAGAAGCTGGGACTAGCATGGAGCTCCAAGGAGAGCTGTCCAGCACAAAAGCAAATTAAACTAGGAGTAATAAACTCCATGGAGATGGCTTGGCCTTCTTCTGAATATGCTGCTGGATACATGTGAAGTATCTCACTGCAATGGATTTTTTTCTTCCCCCATCAACTCTTCAGAGAAAGCAGCTGTGGAAATGAGCCAAATGTTTCCCTAGCACTGTCCAAGTTCACACTGAGTAACTGAGTTGAGGTGTACAAGCCAAAGCCATGACTGTTGTAGAGAAATATATTCAAGACTGTCTTCTGCTAGCTAGTTCCCAAAGCATGAAGGTGATTTTTTTCCCCCTCTTTGAAGATTTTGGGGTTTTCTTAAATATGGTTAAAAGGGTATTTGTTCTTTGGTACAGGATGAATATGACATTATTGCACATGATTAAGATAATGACATTTTTAATCATTTTTTTTTTCATATAAATGTTAATTGAGGTATGCATTGGATCTGGTTTTTTTGGATCATTCAGCTTGTAAAAGTTATGAGCTAATCCTGTGAAGAATGTCTTCCTTACTTGTTAAACAAGACTCTTTTCCACTGCTATTTTATTAAGAAAAGAAGTCCTGACTGTTTCATTTTTCTTAGCATGTGAGTATTGGTGGATAAAATTTTGTCTTTAAAAAGTTGTTATAAAAAGAAATATGTTTTAGCCTGTTTATGAATAAGTCTGGTTTTAGACTTTTGCTATTCTAACAGATTTAAGTACATTTAACTTTGGTTTTGTCAGGTAACTATTAATGCTGAAGCGAGCTTACTGCTCTAGTAGAAAGCAATTCTGTTATAATCAGGAGACAATCTTTACTAAATCTGAACTAGTCTTAGTTGATTTTCAGCACCTGAATGTGATGCACGTTTCCTCCATTCATTTTTAATGGTTTCTTTGCTGAATTTTGAAATGTCATTTATGTTTGCACAGATTTTGTGCTTTGTTGTTTCTAACATGAAACTTCTACCCTTTGATAAACATTGGTGAAAAAGTAAATTGAGAAGGATGACAATGTTCAGTCTTGAGTCCTCAAGTATGCATTAAAAAAATGAATATGTTTTCCACAGCAGGTTCTGTTGTAAATGGCAGGATTTTTACTGCTTCACCCATCTACTTTGTTCTTTGTGATGCTTTTTTCCACAGAAGAACCCACTCTGTTTCCTTAATGTTTGGTGATGATTTCCTCAGTCTCCTTTGCATGTTTTGTTGCTTTCAGAATCAGTATGGGCTGCATAATTTATCACAGAGCAGAATCCGACTGTTGGATTACTGCAGAACGTATTTTAGCAGAGAGGACTTTCATCTTGTTTTTTGAAGAAATCAGCAATTCTATTTAAAGGACTTTTTGGCACTGTCCTACTTTACTGTGGGACCATTATAAACACATTTTCTTTTTGTACTTCCGGAATTCTAAGTTAATGATTGAAGTAATGGTGACAAAATACTCCCATGTTACGAATAAATGAATGTGTGAACTACATCTTCTTAGCTTTCACGTGTTTCCAGCCAGCAGAAGCATTCTGCAGGCTTTTGTTAGGGAGAAGGTGGCCTGCTCCATACATGCTCTTGGAAAATGTGTCTTCTTTCTTATAATTTTTTCTTCTCTTTCTTTTTTTCCTGTGTGCGCAACCAGGAACATTGACTGTAGTAGGAAGCTGAAAAATGTAAGTACATCACTTGGAGTATTTTTTTTTTTTTTTTATTAGTCTGGTTAATCCTGTATTTGGCCTGAGCAAGAATTGTGCCAGTAAAAATTGAGCACAGATGAGTACTGCTGAGAAGTTCTTCTGAATACAAACCTAACCAAGTTTTACTGTACTAGAAAGATACATAGAACTGCAATGGCAAAGCAGCCTTACAATAGAAATAAAATAGAGAAAGTTTGTCTCTTCTTAGGTAAGGGATAAATAATGAAATCTCTGTACTGTCCATTGCAGTATTCACTGGGAACAGTCTGCCTTGCTGATGAAGCTATGCTTCTGTAGCCTTTCATGAATAAATAGGCATAAAGTACATTTGCACAAAGCATCTAAAATGAAGCAAAATGTTTGTTAGATCTGGATGCAGGTCTTTGCTATCAGATTTGCTAGCTTTCTCATTGTTCTTCCAAATAAATTAGTGTTTCCTCAGAAGGCTAATTCCATTTAACTTCAACTTGTTATTAATTTAACCTAGTAGCAACAATAATGCATCCTATAATTGTGAAGTGGAAAAGAAAATGGCTGAACTTTGTTGGTCTCACAGTTAGTTATTCACATAAAGCCTAGCAAGATGTCTGTCCTTAGTCAGCTATAAACTGCTAGAAATTCAATTTTATATTTGGCTCACATTCCTATAAACTGCTAGGAAATGCCAAGACCTTTCCCTAATAACTTTGCAAGCCAGTAACCATGATGGCAGGTAAAAAAATATGATAAGACCCACCCAAAACACCAATACCCTCCTCTCCCCCCGCAAAAAAAATCATCCTGTGTTTCCCATCATTTGAGTAGTATCTTCTGCATCCAGCACACAAAGTTGTAGGCAGAGAGCTCAGCCTTGGCATTTTAGCACTCTCTTGGGCACTGGCTAAATATCCCTGTACAGATGTCTTGTTTTAAATGTAAAGTTTCAAAAGAATCCTCCACAACATGCTTGTAGGCAATACATGCTTTCCAGGTGCATGATCCTGCAACCTCGGCTGGCAGCCAGTCAGAATTGCTTGCAAATGTTGATAGTATTTGAGGAATAAAAACAAAGAAAACCCATGGATAAAGAAAGGAAGAAGAGAGAAAATGATCAAATGCTAGCAGAAATAAATAAAAATACCACAACCTTCATTACAGAACTGAATGGTAAAATGAATTGGACAGTTTCCTGGTTGCAAAGAATGCTGTATTTGCAAGTGTTCTCACTTAACTTGGGAACATGTACTGTAAGAATTTTTTACATAAATTTGTTGACTAGTGCTGGTTGAAGGAAAACAGCTCAGATAAAGGTTGTTTGAAGATGAAAAAATCCATATTGTTGAAACCACGTCCTTTCACTCAGCACAGTAGTATCAATTTGGATGTAATTTTAAAAACAAAGGGAAAATTTCTGAACTTTATTAAAATGTTGTTTATTTCATGGCATGTATATTACCTAATAACTAAAGGGAAATATAAGATATATTTATATATAAAATATAATATATTTTACATTATGCATCATGGTTGTTTTTCAAAAGGTGATCTGTGTGACACATGCTATGTTCTTTTCTGGCAAGGCCTCAGCTGTGTGTGATTTTGGATATCACACTTATATGAAAAATGAGGATGTTAGAGAAAGTTGAGGAGAAAAGGCCAATCTAAAGTCTAGTATATGTGATTGAGGAGGAAGCACCAAAGGAATGTGGGTGCGTGTTTTAGGGAGGAGAAGTTTAGGAAAGAGATGACTGCCCCCAGAGCCCCTCCTGGGATTTCTCCTAGTCCTGTTTTCTTTAGGTTGCTATATAACATGAATTATATGGCCCTGTTAAAACATAGAATACTGTATTTCTGTTTATTTAACTCTTTTAAGACAGTTAATGGCAACTATTATTTATTATTAGCTGCACATCTTTTCCGCATCAAAATATTTCCTCTTTGTTCTGCAGTTAAATATTTTGCAATGTCATGGAATGTGCCAAATAATGAGCATTAAATGAGAAAGAGCCCTAAGTTCTGAGGTGATGGTTTGGCATTTTTAGCCAGTGCAAAACACTGAACTGAATTGCCCTTGATAATCATAGAATCATACAATCATAGAAGAGTTAGGGTTGGAAAGGACCTTAAGATCATCTAGTTCCAACTCCCCTGCCATGGGCAGGGACACCTCACACTAAACCATCCCACCCAAGGCTTCGTCCAGCCTGGCCTTGAACACTGCCAGGGATGGAGCATTCACAACCTCCCACCAAATTGGTCAGGCAGGATTTCCCCTTAGTGAAGCCATGCTGGCTGTCACCAAGCACCTTGTTGTTATTCATGTGCCTTAGCATGCCTTCCAGGAGAATGTGCTCCAAGATTTTGCCAGGCACAGAGGTGAGACTGACTGGCCTGTAATTCCCTGGGTCTTCCATTTTCCCCTTCTTGAAAATGGGGGTTATATTTCCCTTTTCCAGTCGTCGGGAACTTCACCTGACTGCCATGATTTTTCAAATATGATTGCCAGTGGCTTAGCAACTTCATTCACCAGCTCCTTCAGGACCCGCAGATGGATTTCATTGGGTCCCATGGACTTGTGCACGTTCAGATTTTAAGATGGTCTCGAACCAGGTCCTCTCCTACAGTGGGCCCAAGGTCTTCATTCTCACAGTCCCTGCATCTGCCTTCCAAGACTTGGTTGGTGCAGTCAGAGCCTTTGCCAGTGAAGACCAAGGCAAAGAAGTCATTCAGTACCTCAGCCTTCTCCAAATCCTGTGTAGCCAGTTCTCCCAAGAGCTTCCTCGGGGGTGGCCAACATTGTCCCTAGTCTTTTATTTGCTACGTACCTGTAGAATCCTTTCCTGTTATCCTTAACATCCCTAGTCAAGTTGCTGCTGCACAGGTACCATTAAAGAGAGTGCTTTAAGTGGAGACATATGTGGGTGCAGAGGACTGGTTTTGGACTTACTTGGATTTGACCATCCTGAGCATCTTATTTTCTCCTTTCCTAAAACAAGTGCAACACCAGCAGTGTCAGATTTGTTGCTACCTGAAGGAGTGAGAAAGTACATAGACATTTGCAAGAGCAATTCTTGGCGCTTTTTCCATGCTAGTTTTGAAGTGACTTATGAGTTACAGAGAGAGAACATTGAAGTCAGAACTTGAATGAAACCACTAACTCTTTCTGTGTTAGTCTGATAGAAACAACCAGATGCTTACGGCTTTTGATTAATCTTGGGCTAAGCATTTCTTAAGCTAGTAGAAGCCTGGAAGTAAATGTTCTCATGTCATCTGGTTAATTACATTAAGATGATTAAAAATGAAACTACCTTTTCTGTCCTTGAAATAGGCACGCATTTGAGAAATTTTATTTATTCCATTAGTCTTAATGGTTTTCATTAACGACCACTAATATTAGTATTCTTAGGGATTTTTTCCTATTGGATTTACAGACATATATTTATGTGTGTCTTCTAGACAGTTTTGAATATCTTGCCTAGTTTTACTATTCAGATTTATATTTGCTGTTGATTTTCCAGATAGACTTTACAGTTTAATCTTTTTCTAAAAATACCAGGAAGACAATGTATTAAGTTACATATTCTGTAGGACTGTTTAAATTTTCATAGTTACCCAATGCATTTATATATAACCACTGACAAACACTTTCAATTCTGTTTTATATGTAACAAAGTCACATGTTGCTGTACAGTTTAGAGTAAATGAGAGGTGCTGAAGGGAAGTAAATTTAGGTAAGTGACTGTGTAGATGGCTGCAGTTAATTCATATTAACTTTTGCAGGTGTTAGTCACCATTTATTGGCTAGGGAAAGCAGCAAACAACTGCACGTCATATAGTGGATCAACCCTGAACCTGAAGGAATTTGAAGGTTTGCTGGCGCAAATGAGAAAGGTATCTTTTTGTTGTTTTGGGATTGGAAATTTCATTTGACTTATTACTCCCATAAATAACCTGTTTATTGCTAAATATTAGAGAAGTGGGGGGCTGGCATACAAATTACTTATTAAACCCCTACCTCCTTCAAAAATGTTTCTGACTCTACCAAGCCATGAACCCAACTTTCTTTGGCAGCCAACTTCGTGATGGTATCAGTGATGCAGCACATGATATCAAACAGGGCTTTAGAACTTTCATGTGATTCTGTCATCTTCATTTCCATATGTTTTGGTTTGAATTATTTTTATTTATTACACAGTTTCAGCTAGAAGAGCTGAGACTCAAAAGTAAGATAGCAGAGGAGCAGAGGTTTTTCTCCTTTAAAACATTCAGTCTCATGGGTAGCTCTTTTGTTTTTAAGTTGCAACATAAAACATCAAACCAAAGTATCCAAATAAAGCTGAAGGGTAGAAAAATGAGATTATGTTTCACCAAGGGCATAGTTATGATGAATCTATGTTTTGCCAAGCTCTAAATTCTTGCTAAAATCATATTTGGTGGTTTATGATGAGCTGAGCTCTGTTGGAAAGGAAAAGTTGTTATTGCTCTGCAGTGGTTTGGGACTTGTGGTTGAGTGCTCCAGCATGCCCTGAACATGAGATGTTTAAACTCAGTAACATTTAGCGTTGATATCCAAGCATGCATTTACTGGGGAAGGAAGGGGCAAGGAGCAGGCATGTAAGAAGATGGCAGCACCCAGTGCTACCATTGCATGTGTTGGACATACTGCTCATGAAACGCCATGCAGAGTTCTCCAGTCCACAGAGAGCTTTGTGCCTGTTACTTCCTCCCCATCTCGTGTAAATGGCCAAATCACCATAGGCAGTAGGCTTTGGGAACCGTGGGAGACTGTTAGTTTTACTCTCCTTGAGTTCTGTGCTTCTGCCATCTACACCAGCTGCAGTTCTTCATCCTAGGATCTCAGAAGGCCAGCACCGAATTGCTACTGGAGAGGAAGAAATACTTGGCTGACTGATAGCAGCTCCTATACCCTAGATGGACCAGAAAGCCTTAACTAAATGGGTAGAACCTCTGTTTGTGAGCCTAGTTCCTGTGAATAAGCTGGTGGAAATGGAGAGGAAAAGAGAACATCCTCCTTCTCTGTAGAGGTTTATTTTGGTCTTCATTTGAAATTACCTGCATTAATCACTTGGGACTTTGGCTCTCATGAGTTAATATGACTGAGCCTAAGCAATAAAGAAATAAGGTTAATGCTTGAGTTGTTTCCAAATAGAAGATGAGAGGAAGAAGCAGTCCCCACTCCAAAGAGTCTGTGAAAGGTGAAGAAAATGGACAAGGGAGCTAGCGCAGAAAAATTGTCAAGGTGCAGGTTGTTATAATGTTAGTGCTGCACGGTATCATAGTTTATATTTTAATGTTCAGTCTCGCAGTGTGCGACCCCTCTTTTTTCCGGATGATGTTTACCCATCAAACAAATCATCAGAGCGTGTTAGAGGTCCTTTTCTTGAGCTCTTTTGTGGGATGAAGTAGGCTGGGGCTAAAAGGCAACATTCTCCAGGGAGCTGATGATTGCGGGGTGCCTGGCTGGGCAGTGCAGAGCACTGCAGGTCGAGAAAAAAGCAAGAGGCTGTACTTGATTTGTTGCAGATGTTGGAAGTGGGAGCAGAGTAGAGATCTCATAAAATCTCAAAGCTATATATTCCTTTAACGTGAAAACAAAGCACTTTGCAGTCCTGAGAAGCCTTGTTTAGGCGGTGCTGTTACTGAGGGTCACTGGTGGCTTATTTTAAGGTCACCTCCCTACTTCTGCAACCCTGCAGTATGTCCCCTTGGCAATTTCGGGCTTGTCTGGAACTGCATTTGAAGAGAATTTGGTTGTAAAATAGAACATGTTAATCATGCTGTGCAACACTCTGATGTTCTTTCTAGCTGAGCTTGAGTGATGAAAAGACACTTTATCACATTCTCTACTGGCATTTTTTTCCATGGAATTTAATAATTAAATAGACCATGAATTCAGTCTGGTTTAGTTTTTCTGTTATAAATCCTCTTTGCCCTCCTTTTTTAATAAGCAAATCAAAAACCAGCTCAGATGTAAGTTGTCTCCGACTCATCTTTTTCTACTTCTCATACTGAAAGGGCTATTCATTTCTAATTTTATTCATGCTACTCTGTTTTTAATTTCATTAACTATTTGGGTACACATTCTTCTAAAATAGAAATCCCCGATGAAAAAACATCCATGGCTTTTTGATTATATTTAGTGTGTGGAACTTCCTGGAGACACACATCTTATATTTGGCAGTCACACTTTTACTGCTACTCAGTCACATACTTATGTGAGTCATATTTAAGTAGGTAATATGAAAGGCTAATGTGCTGCTATGTGTTGTGTTACAGTCTTATCAGTCCCACAGATAACCACTTTCCCATTGATAACATTCGGGACATGACGTTTGTTCAAGGCAGGACAAGTACCCGTCCGTGAGACAGCATTGGGCTGGGAGAGTAGCTTTGCCAAAGGGAAGGCTGTAAAGAACATGTTTACAGAAGTCTAGGATCCCATCCTGGTGCCTGGCTTCTAATTCCTGATGAGCAGCATGCAAAATTCACATCAACAGGCTTTTGAAAATAGGGTCTGCAGAACTCATTAGTTCACAATTGGACTATTTTCAAAGTCTGAGAGATAGTGAATGCAGGATGGGGCTTTTTGCCCAATTTTAAGTCCCTGAAGCTGCTGAATAGTTCTGTGTCATTCAGTAATTTAGGAAAATGGAAGTGTGCCTGAGGATTGAGAATAGCTGATTGGTATGAGAGGATTTAGGGAATTTGGATTTTTAAAAGATTTTTGGATCATGTCACAAATGGGATGTTGATAGGATTTTTAGGTTTGTTCTTGGATGTGTGTGACTCATGCAGATTTCAGGGAGACAGATCTTTGTTCTCTAGTATTTCTATCAGTATTTTAGTTCACTAAGCAGTCCTGGGAAGGAAATTACATAGCATTTAGTTACAAACTTATTATACATACATTTTATTTGGTTTTAGAAAATACTTCCACTTCAATTTGCAGTGAGGTTACTAGCATTACCACAGTTTAGCTTGGCCTTAGGTGACCTTTGCTACTGCCCTGCATGTATTTTTTGGCAGAGTAGTAGTGAGTGGCACTAATTAAGCCCTCTTCCTGAAAAGTCTGCCGGACTTTGGGGCTTGCTTCAAGCATCCTTCTTTTCCAGCACGAAAGCCTGGAAGTTAATGCAGGGCTCTTGTCCCTCCATCACTTCTTCAGCAAACATGCTTTCTTGTGGAGATGGCCTGCTAGAATACTGTGATGTTCCCCATTGATTTTCTCTCATTGGCAATACTAATGGGTAAAACCTGAGCAGTCAGCAACAGTAGGAGCTGTGCTCAACATAACCATTGTGCTCCAGCTAGTGGAAAGCAGGGGGTGCTTTGCAATTAGGAATTAATATTCAAATGCTTCTGGGGAAAAAAAGAAAAAAAGCATCACATTCCAGCCTCTTTGGGTCACAAAATGTCAGTCTGATAATAGCACCCACATCTCTGACTTTACTTACTGTCGGGGGGGAAAAAAACAGATTTATCTTTGACGGAACGTAGTTATTTTTACTTTTTCTTAGCCTGTGCGATTGTAATTAATGTTAAGACACTCTGTAAAACAAGGGATTTATTATAATGCAAGGGTGAGGATGGCTTCTATTGACCTTTTCCTCTGCTGGAGTTTCAGTGTTTTAGTATGTGCTGCTTGCACTGGAAAGAATTTATAATCACAGGGCTGTCAAAGACAACCATTGTTCTGCCTGCTCTGAACATGTGGGTCAGCTACAAGTGCTTTCATATCCCCCAGAGCCAGGAGCTGGCAAAGAGTAAAGAGCACAACTGAATTCTTCTGAGGCATCAGGAAAAGCGTTTTGCATATTTTTCATTGCTGATTGCTTGAGAAAGACATCCCTCTTTCATAACAGGAATTTCTCTTCAAGGTAGAGGGAGGCTGGAACACACTGCTTCATTATTTTGCTGAGCTGAAGCAGCAGCAGCAAATGCTGTCTGCTGGTGTCCCAGCCAAATACAATAGATGGGCAAGGGGAGGAGGGGGATCTTTTGGAAAGCAGCAGACTTAAACCTGATGCAAGCACAATGTTAAAACTGTAGTGCCTTTGCCTGTGCTATGGACGACAAGTTAAGTTTCAGGTTACTTTCAGTTTTGATCACTTTATTAACTTGCCTATTGCAACTTTTTCTCAGGTCATTGTACTAAACAAGTTCGGGTTTTCTCTTAATCAGCATAAAATTGGGGTTTATTGCAGGCTTGCACTTTTGTTTTGAAGGGGCAAAGGAGAAGACAATAAGGAAACCTTTTTTTGGGGGGAGGGTATTTTTAGTATTTGGGAAGGTGCTTTGTTTTCTGATGTGTAATGGATCTCACGGGTATGTCAGTGGCTTCTTTATGAAGAGGTACCTGCTGTGCATCCCTGTAGGAAACAGAGGATATTGAGAGCCCAAAGCGCAGCATTCGTGACAGCGGCTATATAGACTGCTGGGACTCTGAACGCAGCGATTCCCTCTCCCCGCCTCGCCACGGCAGAGATGATTCCTTTGACAGTCTGGACTCCTTTGGCTCCCGCTCGCAGCAGACACCATCTCCAGATGTAGTGCTCAGAGGGAGCAGTGATGGTAAGTACTGGTCACAATGTGGCACACGCATAACATTGTGATATATAAGTAACACTTCTGGAGCAAATGTACCATTCCGAAGCAGGACACAGCCTTTGAATCATGCTAATCTGATGGGTGAACTTCTGTGTAAATGCTGATTTGTGCTCCCTGAGGTTTAGATGACTTTGCCAACAACTTACTTGAAGTCTGTCTCAGCTAGGATAGTGTAGTGTTGGAAAATGAGTTACGTCATTGCAGTATAATTTTATGATGAGAAGAGTGATTTTCTGGGTTACGGTGTGAGAGGATGCTATGCAGACTCATTTTAGCTTATAAACTAATCTGGAACAAGGAATAAAACTCAAGAACAAGGGAAATATTGAAGTGAATAAAATGTTTGCCTAAGTAAACCCTGGCAGGAAAATGAAGTAGAAATATCTCAAAAACGTCTGATACTTGACAAAGTTTTGAAGTCTGATGTACAGCATTTTACTGAATATCCTATTTGTTTTCATGGTATTTAGAAAACTGTGTACATTAATAGCTCTCAGTGTCAGAGCTGTGGCCATCTTTGTACACCTTTGAGCGAAGACGTGCAGCTGTAAGCTTACTGAAGGGGTGCTGCTTCTCTGCCTTTCTTGTCTGATTCCCAGGGTCTTCCAGAGGCTTGTAAACTCAGCATGCTGCATGAGGGGGGATTTGCTAGGGGTAGGTGTGAAGCATGCACTTAGGTTACTTCTTTGGATCAGAATTCTAGTACACAATAAAAGGATGCTTGATTAAGGCTCCCTTTGCGTGGTTACTTTCCTGATGAATGGATGAATCAGTTGTACTTCGTCATCAGATGAAGTTACGTTCCACACATGATTCACTTCTCCTTTGTAATGTTATTTATTTAATAAAAAAAAAAAAGAAAAAGGAGGGGCAGAAAGACTTCTTGGTAGGAACCAGATGTTCATACTGCTCTTGGCAGTATGAAAGAAACTGGTGCTAATCATAACCGGCCACATGAGAGATTTCCTGAGGTGATGGGAAACTCCTTAAAACTGAAAAGCTGGCAGGGAGAGTTGGTATCACAGTTGAATTAAGAACGAGCTGTGCAGAAAGTAGGGCTAAGATCTGCTCCGCTGTTTTGAGTGGCCTGTGGTACTGGGGCCGTTGCTGGTTGACCATCCAGAACCAGCTACTGGGGCAATTCCCTAAAGCAGCCTCGTGCCCCCTCAGACACTGAGCAGAGCACAGTCTCCAGTATATGAAACATTTTTCTGCCTTCCCAAATGAGACGAAGTCTGGTGTTGGCACATAAAAACACCTCACATGTCCTAATTAAGTGTTGCTCCATTCTGGGTCATCAACGAGTGTCCAGTGTCGCTACCTACTTGGAGCTGGTGGGCAGTCAGTTACATACATCCTGTAGCTGCTTCCTAATACAGCTGCTGCCCTATTAGCAGATTTTAGGAAGGTTCTGTGGTCGGTTGGCTGCCACAGCTAAGACATACTATCTTGTCACATTCTTGAGTCCATAACAAACACAAAATAAGAAGCAAGCATGGAAAGCTTTTTCTTAAAAATTAGTCTTTTAAGCATATCCAAGACCCAGGGTGCATGCAGATGTGTGCTCATGTATGACTTGAGGGCCAACCCTTTCTAACGCGTCCTATTTTCCCTGCTTGCTGTTGCCATAACTTCACAGCTGTCTCCTCTAAGAGTTGCAGGTGAGGTGTAGCTTGGCTGACCCTTTTTCTGTCAAACCATTTCTGTGGCCCCAGCAGGCCAGTATTTTGCTCAGCTGCGCATACTTTTTGATAGAAATAATGTATATGAAAAGCTGGATAGAGTAAAAGGTCCTGCTTGCATTACTCCTCTCTGCTTTCAGACAGGAGTTTTATAAACCAAATCATATGGTAGTGAAATAAAACTATGATTCCTTCCTATCCTAGAAGGAAAAAAAAATAAATAAATTAGTGAAAATGATTTAAGTGATCCTAAGGTGATGATTAGTTTAGGTGGAAGTAATAAGTAATACTACCTTCACAAATGTGTCTGTGATTAACCCCACTGTTTAGGAACTGCTCTGGTGTCCCTTAACAAAAAGCAAACAAAACCAGGGGTAAGCAGAACAGTTTGTTTAAAACACAGTAGAATTGCAGACTGACCTGCCCGTAGGGTTGCTTATGTACTCAGGAATGAATAAAATCCTCTGCTTGGCCAGCAGTTGTGTGTGGATCCTTGTATGAAGGATCTGTGCATGTCTGTGGTGTGTAACTGCTTGTTACAGGTTGTGGAAACTGGTGGAAATGGCTTCTTTTACTTGGAAGTGCAGAACAACAAAGTTAAGATTGTAAATGTAGAGCACGGCTGCATCTTCCATTTGGTACTTCGGACTCAAGTGCTTTTTTGTGAATTTGAGTGGAGAATAATTTCGCTAGTAAAATATGAATAAATAAAGAAGTTGTCTTTGAAGTACTCAACTTGGGGATGCTGGTAGATACATCAGTAATGAGGGAGAGGAATCTGTTCTGCTGCTCTGGAAATCTATTCCAGCATTGCTGTCTGCTGGTTCAAGACCGATTTTCATGTGATACAAAAATAAAGAGCAGAACAAAACCAAAAGCAAACAGATTTCCGAGTAACAGTAAGGGATCTTCATTTTCTTTTAGCTACTCTGTGGCTCTGCTCAGTCTAGTGATACTACAACTCTTCAAACCTCAGCTGTCCTCAGACATCTGTGATTCTGTGGTTGTGTCTCCAATTTTGTTTAGACATAAACTCAGGTTACCAATCATGGTGCCACTTATCATATGCTCTTAACAAAAATTGCTCAAGCAAAAGCTAACTGGCAAAAAGTGCATTGTGGTTTTCTTCTAACGAGCTCATTTCCATTGTCTTGTCTTTTCTTGCTGTTCCCTTTCACTCTTCTTCATCTCTCTCCAAGCAAACATGGCTCAAGTTGCTGCCAAAGCTCTTTGCAAATAACATTCCTAGCATATTTAGACCTCTTTTCTTTCCCCAACTTTGAATTATACACACATGCTACTTGTGATTTTTATGATTTCATTGTTTTCAGTTGTTCATTAGGTAGCTCAGTGAATTAGCTAGTAATTTACTAGGGTGGTGAGCTAGCAAGAGGACACAACCTGGGTGGCTTCCCCTCACTCCAAAAAGGGGAATAGCTATTGCATATGCAAGTGTTGCAAAGGAGCCAAGGGCCAGAGGCATCCATTGCTCCAAAGCTGGAAGGAGATTTTAATGCTGGTGGGAGAAATGGCTCAATTTCACTCATCAAACCAAGACCTGTGGTGATGTTACACTGCTGGGAGAGAACTACTTACGTAGCTTCTTTGTGAATTACTTGAAAAGGCTCATGATGGTTCAGGGAATCTAGTTAACGTCTATGAAGTGCCTTCCAAAAAATGCCTATGAGGGCACTTCCACTGCAAATGCTCTTTAAGGTATTTGTTCTACCACTGGGAGTTTTCAAGTTGGAAAAGTCCAACCCAACCAAAATAGGTTGTAAATATCAGGAGGCTTTGAACAAAAATTTTGAGCAGAATATAGTAGTCACGCAGCTCTCTTGATCATATTCTGTGTAACTCTCACTTTTCCTCTCTCACTTTATTTTCTTTGCCAGCAAGTATTCTTCAATCTTTGTGATACTGATATAACCTCCAAGTCCTGAGACCCCTTCTCTCTCTTCTTGTACCTTTCCATCTGAGGATCAAGTCCCTCTGTTTTGCAGTGTGCTAGACTGATTGACCAAGAAACCAGTGAGACCGGAGAGAGACCATCTGAGATTTATAGTTTATAGCAGCTGATGTTTATCCTCAGATTTTGATCAAAGTCAGTGGATAACTGTCTTTGATCAAAATCTGATGTGTGCATTCAAATTGACATTAATATGTGTGTGTAGAAACATCCACGGATTCCTGCCATTCTGTAAATATATGGCATGCAGCCCTTTCTTGCTTGAGCATATGCTATGCATATGTAAGTCAAGAGTGTGAATCAGGTCAAACGTACCTATAGGTACAGCTAGGAGTTATTTGGGCTTTAGTCAGGTAAGCTTCTGTAGCTGTCTTGTGTGATTGGTAAATCGGGCTTAATCTGACCCTGAGGTTTTTTGTTTGACCTATGGCTAAAGGTGACTTTTTCAGGGGTAGAAAAAAAGTGTTGGTGGAAAAAAAAGTTTCCTCTCTGTGTAGGTATTATGGCTACTACCTTCAGTGGCTGATTTTAAAATACAAGTACAGGCAGAAGTGGCTTCATTTTTGGTGCTCATGTGCTAACTGCAAGGTTTTGGTGATGTCTTTTGTGATTTATAATTTTTTTTTAATGGATGAAAATGAAAAGAAGAGGGAATTTTTTTCTCCCTTCACACTAGGAAGAGGAAGTGACTCGGAAACAGACCTGCCACACAGAAAGATGCCAGATGTGAAAAAAGATGATATGTTGGCGCGGCGGACCTCACACGGTGAACCTAAATCGGCTGTGCCTTTTAACCAGTACCTCCCAAACAAGAGTAATCAGACTTTCTATGTACCTGCTCCACTTCGGAAAAAGAAAGCTGAACGGGAAGAGTATCGAAAGAGCTGGAGCACGGCAACTTCCCCGCTAGGAGACAGACCTTTCAGGTAAGACTGGCCTGTTCAACTTCTCTCTTCATCAGTGATGATGCTTTACCACTTGCCTGATTTTCATTCTTTTCATAAGCCATATGAAGCTGTAGTAAATCTCTTGCTGAGATGGTACTGAGAAATTGTTTGTAGCAGTTGGCGAAGGTGGTAGAAAAGCAGTAAGTCGAAAGTCGTTGTCTTGATGTCATTATTTACCATACAATGCAATGTATAGCTTGTGTTTGACAAAGATGTTGGTTAATGTAAGCACCATGGATGTTGACTCAAACCCACGGCTGGACAAATACGTTCTGGATGATCTGTCTCAATTCTCAAGACAGTTACTCATTGACAAACAGTACTTGTAAGTAACGCGTGTTGTATTCAATCAAAATAGATAACATTTTTGCTCTTTTTTTTTTAATAAATTTATTTTTATGTTGTATTCTATACACCAGTACAGTTTATCTTGCTGTGACAACATGTTTCTGCATGCTGGTTTTGTCAACTGATAGTTCACTTTCTGAATTGGCCTAAGAAGCAACCTCCGTTAAAGAGCATAATTCTCTTCCCACATCATTTATCAAAATATCACTTGGCGTCTTGATAATAACAAAATGTGCTTATAATTAATAAGTGTATGTGTTTCAGGCACAGCATACATTAAACTACCTTGTATAATTCAATAGCAAACCCCACCCTGAAACCATAGAAGAAGAACAGAATGAAACGTCAGGACTGTGTGAAAAGGAGAAAGTGGGCTCCGTGGCTCCTGAGGCAAGCTCCCTTAAAAGTGAAGTAGGTTTGAATCAAAATGAAGGAAATTCCATAGACCAGTCTCCTTCATGTAATGCAAAAGAAACATCAGCACCCAAGGGGAAAGATGCAGAAGAGATGAAAAAGTTAAGAAGGCTCGAGCAAGCTGGCATTACAGTCATGTCAGCAGCCCAGCGCTATGGCAGGTTAGCCCAGCGGTGTGGGAAATCGTGCACGCTGCACATTTTTAGGATTGGCTGAAGTGTGCGTTTCCTCGATCTGCTGTGATTTCACTTCTCCTAACAAAAGCCCAGTCTGCTAAGCACTCACAATTACTAGTGAAGGTCTTGGTCTGAAAAGGCTTGTGATACGGCAGCTGTGGATTGCAGAGTTGTATGATGCTAACTGCATTTGTGCTGAGAAATTGTATCGTCTTACAAGCAGAATGTAGACAAACTCCAAGAAAGCTACTACACAGACAACTTGTCACCTTCCACCTAATGTTTTCTTGCATTTAATAAAAAAATACATATAAATGTACATTAAAAATGTCTTGTTTAGGTAAAGTTTTGAAACTTACTTCACTTGTTGCCAATGGGATTGTTTAGTTTACTGAACTACACTTTTTAGGTGGTTAAGAATTTTAGCTGTGTTAATAAATGATGCATTTCTTTTTAATGACAGGAACTATAAAAGTAAAGTACTTGTTAACATGTGTACCAGTTAAAGCATGGAGGCATAGTTCAGCAATCATAATTTGACTGACTTTGGCATGGAGTATCAGTAGTTATTCACTTATTACCTGTGTTATTTATTTTTGGATGTTATTCAATTTCATCATTTCCTGTTCTTTAACTCAAAAGCTGAATGATGGCTAGGCTCACTGCCTGTGCCTTTCCATCATCTGATATCAGATCCTCATGACAAATCTCATTTTTCTCATGGGGATGGCCTGCAAAGCAGAGTTTTAACCAACATGTCAGAAGACTAGGCTCTTATAAATTATCAAAATGTTTTGGCTGAAGGGTAAGTGTTAAATCTCCTCCTGGCCAAAACGTTTTATTTTGGATTGTAGGGTGAATTTCTGGACAGTGAGTAGTTTGGAAGTTAGATATGGATCTGTAGTCTGGACTTTGAAATATAATAGTAAAAAGTACAGCTCTTATGTGAAAGAGCTTGTCTATAGACACAGTGAAGCTTGTCTGTAGCCATATACAGGTGTGCCATATGCAGGTAAAACAGTCACAGTATATTTGATGTCATATATCTTCTCAGGTTTGCTTCACTGCTGTCAAGCTGTTATGACCCAGTGTTTGTGTATGGTTGTGGGGCACTACTTTAGCAAAGCCAGATACTAATCAAGAACTACTATCTATCATAAACGAGTCCTTCAAACTCAATCAGGAATCCATAAACCGGTAGAATATTAGCATACTCCTGTTGTGAGCCCAAGGCTGTAGTACTAGCCTTGATAGTAATGTACATTAGGTAGTAATGCAGTAATAGCGTGTGTTGTACAGGGCACAGCAAATAATGCTGTTTCCATTTGCATTTGGAGGATGCCCACCATATTGAGAGTCCCCTTTGCAACCCTGTGCTTGATCCAGTGGCTTGATCGCCATGAAAGAAGCACATGCGATCAAATGTGTGGTTCTTTGGCAGGGATTTGCGTCTCCTCTTTCCTTGTGCAATCTGTTGTCCTGAGAGGCCAGAAGGAGAAGGGAGGCAAAATAACAAGCCATTTTCCTTCCTGGCTCTCAGTGGAAGCATCTTGTGGAATCTGGCAGCTGAGGAAGGAAGAGATGCTGTTTGTCTGCCCCAGCTCTGAGGGTCAAAGAGCAGAGCTTTGTAGCCTAAGCTTCCCCATAGTGAAGTAGGAGCCTGTGCCTGGGGATTGTTGGAAAACACAGCAGAAAAGGCACTGGGGTTAGAGGTCTGTTAGGAAAATTATTTGTATGTGTAAGAATGGTGGGTGAAGAGAAGGGAAGAATTTAGTAGTGACACTTTTAAGATGCAAGGGGGCCATTTAATCATCTTTCTTAATGTCTCATTGTCATTCCTTGTTCTTTGAACCTCTCCATTTTCTCTCTCTTCTTGACATAAAGTTCAAATTTCTGTGCACTAATGACACTGAGCAAGTTTCATTCCAACTGGTTTCTCTATTCTGATTAATTTTTTCTTTCACCTCTCTTATTCCCTCATCTCCCTATGATAGAAACCTCTTTTTTTTACCTGAGGTTGTCAGTTTAATTCCAGTTCCTTTGAGTTGTTTACAGGCTGTTTCCTCTCAACATATTGAGCTCTGGAGGACACCTACTGTGACTTTGAGTTCTACAAGGGTGTTCCTAAAGCTGAAACTCAGTAGGGGACCTTTCTGGGTCTGGCACAGGAAGGATTTGAGCTTGTATGCAAATGTATTTTTTGCTTGGAAAGAAAGTAGTTATCTCCACTGATGTAGCATGTTGCAAGAAAAGGCTTGATTAAACTAGATGCTATATAAATGCATGCCAAAAAGCATTCCCCCTTCCCAAAGGAGCATATTGTCTCTTTACAGCATGTTGTTTTATTGACGTGTGATCCTCCTTGCTTGCTTATTGTCTGCATCTCTTATTTACACTGTTGTATCTGAAAGGTAAGGATCAGATACATGGAGATTCCCTAAAAAGAGGATAATTAGGTGTGTTGTAATAGATGATGGAGAGGAGGGTGTAAGAGAGAAATGTGAGCAAACATTTTTGCCATGTTTGTTGCAGAAAGGAAATGGATACTTAACAGTGCACAAGCATGCAAAACCCTTTTATTGTTTTAAAATGCTGTGTAGGGATCCAGAGGCCTCTATGTGACCCTGCTAAAGGGAGTGCAAATGCCCACAGTCTCACACCTGCTGTACCAGCATAGACCCAGGTGCTGTTTCTGCAGGGGCTGAAGCTGGGTGAGCAAAAGCAACTTGCAAATCTGCTGGGAATTCTGGTCCATTGCAAGCTTCAGATCCACAGTCTTTGCTATCTCTATAGTAAATTTGCCTTAAAAAGAATTTTGAGAACATCACAAACTGATTCAGGAGACCCAAAACGTCCCAGCTAATCTCTTGATTCCATTAAAAACAAAATGTAAACGAATGGAAAACATACTTAACCTAGAAACTGATAGCTGAAGTCTAGTTACATACTAAAAGCTCAGAGGTTTTCAGTTTTTTTATTGCAGTGAACTCATAGTTGTTCTTTTGGGTGTTATAACTCACTATTTCTTTGTTGCCAAAACTACCCTTCTTGGAAATGCTACATTTGATGTTCTCAAGCTTCAGTAGGATTGGCAGACATGAGGTTGAAAAATACAGCAGTTTTTAGTGAATAATCGCTTGGTTATAGCTCTTAAAAACTAAGCTCATAAACAAACCTAACCAGCTCAGTAAATAGTCATTGATTTTCATTTAAGAAGTAAATATAAACAAAATTGAATGGAGTATTGTGTTATTTTATACATGCCCTTTATGTCCAGGCTTCTGAAAATTATTTCCAGATTATTATGTTTCAGAAAATGGTGATGGTGCCTGTAGTAATGTCTGATTGAAATAAAAATAAGTTAATCATATGTACCCTGGCTTATTTGGGAGAAAAATTATGTTAATTGTATGTACCCTGGCTTATCTGGGAGACGAAGTCCCAGCATATATGACTTTTAGATAACTATTTTCCTTTGCGCCTAAAACTTTAGGCACAGTGTATCTACTTTAGATCAGTATATTTTCTTTAAGGTTTTCATATTCCTGCAGTGATGTGGAGGGGGGAAGGGAAGATGTCTTAGGACACCATGAAGGAAAATCAGACTCTTTCCCTGGTGGTATTCTTGTATTTACTGTAGTGCAGGTTTAAAAAGCAAATTGGATTCAGGCAAATTACGCTTGTGTATTTAAAACCTGTGGTTTAGAATTGAGTGACATAATACACCTGTTCAGCAGTGAAATTTGAACCTGAAGGTGACCTTGTAGGGCTGTTGTCATTGGTGTATACAAGAGTCAACATGCTTAATAAACTTATTACCATATTCCTTTATGGAAAAAAGAGTGATGGAAGACTGTTGTAATGTTGTTCTAAGTGGAAGCTAAGGAATTGGACCACCCTAGCTGATGGAAAGTGTTTGAGAAGCGTTCAGCAGCTCAAAACCATCTGTTCCAGCTGTTTCTGAAGCTGTTGTGACCAGAGATGCTGATGAGGGAGAGGGACAGCAGTTCCCTTTGGAGCACCATGGGCTAGTGTTGTCTGTTGCCTTAAATGAAATCTCAGTCTTTCAGAAATACCTAAGAAAGAAGTTGTCTTTGGCTAGTTTGAGAGCAAGCTCTCCACATTGCTAACTGGAATTCCTGTGCATTGCAACATAGCAAGGTGAAGGCATGCAGATTCATATTGCTGCTCTGTCCTCTGAGCCTGAGCCAGGCTGACCTGTTGAGGATGGTTTATGGCTTTCCAATAACCATCTCCAGCAACTTTGTTCAACAGTACTTTGAAAGGGCAGCTGAGGCCGCAAAATAAGCGGTGTGTAGAGCAGGCTTGCAGGGCTTTAAAATGTTTTAAAAACCAGCTAATTATAACACTACCTTTTTTTTTAATATTAGAGAAATTCGATGCAACCCCTGAACTATTTAGATTTTCTTTCTTAATGTCAGTCTGCTTAATCTTTTGTGATACTCTCTTTTTCCCTTGGTATAGCAAGTTGTGCTATATGAAAGGAAATGCAAGATATTTGCAGCCTACAAAAGTACTACATGGAGCAGTGTACTGCTTAATATCCAACTTCCTAAATTATCAATAAATGCAATTTTCACTTTTAAATGTGAGAGTCGCCTAGCTCTTGCCATCTGTCATTTCAGTTTGCTTAAGAGTATTGACTGTTACAAGTTAAAATAAGCTTAATCTTTCTGGGCACCAGCTGTCAAGGGTCTTTACTGTAATCTTCAGTAACATCAAGGCTGTGTTGGTATCGGTCACACTTCTGACCAAAGCAGATGGCAGTGTGTTCCAGCATGCCAGTATCATTGAGTACTGATGCTGTCACTGATGTATGTCAGCATTGGCATAGAGGGCTTATTCTGGGGGGAAGGGGAGGTTAGTTAGGGAAAGAATCAGAATGGATGTGTGTGAGAAGAAAAGCAGTTAAGAATATTAGAACAAGGAGCCTCAGTGATTACTCAGGTCTTTAAAAAAAAAAAAACAGAGCCATTAAGAAGAAAAAGTGCCAAATCTCTGCTCTTTTAGGATTCAGCAGTGTTGGCCAGGGATCAGGTATCTGCATCAAATCTCTTTCTTTGTTTGAAGTGTTCAAGAAGTTTAATACTGCCATTTACAGTACTACATTCACTGCATCTAGTATGTTGAACTAGTTCTTACTGGTTCTTCTGGCTGTAGCTTAAATGCTGATTTTTTGTGTGAAGTCCTTGCTGATTTATTACTTGTATATGAGAAGTTTTATATATAGCAAGGCTTTGCCCAATCTAACAGCAGCCTTGAGCATATATGATAACTGTGCTTGTTTTATGACCTGGAGATGCGTGCTGCCACTGCCCTCTCCTCCCCTGATGCATCAAGAGCTTTATTTAATTCTGCTCTGTGATAGTAAAAAGCCAGCTCGTGAAGACAACGGAAACATCCCAGACATCATCCTTCGCAAGGACAACCCCTTCATGACATGTTACCAAGGGAAGGATTCTGGTTCAGAAGATGAAGCATCCAGCAGAATTCCTGATCTAGAAAAGGATGACTTTGCCATCCGAAGAGCCAGAATGAATCAACCCAAACACATAGTTCCATTTGACTCCTTTTTAATTGGATCTTACACAAGTAAAGATAAAGGTAAACTGGAAGATGCTAAAAAGCCATTGCAGGTGGAAAAGCAGGAACATGCAAGGTGTGCATTCATAGTCTTTCTCTTTCTATTATAATGCTTAATTTGATATGGCTTATTGCTGTGTAGGACAAAAGCTGTTTTGGCTACAAAAAAAAACCCAAAAAACCTAGAGGGTAAAACAAATGCAGAGGCTTTATCATAAAGTGAAACAAGCAAATAAAAAAGATGTAGATTACTAACTGTATTTTTTTTTTGTTAGAGTATCAGGACCAGGAACATAAATTGTCTGTGAGTGTAAATAACATTAACACTAGACAGTTCTGTTATCTAAGCTCATGAGACACTTCATGAGCCTGAGTACAGAGAATTAACTTAGAAGCTATATTTCTGCATCTCATCTCTTTTGCTGAGCATTTTCAATGCATATGTTTGCATGCATTGTTTAATGCCCTTCTAATACTCTGCATAAAACATAGATTTAGATAAGGCTTTAGTCAGGGCACTGAGTACGTATGCCTGCTCTACTGCACTGAATTGCACCTGGTTGCGCATAGTCCTTATGTTTCTTATACAGCATTGTTCTTGACAGTGGAGCATGGGTTACAAGGTTTCAGCCTAGAATATCTCTTCTTTCTTCTGCTCAGTGATACCGACCTTTAAGAAGTCACTGAACACAAGTATCTACTCGACATGGTTCTTCAGGAAACAAGTATATTTGTTCTATTTGTGCAAAGAGAAGTTATCCTAGATAAAGACACTACCTACACATTGCAGTGGACCTTGACTGTAATAACTGATACATTCAGAAAGCTTCTCTTAATATTTAGTAGCTCTTTTCAGTAATGCAATATGTGCCTTCAGTTGCTGGAATTTGATTACATTACCATTGTCTAATGACTAGTTTGGCACAGCATCTGAAGAGCGCATAACCAGATTTTAATATTCTAATGCTAATGACATGATTCTAAGATCAAAGAACTTCTGTAGTATGTTTGTGAGCAAAACTTGAATCACTTTGCTAATAACATGAAAATGAGATATTTGTAATTATTTCAGAGAAAGCTTATTGCAGAAATGCTTACTACAGTAATGTTAAGATTTTTCTTGCTATGAATTGAAGTCAGATTAAGAAGTGGTCTCAACAGGGCATGAACAGGGTAGCATAGATGAGAGAGTTCAACTTCAAATGTTTATTTCCTAATATAAATGTAAAACTAATCCTACAAATTCAGTTTTATCTTCTTGTGCTCTGAATCTATGTTGACGCTGATGTATCATTGCTTCTTTGCAATATCTTTCTTGCTGAACTGGAATGTGCATTAAATTAGAAGAAGACGGGTGCACATGGCATCAGTAAAGCAAACAGTGACAAGCAAAGAAAACCCACTTCTGCAAACTGAGAAGGCTGAGTCAGAGGAGGAACAGCAGGTGAAAGAGCCTGGTACTGAAAGACATGATTTGGCTAAACAGAAATGTCAAAGCACCCTTCCTCAGCTACGAGAAGATGCGATTTTTGTGAATGCCTCTATAACAAAAGCAGATCTGAAGACCTGGAAAAGACTGAAACAGTCAGGGGAGCCCAGGTATGGTTTCTGCCTATGGTCAGGATTGACACCCTGGGAAGCATGTTTAGTTTGTCACAATCCAGCGTGTGTGCTTGTGGTTTTAAACTTGAAGAATGCCTTGATGACAACCAGTCCTTACCTATTTCAGTTTTCAGGCAGAGTCCAAAATCTGTATAGGGATGCTATCTATCACGAGATGAATATGTATCTATCATTTAGAGCACTATACTAGTTTCATAGTTACTTCCCTGGTGGACACTCTGAATGTCATATCAGAAAGGGCCCTCTTGCCTTGTGGCTCAACCCACTTTGAAGCTGCTCGAAGTTGAACAGCACAAAGGTCCAAGTGGCACCACTAACTCAGTAGCACAATGCTGCTTCTAACCAAGCTATCTTCAGGACTTGGGACATTATACCTTAGGGGTATTACCTGAAGATCAGCATCTCCTTGCATTAATGTGGCTATACTGCTTTTGAGACCTGAGTTAATGTGTTTGCATGGCATTGTACTCCAGTGCTGAGTAAATACACCAGCACTGTTTGTCACTGCAGCAGGGGTTTCAGGAGCCTTGTTGTATGTTGCAGATGTGCTCTTATTGTAAACCAAACCTCTGTGAAAGGAGCCAGTATAAAACCCTTTTTCTTAACTATTTCCCTATGGAGATGGGCTATAACGTATGCAGGTGATTTGTGACTCCAGTAGGAAAGCATATCAACTCCTAGCCTTCCTATTTAGGCACATGCCATTTTCCAGTTAAAGGTGGCCATCTGTTCAGACATTCTCCTAAAAATGCAGTTACTGTATGTAATTTTAGCTCTAATACAAACTGTCAAAACTCAGTCATTGTCTTGTCTCAGAGATCTTAGAAGTCTCTCCTTTACTTTTGAGGTGTTTCATTAAAATCAAGATTCAGCCCCCTTTGTTTAGGAAGAGTGACTTGCCCTTCCTAATGCTCTCATGCTGCTGGAACTCTGCTATGACAGGGTGGGAGTACTGGTGTTGTGCAGCTCCACGTGGTGCATGGCCTGGGTCTGTGTGAACAAATAAGGAAACTATGGCTGTGTTATGAAGAACCAAGTCTGGAACGGGCTGTGTTCTATGTTATTTCCCCTAAGGAAGAGCTTTTATGGATGTGCTCCTAGAGCTTTCCCAGCAGGTCTGCAGTACTTTCATTTTATCTGCCATTTGGGCCTCAGTATGCCACAGCTGTTTGTATCTGTCCTTGAGTTTGAAAAATAAAACCCCTTCAGAACCTTAGGAGCATTGAATTTGCATTATTTGGGGTCTCATGTTGGGGGGATTCTTTTATTCCTCATTCTGACTAGTGAAGAAGATGTCAAATGTCCCAGTGACACTGTGCCACCAGCTGAAATCCCTGTGAAAGCAGCAGACCATGATGATTTTGCTGTCCGCAAAGCCAGAGCAAATAAAAAGGCTGGTAGCCCCAAGCAGAAGTTTGTGCATTTTGGGCCAGTGACTGAGATTGATCAACAGAAATGGGACAAACTCGTTATTGGCAGAGTTTCATCCAAGAACAGAACAGAAGAGGAAAGCAAGAAAGATGGTGTGGAGAGTCACTCTCGTGTTGAAAGCTCTCCTTCAAACACTGTTGGCAGTCTCGGGTTTGTTGAACACAGTGATGAAATATCTAAGCCGCAGAATGAGCTCAGGTATTTGGTGTGGCTTATTAAGTGCTGCTGAGCTGGAAATGAGACCTGTTCTTGCCAGATGCTGATCTGCATGGGGGTGGACTGCAGCACAGACCTAAGAGCTGTTTATGTGCACGGCCTTGTTCAGAAGTCATCTGGCGCCTTCACAGTATCTTAACATGTTTAGGGTTATGCAAAACAACTCTGTGCAAAGGTCTTCTGAGAGCTTGCCTCAAAATTTCTGATGGGCGGTGAAATCAATAGTGTCTGAGTCTGAGTGGTTGTTCAAGCTTTTTCTGCTTCTTGAATTCCAGCAGCTTTGCTCTGCCTGCTTCCAGCACATTAGGAATTTGTCATTCAGCTTGCTGGCTTTTCTGATGTTCAGAAAATACCTTCTTAAAACCTAATAGATTTTCTTTCTTTTTGAAGATGTAATGCTGAAACCAGGGTGTATTAGTGCTCTGTGTTTCTGGCATTTATATGGTGAAGAATTACAACTCTGGGAAGTTAACACATTAACAGAGCTTACATTTCTTTAGCTTTTCTTTAATTGCTTAGTCTGTGGCTGTAGCAAGATTTTTTTTAATGAATGCTTTTAGCAAGCGGTTCATTCAGTTAAGTTTGTGTGTTTATGAAACATTTGCAAACTGGGGTGAAGGACTCCTTACCTTTCATTTGATCTGAGAATGTTTTTTCTATCTCACGCCTCTTCTCAATCTCGTCACTAGTGAGGTAGCCAAATCAGGTGCAGATGACTCTTGCAGGAGAATGCCGTCGCCTGTCCCAACTTCTGACACCACCTCTGAGAAACAAACCCCATGCTGTTTGGGCAGACAGCAAGAAAACACCGAGAAAGAATGTGACAAGCATTTACCAGATGTTGAGAGAGATGATATGTTGGTTAGAAGGATGGGAACTTTTCAGAGGCGTATCACTAGTCAAGTTCCCATACATTGCCCACCACTGTCAGTAGCTCCTCATCTGCTGCAGCAGCAGCAAGGGGAGGCAGTAGCTCATAAGGAGGGTTCGAAGACTCCACAGGAAGGAGAAAGGTCAGAGAACAGAATCTGATCCCCCTGAGCTTCATGCCTGGTTTTTGTGTGGTGTTAGCTTGGATCAGTCAGCAATGTTGTTCCATTCTTCACACGGCTTTTAAGGATCTGTTTTACTCATTCATCATGGCATGTGTTCTGTTTTATGAAATTACTTACAAGAATGTATCCTATGAACATAAAACAGTCTGTTTTCTCTCATAATGTTTAAGTACTTCAGTTGTTAATTGCTGTTCAGCATGAAAACAGTCTTTCATCTTTTGGGGGGATTTCTTTTGCAATCCATGGTGCTTTGTCCAGACTTTTATGCCAGCTTTGAGGTGAATAATTCCTCACATACATTATTACGCAATCCCCAACTTCTAACAAATCACCTACATAAATGTGGCATTTGACATAATTTCCTTACTCCCTGCACTGTAGCTAAAGATGCCTAGTTGTCCATCACTCTGCAACTGTGTTTTGAGTAACAGTACTCCACGTTGCCTGAGCAGCTGCCTTTGGGCTGCACCAGTGAGCATTATCATGGAACAGTATCACTTGTCTCTCTGAGCAGTATTGTCACACCAGAAGAGGGCCAAGAACAGCTAGAAATCCTTCAGCTACAGAGCGGCGGAACAGAAGACAAAGTGAAATTTCCAGACCCACAAAGAGATGACATGTTGGCTAGAAGAACTGGAGCTTTTCTAAAACAGCCTGGGCCCAGTGTTAAGCAGTTTCTTCCCATGCCATTTTCAAAACAGGAGAATAAGCAGGGCACAGCTAGAGAACTTGAGAAGAAGACTACAAGGTAAGAAAGTTGTGCTTCTCTCTTTCCCTTGTGGCTGTTTGTCAAGATCTCTTAGATCTCTTGATCTAGAAGAGTTGTTGTTGGCCTAGCAGCAGTTTTTATCATGCTTCCCTAGATTCTGTGCCAACTGTTTCTGCCCAGAAAAAGACAGTGCAGGGTTTGTGGCCCTTTTGGGAGACCTCTGTAAAGACTCAGAACAGAGCTGCACTAGATGCAAAATACTAACAGCATGTAGACATGGATATAGATAGCAAGATTGTGTTATGCTTGCAGAGGTTTCTGGTTAAATGTGAGCTAATAATCACAAAAGTTTCTAGCTAGAAATAAAAAGTGCTGGATATGGTAGGTTAGGTACTTGTCTGTGGCTTAGCTGGTGCCAGTGGCTTCCAAACAGGAAATCCTGAGATCCCTCCTGATAATGCTCAGTGTCTAGAAAGACAGCTCTGTTCAGATATGTGAGGCCGTGTGGGGAAGTTGGCAGTTTAAGCCTTTCAAGAACAGTTGTTTGCTGGTTGAGCCACATGCAAACAGGAGTGGAAAGGCTCTTATTCATCAGCCTCTTCAAAGCACATGAGGAGACAGGCATCCATGTGCTTGTGCATGCACAGGTGAAACACTAGTGTACAGCTCAGCCAGAAGGAGAGCTGTCAACTACCACAGAATTGAACACTGGTTTGGTGTTAAGAAGACCTTAAGTTTAATAGCTTAGTTAAAATATGTGCTTAATACTGTAATCTTTGGTGGTGTCCAGGACAGTTTATGTTTCTGACTTAGAGGAATTAGAATTACAAGCATTTGACTCTCTACTAAAATTACAGTTTTTGCGCCTGCCTCACATAGCTTGTCACCGATCAGCTATATGGGTTTGTGGGTATGTTTGGGTTTTGCGTGTTTTTTTTTGTTAACTTACAGTTATGCTTTTCATTATGTATATGTGATTTTTACAATGTTGCTTAATGCATCTCTTTGCACTGCTGCCTTTGGCTCACTTAGGCCTGAAAAATGTTCACAAGTCTGCAGTAATAGCTCTGGAAAACCCATAACACAACCACCGCAAGAAGAGCAGCAGGGGCAGGAAAAATACAATCTCCCTCCTGCAGGACAAGATGAGACTATTTGTACTGCCCAAGTGGGTGAAGGTAGCCTAAATGAAGTCCACCTTGGTCAAATGTCTAAGCTTCAGGAAGTTCCTGAGGAAAACAAAACGGAAACATTGTCATCCAAGGATGAGCACCTGCAAACGTGAGCTCTCTATGATGTGAATCACGCAGCTTTACGCCCCTGTGTGCACACTTCCAAATTCAGATTGTGCATTGCCTGGTGTGTTTTCAGTCCAAACTAAAATACTGTGTGTCAGTAATACACTTTCTGGAAGCAAACAGAATAATCGTGTAATGCATATTCTTTTGAAATATTGAAATGAAAGCTTATTGAAAGGAAATATTTGATTACAGTGTATGTTGAATTGCAAACACAGTTTATGAATAACAGAGGTTCAGCTGGACTCTGATCAGTTAGAGATGTGAATCTTGCTTCTCTGTGACTAGAAAATGTTGCAGTATCAACTTTTGTACTTGGTGTTCTTTTATGATAAATCTCAGATACAAATACGTGGTTTGCATGGCTCTAAACAAGACTGTCACTTAAGTGAATGACACTGATTTGTATGTTACCAGTACCTTTGCTCAGCTACACACACATCCCCAAAGGAACCCCAGCAACAACAAAAAAAAGAAATCTTGTGGCTTGCTTTCTGCCTATAATATTTGTGTCTTCCATGCTGATTCTGAGCACTGCTGTGGAATGTAACTGTTACGTTTTGTCTCCATTCATTGCACGTGTGGCACTTAATGCAAATGTTAATATATTATCTATTTTCAATAACTCTTTTCTACACCCATTTTAGGTATACTTCAACAGATTTTTATAATGGGGGCATTAGTATGGGGTCAGGGAGGGATGGGTGGTGTTCGTATGTAGTTTGACCTCCAGATGATTAGGTAAGTCTTGTTTGCTGAATACACAGTTCCTGATCAGTATGATTTTTTTTGGCCAGCCTTACTAGTACAGGTTGGATGGTCAAGTGACAGTTACCCAAATTGTATGGATCTGGTTGCAATTACTGCTTAATGTATTTATCAACACTCTAATTTTATATTTGGTCTTGTAGATTCGGCCCCAGAACTGCTGTGTCTGATGACGCAGAGTAAGTTGTCTTGTGTCCACAAGATTCTATTTTAAACAACTTACACTGCATGCTTTCCCGTCTTCCTACTAATTTAAAATGCAGTTGTTGCCTCATTATTATTTTGCAGTGTTCCAGCAAATAAATTTTTCAGAAAAGCACTGAAAAATTGAATGCAATATGGCTTACATTGCAGCTAAAATAATTCTTATATTAAAAAAGAACATAGAAAATGAGCTTAACACTAATGTCCGGCTGTTGCTTGAAGTATTGTTTCCTCTTTTTTTTCTTTGTTCTTCTGAATTTCCATTGCCTCTAATCAGCTACAGGTAAAGAGAGCTGGGTTGAATCTGGGCTGGGTGTTGAGTTAAAAAATGAAGCATAACCTACACATGAAGAAAAAAGAAATCCCGAAGTAAAATAAAACCCATTGTGATCTTCAGAATAATTACCAGCAAAATTCTTCTTCAGCTGTTCCTTTATTGTCTTTTAAAAACTTTCTTTTGAATCCCTTCCAGGTTGGGTTTAATTTAATGATGTACAAACTTCATATTTTCTTAAGCTCTTCACCTTGATGCTTTACTTTTTTACAGAAGGACTATGGCATTTACTGCACTCCAACATTTTAGTTGTGTGTGTATGTGTGCAAACTGTAGTTCAGAATAGTAGGCAGTGTCATTTAGAAAGCTCTGTGAAAGTATTAGATATTCTTACAAAGTGCGGGCATTTAGAAGCAAACAAATTGTTGGGAACTACCCACATAATAATGTCCTTAATATCCTCCTGTTCACTGAAACAGAACCTTCTCTGTCTCCCAGATTAAATCACAAAATAGAAACAAGTATCTACAGAGACTGTCTATATAATTTGTCACCCTTTCCTCTAATGATAAAGGCTAGAATCATGGACTTGAATATTCTTTACAAGATCTGTAATACTGAGCAACGCCTTTCTCCTTTGACCAGAGTTAATGTGATCGCTTTCAAGCGTCAGAAATCCGTTCAGTCAAATTAAGAGATGAGATAAAAAGAGCATAACAACACATAAGTGTTACACTTCAGAAGGGGGACTTTCCTGCCATTTCAGAAAGCCTACCTATCTGATTGATTTGTTCATTTGTTTTTCCACATTTTTGCATGTCTGTATTAAATGCAAACATGAGAGAAGGTGCATGGAGATGCCTTCAAAGAGGCAATGCAATGGGTTTGGTGGTATAATGTGGGAGTAGCAAAGACGAGTAAATCATATTGTTTATTCCACACTGATTCTGATTTTGTTTTAAAAGACAAAACAAAAAGTGTTCAAGCCTCATTATTGTCCTTTCCAGATGTGCCATTTTACAGAGCAACTATTTTCCTAAACTGTCTTTTAAGTTCTCATAAATGTAAGATTGTGTTTTTCCTCCTGAAGATGAAATACTTAAGAAGAATCTAATAAAATTTGGCCCTGAAGTAGAAAGAATAAATCAAACTGACATTTTAAATGGTTCCAAACTATTTGTTAAGTCTCCTTTGAAAACTTTGTATCTTGAATTCAGTCTTAGACTAGGTGCGGTTTATTCCAGCAGCAAAACTAGAAACCCTTCTATTAGACTGACAAAGTTCCCACCACTGGTTAGGGAATGCTGGATATCGTCATCAGCCCTGGTCTGTCTCAAGGTCCAGAAGAGTCAGTGCTTAGTGTGTTGCTGCTTATTAGCCCTATTCCAATCTCCTGAAAAGATGGGGCCAGAGTACCTTTTTTGTTGTATTGTTAATAGCCATAAAATCATTGGTTTTGCTGTCTCTGTGCACCCGGAGAGACCTGAGTGAGCGCAGGGAATAGTCATGCACTCTGCTAGAACCAGCTACCACCACTTCAAGCCTTCTGTTTTCTTCTACTAGATGTGGATGAAAAACTCTCTGGCATGGCATCCCTGCCTATGGCAGGAGGGTCGGATCTAAATGATCATTAAGGTCCCTTCGAACCCAAACTGTTCTGTGATTCTGTGAGGGAAGGGTACAAGTAAGGAGCTACACAATCGTTTTGACCCAGTAGGCACGAGCTGGCAAATACTTAACACTAAAGGCTTTTCTTAGTGTGAGTTTTAAAGTCTCTTAAACTTGAATCAACCCTTTAAGGGTGACTTTGTTACAAGTTGTGCATCTCCCAACTTACCTCGCCAGCTTGCAAAATATGACTGATATTTAAATGTTCCTTAGTAGGTGATACGCCTTTAGTTTTAAAAACAACAAAACTTGTAATTTCTTTAGATTCTGTTATTTAGGAGTGCTCCAATCAAATCCTGAGCAATGCAACTCTTAAACTACCCACAGAGAAAGCCAGATTAATGTACACCCTCAGCACTCTATTTGAGGGGTAAAGCATGGTGGTATGCTAACCTCACTGTTAAAGGCAATAGGATGTGTATTCTGTCCTTCATTTCTGAGTGAATACCTATGAACAGGATGGGATCTGTGCATGTCCTTTTCCATCCACTCTCCATACCTTTCTGTTTTCCCTTGAGTGGTTCATTCCCATCTTTGCCTGAATACAGATGTTGGCTAAATATGCACAGCTTTCTATGTCTCTTCACTTCGATTACTGTGGACACAGTTGCCTACAGTTTTATCTTCATTGGGTACTTCTGCTAGTTGGCTCATTGGCTCACCTAAAGCTACAGATGGTAATCTGAAGACTGCTGTGAAATCACTTCATGTGGAACTGCATGGCTTTTTTATTTGCTTTTTTGCTTTTAGTGGCACAACTGAGGTCATGTTTTACTAATAATAGGTAGTGGGGGGGAGTACTAAGTAAGTTATCTTTGTGTGAAGTTCTTTATATAATATGAATGGATGTATAATATTAAACCATGACCTTTTTTTCCTTTAGCTCTTCAAAGGTCAGGGATAGAAATAGAGTATGTAGAAGGAAACTGTTTTGTTTGGAACATCAGCTTTTCATTATTAGTTTAGCTGTATTAAGAATTTGGTGCTGATAGTGTTGAGTTTCTTTGAGGCAGGGAAGGGAGAGGAGGAAGTACCGTCCTGTTTGTGCTGCATGTATGTCTCTGGGCAGGTTCTCCCTGGTTTTGTAGCAACAGCATTTAGCCAGTCATGCTGCCTGTAATGTGCTTCTCAAGCCTCTCTTGTTTTACGCTGAATTTTTTTACACTGAAACTTCTGTCTGCAGTGTTAATTGGAGGGGTCTCGAAAGCTCGCTGGGAAAAAGACCTTCAGAATGTTAAATGTTCTGAACTCTGCTCTGAATAGAATTATTAATTGATGGAGGTGTAATGTTAGTAATGCTTCTTAGTGGGAGGCAAAATTGCAGTCAACTAACAAAACTAAGAGAAAGTTGAGCAGTATAATACCTGAAGTACTATGTGGGATCCATAGAGATGCTAACTGGTGATTCTAGGGGACTGCTGCTTTGGGGAGCTTCATAATGGTGCAGGTGTCTGATTCTGCTGTAGCACCCTCATGTGGCTTTAGCTCTAACACGCCAAAGGAATATAAGCCTCTAAGTAATGCTGCACTTCTTATTTCCCCCTTGTTTAGGAGTATGAGCATGTTTGACATGAGGTGTGAAGATGAAGCTGTGACTCAGCCTCATAGCAAAGCTCGTCATGAGAAACTGCAGAACATAAACAACCAGCTGAAAGAGGACGAGACCAGATGGCAAGATGTGAGTACACCATATCATCTGCAATGCTGGCATTGAGGCCAGCTAGAGTACAACCTGTTAAATTTACAGTTAATCTCTAGCGTGAGAATAATCAGGAACAGTGTCCCTCTTCCCCAGTGGATTGTTTCTAAATGCATAAAAGTCCATAATTTGATGTAAATTACAGAATACAGGGTCTCTGGAGCCTCTGGTTGTACACGAGGTATTTTGCTTTAAAAATCAAAAAAGAAATTAAACTGTGGTGAGATAAAAATGGAAGCAGAACGGTTTCTAACTTCTGACTTCTCTTAACTTTTAGACTATAACTTTTTCTAGCATCTCTAACAGCTGACTCCTCTAACTTTCTCACTAGTAAATGCCCAAAATTACAACATACAAGACTAAGCAAGACAGTGGACTTGGCTTTAATAAATTTGCATAAATACAGAAAATGCTAATGTTTTCCATCTTGTTCAAGAAGCAAATTACCCTTTAAGTTAGCTACACCCTGCTTGGGTTACAAGACCTTTCTAAACCCTCTTTACTCAATGTATTTTTTTAAGCTGTCCTGGTATTTGGCATTATCTTTAGGAAATTAGCAAGGACAGAAAAGCATGATTTGCAGGTAAATTAGTATCAGGAGTTTTAGTATCAGTCCTATTCATTTCTAAAGACTTATTTTAAATGAGGAATTTGGGTCATAGTTTTTTAATTAAAAAAAAACCCACAAAAAAACCCACAAAACAACCCACAAACCAACAAAAATTAAAACCCAAACCCGCATCTTTTCAAGGAGCTAGTACATTTCCCATTATAGGGACAGCCACTGTGAAACATCTCAGGTTTTTGGTAGAAAATTTGAAGAAAAGCAAAAAAAAAAAAACCAACAGTGTATACAACTGAAAAATAACTTTTCGTAGTGTAACAATGAAGGACTTAAGCTGAGAGGTCTGTCTGTGTGGGAAGCCATAATTTCCCAGCAGAGATAAGAATGAACCCAGAGGCATTCAAGAGGTTTGAGAGCTCTTTGCTGTTGAACTAAAAATCCTCTGAGCTGAAGTGTGTAAGTTTTCCAGGCCTTCAGCATCTTCTACACTGAACTAAAAGTTCTGAAGAGGTGCTAAAAATGCCCTTACTGGAATGTCCTTGGCATTCAGAGGGCTTTATGGAGACTACACCGCACTCATGGTCCGATATTTTTTATACGCTCATGCTGTAAATTTGCCAACAATTAACAGTTTTGTAGCTTTTTTTTATTCTTGTTATTCTAAAGCATCAGAGCTGGAAAAGATAAACATGCCTGGTTTTTAATTGCAAAAAGAGGAGGTGGGCTTAAGTTATGAAAATTACTAATGAAAAACTAATTTCTAAACAATAGGCAATAGTGGGAGTAGCTGAATAAAGAAATGCTCTGGTACTTCAATGAGAATAATTAGTAACTGAGGAAAATTAAAGGCCTACATTTCAAGAAGGGGATTATAGACTGATATATGTAGGTCATGTGAAGAAATACTTTAATGAGCGTTCCCTTGAGTGTAATGTCAATAATTTGTGGTTTTAAGATAAATTAAAAGTGACAAGGTTTGTTCTGGGTTGTAATAAAAGAAGTTATGTTTGCAGTACCTTCTGCTGTTTATCAATAAAAATGCAATTAAAGTATTTGGAAAACCATGTCATTAATGAAATAGCTTTTAAATGGAGTATGTGTACAGAGTCTCTGGTTTTTATTAAAACCAGAATTTGTTAGAGTACATGAAATATAATCTGTATACTAATCTCCTGATGTTGTAAAGTTAATGACAAATCTGCCCTTGCAGTTTCCTGGGATGTTATTTTTCTTTGCAAAAGTTCTGCAGAGGTTACTTTTTACATGTAAATTTTTGCTCCTTTACTAGTTGGCTACAAAGAAATGGCACAGCTTAGGAGACTTCTTTACTGTAATATTTATACTGTGAAAAAGATCTTGTCTGTGTACCCTCTAGGACTTGTGAATTCATAACCCAAGCAGGACACAAGACATAGGTGCCTGTAACAGGTATCTCTTGTGACTCTAAGGTTTTTAGTGTCAGGCTGGTTTTGCAAGAGAGGTAAAGAACCAGAATCAGTGGATATTCTGGACAATTTTGGGCAGGCAGATTCCAAAAAGAGTAAGATCATGACTTCAACAAGGGCATATCTATATAACTGGATACAAACCATAGGCTTTATGCTCGGTCATGTCTCACACCATGAGGTGTGAGCCACTTTAGTCAGAAACTCATAGAATCATTTAGGTTGAAAAAGACCTTTAAGGTCATGCTGTCCAACCAGTAAGGTAGCACTGCCAAGTCTACCACTAAACCATTTCCTAAGTGCCACATCTAGATGTCTTTTAAATATCTCCAGGGGATGTTGCTCAGTTCTGGATCTGAAATATTGGAGGGTGCCCATGAGGAAGAATTAAAGTTTGGATGCTCCACTGAGTCAACCATGCTTGCATGTATTTAGCTGATAGAATGGACAGAATATGGGACTGTCATCTCTCCCAAGGCAAGCTATCAGTGTTGCTGTAGTTCATGGTGAAATGATGTCCCTTCCTCCAATGAACTTCTGCCTCCCATACATCTGATTATTAAAATTCTTTCTCAAATGTAATTTTTCTACTTCATCTTCATGGCAAATCAGGTTTTGTCCCAAGTTTTGGCCCAAGCATCCTGACTGGCTGTTTTAGGCCAAGTCTGGTGTCATTACCTAGCGTGCTTCTGCAAAGCCAAAAAGAAAATATACCAGTGGAGCTACAAAATCCGCATTGGATCCTACCGTTAGAAGAAAAATCAGTCAGGCAACATCTTCATTTTAGGGTATAATCTTCTTTTCTCTTCAAAATAAACCGTGCTGCCTGCAGGTGATGGGAGCCTGGCCCACAGTGAGGAACAAGCATTGCAAAGCAGCTCACCAGGTTCATTGGTTTCTGTGGCCAGTTTTTACCTATTTGCAGCTTTGCATTCAGGTGTCTTCCTTCTCTCACAGGACCTGGCTCGGTGGAAGAGTCGTCGAAGGAGTGCTTCACAGGATTTAATAAAAAAAGAAGCCGAAAGAAAGAAAATGGAAAGGTTATTGTCTGGAGATGGAGCGAATGAGCGCAGAAAAAGTATCAAAACCTACCGAGAAATTGTGGAAGAGAAGTACGTTCTTTTACTGGAGTGCAGTGGCATGTCTGGAAATGCTTTGTGCTCCATGGGCAATAGATAACTGTAGGCAGCCATGCCTGCAGGCCTTGAGTGAGGGAGAGGGAACGATGTTGCTGGAGCAGAGGAAATAAGAGTGATTTTTAGTGTTAATTTTAATGCAGCGGTCTCTCTTGTGTTGTTGCCCTTGCAGAGAGAGAAGAGAGCGGGAGCTTCATGAGGCATACAAGAATGCAAAGTCACAGGAGGAGGCTGAGAGCATCCTGCAGCAGTACATTGAGAGATTCACTATCAGTGAAGCTGTTCTTGAGCGTTTGCAGATGCCAAAAATTCTGGAAAGAAGCCATTCAGTGGAGCCAAATTCCCCACTGAAAGACCAAAATCCTCTGAGATATTTAAGGCAACAGTCACTGCCTGCTCCAAAATTTACTGCCACCATTGAAGCAACCATTGTTCCCACCACTGAACTAGAGCCCAGCAGTTTGATGGGCAGCACATCTCCCAGCAAAAGCATTGTTTCCAAGGCTGTGCCTATGCTGACACCCAAGCCTTACTCACAACCCAAAAATACACAGGAAGTGTTAAAGAACTTTAAGGTAGGATACATTGCACTCCCCAAAGTCAATCAGGAGGCAAGGAGATGCTGACTAAATCATGTGAATGTATAAATGTTTAGCGCAATTAATTAGAAAATGCTTGCAGCTTTCTGATACTGTAAAACCCAGCTTCATGCTCTGTGCTACCCAGTCTAGTGGTCTCTTCTTGGTTACCAACCTTCTTAGAAACTTTTACTTTTCAGACTTGGGTATTTCTGCTGGTCATTTTTCCTCAGGCTAAATTTGTTGGGGGAAAGACAGGGAAAGGGGGTCCTCTAAGAGAAAAGCAAGGTGTTTTCTGAGAAAGAGGTTAGGAAATAGTATGCTTTTATGGGTTTGGTTTTTTTTCCTGTTTTTAAACAAAAGGGAAGGGGCAGGGAGTGTGCAGGCCCCGACTATTGGAGCAAGACCTGAACTGGCTTTTGTGTCAGGAACCTGATTTTTGATGTACCCAAACAAGTCCATCCCGTTCAGCTAAATCGTAAGCCTTTGAAACACTGCAGTGTGCATGTATGCAGTATGAAGAGCCCCTACTCCTTCAGAGTCAAGCTTGCCCAATGATACTCTCTGTCCTAAGCATCCTTCTTACCAGCAATGAATGGGGAAAGCTGCTTCACTGGCATAAAGAGAGGATATAAACTGTCCATGCAGGTTTAGGGAAACTGATTGGTACTCGGGCAGCGTATAACTGGGGATTGCTGGTGCGAGATGGGGAGTGACTACATTGGGTTGCAAGGACTGCACAAAGATAATGGGAATAAAAGAAGTAAGAGAGCTTGGACAAAAGCAGGGCTGCCTGGAATAAAGAGCCAGCTATGAGATTTGTGAGCAAAGTGGATAGAAGAGACTGAAATTTGATACGAAACCTGAGACATACATCTTTGAACTGACTGTGCAGAATGGGAGTAAAATATTGAACCAATGCTAGAGAAAGCAAAGAACTGGGATATGTTAGAAAGAACAAGCCAGGATAAGTCAAGTTTGAAAAATATCTGCTGCTCACAATGCCTGTACCAATACTGGAGCTTCCCCAAGTATCACTGTAGCCTTGCAAGTAGTGCAAAGCCTACTGGCATGGTCACCCCCAGCCGTTAGAGCTGGGGTCCCCTTGTGTCTGCCATTGCTATCTGATACTTTGCTAGTGGCATGCAAGGGTCCCTGTAGCCCTGCTGATGTCTCAGTGGCATCACTACCATATATATTCAAGTAGTTTACTTTTTAAAAAATAAGTAAACTTTGCATAGATAGTGAAGAAGCATGTTGAGATGTCCAATTTCCCTAAGCCTGTCCCAGCTCTTATGCACCCACGTTTCCTAGTTGAAATGTGAAACTGGTAATTCTGATTTCTCATATACCTCTGTTAGTATCCCCATAGAGCTTACTTTTTAAACATCAGTGAATCATGGATCTTTGGGTTGTTTTTTTTATCCGTGCCACTTTTTCTTCAGAGGACCAAGATCTATGTGTGTGTCATCTTCACTTAATGCATATATAGTCAAGACTGTGTGGAGAAACTAACCCACGGATGCTTCTACCCCCCACCAACCACCACTAAAAGTCTGCCTTGATCTTGTTTGCTCAATGTGGAATAATGTGATTTGTCTCAGTAGGAATCATTCCCTAGCACATGTAGCTGTAGTGTTGTTTTCCCTTGAAACACCAGTATGTTGATGATTCTTGGATCTGGTGACAATGTGCTGACTCGCTCCAGATCAGAAGGAAAGGAGTATGTTTGTTTAACTGTGCAGCCAGGGCATCTGTCCTGATCATTCAAACATTTGGTTTTCCTCCGTAATATAAATAGAGAAATGTCTTAGTCTAAACAGAGACACTAAAATTGATGGTGCAGCCTTACAGTGTTTTCCTGTTTTTTTTATTTCTGAGATCTTTCTTGACCTGCCTCTCTAGTAGATAATCCAGCACACAGTCACAGAGCTCAGTGTCTGCTCACACTTGTGTTTGGAAATTAAACCCTAAGAGTGGTGCTGTGTTGAGTGGATGATGGCAGTGAGGAAAGGGAGGGAACCTTTCTGTCTGGAAAGCAGTCAGAAGGGGTGAAACCACTCTCCTCTGCCTGGGAGCTGATTGCATGAGGTGCTAACTGCCATCACCTCCCTGCACATCTGTCAGAACAGAGGATGCCCACTACCTCCAAGATGGCCTCTTTGTTAATCAGGCTCAGACAGAGAGCAGCCCTCTGGATGCACTTAAACAAGAAGTCAGTGGGAGGAGGTTGCCCTCAGCTTAGCACTTACGGCATATACTAAGTTGGAGTGCCGCATTCGAGGTATCCAAGCTGTTTACTCAAGAAGTAAAGTACTGAAGATAAGTAAATGGTGAAATAAGAAGTGGGACAGGGAGGATGAGATGGAAAGAACTTTGTTTTCTTCAACAGTG
The DNA here is from genome assembly GCF_037157495.1 of Lathamus discolor. NCBI lineage: Eukaryota > Metazoa > Chordata > Aves > Psittaciformes > Psittacidae > Lathamus > Lathamus discolor. Next base: position 140,199,167 of record NC_088884.1, on the reverse strand, counting down.
TTTCAGTTCAATAAAGCAGTTTTGACACTTGTTGCATCAGTTTTCAGTAACAGTGAAGTAAGTGAAAAGTTTCCATGGAATGGCTTATCTCTGAGCTTGTTTTTACATGTGTTTTTTGTTTAGGCAGTGCCTGTGGAGAAACCTGAAATGACTGATCACCATATATATCCCACATAGCTTTTTAAGAAATCATTGGTCTGTGCCATTATTCTCCCAAAGTCCAGTGATTAGCAGTGAAGACTCTGTCCGTATTTACTCCCTCACCTTTGCGTTGTCTCCTGTGATGATTATTTGCAAGGAAGGGTCTCTGTGCATAGAGCAAAGCCTTCCTTCAAATATATTGAAAACTCACCCCTGCTGATAAGCCTGTAAACATGTGTGCTGTAGCTAGGCAGCAACAATATGGTGTTACTGATACCTGGTCCTCTCCTGGTTTCTCTCCAGCTGGGCCCTCTCATGGTCAATGGCTTGTGAGTTCTTTGTATCAAGCCTTTTTTATATACACAGTCCTTCAAATTGTTCTCTATCCAGAACATAATTATGAAGTATTAAAATCCCAAGAGGAAACTGTGTCAGTGATGAAACTAGAGCTTTTCTTGTATTTTCTTCCTTGCTTGAGGGCTCCTTGGGAGTAACATATATCCACCAAGGAGCTAGCTTGACCCTGAGAACAAAGTAGTTAAACTGTTCCTGCACTCCCCGTTTCATGGAGACTGCGTAACATCAGTTTCTGGGGAAGCAGCTATTTATTTTATTGTCTCGTGGAGAAAGTTGAATGCCCAGGTTCATTTGTTGGTTCCTTGCTTCCCTATTATGAACAGTAAAGAAAGAAGGGGATGAACTCTGCAGCTCCTGACCCTTCAAAGTTCTCATGACAGTGCATCAGAAAGCATTGTCTACTAATACTGCGGTGAGGTCGTCAGGGGTACACAGCAGTTCATCAACATAATTAGTCCTGGAGAACTTGCTTTTCTTCTGCATGTAGCAATGCAAACCCCAGCCATTTTTGTCTAAAATTTCTCAAAAATTTTAAAATCTGTTGGTCTGTGATGCACGTGGAAGCTTTTTGTATGTTACTGGGAAAACAAAATGTGGGAGAATCCAGAAAAATTATTACCTTCTGTCTGTATTTTATTTATACATCACCACCCCTGAAACAGGGTTTTCTTCTGTCTTGGGCAGTTAAATGAAGTGTGTGCTTGGCTCTGTCCTTAAGGGATGGCACAGACTGTGTTAACAAATCTAATATCATGTTGAAGTCCTGATTTCCTACATTCCTTTCAGTGCTAGTTACCTCAGCATATTTATTTAATTGTATTCTGCAGGTAGATGGAAAAGTCAGCATGAATGGAGAGAATTTCAACGGCGTGGAAGAGAAGGATAAAGAGTGCACAACAGTAATATTTACTCCTTCGCCAAGCAGATCTCTGAAATTTGACGGAGTAGCCAGAGGGGACAGGCCCCCGGTAGAGTTGAAGAAGGACCCCACAAGTGTTGAGCTCAGTTTACAGAGTTCTGCCACTCAGAGTGTGCACAAAGAGCCAACAGTAAGACCAACACGAACAAATCAGCCTTACTTTCTCTGCCAGTTTTCTGTCTCATAACATATTTAGTCACTAACTAATGAAACCCAAGTGCTTATGTTTGCTTTATTTCAAGAGGGTGTGCCCAGACCAGGAAAAAAACCCCAACAAAATCCTTTGTAAATTAAAGGCTTCTTCCTTTGGGATGTGGGTAGAGAAATGGGAGGGGAAGATTCAGAGAACTTTTTGCAGCCAGTGTCTCATTTTTTTCAGATGTCATGCAGCTGATAAGCATGCTTTAAATGTGCTGGGCCAGGGAGAAATCAACTCTGTGTCCCAGCTATTGTGCAGATTTAGTCAGCACTTCTCCTGATGTTAGCTGATTAGATCAGCAATATAATTGGTCTGTGCAAGCCATTACAATTAGTCTCAGTTTTCCATTTTCAAAGAAGAGGATGTGGATGTGCTGGCAGTTTTGAGCATTCATCCCTCTCTCAGAAATATTGGAACAGGGGATAAGCTATTGAAATGCTCAGAGGAGCCAATGTGCTTCTTAACGGCCTTATCAGAGAAACAAATTAATTTTACCTTTTCATCTGTTTCTCCCCCTCCTCCCCAGAGAAAAAGGCAGGAAGAAAACTAGAGCATATCACAGCAGGAATCTAGATGCTACAAAACTGTAATAAAAGTAGATAGCAAAAACAAAACAAGAAATAAGCACCGTACTGCAAACAAGCTGCAGGATAGGGAATTCTCACTATTCTTTTCTGTCTAACACAAAGAGAATCCGAGATGTGATGAGAGTTGGAGTATAATAATTTTTTGCTTTCATCTCAGATTTCATCCAAGCATTGGCCAGATAGGGAGTAGGCAGGGATCTGTCCTGAAGAGTGATGGTTCACTCATGCCATCAAGACAGGGCCTGTGTCTTAGTCACCTGCTTTGTGCTAGTCTCTGGCCACTGGCAGCTAAGCCATGGAGCCTGCAGCAAGCATGGGAGCTGGGATGTGCTGTGAGCATAGGCTTCATCCTGTCAGAGGGAACTGTTACAGAGTCAAAAATGAATGATTTGCAGGAAAGCAGGAAGGGATGGCATCACAGAGGCTGCTCCAGTCCAAATAAATGGGCTGTAAGGGAAAAGCCAAGTAAGCATTGTGTCTGATATGGGATTGCTGGTAATGGGAATGTTTGGAGGCTAGAGAAGAGCCTTGGCTTGCTGCAGATTAGAAATACAGTGGTGATCAGAAAAATAGCCAGATGAAAGCATTACTGTCTCCTTTGTAAGGATTTCCAGACCAGTATATCTGTAAAATAGTTGAGAGGAAATTCAGCGACTGAAGCTGCTGTTAGGTCTTGGATATGTTTGTACCCATTCTATGCCCTCTCATCCTTCCCTTTCTATAGCTTTGAGGATGATGTGGTCTGCTGAACACAGATTTTTCTGTGTCAGGTTCCTGCTGCCGGTGCCTTAGCCGTCATGGTGGTATTGGCAAGGGGGGCAGAAGAGTTCGAATTACCAGATTCCTTGTAACTCTGACATGAACCTCCTGCTTTCTATGCTTGAGTGCACTTCATGAGTGCACTTCATGAGAGAGAATGAGTGTGCACCCAAATGGTGCTATTGACAGAGTTTCTTTGCTCTGACTAAGGATTTTATATCACTAACTTCATGGTTTCATCAGTAATGTGACTAGATATCACAAATCATTATAATTACTCCTTGTGCTTCAGCTTCAAGCAGAGGTATGTCAAGGGCAAAGCAAGGAGAGGAAACTGCTTTGAAGGGAATCTTTTTGGGAAAACAAATGGAATGCACTGAGTGTGATGGGGGAAAGAGGAATTCCCTTCCTGTTTGTGGAAGGGAACTTGCCAGCCTAAAATAAAATTACAGGCTCTGTTCCTTCTAGATGTTTGCCCGTCTTTACCCAGCTGCTGCATTTTAATTTTCCATGTCCCCATTCATTCCTTAGACTAAGGCAGGAGCAGTAATTTAGCTCTGTGTGTTGGGGCACATACCAGGACTGCTGTAGATAGCTCGATATGGATACAGTCAGCCTGGTAACTCATCTGCAAGAATCAGGCAGCTACACTGGACTCACTTCACTCAGCCTTCTCCCTGTACCTATTTTACTTTGTTTTCTGGACAACTAACACAAAAAAGTCAGCCTGCATCTGCAAAGCCTGAAATGCTAAACTCCTCTTTGAAGATATAACCTCTATAGGAAGGTTGGAAATCCAAATTAGGAAAGAAAAGAGCCTCCTGGGCTTCTTCTTTATGAATACTGTCCCAGTCTTCATAAAGCATAGCCTCTTGCTGGGAAGGTTTCTGAATAACTCTAGCTGTCACTGTGAGTCATCCAGAGGGAAAAAAGGGGTTTGCTTTTGGCTCCAGCAGCATGAGGCTTCCAAGCTACACAGTCTTGGAAGTTAGAAAACCTTCTGAAGCTGCCACTGTATCATCTCCCACAAAGAGAAACCAGGGCTGTAGTTTCTATCTGCTGCTTAATCTTACTGAATTTTTAGGAGAGAAGATGACAGAAATGGGCACAGAAATGCAGCTGATGAAGAAGCAGAGCCGTCTGGAGTGGAAGAAACTACAACATTGCTTTGAGAAAACTTTTACAAATTGAGCGTGTTTTCAAAGCCTTTTCTAAACTTGCTTTCACTGCCTTTATTTGTATACTGTCCTTTCTTGATGCAGTTCTTGTTAGGTATGTCCTTCCCAGGCTTTGAATAAGATTCATAAGCACTAGTTCCTCTGCCTGTTAAGAGAAGCTGTTCCTAGGGATTTTTTTCTCTCTAGTTGCTCCAAGATTTGTTTTGGTTTTGTATTTTATTAATTCATTTTTTGCCCAGTCTCTTTTGTGAAGTATATATTCCTTTCCATATATACATTACCTTTGGCCCTCCTGTCCTCCCCTTACGAATCTCTTCCTGTTCTTTGCATGCTCTGTCCTCCTCCTCCATCCTTCTTACAGCTGCTCCCCTCCTGTTTCAGTTCAGTTGTCAAATAGACTAGCCCTGTCTTCTCTCTGCCTGGCAGGCTTCCCTTTGAAGCTCTGTAGCCCTGCTCTAAATCTGTCCAGCTGGCCTCAGCCATTGTCTGCACTACAGGAAGATGCTGTGCAACTGTACTTCAACAGCTCTTTTGGCCTGAAGTTTGGAAAATGGTTTCGTCAAGTTGCACCACTTAAAACACGGATATGATTGAGGTTTTGGGGGAGCTAGAGAAGTGCAGGGATCTTTTCATATGGGTGAGGCCTCAGTGTCAGCTGTCCTTTTGACGGAGAAGAGCCCCATCTATATGTGAATCAAATAATGATTGGCAATCAGAGACTGATTGGGAAACATGTAACTCCTGCCCAAATCAACTACAAAATGAAATATAAGAAGCTGCAGCAGGTGGGAAGGATGGTGATGAAAAATAATATCAAGAAACTGTACTTCTGTCTGTAGTGTAGAGTACTTAGATTTTGGTGAGGGATTGACAAGAGACTTTTACTCAAAGTAGCTTATGAAATTTTGCCTATGATTTTAGGCTAGAAAAGAAAACTTTGGCCTGTAAGGAGGATGAAAATATCCCACTGGTGTTTGTGGAGTATTGTGCTGCTAAGGGTGGCAGTAGGGGAAGCACACCTCTCTTACTGCAGCTGAAAGAACTGGACAAAGGCCCAAATCAGTCAGTGGCAACAGCAGCAAAGACATGAGAATCATCTCTTCACCCAGGTCCTATCTGTCACCCATTAGGTTATGTTTTCTTTCCATTCTACAGAACAGTGATGCACATTACAAATGCTGAGAAGTTGTATCTTTGAATCAGAAGCTGGCAAAGTAAATGATTTGTGCAGATTTTAGTGTTGGGGGATTAATTTGTCGGTAACATCTTTTTATTTTAACCAGTCTTTGTATGAGCATTTAGAAATTATTAGAATCATAGAATCAACTAGGTTGGAAAAGACCTTTAAGATAACTCCAACCATTATGCCAGAACTGCCAAGACCACCACTAAAGCATATCACTGAAGGCCTCATCTACACAGCTTTTAACACTTCCAGGGACAGTGATTCCACTGCTTTCCTGGGAAGCCTGTTCCGATACTTGATTCCCTTCTCTGTTAAGAAACTTTTCCTAATATCCAGTCTAAACTTTGGCTTGTTATCATTGGCTTGCTATAGCTCTAATTATAGCTTTGCTCTGATAATATATATATAGAGAGAGAGAGAGAGAGAGACAGCAACTTTAAAAAGAGAAGGGTGAGGTGGTGATAGTGGGGTGAGATTTAGGGTTTGTTTTAATTTTTCACTAGCTAGCTTAAACTTGTCCATTTCTACTCACAGCCTGCTTGGCACAAAATAAACCTGTTTTCTATATCCAAGTAACACTCTCCTTCATCTTCAAAAATCCACTGATTGAACTGAGATTAAAGTATAAGCTTTCTTGTGGTTGAGGATTGTTGGCCAAGCTACAGGAGAGCAGAGTTGAAACCCTGATTTGTACATATCTGGTAGGACAAGTCTTTGTTCTTTGATTCATTACAAGAAACACTTGTAGAGTGTGTACGTCTGTTCCAGATTGACAGCTTTGCCTTGAACCACACATGGGAAAATGTGTGGAGGGCCGGAGTTCTGTAAAGGAAAAAGGTTTAGGATAAGAAATGAGAGCAGCAAAACTTCAAACCATCTAGAGGGGAGCCCTGCTCAGGGTTTGGCTATGAATCTATCATCTGTGTCTTCCATCCTTCAGACACACATGCACTCTTCAGTGGCTGTGAGTGACTGGATCTCATTTTACATCCCAGTTGAGCAGTAATAACTGTAAAAAAATTACTAACAGGAATACTTAACACTTTCTTGCAGCACTTTCAAGGCTTCTCTGTCAATTACAGATCCACCCTCATCTTTGGTTGTAATAGCTGGCCCAAGTATACCATTATATAGCTGCCAGATGGGGCAGATGACTTAATGTGTCAGAGCAGTGTTCTGGCTGTAATACTATAGTGGCATAGCGTGCAAGGCACTTAGCTGTAGCAGCCCAAAGTCATGACACCGTTAGCGCTTACAGCAACAGAGAATGCTAGCTTTGATGAGGAAATCATGATAGGAAAGTTTTCAAGTCAATGATACGTGCAGAATTTCAATCACAGAGGTTTGAAAGATGTGTCAGCCAATTTCTACATGCAGCTATTGATGCTGTAACCAGTTTCATTCCTGAGTAATTTCACAGACTTCAGACTGTAGTTCTAACCTGATTCTTCCTAATATCTCTGCATTCTTGCTGGTTCCAGACAGCTTGTTTTGTCATGTTGTCATAGAAAATACAGTAATGATATTTCACATGCTTTTGTGTACATGTAGTGTTAACTACATTTTGATTTAATTTACAATAAGGGTTAATAAAGTTGTACTGTTACTTCTTTTTGAGTTTGAATTCTTGTAGTAGTAGTGATGTTTGGTGTTTAAGAGTTCTTAGTTACTGTAGTTTTAGGTATTTAGAAGGGTGTAAAGTTCTGCCACAGCAATAGGCAGTGTGGCTGTTTCTGGCCTGTATGGTCTTAAAGAAAATACTTGGGCTGATATCCCAGTGTATCAGATAGAAATCCTGTCTACTACAAACCAAACTAACACTATACAGCAGTCAGCTATGTTTCTGTCTGTTAAATGGATGCCTTGGTTAGCACAAGAGAAGTGTTGCTTTGTTCTCTTTTTGTGGTTTAAGCACCAAACCCAGGGCACCTCTGTTACTGATGTGCTTATAACCGCAACTGCAGTCGCAATATTTAATTTTCCATCATGGACTAAGGCTTCTAAATCTTAAGTGGAGAAGCTTACTTTAACTGATGGATGGCTGGATGCATGCGATAATAAAAACACCAATCCAAGTAGACAGCATTCTTCAGTTTTGAGGAGTTAACGGGACAGAGTCTTCACACCAGCCTGGATCTGGGGACTGAGAAAACCCCAGCCCCCATGCAGCAAGGCTTTTCCTATGTCCCTTGATGGCTTCATTGCTTGTGGATGAGCAGGTGTTGTGTGACCTTCTCTTGTAGGCACCTACAGTAGAGCCAGCATATGGAGTGGCTTTGTGGTCCTGCAGAGTGATGCCTCTGCTCACACGAACACGTGTGGCTGCAGCAGGATGCTGCCAAGAGGCTGCAGGGGTACTTCATCCCAAAATAGGAGAGCTCCTCTGAAACACCTCAGGAATGGCACTCCCTGAGTTGTTCGGTTTTTGAATGTTCATGTCAAAATATGATCCTTTTAGGTACAATGAAATGTTTGTATGCCTTTTTTGTGTTCAGTGATAACATCATCATTTGATGACAAAATATTTATGAAATGTGAATGATGATAGTCTGTGGTTGAAAGACATTTTATCAGCTGTATCAGCGTGAGAATTTTCTGAAGTGTATCATAGACCTCTGGATAAAGCACTAGATAATATTTCATTTCTTAGTGTTATAAATAGATAGAGTGGGAATGAGAGAGTTTCCCAGTGAAGCAGGATTAATATTTTTATAAATTACTTACTAATCAGTTTTATATTTTTAGCTGTATGTCACTAGCATTTAATTGCTCAGCAAAGGGAGGAGGAAGAGTCAAGTCTCATGAGCAGGAACAGACTTCGCAGCATGCTATTGCAAAATTCCAGTTTCCCGCAGCAAACAGTAGCTTGCTCTTTTTTTTTTTTTTTTACTCCTTTTTGAAATAGTTTCTATAAATAACATCTGCTTCTGGTTCAATCTCCTGGATATAGGTTACAGGTAGATTTAGTTATTGAAGTTGTGCAGGATAGCGATGTGACACAGCACCATCTGTAGGTTCCTGAGGTAACTTTAGACCCAGAGGTGATAAAAGTGCATCATGTTTGTGGATTTGCTGAGCCTCTTAAACCCTCTGAGGGGCCAAGTGTAGCGGTGCTCTTTCCCCAGCTTCAGCTGCCACTGGCATCCGACTTCCCTGGGTGTAGGTAACCCTGTTAAACACCTTTTGTATCGTACACAGTTTATTACGGTTTATAGCTTTAAAGACTCTGAAATTGAAATTAAAGCTGAATTTTTCCTCTCTTTTTTTAATCCTTTTTTTTTTTTCTTAAAAAAAAATCTGTTTGGAAAGTTGCTTTTTGAGAGTGGAGGGTGGATTCCATTGCTTTACTAAAAATAACAGCAATATGAACATGCATAATAGAAATTGGAAAGGGTTATGCTTTGGAGCAGTGGGTAGAGCTGTTGAGTAGGTGTCTCTTGCTTTTCCAGTTAAAATCTATCTTGCTTAGGGCAAACTCTGAGCTCTTGATAATAGCCATTTGTTTAGGTTTAATGGAGGTTTGTAGGTTGTGGAATGACAGAATAATTCAGGTGGTAGATCTCCAGCTGAGCCTTCTTCTCAAACAGGATCAGGCATGAGGTCAGATTGGGTTATTACAGGCTTGATCATTCGAGTTTTGAAAACATCCAAGGGCAGAGATGGTACTACTTACCTGAGCAGCCTGTTGCGCTGCCCTCACTGGCCTCCTGGAGAACAGAAATACTTAGTTCTTCACTGAGCAAGGTTGGGAAGGGTTTCCAGTAGCTTTCCCCCTGGCTATTGTTGTGTTGGAGCCAGAACTGAGGCTGAAGGAGGAATTTTCTTTAGTTGCAGCACTCTTCTGCAGGGGCTTCCAGTGAGAAAGCTCTCACTGAAACAGGCTGGTATCAAGATGGGCTGGGAAGGGCAAAGTGGGTTATACAGGGGAAAAGAGCCACAGCATGCCAAAAGGCAAATCTCTGGGGCACAGGACTCAGAGTCTCTGGAGCATTTCTCTGGGGCCTATTCTTTAGCCTGTGTCTCATCTCCAGTTATCATTCCTCTTTGGAGCACATTACACGTGGCAGGGATGCTTCCTGCTTTGTTTGCTCTTGGTACAGGCATGCTTACAGGTGGAGGAAGTCCTCAGACTTTCCATGCTGCCTTTTTGGAGCACATATTTCACTGTCTGCCTTGTCCACCTTGAGATACGCTTTTAGGCAGGCTCAGGGATGTCCCTGTGCCTCGCATGGGGCAGAGGTGAGGGTGGGCAGAGGTTGAGGGTGCAGTGGGAAGCTCCGGGCAGTAGGGAGGATGGTGGGCAGCCAGCCCCAGCAGTGGAGGAGATGCACTGCCACCTGTAGAGCCTCATGGCTGTGATCTGGCGCCTGTCCTGCTGCGAGGTGGCGGCGCAGACCTTGGCAGGGCTCCTTCTGTTCCTGGCACTGCTCACTGCCTGATGGGCTTGCCGGGGTCACGGCCCCTGGCCACAGCCCCACATCAGTCCACACCGTTTCCTCAAGTGCATCTTCCCAGACATGTCCCCTGACCCTCTTCAGAGCATGCGTCCCTCCAGAGAGGAGAGGCAGGGATTCCTGACCTCTGCCAAGAGCAAAGCTCTCTGGAGCCAGTGTGTCCACAGGCATTGTTGTCCTGTTGATACTGCCAGCAGACATCCACATTGACTGAGCTGTGAGAGCCCGGGTCTGCTTCTCCTGGGGCACGAGTAGATGAGAGACTGTAGGCTCATGTGGGTCTGCAGGGATGGGAAATAAGATCCATGAAGAAGGTGGAGGTCTGAATCCGGCCCCCAGAAAAGAGGAAATTTCATCAGGTTTCCTCCCTTGCAGATGTTAATAAGATGGAAAGGTGGGAGGAGGGCAGGAAAGTGAGTCTACAATAGGCTGCTTCTGAAATAGGTTACTTTTGATTTCTAAAAGTAGTTTGGTTTTTTTTTTTGTTTTCCTCTGTTGACTGTGCTGTTTTCTAGATCTCTCATGCATTAGCAGCACTGTGCCGTGGCTGATGGGTTTGCTGCAGAGTTTTCTTGATTTGCCTGCTGGGAAAACGGATGTATGGTGGGAGCTGCTAAATAGATCAGCTGAAGTGCTACCCTTGTTTTGACAGTGTGGTTTTAGCTCTGCAACAGCCTTGTCCTGGGTCAGGAAGCTGGCTTTTCAAAGGCATTTGGATTATTGGCTCGATATGGTCTCACCATATTTTTTCAGTCCTCTCTTAATAGTATTTCAAGTATCTCATTACCTTTAATACTGACTCTGGCTTTTCCCTTCAGATAACAGATTGTTTAGACAACCGTGAAATAAAGGAAACGTTTAATTACTTTGCCACTTTTCAAACCCTAGTATGTGCTATGTATTCACTAATGCATACATTTTTGTCTCATTCTGGAAGAGGAAATTAGGGGTGAAATGTATGCTTATCTCCAGCTAACACAATCCAAGATATCCTACAATTTTAAAAGCCTGTAGGAGCTGTTCCAAACCAACCACATTAATGGCTGCTGCTGAACGGTTTGAAAAGGAGATTAAAGCCCAGTGATTCAGCACCCAAGCGGCACGTACTGCTCCAAAACGTGCTCCCCAGCTCCCTGCTGAGCTCTAAACCAGTCTGGCTCAAATACATCACAAAGAAGCAGCAAGTACTGCCTTGAGGAATTAACACTTACTTTTATTTCCAGTGTACTCACTACGTTTCTACTGTACTGTTCTCCACAGTCCTCCCCGGTGGAAGCAGCCCCAGCAGCCAGCCAGCCGGCTGAGGCCAGCCCTGGAAGTGCAGGACCCAGGAGCCTGGCATGCCCATCCCCAGGTACGTGATAGCTGCTGCCCTTGCCCCTGCCCTTGCCCACTAATGGGGCTGGGGTCAGGCCCACCCCGTGGGACAGTCCAATAGGTGCATCTGCAGCAGGACCAAGAGTGTTTATTACAAAATGCAGAAGTTGTCAGAAATATCAACGTAAGAAATATATTTTTTTATTGTAAGAACAGTCGTTCACTGCAACAACCTCCCGAGGGACCTGGTAGAGTCCCCATGGATGGAGGTTTTCAAGGTGCGACTGAACAGGGCACTAAGCAATCTCATCTAGGCTCCCTTTCCCATGAAAGTTGGGACTGGGTGACCTTTCAAGGTTCCTTCCAGCCTGGGCTGCTCTGTCATTCCAGGGCTGAAATAACACACCTCATTGCACATTGTTTGGGACGTGAGTTGTTTGCTTTGCTGTTTGTGTGAGTGGAAAGCTGGTGCCACAGCATGCTGTAACCAGAAAGCAGTCATGGCAGAAACTATCAGTCAGTAATAGCTTCTGTTTAACACTTCTCCCTTCTTCCCCCAAGGCATTAAGAAATGTAGAAAGAGAATAAGAAGAGGCATTTCAATCCTCATAGGGGCTTTAAACGGACAGTATTGAGCACACTCCTCATTTTCTGCTTTAAAGCCTTTATGCATGATTCCTAATGTGGTGAAAGGAATTAGCTGGTAAAATTTGAAGCTGTTTTCCTCAAAAGAGTTTGTCTGAAATGCTACCCTTGAGTAGGCATTTATCTACCCCCTGCTATCATACTAAGTTCATGGTCTTTTTTTGTTTTTCTTTTTTTAAAATGAGTCTATCAAAGTTCAGCTTGGTACGGGTAAGCAAGAAGTACTATTTGAAGTAGGTATTTAAATGAGATCTCTGGCTGCAATTGATACATAAGCATAATGCTCCTATTTGTTGAGATTAAATGTGACTTAAACAATTGAGCTTTGCCTTCAAACATCAATAGGGTACCATTCCCCCCAAATTAGAAGGATATCCAGCCTTCTCTTGATGTGCTGTAAACACTGAAGGGCTCTTAGCAAGGGCTCGTTAGCTGACTTAATTACTTTGGCTCATAGATGCCAAAACACAGAGGTTAACAATCTTGAATTGCACCTGGCAGGTGATGTAGGAGAAGCAGTCTTGTGGTGAACCAACCAAATTCTCCTCTCAAGAGTCAGCAGTGATGAGCTGGTGATATGTGTCTACAGATGTGTCTGCCCTGTGTCAGGCTCCACACCTGTGAGAAATGCTAAATGTTGAGTACTGGTAGTAAAGTTTAATACTGCCTGGCAAGGAAAACTGAGATAGAATTGCAAAAATTGAAATGGTAAAGGAACATGGGTTTTCATTATGTCTGCTTTGGCAAGATAGATATGGTCCAAGCTGCGACCTTCTTGTAGAATAAGCATTCTCTGTTGTTCAGTAAAAGCCGGATACTTCCATCCTGTGACCCCGGTGACCAGCATCAACTTGTTGGGTTTTTCTTAAGAACTGAGTGACAACTAGATTATTCCAGTCCAAGGCTTCCTGTTAGCAGAGTTTGTTGTCTGATGCTTGACTGATGTGGTTTAGTGGAAATAGGCAAACCGAAATATCCTCCAGTGCTGACAAGTGAGACCATGCTAACTGTGGTATAGCTATTTGTCTGGGTAGCATCTTAGGATAGGATTCATCACACAACTTCAGCAAAGAGATCTCTACTTCGATAGGCGCATTTTAGGTTACAGCTCGTCTCAGCCAAAGAGGACTGCCTGAAATAGTTTGCATGACTCTTCCCCAAGAAAAGCCTCTCTGTTGACCATGAAGGGTGTCCCATGATGCCCAAGTCAAATGTAAGCACCTATATTTTGTCAGGTGAATTTCACTTTTACAGTCTTGTCTGCTCTGAGAGATAAATTTTGCTTGTGTCAAAGAAAGAAGATTATTTTTTCAAAGCATTCGGTAAATGGGCTCGCAGTATATCCAGTGAGAAATTGGATTGTAAGGAATATGTCTACATTTTATTTGAAAAAATATCTTAGCCTCACAATATTATCTCTTGAATATGTGGATTAGTTTCAGATCAAAAGCAATTCAAGTCAACTGCAGCTTGTGCCAGCCCTGTTGTGAAGAGATTAGAATTTCTTCCCAGTCCTGTCCCTTCAGAGGAAGCTGCTTCAAGTGAGGAAAATGTGAAGAAACCTGAAATGGAGGAGCAGAAGGAAACAGAGCTCCCTGCTACGCCAGAGGTAAGTGTGGTCAAGAAAGAGAGGCAGTGGAAAACAAAACAAAACAATAACAACAACAACAACAACAAAAATAAAAACCAAAAAGAAGGAAGTTCTCAGAAATATTTATTGTGCAGATTAGTATTTTTCTGTATATGTCACTTCAGGAGTTCATTCAAAACAATCTGCCAGGGCATGATCCTGGAGGATAGTTTCTGTGCCAAATTCTATGGTCATCAGAAAGTTCCCCCTCCAAAGGAACTGCCCAGTGTCTGCTTGTAGCATTTGAACAGTGCCTGCTTGTAGCATTTGAACCTGTAAACTGACAGAAGAAACGAGAGTTTGACCTGCAAACCCCAGTCGCACCACGTGTCAGGGAGGGCAGAGTATCCAGAAGGTATAGACAGTGGAGCTTATCCTCTTAGTCCTTTTGAGGTGCTAAAGAAGTGCACGCTGTGGCAGAGATAGCAAATGGCCACAACCATGCTCCTCTGTCATGTGAATTAGATGTTGGTCCTGGTTTAGAATTGACTTTGGTGTGCAGGGCAGTGTGTATGCCAACAACAAGCAGCTACTGATTGTTTCCAGGACTTCTGTAATGCAACTCCATGTTGTAATTCTTGAGAAATAAGCTTTGTCTTTTGATAATGTTGATTCAGAAAATAAGAAGAAAGGGATTAAATTAACCGTTGATTGAACCTACTGATTTTTAATGCTGTTTTCTGCTCCCAAATATCTGAACAGGTGTTGAAACCAAAAGCACTGGAACAAGAAGGGAGTGTAGTACTGCCATTTTTAAAGAAACTACCCGAGACCAGCCAAGTTACTCTGCAGAATTCTGGTCTACAAGGTGAGCAACAAGCATTTGAAGAACTCAGCTGGACAGTAACTGTATACATGCATGTGGTGTTCAGGGAGAAATGCCTAATCAATAACCTAGAGGGTGTTGGAGCTGAAATGGTATTTTCTAGTTGATTCTGACTGATATTGGTAGTATGGCCTCTGTAATGCAAAAGACTCTTCTGGCTGTTCCCCTTAAACACAACAGCAGAATAGTGACACAGCAGAGGGGAGAAGGGGAACCCTATTTTGTATTTACCTGGCCTAACAGTAAAAGCTGCGTTATGTCAATGAGAATTACATTTTATTAGTACTGCCGCTCACAGATGAAAAAGGCTTAGTAATTGGTCTATGTCACAATAAAAAATTATGGAGATAAATTCTGCACTCAGCTGCTTATGTGGTGTTCCTTTCCATAGATAAACAATACACATATCTGGCCACATCCCTGAATTTGTGCCCATCACGAGTTCTTGTAAAGCAGAACTTCTTTTTTGCCTTCACGACAAACCTTTTCTTGAGACTGATAATGTTTAGTAATTTGATTTTATATTTATTTTAGAGAAGCATGTATGTAGGTATTATGAAAGAAAGAGTGAGAAAAGTCATCTGAAGTTTTCTTCCCCCACAGGATTTTTTAGGTTGATAATTCATGTACAGGTTATATACTGACTATCCTGGTGTTTTCAAGATTGAAACTACTGAAGGTGATCCACTGTGGAAAAAAGAATTGTCTGAAAAGAAACAAAAGTCTCACTTGTTTTAAGTAGGGAGGTGCTTCCCAAACAGGCTTGAAGAACGGTATTGTCTTAGGCACAAATCAATCCAAACATAAGAGATTGTAGGTCTCTTGCCTGATTTTCAGTGGTGCTGCAACCCTTGGCTGCTCTCTAGTGTTCACAGCACATACAGCGCTGAAAATATCACAAACCTGTTTAAAACTTGTATCTGCAGTAGGAATGAATGTGAGTACCATGAAAAGACTTGAAGGGGTGGCTGCCTTTGACTAGCATTAGTGTGCTAGAGCTCTCATGTAAGGTTAGGTGCCACATTACAAAAGTGGCACTTAAATTCAGGCAACCTGTGTGATCTGCAGCTCCGTTGCAAACCAGCTGTGATGGCCCAAAGTGATTGTAGTCAAAATCATAGAATCATAGAACAGTTTGGGTTGGAAAGGACCTTATGATCATCCAGTTCCAACCCCCCTGCCATGGGCAGGGACATCTTCCACTAGACCAGGTTGCCCAAGGCCCCATCCAGCCTGCTGAACACTGGAGTCCCTCTCCAGCATCTTCTTGTAGGCCCCCTTCAGATACTGGAAGGCTGCTATGAGGTCTCCACGCAGCCTTCTTTTCTCCAGGCTCAACAGCCCCAGTTTCCTCAGCCTCTTGTGGCTGAGGTGGGTCTAAGAGTCCGTCATCGCCTTTTGACCACGCTGTGTTTCTTGTTTTGTCCCGGTGCTGTTGCCTGCAGAGCTGCCCCGTGGGGCCGTGGTTCCACTTAGGGTTCGCAACAACTGGCGGCGCTCACAGTTTTTCTCACAGTCAGGTAAATGTGGCGCTAAGACCAGCTTGAGCCCTTCTACTGCCTCCAGCCGTAGGTGTCTTTGGACGTGGGGCTGGGGTGAAAGCTGATGATTACGGGGACTTCTTCTACCTCTTGCTTCTGTAGAAAGTATCTATTCCTGCTGCACAGTTGACAAAGAGCTGTTGGGCTGCATATTGTTGTGATGCTCTGGTTTCAGGCACCCAAATGAAATCACTTGCTATAAATAACTTTTCCTTAATTTCTTTAAATCAGCCTAATTTTCAGATATTTGGATAGAAAACAGCAATGGTTCTTTTTGTAACTGTGGCTCTTGAATAGTGTAGTCCCACCCTTTTAGCTTTGCTATGCTTTTTCCTTCCTTGCACTGAATCATGAAGGGAAAAGTAGACCAAGGTAGGTAACACTCAGCATCCAAACAATGCTAACATCCGTGGCCAGATGTAGACGTCATTAGCTAGTAGTAGAGTAGAACCTGATGTTAGTATTGTGCCTCTTCTAAACCCAGATAAAAAGTAGTTTTGTGGGCGATGGGTGTAATCACTTTTTCTAGTTGATTTGCTTGTGATTCATCCTTGCATTTTGTTGTGAGAGCAAATAGGAAACTAACATGAAGCTTTTTTATACAGATACAATGTAGCTTTAAATTCAGGCTAAGCATATTTTGCTATGTTAAATTTAACCTTTCCTCTTTTTATTTTGTTTTAATAGCTGATTCTGATAGTGGTGACAAATCAAATGTGAGTACCTTTTTTGCATCATTGTTTAGTTTAGAGATACGTGTTTAGTAAAAGTAAATTTTTTATATAGAATGTCTTGTGATATCCCCAAATCAGAATGATTTATTTTTTTTTCTGATGGAAATGAGAGGTTAAAAATACAACCCAGATCAAGACATGATCTGAATCTGGAATTTGTGCATTCTCCTCTTATCTGGAGAGAGTAGTAGCTGTACAGTACTTGGTTGATGGAGCCACTAAAGCTTCATAGTCTTAAAACAATATGTAATGCTAAATTATCTGTTCTGTTTTAAATGCATAGAAATTAGAGGAGACCACAATTCTACTGTTGCCTCAATGAAAAAAATCCTCACCACAAATGCTACTCTGAAGTAAACAGTTTTTCATATTCTATTTGTCACATAAAAATAGACATCGTCTCTTCCTGTTAGATTTAAATGCAGCTCTTTAGTGGAAAGGGATATGACATCAAGTGTCTAAAATTGCACTTGATTATAAGAAATTTAAACATGTAGCATGTAATGGGACCCTTAGTGAAGCCTGAGATTTTATTTCGTTATAGATAAAAATTTAAAACAAAGCTATAGGCGCTTGTGCTGGCAGCCATATGAAATGAGCAGATAATTTTTACAATCGCACATTGCTTTGCATGTTGTGCAGATTAGATAGAAGCAAAATGGGTATTTTCTTTAAATTGGAGTACCAGTGGGAATCTCTATTAACAGCCACTTAGAGCTTTCTTTCAGATCTTTTTTCCTTTTTTCCCCTCCAGTTGAAGTTTCTCAACCCTTTCTTTGCAAACCAAATTATTATTTTATCATCTGGATACCTGTGGGCAATCCCAAGCGTCAGTGACACTAAGAATATTTTCTACTAACTGAGAGAACCATTATGTAGTTCTCAGTTTCCCATTCTAACATCATTGCCAGGGGCAGGCAGGGGAAGTGCAGCTTTCTCTGGTAGCCTTGTGAAACGCAGTGTCAAAGTCTAATGGCTTGTGTTTTCTCCACTCAAGCGTTTAAATTTTTGGTCCTGGGATCCAGAAGAAGAGCGAAAGCGCCAGGAAAGGTGGCAGCATGAGCAAGAACGTTTGCTTCAGGTAGGAAGAAAACTCCATATATTCCACCGTGTGGTTCAGCTGTTGAATTGTGCTTTTGGACAAAAGTTGGGAAATTCATGTCATCTTTTCCACATCCTCTGTGGAAATCGAACAAATTTTGTGGCGGATGGGTGATAAAATGAACATGCATGTCTGTTATCTGTGGTTTGGACACGCTTAGGTCTCCCTTTCCCACTCCATGGAAAGACCAAAAGGACTTTAGTTCTGCATTTCAGCACGGAGTTACATCAAATGTTGATCTCAACTGTATTTAAAGTATATTGAGCATAGACCACAAGACTCTTCATTAATTTGGAGCCTCTTTCTCAAGACCGACAATTTTCTGACCCTGACGCCTATGCAACTCGTCTTTAAAATAATGGTCTTCATAGATTTTTGTAGACTTCTGTTTTGTTCAGAGGTTCTTCTTGGAAAACACCAAGCTAAATTCAGATATGAAGGGTTTGCGTTATTTTTGTGAGGGGAGGAAGCCTCCTCAAAACAAACACTGGTTTTGCCTAGTGGTAGAGTAAGCTGTAAGAGCTCTGGCTTTGTGTCCCAGTTGGAAGAAATGCAGTGGCCCCAAGAACTTGAATTTCTCTGCTAGTCAGTAGTGTCTTTCGAAACTGTGATTAGGTTTGGTCCCAAGTAAATCAATATCTTTCCTCCATGTAACAGAAGAGCAAACAACTGCCAAATGATGGAGAATATAAAATGGAGGATAAAAATCTTTTATCTTTTAAAAATTACTGTGTGTGTGTCTACTGCTTTCGTGAGATTGTTTTTAGCTAATACGGTTGTTTTCTCTTAAAATGGTGTAAAATTCACATCATGATTTTTCTGGTACATGTGGGTGTTCCCTCAATAGTAAACGCATCTCCTCTGGATTAGGCAGAATTGGCTTCTAATTCAAACAGAAGTTGGAACTGGTGTAAAAGGGATATGGAAGTCACCGTTCTTCACCATATTCAAACCAGTTCTGTCAAACAATTTTAAAGATGTCTTTGACATCATTTTTTCATAGAGAACTGTGTGAAAAGAATTCTCAGGAAATAATTCCATCAAGGAGAAAAACAAGCTACTTGGGTAATTATAAGCTTACCCTCTTCAGACCTTTACACACTATTCCTTTATCTTTTAAACTTGCAGAGGTGTTCTTCATTCATGCAATTGTACTGGTATCTCTCTTAAATTAGTACCAGTATCTGCAAAATCTGCTTGTTTATATGCCACTTTGCTGAAGTTTTTAGTGTAAAATCCATGCCTACATGTTTTGGGGAGTGTGATGGGGTTTTGGAAATCTCAATACTGTATAATAAGGAATTATTGAAATTGTTGAGGATAAATTCCATATCTGACCGAAGATTTAA
The DNA here is from genome assembly GCF_037157495.1 of Lathamus discolor. Taxonomy (NCBI): domain Eukaryota; kingdom Metazoa; phylum Chordata; class Aves; order Psittaciformes; family Psittacidae; genus Lathamus; species Lathamus discolor. The sequence goes on along the minus strand of NC_088884.1, from coordinate 140,180,243 downwards.
AGACTTCTAACAAATTAAACTTCTTCTGATATGTTAAAAACTTCTTGTGGTTCGAAGCTAGAAGCAAGTGGGGCGAGGAGGAAAAGAAGTTTTTTTGACACTCATGGATGTATCAAACTTTTATCTCCCTATTTCCTTCTATTTCTGATTAAATTACTCTTAGTTTCATTTTCACTGTGGAGTACTACAGAATTTACTCCTAATACAGAATGGTATGAATTTACCTGTATTTGTATCCTCTTACAGGAGAAGTATCAGAAAGAGCAGGACAAGCTGAAAGAGGAATGGGAAAAGGCCCAGAGAGAAGTGGAAGAGGAGGAGCGTAGATACTATGAGGAGGTATAAGGCTCAAAGGAGGAGGTTGTTTATTGACTTATTTTGTAATTAAATGCACCCACTTACATAACTAAAAGAATCCCATAGCTAGATTAATTAATGAAAAGCCCTCTCAAGGCTGAATTCTCAGGATTGTTTCTCTTAAACACTACCATAGGCTCTGAGGGAAAATACTTAAATATTTAGACGGGTATCCTCAGAACCTCCGCATAGGTGGAGGTGTGTAATTGCTATGCAAGTCTGGGTGAGTCAGTATGGTTGCGTCTCGGCATGCTCAGACTTCCCTCCGGAGACAGAGCTGTGTGCGTTCTGGCATAGCCTGGACTTGGTAGAACTCCAGATGAAATTGTTGTCTGCCTTGGGCTTGATCATGTAGGTATTTTGTAAACTGAACCTGGTTTTTAAAAGAAAAAAAAATCCACATGGAAAGTTCAAAGCTTACAGTTCTAGAATATTAACAATATAGAAGATAGAGGGATTCTTCTGTTGTGTGTGGGTCATAATTGCAGAAAACTGGACAATATTAATGTTTTCAGTCTGACCAGTTGTGCATTATGCAAGTTGATGTCTTATCATCTTTGTTTGAGGGCTATATTGTGATCTGAACATGAACATTTTTTCAGCTTTCAGAATGAGTTTCTCATGTACCAAGTGTAATTTCTTACTTTTGTATGAAATCTAGTAGGCTTCTGTTATGAGAAACAGTGGTGTCATCCCAAGTAGAACATTCTTTCCAGTTTTGGACATCCCATCTCAAAGATGATAATGTTGAAAGGAAAGGGAGTGCAAAACCTTGAAGCAAATTAAAAATTGACATGTATTCTTGGCACCACAGGTCCTTACCTAGCCGTCTAAATATTGCACATAGCCAAACTCTATGCTTCTACTTCTCAAGCTCACAGTTGACATTCTGTTTTTAACCCCACTCTCTCCTGATGCTCTTTTTTTAGGAACGTAAGATAATTGAGGACACGGTAGTTCCGTTCATTGTTTCTTCAAACTCTGCTGATCTTCTCTCCTCTTCTTCCTCTACTACTGAAGGAAACAAGACACCGGTGAGTTTCTCATGGAGTAGTAGGACAATAAAGACTAAGCCATCTTTAGTGCAAAGTTTTATTCTTCACTAATGACTAACAAAGTCTGTGAACAGCAACAATATTCCCTGGATCTCTTCCATAACTAATGATACCTCGGAGTGCTATAGCTTGTATGTTTTCACAACCAAAGAGCTATACTACCAAGCAAACTGCAACCATCCCATTCTATACTAGAGCAAAGGGTGATACTTTCTCTCTTTGCAGCTGCTTCTGTTCTTTAACTGGTGCTGTGAAAAAGAGTCACCTGTTTCTGTTTGGTTTAACTACCTTCTCAAAGCCAATAAAATCTGAAGGGAGCTCCCTGCATCCAAAATCTTAAGTGTAAGAGATGAGACTGAATCCTGCCTCCCCACTTTTCCTCCTCTCTCTCACCATCCCTGCTAGTAAGCAGCAAAACAGAGGGATGTTCATGCTCTGATTATTTTATTTACTTATGCAGCACAAAATATTTGACTCAATGCATCTAGCATCTAATTAAAGAAGTGTTCAACAGAGATCAGAGAATGACACCCCAGGTGAGATCAGTACAGTAAATGTGGGATTCCCAGACATGATTTTCTCCTCCCTAAGGCACCTACACCCAAGAAGTCATCTACCTTTCTCCATTCCACTTCAGGATTAGGACTAAGGTACCATCTGGTTATCCTCTCACCTTTCCTGCCCCTCTCATCACTCATTCCTGTGCAGGGGCATTAGCCACGACCCATTTTCCACATGGCTATATGGCAGTAGCTTCCTGGGTGGAGATGATTATGCCACATTCAGGGCAGTACCTGCACCCAAAAGTGAAGGATCTCATGTTGTGCCTTACTCAAGATCCACCAGTCAGGTATGACACACTGCAGTACCATTATGGAAGCAGTACTAGCATTGTTATTTGAGGATGCTCAGTGCATGTGAGTAATACTTCGCCCCCCCAGGCAAAGGATACAAGTTGAGGTCCTTCACAAAGTCCTCCCAAGTCCAATGGAAGACTGTCAAGACTCTCAAAGTCATTCAAGGATTTCTGCCAAAACTATGTAGGGAAGTTTTATTTTGTCATCCTGAACACCATTCATAATTGATCTGTCCCTAACTTTTTTCTTAATTGGACTTAGTTTAGTCCAATTAGCTGATTGTTTCAGTTAAGTCCTTATTAAATCCTAAGTTACCTTACTACCGTCAAATGTTTCCACTGTATAATGTGAGATGTTCTTTATGATAATAAGGTGTGTCAACACAATATATGTGGGGACAGCCCATATTTTTCCCATGTGGGTACTGATGTCAAATTTAAGGGAAGCTGCTTGTTCCCTCCCCTGCTGTCTTCTAGAACTCAGCTGATTCAAACAACTCTCCAGAGGAAGGCAAACAAAAAGAAGCTACGAGACAGAAAAAGCTGCTCTGGGAGCAGGACAGTATGCCATCTCTGAAAAGCAAGGAAAATGAACTCTGGCAAGAAAAGAGGAGGTATGGATCAAGCCTAAGCATTTCTTAGCCTGTGAAGCTTTGTGTTCATATATAGACTTCTGAGATGTCACATCTGCCCATGATTGATTTTGGTGGCCTGGTGATAGATGTAATATGTCCCCTTCAATATTGACTCGGTGCACGTTTATGCATATTTGCAATGTGCATAGCTAATTGAGCACATCAGAAAGCTTGCATTTTTAGTATATGTCTTTGCCAAGAGGCTGTCGTATCAGAGCTTAGGTAGCACAAACGTGCCTGTATGTCACTGTGTGGTGTCTTGTGTACAAGGTTCACAAGCAATTTGGAGGAATAAAGTAGGTGCAGTAGATGCTTTCATTGAGAATTTGTCGGAGATTGCCTGGCTGTCTCAGAAGTGCTGTACCCAAACTTGCCAGACAGTGTTCAAAGTCCTGGTCTTTGCCCAACTGCTAATAGCAACTTTCACAAAAATGAGAATCAGAAAATCTGAGAAGTATCTGATGGTAATGAATGCTGCATAAAGAACACTGAGAAACGCTGTTTCTCTGGCAAAGAAGCCGTTTTCCGCAAATCTGGAATGATCTTTAGTACATCCCAGTGTATAAGCAAGAAGGAAGACTTGGTATATGTGGAAACAAACTTCTTAATTCATTATATCTGGCCTTACACTTTGTCATTGCTGACACAATAGCAAAAATCTTTTTGCAAAAAACAGGCTGATACTCAAAAGTCTAATTCTGACATTATATACTAGGTGGATTTTTTTCCTGGCTTGATTTGTACAATGTGGCTTATTTTTATTGGCAGTGGAAATGAAGTGCTCACAGGACACCCAGAGACGGGTATCTTGAAAGGAGGCGAACAAGAGCACCAGGTGCCGGTGATGGAGAACAGCTCACCTGCCAGGCTGAATCTGCCATTGACTCAGGGTGAGGGTCAATAGTTTTCATATGCATGTGTTCTTTTCCAGAGAGAAATCTTGCAGAAATCTAACTCACAGAATTTTGGAAGTTGACACGACACGTATATCTTAAAAAATTTGAATGTCTCAGACTCAAAAGGTATTTTCCGTTAGCAAAGATAAATATGTTAAGGTGAAATTTAAAACCTTATTTTCATCAGAGATGGGTGTTTCAGTAGCATGTAGGAATATCATTTATAGGCCCACATGTTCACAGTAGTAGTTAAACATAGTTATCTTCCATCTTTCACACTATCTTATACAGATACAGGATTTATCTTGGGACAGTGTATTTCCGATATTTATTTTGTGTTTTGATAGCTAATTAGATTCTTTATGTCCATTTCAGTCCAGTGAAAATTACTACCTGTGATGTGTAACCTTTTCAAGCTAAGCCTAAAGTGACACCTGTCACAATTTTGTCATTAGAATGTCTAATGACATTTAAAAGTAGCAGATTTTTTTCAAGTTTCTTTAAGTATTGATGTTTTTTGAATTAGCGAATTTCCCCAAAGCATTGCTGTCAACAGGGTCACCCTAAAAAGAGACAAATTCGTTAATTTATCATCTTTATCTAAAGTAAGTGAACAGTGGAAAGTAAGTAGGACTGAAGACAGAAAGTGGATGTAGATTTTGAAATCTAATTTTTGTTTTCACGCTAGCATAAAAACTGATGATTTAAAAAAAATGAAATGTCTATGGATAGAAAAGGTTTCAGTGTTGTTACTTGTTCCAGATGCATACCCAGTTTAACATTAGCAGGTTTGCTTTCCCTGTCTTGATTTTATTGTATTCTAAATGCTTTGATAAAAGTTGCTTAAATGAAAACAAGCAGAAGATACTGCCCAGCAATCCATCCTTGTGGATTTGTAGTAGTGATTAAGCCAACTTAAACAAAAAAAGGTTTGTTTTTAACTGCTTCTGCTAATCGGGGTTTCTAGGTTCTCCTCAACAGCATAGTCCCCTACAAGTATTCTGACAGCTCCTTTCTATCCCGTTACAGCATCACATCCTCTCTCTCTCCTTAAGTCCTTAAATAGTCATGACTACAGTTTAATTGTCAAAAAAATTATCAAAAATAGGTAACAGGCCTTTCATAGGCCCCAGTAAAGTTTTCCTCCTCTAAACCAGCTGGCTGGTGCACAGCAGGCTGGGGGTCGTCCCCAGCCTGTGAGCCACAGTATTCATCTGAAAGGATCCAGGCGTTGTGCTCCATCCCAAAGATGGGATGGTTGGCTGCCTGGGCATGACACAGATCATTGCATGCTGCTGGGAGCCTGTTATTGTCACTGAGCCTTGCACAACCATCTGAAACGCAGAGGAAATTGCAAGGGAATTGCCGTTTGTCAGTAGGCTCATGGACAGTAGTGACTACACCGTGTTCATCTTAATTCTTGCTACTGATAAGTTTAGATTCCCAGGCATCACTGAACTTTCAGTCTCTCTGGTGGTTCCTTCCTACAACAGAAATACTTTATTTTCCCAAGTGCTATTCGTGGACAGATGTTTGACCTCTCCTTTTCCCCCTTCCAAAACTGAGATTCAGCAGAAGGGTAGGTCATGTTGTGAAGGTGGTGCAAGGGGATGCTGTTTCATAGAGGTTTTCTGGAGCAGCAAAGCCTGTCTCTGACTTTGTGTGGGGTTTCTGAGAATTTATTTGTAAGTAACAGTATATCTCGTCTCCTTTATGGTGTGATGTCTGTAAGTATTGAGAAAAGTATATAGTCTCAAGTATTAAGATTTCCCCACCTCCCATTATAGATAACTCCTGGAATCAGCAGTTGCTGACAAAGCAGTCCCTGCATCGTGCAGATGACATTCGGCAGAGATCATTCTTGGGCCAGAGTGCGGGACAACAGCCGAGCTCTGCAGGGGAAATGAAGAGGTGAGAACACAAAATAAAGGTTGTTGCAGAGACTGAGATGTTCTGCCTGCTCTGTGCTCCCTTATATTCAAACTCAGCATTCTTTATCAGTTAATTTTCATGGGTAGTCCTGCAGTGTGAAGATGACTTTGATTCCTGGCTTTCCCACCAAGACTGCTAATGCTTAGCCACTTTGTTCCTCATTACAGGTATCCCAGTAACTGGTTTCCTGAGGGACCACAACCCACACTTGCTACTCCCTGCCTTCTTTCTCCTTAGCTCTTTAAACAATCATCTGCATAACTGTTTGTGTTATTCATTTATTTTAAGTGTCCAAGACAAACATTTACAGCTAGGAAGTGGCTAAATACCAGGGTGGGAATGTCAAGTGAAGTCTGCCTCTTTGAAGTTGGTATCCAAGAGCTTCATTCCCCAGCTTCTAAACACACATTGATTGCTGTTTTCTAGTTCTTTAAGAAGAAGGTACATAGAGATTAATATTTTCTTTCTACTGCAAATTTTGGTGAGGTTCTTTCCTTCTCTGATGCGTTGCCTGTGGTTTTCAGTAAACATTACTAAAAGGTAACACCAGTTCTTTCAGTAAACAATGGTTTTGCTTGCCTAATGTTTGCAGAAAGTATGTCTATGTAGTGAGAAAGGAGCATCTGTTTTCTCTAGGATATATATGAACACAGTCTGCAAAATGTGTTACCTCTGTGAAGCTTGTATCCAGTCAAAACTGATGTAGCTTGAGATTTGATTACCTATTTCTTGTAACTAACTGCATGTTTGAGAAAATTGTTATTTAATCTGTAAATAGCTTTAAGCAGTGAGATGTTTAATCAATCCTATGATTTCTGATAACAAAAAATATGCATAGTTTTCTCAACAAATTCTTGCAGGGTAAAATAGATACAAATAGTAATAAACCACTTTTTGGTACTCATAGCTTCCTTTTTACTCACTAAAGGGGACAGACCTTCCACCAATAAACCTTCATCTGCTCTACCAGTGTGCTTCTGAGCACATCCCCTGGCCAACAGAGAGTGCAAGGTGTGCCCTGGCTTAACCCTCCTTCACCATGGTGGTAGCAATGTTGGGTTGATAGGTGGGTAGGAGTCTGCACATGGCTGATTGCCTTGTGAGTTACCTGACTGAGCAATAGCAAGCAGACCAAGACTCAGAACCAGAAAATGTAAGCTGTTTTACATTGTACCAAAATAGCAATGCACAGCAAATATATACCTTTTTTCCTCAGATAAAATCTTTAGAGCTGGGAGTCCTGAAACCTACTGTCTAGAATTTCTTCATGCAAAACTTGTTTTTAATAGTTCGGCGGCTGTAGTAATGCATCTTCTCTCCCCTATTTTAGGGCAGGCTACCATGAGAACTTCCGTTCTGGGCCACAATCTCCCTCCTCTCCTGCTGCTCTGAGTCAGTCACCCAACAGGTACAAAAGGTCAATAAGGAATTTTGCAGACTGAATACATCTTGTAGTCACTGCCGAACTGCCGCAGTGTAAATCACATTAGTATTATGTGGATGCACTATTAATTCTTTTAAATGCTGCAATTCATAACTGTCCATGGAATAAACATGTAGCTCCCTCTCCTGTATTTCTTGCCTGCCTCAGCAATATTGTTATGTTTTCAAATAACACAGTTCAGAAAGCAGCTGTAGGACTCTGCTTGATCATTGAAATTTCAATGTAATTGAAATGGGATAATATAAGCCCCAGTCAAAGTAAGCAGTTAAGCATGAGTTCAGCACACTTGAGCCAAAGGATGTTGTCTTCATTGTAAATAGTCACATGCTTAGGATTAAGGTATGTTCTAGACATTGTCATATTTCAACACTTGCTGATTTAGAAAGAAATCCTTTCCTTAATTTCCAAAGTTAAAATACTTTTTGCTGGTTTTTTAATTTGCCTACATTCATCCTAATCTCCACCTAGAGATTTGATTCTTTCAAGGAACGAGCTGTGCAGCTTTCAGTGAGATATGTGTACCAACTCTAAATAAATGTCAACTCTAGCCTGATTGACTCACTGGCAATTTGGGGTATATTAACATCAGCTGGCTTATTAAATAAAGTAATATAACACAAAATGTAGCAATTTTTTTTTCAGTTTAAGTAACATTTCTTCTCACATTTCATGGCAAAGCCCTCCTTCTGATGCCATGACATGGAACTATTGGGATTTTTTTATGTGAACTATTTCTTCTGTTTGGATAATTGTAGCTGCAGGTTTGGTGGGATTTCAGATCATTTCTAGCTACATGTAGCTAGTTGTGGTAGCTGCTTCTTATTATTTAGCAGCTGTATTCTGATGTAAGATCCTTTCCCAAGATCTTTTCCTGAAATGAATTTTAGTTTTGGAAGCAATGGAGGGGTGTAATTCATTGTTCCAATACAACTTCAGCAAAGTTCTCTAAAAAATTTCCCAAAGCACTTTATTCTTTCATTTGACTCTAACTTCTTATAATAACTCCGATAGTGGAGAAAAAGTGAAAACAAAGGTAGATTGAAGCAATGCAGAGGGTTTCAGCCCTGGTTGAAAAAAGCATGGATTACACATAATCATAAGGTATCCCTCTGGTCTCAGGTTCATCTCACTAGGCAAACATCAGTTCTGGCAGGCTGGCAGACAGGTGGAAACGGAAGAGAGTGAAACACGGAAGCGTACACCTGCACTGCTATTAAAACCATTATGAAGAAGGGTACCAGTTATTCCTGGGGCCCTGATCTCTCACACAGCTGTCATTAAACAGCTGATTTACTTAAGAGCTTAAGGAGAGAGTTGAAGCATTTTTGCATTGCAGATGGAGGTATAGTTTCAGCTTTACTCCAAGTAGGTGTAACACTGACAAGCATGTAGCTGCAGCAGCATAGAATAAAATTAGGTAGCAAGAGGCTGGTGCCTGCTCTGTGCTACTGCAGTGATTCTGCTGCTGTTGACTTCACCAGCTTGTTTGGGTGCGAGAGCAGCCTCCCTGCCTTCTGGCTGAAGTAAGCAAACCCATCTGCAAACAAATTGAAAAAATCCCAGGCTGAAAGTCTGGCTCAGTTAATTTGTGTGAATATCTGCTTTGATTGCTGTGACATTGACTAGGTCTACACAATCCATGGGCATGGTTCCAGACCTCTGTTAAGACACTTGCATCTCCTTGATCTAGCACAGCAGACTGGGAGGGAAATGGGTCTGAGCTGCTGTGCATTCAAGCATTTTAAGACCTCTGCTTGCTAGTCTGCAAGGCAGATACGCAGGCTGATTCAGCACCATGGCTGAAGGGTCAATGCATATTTATGTGAAACCCCACAGTGCTCCTTCCTCCCATCCTCTCCCTTTACATAACCTTTGCAAACATTTGGCTACATTTTAGCAGCAGTTGCTGTTCTGTTTGCTTAAAGTGGTGTTTGTCTCCTAGGTCTGTCAGCGGAAAGAAGCTTTGTTCTACCTGTGGGCTTCCTCTTGGAAAAGGAGCTGCCATGATTATTGAAACACTTGGTCTTTATTTCCATATTCAGTGCTTCAGGGTATGTCTCTTTCTTGTTTTATTAAGAAAAATCTCAAGTCATGCACCGTGTGAAGAGACAGTATATTCAGGGGTGCAGATGTGAAATGGAAAATGAGAGGACCAAAGGATTTGCTTGTTTGTTATGTGTTTGTGTGTGTGTGTTTGTTTCTAGAGAAGTGGAAGCAATGCAGCTAATGTGTTATTATGCTGTCAGACATACTAATTGGACTAAAACATGTCATTTATCAAGCAAACTTAGCTTCCTCACAGAGGGAAGTATAACTTCCCTTGTGTACTCACTGGTTTTTAAATTACCTTGTAATTTGTTTTTCTCTTTTCCTCAAAAAATATGGTCAGTCCCAAAGCTACCTTTGATCTGACCCATGGTTGTAAAGCTTTGACTATGGAATGGGTGATGTATTCTGGCTTTCACCAAAGTTCTCATCAGGAATTCTTCTTGACTGTTCTTAAGTATTTCAGTCTAGAAATGACTCAGGATAGTGTTCTCTAGGGAACTCAGAAAGTGACCATTTCCATTATTTCTGGACCAATTGGTACTGGACATTTGTGAAGCCTTTTTTGGTTGTAGACATTTACTCAAACTAAACCTCTGGCTTCTCTAAGATTTGTCCATCACGAATGGGCTGGCTCCAGAATGCAATGTTAAAATCAGATGTCCCTTAAAATCAGTAGACTTTTGTGTAAGTGGAGACTGCTGAAATCCAGTCTTAAATACTGCTGGTTCTACAAAAACTCTTTAACTGATGTGCAGTGCTCCCCAGGAGTATGGGCTGGGTTCTGGGGGTTTAGGGGTTTTTTTACTGTTCCAAGAACTATTGGAACAAAAGTCAAAATTTGGAAAGAGTTGTGACAAACAGTAGGGCATGATCTCTCTTACTTTCTCTGTTCTTCAATTGACAGTGTGGCATTTGCAAGGGACAGCTGGGAGATGCAGCAAGTGGAACAGATGTCAGGATTAGAAATGGTCTTCTTAACTGCAATGATTGTTATATCCGATCCAGAAGTGAGTACCAAATCCTATCTGAAGGACAATGAACTTTAACAGTACTGTTGCCATGATTTTAACTGATGGGTTTGTCTCCTCTTGGCTTTGCCACTCAGGCATAGTTTCATCATGGTAAGGGGAACCTTCCTGTGCCATTTTAATCATCATCTTGTATCAAAAAAAATACTTCCTAGCCCATTAAATCTTGCCCAGAGGATCTCTGCTCAGCAATAATAGACTTAAAAGCTGTTTCTGTGCATAGATATAAACTACACTGTGCACACATACTGCATGTCGCCAGTGTCATCAGTGATATGAGATGGGCAGTGCCCATGCTGCTTCTACTCTGTGGAAATGAGTAAAAATGCAGGAAAAAAAAAACAGATGGGAGGAGTCATAGAATCAGAATCATCAAATCAACTACTTTGGAAAAGACCTTTAAGATCATCAAGTCAAACCATTACCCCAGGACTGCCAAGACCACCCACTAAACCATGTCGCTAAGGTCCTCATCTACACAGTTTTTGAACACTTCCAGGGATGGTGGTTCCACAACTTCCCTGGGCAGCCTGTTCCAATGCCGGATCACCCTTTTGATGAAGAATTTTTTAATAAATCCAATCTAAATCTCCCCTGGCACAGCTTGAGGCCATCACCTCTTGTCCTATCACTTGTTACTTGGAGAAGAGACCAACCACAATCTCCTTTCAGGTAGTTGTAGAAAGTGATAAGGTTACCCCTGAGGCTTCTCTTCTCCAGGCTAAACAGCCCCAGTTCCCTCAGCTGTTCCTCATTAGACTTGTGCTCCAGACCCTTCACCAACTTTGTTGTCCTTCTCTGGACCTGCTCTAGCACCTCAATGTCTGTCTTGTAGTGTGGGGCCCAGAACTAAGCACAGGATTCAAGGTTGCAGCCTCACCAGTGCCCAGTACACGTGGATGATCACTGCCCTGGCCCTGCTGGCCACACTATTGCTGATACAGGCCAGGATGCCATTGGCCTTCTTGGCTGCCTGGGCACAAGCTGGCTGATGTTCAGTGGCCATCAGTCAGCACCCCAAGGTCCTTTTGAGTCAAGCAGCTTTCCAGCCTCTCTTCTCCAAGCCTATAGCGTTGCATGGGGTTGTTGTGGCCCGAGTGCAGGACCCGGCACTTTGCCTTGTTGTACCTCATACCATTGGCTACAGCCCATTGATTCAGCCTGTCCAGGCCCCTCTGCAGAGCCTCCCTATCCTTCAACAGATCAAGACTCCTGCCCAACCTGGTGTCATCTGCAAATTTACTGAGGGCACACTCAATCCCCTCATCCAGATCATCAATGAAGATGTGAAACAACACTGGCCCTAACAGAGCCCTGAGAACACCACTAGTGACCGGTCGCCAACTAGATGTGACACCATTTATCACCACTCTTTGGGCTCTGCCATCCAGCCAGTTTCCTACCCAGTGAAGAATACAGCCATTCAGGCCATGAGCCATGAGCAGCCAGTGTCTCCAGGAGAATGCTGTGGGAGACAGTGTCAAATGCTTTACTGAAATCCAAATAGACAATGTCCACAGCCGCTCCCTCATTAACCAGGTGGGTCACCTTACTGTAGAAGAACCCATGAATTTCATGAACCCATGCTGCTGGGCTTCCATTTTCCCGCACATGCTTTATGATCTCACTTAGGATCATCTGCTCCATGATGTTCTCTGGCACTGAGCTCAGGCTGACAGGCCTTTAATTTCCAGGGTCTTTCTTCCTGCCCTTTCTGTAGAGAGGCATCACACTGGCCAACCTCCAGTCCTCGAGGACCTGCCTACTAGAACAGGACTGCTGAGAAATGATGGAGAGTGTCTTAGCAAGCTCCTCTGCCAGCTCCTTCAGCACTTTTGGGTAACCCATCCAGCCCTGTAGACTTGAGTATGTCCAAGTGGAACAGGAGGTTGCTAACCATTTCTTCCTGAATTATGGGGACTTCAGTCAGCTCCCCATGTCTGACACCCAGCTCAGGGAACTGAGTACCCTGAGCATGGCTGGTGTGGCTATTAAAGATTGAAGCAAAAGCAGCATTAAGTACCTCAGCCTTTTCCTCAGCCTCAGTCATTAGGTTTCTCCTAGTACCCGGTACAGGATTGAGGTTCTGCTTGGCCTCCTTTTATTGCTGATGTATTTGTAAAAGTACTTTTTGTTATCTTTTATGACAGTGGCTAAATTTAGTTCCAGCTGTGCCTTCACCTTTCTAACTTTCTCTCTACATAACCTAACAACATCCTTGTTGTAACAACATGTTGTAACAATATCCTAACAACAGCATAGGGTGACAGTCCCTTTTTCCACAGGTGGTAAATGCTCTGTTCTTTTCCTGAGTTCAAGCACTGTCTCCCTGTTCAGCTAGGCTGGTCTTCCTCCCTGCCGGTTTGATTTTTGGCACATAGAGACTGCCTGCTCCTGTGCCTTAAGGATTTCATTCTTGAAGAGTGTCCAGCCTTTCCAGAGCCGTTTGTCTTTCAGTAATGTTTCCCAAGGAATTCTGCCAACCAGCATCCTAAACAGGCCAAAGTCAGCCCTCCAGAAGTCTAAGGTGGAGGTTTTCCTGACCTTCTTCTGACTTCTCTAAGGATTGAAAATTCAATCATTTGGTGATGACTTTGCTCAAGATGGCCTCCAAGCATCAAATCTAGCCAGGCATCTCCCCTAGTTGGCTCACTAACCAGCTGGGTTAGGAAGTTATCTTCCACACCCTCCAAGAACCTCACGGATTGTTTCTTCTCTGCTGTACTGTACTTCCAGCAGACACCTGGTAAGCTGAAGTCCCCCACGAGAAAAAGGGCAAATGACCATGAAACTTCTCCCAGTTGTTTGAAGAACACTTCATCTGTAGCTTCATCCTGGATAGGTGGTCTAGAACAAACTCCTACCAGGGTATCTGCTTGGGTGGCAACATAACCCCACCACCGGTTTTCCTTGCCTATCCCTTCTGGAGGGCCTGTAGCCATCCATTGCAGCACTCTAATCACGCAAACCATTCTATCACATTTCTGTGATGGTGATTATGTCATGATCTCCTTGCTGCACAATGGCTTCCAGCTCCTCCTGTTGCCTATGCTGTGGGCATTGGCGCAAACACGTTTAAGTTGCCCTGTGGATCTGGATTGTGGAATCACTGCCTTCCTGCTACTTGTAACTGTTCAGTATATTCACTGCCTACAGTCCTACCTGCTAAGTGGAGATACAGAGCTCTCCTCACTTACTGCCTCTGCTCTTCTCCCTCAGAAGCAGTGGCTGTAGAAATCTAGGAGTAGGAAAAGTACCTACCTGACTTTGCCAGTGCAAGAATGGGTACTTTTTTTGTTTCAGGAGAGTGCTATTTCGCCGTCAGCAGAGCTAGAGGGTGCTGTTGTATAACTGTTTGTTTGGTGGTTGGTTTGGGCCTTTTTTTATTTCTGCTGAGAAATGTTAGCAACTTTTTATTATTATTTCTTTAAACTGACACATTTAGAAATAGCTTTTCCCCTTCAGGCTTGATACTATAAACCTGCCTCATCTGGATGAGGTCCTGACCCGTAAAAAGCACGTTTACACATCTATCTTTACACAAAAAAAAAAAGAGGAAGGTGATAAAAGTCACATTTTCCTTTTCTTCCTAATCCTTTTTGCTTAAATAAAAACTGAGGTCTCTTAAGGATAGATGAAGGCTCAAATAAATTATTTATCAACTTATAAACTGTAGAAATCACCCCCTCCATCATCATTTCTATAGCAACGGTGCTGGAAAATGCAGTACAGAGCTGTGTATAGTGCTTCATGCAGTAAGGTTTTGCATTTGTACATACCTAGCACGATGGTAACCAAGTCCATGACAGAGGAAATAGGTTTTGAGGAAATGTATGGTTCCTGAAGAATAATAATGGCAAGGATTTGTCTTCTTTCCCATAAATTGCCTTTTCCTGCTCTGTTTGCTCCTCATGCAAAATCTCAAAATATGAGTTAACTAAATTTAAGTTACACTGGCTCTTGTTGACTGTTTCAAAGGGACTGATTTTGGTAGAACTGCAAATATGGTTAATTGCTCATTTTTAACTAGAATTTGATGGACTCCACATCTGAAATGAAGAATAAAATGGTGCAATGTTGGTGTCATGCCTTTCAGTTCTGGGAAGTCTGATGTTAAGTGTAAAACCAGTTGCTTGACTGCACAGCTCATGCCTTCCTGCCCCTATGGCTACATCTGAAAACCTGTGCAGCAGTGCGTGCTGTCTCTGACCCACCCGGAATTAATCAGTACTGTTTTGAGATGCTTAGGCACATGTTCATTAAATGTTTTGGCTGCCAGAAACTTATTTGAAACTGTGGATGATTCTGTTTCAAAATAAGTTATCAAAAACCTTAAAAGAGAAAAACATTAAAGATTATATAGTGGTTCAAGGTCTGAAATATTTCTGTTCTTCAAATAAATTTGGATGGGGTTTTATTGGTTATTTCTCTACGGCAAAGCCTCAGAAGACCCTGATTTCTGAGCACCAAAGTCAAAGGCGAGAAGTAAATCAATGAGATTCCCTGTGTGGCCAAATAACACAAGGGCTCTGAATTGCCACGTAACAAACATCAGGCATAGCTAAAGATGACTCATCAGTCCTTTGCTTTACTATTTTGCCACTGCAGACCCTGAAAGTACGTATACACCCAAGTGCTTTGGGGGGAAAATGAAATAAAAATGCATGCAGAATGCATTCATCCATGTGGCATGGAAAATATATTTCCACTGGAGCAATGCTGAATTCTGCTTTGCAGTTAGTGCCCCAGCCCCACAGGAAGAAAGAGAAGCAGGGCACAAATTATATATGTTTCCAGATGCAATTTTTTTTAATTGTAGAGATCATAGGAGGAAAAGCCTATGTATGTTTATTAAAAATTGTCAACTAATGACTTGTTTTGGTTTTGTTTTACCCAGCTGCTGGACAGCCAACTACATTGTGACATGACTTTCAGTCCTAAAAAGCTTTCAAGAAGGAACTCTGTTCTCGTATGTGTCGGCTGCCTCCAGACAATCACTTGTAAGAGCTTGAATCCATGGACATCATGGCTCTCATCTCATTTTGTAAAACTCACAGAAAAGCTGCACCTGCTTCTTTAAAATGCAATATATTGGGTTTTCCCTTTCTTAAGAAATTTGCAAAATATGTGTGACCGTGTTTGGGAAGGCAAAGCCTATTAAAAAAATCCCACCTTTCAGGTATGCTTATGATTTCCAGCCTGTTACCTTGTTCTTTTGAAAATAATAAGAAAATAAACATGCAATGAAGCTGTTTTGTTTTAATTTTCCTAGGAATTAAAAAGTTTAAGTTTACAGAACCTTTACAGAATATGCCAACTGAGCTGAGAAGTAATTTTAAGATAATATCTAATCAATAAATTTGAAAAACTAAACATCACAGCACGACTTCTCTGTTATAACTGAAGCTATATCTTTTTTTATACAGAGACTAGTTTGATAATACATCCTGTAATTCTGAAGCATTTTGTGTTTATATTACCTTCAGTGGAGGGTAGGCGTTATACAAATAAATTATTGCACCTTTAGTGATAGGATTTTTTTGTGTACCTCAAGTAATGTTCATGACTATAGCTTAATATTCTCTCAAATAAAGATTTCTTCATTAAACCTAAAGACTGTATACCACTAACGATGGCAAGATTCCCATTAGGAGCAATCCTTCTTACTAAGTTCAGCAGCCCATGGTGTTATTAAACTTGATGAGAGGTGATGTGGGAGAGAGGTGGCCAAGTGGGCAGACACAGCTGAATTACGAGTCTCTGAACTGCAGTTTGATGCTATGGTGAAGCTTCTGTCTTTGGTGTGTAACATGCTTATTGATGCTCTGAGCTGGTTTGAGATCTAGTCATTCACTTTCAAACATTATGGTTGGTTGAAGCCTAATGCAGAGAAACACATGTGGTCTGGGTGCCCTCCAGAGCAGAGAACGGAACAGCTTTGAGCCTGTGTTCCTACAAACACTACCTTGATAAAGTCAGCAAAATCCAGGAGTGTGGAAGGCAGGCAGGGAGGAGGCTGGCAGCAGTATGGGAAAAGGACTTAATTTGCCTGTATTTTCATTTTTGTGTTTTGATCAAGCAGAGTTCCTTACTAAAGTGATCCAGCAGCTCACTGAAACAGTGGTCAGAGCTGTGTCATTTCGTCTGCAATGCACAGACAAAGTTAGGGGTGTGTTGCAATTGTAAATTATCTAAGCGTTTTTTGGTAAACAGTTATTGGAAATATCCCATTTGTGCAGTTATAATCAACTTAAAATGGAAAAACAAATCTACTTATTCTGCCTTAAAACTGATAAAACTAAATTAATAGAGATGTATTTTATCTACATGTACATCCATTGTCTTTTGATGTGTTGGTAAATGAAAATGAAGCGGCTATTAGGGAAGCAATACATTTGAGTTGTTCTCTAGCTAGCAACTATGTATTTAAATGCTAGACAGTTGCTTGCATGTGAGTTGCATACCCATGCAAAACTGCGTGTCATTGAAAACCCATATATGATGTTATCCTTGGAGGACATTGTGACTATCTGCTGAAAAGTGACATGTTACTTCCTTAATATTGTGCCTTAGAAAATGCAAAGCTGTTGCACACAGTCAGTGATGACTTATGGATGCAATAAATCCAAAAAGCTGGAGTCCTTCATGGACTTCACCTGGGGAATATTTTTAAATAAAAAAAAAAAATCAGACAAAGGTTTTGGAAACGTCAGTGATGTCCAATATTTTGATCAACCATCCGCATGATTTACTGTTAAAGGGTTTTGATAACCAGGATACTTACTCTTTGCATGTGGTCGTCATAACATTTTCCCACAAATAATGCTTAACATGGGAATTCAAGAAGCAGATTTTATAACTGACTTTGTAGATCTGTATAACTCCATGAGCTGCAATAAGGATATGTGAATATATGATGTCTAGGCCTAATTTTTAAACAAGGCTGTGCATGCTTGTGTGTCTGTTTGGTTTAAGTCACTACCACTGCTTCACCCATGTGATAGAGTTTAGATGTGCAAATAAATCCCCAGGCGTATCAAAGGGTTGGTTGTCATGCGGGTTAGATCCGCTTCTCATTCACGTTAGGGGTAAGTGCCCCAAGGGCTTAGGAGCATGGTTGGGGCTAAAATGCATGGACAGGGGTGGGGGGTATGCATCACACTGCGGACACACCACTGGGTCTCTGAAGCTGCTTAGAAATTGATCCCAGTGTCTATCAGTTAGTTTCATATATGCATGTTTTAGCAAAGTTGACTGTATGTAAAGTGAAATGAAGCAGCGTTCTCAGATGATGATTTTTCCCCCTAACAAACATCTCTTCACCAGCACAGAATAATTCTAAACAGTTTTCTAAGTTATACTTGGCAACTGCTTATGTTTGATTTTGTATTTCCTTTGAAGTCGTATCTGACAAATTCATTCAGGCTAAGATTTCTTCTCCTTTTTTTTTTTCTTTTTCCAGTTTAAACACATAAATATCATGATACATTTCTTATTAGGAACTTTGAGCACAAAAAAAGCAAAACACTTTACTGCATTTGAACTACAATGTAAATATATTTGTTGCAAAAAATGATTTCTTATTGCTAAGCAAATACAATGTATGTAATGGGGTTTAGATATTTCAGAATTCATTTAGCCTCTTACTGCTTCGGAGAACCTGAACAGGTGTCATAACCCATCTGTATTTTACAACCCTATTTTCCATGGTGTATTTTTCCTTACTCTTGCTATGTAGTGTTGTTGATGCAGTACATCTGTAGTTCTTGGTGAATGTCCTAAAGGTTGGTGAACCAGAAGCAGGCCATCCTTATCTGCATGTCCCTTCAAGGACAAGGATTGCTGTCCTAGCTGGGGCTAATGTCGAATACCAGTTACACTAATCTTCCCTCTATTTTATTTATTCTAAAATGCCTCTGGAAATTAGGAAAACTTGTCTAAAATGCAACAGCTTTTATAGTAAATGTCTGTTTATAAATAAAATGTTGATTACCTTTGGTGGTGTTGATTTTACTTATTATTAACTAGCTTCAATTGCATACGATGTGTCTGTAACTCCATGAGCTGCATTAAGGATATGTGACTATATGGTGTCTGAGCCTAATTTTCAAATGAGTCCATGCTTGCTTGTGCATCTGTTTGGTGTTAAGTCACTCCCACACTGCAGAATGTGTACATCCCACTGGAAAAAGCTTCTGCAGCATTGGGGTATGCTGAACCAAGCTATATTCCACAAAACCTAGTATATGGATAGAGACAGTCAAGAAAACATACTTGAGATGGGACAGTACCCTATGGATTGCTACTGTAAGCTGTAGCTGAGTATTTACAAGAGCATGTGTGTCTATCATGGTAAAAGATGAACAGAGATAGCTTTCTGTGAGTCAAACCCAAAGTCCTCAGAATATCTTTTACTGATGTTGACGGACTGTGGTTCAGACTTTGACTCAATAAAGCACTTTATGCACTGCAAAGCTAAACATGTGCTTGGTTAATTCGATTTTTGCATAGCCAGGCTTCTTGAGTTTGTGCTTAGTTTTGCATGCGCTGAGGTATCTCTCTAGTTCTTGAATCCCAGTAAGCATGTGGCTTCATGAGTAACCAGCGGAAAGTTCACCCAGAATTTTAAACTACTAACTTCCTCTGTTTCTTCCTTTTAATTGGGTCTTCAATGGATGACGGGTTTGGTTGTGTGCCAGAAGCGCATCTTGGCTGTTAGATGAGTCATGGGAAGCACTGACAATTTAATTTTTTGAAAGCAGACTTTTGTCCTGGTGCCTTAATGGAAATGGTAGTGGGGTTATGTTATTGCTGTGTGTATGTCTCTGAATGGAGGGCCAGCTTTGGTCTGGGGTGGAATGCTGGGGTTCCTGGTGACACGCTCCAGTCTGTGGGAGCAGTTCGCTGCCACTGCAGGTTGCTCTGAGGCTGGATTTGGGGGCAGGCAGACAGCTATTTCTGCTGCAGCAGCTCTGCACCAAGGTTGCTGGGCACTCAGACAAGCATAGGTTTGGTGACTATGGCCTTTGTGAGCCAAAGCAAATGGTGGAAATCCTGGTATGATTCTTTTATTATTTTCTGATGAATGGAACCCAGCAGCTCTGACCTGCCCAGTGTCATCTATGGTCCTAAAAGGGCACCGATGGGGGTGCACACCACAGTCGCTGATTTACTGCCAAAATAATTCCACAAACCTTGTGAAAGGGGAGTTGTGTCACCTGCTCACCTCACCAACTTCTTCATCTGCAGGTAGCAAAGGCTGCCAGGAGGTCCCTGAGGGAGACCATCCTGCTAACGGGGCCTTGGCATGCTCCAGGAGAGGACGAAGCTTGCCCAGCAGCAGGATGAAGCTGGGAGCATAAGCTAAAAATAGGGGGTGGTGTGGGAGAGGAATCGGTTATTACAGCTGAGGTTCAGACATGGAGGCAGAGGATACCCCATGCAAAGGGGGATGTGTGCCAGGTGCCCCAGGAGAGCTCTGTGCCTGCTCCACACCCAATCCAGGTGTGATGCCTCCATCCCTCCCTCCCCTTGCCAGCCGGGCAGGAGGAGGGGTCAGTTCCATTCAAGGCATCCTTGCTCCAGGGTCCAGCCAACCCCCTCTGTTTTGCTCCTTGTTTTCTCTCTGTAGCGAGTGTTTTGGTGCAGAGATCATCAGCAAACACAGCCAGGTGCTGGTAGCTGCTGGAGGCTCTAGGCACAGGTAATGAACAGCAGTAGCTTGCTCATCTCATGAGTACTGATCCTTATCCAGACAGCTCTTCTGGGGGATAGTTAGAAGCAGGCAGCTACCACTTTGTTCAGAAAATTAGCTTTAGGTACAGCTCTTGCTGCCCAGTTTTGGAAAGATGCGGTCTCAGATGGATCCCCTTCCTGAAGCTGGTACTTAATAAACCTTGCAGGGAGCGGGGGGGACTTTTCTCACCCCTAGTCTCTGCTCTCTTGAGAAAAGGTTGGGTAAATGGGAAACAAGATGACAAAATGCTTATTTTCAGAGGCACATCTGCAGTGAAAAGCAGAAGGGGCTCTGGACACTGGAAGTGAGCAGATGAGCACCGTTTGCCTGCGAAAAAAAGATGCAAGAGAAATACATCTCCTGTAAAGACAAACAGGACTCCTGTATACCTCTAAAAGCCTCCGATACGAATGTAATTTCATCTGAATTTCCTGATAAGGGGAAATGGCTAAACTGGAAGCCACACAAATTTTTCTAACAGTAAGAGCCCAAAATAGAGATAATACAAGGTGGGCTGCGACTTTTCTCACGGTATGATGTGGGGTTGGTATTTTGGGGGGGTTGTGCTTTCTTCTTCATCTTTGTTATAAAACGTAGCATGAGTTAAACATTCAAGAGGGATTCTTACCCTTCTGCAAGGCTATAGCTGCTGCTGTCTAGACCTTACTGAATGCCCCATGCCCTGCAAGAGCAGCTATTGGAGCTCTCCTCCCCAAAGCATATGGGGTTTTAAGCCATTGAGGGGAAAAAAAATCCATTATTTAAGGCAATTTTACGAGTCACTGTTTACTCACCCGTAGAGTCCATCTGCTTCACTGCGTCTGATGCACTTCAAATTCTCCTAGCTAATGCCATATCCATAGTTCACAGATTTTTTCTAAGCAGCTAACCTGCTGCTTCAAACTCGCTGAAGGCAATCACATCGGTCTAGGAACTAAACCAGAATTAGCAGAAATGCAAATCTTCCCTTGAAATAACAGAACTTATCAAATAGAAAGAAGAAGACAATAAATTTAGAAATTCCTTTTGTCTGTCACCTCTGATTATAGCCAACAAACCCCTTCAGTGACAAGCACAGGAACAGGCACAGGCCATCCATCCACATCTCTGGGATCTACTGGTAGTTTCCCATGTGGAGTGTCAGAGTGGAGTGTTAGGACCTGTGGAACAGAAGATGGCTCAGGTGGTTAGGTCAAACCTTTTCTTCCAAAAAGGTAAGCACCAATATCAGGTAGCAAATGATGCTTCTTCTGTAACACAGGCTGTAATCTTTTGCCCTACAACATACCTGGCATCTAAGTCATTTCTTGTGAAAAAAGGATCTTTGGACATGTTGCACCTCAAGCACGTGGTGCCCTGTGGGAAATGCTGTTGCTTGCCACAGTATGCTCAGGCTTTGAGACTCTCCTAGAGAATTTTGCATGACCTTAAGTACAGTTACCTACATGTGATGTTCGTGCAAGTCCCCCAAGGACTGGTTCCCTCAGTCTTCCAACAGCTGAAAAAAAACAACAAACCATCATAAAAATAACCAAACTGTGTTTTCAAGGCATTCACAAATACACATTACTGGATAAGAGGATGGTCACTACGTCTGTATTCCCAGAAACAAAACCACTAATGCAACAGATACCAGCCAGTCACGCTACTCCTATATAGGTTCTACAGCATAAGCTGTGAGGATCAACATCTTCTGCAAATGAGAAAATTTCCTATATTCCATCCTAGCTGAGAGACTGTTAAAATATGTCTCGGGAGAAGGCTTTCACAACAGAATAAAATCACGTGCCTGTAGCTGTCACCTGAGGGTGGGATGTCATGCCCCAGGATGGCATGACACAATTGCAGTGTCTCAAAGCATACCCAATCCCTTAAAAGAACTATATTGACATGAATATGAAACTTTATGGAATATATACTTGGAATCACCCTTCCCAGGTGCTAATGGGGATAAAAAGACACAAACATACCAGGAAGGTTTCAGAAACCAAGTCATTGAATCTTTTTCAGCTCAGAAAATGACTAGAATGTACCAGACAAATGAGCTGCTTCTGAAACAACCTCTGTGTTGATGGTAGTGCCAGAACTGCTGTTCCAGGGACCTGGACTCAGGTGCTTGCCATGGGTATCCCCTCTTCTCTGTGGCCAAGTGCTCTTTGGCTGCCTTTAGGGTGGTTCATAAAACACTGCACAAGTTGAGGGTGGAGAGGGGAGTAGGACTAATCCTTCTGTTTCTCAGTATGTCCCTATCACTCAGATTGGAGGAGTCACCTCCAAATGCACTTTCCTGCGACCATATCTAAACATTGCCATATGAGAACAAAGTGGTTATTTTTCCCACTAAATGTATTAAATGTAAGGGTGGGGTTTTTTAGGCCAATTACAAACTTTTCTTAGGAAAAATGAATTCTGGTGAGTGATTTGGGATTTGGCAGCTGTATGATTTACTATCTAATACTGATATGTTGAAGCAGACTGGATCTCAGCATGGTCTTTGTTGGACCTTGTGCTAGTATTCAAGTCTTAGTTTAAAGCTTTTTCTACTGACACATGATAACACTCAGATCATCACCAACCTGAGGGGCAACTGAGCTCTCCGTTTCTTTAACTGACATTTGGAGGGGTTTTAGAAAACATTTGGCTTGGTTCATATTTGATGTAGGTTTTTAGTGCCCTTCCTGGTTCCATGGGTTCATATTGGAACCCTTCTTGGGTAGAAGGCAGGGCTCATGGCGCGCGCATCTCCTGGAGAGCAGGAGGCACAACTTACAGAGTCTGGTGCAGGACAGCCACACACAACTTCTACAAACCCTCTTTACCCAGCCATGTCCCAGTTAGGCTTTAGATAAATGTGAAGAGAGCAATATTAGCCAAAGCTGTGAAATGTATTCTACCTTCTTGTTCCAAGTAGCCACAGGTCTTAGGCTGAGTTTAGAGCATAAGGAAGCCAGTTAACACATCTTACCGGCAGTTTTAAAGGTATCTTGTTACTAGTTTGGAAAAGGTAGCGTGACATTGAAAAGGGAGCTATGACAAAGTGTGCTGCTAACTCTTATCATTACAAGTCTGTTCCAACAGACCAAAGCTGAATTTCAAAATTGATTTGCAGCCTCACAAAACCACTTTCAAACATTTATCTTGATATGCAACCTACCTGTTTAATGCGTATGTGCGTGCTGACAGCAAAGCTGGGAGGTAGCAGGGGCAAATCAACTGGTTCCAACTCTCATTCTCTCCATTTTGCCTCTGCCAGAGCTGTTATCTCTCAGAACATTTGTTATGGATACACATGGGCACACAACAGTTGAAAAGCCATTATCTCTTTTAAAGGTAGTGACTAATGTGCTTTTGCCCGCAGCGATGTGAAAAGACATGGGAAGTTTTTGCTGCAGAATGAGCTCTGTTCACTGGCATAAAAGCAGCTGCATTTTTCAAATCTTCTTAGAGGAACAGAGGTCTTCATGTGCTGCAAACCCTTGCTGGTAGCTTTCTTTTTGTATTTTTCCTGGAACTGTAGATTAGTATTTTTATATCCTTCCGTGCCTAGCAAATAGGCAATTTTAAGTTTGCTCTTTTTCTCTGAGTAGTGCAAGAGAATATTTCAATGCCTGAGTAATACAGTCCAGTATGTGTACATGTGGTTTGGTAATCAAAACTAGAAGTAACTTCCAACAAAAATCATGACAGCTGACTTTTTTGTCTGCTGTGGCAAAGCCCATCTACCACAATGTTCTGCAATATCGGTGCCAGGTATGTCCCCAACTGGTAACAATGCACAAAGGCTTTCCCTAAGTGAATCAAAACTGTCACAGCTAACTGATGCCTTCACTGCACTGCACTGTGTTTTATAGAGAAGAGGATGGTGCTTGTAGTTTCATTTGTAAGGCTTGCCTCATTAAATCACCTTCCCAAATGATAGACTTCCAAGAAACCTTTGGATAAACCAAAGACAGAGGAGCTCAAGTGGCTACACTGTCTTTGCAGTGATTCAGGGCGTGAGATGAAGGGGAAGGAGAAAGCTTTTGATTTGCACAAAGCTGCAAGTCTTCCATGTAGTTTGGTTTACACATAGGAAAAAAAGCCTGAGTATGACTAGTGACACTTACAGCTACTGCATTTCTTCATCTACTGTTCGAATTTATGTACGTGGTACATTAACTTCAAAGCTGTGCTTTTTCATCTGGGGCTGTGTTAAGTAGACGAAATAATTGAGCAAAGTATAGGTGCAGATAAACTGTTGATGATGGAATATTTTCACTCAGTACTTGGCTTTCTCAATATATCTCTTCATACTGAATGCTTAAAATCTGCTTACAGCGTGAATACAATTAAACACATGAATACCTTTCTCTTTGCTGCATCAAGGTTTTTCAGGCATCCTCTGTACCCAAAAACACATGAGGCTATTTTTGCACACTTCCAGTTTGCACACAACCCTCACGCATTGTTAACCCAGGAGCTGAAGGCTCTGCTCAGCAATCAAGTTTATCTCCTGCCAGCCATAGGCAAGGTAAATGAAGAAGGCAAATCACCAGATGCAGAAGTGATAACTAACTTACAGGAACTGCGTGCCTGTGATGGAAAAGTTATTTAAACAAGGAGCAAGCTCTCCAAAGGTAAATGGCGGAGTTACAGCACTTCCCTCTTTCTCTAACTTAGCACATAGCCAGTTTCTCAGCCCTGTCCTGCACACAGATAAAATCTCCCATGGCACATCCCAGCTTGCCTGGAGCCACATTTGGCCAGAGTCCGCTCTGCCCAGCGCTGCCAGGGCCCTGCTGTCTGAGTCCCACAGCCCAGCTCAGGGCACCCCTCTGCTCCAGTTCGCTGTCACCATCCACTGCAGACAGCTTCATTTTCCCCCCAGATGCTAAGGATTCTGCTTTTTTAGCCAGAAATCCTTCTCCATTGATCAATATAGCTTTCTCAGCTGCCTGCTCACCATCTGCAGTCAGAAAGAAGGGCTGTAAATAAACCTCATCACTGCCCAGTAGGCTTTGGAAAGGTGCATGCAAGAAGGGCAGGCACTGCCTGCCATGGGGACTCTTGCAGAAATAGGCAAACAATAAGATGGTTGAAGCAGCCTGAGTGTGGCAAAGCTGTGCACATGCTGCATAGAGAATCTTTATTAAATCCTTGTGGCTAGCGAGGTAAATGTAAGAAGACGTATTTCTCCACAGGCTGCCTTAATACTTTTCATCATGGAAAGGAAATAAATTCTACAATATAATTTTATTTGTTTACAGTTTTAAGGCAAGATGTTTCTCTTTTGACAGTACTGAGCTGCAGCTCGAATACAAATACCAATGACTTCCTTCGTATCATCGCAGTAATACTCAATAATTTGGACAAGATTTTGAATCATTTTGAATACAACAATACCTGAGCACCCAATACCAGGGACTTGGAAGCAGCTGGATTTTTGAGGGTCCCTGACTGCCCACCCTCAGATAATCAGACATCTTTAGCAGACCTCAAGTCAGGTGCCCAGAGCCACTGGCATCGTGTGAAACCACAGGCACCTCGACTTGGTTTTTTAGGTTTTCAATGACATTTCAAACAGCCGATAAAGAAAAGAAGGACTAGAGTCAGTAGGGTGCTTCCTGTCCCACACACTGAATCACTGGTGTCTACAGAGCTCATCATCACCAGAAAACAGTGAAGCCCTTTTGCAGTCATTAGTTGAATAAGATTTAAGAACACGACTGTGAAGCAGAAAAATATCATTATATCTGTATTTCTAAATGAATAAGTGGGTCATGGAAACTAAACTGTCCAGAGGAAGAACGTCTTCACTAGTTAATTTAATTTAAGCTACAACCTGGCAATAAAGATGCTAGAAACATGTGTGTGTGTGTGAGAGAGAGAGAGAGATTGAGAGGGAGTAGGGGGAGATAGAGAAAAAAAGAAGGCATGCATTTAGCAATGGCTGTGTTGGCGCAGTTGGCCCTGTGAAGCACAGTGACTGTGGAGTTCAGAGGGTTGGGGTACTGCAGTATAAGTCACCAGAGCAAAAAGCCCATCAGCACAGAGTCAGCCTGTCTAGAAATGAGGCACACAAAGCAGCAGCACCCTTTTCACTGTCTCAGCCAGACTGCCAGGAACTGCCAGCTGGGCTGAAGCCAGCTCCAGCCTCTCCGCGCAGTTACTTACCATACAGACCTGTTGAGTTAGCAGATCATTTCCTGTGCTTGGAGCTGAGTGAGGCGAGCTGGATCCCTCTGCTTAAACACCCTTATGAGAGGGAAACATGACAAAAGGTGCTCCCTTTCTGGAAGTAAGGAGATTTAAAAACTGTAAACAGAATGTTTTCATGAGGGATGCCTGCTGCAACGAGAACTGTGGTGGTGCGCACCTGTGGTTTGTTTCTCTGGGCTTCGCTACAGGCTGTGCTTCTTAGCTAAGGTGGTGTTAGCTTGGCTTCCCAAGTCTCACCTATAGAGCAGGAGAACTAGAAACATCCACACTACTCTTCCCACAGCAGCAGCTGTATTGTGTGCCTGGAGAACAATAGAAAGATACTAAGATACTATTTTAGCTTAGTAAAATAAATTTTAAAAGTCTAATTTTTTTTTATTGGGAGGGGAGGTGAAGAAGAGATTTTTCACAAAGTTTTGGTGTCAAATCATATTCCTCAGTTAACTACAGTTACTCAAACAAATGGTCTGCATGGTGCTTATCCTTTGGAGGTGGTTATGCTACGTAACATGCCTGTCGGGATGCTGGGACATACCAGGATATGCTCATTCAGAGAAGCCACTTGCATGTGCACAGAGAAGACACCTACCCGTGCCAAGAGCAGGCAGCATCCTAGAGGGCTCTCTCTGAGACATGTTGGTGGTGAACTACTATTTTTCACACCCGTTCTGCAGGGCTTTGTGGTATGGAATGCTACCTCATGTACTCCTCACATGGCAAAAACCTGATTTCCCAGGAAAATGAAGGCCTCTACAAGGCTAGGGCTGGCCTATAGCCAAGCAAATGCTTCTGCTGGCTCAGCAGTGACCTGCAGCTGTGTGTAGGACAAACCCAGAGAGCAGCCTGACCTTCCTGCTGGTGAGGAGAAGCCCAAAGCTAGGCTGTGCTGGAAGGAGAACTGTTAGACCAACTCATCCACAACAAATACTGTAAAAAGAAACTGCATAGATGCTACCTATATTCTGCACCAAGAGTTTAATGGATGCTGCAAAACAAAAACTATACTGTTTCCTTTGGAGTGTGGCAGACAGAATCACAGAATCACAGAATCCCAAGGGTTGGAAGGGACCTCAAAAGATCATCTAGTCCAACCCCCCTGCAAGAGCAGGGTAACCTACAGTACATCACACAGGAACTTGTCCAGGCGGGCCTTGAATATCTCCAGTGTAGGAGACTCCACAACCCCCCTGGGCAGCCTGTTCCAGTGCTCTGTCACTCTTACAGTAAAGAAGTTCTTCCTGATGTTAACGTGGAACTTCCTATGCTCCAGTTTACACC
The DNA here is from genome assembly GCF_037157495.1 of Lathamus discolor. Taxonomy (NCBI): domain Eukaryota; kingdom Metazoa; phylum Chordata; class Aves; order Psittaciformes; family Psittacidae; genus Lathamus; species Lathamus discolor. The sequence goes on along the minus strand of NC_088884.1, from coordinate 140,152,779 downwards.
CATTGCCCCTTGTCCTATCACTGGATATCACTGAAAAAAGCCTAGCTCCATCATCCTGACACCTACCCTTCACATATTTGTAAACATTGATGAGGTCACCCCTCAGTCTCCTCTTCTCCAAGCTAAAGAGACCCAGCTCCCTCAGCCTCTCCTCATAAGGGAGATGTTCCACTCCCTTAATCATCTTTGTGGCTCTGCGCTGGACTCCTTCAAGCAATTCCCTGTCCTTCTTGAACAGAGGGGCCCAGAACTGGACGCAATATTCCAGATGCGGCCTCACCAAGGCTGAGTAGAGGGGGAGGAGAACCTCTCTTGACCTACTAACCACTCCCTTTCTAATGCACCCTAAGATGCCATTTGCCTTCTTGGCCACAAGAGCACATTGCTGGCTCATGGTCATCCTCCTATCCACCAGGACCCCCAGGTCCCTTTCCCCTTCACTACTTTCCAGCAGGTCAACCCCCAACCTGTACTGGTACATGGGGTTGTTCTTCCCCAGATGCAAGACTCTACACTTGCCCTTGTTAAATTTCATCCAGTTTCTCCCCGCCCAACTCTCCAGCCTGTCCAGGTCTCGCTGAATGGCAGCACAGTCCTCTGGTGTGTCAGCCACTCCTCCCAGTTTTGTGTCATCAGCAAACTTGCTGAGGGTGCACTCAGTTCCCTCATCCAGGTCATTGATGAAAATATTAAACAGCACCGGTCCCAGCACCGACCCCTGAGGGACTCCACTAGTCACAGACCTCCAGCTAGATTCTGCGCCATTGACCACAACTCTCTGCCTTCTTCCTTTCAACCAGAGACATTGCGTAACAGTATCTTCTGGATTGAGCTTCTTGACGGATGAGGATATTAAATAGTTAAAAGGATTCTTTCATCTCAGTGAATCCTCCACTAGAAGAAAACAAACAAACAAACAAGAAAAAACTGGCCAGATTGTGCTCCTACTTCAAGTCATGACAAGTATTGTGACGGTGACTGCTGCCACCCAGCTAAAGGACTGAGGCACTTTGTAAATCAAATTTCAAGTAAAGAAATTGGTTTGTGAAACCTCCTCGGCGTGGAGTCACAAGCTGTCACAGTGTATTAGCATTATGTTACTGGAGTAAAAAGCAAAACAAATTAAGATGTTTAACAGCTGAAATCTGAAACAAAATTGTGTTTAATGCTGAAAATCTTGTTAACATATTTTCAGGCTTCCCTTTCCCCCAATATTAAATCTCAGTGTGTGTTTGCAAGCATCTTTTTATCACACATAGAAACCTACTGCAGGAGAATAAGAACTATACATGACATATGGTAAGGAAGGGTGTTTCACCGTGCATACAAAAGACTTCAGCATTGCCGCAGCATATAGCAAGCACAGGAGAAGATTTTAAGGACCATGAGAGGAGCACAGCTGGAATTCCCCACGTCTGTGGTGACAGAAAGCATTGCATCGATACCAAAGGGCCCAAACTGAAGATTACACATGTTGTAGCATTTAATGTGAGGGGTAATTTGAACTCCCAAACTGCTTTTTCTTTCATATTGGCTCCCACAATGAAAGAACCATTAAGGGTTTTACTGATCTTCCAAGACTCTGCTTCCAGCAGAAAATTGGCTCCTTCTCCTTGGACACAAGACCAGTTTTTAATTGAATTTCAAGAGATGATGGATGTTATGCTTTACTCCAAGTCTATATGCTAAATTAACAAGGCTGTCTGCTTAGTTTCCTCTTTTGAAACCACATTTTGATGAGTTTCTGCTAATTCTCTTACACAGGGCATTAGACATGTGAACCAAGTCCTTATTCAAGAGTTGAAATAATAGACATTTTTGCCAAGGTAATAAATTGGAGTGACAATAATTTGCTTTCTGAAAAAGACTTACCAGCTGAATTATTTCAAATAGAATAAAACTAGATATATCATGTATTTTCACCAAAGTATTTAAACATTATTAGTTAATACTTAAATGTCTATCTTAGAGCAGAGAGCATTCCGTTAAGTGCACATTTAGTGTTTCTTTTTTTCTGCACGTTCCCTCTGGTCACTTCAAAGATACCAGGAAGTCCCTCAGGACTACAGAATATGTTTAGCCTGAATGAGGTTTACTTAATCATCTTTCTACTTGTTAACAAATGCCATTGATAACTTAAATATTCATTTTTGTGAAACACAAAATGGCATAGAAGTAAATGTTTTCCTTAACTCTGGCTACTGCAGTAGCACTTACATAGTGCTATAAGGGAAGAAGATGCCTTACAGAGGAAAGCCATTGGGAAGGGAATTTAGAGTGAAATTTTGGGCTGAACATAAAAATATTGAAAACAAAATTCTGACTAACATGGGCAAAACCAGGCACCAGATATACTAAGTATACATATACCTGTCTACCAGTAGAAGCTGGCTTGTTTCTTGAAGATATTGGGGTAGTCATAAAGGAGGCCACCTTCTTGTAGGACAGCGGGTGCTACTGCTTGAAGAGCAGTAAGCCTGCAGTTAGGAACACCTTTGCATGTACGTTTATTCTTTCCAAATGGGAACATTTAAAAGCAATCGTGTGTAATTTTAAAGTGGCCCAGGACAGCAATAAACGGTCTTAATGGTTTCCTTTTGGCAGCACAGCCCTAGCTGACTTTCTTGCTTCACAAGGAGCTTTTCAGATGGATTGAACAAACTGGCCATGTGGATTGGGGTTTGCACTCAATTTATCACAAAACTGTGGTTCTCCGCTGGCAAACAAATAAAACAGTGTGAAAATACACTTGTCACTGTGTTCATCACGAGAAAGTCAAAAAGAGACATGATGTTTATCAACTAATAAAAGCAGCAGGTTAAAGAATGTGGTTTAAATAGCTGAGTAATTTAAACATGGAATGAATAGAAGAATATAATATATTCATCATAACTGAATAATGGTCTTCCCACAGGTAACACAGTGTGGAAAAGCATGTTCAGGTCTTTATCTGCATGTAATTATGCTTTCAAATGGTAGCCTGTTAAATGAAATACTAATAAAATGTCAATTCTTTCTCACAGCACTGTATTTCAGATGTATTTCAGGTCTAACCTGTGTCAGACACCAGTCTTACCCTAGTCCTCCCTTACACAGAGGCTGCCAAAGAGTCGTTTTTGTCAATGTTTTGTGCTACAACAGAATGACTCAGGACCAGCTTTAATTATGGCTGCAGCCTTAACGATGCTGTGGAGCATATCATTAGATCTCAGGAGGAGCTAATGGCTTGTCTAGTTTGTATAATTGTCCAAATCTTCTATCAGTTTTCCATCAGTGACATCTCATTTGTTTGAGTTGTATGCTGGTGAGACAACTATCCAGCCCAGGACTACTAATACTAAATAAATACATACATACATAAATAAAATGTTATGGCAACTAAGAAAGGAATCTTTTGAAGTTATTGCTTTAGAACATGAAATCAGTGTGGGTCTTGAAATAGTGTACCGTCACGGAGCTGAACTGATTAGCAGCACTTGATGCATTTTATAGCTATTGTTTGTCTAACGCAATAGCACAAGTGATTAAGCAATTTGTGCCTCCTGACACAGTAACAGAGTAATATTTCTCAAATCTCTGCAGGCAGACACTGAAACTAAGCACTAAGTTTAGAATCCTTGTTCAATAGACAGCAATATGGTTAATACCAAGTTTGTTAAACTCACAAATCTCAGTTTAATGGTGCTAAAAGGACAAATAGAATCCCCACCACTAAAAGCAGATTTTTTTTCACAGCTCCTTGAGGGACAAGGCAGTGGCTCTATCAGCAGAGCAAGTTTGTCAGCATCAGTGGGGACACCTGGGCACTTCAAGGCCTATCATCACATCTCTTTAAACTGTGTGGCAGTTTGGTACCAGGCTGGAAAGGGAGGGTCTGTGTGTTCACAGCAGAGAGAACTGAATGGCTTTCAGGAGGAAAGGTTTTTTGGGGACAATTCATGACCTCAGCGAGCAAACAAGAGACCTATAAAAGCAGTTTTGGTGCACTGGATGGCACTCAGTAGAGCATCCCCTGGGGCCTCACAGCCAAACTGTGGTTGCAAGTGAGAAAAGAAGTAGGTGTTATGGAGGCAAATAAATTGCATTTCAAGTGCGCCTGTCCATGAGAAAAATTCAGGGGAGCTTAAGGTCTATGTGACACTCCAAGATCCTCTTCAGAAAACACATCCCTTGTGGCTAATTTATCAGTGGGAGGAGAAGGAGACCACAGAATCAAAATTGCAGGTTAAACTGCACTGGAAAATGTAGAAGAAATAAACAGACGGATTTTCTGAGCCCACACTTACAGGCTATGGAGAGGTTTCAGCGCACCCCAGTTTCAGTGGGACCACAGCCCTCTCAAACACAAATAGCAGCACATCTTCCTCTTCCCTTCTCCTCTGCTTGAGGACTGACAAAGAAGAGTCTTTTAAGTCTCTTACCTGTTCTGCCCACAACAGCAGTAGTTTTGCTGGGGACTTCTGAGGAATTCATCTATCATCTGATCCATCTCTCTTCCCTGCTGCCTCAGCTAAACACCTGTAAGAGAGTCTTTCTCCTCCCATTGAATTCTGGCTTCCATATAAAACTGTCTCCCAATGAATGTTTTTATTCTTAAAAGTAGTATTCTGAGTAGATCCCACTGAAATCAGTATTGGTGGAAGCTTCTCAATAGCTGTAAATCCAGAAAAACCTGATGTGCTCATGTATGTCACAAGTCTCTTCACGGTGTACTAGCACTAGTTTCATTTCAGAGCACTGTTGTGGCTTGGCCCAGTTCGTCTTTAATCCTCATGTACAGGCAATACTTGGTTGCATTGCCATTTTGGCATATTTACACCCCAGACCTTACCAGATTTTTATTCTTTAAAAGTATACATTAAGGTGATTTACACAGTACAGCTATTTAATTCCTTTATGGTGGTGACAAGGTCAACACAGAGCTTCTCTTGCCTTTCTGTAACTCTGCTCAAGAAAACTCTTCAAGTGTACCAGCAGTTTTCATGTAGACAAGCCCAAGAGTGAAAGAGCAGTGACCTCAGCACTGGCAGGGAATTAACTCTGTAATCTAATACAGTTTCTTTTTCCGTTTCTAAATAATGGGATTCTATTAGACCAAACTGTAGTCTCATCTTAATGATAATTTATCATACAGCATAGCTGAATTTTGCTTTTATAAATCATTAGGAATTACAATACACAGTGATATAATTGAATCTTCTCTTGTATCATTAATATTTTTCATTGCTTAGAGAAACCCCTTTTTGTTCAGAACTAACATGTAACTGGGTTTAGAAATTGCAGGGGGTTTAATATGCCTATTTGTAAGTGATCAGTTATTTTCATTTTTATTACTTTTAAATATTTTGTAAGAAGTCTTTAAAAGTAGAATACTTTAAAAGTATTTTATACTCATGGGGCTTTACACGAATGATTCTGCACAATTTCAAAGACAAATCTGGCTGTAAATTTATGTATACATCCCAAAATCTCAACAACAGTAAAAAATAAATTCATGATCTCTGAAAGGAAATAATTATGGTTAATTAATTCCCATATTGACATTTAAATGTATTAGTTGTATGCACCAGTGAAAGTATTGATCAATGAAAGTAATCAGTAATAATAGGAAAAATTAATCGCTTTTGAAGATGTATTTGACTCCAGCTGTGGAATGTACTTTGGCAGGATTGAAAAGGATCTCTTTCCTCTCTGAATATAAGAGGAGCTATTACCCACCAGAAATGACTATGAAGAAATGCAAACATAAGAAATTTGGGAGGCCATGTTTTCATTTGCTATTAGAATATAGAAATAGAGAGTGATGTAAGACCTGAAACTTGTGATCTACAGTTTCTAAACCCATTTCTGGCATTGATCAGCAACAGGTGATTTAGAAGAAAACACAAGAAATCTTTTGGGGGGGAATATTTGTTAAAGGTCTCATCTTCAATAAGCAGAGATTGGCCTCCATGCGGAAAGGGGTGGGTTTATACCAGAAATCTGTCAGAATCTTTGATTAGTTCCAGCCGTACCGGCTGGATATTCTTCCTTAAGAGCTTTTTTTTTTTGCAGAATTCAGTTAAAGTCTTGACCTCAACAAAATCTCATGGCAATGAGTCTCGGTTTGATTACCTAACGATTGGAAGCATCTCCCTTTACCAGGTCTAAACTTGCTGAGGCAGGAATCAAATAACCACACTGTTACACATTATCCTACTTTTTTTGTTTCTCCTGATCTCAGGAGAGAGCTTAAGAGATGAGGTCATCAAAAGGAAGTAAATGGGTAAAACCCAGAAGCGCCTAATTTAACTTCCCCGGTCTCATCAGTATTTTAGTATTCATATGTAAGTAACGTTATAGAGTACAGCACACCCCCTTGTTGATACAAATAATTTTTCCTCCTCTCTTGAATGATACGTGCTTTCTCTCAATCATTCTTGCCGCCTTTCTGTGAATGTCACCAGATTTGGTAGTCAGTGAATCAGAAATATTTTAGGACTGTTACATTCCCAGTAGGAATCGAATACGATGGGAGTGAAGGGCTTAGATGTCCATTTAGCACATCCTCTTTTTCTGCAGCAGCACAAAACCACCAAGGCCATGTTTATCAAACTTTTTGTCTCTATAGGGAGACTCCTAGTGATAATTAGATCTGTGTGTTCAAAGCATGACTGCTCTAAAATAGACTGTCACATAATATATTACAAGTGCACACAGTAGCAGTAAATGCAGTTCAGCTACCACTCTTTCAGATATAAGAAGAATTTATTACAAAAACAATGCAGAGACACCTAGTTTGTAAAGAAAACACGGAACCAAGGGGTCAAAATGAGAGGGAGGTTCTTCTATGTTTGACCCTAGATGTGGTGGCATTTTGTTTGCAGTATTACCCATGGAGATCACTGAACTGCTTATTTTCAGAGCTCACTCCTTTTGGTAACCTTTTTAAAGGTATCACAGCAAGAGTATTTTGGTAGCTACATCTAAAGGGCCAGGAACTTCTGAGCTTATTTTGAACTACAATGTCAGACTCTTTAGATTAAAAAAAAAGTAAGAAAAACCTGCAGCTTGTGACAGCCTGAGAAATATACCTGTGTAGCTGTACATCGCATTGAACTCCACTAACACTGCGATAATAAACCTCAATGACAATTAGAGCTTCCGCTTTGTAGCAACTTTGTTGTCTCTCCCCATACTGCCAGCAAAATTGAGGCAAAGCAATCAAGGACTTGCTGGAACTTAATTGTCTTCTACTTGGTTCTCGGGAAGAGGGTCCTACAAGCCAAGGAGGCCACAGCGGTTGAAAGCTTCACAGAGCACCTCAAAAGGAAGGCAGACCAACACCAAGCCAGATCCAGCATGTTCATGGTTACCCACAAAGAGGCAGGTGGAGGGAAGAAGTTATTCCTGTCTCTGCTTGGCTAACCTGTGTGGTCCTTGGCATTCCTTGGCCTACTTGAAGACCTCTTGTGCAAAGTACAGGGTACAGAGTTGTTTTGTTAAGATGGAGCCATATTTTAGTAGCACCCTGGATGAAGCCACCAGCTTATTACATAACAATTGTCAGGTGATAGTTTATAAAGGACCAACTGAAACTGGTACAGAAGCAGTTACATTATGCCTCCCATTGTAATATGGTCTTCATAGCGCAAGTCTGCTTTGTGGAACGATAAGGGTAGTCTATATATTAATGTTTGACTCCTAATGATTCACATGAAAGCAGAGTTACAGACAGGTATTAGCTTAGCAGATGTCTAGGAATTACTAGTGAGCTTCATGTCCCATTCCCTCTCTGTACACTGGGATCCTTCCCATGTGAAGAGACCCAAGATTTTGCCTTCAGAAAGAGCTCTCCCTTCAGACCACAGCAGTAAGCTAGTGGCCTCGACTGGAGTAAGGCTGGTTCAGGAAACTCCTGGTAGGTACATCTATTAGCACTCCCAACAGTGTCAAAAAAGGTGGGAGAAAAAGAAGATTTAAAAAAATACTCTACTGGCCAGCAATCACTTTTCATGATGCTTCCTTTTCCCACGGGTTGGTAACAGTTTGGTAACTTTATTAAGTAAGTGTAGATAAGTAAAGTTTAAACTAGTTAGACATACTTGCTTCTCAGTGAAAAGGATTCTTTTAATTAATTATAGTTTTCGTGTATGCTGGCTATGTATTCTTTAGTAGCAAAATGAACGCTTGCATTGTCATGGACCTATCCAAGATATCCATACTGCAATCAGGAATTAGTTTATCTGCTAATGCATTTGAGAAAAGTGAGAGTGTGTGCAAAAGCTAGCCCACAGCCAAATTTGACATTAGACTTGAATTTCAAGTCTTGGTATTTAGAAGAGCAGACAATGAAACGCTCAAGTTGCCCCAACACACAACTCTTCAAGATACAAGATGTGTTCATATTGAATTTGATTTGTATAGTAAAACAAATTATTCATTTGAAACAAATTATTATTCGTTTGAACAACATGAGGGGGTAAACACAACAAAAATTACCTAATTTCTTTACTGTAGCATCTTTTGACTTGTCAGATCTCCTTGCCTTGTGAACCCCAGATCATCTCTTGATGTTATGGATCAGCTTGCCTGTTAGGCTTTCACTAGCTCCATTGCTAAACAGCCTTGGAATTAAAGTGAGCAGCCTCTTAGCATCCTCTTCCTGCCTGGGCTCCTGCTGGGTACCCCCTAGCCCTCCTCTAGCTTCTGGGCTTGTAAAGGTCAGCAGAAGTCCTGTAGATTACTTAATTAATTGAATTCTCCTGCCTTTGCAGAGAGGTGGGAGAAATAAACTTCACCTGTTTCCAAACCATCCATTTCTATCTGACTGAGCAACTATGAAGGCTGATGAATTAACCCTTCCAACTGGTCTGCCACCACCACCATCCTTACAAACAGTGGGTGCCACATGCCTCAGGCATCCAACCATTCCCTGTGCTACTGGGGTGGCCAGAACACAGAAAGCAGAGGCTTGGGAAAGGAGTTATGGGTAAGAGGAAATAAATGACAGGAGGTTCCAAAAAACACTAATGAGAAATTTAAATATCTAAGTGGAAAACTGTGATCAGAAATAGAGAGGTGATCTTAGCTCTCTATGAACTATTAGTGAGTCAGACACCGCAGTGCTTTGGTACCATGCTGGTATCTGTTTTGCAAGGCATCTTCAGAAATATGAGACAGTGGTTCCAGCTCTGAATAAGATATTCAAAGTTTGAGCATTAGGGGGTGTAGATGTAAAGGGGACAGCCTACTTAGTTTATCAGGAAGAAGATAGATCAAGATGTTAATCAGTTTACACTGTAGTGAAATTAAAAGAGAAAAGTTCTAGCAACGTGTAGCTGAAGCTACCATTGGGAGCTGAAGCTTTCATATTAGAAATAAAGCCCAAGTTTTAGCAGACAAATAGTGAACTTGGAAAAAAAGAATCCCAGAGAAGAGGTGTGTTGTCATTTCTCAAATCACGACTACGTGCTGTAAAATGGAAGCTGATCATCTTCACACAGAAAGGCCTGACCAGGAGAGGTACCTTTAAATCACCCTTAGTTGGTTGGTCAGTTTACTGCTAATACAGGTCTCGCCTTCTCAAAGATCTCGGGGATCAGCTCAGCCATGGTGAAGCAGATGGACTGAGCACTGCAGCTTCTCCAGCCGGAAACTCTTTCCATGTGGATCACTATCAGCAGAACTGCACTGCAGTCCACAGCTGGGTAATTCCTAGAGACAGACCATTTACTTTTAACAAAGATATTCTTATATCATGAAATCACTTTCAGAATAAAACGTAAAATGGAAAAATCTATTCACATTATAAAACATATTCAAGAGATGCATACATGTTTTTTCGTCCAGAAAACAGACTGCATGTTTTATTACCACATTTTAAAACTGACCGTTGAGGTATTTTTATTAGTGAAACAGCACTTGTCCCATCTTTACACATGCCCCATTTTTATCTGGGGGTGGCACCCTCTCTCCAGCACGTGGCCGTGCAGAGGAGTGCTCCTGCCAGATTTGCTTCTCAGCCAAATCCCCGAACAGTATTTTTTTCCCCTTCCTTTTTTCCACTGCCTCTGCCAGAGTCAGACAGAGTTCATCCCCCGGCGCCCCTGCAGCTCACCCTCAAGTGCCCCTGCGCAGGGGCCGCCCCGGGAGGCGGCACCGGCCGCGCTGCAGCCCCGGGGGCCCCGGCTCTTCTCGAAGGCCGGAGCCCACCCCACGCTGGCTGGGTTGGTGCAGCTGGGTGCCGGCTTGTCTTGGCCAGCCCGGGTATCTGTGGTACCCCGTGCCCTGCTGGGGCCTCGCTGCCGGGCAGTAAAAGCAAAGCGGGTTCGCAGGTACGAGGCCACTGGGCAAGTCCTGGCCTGGGCGGGATCCCAGGGGCCTCCCCTCTCCCTACACTCGGGATGAAGCGAGGGTTTAAGAAGAACCCTTTGCGCTCGGAGCCGGCCTGCGGGAGGCTGTATCCGCTGACAAACCAGACCCGATATTATGCCCCCCCCCCTTTTTTTCTTTTATACCGCTTAATAGTGGACATCTCCAATTGCAGAGGTAGCGACCGAGGGTCAGATGCGACTCATCTTCCACCCCTCCGCCCCCCCGATCAGCCTCTTTGCAAATAATTAATAAAGGCGCAATTAGGCCGTTATTAATGACAGGAGCTGCAGTTATGTTCTTCCTGATGGTAACGGGAGATTAAAAATAATGCTGCTGAGCCCATCTCCTTTTGATGGCTCAGTCGAGATCCTGCGACGTGCGCTTTCAATCTTTGCCAGAAATCCAAGCTCTACCAAGAAGTCAGGAGAGCTACGGTGCTATATTTGCTTTTGGTTTTTATTATCAACAATCAGTTAATGGTACACTCTTGGAAAACTATATGCACATGTAGAAATATTTCCCCTTTTAAATAGAAGCATTCATTTTAACCACATATAAATAAATCTGAAAACCCTGAACATAATTTATGACGATTATGCTCACGAACATATTCCAACAAGTAGGGAGGGAAAAAAAAAGAACTGAGACGACATGCAACCGATAACAAAAATATATATCATTGCCTGAACCTGGTCTCTCTAAACGCAAAGGTAACCGAACCCGTGAGAACCTTATTTCTCCATAAAGACACGCCA